>NC_138984.1:35297208-36497208 GCF_964341445.2 Mesoplodon mirus
AACGGAGAGGAGAAACATTTTGTAGATTTAGGGACAGAATCAGCAGGGCTTGGATTTACAGGGGCAAGGGAGAGTTGTGCAAACCGCAAATAAGATAGATGATGATGTCACCAATAAAACAGAAAAAAGTGGTATTTAAAGGTGTGGTATGGGGATAAGGTCAATACTTGTATATACTGGATTTTAAATATTTGTAAGAGTCATAAGTGGAAAATGTTCAGAAAGTGGCTGGAAATATAGGTTCTTTTAAAATTTTTTATCTTTTACCTTAAGAAAGCACTCTGAGACAGGAAGTAAAGACATAGGAATCATCATACAAATGGCTGTCAAGTTAAAAGAATGAATAAAAACGGTCCAGGCATAGGGTATTAGATAAGAGACTGAACTTGTAACTGAGTCTCTAATCCTGAAGAAGTGCCACTATGGTCTAAATGTTTCTGTCCCCCTCAAATTCATAGGTTGAAATCCTAACCTACGGATTAGGAGGTGTAGCCTTTGGGAGGTACTTAAGTCATAAGGCTGGAACCCACACAAATGGGATTAGTGCTTTAGAAAAGAGGCTCCAAAGAGATCCTTAGTCCCCTCTACCATGTGAGGACACAGAGGGAAGGCGCCATCTTTGAACCACAAAGTGAACTCCCACCAGACACCACTCCGAATCTACCAGTGCCATGATCTTGGACTTTCCAGCCTCCAAAACTGTGAGAAATAACTTTCTGTTGTTTATAAGCTATCCAGTCTGTGGTACTCTGTTATAGCAGTCCAAACATGTTATAGTAGCCCGAACGGACTAAGATAAGTTCCAACATTTTCTTATTCCTGAAACGTCTCCCGTTTTAAATATACTTTCCAGGGCATGACATGCCTTCAATCACCACTTTGTATCTAATAATTTACATATGAATTTGTCAAACAGAAATGCACAGTAACATATTTTTTATTACCTTCTCCAGTGACAGAATTTCAGTCTTCTGATAATATTGTTTGTTCTGGGAAAGAAAAGCCACCACCTGCATTAAAGCTTGCTGAGTACAATTCAGACTGAGCCGTGTTTGTTCTTCATCATCAGTCCTAGAAAAAAAGTCACTTCCTGGTTTAGGATAAATATAAACAATGTATTTAAAAGAATCCACAGTTTACAACCTCCTATAATAGGAGATTAGATTTATATGGAATTTAGGATTTAATTCCAAGCGAAACTATTTTCTAGAATAGTGTTTCTAAAACTTTCACGTGCATCAAAATCATCTCATGGCCTTATTAAAACAGACTGCTGGGCCCTACCCCCAGAGTTTCTAATTCAGTAGGCCTGAGTGGGGGCTAAGAATTTATCTTTCTAACAAGTTCCAGGTGATGCTTATGTTGCTGGTCCAGGGACCTCACTTTGAAACCCCTGTTCTAGAACAGTTTAGTCCTGGTTGTGCATCAGAAATCTCCTGTTGGCTTCTTAAAATAACAGCTGTTGGACCCTTCTATAGATCCAGTGAAACAGAACATCTATGAATGGGGCTGGGGCAAACTGAATTTTTTTAAAGCCCTAGAAAAGTTAATTTTCAAACATCATTGAATACAAGAATCTCCTGGACAGATCCTCAGGCAAACCCCATTCTAATTACACAGATCTAGGATAAAGCCCCAAATCTGCATTTTTCGTAAGCACCCGTTAGCAATGATTCAGAGGTCCCTGAATCACCCTTTAAAAAGCAATGCCCTTAAAAAAAAAATAAAATAAAAAAAGGAATGCCCTTGGGAATTCCCTGGTGGTTCTGTGGTTAGGACTCAGTGCTTTCACTGCTGGGGTCCGGGTTCAATCCCTTCAATCCCTGGATCCCTGGTTGGGAACTAAGATCCTGCAAGCTGTGGGGCACAGCCCCCCCACCAAAAAAAACCATGCCCCAGAGCCTCTCCAAAAAAACTAGCATCAAGAAAGTTTTGTATTTAACCATAAACTCTAAATATAATTATAGAATTCTAGAACTAAGACACCTTAAAAGATAATGTGGAAGTGTAATTTCAACACTGGAACCATCTGCAGAGATTTGAAAAGAAAAAGCAAAAACAATGTCTGGCCCCCAATCTAATGGTAAATCCCAGATATTACCTGTAATATGGAGAAACTGGAACCAAACTAAATGTGCATCAGTGTTTTAAAAATTCCTCAGTTAGGAAGAGGAATACTTCAAGAAATTACAGTACATTCATAATAAACACTGCATAGCAATTAAAAAGAGAGACATAGGGCTTCCCTGGTGGCGCAGTGGTTGAGAGTCCGCCTGCCGGTGCAGGGGACATGGGTTCGTGCCCGATCTGGGAGGATCCCACATGCCGCGGAGCAGCTGGGCCCGTGAGCCATGGCCGCTGGGCCTGCGCATCCGGAGCCTGTGCTCCGCAACGGGAGAGGCCGCAGCGGTGAGAGGCCCGCGTACCGCAAAAAAAAAAAAAAAAAAAGAGAGAGAGACATACATGGAAAGATTTCTAGGACATCTTAAGTTAAAAAGGCAAATACAGCATACCATTTAATTAAGAAAGCAATGAATAAGACAAAACTACACATTTCTTTGTGTCCCTATACATGTTTGGAAAGATACCCACTTCTCTGAAAACAAAGGAAAAGACAACTTGAGTTGAAGATACTGGGATTGAGTACAGGGGACAAGGAGAACTTTTGTATTGCTTAAATTTTTCATGCTTTATTTGTATAATTTTAATTTCAGTATTTACACAGTATTTCAGTATGGTAAAAGACACCATGACTGGAACCTATGCAAAATCTTATAAACAATTTTTCTTAAGATTCTTGGAATTCCCCAATATTATTAGAGGACATTTACTACGATTTTACTATAATGTATCTACACTTAAAAACCACTCATCAAAGAGTCACTTTTTGGTGTAGCCTGATATAGATTTCCATTTTAGCTTTGTGCAGTGGCAGTATCGTGGCCAATGGGGTTTACCCAAGGTGCGATTATTGCAATAGATTTCCATTTTATAAAAAGGTCATTGTACCTATCTTTTTTTTTTTAACAATTATTAAGTCCTAGCTTTGTATAACTTGTCTTTTACGATGCTTTAGTAGGTATTAGGGTAAATCAGCCCCCCAAAAAACTCTAATGAAGCAACATTTTTAAAAAATTAATTAATTAATTATTTTTTTTGCTGCATTGGGTCTTTGTTGCTGTGCAGCAACCGGGGACTACTCTTCGTTATGGTATGCAGGCTTCTCATTGCAGTGGCTTCTCTGGCTGCGGAGCATGGGCTCTAGGTGCGTGGGCTTCAGTAGTTGTGGCATGCGGGCTTAGTTGCTCCACGGCACGTGGGATCTTCCCGGACCAGGGTTCGAACCCGTGTCCCCTGCATTGGCAGGTGGATTCTTAACCCCTGTGCCACCAGGGACATCTGTGAAGCAACATTTTGGTATCTCAGCCCTAATTAAATAAATGATTGACCTTCCAAGAGGCACTTTAATGTATTTTTCTTTTCAAGTGTTTGGGAATCATCATTTGCTGGGAACTGATCAAAGTAAACCTATGTTATCAGCATATAATTAGGGTATATCTGCATACCCTAAGGTAAAAATAACTTTCAATATTGCCAGGAGGATTAGAAATACTGTAGGATGTGTAATATAGGCCCTCCCACATAGAAAATACTCAATAAGTGTTACTTATCATTTTTATTGCTTTGAAAAGATCCCATGGTTCTCCTTAGGGACCCGCAGGCAAATGAGAAGTATGCTGCTTTGTAAACCCACCCTAGGAAAGTGATTTGCTACAAACTTAAATAACAGAGTTATAGAATTTGTAAGAAAGATTCTTACAAATTAATATACACTAAAAGAGGAAAAGATATTGTACCTAGCAGAAAAAGAAGTGACAGATACACCTGCAATTCCTTTCACTGCAGAAATGACTTTGTCCAGGTCTTGGGTGTGGGTAACATTGAATTCTACTTTGTGTGTTCCCTCCGTGGGGTAGTCAGGAGCTCTGGAAGCATGGATGGGCCTGGAGGTGCAAACTCCTAGAAAGAAAAAATTGTCAGAAATTGGAGTTTTTGTGGGTTTATTTAAAAATTAGAAAGATAAACCACTATGGGCAAAACTTCTAAGAAATGAGCATTTTTGAAAAGATTCATTCTCAGATGCTTACATAACATACACACACGTACATATCCCTTATATATACATCCAACAATCCCCATAATTTAGGGATTTAGTACAGACATACATAATCAAATTTATTTTCAGATTTTCCAGAAGACTCGTAAATATCACAAAAAGTTGGACAAGACTGACTCATGAATTTTTATATAACATATAGAATTGTGACCACTTACTAAATTTACTCATGTGAACTATGATTCAAGTCGCAAATGCCCATAATTTACTTGACCACATTAATCCAGATTATATCATCACAGAAACTTCGGCCCAAAATGAGTTAACTAAAAAGACTTACTAAAAGCTAAAACACATATGCTGACTTCCCTCATTGTGCTGGGCATAAGGACTAATTCAATAAAACTCTATTTGGGCTTCCCTGGTGGCACAATGGTTGAGAGTCCGCCTGCCGATGCAGGGGACACGGGTTCGTGCCCCGGTCCGGGAAGATCCACATGCCGCGGAGCAACTAAGCCCGTGGGCCATGGCCACTGAGCCTGCGCGTCCTGAGCCTGTGCTCCGCAACGGGAGAGGCCACAACAGTGAGAGGCCAGCGTACTGCAAAAATAAATAAATAAATAAAAATAAAAATAAAACTCTATTTGATTGACATATGAAGTATATTTTGGAGAGGATTCAGCTTTCAGTTCAGTTTAACAAGCATTTCTGGAGTGCCTGAGTGCCAGGCACTGTGCCACACGAGTAAGGAATCACAAAGCTCCATCAAAAATGAAGACTTCCTATGCTGTCCTTATTCACTAAGGATAAAAATTTCATTTTCCAAATGCAACTTAATTGCCAGATTTCAGCAAGATTATTTTAAAATATACAAAAATAGAATAATGGTCCCCATACCTAAAGCGGTTAAAAGACTACTGGAAAGACATTCTAAAATTTCAAAGCACTGGTAGGGAAACTACTGAATATGAAAGAACAAGAGGCTTCTCACCAAGCCCTTTAGCCAGCCAGTTGTTGACTCCCTGGGGAGCAGCATCATAGGCCGTGTGAGGAGAGTAGATGCCGACCCTGTTCTCCAGCGCCCGGATCACCAGGCGCTCTTTCCAGGTTTTCCAGGTGATGCGCTTCATAGGTCGGAAAATGGGTGGATGGTAGGAGAGAATGAGATCTGCCTTCTTCTGCAGCGCCTCGTCCATCACTTCTTCCGTCAAATCATTGGTTAGGAAGAGCGTGTTTACAGTGTGTGGTGGGCTTGGTTCCACCAGTAATCCAACATTGTCCCAACTCTCAGCAAAGGAGAGGGATGCAAAGTCATTCAAGGAGGAAAGGACAGCCTTTAGATCCATGAAGGAACGGGAAGAAGTGCAGATCGGGGAATGGATTCGGAGGACTGTCGTGGGCACCAGGCGTACACGAGATGACAACATGCAGAAGTCAGGTAAAACTGAGTATCTGAAGTCAAAACACGGAAAACGGACCTTTGAGACAGCAAAGCATATGAGCAAAAGAGCTGTAGTCCTACGTGCCTGGCTTCAAATACTGGCTCTGCCACTTACAGGCACACGGTACCATAGGTAAGTCATTTAACCTCTCTGAGCTTGTTTTCTCATCTACAAAAGGCAGACACTATAACTTACCTCACGGGCCGTCTGGAGGAGTAAATGGATTAATATGTTTAAGTCACCTTGCACAAACCTGCTGCACAACACACAATTATGTTCCTTCCCTCCTCCCTGTCCCCTCCCACACACCCTTGTTCTTGTTCTCCCCACCTGGGCTTCAACCACCCTTCTCCATTTCTCTAAATATTATACCCTTCCTTCCAAGACCCTTTCGACTTCCTAAATAAAGCTTTTCTTGACAAACCTTCCTTTTCAGTGTCTTCCCTCTCCCTGTCCCACCTGCTTTTGCACTAGGTATTCTCATAATATTATATTCCTGTTTGTCTGTCTCCCCCAGTACGCTAAAGCTACTGGAGGATCTGTATCTCAGGATCACCAACATAGGCCGGCACTAAATGCTTACTATACAGACTGACACAGGCCCCTTCCCCCATCATAGCAGAATTTGGAGTTAGGGTGGTACATACTGACAATAAAAAGTGCTTTATCAAAAGAGTAACAGTAACATATTTTAAAAGTTAAGTGTTTTGTATGGACACCAAGGGGGGAAAGTGGCGGGGTATGGGTGGTGGTAGGATGAACTGGGAGATTGGGATTGACATGTATACACTAATATGTATAAAGTAGATAACTAATAAGAACCTGCTGTATAAAAAATAAATAAAATAAAATTCAAAAAAATATATTAGTTTAAAAAAAAAGTTAAGTGTTTTATCAGCAACCAGAACCATGGGATGCACAGGTGAGTCACTCTGTGAATGGGTAGGGTCAAGGCAGGAAAGGGCAGGAGCTGCTGCCCCTGAGCCAACAGCTACCTGCCACACAAAGGCCAGAATCAAGAGGTGGGAGAGGTGAAGATGTAAGGGCCCACACAGTCTGTAAGCCTTGTAGACATCTATATCCAATACAAAAGATAACACTGTCAGCTCCATTCTTAAATTTAGTATCTATGAACACTTTTGTTTTTGAAGAAAAGTATTTCAGGATATGCAAAATAATTAACAAGAAAGCATAGTCAATTGTAAATTTAATGAAATACTCATAACTCAATTTCAAAAGCAATTTTTTTTTCAATATTTGTACGCAGAAATATTCAATATTGGGACTTCCCTGGTGGCACAGTGGTTAAGAATCAGCCTGCCAATGCAGGGGACACAGGTTCGAACCCTGGTCCGGGGAAGATCCCACCTGCCGTGGAGCAACTAAGCCCGTGCGCCACAACTATTGCGCCCTCGCTCTAGAGCCCGTGAGCCGCAACTACTGAAGCCCGCATGCCTAGAGCCTGTGCTCCGCAACGAGAAGCCACCGCAAGGAGAAGCCTGAACACCGCAACCAAGAGTAGCTCCCGTTCGCCAAAAGTAGAGAAAGCCTGCGTGCAGCAACGAAGACCCAATGCAGCCAAAAATAAAATAAAATAATAAAAAAAGAAATATTTAATATTTAATGCAGTTATTCAATATACAGTTTGGAGTGAGGTGGAACCACTCGAACCTGGGGTCTTGGAAGATCTTCTAAGGGTCCTTATACCACTTCCACTCTCCAGATTCCACGTCCTGATACTACTCCATTCTCCAGACTCTTGTAAATCTGGCAAGCCCTAAAGAGACGCTCTAGTGGGCCACCACGCCGGTTCTGTTACCTACTGTTACATTTGAAGGAGCCCTTGTAAGTAACAAAACACTCCCCATTTCCTACGAGGCTGAGTAGCTTGAAGTCACAATTAACGAGAATGGGAGGCGGCAGAGCATGGTGGGAAGAGCACCGACTCTAAAACCAGACCGACTCCCAAAGCCACAGCTGTCTCTGAGGACTCTACCTCTGTGGTTTCCACCTCTGAAGGGTGCAAATAATAGTGCCCAGCTCACAGCGTGGTTGCAAGATTTAACCGTGAAGCGGGGAACAATGCCTGGCTTAGAGTCTGCACTATTTATTATTAAGATTCATTAGCAAGACCCACTTTACAGCCTGCAAACTGCGCCCTCTTGTTTCAGTCCCACTTCAGGCCTTTTCTAAGACAATGAAGAGCGCAAGTGGCACGGCCGATAAGTCCGTGAGTTAAGTCCCCGGCCCCTCTAGAGCGCTATGCTCTCCCGCGGCAAGTCGTTTTTCTGCGCCTATCTCCTCCCCTGCCACCTTTCGCTGCAGCAGGCTCGTAAACCACAGCCCACCGCCAAGGCCTCAGCTTCTCACGTTGAAATTTAACCCGCCCAAGACTCACCAGCCCCGGGAACTCGGCGAGCGCTACTTCCGGTCCTGCGCGAAACTTCCTGGCTTCGTGAGAGTGGGCGGGGCCGGGGAGCCTGTGGGAGGTGGTCCTTATGGTTTTGCGTCTGAGCCCAAGGCACTTGTAGAGGTTGACCAGAGTTACGCTTCTTGTCCTAGTGTAATTATTAAAAGATAATTTTGACCCTTTCATAGTCAGAAGTGTTCCTGGTGGGGAGAAATTGGTGTCTCCCTAGTTCTAGTCGTTTGGTTTGAGACAGGGAGGAGGGGGCGGAGGGAGGAGGCGAGCAGGTGAGGGGCGTTCTCTCTAATGGGTCCCTTGCTCGACTTCCGGTGGCCTGAAGAAACTTAATTTCGAATCTACAGACCCGTGGGGGTAACTGCGATTGCACCTTTGCTCTTTTAACAACCGATGTGCTAATCGAAGTGGTTAAGTAAGTATGGGGTAACGTCACTTATTCTTTCATTCACTCAAATGCTCGCAGAGCGTTGTGTATGTTAGTTCTTGGGCTGCTTCCAGTGAGTATTCTGTACGGGGAGGGTGTTGTTGAAATAAGACAATTAGTAAAGCATAGAGTATATTAGTGCTAAGTGCTATGGAAAAGGAAATCGTTAAGGCAGGTTTAAATAGAGTTATCAGGTCCAGACCAGACTTTTGAGAAGAGACTTGGAGGTGAGGAAAATAGCCATACAGATGTCTGAGTATACGTGTTCCAGGCAAGGGGAACGTCCAGTGCCTAGATCCCAAGGAGGGCATGTACCCGGCCCGTGAAGAGTGAGCAGTGGAAGTAGGCCTTGAGGGGCTTGAGACGAGTAGTATCGCCTGATCTCTTTCATAATCGGGTTTTTATTACTTGGAGCAGGATGGGTGCTCATCGAGACTTTTTCTGTTAAATATGCGGTAAAGATGAGCAAGTGTGAGTTAAGAGAGGGAAATGAATTTAATTGTTTTTTCTTTTGGAAATAGAGGCTCGTTTTTGAACTTCTCTCAGTAAACTGAGAAAGTAACAGTACTTCCTGAAAGCATCAAGAAGAAAAATGGTAAATTTTACAGAATTCTTATGAATGTCTTTCATTATAAGTAATTTTTAGAAATTCAGTCAAGGGAAATAAAACTGCATGGAAATTTCAGTGACAAAACAAATCAATGATAATCTGTAGAAGCATACAGTGTAAAGTGATTTCAGATTATGTTTTTCACTTAAAACAGAATTTATGTTTTATGGAAAAAGATTGATACACGATGGATAGAGATGGAAAGGTGGTGTTGCAGGGTCAGAAGAGCATAGCCAGGTGTGATCATTTTAATTGGATCCTTTTGCTCTTGATCTAAGGTGGACAACTATTGTAAGAAGAGAATTTAAAAAGGAAGCCTCAGAAGTATTCCACCCTCTCTGGAATGGGGTAACAAAAGGAATATTCTAGCTACCAAAACAACAGATTAAACAAAAAGCAAGCAAGAAGTACTCTAGTTACCTCTGCACTTTTACGATCTGAAAACACTGACACTTTTTATGTCTGTTGTCTTCAGTGGAGAAAGAAATTGTTTTTTAACTCTCTCACAATTAAATTACATAAGGGAAATGGTGGAAACTATGTTTGTAAAAGTCATTTTCTTACTGTTTTTCAATATATATTAATGACTTGGTGAATTGCCATTTAAGTCAGTAATACTAACATAAAAGCTGTTTTTATTTTTATTGATGAAAAATTCAAACTTAAAATGACTATTTCCATCACAATATTTGCTCCCAAATATTTTAGCATAGATATCATTTTACTTTTTAACATTTATGTTTCTCTTCTGGAATTTTTTTTCTACTGCTGAAATAAATTTTGAAGAAATACAACTTATCTCTCAGAGCTACTGTGTGGGTGGATCATCGCTGAAATGGTGTTTCTTTCCGTTTTTATTCAGGTAGTCATCTTTAATATCTAGTTAGGGAAATGATACAGTGTACAAAGTCACCTTTAATATCTAGTTAGGGAAATGATACAGTGTACAAAGTCACCTGAAGAAATCTCATTCGTTCTCACATTCTCTCTCCTTTTTAGTCGGTGACACTGCATACAGATGTAGGTGATATTAAAATAGAAGTCTTCTGTGAGAGGACACCCAAAACATGTGAAGTGAGTACCGTAATGTATGTATAAAAGATGAGTTAATGCAACAGGATAACCATTTTGAAATTGAGTCATCTAACTTAAACAACATCCAAAAAAAAAAGTTTCTATAAAACTATTGTCAAGAGGGGCTTCCCTGGTGGTGCAGTGGTTGAGAGTCTGCCTGCCGATGCAGGGAAGATCCCACATGCTGCGGAGCGGCTGGGCCCGTGAGCCATGGCCGCTGAGCCTGTGCGTCCGGAGCCTGTGCTCCGCAACGGGAGAGGCCACAACAGTGAGAGGCCCGCATACCAGAAAAAAAAAAAAAAAAAAAAAAACTATTGTCAAGAAAAACCCGCAATGATAATTTCTGGTCTAATTTACACTTCTTTTTCTGATGTCAAAGTTGGATCAAAGAAAGGGTAGAGAATTTTCCTCTAACCATAGAGTGGCTGGTATCTTTTTCTTTTGGCTCATTTTCCTCAAGAAATGTAAATAATCATTAGATATTAGGTAAGAGAACTGTTCCATACATTATTTCACTTGTTTAAATGACAAGGTTCTATCCTTGTCATTTAAACAAGGGGAAAAGAGGGAGTTCCCTGGCGGTCCAGTGGTTAAGACTTGGTGCTTTCACTGCCATGGCCCAGGTTCAGTCCCTGGTCGGGGAACTAAGATCCTGCAAGCTTCGTGGCTCAGCCAAAAAAAAAAAGAGAGAGAGAGAGAGAGAAATACAAGAAGGAAAAAGAGTTAGCTATATATATTCATTCATTAAGTAAGTTATTTATGGAAGGCTATCTTGTCAGCAACTAGAACTACAGTGATGAGCAAGAGGCATGCCTTGCTATTGTGGAGCTAATATTCTACCCGGGAAGATAGGCAGGGGGGAAGATTCATTCTAGAAAAAAAGTAATTCTAGAGGGTAATAATGCTTTGAAGGAAATAAAGTTGTGAGATGGAGAATAATGGGAAAGGATTTATTTAAAAGAAGGTGAGGGCAAGCATAGCCAAGAAAGTGATGCTTTAAAAACTGAGTGCAAGGGCTTCCCTGGTGGTGCAGTGGTTGAGAGTCCGCCTGCCGATGCAGGGTACATGGGTTCGTGCCCCGGTCCGGGAAGATCCCACATGCCGCGGAGCGGCTGGGCCCGTGAGCCATGGCCGCTGAGCCTGTGCGTCCGGAGCCTGTGCTCCGCAACGGGAGAAGCTGCAACCGTGAGAGGCCCGTGTACCGCAAAAAAAAAAACAAAAAAAACAAACACTGAGTGCGAAAGGTAATGAAGGCATCTCTCTGGAAGGACTTATAAAAAGAACATTCCAGGTATAGAAATAGCAGGTACAAGGGCCTTAAGGTGGGAAAGCCTGTGTATTTTGGATGAATTTTCAGAAGCCTGATGGGGTTAACACAGTAAGCAGCAGGGAAGGGGTTATTATCATTATGAGATGTAGAAGTAGGCTAGGTCATGCAGGGCTTGCTAGGCTCTCCTGAGGATTTTGCATTTTATATCAAGAACAGAAGGAAGCTATTGAAGAGTTTTAGGCAGTGACATTATCCAAAGTAATGCCTAAAAGATATCAGTTAAATAGGCTGTTGTAGTGTTTTCAGTAAATACAATTGGCTTTTTTTTTTTTTGGCTGTGTTCTGTCTTTGTTAATGTGCGCAGGCTTTCTCTAGTTGTGGTGAGTGGGCTTCTCATTGCGCTGTCTTCTTTTGTTGTGGAGCATGGTCTCTAGGTATGCGGGCTCCAGGGCGCAGGCTCAGTAGTTGTGGCGCACAGGCTTAGTTGCTCCGTGGCATGTGGGATATTCCTGGACCAGGGCTCAAACCTATGTCCCCTGCATTGGCAGGCAGATTCTTAGCCACTGCACCACCAGGGAAGTCCCTACAATTGGTTCTTTATCTTAAATATTCTTAAATCTTAAATGGTTCTTATCTTCTGCTACATCATTTCTCAATCATTGTTTTTATTCTCTTCAGAATTTCTTGGCTCTTTGTGCCAGTAATTACTACAATGGCTGTATATTTCATAGAAATATCAAGGGTTTCATGGTTCAAACAGGAGATCCGACAGGTAAGTTATTCCAGTAATACCTAGGGTATATACCCAGGGTATGTAGTGTGAAGAAGAGACTAGACAAAGAATAGAAAAATAAAAGCATGTGGGGTTTTTATAACTTACCTTAGCAAGAAATTTTTAAGCAGAAGCTACTAGCACCGAGCCCTAAAATATGAACAGTATTGATAAGGAGGGTTTTTGGGTTTTGTAAAGATATTTTTATGGTTTTTAAAGTTCAATTTTGGTAAGCAAGAGAGGACGTACCAAATTTTATTTGTATTTAAAGAGTTATGCTATATAAACTAGCCCTTATGTTTAGAAAATGAACCCTTTTTCAGCTTTAATTAAATATGTTTTTTCATTTGTTCGTCTTGTAATACAGGTACTGGAAGAGGAGGTTGCAGTATCTGGGGCAGGAAATTTGAAGATGAATACAGTGAATATCTTAAGGTAAATCCAAAATACTTCAAAATCTATTTTTTCATGCTGTGTTTACACTTGGAAACTTTGATACATATGTTGTAATAATACAGGTTAAAATAATTAGTAAAGATACTCTTTTGTAGTTTTTGCATACTTGATAAGTGATGTCAGGGAGAAAATATAAGTAGCAGTTCTAGCCTAATATATACTGGAATCTCACCATCACATGAATCTTGACTTTAAGTGAGCTCATCTTTGGGTCCAATCTGAAATGTTTAATCAGTAATGTACCTAAGGGGCTTAATGCCTCACTATAAAATTCATGTTGAATGACGTAAATCATTGACCTTTTTTTTTTTTTTTTAAATTTTGGCTGCACCCTGTGGCATGCAGGACCTTAGTTCCCCAACCAGGGTTCGAACCCTCACCTCCCGCATTAGAAGGTGGCATCTTCACTGGAACGCCAGGGAAGTCCCTCATTGGCCTTTTTTTTTTTGAGAGTGGAGAGGAGAGACTATCAGACCTCCTACTTGCAATATTATCAATCTCCAGTTTTTACCATCTTCTCTGAGATGTTTGAATATCCCTGTATTAACTTAATGTCTGTGGTAGACCTCAACTAGGTCAAAGAGAAGTGCATATAAATAAATCTTCATCATAGTAAAACTAGATATTTATATTTCCTTTTTTTTTTGTATTTTTCAAACTTTCTGAAGAATTTGTTTTTCTTCTAAAAATTAAAAAACTAGGGGCCTCCCTGGTGGCGCAGTGGTTGAGAGTCCGCCTGCCGATGCAGGGGATACGGGTTCGTGCCCCGGTCTGGGAGGATCCCATATGCCGCGGAGCGGCTGGGCCCGTGAGCCATGGCCGCTGAGCCTGCGCATCCGGAGCCTGTGCTCCGCAACGGGAGAGGCCACAACAGTGAGAGGCCCGCGTACCGCAAAAAAAAAAAAAAAAAAAAAAAAAAAAAAAAAAAAAAAATTAAAAAACTAGTACATGCCAATTTTTTTAAAAAAAATCAGTTCCATTCCCCAGAGATGACATGAGTTAACAATGTATTGTGCGGTCTTTCAAACTTGTGTCTGCATAGAATGATAAGTTTATAATTAGAAAAAAAAGACATCAGTTCTCCTCAATCAGAATATGTAATTTAGTATATTATTTTTCAGTTATAGTAGAATATACTCAGCAAAACTTCTGAAAAATATTTGTTGCAGTGTTTCTCTCTGGATGGTGACTAGGAGTAATTTATCCTTTTGCTTTTCTATCATAAAGAAATATTGTTACAGAGTTGGGGTTAGGAGGTGATAAATTGTTTAAAAAGTCATCCTTTTTCTGAATTGGAAATGAAATGATTGTTTAGGCATTAATGAATGACTGCCTCCTTGGTACTAATCTGTCATCCTGTGCCAGTGGTTTTCAAACTTTGCTGTTACAGATTCACCTGTGGAAGTTTTAAAACTATAAAAGATTAGGGCCTTACCTCCCTAAGTCTAGAGAAAAAGTCAGTAGAACTGATTAGGACCTCGACTGTATTTTAAGGTTCCCTGGTGATTCCTAGACAGACAAGGTTAAGAACTATTTTCTTATATACCAGAGTTGAGAATATGTATTGAATATTCACGTACTCTAACCCAGAAATTCCATTCCCACATGTTTACCCTAGAGAAATTCATGTACATGTACACTAGGAAGCATGTACAAGGGTGTTCCTAGAGTACTATTGGTAATAACAAAAGTCTAGAAACAATGTCTGTTGATCTTTGAATGGACAAGTTGTAGTATATTCAGAAGTAAAATGTTATACAGTGAAAGAAGTCAGAACTACAGCTATGTATACATGTATGAATCTTAGAAACATAATGTTAAGTGTAGAAATCATTTCCCGGAAGACTACAAATAGTATGATACTATTTTATAGAGCTCAGAAACAAGCGAAAGGAAACAATATATTGTATAGGCATGTATCGAATGTAAAGATATCAGAACACTGGTTACCTCTTGGAGAGGCTGAAGTAATAGCTGAGAGGAGCACATAGGCATATGCAACAGTTTGGTAAATTTTAATTCTTAAAATTTGGAAATAGGTTAGTGGGTGCTGATTTTATTAAGTTGTAAGTGGTACATATATTCTTATGTATGTATCAAACACTACATGTGTTATTGGTAGTCACCTTCTAGGGAACGGTGAAGCATTAATATCTCTGTGAAGCTGCATCTCTGTAGTTTGTCTTATTAGTGTCCCCTGATGAATAGCTAAAGGTAGAGTAATCATTGGAGTTACTTTTAGTATATTTTATATTTGGGCATCTCCCTGTAAGACAGTTCTGTCTGTCTTCAATCTTATCAGTAAAGTCCTTTTAATTCCTGTACACAGTCCCTTGTATAGCAAATAGTATCATGAATATTAGAGTTAGACAAGGCCTTCCTTAGATCATCCGGTCCTGGGGTTATAAACTGACTGCCCATAGATGGAAGACCCACAGATGTATTCTCTATGGCCATTGGTTTAAAAAAATTGTAAACGTCATGAGGCAAAAGCTACACTATTCCTTTTGCCAGGCTCCACCATTCCCTAATGTTTACATTCTGCCCAATTATCAGTTTATTATCTGGTAACCCTTGTGAGCATTTGAATTATGAGTAAACCCCTGAATTAGTCCAACCTCCCTTGTTTTACAGATAAAGAAACTAGCCAGAGTCCAGTGTATATGTGAAGAGATTATGGGGATTTTGGTTTTGTTGTCTGCCTGATCATTTCATGCCAGCACACTGTTCCTTAATATAAATGTAAGGATTATTTCTATTATACATTGGTATTGCCAAAAGTGTCTGTGGCTCTGCTTCTCCAAAGGTGAAATTAATTGGGGAATATGATTTGATATATAAACAACTTAGATACAAGTTTCCAGAGATACAGATAACACAGAAAATGAACATTTGGATTAGCCCTAATGGAAGCTGATTACATGTTTTCTTGATCCCTTAAATACTGGGAAGGTAGAGTGCACATCTTGTTTCAATCCTTTATTTGGAATACTTACGTAAAAACAGCTAATACTTTGGTCTTTCTTTTTCAGCACAACGTTAGAGGTGTTGTATCTATGGCTAATAATGGCCCAAACACCAATGGATCTCAGTTCTTCATCACCTATGGGAAGCAGCCACATCTGGACATGAAATACACAGTATTTGGAAAGTGAGTATTCTGGTTATGGTTTTCTTTGGAATTTCAGTGCAAAGGATGCATATGAGTGGCTGTGATGATAGCATAACTAATACTGAAAGAGCAGTATGAGAGCTATACGTACCTGAAATTTAAGTCCACCACGTAACAGCCCTGTGACCTTGGGAAACGTACAACCTCTCTGAGCCTCAGTTTTCTTATTTTGTAAAAGAAGGGCCAGTACTGTTTTTTCAGGATCATTATGCAAGTTAACAGTATGTATCTGTTTTCATTAAGAATAACATCTTGCATCAACTAACACATCTGAAAAACAGTTGCTTAAACAAGATGGACTGGGATGGTGGTTCTGTTATATCACCAGTGTTCCAGGTGCCTCTGTCTTTCTTCTCAACCGTCTTTAGCTGTCATTCTAAAGCTCACTTCATGGCCATAACTAGGGCAGCACAGCCCCGGTCGGAACAGTTGTACTTCAAGCAGGAAGAAGGAGGAAGGGCAAAGGTGCTTGCCAGCTGAGTCAGCCCCTTTCCCAAAAGCTCTCCTGGAAAGCCCAGAACTTACCTACAAGGGAGGGTAGGCAGTGTTTCTTAGCCAGACATATTGCCACTTGCAATAAAACCAGGCCTCTGTGAATAAGAAGGGGAGATTGGATCCTAGGGAGTGTTTAGCAGTCTCTGCAAGAATATCCATTACAAGCACTCTACCTGGGAATTGCTTTTATAAATCAACAGGAAGTCAGTTTGTCAACAAATATTTACTATGCTTAATAAACCAAGGCACAGTTTTAGAGTTTGTTTTATTTAACAGTTTGAATGCCAAGCTAGGTTAATTAAAAATAGAAGAGTCTACAGCTTTTCTTTTTTATTCCATATACATGTCTAATTTATAGATTAGTAATAATCAATGAAAAGGAATATTATAGCCTTTAGTAGTTTTTGTGGGCTTCACGAATTTGCGTGTCTTCCTTGCTCAGGGGCCATGCTAACCTTCTCTGTATCGTTCCAATTTTAGTATATGTGCTGCCGCAGCGAGCACCAGACCCCCTTTTTTTTCTTTTCTCCTTTAACCCACCATTCAGAATTATTGATTAGTAATTACTAGGACTTATCTTACTAGATTGGTAAAAAAACTGTAGAGTTTAGAACAAGGATTTTTAATCTTTGGTCCAGTACCTCCTTGAAATTGTTTTGTATATATGCACATACATTTTTCTGAGAAAAAGGGTACATAGCTTTCCACTGGTTCTCAAAGGGGCCCATGTCCCAGATACTTAACTAGGCTTACTTGCTTCAATTCTACATGCCCTTTTTTGTCTGAGATCTGTTTCTTGTACCCTCTTTCTCTCTTACTGACCCAGAAGGTAGGAAAGCCTTTAGTTAGTTGGTTAGTTTTTACTGGAGTATAGTTGCTTTACTATGTTGTGTTAGTTTCTACTGTACAGCAAAATGAATCAGCTATACATATACCTATATCCCCTCTTTTTCTGGATTTCCTTCCCATGGGAAAGCATTTAAAGCTAATAATTTCAAGACCTTAATTGTCCTACATTTGGGTGTAAAATCCAAAGGCTTTGATTATAGTATCACTTTAGTGGAAATGTAAAATAAAATGGAAATGTTATCCATTTTATTAAAAGAAAGTACCAGTACATAGTATGTACTGGTACTTTTTAAAGTACATAGTATGTCTTTTTTTTTTAAGTACATAGTTTTTTAAAGTACATAGTATGTCTTAGGAATTGAGTTGAATTGCACTAGGAGGTATTATCTAAAAAGCCACTTTTTCTTAGCAAATGTTTTAGACTAACTTTCTAGAACATATTAGAAGGATAACTCTCAATATATATATATTTTTTCTTGATAGAAACATGAAATGGGCTTGCTGGAGGTGGGCTTAACTGTTGATCTTCTCTTCTCCTATTCTGAATATTGTTTTTTGTTGTCCAGAAGCAAAAAATAAAAACACCATATTTAAACAATAAAGTGCAAAGAGGCCCCCCACTTCAGGACCTTCAGTGTAGGGCAGTACTGATAATACTAGTGTCATCCTTACATACTTTCTCCAGGTTTTTCCTATAACAAAGAAAACCTTATGACTGGTTATTTTAGCCCCATTTGTAGCTATTCCATGTGAATGAGGCCGAATGCAATGTTTAGATACTTTGGTGGGAATATTCCTTTCCATTGCTATTGTTGTCTAAAGGCATAAAAATGAATTTTTGTTTCTGAATTTTGGCCCTACCTATGGCAGAAAATCAAAGCGATATTTTATTGTACACTCAACTGGGGAATTCAAAGAACTATGAGACATGGTGAGAGACTGTAATTGCTATAGATATTTGGGTATTATGTTTTGATCTCAGGATATTTTCAAACATTATATTGTTTCTCTTTCAGGGTAATAGATGGTCTGGAGACTCTAGATGAATTGGAGAAGTTACCAGTAAATGAGAAGACATATCGACCTCTTAATGATGTACACATTAAGGACATAACTATTCATGCCAACCCATTTGCTCAGTAGCTATAATAGACCTGGACAAATACTTGGCAAACTATTCAAGGAACACACCTATTATGGTTTACCCAGTTTTAATTATGTCAGAGATTGCATCATTATACAACTTGTTTACAACTAAGATCTACTTGTTTACAGCTAAGATCTTCTGTGAGTTGGTGGTACCAAGGGAAGCCAAACAGCTTTTTTTTTTTTTTTTTTTTTGCATTACGTGGGCCTCTCACTGCTGTGGCCTCTCCCGCTGCGGAGGACAGGCTCCGGACGCGCAGGCTCAGTGGCCACGGCTCACGGGCCCAGCCGCTCTGCGTCATGTGGGATCTTCCCGGACCGGGGCACGAACCCGTGTCCCCTGCATCGGCAGGCGGACTCTCGAGCACTGCACCACCAGGGAAGCCCCAAACAGCTTTTACTCCTATTCTTAGAGGGTAATCTTTACTGTAACTATTACCTGATGCATTTCTTTAATTTTTTTTTTTAAAAAAAACCTGTTTAATTTTGTTTTTCCATATAAATATTCATTTTTAAATGCTGAGTCTCAAATCCAGGCATTGTTGAGCACCCTAATTACATGCTCCTACCATATGTAGTCCACATCCTGGAAATATTATTTTCTATTAATTATTTACTTTATACAGTTAGAAAGAGGAAGGACAAATAAAGAGATGGCCGAGAAAGGCCAGTCAATCCAGCTGTTATTTTCCCTGGTCTTTAAATTTATAGTAAAGGCTCAGAGAAGTCTCAAGGTACAGTAAACACTCGGAATTTCCCAACTGATTTGCCCATGGAACATTTTTAAAAAATATATCTTTTCAAAATGCAGGGTAGAAAAGAAAGAAATAAATATAATGCAGGATAGAGTTCTACAGATGATCCATTTGAAAAATACAATTAGTTGTAGAGTTCTGGTCTGGGTTTGAATCACAGCTCTGTCCCCTACTATTAACTTTAGGCAAGTTAACATCTCCAAGCTTTACTTTTCTCATACATAATAATCCTTCACATGACTCTTGTGAGGATTAAATGAAATAGTGTGTATAAAGCTTCTGGCATGTAGTAAGTGTTCTGTAGCAAGTAAATGGAAGCTGTGCTCTTAACCATATCAGGGCTCTCACCTAATCAGGCCATTTATCAGGCTCTACCATTGATTTGTTAAAGAACTATGTCCCACTCACTGTCTAGATCACCTAGGTTAGATTTGGGGTATTCCTAAAACTGATACCAAACAGATCTTCATTTGTATCATTTCTGCAGATGGCTGATCTAATTAATTGATTTTTTCTTAACTGCAATTAGGGAGTTAGCTTGCAGTTATTCTCTTGTTACTATTGGTACCTTCCATGCCTTACACTAAACTGAGGGGCCAGTTACACTAATGCCCTCATGTTTTGTTTCACCCTTTTAACCATTAGTTTCTAGAATTAGTATTAGGCCTCTTTTAGGCCAGAATTTGGTTTGCCACTTCTTACACTTGATATCTTTCTTCTCCAAACATGTCATTGAATTTTTGTCACCACCCTTAAGAGTTTTTTACTGATGGTCAGGAAGTTTTGTACTGACTGACATTGCCTCAATTTTTATTCCAAACTGTGCCATTTTTTTAGTGGTACAAATATGACTTCTGGGTTCTTAGAGCTCATTCTTATGTCTTATTCTTATGTCTGCTTAGTTGTACCCATAAGGATCTCATAGATAGGGAGGTATACTGGCTCCCCCTTGGGCCTCTCGTAGGCTACCATGAGGATCAAGATCCAGAACGTTGATTTCTGTCCACTCACACTGAATTGACTGGTTCACTGATCACATTAGCAGTTGGATAATTGACATTCGGTTCCATGTATTACTTGGCAGTAAGTATAAACTACTCAGAAGACTAGAAGATTAGAATATTGCTGATCAACCCAAATTCTCTTTAAAACGAAAGTAATGTGGTTCCCCAACTAGACAAGAGGTTAGCAAACTACAGCCCTCAGGCTGACCACCTGTTTTTGCAGATAACATTTTCTTGGAACTCTGCCATTTCCACGTTTATGCAGTAGCTCTGGTTATTTTGTGCTACAAGAGCAGAACTGATTGGCTGTGACAGAGACCAAACAGCCTGCAAGCCTAGAATATTTACTCTCTGGCCTTTTAAGGAAGTTTGCCAACCCTTGACCCAGACTATCAGAAGTTGCCAAATAATCATGGTTTCACAGCAAAGGGAGTTAAAACTCATACGAGTTTAAGGGATAGAATAAACAAACTATGCCTGAAACCTGCTTCACCACGTTGCCGAAATATCGGCTTCCCTGTGCACCGAGGCCGAACAGAAATACGGAGACAGGGATTTTGGAGGAAGAGAGAGATGGCTTTATTTTTCTGCTAGGCAGAAGGGAAGACACAGCAAGCTAGCGCCCCAACAACTGTGCCCCCCCTCCTTGGGAATCGGGAGATTTTAGATGTGGGGCTCACAGCCCGGGGTATATAAGGATCGAAGTAGTGAAGGTCTTGCATGCTTCCTTTCTTTTGCATTATTTCAAAACAGTCATAGCTGGCGTCAGGCTGCCTGGTAATTGGGGTCTGGCAGTCTGGTAACCGTCCATTTGCCTCTGGTTTATCGGTCTGTGACCTTGTCTCTGAAATTCAAAAACTATAGGGGGTGACTTGTTACGAGGGGCATATAGAATGTAAGTGTAGGGAGTGAAAGACGGGGTATGTAACACAGAGTCAGGGGTGATGGGTGCCGAATGTAAATTACATAGTGTCAGGGAGTGAGGTTCGCCTTGTAAACCACAAATCCAGTTACTACAAGTTAGTGACAGTTAAACAAGGAGTGATTAACTCTCTCAGGGCCGGCTGTGTTGCTGCTTTCACCTGCTCGATGCTCCCTTTTTCCCCCTTGCTCTCAGGAGAAAGAAAACTCACTTCTATTTACTTCGCAACATGATTAACTCTCTCAAGGCCGGCTGTGCTACTTCTCTGCCTGCTCGCTGCTCCCTTTGTCTCCCTTGCTCTCAGGGGAGGGAAGACTTCATGGCTATTTTTGCTGCAGCCACCATTCTTGAATTGTACCTGAATTCATTAGAATTCTTGAGTCCTGTTAGATCCTTGTTTGGAGCTCTTGAGTAGAAGGCTTGCAGACCTTTTGGTTAATGGCAAATTGAATAGTTGTAATTCATACCTTGGTTGAACTTGGAATTTTCCAAATCCATTTAGCAACACATTCATAATCTCTATGGTGGGTATTTCTGAAGACATGTTTTTTTGTTGTTGTTTGAACAACTAAAACTAGTAAGTAATTTATTGAGCTTCTTCCAGGTTTGGATACAAAGGACATCGGACACTGTCTACTCCACGGGAGCACAGTCTAAGGACCTAAGAGACATGTAAATAGATAAATTTTAATACAAAGGACTCAACTTTTAATCAGTTTAGTAAAGTGGATAGATTAGTTACTATTTCACTAATGGATTGATGGTTCCTTAAATTCAATTTGTACCAATTGTGGTTCAGGTAGTGATACTCCATATAATAATTCTAAAGCAAATCTAGAAGAATACATGATAATGGAAAATATTTTAAATATAATGAAAGAGGAATTAATCCCAATCTTTATAAAGCTGCAAATATCAATATTAAAACTGTGATGGTGTGAGGGATAAGACTAGAATAATAGAAAGATCCAGGAAGACCCCACATGACACAGAGCGGCTGGGCCCGTGAGCCATGGCCGCTGAGCCTGCGCGTCCGGAGCCTGTGCTCTGCAACGGGAGAGGCCACAACAGTGAGTGGCCCGAGTACCGCAAAAAAAAAAAAAAAAAAAAAAAAAATAATAATAATAATAATAATAGAAACAGTGTAAACAGTAGTGTATACATAGTTTATTTAAAGCGGTATCCAAAAATCATTAAAAAAAGAGAAGAGGGGACTTCCCTGGTGGTGGTGAAGACTCTGTGTTTCCATTGCAGGGGGCACGAGTTGGAACCCTGGCCAGGGAACTAAGATCCCCTGTGCTGCACAGCGCAGACAAAAAAAAAAAAAAGTTATTCCATAAATTGTGTTAGGATAACCAGTAAATGACATGGAGAAAAAAAAGCAAAAGAATGTCACCTCACATGATATACCAAAATTCCAGATGGATAAAAGAGTTGCCTTTTTAAAGAAAACAGAAGAAAAATTTAAAACATTTCAAAGAATTCCTCTGAAGAAGAAAGGAGTTTCTCAGTTTACAAACTTGACAGAGGTAAAGATGGAATAGGTTTAACTGCACGAAAATAGGACAAAAGAGAACTGTACATTCAAAAAAGCAATAAGGTATGAATGGGCAAGTCACAAGAGAAAATGTTCAACTTCACTAATTAGAAAATAAAGTTACAAGTTCAGTATCCACCAAAATAACAAAAATTTTAATGTTATGCACTAATTTAGTTAGAGCCGCCAAAACAAAGTACTGTACCAGAGACTGGGTGGCTTAAACAACAGAAAAATTTCTCACAGTCCTAGAGACAAGTTGGGAGATCACGGTGTGGGCAGGGTTGTTTACTCTGAGGCCTTCCTCCTTGGCATGTAGATGACCATCTCCGGTCTTCACGTCATCTTTCCTCAGGGTGTGTGTTTCCCAATCTCTTTATAAAGACACCAGCTAAAGTGGATTAGGCCCCTCCCTAATGACCTCATTTAATCATATTACCTCTGTAAAGACCCTATTTACTGCCAACTAAAAACTGTCGCTTACCATCTGGCTCTAGTGTATAAGAGTGAAGTCACTAGCCACTGCAGTCACTGACTTTCAACACACCTTGAAAGGAGTTCAGAGTGGAGATCAGGAATGAGGCACCCTATGCTTTGGGAAAAACTGGCAGAACAGGCCTTCAGATAGATATTTTCAGAGTTTATGAGCCCAATTTCTTGCATCTTCTCATATCTAGAAAAGCACTAAAATCATTAATGGAGACAACTACCTGCCCCTCATGGCTAGCAGCAACCCTCTGCCAAAAGGTTTGCTTGACTGCACATATCCCCCTTCACTAAAATCATATATAACACTAACTTCTCCCCCTACCTCTTGGGAGCAGGTCCTCAGAGCTGAGAGGCTATCTCCCCAGGCATTTTGCTCCAAATAAAACTTACCTCGCTACTCTCACATTGTGCATTTTTTTCAGTCCACATTACAAATACAGTCACATTCTGAGGGAGTGGAAGTTAGGACTTAAACACATGAGTATATGGGGGGGGCATAGCCCTTCAAACAGCCCATAGCATGCACTAACAGACGCACTAAAATGGCTAACGTCATTAATGAAACTTTGGATATATCCTGAACCAGTAATCGGCTGTATGTGGGCTTTGCTAAATTTAAAGCCATTTTGGAAAGCAATTTTGGCAACATGTACAAGATTTTTTCATTGGCTTTTACCCTGTAATTTTACTGTGAGGATTTCGCCTAAAGAAATTAAATACTCTAAATTGCTGTCTGCACAAACTGCAACTTTGACCTGTAATAGGAGAACACGGCTAATGCCCATATTTAGATTGCTGTTAGGATTAAGTGAGAATTTATGTACAGTGTTTAGCACAACGACTTCGATTAACTGTTATACTCCAAGGACTGGGATTCCCTAGGTTTTGCTTAACATTTAAATGTGCTGTTAAACATATACCGAATAGCTGTAAATTTCACAAGTTACTGTGAGAAAGTTCTCCCTCACAAGTGAAACACTTACCTTGTACTTAGTGATCCTGACCCCATGTAAGAATCTAGGTATTAATGGTTTTAAAGCATCTTCAAATCCATTTTGAGAAGCGGCTTAAGAAATGCAAACAAGCATAGGGATTCTGGGGATGCATATTCCTCATCACTTTACCCTACAGTAATTGTGCACCCGTATCCGGCAGGTTATCTACGCTGCTCTCCTGTCTAAATAAAACCAGTAAGATTACTCTTTACCGTAATGCGTGATAATTTTATGCGTTCCACTAAATTTGTAACGAGTACGTGATTTTTTTCAAGTGACAAAATGGAGAAGGGGCGGGGCGCGGGAGTCAGGATTGGCAATTACTTTGTTCCATCAAATTGCAGCTTGGAAAAAAAAACTGCAGCTTGATTTTTGTTGTTCAGAGGTTGTTTCCTGATAATTGTCTTCTTCTAATGGCCTTCCATTTCCCCCTTTTGCAGTTTACTTCACCTTTACACCGCAGAGGTCTCGCTTAACGCGGAAATGCTGCTTGTGAGGTGTTCCACTTTCTGTCTCCAGGCTTTTGCTCTCACATTTCTTCGACTTTTAAAACCTCGGGAAAAATCTTTACAATCCAAGTTCAGTGCGTGTGGGTCCCAGCCACCGAAGATTTAACTAGTTTTAAACAGGTCTCAGAACTTTAACAAAAGCCCCAATCCAGACAATTCCCAATTTGGGGCTATTTGATGCAGATGGTGTAATTTTTTTTTAGAGCATCGTTTAAGCGGTTGCAATAGGGCACAGGCTATTTTGTACCCTGCTTCCCTCACTCTTCCTCATTTCTAGCGTTCACAAACACAATTTTTAGTGACCATGAGCGAGTCTCTTCTCTCCAACTCTTATAATGTTTTCTCAGAGTCAGAAAGGAGTGCGGGGCCAACATGGCGGCCAACAACAGCTTCCCTCCCTCCACCCTCGGTCGCCGAGCGCCCGACCCAGAACCTGCGCACAAATCGGAGCTGGAGTCGGCTCAGCCCTCCCCGCGTGCGCGCCCCGCCCGGAGGCGGAGGCCCGTTTGCAGCGTCATCGTGTTTTCCAGGAGAGTCCTGACGCGGTGGCTGTCAGCTCCATTTTGCTGCCGGAGCTCGCAGCAGCCAGCTGCGTTTTCTCCGTGGTCGCGTCGCCAGTATTGTCTCCTTAGGCTTGGACTCTTTTCCAGGACGGTAAGACTTAGGAGGAAGCAGGCCAGGTGTCAGGGCCTCTTTTTGTGCCTCGAGAACGCTTGTAACGCTCCCCTCCAAGCTTGTTGGGCGCCCGCAGTCTCCGGCACGGTGAACCCCCTTTTCCCTACCCTCCCGGCTGCATAAAGGTGGTCCGCTCGTCTTCCATGCTTTGCCAAGCCCGTCGCTGCGAATTTCTGTTTGAACCGCAACGCTCCAGTCACTGGTGGAGGGTAGCGATAGGGTTTGCCAGGCAGGGGAAAGTTCTCGAACGTTTGCCTTCCCCAAAGGGAGCGGGGAGGGCCGAGCCCCGGAGCCCACGGGCGCCATGTTGTCTGCGGCGGCGGAGGCCTCGGCCGGGCTGTAAAATGGCGGCGGGGCGGAGACGGCAAGGCTGCCTGCGGGGGGTGGCGTTGCCCCGGGTTCTGGAATGTGCCTAAGTCTCCCTCCTCTGAGGAAGTGTTCTTAACAAAATGAAAAGAAAGAACACGTTGACCTGGTGTAAGGCGGTGTCACTTAATGTCCAGTTGAGTCTTAAAGGATTCCGGGGAAAATGGCGCGTGCCTTTGCCTTCAGTGGTGTAAACAAAAAGTCAGGTTTAGGATCTCGAGGAAAGAAAAATAATATGGCGTATTTGAAGGAGCGCGTGAGAGAAGTCGGGCAGTGGGGCCGTTTAGCCGAAGGTTATTTTTGCAGCCCCCCGCCCAGAACAATTGGAGCTTCTTGATTTCGAGTTGCCTTTAGAGACGACGTGAGGCCCGGGCAGGTAGTACTGGTATGAACGGTAGTTGGTGAAAAGTTTCTGTATAACGTCTTTTTCAAGTTGTTAGGAATTTGTGCTTCTGGAAGGAAAGGATTTTTCCCAACGTTCAGAAATTGGGATTTCCTCCTATTTTTCCAACACTCTTCTAGTAAATCTGAGCGTGACATGAATAATGCAGAATATCTATGAATAAAGTTCAGACTCTAGATTTTGAGACATCAGAAAAAAAATCATTGGGTTTATCAGTGATTTCAGGTTGGGTGATAATGATTTTTGAACTTTGATTTAAAAGAACAATAAAACGTCACAACTAGAGTGAATTTGCAACAGTGTTGACATGTGGGGTAGTATTTAACTGGGAAAAACTTGTCTTTTATGTAGATGAGACACTCAAAGAGAACTTATTGTCCTGATTGGGATGAAAAAGATTGGGATTATGGAAAATGGAGGAGCAGCAGCGGCAGTCATAAAAGGAGGAGGAGATCACATAGCAGTGCACGGGAGAACAAGCGCTGCAGATATAATTACTCTAAAACATCTGATAGGTAATGAGGATATTTATAGTGTCTCAGTATAAAAGTATTACAGTGTTACATATCAGTTGTAGCTCAGTAAAACCGGGGGAAAAATACATTTTCATGATTAAAACTAGAGGTGACTTAAAATAACTGATTACCATTTCTGTTTCCAGTGATAACTTGTAATGGTTGTAAAATTGTGTGGGAGGTTGTTTTTTTTTTTTTGCTTTTTGGTAAGAAAAGCGTAGAATCTTATTAAGAGTACTGTTTTAAGAGATTTACTGAGAATTTGAGGATATTTGGGATTAACATAGAACAGTGAAAACACATTTTCTCTTTTTCTAGCTATTATGTGGAAAGCAGATCCATAAATGGGAAGGATTATCATAGTAGACGCTACATTGATGAATACAGAAATGACTACAATCAAGGATGTGAACCTGGACATCGTCATAGAGATCATGAAAGCAGATATCAGAACCATAGTAGCAAGTCCTCTGGTAGAAGTGGAAGAAGTAGTTATAAAAGCAAACACAGAATTCACCACAGCACTTCATATCATCGTTCACATGGGGTATGAGCTCTTAAAATATTTTGGAAATTTTATTTCCCTTGTGGAACAGGAAAACTTGAAATTGTGTTTGATCATTTGAGGAAGGTCTGTTTAAGATAAAGTCGTCTGGATTTTAACTTGCAGGATTCTTTGTGTTTGTGCATTGGATAGGAAATTCTTCAAATACCATATGTGTATAGTTAATATAGTAATAGATTTTATTAGTAGTTGGCAACTAATTGTCATTCCAGTGACAGGAGGTAATTTAGGTTAGTTTATAGCAGGGATTACAAGATATTCTGAAAGTTTTCTTATAGTACTTTAAGAAATGTGATTTGTTAAATTAAAGTCTTACTACAAATAGAAGTAGAATTTTTATATTTGTACGACTGAGGATTATGCCGTGCATGCCTCTTTGTTCTGGCAAAGTATATTCTCTAATCCTTTTTTCACTAAGGAAACCACTTAAACAGATTTGAATGTTATGGGTTATGGGTTAATTTGGAGATCAAGCTCAGATGACATTTTAAATACCATAGTGTTGTATGCCAATTTTTTTTTCTCCCCAAAATTAGGATTTTAATTTTATTTGCTGTTTTGTTATTTGTTTTCTTAGTTTAGCCGGGAAATTATAATTTGGCCACAGTCTACTTTTGACAAGTAAATAATCTACAATTTTGCAACATTAAATTAGGACACGATAAACTTAAAATTATGTTTCAGTGAATGCTACAACTAAGCATTTTTTTAAAAAAGAAAAACAATTGTATTATGTTTTGTTGCCTTGCCACTTTGAGTATCTTATCTGAAAATCTGTTCCTTGCCATGTTTTTCTCCTGTTAACATAAACTATGTGCCCTGTGAATTTCTGGGGACTGAATTTGAAATTGCTCCTGCCAACCGTTTGTGGCCTGGCGTGTATCTGAATGCCTGAATATCTCCCCGCTGAATGAATTTCGTATTCTGCCCTGAATTCACTCGGGTATATTGATTGGCTGGATGATCTTGGTGCCGCCCACTTGACGTTTCCAGAAGAGTCACCGAAGGAAAAGAACCAGGAGTGTAGAGGATGATGAGGAGGGTCACCTGATCTGTCAGAGTGGAGACGTACTAAGTGCAAGATGTATAGAATATTTTTCAACACTTATTAACTTTTCAGATAACATAATCTATATATAGATTAAGATTTCAGGGATTTGGAAATCTTTTTTTCTTTCTCTGTTTTTGTTTGTTTTTTTCCATTTCTTTTGGTGGGGGGGGATTGTGTTTTTACTTTCTTTAGAAATTTAATGTTTGTTATGCAGAACTTCCAAAACAGTAAATCAAGTTAATGAAATTAGCTTAAGAATGAAATTAGACCTAAAAATAGTTATATATGTTTTTTGGCAGTGTTGACCAATAAAATATCTAGTGACTAAGGAAATTTGTAGCATCAACTAGAATAATCTGCATTTGATAGCCTTTATTGTAAGTACACTTTCCACTTCTTGGTATAACTGAGTTTTATTTCTCTCTTTTAGATGAAATTGTTGATACTTTAGGTGAAGGAGCTTTTGGGAAAGTCGTGGAGTGCATTGATCATAAAGCGTAAGTCTCCTGGCCTGGGATTGCACTTGGGAAGGGGAACAGTATAGAAAATTTATTCAGCTTTAAGATATAGTCTGACCATGAATTAGATACATCATTATACCCTTTTAGCTTGGAGTTTTGACTTATGTATGGGAAACTCCAATAAGGTTACTAACCTTTTGTGTTCTTAAGCAGTAGCTATTAATAGTATGTGTAAGTTTCTAATTACAAGCTGAGAATAGATTTTATTGTTTCAGAAAGTATTCTTTTGTTGTCCCACTGGGCACAGTTGTGGCCATTGTTTTTTTTTTTTTTTTTTTTTTTCTGGATTAGTAGATTTTAGCCTTGGATTTATATTAGGGGTCTGTGGAGCTTTGCTTACCCCAGACATTGAACCAATCTTCAGGGTAGTTTACCTAGGAACCTATATTCTTAGAAAGTAACCTAATTGTTAAAGGGGTAACACAGCTAGAGCTGAGAACTCTCCTAGATTGGTGTCATAAGTTTAATTATCTGTGCCCTTCAAACAACTGATTGAAATTTCTTAACATAGTGTAAGAAATTTTCTTTACTTTGTTTCCTGTTTGATTTTTTTTTTCCCTTTGGAATGGCAAAGCTTTTCCAAATGAATTATTAGAGGAGGCTTCCTACTATTGGTTGGTAAGGTTCTG
This sequence comes from Mesoplodon mirus, assembly GCF_964341445.2. Taxonomy (NCBI): domain Eukaryota; kingdom Metazoa; phylum Chordata; class Mammalia; order Artiodactyla; family Ziphiidae; genus Mesoplodon; species Mesoplodon mirus. The sequence continues at coordinate 35,326,397 of NC_138984.1, forward strand.
AGAACTAGAACTCTTTATCCCCACTATATCCCAACTTTTTTGGTCACCTGGACCAAAGGAAGATTGGAGTTATTAGCCAGTGACTGGTATTATAGGAAGAAACTGCTCTATGTACATTTGTTTTACGTCTTAGTTGGAATGTAAATTGAGGTGATAATGTCCCAGTATTGTTAAATTAGAGCTTTTGGTACGTAGTTAAAGGACCAAAAAAAATTCAAGTGGTCTGATGAAAAAAATCTGTCATTCAGCATGTGTTACCGACCCTACCATATGCCCAAAGGTCATTCTAGTTGCTTACACTGAGTTGAAGTTAGAGTACTTACTTATAATTAGACCAAACTGAATGCTAAACCATAAATTCAAAAAAACAAATACAATGGGTCAGAATAGAAGTAGTACAGTTTGAAGAGTGATGGAAAACTGGAATTGGACATCATCTTTATCATTTTTTTAATGTTAACTTTTCATTAACAGGGGAGGTAGACATGTAGCAGTAAAAATAGTTAAAAATGTGGATAGATATTGTGAAGCTGCTCGCTCAGAAATACAAGTTCTGGAACACTTAAATACAACAGACCCCAGCAGAACATTGTAAGTATCGAAATAGAACTTAGAAAATGGCCTCGGGTAGATTTGAATTGTAAGAGGCTGTACTCAGTTTTTTTCTCATGTGTTTATAGCCGCTGTGTCCAGATGTTGGAGTGGTTTGAACATCATGGTCATGTCTGCATTGTGTTTGAACTACTAGGACTTAGTACTTATGACTTTATTAAGGAAAATGGTTTTTTGCCCTTTCGACTGGATCATATCAGGAAGATGGCATATCAGATATGCAAGTCTGTGAATTGTAAGTGTTTGGCATATATTCCAGAAACTTGAGTTTATGGGGACTGATTTTAATGCCAGACCAATTTGAATCTTTGAAAAGAAAAAAATACAATCTAACATATATGACTTGGAGGCCTGACTTAATTAAGAGTAGGTAGGAGAGGGCTTCCCTGGTGGTGCAGTGGTTAAGAATCCGCCTGCCAACGCAGGGGACACGGGTTCGAGCCCTGGTCCAGGAGGATCCCACGTGCCGCGGAGCAACTAAGCCCGTGCACCACAACTACTGAGCCCATGAGCCGCAGCTACTGAAGCTTGCGTGCCTAGAGCCTGTGCTCCGCAACAAGAGAAGCCACAGCAATGAGGAGCCCGTGCACCGCAATGAAGACCCAACGCAGCCAAAAATAAATAAATAAAATAAATTATATTTTTTTTAAAAAAAGGCATTGTTTAAGAGTAGGTAGGAGAAAGATGTGGTTGATTACAAGCGGTTGGTCAGTTTACTGCATTTCATTCAGTAAAGAGAATATTGTCCAGCATATAATAATAAATTGTATAAGACCGATTTAACCTTTCTAATTTCTAAAAATGATAATCTAGAACCACTGGGTTAAAATTAAGGAATGGCAAATCTCAGCTTCATAAGATAAAGATACTTCTTCTAAGCAGTTAGCTGTCAGTGAACTAACTTTTTAGAGGGGTAATAGGTTTTAGTCCCTGGTGGTTTTGTAGTAGGCTATTGAATGTTGACCACTTATTTGGACATACGAAAAGGCATTCACAGAGGATTTTTGTTGCAGGGCTTTGGGGTTTGGTTAGGTTTTTGGTTTTCAATTTTTAGAATACAGGAACTTTTTCTGTTTCTTTCTCAGTTCTGCACAGTAATAAGTTGACTCACACAGACTTAAAGCCTGAAAACATCTTATTTGTACAGTCTGACTACACAGAGGCATATAATCCTAAAATGGTAAGTCTTTGATGTTTTATCTTCATAGTTTTAAGTGAATATTTTACAACTTTTTAATGTAATGCCTCCTTAATCATTTATGATTTTCAGAAGCGTGATGAACGTACTTTAATAAATCCAGATGTTAAAGTTGTAGACTTTGGAAGTGCAACATATGATGATGAACATCACAGTACATTGGTATCTACAAGACACTATAGGGCACCTGAAGTTATTTTAGGTAAGAATTTCTTAATTGTGCTTTGAGACCTGTGTATGTCTTTGTTGAAGCTAACTTTAAAATTTATTTACAGTTCTAGGTGTTTGTAGGACTACCTTTTTCCCTTTTGGGGATTAGTATAGTAAAACACATTAAGGGTTTTAAGCTCTTGCTTATTCCAAGTAGTCAGCTCTGGGACTTTGAGAAGTTGCTTAATCTTTCTAGAATTCAGTTTGCCCATTTGTAGTATGTGATGAGATGTTATTTTTATTTATTTTTTGGCTGTGTGGCCAACGTGCGCCCCCTGCAGTGGAAGATGGAGTCTTAACCACTGCACCGCCAGGGAAATCCCGTGATGGGATTTTAAAACATAATCATATAATGCCTGTTATACTTCATACATGTCATGTCTAGTCAGTCTTTGCATGGTATAGATTGCTCCCATTTTACAAGTTAGTAAATGGAGGTTTAGGGAAAAAAAAATTTTCCCAAATCAGTCCGAAAAGAGTAAGCCAGATTTGGGGCTTGAAACTAGATGTCTCCAGAGCCCTAACTAATTCTTATATACTATGCTATCGTATTATGTTTAAGCTTGGATTAAGTGATTCCTTTAGGATCTTTCCAGCTCAAACATCAGATTATATCCTTGTTTTTTAAAATGTTGGTAAGAAATATTGAGGAGTTTTTCATTAACAATTTGCTTTACTTTGCAGCCCTAGGATGGTCCCAGCCATGTGATGTCTGGAGTATAGGATGTATTCTTATTGAATATTACCTTGGGTTTACAGTATTTCCAGTAAGTGACAATGATCTGTTTCAGTGACTTTGCAAAAGTAAATTGCCTGTTTATATGAATTTACACACATTTAGGTAGCACCTTTTCTCTCTCTCATTATAGACTATTAAATGTAGGTAAAGATAAAGAAAATCACGTGTAATTCTGATGCTGTTGGGCATTTGTATTTTCTTTATAATTTATTATTTTATTGGAAACATTTCTAAGTATATTACAAATAGTTGTCTTTGTTTATTTAGGGAAATTGTTGGTGAACTTCTGTAGGCCTTAATTATTTTTTCTTCTAAGCTGTAACTTGCTAAAAGTATGCCTGTTTTAGAGATCACCTTCCTTTGTGACCTGTAATCTATGGACTAAAAATTTAGCAGCTGTGTTTAAGAACAAAGCGCAATGTGCAAATAGAGGTAGTTAATAACTTTTCTTTACTATTTTAGACACACGATAGTAAGGAACATTTGGCAATGATGGAAAGGATTCTTGGACCTTTGCCAAAACATATGATACAGAAAACCAGGTATGTTTAAGAGTAAGTGCCTTCGATCACCTTTACTAGATGTTTTAAGTTTTCATTGTCAACATTATAAACATGAATGGATATGGACTTGCTCTTAGGAAACGTAAATATTTCCATCATGATCGATTAGACTGGGATGAACATAGTTCTGCTGGCAGATACGTTTCAAGGCGCTGTAAACCTCTGAAGGTAAGCCTGGGTCATTGCTTAAGTGATCAAAACCTTGAGTTTTCCCTCTTTTTTTGGTGGGGAAATAAAATTATAATAAGTGGTAGTAGAAAAGGCTGTTGATTGTATTTGTTTTCCTTTCAGGAATTTATGCTTTCTCAAGATGCTGAACATGAGCTTCTCTTTGACCTCATTCAGAAAATGTTGGAGTATGATCCAGCTAAAAGGATTACTCTTAAAGAAGCCTTAAAGCATCCTTTCTTTTACCCCCTTAAAAAAAGTATATAAATCTATAACTGTATAGCTCCCTTAAGAGATCATATGGACTGTATCAGTCTAATTTTTAAATTTAAGTTATTTTGTACAGCTTTTGTAAATTTACATTTTTGTATTGCCATGTTTATTTTGTTTGGGTAACTCGATTTAAGTAAATATTAGCTAAGTAAAGTAATGAACATCTTTTTCAGTAATTACAAAATGATTTATTCAGAATAAATTTTTGTACTTATAAAATTTATATGAATCTGTTTAGTTTGTTTTTAGCACCATTTTTGTTCTACCTGTTATTGTAAGAATGGATGTGTATCTCTTCCTGGAGTTTTCCTTATGTCTTTGGAAATGTTTAGCTTTGTTTGCATTTTAGGGGTTGCCAGCATTGGGAGTTATGCCTTCCTTCTCTAAACCAAATGCAATGAAACCAGGTTATAGAATACAAAGAACTAGAGATGAACCAAGAGAATTGTATTCTCCCTTTATTCCCAAATTTAATATTGCTGCTTTCTTGTCACCCCCAGTGGGATTCCACAAATGGCTTGTTAGTGGGGAATTTAGGATTCTACGCAGTTGGCTTTTTTTTTTTTTTAAGACTTTTTTAGAGTAGTTATAGATCCACAGCAAAATTGAGAGGAAGGTGCAGAGATTTCCAGTATACTTCTTGTTCCACACATGTATAGCCTCCCGCATTATCCACATCCCTCGTGTATTTAGCATTATAGGATACAGAGTGTTTTCACTGCTCTAAAAATCCGCTCTATTCATCCTTCTCACCTCCGACCTCTGGCAATCACTGATATTTTTACTGTCCTTAGTTTTGCCTTTCCTAGAGTGTCATATAGTTGGCGTCGTACAGTATGTAGTGTTTTCAGATTGGCTTTCATTTTTTGAGTAATGTGCATTGAAGGTTCCTCTGTGTTTCCATAGCTTTATAGCTCATTTCTTTTTAGCTTACAATTTTATTTTTTTAATTTATTATTTTTTATTTTGGCTGCACCAGTTCTTAGTTGTGGCATGCAAATGTTTTAGTTGCTGCATGCAGGCTTCTTAGTTGCTGCATGTATGCAGGATATAGTTCCCTGGCCAGGGATGGAACCCAGGCCCCCCTGCATTGGGAGCATGGAATCTTACCCACTGGACCACCAGGGAAGTCCCCAGTTTATTTTTTAAATTCTGAAAGACACTGCAAGATCTAAACTTTGGGTAGTGCTCCCCACATGCAAACACACCTGGTCAGGAACCCAGTAGAAGAGCCCCCTTTGTAGGAAGCATTGCTACAGTAGGGTTGTGTGGTATGGATATATATATATATTTTTTTTTGTTGTTGTTGTTGTTGTTTTGCGGTACGCGGGCCTCTCACTGTTGTGGCCTCTCCCGTTGTGGAGCACAGGCTCTGGACGTGCAGGCTCAGTGGCCATGGCTCGGGCCCAGCTGCTCCGTGGCATGTGGGATCCTCCCGGACCAGCGCACGAACCCGCGTCCCCTGCATCGGCAGGCAGACCCTCAACCACTGCGCCACCAGGGAAGCCCTGGATATATTTTTACTGCAATTTTTAAAATTACACATGGCATATCCTCGTTAATATTTTAATGTAATGTAAATTACGTACCTAATCAAATTTAAAAAATAAAACTGAATTTATCCTAAACTACATAAAATGGAAACTTTCACTCAGATTATTTACATGGTAACACTAATAAGGACTTAGCAGCATTACTACCTGATGCTGTTTTATCCTAGTTTTTTCTGAAACATTCCATTTTAGTCTGTATCTTTATGCAGTTCACAATTGTCTATCATAAATATCTTTTACAAAAAGAACCTGTATGAGCATATATTTTCCAAGGTGGTTTGGTCCAGTGAAGTATTAATAGATGTGTAGCAGAGAGGGCCATCAAGAACTAAAGCATTCTGGTTGCAAATAATAAACATCTGTTCTCTAAGATTATGTGGACTTTTTACCTTATTTATTTTTAAACATTTATTTATTTGGCCGTGTCTGGTCTTCTTTGCGGCATGCAGGCTCTTTTGTTGCTGCATATGTTCTCTTCGTTGTGGCACATGGGCTTCTCTCTAGTTGTGCGTGGGCTCAGTAGTTGTGGCACGCAGGCTCTACTGCACGCATGGGCTTAGTTGCCCTGCGGCATGTGGGATCTTAATTCCCCGAGGACCCAAGTCCCCAGCATTGGAAGGCAGCTTCTTACCCACTGGACCACCAGGGAAGTCTCTGGACGTTTTAGACAAATAACATTCAAACATTTTCATAGACCATCTCCATTTGTTCAAATATTAGCTCCTCATCTTCATGTTTTCTTTCTGCATTAGTTAATCTTCATTATCTGCTTGTAGTTCCTTTTTCTAAGTGCTGAGCTAGTAGTCCATTGTCTGGATGTACCAGTTCATTCACCTATTGAAGGACATCTTTGTCTTTAACTGTTAAGAAAAAGTTGCCATTAACATCTGTGTGCAGGGTTTTTTTGTGTGTGGACTTAAGTTTCCAATTCCTTTGGATTGATACCAAGAAGTACGATTGCTAAATCAAATAGAGTATTTTTAGTTTTGTGAGAAATTGTGATTTTTCCCCCAGTCTAGCTTGTCTTGTTCTCTTGGCATCGTATTTCACAGAGCAGAAGTTGATCTGTAAGCAGTCCGGTTGGTAATTCTTTCGTAGGTTGTGCTTTTGGTGGTAGGTTTCTAAAAAGTCATTGGTACCCAAGATTGTCTAGGTTTTCTCCCATGTTATTTTGAAGTTTTATAGGTTTGTGTATTACATTTAAGTCTTTGATCCCTCTTGAGTTAATTTTTGTAAAGAATTTAAGCCTCTAGATTAAATTTTGTGCTTTTTTAAAATAAATTTATTTTATTTATTTACTTTTGGCTGCATTGGGTCTTCATTGCTGCTTGTGGGCTTTCTCTAGTTGTGGCGAGCAGGGGCTACTCTTCGTTGCAGTGCATGGGCTTTTCATTGCAGTGGCTTCTCTTGTTGCGGAGCACGGGCTCTAGGTGCGTGGGCTTAGTTGCTCTGTGGCATGTGGGATCTTCCTGGACCAGGGCTTGAACCCATGTCCCCTGCATTGGCAGGCAGATTCTTAACCATTGCACCACCAGGGAAGTCCCTAAATTTTGTGCATGTTGATGTCCAGTTATTCCTGCACCATTTGTTGAAAGGAGGGTTTTTGTTTTGGGTGACAGGAGTGTTTGAAATGTAAAAGTACATTAAGGCTGAGAGATTTTAAGTGGATTTGTCATCCATGATATACTTCCTTGTTGCCAAGATAAGTATCCCAACTCCAGAGCCAAACTGCATAGATTCAAATCTAGCCCTTACTAGCTGTGTGACCTTGGACTATCACTAAATCTCTGTGCTTGCCTATATTATTTGTAAAACTACAGAAGATTATAGCATTTACGTTATAGTTAGGAACATAAGTTAGTTTAATATATGAAAAGCGTGGTTGGAATAGTGGCCTAGATTCTACATAGGCTATTTGTTATGGAAGAAGGGACACGTGTTTTGCGTATTTTGGTATTTTCCTTTGGCCCATGCAATAGTGTTTTTTGTTTTTTAATTTAATTTATTTATTTTTGGCTGCATTGAGTCTTCTTTCCTGTGTGCAGGCTTTCTCTAGTTGTGGTGAGCAGGGGCTACTCTTTGTTGCAGTGCACTGGCTTCTCATTTCAGTGGCTTCTCTTGTTGCGGAGCACAGGCTCTAGGCACGCAGGCTTCAGTAGTTGCAGCACGCAGCTTCCTTAGTTGTGGCATGCGGGCCCTAGGGAGCACGGGCTTCAGTAGTTGCGGTGTGTGGGCTCAGTAGTTGAGGCACATGGGCTTAATTGCTCCACGGCATATGGGATCTTCCCAGACCAAGGATCAAACCCATGTCCCATGCATTGGCAGGCAGATTCTTAACCACTGCACCACCAGGGAAGTCCTGCAATAGTCTTTTAATTTACTTCCCGCTTAAAAATTATATCAAGGTTCCCTGTGCAGAGGATTTCTCTGAATTTTTGTAAGAGTAAACCCTAAATTGTTGATACGTTTCAAATTACTTAACCTAGGTACCATAAATTATGTACTGTATTATAGTCTTAAATTTTTAGTTGTGTAATTTTTGCCATTGAAGGTGGTGACTTGTATATTCAGTTGTACTAATTCCTAACCTAAGCTTTGAGGGTTAGAATGCACTGGTTACATGTTTGACTGAAAGATACGTTAGAGTAGATGACACAACCCTTAAGGGCCTGTATTTTCATAAATTTAAAAGAGAGGCAGTTCCAGGCTTTGAGGCTTATCCTGCCTCCTCAGGAATGGTGTCCCAGAGCCAGTTTGCTGACATCCTATTGGTCAAAGAAAGTCACATGACTGGACCCCAGAGTCTGCATGGGAGGGTATAACAAGGTTATGTAAAAGGTGTGGCCAAGGGCAGAAGTGGAGAATTTGCACCATCAGTAAGTAGTCTCACCCACCCTACCTACCCCCAGTCTATTAATAGGAGCCAGAGTATGCCTGTTAAAACTAAATATCAAGTCACTAAGTCCTTCAAAGACTTCCCCATCAGTTTCACCACAATCCTTATAATCACCTTTATAGTATGCTATGCCACTCCATGTTACCACATTGCTAGGTACTTTCTCCTAATGCAGGGCTGTGGCCTCACTGGCCTCCTTAATCCTGAAGCCTGGCAAGTACAGTCCTTTCTCTTATAGATATGCACGTGTCTCCATCTTTCTCCTTCAGGTGTTTAATTCAGTGAGGGCTTCCCTGACTACATTACTTAAAATTGCCACAATCTCCCTTGCAAACACCATCCATGTGCCCCTTTTCTGCTTTATTTTTCTCTGTAGGCATCTATTTTTACACCTCTGAAAGGTAAGCTCTGTGACATCAGAGATTTTGGTTTTGGTTTTGGTTTATTTTTTTTAAACATCTTTATTGGAGTATAATTGCTTTACGGTGGTGTGTTAGTTTCTGCTTTATAACAAAGTGAATCAGCTGTACGTGTACATGGGTTTTTTTTTTTGTGAGCAGAGTTCTTAGGGAGAGATCCATGTAGATAATCCAGGAAAGACTGTACAGGCAGAGGAAACAATAACTGCCTCTGAAGCAAAAGCATCCTTAGTATGTTCAGTGAGCACCAAGGAGACCAGTGTGGTTGAAGCTGAATGGGTGTTGAAAAAAGTGTTAGGAGATGAGGTTAGAGAGAGAGACCTAGGGGGGCACATCACATAGGATTTTGTAGATTGTTGTACAGATTTTGTTCTGCATGAGATAGAAAGTCACTAGAAAGTTCCACATGGTTGCAAGAATGGAATGGTTGCCTGTGGCCCCTGGCTTATAGTCTCCCAGTAGAAGAGAGAAAATTGTTTCAATAGTCACAGTAAAGAATTCCCAGAAAAGCTATGGCATCTTAGTTTTGCTTCAAAAAAAAAAATCCAAGGAGGGGGACTTCCCTGGTGGTGCAGTGGTTAAGAATCTGCCTGCCAATGCAGAGGACACGGGTTTGAGCCCTGGTCCGGGAAGATCCCACATGCCGTGGAGCAACTAAGCCTGTGCACCACAACTACTGAGCCTGCTCTCTAGAGCCTGCGAGCCACAACTACTGAGCCCATGTGCCACAACTACTGAAGCCTGTGTGCCTGGAGCCCGTGCTCCGCAACAAGAGAAGCCACCACAGTGAGAAGCCCGTGCACCGCAGTGAAGAGTGGCCCCCACTCACTGCAGCTAGAGAAGGCCCGCGTGCAAAAACGAAGACCTAATGCAGCCAAAAATAAAATAAAAATAAAAAAATAAAAAATCCAAGGAGGTTGGAGGAAGCAGTTGGGGGGCAAGGGGGCCAGTATAGGAAAAGTAAGGTTGGCCATGAGATAATAATAGTTGAAACTGGGTGATGGCTCAGTGAGGGTTCACTATTTTTTTTTCTTGTATATGTTTTAAGTTTTAAAGTTCAAAGAAAAAACCAACTTTCTGTGGAGACCACATTGTAAATGGGTTTTACTGTATTCCAATGAAACTTTAGTTACAAAGATAGGCAATGGGTGGCTGGATTTTCAGAAATTTGACTATGATGTGTCTTGGTGTCTATTTCTTTGGGTTTATCCTATTTGGAGGTGTACTCAGCTTCTCAAAGTTGTAGTTAAATTTGGAAAGTTTTTAGCCATATTTCTTTGACTACATTTTCAGCATTGCACTTTTTCTCCTTCCTGGGATTTCAGTGACATGAATACTAGATCATTTGTTAATGTTCCACAAGTCCCTGTCCCTCAGGTCAGTTTTTTTTTCCATCTATTTTCTTTATTTTTCAGATTGGATAATTTCTGTTATTCAAAAGTACCAATTCTTTCCTCATTCCCCTCTTTTATGCTGTTTAGCCCATCCATTGAGGGTTTTCCCCTTAGTTATGTTTTTCAGTTATAAAATTTCCTTCTGGTTCCTCCTTATGTCTCCTTTTTATTTGCTGAGACTTTCTAGTTTTCCATTTGTTTCAAGTGTGTTTGTAATTGCTCACTGCAGCAACATTATGATGACTGCTTTAAAATTGTTGTGGGAATTCCCTGGTGGTCCAGTGGTTAGGACACCATGCTTCCACTGCAGGGGCCACAGGTTCGATCCCTGGTTGGGGAACCTAAGATCCTGCATGCCGTGTGGTGCAGCCAAAAAATAAAATCATCGTTGGGTAATTCTAGCATTTATGCTATCTTGGCATCTGTTTTTTATCTTTTCTCTCTCAGGTTGTAATTTTCTTGATTCTTGGTATGACAAGTGATTTTTTTATTGAAACTGGGACATTTTTGGCATTTGTGTTATGAGACTCCGGGTCTTATTTAAATATTCTATTTTACCATGCCTCCTCTGACACCACTCTGGTCGGAAAAGAGGGGGCACTACCTCGTTACTGCTAGGTGTGGGTGGACACCCAGCTCCTGTTGACACCCAGGGTTGGAGAGGGGCTTCTCATCACTGCTGGGCAGAGTTGGGAGTTCTGGCTCCCTACTAGGCCTCTGTACCACCCTGGCTGGGAGGGGTAGGATTGCTTCATTTCCTATTATAGGTATACCTCCGAGAGATATTGTGGGCTCAGTTCCAGACCACTGCAATAAAGTGAGTGTTGCAATAAAGCAAGTCACACAAATTTTTTTAGTTTCCTAGTGCATATAAAAGTTATGTTTACTGGGACTTCCCCGGTGGTCCAGTGTTTGAGACTCCATGCTTCCACTGCAGGGGGGCACAGGTTCGATCCCTGGTTGGAGAACTAGGATCCCACATGCTGCACAGCATAGCCAAAAATAAAAATAAATTTTAAAAGAAGTTATGTTTACCCTACACTGTAGTCTGTTAATTGTGCAATAACAGTAAGTCTAAAAGTGTGTTTTAAAAACTGAAGGTTTATGGTAACCCTGTGTCAAACAAGTCTGTCGACGCTATTTCTCCAACAGCATTTGCTCACTTCATGTCTCTGTGTCACAGTTTGGTAGTTCTCACAATATTTTAGGCTATTTCATTATTACATTTTTATGGTGCTCTGTGACCAGTGATTTTTGATGTTACTATTGTAATTGTTTTGGGTCACCATAAACCGCACCCATATAAGATGGCGAACTTAATTGATAAACTATCTGATTGCTCCATCAACCAGCTGTTCCCCCATCTCTCCTTCTCCTCGGGCCTCCCTATTCCCTGAGATACAACAATATTAAAATTAGACCAATTAACCCTACCGTGACCTCTAAGTGTTCAAGTGAAAAGAAGAGTCGCACGTCTCTCACTTTAAATCAAGCTAGAAATGATTAAGCTTAGTGAGGAAGACATGTCAAAAGCTGAGGTAGACCGAAAGCTAGGCCTCTTGCACCAAACAGCCAAGTCGTGACTGCAAAGGAAAAGTTCCTGAACGAAATTAAAAGTGCTATTCCAGTGAGCACACGAATCGAAACAGCCTTATTGCTGATACGGAGACAGTTTTAGTGGTCTGAATAGAGGATGAAACCAGCTACAACATTCCCTTAAGCCAAAGCCTAATCCAGGCAAGACCATAACTATCTTACATTCTGTGAAGTCTGAGAGAGATGAGGAAGCTGCAGGGAAAAAGTTTGAAGCTAACAAAGATTGATTTGTGAGGTTTAAGGAAAGAAGCTGTCACCATAACATAAAGGTGCAAGGTGAAGCAGCAAGTACTGATGTAGAAGCTGCAGAAAGTTATCCAAAAGATCTAGCTGAGATAATGAAGGTGGCTACTCTGAACAGCAGATTTTTCAGTGTAAATGAAACAGCCTTACCTTGGAAGAAGATGCCATCTAGGACTCTCATAGCTAGAGAGAAGTCAGTGCCTGGCTTCAAAGCTTTAAAGGACAGGCTGACTTGTTAGGGGCTAATGCAGCTGGTGACTTTAAGTTGAAGCCAGTGCTTATTTACCATTCCCAAACTCCTAGGACCCTTGAGAATTATGCTAAATCTACTCTGCCTGTCCTCTATATTTTCTATTTTATTTTTTATTTTTGGCTGCGTTGGGTCTTCATTGCTGCGTGCGGGCTTTCTCTAGTTGCGGCGAGCAGGGGCTACTCATCGTTGCAGCGCGTGGGCTTCTCATTGCGGTGGCTTCTCATTGTGGAGCATGGGCTCTAGGTGCACAGGCTTCAGTAGTTGCAGCATGTGGGCTCAGTAGTTGCAGCACGCAGGCCCTAGAGCACGCAGGCTTCAGTAGTTGTGGCATGTGGGCTCTAGAGCGTGGGCTCAGTAGTTGTGGCGCATGGGCTTAGTTGCTTTGCAGCATGTGGGATCTTCCCGGACCAGGGATCGAACCCTGTCCCCTGCATTGGCAGGCAGATTCTTAACCACTGTGCCACCAGGAAAGTCCCTGCCTGTGCTCTATAAATGGAACAGCAAAGCCTGGATGACAGCACATCTGTTTATAACAGGTTTACTGAAAATTTTAAGCCCACTGTTGAGACCTTACTGCTCAGAAAAAATAAGATTCCTTTCAAAATACTGCTGCTCATTGACAGTGCACCTAAGAGCTCTGACGGAGATGGACAACAAGATTAATGTTTTCATGCCTGCTAACACAGAATCCATTCTGCAGCCCATGGATCAAGGAGTAATTTCAACATTTCAACTCTTTATTATTTAAGAAATAATAGGCTATAACTGTCATAGATAGTGATTCCTCTGATGGATCTGGGCAGTCAATTGAAAACCTTCTGGAAAGGATTCACCATTCTGGATACCGTTAAGAACACTTGTGAGTCATGGGAAGAGGTCAAAAAATCAGCATTAACAGGAGTTTGGAAGAAATTGATTCCAACTCTCCTAGATGCCTTTGAGGGGCTCAAGACTTAAGTGGAGGAAATAACTGCAGATGTGGTGAAAATAGCAAGGGCATTAGAGTGGAGCCTGAAAATGTGACTGAATCGCTGCAATCTCACAATAAAACTTGAAGTGATGAGAAGGTGCTTCTTTATGGAGAAGCAAAGAGACTGGTTTCCTGAGATGGAATCTGCTCCTGGTGAAGATGCTAAAAAGATTATTAAAATGGCAAAGCATTTAGATATCACATAAACTTAGTTGATGAAGCAGCAGCAGAGTTTGAGAGGATCGAGTCTAATTTTGAAAGAAATTCTGCTGTGGGTAAAATGGTATCAAACAGCGCATCGCATGCTACAGAGAGGTGGTTTGTGAAAGGAAGAGTGAATTGATGTGGTACACTTCATTGTTTTAGTTTAAGAATTTGACACGGCCACCCCACCCTTCAGCAAACAACACCCTGATCAGTCAGCACTGAGGGAAGACTCTCCACCAGCAAAAAGATTATGACTCACTGATGATGGTTAGCATCTTTTACCAATAAAGTTTTAAAATTAAGGTGTGTACATTGCTTTTTAAAAAAATATTTATTTATTTGGTTGTGCAGGGTCTTACTTGCGGCAGGTGGGCTTCTTTGTTGTGGCTCATAGGCTCCTTAGTTGTGGCACACGAACCCTTAGCATGTGGGCTCCTTAGTTGCGGCATGCGAACTCTTAGTTGCGGCATGCATGTGGGATCTAGCTCCCTGACCAGGGGTCGAACCCGGTCCCCCTGCATTGGGAGCGTGGAGTCTTAACTACTGCACCACCAGGGAAGTCCCTACATTGCTTTTTTTTTTTTTTTTTAAATATCTTTATTGGAGTACAATTGCTTTATTTATTTATCTATTTATTTTTATTTTTGCCTGAGTTGGGTCTTCGTTGCCGTGCATGGACTTTCTCTAGCTGTGGAGAGGGGGAGCTACTCTTCACTGTGGTGTGCGGGCTTCTCATTGCGGTGGCTTCTCTTGTTGTGGAGCATGGGCTCTAGAGCGTGGGCTCAGTAGTTGTGGTGCACGGGCTTTGTTTCTCTGTGGCACCTACATTGCTTTTTTATACATAATGATATTGCACACTTAATAGACTACAGTATAGTGTAAACATAACTTGTATATGCATTGCTGGGAAACCATAAAATTAGTGTTAGTTGCTTTATTGTGATAGTCTCTTTACTGCAGTTGTCTAGAACCAAACCAGCAGTATCTCCTAGGTATGCCTGTAGAGGAAAGACAAATCATCTTAATCCAATCAGGTACTGAGCTGATTTGAAACTGGGCTTCAATCTTTTTCAGGCCTAATCTGTGTCCAAGTCTACTCTTACTTCTAAGGTGTGTACTCAGGTAGTCTCTGTTAGTTTGGGTTGCCCCAGAGGCAGAGCCTGAGACAAAGATTGGACTGCAGGTAGTTTATTTGGGAGATGATGCCATCAATTGTGGAATGGGGAGGTGAGACAGGGAACGAAGAACAGCCAATACAGGGTATACTGTCAAGCAGTTGTCACTGTAGGTAGTTGAAGTTTAATACCACAGAGGAACTCTGGGAACCAGTGTAGAACATGTCTTAAAGTTATTCTACCCGAGAGACCAGAGAGAGAGAAATCTATTAAGTAACTCCTAGTGGTGATTAAGGCTGCATTGACTAAACACGGAAGCAGGGGTGGGCTTAATTCTTGGTACTTTTGGACTCTGCATTTAGGCAGAGTGGGCTCTGGCTCAGGCAAAAACCTCAGGCAAAAAGATGCAGGTTTTTGTAGAAGTGGGACCTGGTAAGGCCTGATGGGATGAGGGAAGACACCAGGATTATATACTACACTCCATTCCTTCCCCTGCTGACATCCCCTCAGGCCCTACATTAAGTTTACTCTGTCCTGACACTGCATCCTCCAGGTGGTGGCTGGTCATAATTTAAAAACACACACACACAGGTCTTCCCTGGTGGCGCAGTGGTTGAGAGTCCGCCTGCCGATGCAGGGGACACGGGTTTGTGCCCCGGTCCGGGAAGATCCCACATGCCGCGGAGCGGCTGGGCCCGTGAGCCATGGCCGCTGAGCCTGCGCGTCCGGAGCCTGTGCTCCGCAACAGGAGAGGCCACAACAGTGAGAGGCCCGCGTACCGCAAAAAAAAAAAAAAGCACACACACACACAAAAACAAACAAAAAAACACCCAAACACTTGTAAGTGGAGGTTGATTAGAATAAGCTATAAAGCCTGCACTGCTATAATTGGTCCTGAGGCCAGTGTTAATATTTATCACCCTCTCGTCTACCACACATTCTAGATTCACACTCTGCTGGTTGAGAATGCTTGCTTCTCATCAGTGGGATGCCCAACCTTCATCCCTTTTGAGGCGACTCAGTCTCTGCTTACCTTGCCTTTGTAAGGCCATGGTTGCTGCAGTTGCCCACTTGGAATTATCAAGTCATAGGCATACCAAGAGTGAGTCCTTAAAGTTCCAGACATGTTCTGCCTTGCCCCTGTAGCAGCAACCCTATCTTTCATAACAATCAGGCCCGTTTCCCTGTGATATGCTAACACCTTTACCTGGCTTATGGTCAGCCAGCGTAAGAAGGCCCAAATAATCAGGCAGCAGTCAAAGCCTTAGGTTTCGTGGAACTCTTACTGGGTGTCTCCTTGTGGAGGTTTCCTCCTGTCCTTGGAACAAAACCTCCAGTTCAGGAGTGTTCCCAAGTGGGTTGCTGGCCCCGAGTCATGCATTCTATCCAGTGGGGACACAATAGCACATGATGGTCATTAGTTCAAAGTATATAACACATCTTGGAGGATAGTGCCCCCATCTCGTAGATTGTTACCCCTAAATCGATGTCTTGGCTGCACTTTCTTTTTAATAGATCTTTATTGGAGTATAATTGCTTTACAATGGTGTGTTAGTTTCGGCTTTATAACAAAGTGAATCAGTTTTACATACACATATGTCCCCATATCTCTTCCCTCTTGCATCTCCCTCCCTCCCACCCTCCTTATCCCACCCCTCTAGGTCATAGCAAAGCACGGAGCTGATCTCCCTGTGCTGTGCAGCTGCTTCCCACTAGCTATTTTACATTCAGTAGTGTATATATGTCGATGCTACTCTCACTTTGCCCTAGCTTCCCCCTCCTGCCCCGTGTCTCAAGTCCATTCTCTATGTCTACCTCTTTATTCCTGCCCTGCAACTAGGTTCATCAGTACCGTTTTTTTTTCTTTTAGGTTCCATATATATGCGTTAGCATATGGTATTTGTTTTTCTCTTTCTGACTTACTTCACTCTGTATGACAGTCTCTAGGTCCATCCACTTCACTACAAATAACTCAATTTCATTTCTTTTTATGGTTGAGTAACATTCCATTGTATATATGTGCCACATCTTCTTTATCCACTCATCTGTCGATGGACATTTAGGTTGCTTCCATGTCCGGGCTATTGTAAATAGTGCTGCAATGAACATTTTGGTACATGTCTCTTTTTGAATTATGGTTTTCTCAGGGTATATGCCCAGTAGTAGGATTGATGGGTCATATGGTAGTTCTATTTGTAGTTTTTAAAGGAACCTCAATACTCTTTTCTATCATGGTTGTATCAGTTTACATTCCCACCAACAGTGCAAGAGGGTTCGCTTTTCACCACACCCTTTCCAGCATTTATTGTTTGTAGATTTTTTGATGATGGCCATTCTGGCCAGCGTGAGGTGATACCTCATTGTAGTTTTGATTTGCATTTCTCTAATAATTAGTGATGTTGAGCATCTTTTCATGTGCCTCTTGGCCATCTGAATGTCTTCCTTGGTGAAATGTCTATTTAGGTCTTCCACCCATTTTTTAACTGGATTGTTTGTTTTTTTGATATTGAGCTCCATAAGCTGTTTGTATATTTTGGAGATTAATCCTTTGTCTGTTGTTTCATTTGCAAATATTTTCTCCCATTCTGAGGGTTGTCTTTTTATCTTGTTTATGGTTTCCTTTGCTGTGCAAAAGCTTTTAAGTTTCATTAGGTCCCATTTGTTTATTTTTGTTTTTATTTCTGTTACTCTAAGAGTTGGGTCAAAAAAGATCTTGCTGTGGTTTATGTCAAAGAGTGTTTTTCCTATGTTTTCCTCTAAGAGTTTTATAGTGTCTGGTCTTACATTTAGATCTTTAATCCATTTGGAGTTTATTTTTGTGTATAGTGTTAAGGAGTGTTCTAATTTCATTCTTTTACATGTAGCTGTCCAGTTTTCTCAGCACCACTTTTTTTTTTTTTTTTCGGTACGCGGGCCTCTCACTGTTGTGGCCTCTCCCGTTGCGGAGCACAGGCTCCGGACGCGCAGGCTCAGCGGCCATGGCGCACAGGCCCAGCCACTCCGCGGCATGTGGGATCCTCCCAGACCGGGGCACGAACCCATGTACCCTGCACTGGCAGGCAGATTCTTCACCACTGCGCCACCAGGGAAGCCCCCAGCACCGCTTATTGAAGAGGCTTTCTTTTCTCCATTGTATGTTCTTGCCTCCTTTGTCATAAATTAGGTGACCATTAGTGCATGGGTTTATTTCTGAGCATTCTCTCCTGTACCGTTGATCTGCATTTCTGGTTTTGTGCCAGTACTATACTGTCTTGATTACTGTAGCTTTGTGGTATAGTTTGAAGTCAGGGAGCCTGATTCCTCCAACTCCATTTTTCTTTCTCAAGATTGCTTTGGCTATTCAGGGTCTTCTGTGTTTCCGTATGAACTGTAAACTTTTTAGTTTTAATTCTGTGAAGAATGCCATTGGTAGTTTGATAGGGATTGCATTGAATCTGTAGATTGCTTTGGGTAGTATAGTCATTTTCGTTTTCACAATATTGATTCTTCCAGTCCAAGAACATGGTATTTTTCTCCATCTGTTTATGTCATCTTTGATTTCTTTCATCAATGTTTTATTGTTTTCTGAGTACCAGTCTTTCGCCTCCTTAGGCAGGTTTATTCCTAGGTATTTTATTCTTTTTGTTGCAGTGGTAAATGGGAGTGTTTCCTTGATTTCTCTTTCTGATTTTTTGTTGTTGGTGTATAGGAATGCCAGAGATTTCTGTGCATTAATTTTGTATCCTGCAGCCTTACCAAATTCATTGGTTAGTTCTAGTAGTTTTCTGGTGGCATCTTTAGGATTTTCTATGTATCTTCTAAACAGTGCACTGTTTAGCCTCCATGTATTTGTGGGTTTTACAGTTTTTTTCCTTGCAGTTGATTTCCAGTCTCATACTGTTGTCGTCAGAAAAGATGCTTGATATGATTTAGATTTTCTTAAATTTTCTGAGGCTTGATTTGTGACCCAAGATGTGATCTATCCTGGAGAATGTTCTGTGTGCACTTGAGAAGAAAGTGTATTCTGCTACTTTTAGGTGGAATGTTCTATAAATATCAATTAAATTTACCTGGTCTGTTGTGTCATTTAAAGCTTGTGCTTCCTTATTTATTTTCTGTTTGGATGATCTGTCCATTGGTGTAGGTGGGTTTTAAAGTCCCCTACTATTAATGTGTTACTGTCGATTTCTCCTTTCATGGTTGTTTGCCATATGTATTGAGGTGCTCCTATGTTGGGTGCATAAACATTTATAACTGTTATATTTTCTTTTCAGATTGATCCTTTGATCATTAGGGACTGTCCTTCCTTATCTCTTGTAACAGTCTTTATTTTAAAGTCTATTTTATCAGATACAAGTATTGCTACTCCAGCTTTGTTTTGATTTCCATTTGCATGGAATATCTTTTCCCATCCCTTCACTTTCAGTTTGTATCTGTCCCTAGGTCTGAAGTGGGTTTCTTGTAGACAGCATATATATGGGTCTTGTTTTTGTATCCATTTAGCCAGTCTGTGTCTTTAGGTTGGGGTATTTAATCCATTTACATTCAAGGTCATTACTGATATGTATGTTCCTTTTACCATGTTCTTAATTGTTTTGGGTTTGTTTTTGTGGGTCTTTTTCTTCTCTTGTGTTTCCTGCCTAGAAAAGCTTCTTTAGCATTTGTTGTAAAGCTGGTTTGGTGGTGCTGAATTCTCTTAGATTTTGCTTGTCTGAAAAGCTTTTGATTTCTCCGTTGAACCTGAATGAGATCCTTGCTGGGTAGAGTAATCTTGGTTATAGGTTTTTCTCTTTCATCACTTTAAGTATATCCTGCCACTCCCTTCTGGCCTGCAGAGTTTCTGCTGAAAAATCTACTGATAACCTTATGGGGATTCATTTGTATGTTATTTTTTGTTTTTCCCTTGGTGCTTTTAATATTGTTTCTTTGAATTTAATTTTTGTTAGTTTGATTAATATGTGTCTTGGTGTGTTTTTCCTAGGGTTTATCCTATATGGGACTCTCTGTGCTTCCTGGACTTGGGTGACTATTTCCTTTCCCATGTTAGGGAAGTTTTCGATTATAATCTCTTCAAATATTTGCTCAGGCCCTTTATTTTTCTCTTCTTCTTCTGGGACCCCTATAATTCGAACGTTGGTGCGTTTAGTGTTGTCCCAGATATCTCTGAGAATGTCTTCAATTCTTTTCATTCTTTTTTCTTTATTCTGTTCTGCAGCAGTGAATTCCACCATTCTGTCTTCCAGCTCACTTATTCGTTCTTCTGCCTCAGTTATTCTGTTATTGATTCCTTCTAGTGTATTTTTCATTTCAGTTATTGTGTTGTTCATCTCTGTTTGTTTGTTCTTTAGTTCTTCTAGATCTTTGTTAAACGTTTCTTGTATTTTCTCAGTCCATGCCTCCATTCTAATTCTGAGATTCTGGATCATATTTACTATCATTACCCTGAATTCTTTTTCAAGTAGATTGCCTATTTCCTCTTCATTATTTGGTCTTGTAGGTTTTTACCTGCTCCTACATTTGTGACATTTTTTTTTTGCTGTCTCATTTTTTTTTGAGTGGGATTGTGTTCCTGTCTTACTGTTTGCTTGGCCTGAGGCTTCCAACACTGGAGTTTGTAGGCTGTTGGGTACAGCTGGGTTGTGGTGCTGAGATGAGGATCTCCATGAGACCTCACTCCAATGAATATTCCCTGGGTTCTGAGGTTCTGTTAGTCCAGTGGTTTGGGCTCAGAGCTCCCACCACAGGAGCTTTGGCCCAACCCCGAGCTCGTGAACCAAGATCCTGCAAGCCGTGTGCAGTGGCCAAAAAAAAAAGAACAAAAAGTAAAAAATAAAATTAGACTAGGAAACTAACAGATATGTTAGAAAAAATATAAAAATAAAAATGTAGATGAATTAACAACTGGAAGGTACAACAGTACCACGATAGTAAAAAAGAGAGGGAGGGAAAAAAAGAAAATGGAAAAAAAAAGTGGGGGGAAGGCCTTGGCTGTAGAGGGCGGGGCCTAAGCAAGGGCAAGGTTTGGGCAGTGGGTGGGGCCAATGCTCAGGACCCAGAGGGCTGGAAAGGCCCTGGGGTCTGTGGGGGGTGGGGCTTAGGCTAAAAGAATAGAAGGTGCCCAGGCGTGCCCCCCACCCCTGGTCTCAGAGGGCAGGGGACCTCACCTGGGCACCCAGCAGGCTTCCTGGGCTTGAGTGGACGGGGCAGATGCCCTCTTCTCCTCTCCTGCTCCTCCGTTTGGAGGGCCCCTCCCGCCTGCCTCTCCTGTTCTCCCCTCCTATGCCCCCAGGACCAATGAGGCCGGGGGCAGGGGGTGGGGGGGCCTTGGAGGGCAGGGGACCAGCCTGGGAGCCCAGCAGGCTCCCCTGGCCGGATGGGTGGGGCAAACACCCTCTGCTCCTCCCAGAGGGCCCCACCTGCCTGCCCCTCCTGATCTCCCTGGCCTCAGGGGCACCGATCCTGTCTGGCCTCCACTTCTCCTCCCTGCTCAGTTCCCCCACGTCGTCCTGGTACACTTGGGGGTTCCTCCCGTCTCCTTGGGCGTCAGGGTCCCCCACCAGCAGCTGGCAGGCATCGTAGTTGGGGGGAGATGGTAACTCGGCGTCTTCCCGCACAGCAATCTTGACTCCACCCCCTTGGCTGTACTTTTAAGAGGCCATTTCAATATTCTATATGATCAATAGCTAGTGAGTGAAGTGGTATAGTAGGACTGGTGAGCTCCATGGTTGTGTGCCCATGGTAGCATCTTCTTGTCATAAAGTGTCTCTTTTTTTAAAAAATAATTTTATTTATTTATTTTTGGCTGTGTTGGATCTTTGTTGCTGCACTCAGGCTTTCTCTAGTTGCAGTAAGCGAGGGCTACTCTTCGTTTTGTTGTGTGGGCTTCTCATTGCAGTGGCTTCTCTTGTTGCTGGGCACGGGCTCTAGGTGTGCGGGCTTCAGTAGTTGTGGCACACGGGCTCAGTAGTTGTGGCTCGCAAGCTCTAGAACGCAGGCTCAGTAGTTGTGGCGCACGCGCTTAGTTGCTCCACAGCATGTGGGATCTTCCTGGACCGGGGCACAAACCCGTGTCCCCTGCATCGGCAGGCGGACTCTCAACCACTGCGCCACCAGGGAAGCCCACTTTCCTTTTTTTAAAAAATTAATTAATTATATTTATTTTGGCTGCGCTGGGTCTTAGTTGTGGCATGTATGCTTCTCAGTTACAGCATGTGGGCTTCTTAGTTGTGGCATGTGGGCTTCTTAGTTGTGGCATGTGGACTCTTAGCTGTAGCATGTATGTGGGATCTAGTTCCTCAACTAGGGATCAAACCCAGGCCCCCTGCATTAGGAGCGCAGAGTTTTACCCACTTGACCACCAGGGGAGTCCCCATCTGCACATTTTGGTTTCCCTAGGATCAGTATCAGCTCAGACCCTGCCTTAGTCAGTTTGGGCTGTTATAACAAAAATACCCTTGCCTGGGTGTCTTAAACAACAGAAATTTATTTCTCATAATTCTGAAGTCTGGGAAGTCCAAAATCAAGGTACCAATCTATTTGGTTCCCATTGAGAGCCCATTTCCTGGTTTGCAGACACCTTCTTGCTGTGTCCTCACATGGCAGAGAGAGAGAGAGAGAGAGAGAGAGTGAGAAAGGGAAGAGGCAAGCTCTCTGCCATCTTATAAGGGCATGATGACTCCGCCCTCATGACCTGATTACCTCTCAAAGGCCCCATCTCTAAATACTAGCACATTGGGGACTGGAATTTCAACATACGAATTTGGGGGCTGGGGGGACACAAGCATTGTATATAGCAGACCCTGACCCAAAAGGCCCTCAAAAGTGCTAGGCATTCCAGGAACTCCCCTGGTGGTCCAGTGGTTAAGAATCTGCCTTCCAATGCAGGGGACATGGGTTTGATCCCTGGTAGGGGAACTAAGATCCCACCTGCCACGGGGGAACTAAGCCTGTGTGCTGCAACTATTGAGCCTGCGTGCTCTAGAGCCTGCACACCACAACTAGAGAGAAGCCTGCGTGCAACAATGAAGAGCCCACGTGTTGCAAGTAAGACCCGATGCAGCCTAATAAATAAATAAATTTTTTAATGATAAAAATTTTTAAGAAGTGCTAGGTATTCCAGTTTCCCCAGCTTACACTTACTTTGGTAATGGTCTTTGGGGAAAGAATAGGAAAATTGACAGTGTGTATACTAGCTGAGGTGTTGCAGGGTTCTTCCTTAAGGGAACACAGTCTTCCCTTCAATCTATGGGCTCTTCGTCTGAGAGCCAGCTCAGACCTGGCAACTGGGGAGGGAATTGTGATTTTCCATCATGGTAGCTGACATCAGCCTTCTGCTCATTTGCTGTTTTGTTTTGTTTTGTTTTTTAGATTGCCAAATTTTATTTTATTGTTTTTTATTTTTTGAATATAATTCAAGGATGGTTTATTGGCTATACAAAAGATTTTATAGCAGAATACCTTTACATAGCAGCTCCCCTAATGCATTAAAAAAAAAACTGGGGAGTTCCCTGGTGGCCTAGTGGTTAGGATTCCAGGCTTTCATTGCCATGGCCCGGTTTCATCCCTGGTCAGAGAACTGAGATCCCACAAGCTGTGTGGCGTGGCCAAAAAAAAATTTTTTTTAATTGAAGTATAGTTGATTTACAATGTTGTGTTAGTTTCAGGTGTACAGCAAAGTGATTCAGTTATACATATGTTTATGTATATATATATTTTTCAGATTCTTTTCCCTTATAGGTCACTATGAAATATTGAGTATAGTTCCTTGCTCATTTGCTCTTGAACATTTTTGTTTATTATATACATCTCAACTCTAGGAGGGGTGAGGTAGTTAATCACAGATCCATGCAGGTCAGGGCTCCCCTAGTTGCCAACTTGAATTTGCTGATGTTACAATAATTACATCCACTTTGCCTCTGATGCTGAAGTGTCGCACCCTGGCCTCTGCTATTCTGGAATCCATTCATCCCAACTGACACTAAAAAACCCAGTTCCAGGGACTTCCCTGGTGGTCCAGTGGGTAAGACTGCATGCTCCCAATGCAGGGGGCCCGGGTTTGATCCCTGGTTGGGGAATGAGATCCTGCATGCGTGCCACCACTAAGAGTCTGCATGCCGCAACTAAGAAGTCCGCATGCTGCAACTAAGAAGTCTGCATGCCTCAACAAAGATCCCGTGTGCCTCAGCGAAGATCCCATGTGCCGCAGCTAATACCCGGCGCAGCATAAATAAATAAGTAAGTAAATAAATAAATAAATATCAAAAAACCCCAGTTTCATACCAGCATCCCCTACTGATAATCCTGGCCTACAGGGGAGAGCCACCTCTAAGCTTCTCAGTGATGCTGGGTCTCTTGTTCTTTATTCATTTAGTGAAGAGAATGTCCTGGGGGCCCTCTTATGGAGCATGGTCGTCTAACAATAAATTCATTTTAGAATATCTGTTATCACTCTGAGACTTTTGGCCCTTGCCTCAATATTCTGCCAAGGCAGTTCCAGCATCTCCTTATTTTACTGTAGGGCATTAGTTTTCCTGAGTTTCGAGGTGTCATCCCAGCAGCATATTAGGACAAGTCCCAGGTGCCCTTGGAGTTAAGTCCTGAGCCAAGGGAAAATTCCCCCATATCAACAAACTCGCCCTTATCCAGCCTTGTATTCTGCCCCTCCCCCATCCCTGCTCCAATACCTTCAAGTTCAATTCCAGTCATGTTCTCCCAGTTCCTGCTGTACATATTAGTCAGGTCCTGCAGAGCTTTTGATAAATACCTCTCTTCCCAAAACAGAAGTAATATTTCTCCAAATAGGTCATGCCAAAATCCTGGTTTTCACCTAGAAGCAATCAGGAAAGGCAAGGATGGAGTTTCAAGAGAAAAATAAATCATTTTCTGAGGGCTTTAAGTGAGGCCTTTTTACAGTCGTCAGGAAAAGCGTGAGGCACCCTCCCCTAGCATGAGAGAGTGGGCTGCTTCTGCCATGCCAGAGGGTTCAGGGAATCTGGTGCTTCAAGGTTCTCAAGTACCTCCCATCCCAGGTCACAGAGCCCCACTCCCTTACTAGGGTACCGGGGTCCAGACTGTAACACTGGAAGGCTGTAAACGTAGGTTTCTTTAGCATTCTGCTACTCCCACAGTTGAGTACTGTGCCCGATGTTTAGCATAGTCACTGGCTGCAGGACATGAGGTTCTCTTTAAATGCTACCGGGGGCCTTTCTGGTTTTTCTCCTTCTGGCCATGAGTTGATAGATGCTGACCCAAACCTGTGATTTCCTTCCTTCATTTCATCTCAGTCTTTGTAACTATTGCTGCCGTCTCTCCACCGTCAGTGATGTTGTAGAAGCCAGCGCACCCCCTTCCCCTTGCATCCTGTCCCAGCTTATCACAGGTGAGCGTCTTTATGCAGGGATTATCAGGACCTGATACATCCTCCTTGTTACCGTCTGGTCGGTTAGTGATCCAATCAGGAATCCCATCTTGAGGACCTCATCTTGCAGGATCAATTCTAGGCCCAACTGCTTTAGTTTGGGATTTCCCCAGAAGCAGAAACTCTGAAACATGATTTCAAAAGCAAGTAGCTTATTTGGGAGGTGATTCCAGAAAACACCAGTAAGAGAGTGAAGTGGGACAGGGAAGGGAAGGCAGCCAAAACGGTGCATTATCAGGAAGTTCCTGTTGTGGATACCTGGAGCTTAATTCTGTGGAAGTCTGGGAGTCAGTGTAGAAAATGAGCCTCAGAATATTCTACCCAAGGGGCAATGTTGAGGACTCCTGTGGTGGAGAGAATACGTTATTAGCGTTTCACAGTCAGGCTCACAGACAAAGCAATGCAAATGAGATGCTGGCAGCTGGAAGTTAACCTCCATTTATGATGTGGAGGTCCAGGAGGAGTGGGCGGGGCACCAGTGGGTCTGCTGCAGGATCCCAAGTGAAACATCTGAGGTCCTCCGTGGCAGGCCTTCACCACACTTTTTTCCCCCAGCCCCATGCAGCCACTTAAAATTCTGCTCGACCTCTCAGCTGCCATTGGTAAATGCCTTAGTATTTTGAGGGGTTCCCTCTTTGGACCTCCCTTTTCCCTTCTCAGGGATGTTGGCCCCTCAAGTCATCACTGTTGGTAAGTCCCCAATGTTTCCAACTTATATATTTTACATTTTACATTTTATTCAGGTTTTCTAGTTGCTCTTAGTAAGAGAGTTTGTTTGGAATAAGTTATCCTGCCATTGCCAGAAGCAGAAATCCCAGCTATACGATATTGATGGAGAGAAAGGTGAGCATAGGATGGGTTCCTTGGACTTTGTTAAAACCAACAAACAACCAAAATACTTGGTGCTTTATCCCAGACAGCAAAACTTGGGATTTTCATTTTGCATGTAGATCAGCAACTACAACATTTGTAAATCTATATTGCCTGCCATAAATTCTTAGTTTTCCTGCATCCTGTGAAATTTACCGTACTGCTAGATTTATTAATTTGGTAAGCCAGGCATGGAATAACTCTATTGCTCTGCTTTTACAAAGAACTTTGAACTGTAGGTTCTAGAAAATCTCCCCTCATTTCTCAGATTCCTCTGAAACCCCTGTGTTTCTAATCCCTGAGCCTTAATTGGTGGTATTATGTTATTATCAGTGTATTAGCAGTCATATACATGTTGCCTTAAATTAATCTTTTGTCTGGTAAATTGAAGGCATCCATAGATTATATTATTTTTTAAAAACTGATATTTTCAACTTTTATATTTTATTACTCAACTAATAAATTAACAATTCTCGTTAATAGAAGATTCAAAATAATATAAAATAATGTAGATTAAAATATACGAGGGACTTCCCTGGTGGTCCAGTGGTTAAGACTCTGCTCTTCCACTGCAGGGGCCACGGGTTCAATCCCTGGTCAGGGAACTAAGATACCATATGCCAGGAGGTGTGGCCAAAACACACACACACACACACACACACACATATACATATACATATATACACACACATATATGTATAAAAGTCCTGCTTCACCCATCTTCCTCATCCCCATCCCAGAGATAACCAGTGGAGATATCCCTTGCCCTTCTAGTCCTCTCTCTATGCATTTGCATCTGTACACATTTTTAAACTTTACAAATGAGATTGCACCTCTTGCTTTTTTTCCCTCTTAGCAAATACAAGTATTTCTGTAAGATAGGTGTGGCAGAACTTTTCCAAAAATATCTACCACAGTATCTCCCACTTCACATGTTCTTTGGCACTGGTAACTGCTTCAAATAATAGACTATAGCAGAAGTCATGCTAGGTCATAAAAGCCCATGAAGCTTCCTTCTTGTTTTCCTTGAACACCTGCTCTCGGCAGCTCCCTCGTGGGGGACTACCTTTTGGAATCCAGCTCAATATTATGCAAAAGTTTGCTCCTATGTAGCTGTGCTCTCTCTAGCCTTCTTTGTGCTATTACTGTCATACAGATTACATCATTAGACATCAGAAGTTCATCAACACAGTTTTATCATTATTGGTTTATGGTACTTGTATTATATACATCAGGAGAGAAAAAAGAATTAGAAGCAAAAAATACATTTATACTATCTTTTATATTTACCTATGTAGTAACATTTACCAACATTCTTTATGAGTTTGAGTTACTATCCAGTGTCCTTTTTCTAAAAAATATTTATCTATCTATCTATCTATCTATCTATTTGGCTGCTCTGGGTCTTAGTTCCAGCACTCGGGATCTCAGTTGTGGCATGCAGGAATTTTAGTTGCGGATGTGGGATCCAGTTCCCTGACCAGGGATCGAACCTGGGCACCCTGCATTGGGAACGCAGAGTCTTAGCTGCTGAACCACCGGGGAAGTCCCCACTGTCTTCATTTCAGCCTAAAGGACTGACTCCTTTAGTATTTCATGTAGGTAGAGCAGGTCTTCTAGTAACAGATTTTCTCAGTTTTTGTTTTTCTGGGAATGTCTCAAATTTTCCTTCATTTTTGAAGGATAAATTTGCTGGATATAGAATTTTTGGTTGGCATTCTGGTTGTTTTTTTTTAGCACCTTGAATGTGTGATCTCATTGCCTTCTGGCCTCTGTGGTGTCTCATGCATTCAGATGCAGCCATTCCAAGCCACAGTCCTTGTAGTAATCATTATTGCAATAATCGCCAAATGCAGCAGGCACTTGGTCTCTCAAACACTTCATTTGTAAGTGCTTCATCAATAATTTGATTAACTGGGATGCTATTCCATGCCGTAGATTCCTCGACTTCTGTTTCCCACTGACAAAAAGCTCAGCAGTATATTCAAGTACAAACCAGATCCCAAATACCCTTCTTTCAGAATTTTCTAGGACCACTCCTGGTACCAATTCTTTCCATCCAGGGGACAAGAGAAAATCTAATAGTTTTAACAGAGAGATTTAATATAAAGTATTTTAAAGCAAGAACTAGAGAATTGAAAAGGCAAAGAGGGAATACCAATGTATCACAGAGGTAGTAATTACTGGAAGTAGAAATCATCTCTACGGTTGGCGGTAAAAAGGAAGGATGTTCGGATTATTAAAATAATTTAAAGGTTTAGAAGAGAGCCCAAAGAGCTGGGATTTAGCTTGGGGAGGTGCCCTTACCTGGCTGGTACTAGAGCCTTGGACTCAGAGAATGAACTTCACAGAGCTGGGGGCAGACCTTTGAGAGGAAAATGCCAACTGGCTGGTGCTGGTATCTCTGAGTGACCACAATAAGACTGATTCTGGTAATATGGGAATACTGCAGAATGGAACCAAGTGCCACTGCCAGGGTGAGGGCCATTGCTGTGGTGACACTGACAGGAACAGGAAGCAAACAGGAAGGAGCAAGTTCTTCATCATTCCAGTCTCCCTCTAGAACCCCCTATAGGCAGAGCCTAACTGGGAACCAGATGACATATAAGAAATGTAGTCGGCAGAGTCCCAGCCCCAGCATCACATGGGATGAAAGGGCCTGGAGCTGAGAGATGATAGCTTCATCATCTCTCACACACTACCACTTGATTTCTTTTCCTGAGACGATTGATCTATTTGGATTTTCTCCTCAAGTCTATTATGTTTTTATATATATATATATATATATATATATATTTTTTTTTTTTTTTTTAATTTTTGGCTGCATTGGGTCTTCGTTGCTGTGCATGGGCTTTCTCTAGTTGCAGCAAATGGGGGCTACTCTTCTTTGAGGTGCGTGGGCTTCTCATTGCAGAGCATGGGCTCTAGGTGCGTGGGCTTCAGTAGTTGCAGCACGCGGACTCAGTAGTTGTGGTGCACAGGCTTAGTTGCTCCGTGGCATGTGGGATCTTGCTGGATCAGGGCTTGAACCTGTGTCCCCTGCATTGGCAGGCAGATTCTTAACCACTGTGCCACCAGGGAAGTCCCACTTTATATTTTTAAATAACCATTCAGGATTACATTCATCTGCATGTGTTAGGGGACCTAAAATAAAAATGATTGAAATAAGAAAATTTTATTTCTTTATTATCTGAAAGAAGTCCAGATGTAGGTTGTCCAGGGATGGAATGCTGTTTGTGTCAAGAACTCAGGCTCTTCCTATTTTGTTGCTCTGCAATTCTCCACAAATAGTTCATCTTTACGGTCCAAGGATCCTGTTTGAACTCCAGTCATTGTGCCCATTTCCCAGCTAGCAGGAAGGAGATAGGGAAGGAAAAAAGACATAGCCTCTTCCTCTCAGGCAACGGTCCCCAACCTTTTTGGCACCAGGAACTGGTTTCGTGGAAGACAACTTTTGCGGGGGTGGGGAGGGTCTGGTTCAGGCGGTAATGCGAGCAGTGGGGAGCAACGGGGAGCGGCAGATGAAGCTTCACTCGCTCGCCCACCACTCACCTCCTGCTGTGCGGCCCAGTCGCTAACAGGCCGTGGACCGGTAGGGGTCCACGGCCCGGGGGTTGGGGACCCCTGCTCTAAGGGCACTAGAAGGAGCCCATCCCATCCTCTGTAGCTTAATCATATGGCCACACTTGCTTACAAGGGAGGCTGGCAGATGTTTTCTGAGCAGACATGTCCAGCTAAAAGTTAGGGATTCTAAGAAAAAATCAGGGAATTAATACTGGGGACCATGATACGTCTGCCACACAGGGGTATAGTGCTAGGGATCTGCCCACTTTATTAACTTCTTTGGTTCTGAATTTTAATACGGTGCTTACTCTCATCTGTGTCTGGTATCAACCAGTCCATAGCCCCTGTCATTTCTCCCCCGTTTCTCCAGATGGTAACCCATTTTCTGCTGAACTTGTGGAAGGGCAGTGAGCTGGGGGCGTAAGTTAGGGGGAAGGGATAGAGAAGGTGGGTACTCCTCTGTACAGAGCCCGGTAAGCGCATCTATTTTCAGCTCCAGTCCTTACTCCCATCCTTAGAAAAACTAGTGGTCCCAACATCTGAGACTTTCCTGGGCCCTGCAGTATCAATCTACTTCTCATTGTTGTTAGCTCTCTGCTGTGCTACAGGGGCTTAGAACAGAGAGCTAAAACCAAGCCAGTAGGTCATCTGCTTTCCTTCTTCCAACAGCTGATTATTTTTCATCTGCCATTAACTCTTCTCTCTTGTTGTCTTTGTAGCTTTTTAACTTTTACATTGTTGAATCTAAGAGTTAAAAAGGTGAGAATGAAGTTTTGGGAGGACATTTACTCTGAATACTTGACCACACTTACAAATCATGACATCCATTCTTACTAGGCCATGAGGCTTTCAGTTGTCATCATGGGTCTTTCTACACGTTGCTGAAGCAGGCAAGATGATGATGGGTGTTGGAACTTCCCGTACCTTTTACCAGTTCAAATCAAACAAGAAACCTGCCAGGGCTCTTAGTTCCCCATGAACAGATCCTTCCTTGCCAAATAAAAATAATAGCCACTATTCACTGAGTGATTACGTGACAAGTACTGCACCAAGCACCTCTATTTTATTTAAATAGATGATTTCATTGCAAACGCCTCAACCACTCCATGAGATGGGCATCATTTGATTTTACAGATGCAGAAAAGAAGGCTCAGGAGTTTTATCATTTGCCTCAATCGCACAGCTCGTAGATGAGCGAGACATCTTTCTCCAAGACTGTGTTTCAGGCAGGCACGCGCTGTTTTGATGTTGAGGGCTTGCAAACCCTATTTTGTTCAGTGTAGCTCCCCCCGTGGGATTTGAATGGTAGATGATGGCCCTTGAAGGGGACTCTCTCCAACGTGCTAGCACCTCCAGCGTCCTTGCGCTGCCCTCACCTCACTCTCCATTACCTGCCTCCTCCTGTAGGCCCGAATTCTGGCATCCAGGCCTGCTCACCTCCACAGCCCTGAACTCAGCGGAGCACCCAGCAGCGTGCATCTGTTGACTGACAGCCTCTAACCCATCCTGGCCGCATCAGTCATAGCAACCCTAACCACGGAACAGAAATCTTGGATTCATCTTGTCTAAAGAAAGTTGCTTCTAAATATTTAAATATTTGTAATTCACAGAACAGCCTTCATTCTACATGTAAACATCCCCCTCAGTGCAGGTTTTCATATACCTTCAACTTCTAATCCAGGAAACACTGGATTTGTTCTCATGACTTCACTTATTCAACTAAAACGTAATGCTTACTACCTGACAAATATCGGATACTGGGTATATAGTGGTGAATGAGGGGAAAGCAGGTTCAGTTAAAGAATTTTGCAGGGCCCTCCAGCCAAAGGCAAACGCCTTAAAACAAACTACACTTGCATTTAAAGACTACTCTAGCTGTTAATAGATGTTGATGGCTCGAATTCAGGTGATGGCACTGGAGAGAAGTGATTTCAATAATTGGAACAGGCAGGATTTGATCTGTTAGATGTGAGGGCTGAAAGGGAAGGGACTTGAAACCTTCTGGAGAAGGAAGACGGCATTACATTTTACGAAGTGAAACACTGGCATTTTTTGAATATGTGTGTGTTTGGATAGGAGTTTGAAGTACATGTGAGCCAAACAAAAGCAAACGTTGTTTGGAGAAAAAAATTTTTTTCTGAGGGCACAGGCCTTTTGATGGTACTTTAAACACGAAGGCAAAACAGTAAGGACCAGGACAAGGACTGAGTGTTGGCCAACTCCAGCACTCAAAGGTTATTAGCATACAACAACCAGTGCAAGTCATTGCTTTCCTCTTTACATTAATAAGGAGTCTCATGAAATTTTATTCAATTTCAAGGGTACAGACAAGAAGCAAATTTCACAAAGAAATAACGCAGCAATATAATTACTGGCTTGGATGGCTGTACTTGAGGTTGTTCAGAGTGCCAAGAACTATCTGGATTATCGGCTACCCAGTTTTCTCCATTCTTCAGCTTTTTGCCACATGAGGATCCATTAGTCCTAACTAGAATGGAAATGAGGTGTACTTACAGACATAATATTTTATTCTCAGGATGCCAGAAAATGTAGAACATCTTTCTGAAGTAATAGAGGCTTCAGTCTGTAAGTGGGTCACTTATTTCCCCAATAGGTTTACCTCTAAGTCAACTTGAAGCACAGCCTTCAGGATTTCAAGCTTAAAAAAATGGTTTAAACTATTTTCATCCGATTTTAAAATGGTTACACTGACTGGGAATTCCCTGAAACAGCTCAGTTATATTTGATAACTTTGTAGCACCCCAAATTCATTACACACATTTAATGCATAGTTCCCAGACCTGCAGTAATACAACCATAACCATTCTAATCATATCAGTTTTATAAGATATTGGCCCCTCTAGTTAAAGTCTACAAAGCAAAGGACTGAGCAGATTTGTTGCCACGTCTCCTCTACGGCACTGTAGTAGGCACAAGCAGTTGAGCTTTTACTTTAACTAAAGTTATTAAGAGTTACTAAATTGACAGTGATAGAGTGAATTTGTAAAGTATCCTCACCATTTTTTCAATTCATTAAGAGGTGAAATGATAATCTTAGAATAAGGATAAAAGGACTGTAGGTGCATTGGAAAATTAAAATGATTGGATTTGATAATGGCTGCTAATAGCCCATAGTTAAATAGAAGGAAGAGAAGTGGGGAAGGAAAAGGAGTTTGGAAGCCTTTCTGATCCATACCAAATTTCATACAATTATGCAAAAGATTGTGTTTAGGTACAAATCCACTGCAATTCAAGTTTTTAGACAGAGGCCAATTATAAATACATTATTTCGAAGTCAAAAGTACTTATCACATCTTCTAGATCCCACTTAAATAAAGTCTTCTTAAAAATTTATTTCTTAATAATATTTCAAACCACTAGGTTTCAGTAGGCTGGTGAATAGACATACCCTGTATCAGTACTAGAGGACTAATACTTTACATGAAAAATCATAGCAAGGCAGTTTACCAGAATTCTCACAGAAATGCACATTAGCCTATTTTACATGGCACCTGTAAATAGCATCTAAGAAAATTTTTACAAAGATAATTCAGTAGTCTAGGTAATAATGTACACTAGAACTTTGGCATCTATGTTACATTTTAAATCAACCAATAGTTCTATCAGTTCCTACAAGCAGCCTACTTGAATATGATAGTCAACTCATCAGTAAAATTTCAATGCCATTTATCAATGTGTTATAATGAACAACTTTAATTAAAATAAATTATTCACCTAGGATTTTAATTGATTTTTATAGATGAGAAGGAACCTGAATGATTCTATTTATGATACATTTATAAGTCAAGTAAGAATCTGGCAAGACCTCCAAAGCCAATGGGAAATGATTTGTCTGATGCCTGTGGTGGGAAGGGTATAAAGCACAGCTGTTATAAGATGGTGACTGGCAGAAAACAAAGTTCTTCTATTTTCTAGTGACCCTGGCAGAAAAAAATACTGCTTCAAGATTTGGACACACATAAAGATACATCCGCCAATGCAAATGTCTATCACTAGGTCCCCTCTCCTTTAAAAAAAGATATATTAGGATCCGCATTCTCAAATGGGGGTGGTGTCACCCCCAAGTAGGACCAAAAAAAACCCCTTACTCTTTTCATGTATAAAGCAGATACAATATATATACAGCATATCTATGATTTTAAAATTGGGGAGAATTCCCTGGTGGTCCAGTGGTTAGGACTCCACGCTTTCACTGCCAAGGGCTGTGATTCAATCCCTGGTTGGGGAACCGAGATCCCACAAGCTGTGTGGCATGGCCAAAAAAATTCACTGGGGCACTATTAAAAAAAAAAAAAGTTTAAAAGGCTTTGGGGCTGGGGTTGATGAAAAAAAGCTTTAAGAAACACTGAATTAGAAGTCAATCTCTCAGTCACATGCATTTCTTCTCCCCACCATCACTATGCTATGTCAAAATACCCTGTGGTATTTTTGGTATTTGGAATTTTCATAAGAACATAATGTCTCTAGGACAATACTCCCAGAATAATTAAGATTAAGAAATTTATCATCAGCTCTAAACACATTTAATTATGGCATCTAAGAGGAGACTTATCCTTAGAAACTGACACCAAGTTAGGAAAATCAATTAACATTTATCTGATCATAATTACAAGTACAGTCTTAACAACTATATTAAGAATTACAGGTTTGAGGTTGGCACTGGCAGCTGAAATTCAAAATTGCCACTTAAAATTCAAAATGAAAATCTGCAAAGTCTTCTTAGAAAGCATTCCCTTTCTTTACACTATACTGTCACAGGTGACTTTATCCATTTACTATAATATTGTAGTAAGTAAACACTACTTTGCCATGAAGGAAAAAACTGATCAGAGATCATAATGTAGTTCTGGAAGACTATACACTTTCACTATACACAGTATATAGTAAGGTGCACTCTGTACTGCAGTAACATGCAATGATCTGGTTGTAGAAACGTTAACATAGTTTCTGCTACCTCAGAATTCTGTGTAGGTGTTTACAGTTTGGGGGTCATAAGGATGAAAAGAGCAATTATTTAATGCTTACATAGTAGAGATGTCTGAATGCATAACATACAGTTACCAGTAGGCATTAACATGGAAATTACAAAAAAATTAAAAATTAAAAAGATTAACCTATATAAACCTAAGTGTAAGGATGGACTTTATTTTTTAAAAAAAGTCTTTTAAGGACTACAAATTACAAAGTAAAAGCAGATCACTATGTAGAAACCTAATGAGTACATTTTGTCTGCGCATGAAAGCTTTATCAACGTCATTCATTTAACAATTTCACCCCCTTCACAACGGTATCAGTTATAATGCTCTTCTTCATAAGGTTATTATACCTTTATTTCAAACAATATTACATGTTATTCCCTCAAGATAAACTTTTAAACACCTAATTTTTAGCTCCTAAGAATGGCACCTCTGAAAGGGACAATTCCCACTCAGTCTCTGGCAGCATTATTCCAAGCTCATTTCTTTCACCAATCAAAAAAGCTTTCAAAATGTTCACTTTTAACATGAAATCTTTCCACCAAAAAGTGTGGCCACATTTTGTTTTCTAATGACTACATATAAAGACGGGTAGCAAGAAAATTAAGATGGAAATTAAAAGGCAGCCATTAAAATAAATGGATCAACTGTACAGAAGAGATATTTGGCTCATGGCAATTTCAAATATTGGCAACTGGGGTAAATTAATAGGCAGATGCTTGAGTCATATATGAATCTGTGAAGAGAATGAAGCTGGCCCAGTATGACCAAGTAGGATAATCATTATCACTGCACTTCATTCTTTGCAACAAATACTCTAAGCCAACAGGAAATATGAGTTATATTTAGAATCCCAATTAGAACATGCTAACCACTTTTCTTTAAACAATTTTCTGGGTTTAGTACAGTCATTTGCTTTACCTATACTGTTTTATGAGTCCTTTCTTACCAATCTAAGTGTATGACAACTGTAAAATACTTTAAATGACAAGCTTTTCCAAGGTATATTTGAAAATGGCGGTATGAAAAGAATATTCATGTGTTTTGTCTAGAAAGAAGCAAACTGAATGCAGAGGTTTCTCAATGGGTAAAAGCTCAACTTTTTTCTTCCCACCACCGCCACATACAATTTCCCAAACACCTCACTTTCAAGTTTGTTCTCCATGGCTTCATTTTAAGGAATGAAAATCAGAGAGCAAACAACTGAGCTCAAGTACATCTGGGGTTAAAAATGCAAGAAAATATCAACATGCAAGCAGTGGTCCAAATACTCAAGATTCACGTTAATGAATCTAATTATTGTACATGAGATTTTCATTGATGAACAGGGCTTTGGGCATACCAAATTATCACACAAATCACTGCCTTCTGAGACTCTGGATACTTTTACAGTTTAATTTGCAAACAGAATTTTTATAACAAATTATTTTTAACCAAATCATATCTTGAAAACTGTTTATATAGAAAACCCAGGGAAAAAGTGAACTGTTCATTGTGGAAGGCCTTAAATTACATTATTACAGTAGAAAATACAGGAGGTAGAAGATAACTGAAAAGACTAATGCAACATTAGATTCAAATCTATAGCTCCTGTAGCTACTTAAAACATGGTTTTAGAAACTAAATCCAACATTTCCAGTAACCATACAAAGTTAAAATAAAATTTGCCATGAAAGCCCTTATATCATGCTTGATATAGGGAGGTAGGAAGATGTAAGAACCAGGACACATGAGACATGACATTTTATCTACAATTCCTGTTTGCTTTACTGAGGGTGTAGTTTCAAATTCAGTCACCTTCTTCAGCTTCAGACTCAGATTCTAGAAAAGGGGAAAAGTGCAGTCAAGCATTACATGGTATCAAAAAGCAAAACTTCTGTTTATAACCTAAAGGAATTTTATTAATAATTCTCTACTCATATGAGGGGGATATTAAATGTATTTATTTGTAAACCTCAAAATTCATAAATATTAACTATTCTTAAAATTTTCTAATTTCCTAAGAATGATAGTTTTATGGCCAAGCCATCAAAATACCTGAAGTCTAGTTTTCCTCACCTACTTTAAAGTAGTAAGTTTTTGCAGGTCTGTCATAAATGAACAAAAATCTGTACTCAGGTACAAAATGGCACCTGAATGAAAGGAGGCAACATGTATGGACATACTCTTGGTCACATTAAAGTAAGTTCTCAGGCTTTACCAAAAACAAAAAACAAAAACCAAAAAGCTGCTCAAATGAAAAGACTTACCTTCTTCAGCATTTTTGAGCCACTCTACAAACTTTTTCATTTGCTCAAGGAAGACACTTTTCCCCTTGGCAACATGTGCATCTTTATACCACTTCAGAATGGGTTCTTCACTCAGAACTTCAGCTATAAAGAAGAGAGCAACCTTTACATTCGTGGAGTTTTCATATGGTACTTCTCTAACTAAGGCAGAGTTAGAAACCCCCTAAGGCAGCGGTCCTCAACCTTTCTGGCACCAGGGACCGGTTTCGTGGAAGACAGATTTTTCCATGGGGGATGGGGGGTGGGAGATATGGCTCAGGCGGTCACGCGAGCGATGGGGGCGGCAGATGAAGCTTCGCTCGCTCGCCCGCTGCTCACCTCCTGCTGTGCGGCCCGGCTCCTGATGGGCCGCAGACCACAGGCCTGGAGGGGTGGGGACCCCCTGCCCTAAGGTGCAAACGCCTTCGTGGCAAAAACGATCTCACTGAAAAGCAAATATTTTGTTTGCTTACAAAATAAATCTGTATTCAGAACTCTCTCTTAACTGGTTTCTTCAATGAATTAAAATTTAAAGTAGAAAAGATGAAATGAGAACACTATATTAAGAAACTTTTTATCAACTTGTGGCCAGTGTATGAACCTACGAACAGGAAATCAACCTTATTAAACCAGTGATTCTTTCAACTGAAGGCAGTTTTATCCCTTGGGGACATCGGACAATGTTTACAGACATTCTTGGTTACACTGGGGAGAGGTGCTACTGGCACCTATTGGGCTGATGCCAGGGATGCTGTTACACACTCTACAGTGCATAGGACAGTCACCTACAAAATAGTTATCTGGCCCAAAATAGTAGTACCAAGGTTGAAAAATCTTGTGATAAATGATCAGGGATATTTGATAGATAACCACAAGTTGATAATCACTGAAGCACAGCATACTTGGAGTTCATTACCCTATCCTTTAAAAAACAAAACGAAACTAAACCTGGGGATGCAGGGATGCAGGGAGACCTCTAAGTTTAAAATATGGGAACCAAAAAAATCATCTGTTTGGGGAAGAGGACTGGGGGAATATAGGAGGCAAAGTTTGAGGCCTCATCAAGAAGGCTTTAGATTTTAACTTGTTAATAAGCTTCAGAGATGTTTTAAAGATAATGCACTCAAAAGTAACTAATTAAATCAGAGACAACTCAGTCCTGTGATTAGAGTAAAATATTTTAGGGTGCTGACGTTCAGAGAACTACTCATTAGAATTATTTTGAGTTTCCTAGTATATTTGTCAAATGTATTCACAAAATTCAAAATTTAAATTACCTTTATAAAAAAGCACCACTATTTTCTGGAAGGCTTTCATGAAATGAATGTTGTCATAGCAATACTCCTGAATCTTCAGTAACAGAGTCAGCTCAGACTGACCTTGAGTTGTAAAGGCAGCAAGTAGAGGGCTGTATTGCTTTTAAAGGGAAGGGAGAAAAGATTTAGTCATTTAGTACAATGGCCATCTATTATAAATTCCTAAGACATAATTCATCTTTTATAATCACTGTGGATTATATTCTATTTAGTGGAAGTTAAAAAAAAAGAGTAAAGCAGAAAAATTAAGCATTTAAATCAAAAAAGCAATACTACACCAAGGATTCCAGATAATTGTGAATACAATGTTAATATTTTAAAGGGAAAAAAAAGAATCCTCCTGTTTTCCAATATTCTCTCAAAAACAAAGACCAAATTACAGGTTCAATCTACTTTTAAACATGTATTTGTTTTTAACCTGTGAGCCAAAGAAAGCCCAAATCAGACTTTTTAAAAGGTTATCATCAATAGTATGTTATGTGTCTACTTACCGGTGGTTTATCCCCAGGAAGCACAGGATGTGATAAATCCTTTTAGAAAAGTACACTGACAGCTCACTTACCCCCACTTACAAGAATAATGTTTCACCAAGGCACAGTTCTAATACCTTCAAGTGCTTGATGGCTTGCTCTGCTACAAGCTCCTCTTTTTTGTTCCATTCCACAGTGCTCATTACACTGGACCATACTATTCCGATGACAACTGGTTCTGGGATGTTGTTTTTTTTCATCTCCTCCTTGACATACAAAATTATCTGCAAAAGAATCCAAATTTAGTACAGAAATAAGTTTGATATGTAGATACTACACACATGAAACTTAGACCTTTCACAAAAGCATAAACACCTTTCCATGCCACTAGCAATGACCAGGAGACCATATATAATCATAGAACTTTTAGAACAAGAAGGTATGGACTTCTAGTTCAAACCCTGTATTACACATAGGCAAACTACCTAGGAAAAGACCAAGATGGAAACAGAAGGTCTGTCTGTTGGCTTGCACCTTACAAAAATCCCCAAGTGTTATGATTTCTGGGTACCCATAAGGCAATGAATATGAAAAAGATTTGAGGCAAAGCCCCAGCATAACATTCTATGGCTATTACTAAAACTCACTGGTGAAATACTTTAAAGTTTCTGAAATGAGTAAAAATTTTCTTAGCCAGAAACTTGGCCATATAAAGATAGTTTAAATAAGAATATCTCACATCCTTAAATGGATCACCACGGGACATCTGTTCTTGAAGTTCTTTCTGGAGCTCCTTACGAGCTCCTATGGTTTGCTGGTTCCGAACATACTCTGAAAGCTCTTTCAAGCCTGCCTCAGTAAAATACTTTGTGAAGTGTTCAACGCTTTGTTTATTGGCAGGAAAAAGTTCCTGAAAGGAGAATTTAATCTGGTTAAATGGTCTTCAAATCAGATTAAGAAAAACATTTTTCCTCTTTTCACAGATTAAAAATGGGAAAGTTGCCTATTAAGCTTTCAAGACTGTGAAGAATGAAAAGTTACAAACCATCAGTCTGTTATCCATGCTCACTTTCCGAAGACTTGCAGCTACTGCATGGATATCTTTTTCATTTATCCATGATTTAAAGAGCTTTACAGCAAAAGCTGCTGAAACCCCTGTAGAAAAACAGAGCTTACTTAACAGAAGTACCTTCCTGGATTTCAATGACTATCTCCCATTTCCTCCCTATGAGGTTCCACCACACAGGATTATTCACTTTATCCCCAAGCTGACCCCTGAACTTCCCTCTGCCACTGCTTACCATTCTACTCCCATTTCTCTACTCTACCATTTGCTAGTTGTGTACTGTTAGTCAAGTTAAACTGTTTTCTGATATGTAAAATGAGAGTAACAATTCTTAACACTTGACAGGGTTGTTGTGAGAATAAAAATAAGGCATGTTAAATAACTCAGTACTCTAAGCAATAAAAAAAAGTTAGCTTTTAAATTACTGTACAGAATAATTTAACTATGGAAATCACAAAAGGGAACTTATTTTCTTTTTCGGCTTGCCATTTTCCCCATTTTCTCTTTTCAAGATGTTCCCAAGTTTCCCAGTTGGGATTAATCTCTCTCTGGGTTTCCACAGCATTTCTATTTCTACTTTACAATCAGTCACATTTTATCTAGACCCTGGATATTTGCTGTATGTCTATAGACAGTTGTTAAGCCTAAATGCCAAAGGTATACATTAATGAGCTGAAATGAACCAATTAAATTTAAGGATACTAGTTAAAAAACTAAGACTATCACACAAGTCAAATCTACATAAACTATATCTTAACTTTTGTATCAGTTCATCTTTCAGGCTCTTATCTACCCCACCCTCAGCCAACTAAAGATCATCCTTTACTAAAGGTTGATTACCTTCTTTAACCAAATTCTCATTATAAAGGCTATTAAGAATGGATGCGTTCAGTGTTCCATTAGCCAGAAGAACACCAGTCAACATAGCCAGCTTGTTCCTCTCCGACTCTGAAAAACCCTTTAAGAACAGCAGCAGCTATAAAAGTAAACAGTTAACGGTTAAAAGAGCAAATGCATTATATAAATAGAAGCAGTAAAGCATATTACATTGGTTAAAATTGTGGGCTCTGGGGCCTAACCATACAAGTTTATATCTTGGTTATAATACTCACTAGCTGAGTGACCTTGGGCAAGATACTTAACCTCTGTCTCAGTCTTCTCATATGTAAATGTGGATAATAAAACTTGTTCCACAGGACTTTTGAGAATATTAAATGAGTTAATGATTAAGACAGTGTCTCATATTCATTAAATGATACTATTAACCTTACCAAATTTTCTGTGCACTTATATGTAGACTATCTAAGACTCAGAGAGCAGGTATGTTAAATTTCCCTTCGTCAATGTGTTTAGCTCTGATCTGCTACTCTCGGTCTTCTAAACAGACCCCACTTGGATTTTAACCCCTTTGCCACTTGTTTGGATATAGAGCTAAGAAACAGTGTACAGCAAATTACAAAATGATATACCCCCAAACTTCATTTCAAAGACAGCCTACCTAAATATCTAAAATTATCTCAAATCCGTGGCAGAATTAGGATTTAACATTCCCTTCTTTGACCCCAACCTTTTGTTTTCCACAAAGCATGTTGCTGCTCATACCTTTTTAACTTCATCTTCAAAACCCTTCTCCAGGTATTTGTAGCGCCTGATTAACTTGTTAAAAACCTGTAAGAATAGTAAAGGAACTGAATGATAACCTCATATGTAAAAATGTCAAGATTCCCAAAAGATCTAAGTCAGGGCAACTAAGACCTCTCCACAGTATCTCCAGAATAGCAAAGAAGGTGAACCTTTCATCAGATGTTTAAACCAGCTTGGGAAGTCTGTCAATTCCCAAATCTACAATATACCAATACTGTTAACACTTGAACCGCCACCCGGCAATAGATTTTAGTGCCAAATATCAAAGCATGGACTAATTATTGCTCAAATACAAGTCATTTACCCATTTGTAGGATATTAACAGAATAGGATCATAAAATATAGTTCTACTTTCCTAATGACATAGACAACAATCCCTAGGTTAGATGCATTTTAATTCTTTGCTTACAGTAACACAAGCATAACTATGTATGCAACTTTCAAACGAGACTGTGACTGGTAAAGAAGCTAATCTGCCTATAACTCATTCACCTTTAAAAAGCTATATGCAGAATAATTTAGTGATGAAAATCACGACAGGGGACTGATTTTCCTTTTTCAGCTTGACTTTTTTCCCTAAAAAATTGATTAATTTTAGAGGGACAAATAGGAAAAGGAGAGCTGATTCAATTTTTTTCTATTTCGTTTTCCTCAGCACATTTTTAAGTTCCTAAACCATCATACTGCACACCCAGAACACCTCTAAACCTTCAGCTCAGATTCCTTCAACCTGCTACCAGCAATCTCTTAAAAGCAGACTATTCCTTAAACATTAGTTAGATGGATAACAGCTAACTGAAATAATTATGTAAAGTTTAATTTACCTGAGCAAATGCTTGCATGGTCTCTAGGTCTTCTTGTGCTGCGAACACACAGACATCTGTACGCATCATGTCATCTGCCAGTGTACCACCTGGGGCTAAGGTATATTTTACAAAAAATTTGCAATGACCTTCATTTAAAATTAGTAATTATTTCAATCTTACTTTCTTTTAAACTTTAACTTTTTATTTTTATGTTTCAGGTATACAACATTATAGTTCAACATCTGTATATACTAGTCAATCTTATTTTCTGTAAGGATTCTCACTATAAAATAAACTGATAAAAATTCTAAGATGATTTGAAAGCAAGTCAATTTCTCAGTAGGAACATGGCTGGTTGGTTCAATACGTGTGAACAAAGTGAAAACAATTTACTGGAATAAATAAAATAACCCTCTTCAGGAACCCAATGAAACTCACTCACTGCATTAATTCAGCAGTGTCAAATCTGTCACTCAAGTAGAGATGTTCAGAGTTGGTTCTGACTTTCCATACAGAAAACCTTTCATAAACTTCCAAAGAGGCTGGGCTATAAAAACCTGCAAGTTAGAGACTTTATCTTTTAGATACATTTGTAAGTATTTATGGATAAAATGATGTCTGACATACACTTTATTTTTTGTTTGTTTTTGTTTTTGTGGTACGTGGGCCTCTCACTGCTGTGGCCTCTCCCGCTGTGCAGCACAGGCTCCGGACGCGCAGGCCCAGCGGCCATGGCCCACGGGCCCAGCCGCTCCGTGGCACGCAGGATCCTCCCGGACCGGGGCACGAACCCGTGTCCCCCGCATCGGCAGGCGGACTCTCAACCACTGCGCCACCAGGGAAGCCCTGACATACACTTTAAAATACAGGGGAGGGGAGATGAAGTTGGTGGGGTAATAGATGAAGTAAGATCGTTAAAAATTGCTGAAGTTGGGTAGCAGATCCTTAGTTTATTACACTATTCTCTCCAGGATATGTTTGAAAATCTCCTTATTAAAAATGATCCTTTAAAAAGCATTTTAAAAAGCGGCTTATTGATAGCAGTATTATGAATAGAAAATAGGTATGTTTCCCATTTCTTACTACAAATGATACTACAATAAAAGAGATACTCATCTGACTAGGCATTAGAACATATGAACATTTAAGTTCCCGTTCCACCACTGAGCAACTGTTTGATCGCATGCAAGCTACTGAAGCCTCTCTAAGCCTCCATCCTGCATGTGTACAAATAGAGTTCTGATTCTATCAGCTTGGCCAAGGTTCAATACACTTACTGTGAAAACATTTTGGAGTACTTTAAAGAGCCATGGAAATGAAATTACCAGTATCCTTTGAAAATATATAACTAAGTAGCACATTCTATTAAGATAGTCTGAGCCGTCAGGGTGGAGGCAGGAGTAAATCAGCAAGGCTATGGGTAGAAATATAATGTGAGCACATAATGTAACTTTGAATCTTCTAGTAGCCATATTAAAAATAAAAGGTGAGGGGCTTCCCTGGTGGCGCAGAGGTTAAGAATCCGCCTACCAATGCAGGGGACATAGGTTCAAGCCCTCGGCTGGGAAGATCCCACATGCCACAGACCAACTAAGCCCATGTGCCACAACTACTGAGCCTGCACTCTAGAGCCCGCAAGCCACAACTACTGAGCCCCTGAGCCACAACTACTGAAGCCCACGTGCCTAGAGCCAGTGCTCTGCAATAAGAGAAGCCACCGCAATAAGAAGCCTGCGCACCACAACGGAAGAGCAGCCCCTGCTCGCCGCAACTAGAGAAAGCCCGCGCACAGCAAGAAAGACCCAACACAGCCAAAAATAAATAAATTAATTTAAAAAAAAATAAAAGGTGAAATTATTTTGATATACTTTAACCCAACACATCAAAAATATTGATTTTAGGGCCTCCCTGGTGGCACAGTGGTTGAGAGTCCGCCTGCCGATGCAGGGGATACGGGTTCGTGCCCCGGTCTGGGAGGATCCCATATGCCGCGGAGCGGCTGGGCCCGTGAGCCATGGCCGCTGGGCCTGCGCATCCGGAGCCTGTGCTCCGCAACGGGAGAGGCCACAACAGTGAGAGGCCCGCATACCGCAAAAAGAAAAAAAAAAAAAAAATATTGATTTTAACATTTCAGTATTCAAAATATTAGAGATATCTTACATTCTTTTTAGCATTGTCTTTAAACTCCAATGTGTATTTTACATTTTCAGTACCTCTGAATTTGTACTAGCCACATTCTAAGTGATTGATAGCCACAAGTGGCTAGTGGCTAATACATAGAAGAGTACAGGATTAGAGTCTTCAGGTACAGAGCTGTCCTGAATTGGTTCCAGGACCGTCGTGGATACCAGAATCTGCAGATGCTCAAGTCCCTTATATGAAAGGGCAGAGTATTTACATATAACCTACACATATCCTTATGTATACTTTAAACAGTCTCTAGGTTACTTATAAAACAGAATACAATGTAAATGCTACATAGTTACTGGAGTATGGGAAATGCAAGTTTTGCTTTTTGGAACATTCTGGACAATCCCCCCCCACCACTCCGGGGAATATTTTTGATCCACAGTTGGCTGAATCCATGGATGCGGAACCCTTGGATACGAGGGTTAAATTTATAAAGTATTTGATAAAGACAGAACAAGAGATA
Source organism: Mesoplodon mirus (assembly GCF_964341445.2). Classification (NCBI taxonomy): domain Eukaryota; kingdom Metazoa; phylum Chordata; class Mammalia; order Artiodactyla; family Ziphiidae; genus Mesoplodon; species Mesoplodon mirus. The sequence continues at coordinate 35,370,855 of NC_138984.1, forward strand.
GGAATTTCTTCATTAACTGAGAGTGTACAAACACAAGTTGGAAAAATCACTGATGGAAGACATTGTTGGGACTTATATGTCAGACAAGTCTTCCTCAAATGTTATGGTTCTGTAATGGATTTCAAATATAAAGCTAGACAGAGCAAGGCAATTGGCAAATTTACTATAATTTGAGAAGAAAAAAGGGAAAATCCTAAGGGGGTAAAAAAAAAAAAAGCCACCCTGATTTGATAGGTTTGTCAAATAGTTCATATTCTGGATTCTACATAATTCCCATACAACACACTTCCCACAAGACCCAGACACTTACCCAGCATTCCACCAGCCACCAGAATGTCAAAGAGTGTTTCTGCATATCGGCGGTAATCAAGTTTTGCTCCAGAAGCATCAAGAAACTTTGCTACAGCTTCCAAATCAGTACCAGTTTCAGTTAAGCCTTGAATAATGCAGTCTTGAAACTGAGTAGGGTCAAACCTCTCTTTTTCATCTGGGGGAAAACCCCAAAACATTTAGTTTTAAAAGGTTTACTAAAATACCATGAAACCACAACCTTATGAAGCTGTAACTACTGAATAAGTTAACCACATTCATCACAATTTCATTTATTTCAATAGCTGGAAATAACAAACACTACCTAGATTACCCAAGACCTGCAACACAAGAAAACACAACAGGAGACTAAACACACGTGCTTTGCAAGTTGCACCTCTACAGGTGCAAGGCAGGACTGCCTATCGTAAGAACTGTGTGGCTTTTCTCCCACTATTTTTTCACACGAGTCTCCTAAGTGAGCTGAATGAGCTGGTGTGTTCCTACCGCCAGGTTACAATTTCCACCTGGAATGCTCTTCCATTACTTCTGAGCTTTTCTGAAATTTAGGATATCTTCTATACCTCAGGTAAACTTCATTCCTGAGTGAAAGGGAGCTCTTGATTTTCTTTAAAAGTGCCCATAACACTTTCTACTTAAAAAAAAAAAAATCACCCATTTAATACTTATTAAGGTAATCTTTAGAAAGTACATTTACTGAGTGTCCAATACATGTCATGTAGCAGTTATGAGTAAGGGCTCTGGATTCAAACTGCATGATTCAAATCGAGATCACCACTTAACTGTCTGAATTTAAGCAATTGGCCCCATTCTTCATGTTTGAATTTCCCTATGGTAAAATGATGATTAAGAGTAGGACCTATCTCATAAAGTTGTGAATATTGAATGACATAAATAAAATATAAAGCACTCTAAAAAGTGCCTTGGGTACATACCTAGCCTTTACTGTGCTGCTATCACACACTCCAGGGTAGGGTTTGATTTCCCTATCTAGGTTAGATGATATCTTAATTTCTACACAGCACTAGGGTGGACCAACTCTTCCCTGTTTGCCTAGGACTTTCTTTTTTTTAGCACTGAAAGGATCTGTGTCCTGGGAACTGTATTCAGTCCCAGGCAAATTGGGATGGTTGTTCACCATACCCAGGACCCAATCATCAAGAACTAGGAGGCCATGAGTGATCGCAATCTGGAACCGGGGAAGTGACCTGTCTTCCTGGTACTAACAACAATAATAAAAGTACTTGATACTATATTTACACAAAGGCGGTATCAGTAATCCACAGAACTTGAGGATACAGAGTTTTCCATTACTGCAGAATTGCTCTGGCTCCCAACTTCTATGCCTCCTCTTGAGAAAATTTGCTGGCTTAAATCTAAATGAATCTGCAAAGACTAGAATCCACTTACTCTTTGGTCTCCCTGCTGTAAGGGGGCAGGCTACAATCAGAAATCATAGAAGATTCTGTAATATATATTTCAAAGTGTCTGCCGCTCAGGATAGAAAAACACAATTTATAAAGAGTAGCCTACCCAGTTCTCTATTTCCTAAAAGTTTCCTGTAAAATAAGGTCAATATGTGCTTTTGAGCAACAACACTGAAAAGTGTAGGGGTAAAATATTAAACCCAATACAGAATATATCTGAGACCACATCTCATTTAACTGTGTGTCACTAGTGCAGTGCCTTGCTACAGAATTCAATATTCATCGACGTACCTGATAATACACACAAGTAGTTAATATAATTCTCGTAGTTTTCTTACTAAGTCTGTGAGGGAATAGTTTCAAAAGACACTGCAATGTGAACTCTGTTCCATAATTAACTTCCATGGGTTAAAGTCTGATTTTTCTCCCACAGATGTTCACAAAGTTTGGGTGAAACTAGTAGTCACATTAGGAGCTCTCCTTTCATAAATTAACCTTTTCCCTCAAGCAGAAGTTTCCTTAAATGAAATTTAGCGAGTGAAAATGCAGCCCATACTTTCTTTTTGTAGAGGCACTTTATCTGCACAACAAAAACATCATTCACTAGCCTGCTTAGATACATATATGTTGATACCAAAAGTCTTAAAGGTAGTAGAAATATTAAGGGTATATCTGAAATGGCAGTCAACTAGAAACTCAAGTTCCTTTCGGTACTTTCTCTTTAGGTTTTAATGCTAAGCAACAGCGTGCCAGAGGAACCAAGACATAAAAGTTACTTTGGAGGTCTGAAGAGAGATATTATTAAAATATAAATATTTACCTCTTTTTCTGGTTTTAAAACGCTGGCCTGATAGCGTTGGCTTTTGCTGCTTTTGATTATTCATAAAAGACACCCTAGAGGGAGAAAAATAAGGCCTTAAAACATCAGTGCCATAACATCCATTTTAAAAACAAAGTATCAAACCCTGGCCTAGTCACGTGTAAACCGCATAGAACATACACTTCCAGCCTAGCAAGAGACCTGGGGCAGGCACACAGAATTACCTTTGCCCTTTAAAGATGAAATGTGAAGCACACTTTTAAATGACTTTTCAGCGCCACAGCGACTAGTGGCAAATCACCCACCATAAACAGAGTTAGTCTCTTCCTCTTTAAATTCGCCTACATCTTCCACCACTCTGAGCACCACAGAGGACTAACAGAGATGACCACCACAGTCTGGAGGTATCCAAAATATGCAAGTCAATTTAAAGACGCTATCAGAGGGCGAATCCCTTCATCGAGGGGCCTGGTTATGACGAGCACTACCCTACTCTGAAATCGTGCCCGTGACCGCAGTGTGCGCTTGCACCACTCCAGCCTGAGAAAGGGGCTGAGAGCCGGCCTAGCCTCCTCCGTCCCATACCTTACAATACAAGCCGCCTCCCTGGGCACGTGTCTCCCCATCCAACCCTTCCCGTGCCTCCCGCCCAGGACCCCCTTGGGCACGGCGGGGAGCCGGAGGGGCTGCTCCTCGCCCTCAGCCCCGTCTCTACTGACCCCGTTGTTGGCGGTGGCGGCCGCTGCCGCGAACGGACCACAGGCGCCGAGGCGCTTCGCGCCTGGGGCCCAGCCGCCCCGTACATCCGCCCTCCCTCCCGGGAAAGCAGCGGCGGCGGAGGCGGCCGCAGTGGTGGTGGCGGCTCCTCCGCCCCGCCTGCCGAAACCCCCCATGCGTACATTACCCAACAGAGGCCACGGCCCTTTGTTACCCAGGCCGGGCAGGGCCGCAGGGGGACCTGCCCAGCCCACTGCCTCCGCCTGTGGCGCCGCGGGGCACACTCGGGCCCCACGTTCCGGCCCGGGCACCCGCCCCTCGGCCTCCCTGCTGAAGCAGCGGCCCCGACCTCTGAATCCCGGCGCCGGATCTGATCCGGCCTCATGCGGCGGCCTCCGCACGGGCCCATCCAAGCCGGGCCGCACAGGACCTGCCGCCTCCCTCATCCTCCGCCCAGCGACTACGGGCCGCAACCTCAGCGCGAGACGAGTGGGCCCTGCGCCTCACCGAATTTAAGGCGAAGAGAAAAGAGCCAGAAATCCCGGAGGTGGCGGCAACTGCGGCAGTGTCTCCTCTGCGACCGGAACTAACGAGAGGAGGGGAGGAGGAGGGAAGAGGTGCCACCCCCGCCCCGGCCGGTCTCCTATCGCGAGATTTCTTCCTCCGGTGCTCTGCTCGCCCCTCCCTGATGGCGGCTTCGGGGCGTGGGGTGGGAAAGGAGGGAAAGGAAGCGAAGAGGTTTTTCAAAGGTTCTTTATTCCTCTATTGGATTCCAGATTTCCCGGACACTTAGCCTAGACTAGCCCATCTTTCTTCCATCGCCGTGTCCTCCGGCCTCTTAGTTAGCACATGGAGGGGTTAAGAGAACGAATACCCCCCACCACCCCTGCCGGTGTCGAGGAAGTTGGACACGTCCGGCCTGAGTCCCTTCCCCACCGAGCCCCCCCACCCCCGACGCCCCAGTAGCGCCGGAAGTCGAAGCCCGAGGGCTGGGGGCGCCCGGGCCCTTCGTGGGCGGAGCCCGAGTTTGCTAAGGGGTCCATACATGGTCTCTACTGCGGCTGGGCTTGGCAGCACTTGCTCAGGCTAAGTCCGAAGCGGGGCAACATTGCTCTGCGGTGCTGGCTGGGTGGGGTTGTGCACTGCCCCTCTTAGGAGCGAGGAAAAGCCAGATAGGGGTCGGAAGGAAGTTCGGCCCTCCGACTGCGGCCGCCTTCCTTGCAGTGGTCTTGGTAGTTCCGACCTGAGTATGATGGTTGTGGGAACTTGGAGATTATCAGAATCCTCTGGAGGACTTGTTAAAACACTTTGCTGAGCTTCGCCTGAATTAGGTAGATCTGGTGTGGGACCCAAGAATGTGCATGTCTAACAAGTTCCCTGTGATGCTTGATGCTGCCAGTCTAGGGACCTCAAGTGTGAATCACTGAATTAGAGGATGTCTCATCAGAGAGCTGGGGGAAGAAAAGTGCGAAAAGTACTGTGGACGTTATATACCTGTACAAATAACGATGCACAGTGTCTCCAGGATCTAGCCTCATATTTTTATTCCGTTTGTACCTTAGTTGTTTGCCTCTCCATCTGCCTCCTTACTCTCCTATTACCAGAGAAACCCTAAAAACAGGGTTTGTCCCTAAAATCACCTTTCTTGGACCCTGCTTCTCCTCCTTATCAAACATTTGGTAAATTAGTTTGTTTTAGTTGATTTATTTTTCCTTAACAATCTGATCTTTGCCCCATGCTCCTCCCAACTTCATGGAAAATTACTTTCTCAGTGTTCTTTCCCAGAATTATTCCCAAATCCAGTGATTCTTTCAATTCTGAGCATTTAGGGTGTTACCCATCTCCTTAAAACTTCAACTCTCCTGGTTACCTCTGCGTAGTCCTTTGTATTTGCTGGCTCATCTTTTTTTTTTTTAACATCTTTATTGGAGTATAATTGTTTTACAATGGTGTGTTAGTTTCTGCTTTATAAAAAAGTGAATCCGCTATACATATACATATATCCCCATATCTCCTCCCTCTTGCATCTCCCTCCCACCCTCCCTATCCCACCCCTATAGGGGTGGTCACAGAGCACCGAGATGATCTCCCTGTGCTATGTGGCTGCTTCCCACTAACTATCTATTTTACATTTGGTAGTGTATATATGTCAGTGCTACTCTCTCACTTCGTCCCAGCTTACCACTTCCCCCTCCCCGTGTCCTCAAGTCCATCCTCTACGTCTGCGTCTTTATTCCTGTCCTGCCCCTAGGTTCTTCATAACCAATTTTTTTCTTAGATTTTTTTTCTTATATGTGTTAGCATACGGTATTTGTTTTTCTCTTTCTGACCTACTTGGCTCATCTTTTTTGTAGTCACACCTTATATCATCTTTCCTCACATTTTCTTACGTGGCAGCGTCATACATTCTCAGGGATTTAACTTTTATCTCCATTTAAAAGAGTTCCAAATTTATCTATTGAACAAATATTTGTTGAGTCCAGGCTCTGTGCTCTTTGAGATTGAGGGAACAGCAGTGGAAAGATCCTGAGGTAGGAGAAAAAAACCTGACCTACTGGAGGAACTGACAGGGCTAGTGTGACTGGGGCTTGTTGGGTAAGTTTAGCCCCATCCTTTTTCTCAAGCCCCCAGTCCACCCTATCTGGTATCTCTCCTGGAATACCAAACTAAACCCTTAATACTATTGATTACTCTTCCCCCAAAACTGCGTTTCTCACTTCTGAAGTTCTGTTAAAGATATAATGTTTCACTAATAAAAATAATAGCTACTTTAATATAGCAGGTATGTATCATGCATTCTTCTAAGCACTTTCCATATTAACCTCATTTAATCCTCAAAAGTACACTATGATCTAGAAACTATTATTAGCCCCATTTTATAGATGGGAAGACTGAGGCATAGAGAGGTCAAGTAACTTGCCCAAGTTTATTGAACTAGTAAGTAAAGAGCTTGATTGGAACCCAAGCAGTCTGACTCCACCATTATAATATACTGCCTTGCCACCAAGATCTTATTTATTTACCCATTCAACAAATATTTATTGAACTAGAGACTTCCAGAGATACAGAAGTCATAACTTAGACCTGTGCAGTCACAAAGCTTATCTTCTATATTTGTCACATTTCTTATTTCCATCCTCCTTTCCTGGTACTATCTTGATTTGGGCCTCTATTACCTCTAACTAACTGGGACTTTTGCAATAACTTCCTAACTGTGCTATCTCTTTCTCCACACTTCCAGAGTAATTTTCCCAAATGCAGCCAGAATCATTTCTCTTCACAGTTTAAATACCTTGCTTTGCACTTGAGGCCACCTGAGGATAGCTCTGACCAATGTTTTCCACCACTATTTTCCATCACATTGGTGGTTCTTAACTTATTGCCATCCATTATGGGGTGTGTATCAAGCAATTCTTGACAAAAAACTTTATTAAAGTTAACAAATTATTTTCTTTAAAAATTAAAGCAGATCGAAAGTCATCTATTATAAGATCATTATCATTCATTTGCATTCTGATATATGTTCTTGGAAGTGAGAGAGGGAGTGGGGTTACTAGGAGTTGTATATAGCAAGCAGCCTATTTTATCTATGCTTTTGGGTGCACCCATGGGAGTAGGTGCAGTGGGCTGGCATGGGAAATGTTTGTAAACTGATATGATGGTAGAGAAAGCTCTTAAACAACTGAACTCTATGTTTTAGTCAGACTGGACACACTGTCTTCCCTCTTCTTGAGATGTCCTTCCCTCACTTTCTATTGTCAAAATCCTACTTATTGTTTCAAGTTGTATCTTACATACTACCCTTTCCTGCAAGCCTTTCTTAGTCATTTCATCTGATGTGAACACATTCCTTTTTTGAACTTTGCACCTTGTACTTTCTTCCTGATATTTGGTCTACTTTTGCATTTGCAATTGTCTTATCTTTTCTCTTAAACTGAAATTCTGGATGGCAATGGCAATTTCTCACTCATTTTAGTGCTGCCTCAATGTATGGCAAGCAACGTGCTTTAATATGTATGGAATGAATTTGATAAAGCCAGTACTTATATCACAATCATAGACTTGACTATGGAGGAGAAAGGGTGACAAGCAAGTTCAAGCTGGTTTACTTACAGGGATGCTGGAAGATAGACAATTAAAGGAGGATCTAGTCCCTGGCTATTTTTGTGATTTCACATGAGTCACTTAAGCTCTTTGTAAAATGTGAGTACCAAAGCTGTACATGAGAGTTAAGACTCTTCTAACTCTCATAATTGGGGTTCCAGATCTCTTTGTTTCCTCGTTTTGGTATCCTTGAACTGATTGGATTTCCTAGCAATATATTCTGCTCCTACTTGATAAATACTGTACTAGTGTAACTGATGACCTTAAGGAGAGGAGGGATAAATCCGATCTTTGAGGAAATGTCCCATAAGACAAGGTCCTGGGCTGCCTCAGATTGGCTTTTGTTTTGTTAGTGCTGTATAAAACTTTGTTATTCAGACTTTCAATGCTCAGTTAAGAATTCTAAACTGGCTAAACTTGCAAACTCCAGCCATAAATAATAAAGGTTTTGGTAAAATATTAGCAACATTCGAGACAGTGTCTTTTTTTTTTTAGTAACTTTATTTATTTATTTATTTATTTATGGCTACATTGGGTCTTCATTGCTGTGTGTGGGCTTTCTCTAGTCGCAACAAGTGGGGGCTACTCTTCCTTGTGGTGTGCCGGCTTCTCGTGTTGCGGAGCGAGGGCTCTAGGTGCGCAGGCTTCAGTAGTTGTGGCACACGGGCTTAGTTGCTCTGTGGCATGTGGGATCGTCCCGGACCAGGGCTCAAACCCATGTCCCCTGCATTGGCAGGCAAATTCTTAGCCCCTGAGCCACCAGGAAAGTCCTTGAGACAGTGTCTTATGATTTAAAATATTTTGGAACTTTTATCATTGATAGGCCAGATTGGCTTCCCTACTTTCAATTAAGATTTATTTCATGAATGAACATATTTTATTAATCATTCCTGACAGTCTTCATAATATTTGTATAGGACTGGTATTTCTTTTCAAAATATTTGATAGAATTCATCAGTGAAGCTATATGGACTGGGGCTTTCCTTTATGGGAATATTTTAAATTAATAGTTCAAATCCTTCACTTGTTATAGATCTGTTCAGATTTTCTCTTTCTTCATTAGTCAACTTTGGTAATTTGTGTCTTTCTAGGAATTTGTCATTTCATCTAAATTGTCTAATTTGTTGGCATGAAGTTGTTCATAATATTTTATTATAATCATTTTATAATTTATAAAGTTGGCAGTGAGGTCTCGTGTTTCATTCCTATTTTGGTAAATTTGTGTCTTCTCTTTTTTTTCTTGGTCAGTATAGCTAAAGGTTTGTCAGTTTGTTGATGTTTTCAAAGAAACAAAAATCTTCTGGTTTCATTGATTTTTCTCTATTTTTTGTTTTATTTCATTAATTTCCACTCTGATCTTTATTCTTTCCTTCCAGACAAGAATGCCACAGAATTCCTGTTCTTATCTGAGGTTTAGCAGTTTTTCATGAATAAACTTCTAAATTTGTTGTTGCCCTTTGGTTGATTTCTAGAGTCCTGAAATGGTAGTTTTGGACAGTTTTACCCAGCTTTCTAGTTTTTTTGGAGAGAAGATTTGCTGACCTCTTTACTCTGCCTTTGCTGTGAGATCCCCATAGTACTTTTGGGTTAAAAATTTTGACCTACTTAGATGAAAGGTGTTAGTTGCAACATGTGAGCTTGATATTGCTTTTAACTTTGGTGGTGGAAATAGATGCTTCTTTTTCAAGGACAAGTAACAATAGGTCTTTATTCCCGTAGCTAGGAAGATGCCAAGGGCCTGTTTCAACAAGCACATTGCTTCCCTTGGAAAATCATCTGGGAAAAGTATTTATACTCCTATGCTTTGAATAGAAGATTGTAGAACACCTGATGAATGTGGCTTAGATACTGTATCATATATACACACACACTCATAAATACATATGTATGTATGCATATATGTATGTGTGTTCTTGACCTAAAACAGACTGCCAGTTATTTCTCCAGTAAAAATAGGTTTATCTGGGATCAGCAGATAATTGCAATTAGTGGTCTGCAACCATGGTGAGACACATGCAAGTCTTGGCACAGCAAGGAAAGGAGAACTCTTTTTTTTTTTTTTTTTTTTTTTGCAGTACACGGGCCTCTCACTGTTGTGGCCTCTCCTGTTGCGGAGCACAGGCTCCAGATGCGCAGGCTCAGCGGCCATAGCTCACGGGCCCAGCTGCTCCGTGGCATGTGGGATCCTCCCGGACTGGGGCATGAACCCGTGTCCCCTGCATCGGCAGGCGGACTCTCAACCACTGCGCCACCAGGGAAGCCCAGGAGAACTCTTTTATAGAGGGGAAAAGGAAGTGGGGAGGGCTATAGCAAACAAGGAGTCCATGGCTTTTCACTGGCTGAGTTGTCATCAGGAAAAAAGAGTTTTCTTATTGGGCTCTGCTGTTGTCCCAGGCCATGAGTGCTCCCCCTGCTGGTCTCCCAACTCTATTTAATTGAGGTTTCTGTTTATTAATTTTTTACAGTTCCCCCTTTTGATCAAGATCTTTCTCTGAAAGCACTGCTGATTAAGAGTCAGGTTTTCCAGTTTCAATGGCTTTTTGTTCATCAATGCCAGGAAGGATCTTTCCTGGGTGTAGTGTCTCATACTGGGGGAAAGTGCACAGATTGGAAACCTATTGAGGTCACATTTGAGGGAGAACTCTCAAGCACTTTTTATTTAATTTCCATATGTTATCAAGATTATAGAGATTGGAGATTATCTGAAGTATTATGTCATCATCAAAGGTTCAGCAACAGACTTCCAACAGGCCTTCTCTGTATCTTGGGAAAGCTGTCTCATTAGATGTCATCTGCTTCAATTCAGGAAAATCTTTACTGTCAGGTCACCAGGTGATTTGCAGTTCCAGTCAGAGTTTGGTTCTTTCTTTAGTGTGTCATATGAATCTAAGAGTCTGTTCCCTGGAGTTTGGTGGCACAAGGGTTGGTTAGTAGTACTTGAAAGGGCCCTCTCCAGCAAGGTCTTCTAGAGGTTTCTTTTCCAAAAGACAAAATCTCCAGGTTTCAAGGTGTGATGCTTAAGGTCTTTGTCTTCCTAGAGTACCTGTGAAAAGATTGTCCTACCAAAACATAGTTATTTTTGATAGAAGCAATTAGGCTTTTTCAATATTGGAGTATCTCTCCTTTTATAAGTTGTGGATCAAAAGAGGCAAGAGCCAATTGCATTGGGTGTCCTGTGACTCTCTCAAAGTTTATGAGTTCCAGAAGGCATGGATCTGAGATTTAGAAGGACCAACTTCAATGCTTTTGGCCAAGGTATTTGGAGGGCCTCTACAAATTTTGCCAATTGAGAATAGAGCTATTAGTGTGTCTGACTAAATCAGAGGATTGAGGGTGGTAAATACAATAAAAGTGTCGTAAAACCAACCAAACAGTGCCGACTTCTCGAAGTATCTGACCAGCGGGACTTCCCTGGCAGTCCAGTGGTTAAGACTCCGAGCTTCGACTGCAGGGGGCACAAGTTTGGTCCCTCATCAGAGAACTAAGAAGCTGCATGCTGTGCGGCATGGCAAAAAAAAAAAAAAAAAAAAAGGAAGTACCTGACCAACAAAATGGTTCCTCAATCACTCTGAAGTTCAAGAGGAGTTCTCCAGGTTGGGACAAATTTTTCCAAAAGTACTTTAGCCATAGAAGAAGCAGTAGCCTGTCTCAAGGGAAGGCTTCAGTTCAGTGTGAAAACAAATGGACTGTGACAAAAACATATTTATATCTATGAGATGAAGGAAGTTGTATGAAATCCATTTGCCAGAACTTGAGCGGTCCATTAAGCAATGTAAAATATCTAAGAGCCAAAATTAATGCACAGAAATCTCTTGCATTCCTATACACTAATGATGAAAAATCTGAAAGAGAAATTAAGGAAACACTCTCATTTACCATTGCAGCAAAAAAATAAAATACCTGGGAATAAATCTACCTAAGGAGACAAAAGACCTGTATGCAGAAAACTATAAGACACTGATGAAAGAAATTAAAGACGATACAAACAGATGGAGAGATATACCATGTTCTTGGATTGGAAGAATCAACATTGTGAAAATGACTATACTACCCAAAACAATCTACAGATTCAATGCAATCCCTATCAAACTACCAATGGCATTTTTCACAGAACTAGAACAAAAAATTTCACAGTTTGTATGGAAACATGAAAGACCCCAAATAGCCAAAGCAATCTTGAGAAAGAAAAACGGAGCTGGAGGAATCAGGCTCCTGGACTTCAGACTATACTACAAAGTTACAGTAATCAAGACTGTATGGTACTGGCACAAAAACAGAGATATGGATCAATGGAACAGGATAGAAAGCCCAGAGATAAACTCGTGCACCTGTGGTCACTTAATCTATGACAAAGGAGGCAAGGATATGCAATGGAGAAAAGATGGTCTCTTCAATAAGTGGTGCTGGGAAAACTGGACAGCTACATGTAAAAGAATGAAATTAGAACACTTCCTAACACCACACACAAAAATAAACTCAAAATAGATTAAAGACCTAAATGTAAGGCCAGACACTATAAAACTCTTAGAGGAAAACATAGGCAGAACACTCTATGATGTAAATCACAGCAAGATTCTTTTTGACCCACCTCCTAGAGAAATGGAAATAAAAACAAAAATAAACAAATGGGACCTAATGACACTTAAAAGCTTTAGCACAGCAAAGGAAACCATAAACAAGACAAAAAGACAACCCTCAGAATGGGAGAAAATATTTGCAAGTGAAGCAACTGACAAAAGATTAATCTCCAAAATATACAAGCAGCTTATGCAGCTCAATATCAAAAAAACAAACGACCCAATCCAAAAATGGGCTGAAGACCTAAATCAACATTTCTCCAAAGAAGATATACACATTGCCAACAAACACATGAAAGGATGCTCAACATCACTAATTTCATTGGAGAAATGCAAATCAAAACTACAATGAGGTATCACCTGACACCGGCCAGAATGGCCATCATCAAAAAATCTACAAACAATAAATGCTGGAGAGAGTGTAGAGAAAAGGGAACACTTTTGCACTGTTGGTGGGAATATAAATTGATACAGCCACTATGGAGAACACTATGGAAGTTCCTTAAAAAACTAAAAATAAAACCACCATATGACCCAGCAATCCCACTACTGGGCATATACCCTGAGAAAACCATAATTCAAAAAGAGTCATGTACCACAATGTTCATTGCAGCTCTATTTACAATAGCCAGGACATGGAAGCAACCTAAGTGTCCATCGACAGATGAATGGATAAAGAAGGTGTGGCACACATATACAATGGAATATTAGCCATAAAAAGAAACGAAATTGAGTTATTTGTAGTGAGGTGGTTGGACCTAGAGTCTGTCATACAGAGTGAAATAAGTCAGAAAGAGAAAAACAAATACCGTATGCTAACACATATATATGGAATCTAAAAAAATATATATGTTCAGGAATAAAGACACAGACGTAGAGAATGGACTTTAGGTCACGAGGGTGGGGGAAGGGTAAGCTGGGACGAAGTGAGAGAGTGGCATGCACATATATACACTACCAAATGTAAAATAGATAGCTAGTGGGAAGCAGCCGCATAGTACAGGAAGATCAGCTCGGTGCTTTGTGTCCACCTAGAGAGGTGGGATAGGGAGGGTGAGAGGGATATGCAAGAGGGAGGAGATATGGGGATATATGTACACGTATAGCTGATTCACTTTGTTGTACAGCGGCAACTAATAAAACATAGTGAAGCAATTATACTCCAATAAAGATGTTTAAAAAAAAATGGGAGCAATATGGACAAGAACCCCTGGGTTGTATTTCAGACAAGTGAGACAAGTGAGACAGGCACTTTTTGTAGCCTTGGTGTTTCCCCACCAATACTGATTGATGAATGCTATCACTTTGTCAGTAGACTAATGGTTTAGTGCATGTACAATGGTGAGCAGTGGGAATTTTAGTCTTCGGTAGGCCTGGGGTGTTATTTCATCCAAATGAGAGCTTTCTCTTTATCAAACCAACAATTGTTGAATTTTTTTTTCTTTAGTTATACATATACATATGTTCCCACATCCCCTCCCTTTTGCATCTCCCTCCCACCCTCCCTATCCCACCCCTCCAGGCGGTCACAAAGCACCGAGCTGATCTCCCTGTGCTACGCGGCTGCTTCCCACTAGCTATCTACCTTACGTTTGGTAGTGTATATATGTCCATGCCGCTCTTTCACTTTGTCACAGCTTACCCTTCCCCCTCCCCATATCCTCAAGTCCATTCTCTAGTAGGTCTGTGTCTTTATTCCTGTCTTACCCCTATGTTCTTCATGACATTTTTTTTCTTAAATTCCATATATATGTGTCAGCATACGGTATTTGTCTTTCTCTTTCTGACTTACTTCATTCTGTATGACAGATTCTAGATCCATCCACCTCATTACAAATAGCTCAATTTCGTTTCTTTTTATGGCTGAGTAATATTCCATTGTATATATGTGCCACATCTTCTTTACCCATTCATCTGATGATGGACACTTAGGTTGTTTCCATCTCCGGGCTATTGTAAATAGGGCTGCTATGAACATTTTGGTACATGTCTCTTTTTGAATTATGGTTTTCTCAGGGTATATGCCCAGTAGTGGGATTGCTGGGTCATATGGTATTTCTATTTGTAGTTTTTTAAGGAACCTCCATACCGTTCTCCATAGTGGCTGTACCAATTCACATTCCCACCAGCAGTGCAAGAGTGTTCCCTTTTTTCCACACCCTCTCCAGCATTTATTGTTTCTAGATTTTTTGATGATGGCCATTCTGACTGGTGTGAGATGATATCTCATTGTAGTTTTGATTTGCATTTCTCTAATGAGTAAAGATGTTGAGCATTCTTTCATGTGTTTGTTGGCAGTCTGTATATCTTCTGTGGATAAATGTCTATTTAGGTCTTCTGCCCATTTTTGGATTGGGTTGTTTGGTTTTTTGTTATTGAGCTGCATGAGCTGCTTATAAATTTTGGAGATTAATCCGTTGTCAGTTGCTTCATTTGCAAATATTTTCTCCCATTCTGAGGGTTGTCTTTTGGTCTTGTTTATGGTTTCCTTTGCTGTGCAAAAGCTTTTAAGTTTCATTAGGTCCCATGTGTTTATTTTTGTCTTTATTTCCATTTCTCTAGGAGGTGGGTCAAAAAGGATCTTGCTGTGATTTATGTCATAGAGTGTTCTGCCTATGTTTTCCTCTAAGAGTTTGATAGTATCTGGCCTTACATTTAGGTCTTTAATCCATTTTGAGCTTATTTTTGTGTATGGTGTTAGGGAGTGATCTAATCTCATACTTTTACATGTACCTGTCCAGTTTTCCCGGCACCACTTATTGAAGAGACTGTCCTTTCTCCACTGTGCATTCCTGCCTCCTTTATCAAAGATAAGGTGACCATATGTCCGTGGGTTTATCTCTGGGCTTTCTATCCTGTTCCATTGATCTATCTTTCTGTTTTTGTGCCAGTACCATACTGTCTTGATTACTATAGCTTTGTAGTATAGTCTGAAGTCAGGGAGCCTGATTCCTCCAGCTCCATTTTTCGTTCTCAAGATTGCTTTGGCTATTCGGGGTCTTTTGTGTTTCCATACAAATTGTGAAATTTTTTGTTCTAGTTCTGTGAAAAATGCCAGTGGTAGTTTGATAGGGATTGCATTGAATCTGTAGATTGCTTTGGGTAGTAGCGTCATTTTCACAATGTTGATTCTTCCAATCCAAGAACATGGTACATCTCTCTATCTATTTGTATCATCTTTAATTTCTTTTATCAGTGTCATAATTTTCTGCATACAGGTCTTTTGTCTCCTTAGGTAGGTTTATTCCTAGATATTTTATTCTTTTTGTTGCAATGGTAAATGGGAGTGTTTCCTTGATTTCACTTTCAGATTTTTCATCATTAGTATATAGGAATGCCAGAGATTTCTGTGCATTAATTTTGTACCCTGCAACTTTACCAAATTCATTGATTAGCTCTAGTAGTTTTCTGGTAGCATCTTTAGGATTCTCTATGTATAGTATCATGTCATCTGCAAACAGTGACAGCTTTACTTCTTCTTTTCCGATTTGGATTCCTTTTATTTCCTTTTCTTCTCTGATTGCTGTGGCTAAAACTTCCAAAACTAGGTTGAATAAGAGTGGTGAGAGTGGGCAACCTTGTTTTGTTCCTGATCTTAGTGGAAATGGTTTCAGTTTTTCACCATTGAGGACGATGCTGGCTGTGGGTTTGTCATATATGGCCTTTATTATGTTGAGGAAAGTTCCCTCTATGCCTACTTTCTGTAGGGTTTTTATCATAAATGGGTGTTGAATTTTGTCGAAAGCTTTCTCTGCATCTATTGAGATGATCATATGGTTTTTCTCCTTCAATTTGTTAATATGGTGTATCACGTTGATTGATTTGCGTATATTGAAGAATCGTTGCATTCCTGGAATAAACCCCACTTGATCATGGTGTATGATCCTTTTAATGTGCTGTTGGATTCTGTTTGCTAGTATTCTGTTGAGCATTTTTGCATCTATGTTCATCAGTGATATTGGCCTGTAGTTTTCTTTCTTTGTGACATCCTTGTCTGGTTTTGGTATCAAGGTGATGGTGGCCTCGTAGAATGAGTTTGGGAGTGTTCCTCCCTCTGCTATATTTTGGAAGAGTTTGAGAAGGATAGGTGTTAGCTCTTCTCTAAATGCTTGATAGAATTCGCCTGTGAAGCCATCTGGTCCTGGGCTTTTGTTTGTTGGAAGATTTTTTTATCACAGTTTCAATTTCAGTGCTTGTGATTGGTCTGTTCATATTTTCTATTTCTTCCTGATTCAGTCTTGGCAGGTCGTGCATTTCTAAGAATTTGTCCATTTTTTCCAGGTTGTCCATTTTATTGGCATAGAGTTGCTTGTAGTAATCTCTCATGATCTTTTGTATTTCTGCAGTGTCAGTTGTTACTTCTTCTTTTTCATTTCTAATTCTATTGATTTGAGTCTTCTCCCTTTTTTTCTTGATGAGTCTGGCTAATGGTTTATCAATTTTGTTTATCTTCTCAAAGAACCAGCTTTTAGTTTTATTGATCTTTGCTATCATTTCCTTCATTTCTTTTTCATTTATTTCTGATCTGATTTTTATGATTTCTTTCCTTCTGCTAACTTTGGGATGTTTTTGTTCTGCTTCCTCTAATTGCTTTAGGTGCAAGGTTAGGTTGTTTATTCGAGATGTTTCCTGTTTCTTAAGGTGGGATTGTATTGCTATAAACTTCCCTCTTAGAACTGCTTTTGCTGCATCCCATAGGTTTTGGGTCGTCGTGTCTCCATTGTGATTTGTTTCTAGGTATTTTTTAATTTCCTCTTTGATTTCTTCAGTGATCATTTCGTTATTAAGTAGTGTATTGTTTAGCCTTCATGTGTTTGTATTTTTTACAGATCTTTTCCTGTAATTGATATCTAGTCTCATAGCATTGTGGTCGGAAAAGATACTTGATACAATTTCAATTTTCTTAAATTTACCAAGGCTTGATTTGTGACCCAAGATATGATCTATCCTGGAGAATGTTCCATGAGCACTTGAGAAAAATGTGTATTCTGTTATTTTTAGATGGAATGTCCTATAAATATCAATTAAGTCCATCTTGTTTAATGTATCATTTAAAGCTTGTGTTTCCTTATTTATTTTCATTTTGGATGATCTGTCCATTGGTGAAAGTGGGGTGTTAAAGTCCCCTACTATGATTGTGTTACTGTCGATTTCTCCTTTTATGGCTGTTAGTATTTGCCTTATGTATTGAGGTGCTCCTATGTTGGGTGCATAAATATTTACAATTGTTATATCTTCTTCTTGGATCGATCCCTTGATCATTATGTAGTGTCCTTCTTTGTCTCTTCTAGTAGTCTTTATTTTAAAGTCTATTTTGTCTGATATGAGAATTGCTACTCCAGTTTTCTTTTGGTTTCCATTTGCATGGAATATCTTTTTCCATCCCCTTACTTTCAGTCTGTATGTGTCTCTAGGTCTGAAGTGGGTCTCTTGTAGACAGCATATATATGTGTCTTGTTTTTGTATCCATTCAGCCAATCTGTGTCTTTTGGTGGGAGCATTTAGTCCATTTACATTTAAGGTAATTATCGATATGCATGTTCCTATTCCCATTTTCTTAATTGTTTTGGGTTCGTTATTGTAGGTCTTTTCCTTCTGTTGTGTTTCTTGCCTAGAGAAGTTCCTTTAGCATTTGTTGTAAAGCTGGTTTGGTGGTGCTGAACTCTCTCAGCTTTTGCTTGTCTGTAAAGGTTTTAATTTCTCCATCAAATCTGAATGAGATCCTTGCTGGGTAGAGTAATCTTGGTTGCAGGTTTTTCTCCTTCATCACTTTAATTATGTTCTGCCACTCCCTTCTGGCTTGTAGAGTTTCTGCTGAGAGATCAGCTGTTATCCTGATGGGGATTCCCTTGTGTGTTATTTGTTGTTTTTGCCTTGCTGCTTTTCATATGATTTCTTTGTGTTTAATTTTTGACAGTTTGATTAATATGTGTCTTGGCGTATTTCTCCTTGGATTTATTCTGTATGGGACGCTCTGTGCCTCCTGGACTTGATTAACTATTTACTTTCCCATATTAGGGAAGTTTTCAACTATAATCTCTTCAAATATTTTCTCAGTCCCTTTCTTTTTCTCTTCTTCTTTTGGAACCCCTATAATTCGAATGTTGGTGCATTTAATGTTGTCCCAGAGGTCTCTGAGACTGTCCTCTGTTCTTTTCATTCTTTTTTCTTTATTTTGCTCTGCAGCAGTTATTTCCACTATTTTATCTTCCACCTCACTTATCCATTCTTCTGCCTCAGTTATTCTGCTATTGATCCCATCTAGAGTATTTTTTATTTCATTTATTGTGTTTTTAATCAATGCTTGATTCATATTTAGTTCTTCTAGGTCCTTGTTAACTGTTTCTTGCATTTTGTCTATTCTATTTCCAAGACTTTGGATCTTGGAAATAGAATCTTGGATCATCTTTACCATCATTATTCTGAATTCTTTTTCAGGTAGACTGCCTATTACCTCTTCATTTGTTAGGTCTGGTGGGTTTTTATCTTGCTCCTTCTCCTGCTGTGTGTTTTTCTGTCTTCTCATTTTGCTTATGTTACTGTGTTTGGGGTCTCCTTTTTGCAGGCTGCAGGTTCGTAGTTCCCGTTGTTTTTGGTGTCTGTCCCCAGTGGCTAAGGTTGGTTTAGTGGGTTGTGTAGGCTTCCTGGTGGAGGGGACTAGTGCCTGTGTTCTGGTGGATGAGGCTGGATCTTGTCTTTCTGGTGGGCAGGTCCACGTCTGGTGGTGTGTTTTGGGGTGTCTGCGGACTTTTTATGATTTTAGGCCACCTCTCTGCTAATGGGTGGCGTTGTGTTCCTGTCTTGCTAGTTGTTTGGCATAGGGTGTCCAGCACTGTAGCTTGCTGGTCGTTGAGTGAACCTGGGTGCTGGTGTTGAGATGGAGATCTCTGGAAGATTTTCGCCGTTTGATATTATGTGGAGCTGGGAGGTCTCTTGTGGACCAGTGTCCTGAAGTTGGCTCTCCCACCTCAGAGGCACAGCACTGACTCCTGGCTCCTCAATTTGGGATGATTTGTTGTCTATTCGTGTATTCCACAGATGCAGGGTACATGAAGTTGATTGTGGAGCTTTAATCCGCTGCTTCTGAGGCTGCTGGGAGAGGTTTCCCTTTCTCTTCTTTGTTCTCACAGCTCCTGGGTCTCAGCTTTGGATTTGGCCCCGCCTCTGCGTGTAGGTCACCGGAGGGCATCTGTTCTTCGCTCAGACAGGACAGGGTTAAAGGAGCAGCCTCTTCGGGGACTCTGGCTCACTCAGGCCGCGGGGGAGGGAGGGGCACGGAGTGCGGGGCGAGCCTGCAGCGGCAGAGGCCAGCGTGACGTTGCACCAGCCCGAGGCGCGCCGTGCGTTCTCCCAGGGAAGCTGCCCGTGGATCCCGGGACCCCGGCAGTGGCGGGCTGCACAGGCTCCCGGAAGGGCGGTGTGGGCAGTGACCTGCGCTCGCACACAGGCTTCTTGGCGGCGGCAGCAGCAGCCCCAGCGTCCCACGCCCGTCTCTGGGCTCCGCGCTTTCAGCCGCGACTCGCGCCCGTCTGTGGAGCTCCTTTAAGCAGCGCTCTTAATCCCCTCTCCTCGCGCACCAGGAAACCAAGAGGGAAGAAAAAGTCTCTTGCCTCTTCGGCAGCTCCAGAGTTTTCCCGGACTCCTTCCCGGCTAGCTGTGGCACATTAGCCCCCTTCAGGCTGAGTTCTCGCCGCCAGCCCCAGTCCTCTCCCTGCGCTCTGACCGAAGCCCGAGCCTCAGCTTCCAGCGCTGCGCGCCCCGGCGGGCGAGCAGACAAGCCTCTCGGGCTGGTGAGTGCCGCTCGGCACCGATCCTCTGTGCGGGAATCTCTCCGCTTTGCCCTACCCAGGTATGTGGGGAGTTTCTTGCCTTTTGGGAGGTCTGGGGTCTTCTGCCAGCGTTCAGTAGGTGTTCTGTAGGAGTTGTTCCACGTGTAGCTGTATTTCTGGTGTATCCGTGATCTCTGCGTCTTACTCTTCCGCCATCTTCCCCAGAAGTCCAATTGTTGAATTTTCTTGCTTTTCTTTTTTTTTTTTTTTGAGGCTGGCTAACTTCTCTAGCCAGTTTTTCTAAGTTATCATTTGGGGAAATATCCCTTTGAACCATGACAGAGGTTTGGCTGCTGTTGGTTCCTTTAAGAGCAACATTCCTTGTGGAAATGTCAGGAAGATGATTTCCCTTAGCTTCCAGAGAGTCAAGTTTAGAATGCCTCAAAATCTTAATAATAGGTAAAGTGGCAGGTAAAAGTATTGCATCCAATAATTCCTGAACATAGGGGTCATTCTAAATTTCATTTTTGCAGAAATAAGGAAGTCATGTTGCTTCCACAACATTCCAAAATCATGAAAGTGCTTCAAAAGTATATCTAATATCAGTATGAGTATTGGCATTTTTGCCCTTTGCCTAAAGTTCAAGCCCGTGTAAGAGTGTATAATTCAGCCTCTTGGCTGAAGTAGTCATGGGTAAAGATACTGCCTCAACAACATCAAAAGGGGTTGAAGTAGCATACCCAGCACAACATTTGCCATTGTCACCTTTTTTTTTCACTATACATTGTTTAATATAGCAAATATAGAAAATTAGGAAAAATAGAGAAGCTATGAAAAGCACTATTAACAATCTAAATTTAATGGACATATGGATTCTCAGAGTCAACAAACTGAAAATCCACAATCTCCTCAAAAATACATAGAACATTTACAAAAACTGGCCATTGTCACCTTTTAAATAAGAGCCATCATTGAACTGTGAGATGTCAGCGTTACATAAACGTATTTCCTGCAGATTATCATGGGGAGTCTGGAGGTGACCTGTCAGAATTCAGTAGTGGTGAGGGACCTTGTCAGTGATGGAGAGGAGAAGAGTAGCAGGGTTAAGGTTATTACAAAATAAAAGAATTATGTGGGGGCTTCCCTGGTGGCGCAGTGGTTGAGAGTCCGCCTGCCGATGCAGGGGACGCGGGTTCGTGCCCCGGTCTGGGAAGATTCCACATGCCGCGGAGTGGCTGGGCCCGTGAGCCATGGCCGCTGAGCCTGCGCGTCCGGAGCCTGTGCTCCGCAACGGGAGAGGCCACAACAGTGAGGGGCCCGCGTACCGCAAAAAAAAAAAAAAAAGAATTATGTGAAAAGCAGTTAACAAAAGTATTTCACAGGAGGTGAGGCAGCTGACTGAAAAATGTTGAGTGTGATGAGAACTGAGGAGATCTACTGTATGGGGTATAAAAATGGATAAAGGGGATCCCACAGTTATTTTCTTGGTGACCTTAACCAAAAGGCTGTAACAGCTCTATGGCCAGGGAGTATTCCAGTGCCACACGGTTCTGTTTCTGGTTATAATACCCTATGGGTTAACAGAGGCCCCTGTGTTTTGGGGTGAGTACCTCAAGGACCTTCCCTTCCTTTTCATATACAAAAGAGAATCTGATAATTGGGATGCCCAAAGGGCAGGTGGGCTCATCAAACTCTCCTTTAAGGACTTAAAAGCTATGTTGTCTGATTCTTCCCATAAAATTGGGTCGGGGTTGATGTTCTTTAGTAAAACATACAGAAGTTTGGCCATAAAAGAGAAATTTGGAATTCAATTTCAGCAGTAACCAGCTAGCCTGAGAAAAACCTCACAGTTGGTGCTTAGTTTGGGGGTCTGGGAAACCTAGGACATTATGAAGTCTGTCTGGATCTAGGTGTAGCCCTTATTCTGATATCTGATGCCCTAAATATCAAACCTGGGTTTGGGAAAATGGCAATTTTTCCTTGGTGACCTTATGTCCCTTTAAGGCTAAAAGCTTTAGCAAGTAGATGCTGTCTTCCTGTGAGGAGGCTTGAGAAGGAGAGCAAAGAAGCAAATCATCCACATATTGCAACAAAGTAGAACCTCAAGGGAACTTTATATCATCCAGAACAGCCTTCAGGATGTGTGAGACTAAGGATTCCGAGTAAAAACCCTGGGGCATTAGTGTCCAGGTGAATTGTTTTTCTTCCCAAGTGAAGACAAAATGGTATCGGCCAGCTTCATCAATCAGAATACTAAAGAATTCGCTACAAGAATCAATTACAGTAAAGAATTTACTCTGGTGGGAATGGGTATTAGTAATGTGTAAGGGTTAGGGACCACAGCGTGTCAAGGGAGAACAATGTTGTTTATTGCTTGGAAGTCCTGGACAAACCTCCACCGTGGGCCCTTGGGTTTTCTCACCAGTAGAATGGGGGCATTACAGGGACTAGTACAAAGGATACTGAGGCCTTGAGCCTTGTATTCTTTTATTATGGGCTCTGTGCATTGAAGGACTTCTTTACTTATAGGGTATTGATTAATTCTGTGAGGAGGTTTTGAAGGATCTATTTGAATCTTGATGGGAGGTGTGCTGTTAATTTTGCCAATATCGGTTGGAGATTTTGCCCATAAGGAGGATGGTAGCTCCTAATTCAATAGGCACAAATGATCAGTGTTTCCACAATCATTTCTAGTGCCATGAGAGATGGAGCAAATAAAAGACATCATAGGGTCATTTGATTCACCTTGTTGGCTGCTGTGATGACTCAAATTCTAGAATTATTCCCCCTTTTGGGAGCAAGAAATTCTGCCATGATACTTCTCTAAGAAATTTCAGCCCAATAAATGGATAGAAGAGGAGGAACTAAGGAGAAAAGGGTGTATATGTCTCAAAGGGTCTAAGTGAAAGGGAATCAGTTCAGAGACAGGAATCTCTTTTGGCTCATTAGAGCTTCCCACTATTTGAACGGTTTTAGTACTCCGAAGCAGGGGCTGCTTTACAGTAGTGGGGTTGAGCACTTAGAGTGTGGCTCTGATGTCTCTTAGGACTGGAGGAGATTCATCCCCAACCTGGAGAAATATTTCTCTAAGCCAATTAAGAGGGAGGGTTGGGAAGAGCCCCTTTAGTTCCTTGGCATCCCATCATTGAGAATTGGGAGGCTGTTGGAAAGGCTGGTTAAAGGGCTGAAGGCACCTGAAGTGCTTGAATCTGTAAAATCTCTTTTCCAGTGTCCTAGCTCTTTGTAGTAGTAGCAGAAACTAGGAGGGTTCTGGTCTTATTTAGGGACCTTCAATTGCTGGAGTTGAAGATTAAGAATTTTGGCTGTCTTCCTTATAGGTGAGTCATCTAGAGTGTGAGAGCACTGGTTTGTCAGATTCACTAAATCTGGAGTGGAAATAATTTTGCATTCCATTCTGGCCTTTTTTACTTGAAGGGAAAGGTGCCAGTTCGGCCCATTAATAAACATAGAGCTAAAACCCACCTGGGTGGAATCAACATCTGAAGGAAAACCAGAATTTTCTTTAAAAATTATCTGAAGTCAACTGTAACAGTCATGAACAGTTTCATCAGATCTTTGTGTGCAAGGCTGAATTTTGTTCCAGTCAACAGGCTTTGGAGAAGCCCTAGGAATTGCTCTGTGAAGTCCGGTAGCAATTGCCCAAGCCTGATAATATAACAAGGTAGTGGGCTGGTTTCCTGTTTGTAATTTTAGAAACCTTTTAGGATTTTTTCATTTAGCAGTTTTCATCCAATAGTGGGCAGACCTTCACTGACAAGCGTATGAACTAGCTGATATAAGTCAGAGAAACCAGATTGATAAGTTTGAATGACTACAGTAAATCCCTCAGCAAATCTGTGAGAATCTTTGGTTACTTTGGGAAAATATTTGACTATGGCTCACAGTTCAGCTTTAGTCTAGGGAATATAAGAAATTAAGGGTTTAGCCTCTGGATCCTCAGCAGGCTTAATTTTAAAGGGACAGGTTCTGATAAGTTCAGAGGAAAAGGAGTGGGGAGAGTTTCAGAGATAAAGGGAAGTTCAGAGAGAGAATTAGTATGGAGGAACTGAGGGCATTGAAGGAAGGGAGGAAGGTGGCACTGGAGGTGGAGCCTGAGACAAAGAAGCTGAGGAAGAAGAGCCTGAGGCTTTGGGAGACATTTTTCCTTTAATTATTTGTTTATTTCCCTCAGTTAATCTTAAAATCTTATTTTGCAGAGAGGCAATTTTACATTCAGAAGCCTCAAAATAACAATCAAAATAGGCATTCCATTCAGTTCTGGAAGTTTTAGAGCTATTGTAATATAAATTGGTTTTAAGAAAATTAAGTTTGGGGATTTCAAAAGTTCCCCATAATGGCCATTAATACTCTATTTTTTATTTTTTGGCTTCACCGAGTGGCTTTCAGGATCTTAGTTCCCTGACCAGGGATTGAATCTGGGCCCTGGCAGTGAGAGTGCAGAGTCCTAACCACTGGACCACCAGGGAATTCCCATTATTTTAAATTGCCTTTGGTCAAGTCAGTCCATTTAGTCAGAAATATGCATGAGGAAGGACAATGCGTTTTAAACATGAAATCAGCCAGAGTCCCTCTCTAGGGTGGGGCATCCTCAAAATATTTGATAACTGGGGTATCATTTCTCAGAGGTTTTTCTCCAGAGTAAAAGAATAATTTTTTTAAAAATTTATTATATTTAATAATATATACATATTTATTGAAGTATAGTTGATTTCCAATGTTGTGCTAATTTCTGCTGTACAGCAAAGTGATTCAGTTATACATACACATATATTCTTTTTTATATTCTTTTCCATTATGGTTTATCACAGGATATTGTATATAGTTCCCTGTGCTATACAGTAGGACCTTGTTGTTTATCCATTCTGTATATAATAATTTGCATCTGCTAACCCCAAATTCTCACTCCATCCCTCCTTCATCCCCCTCCCCTTTGGCAACCACAAGTCTGTTCTCTAGGTCTGTGAGTCTGTTTCTGTTTCATAGATAAGTTCTTTTGTGTCATATTTTAGATTCCACGTATAAGTGATATCATATGGTATTTGCCTTTCTCCTTCTGACTTATTTCACTTAGTATGATAATCTCTAGGTCCATCCATGTTGCTGCAAATGGCATTATTTCATTCTTTTTTATGGCTGAGTAGTATTCCATTGTCTATATGTACCACATCTCCTTTATCCATTCATCTATTGATGGACATTTAGGTTGTGTCCATGTCTTGGCTATTGTAAATAGTGCTACTATGAACACTGGGGTGTATGTATCTTTTTGATTATGGTTTTGTCTGGATATATACCCAGAAATGGGATTGCTGGACCATATGGCAACTCTATTTTTAGTTTTTTGATGAACATCTGTACTGTTTTCCATAGTGACTGCACCAACTTACATTCCTACCAACAGCATTTCCCATACCCTCTCCAGCATTTGTTATTTGTAGACTTTTTAATGATGGCCACTCTGACCAGTGTGAGGTG
The DNA here is from genome assembly GCF_964341445.2 of Mesoplodon mirus. NCBI lineage: Eukaryota > Metazoa > Chordata > Mammalia > Artiodactyla > Ziphiidae > Mesoplodon > Mesoplodon mirus. Next base: position 35,396,095 of record NC_138984.1, read on the forward strand.
GTACCTCATTATAGTTTCGATTTGCATTTCTCTAATAATTACCAAAGTTGAGCATCTTTTCATGTGCCTATTGGCCATCTGTATGTCTTCTTTGGAGTAATGTCTATTTAGATCTTCTGCCCATTTTTTGATTGGGATTTTTTTGTTGTTGTTGTTGAGTTATATGAACTGTTTGTATATTTCGGAAACTAAGCCCTTGTCAGTTGCATCATTTGCAAATATTTTCTCCTATTCCATGGGTTGTCTTTTCATTTTGTTTATGGTTTCCTTTGCCGTGCAAAAGTTTGTAAGTTTGATGAGGTCCCTTTTGGTTTTTTTTGGCCACACTGCATGGCTGTGGGATCTCAGTTCCTGACCAGGGATTGAACCCAGGCCATGGCAGTGAAAGCCTGGAATCCTAACCACTAGACCACCAGGGAACTCTCCATTTGTTTAGTTTTGCTTTTATTTCTATTGCCTTGGGAGACTGACCTAAGAAAACATTGGTACGATTTATGTCAGAGAATGTTTTGCCTACTTCTAGGAGTTTTATGGTGTCATGTCTTATATTTAAGTCTTTAAGCCATCTTGAGTTTATTTTTGTGTATGGTGTTGAGGGTGTGTTCTAACTTCATTGATTTACATGTGGCTGTCCAACTTTCACAATACCACTTGCTGAAGAGACTGTCTTTTCCCCATTGTATATTCTTGCCTCCTTTGTCGAAGATTAATTGACTTTAGGCATGTGGGTTTATTTCTGGGCTCTCTATTCTGTTCCATTGATCCATATTCTGTTTTTGTGCCAATACCATGCTGTTTTGATTACTGAAGCTTTGTAGTATTGTCTGAAGTCTGGGAGGGTTATGTCTCCTGCTTTGTTCTTTTTCTTCAGGATTGCTTTGGCAATTCTGGGTCTTTTATGATTCCATATACATTTTGGGATTCTTTGTTCTAGTTCTGTGAGAAATGTCATGGATAATTTGATAGGGATTGCATTAAATCTGTAGATTGCTTTGGGTTGTATGACCATTTAAACACTATTAATTCTTCCAATCCAAGAGCATGGTATATCTTTCCATTCTAAAAGAATACTTTTCAACAACCTACAGCTCAAACAACTCAATTCAAATAGCTTAAACAATCAAATATCTCAAACAACTTTTAGCTCAAACAGCCTTCAGGCCTAATACCAGTCAGTTCTAAGGAAACAACTTGATCCCTGAGGAGCCAGGCTGAAGACTTCTCAGCCAGTTCCCATAGAACAGCCCCTATTCCAATGGAATAGGTGGACAGCTGAATTGACACAGTTTCAGTGAAACAGCTCCTGCTGCAGTAGTAATGAGCCAAAGGCTTCTCAGCCAGCTTCATTTGAAACAGTCTGATCTCTGAATCAGAATAAAGTGCCAAATGAGTACTCACATACAGAACAAGGCCTTAACCAGAAAGGACAAAATCTTAAAATAGATCCTGAATAAGTCCTGGAGAGCTTCTAGTGCAAAGAGGCTGGAAGCCTGAGTCCAAGAGAAAGACATACCCTCAAACTTCAGGGGCAGCAAGAAAAGCAGTGAGCTCACTGGGCTTAATTGTGGTTACTGCACCTGTTGGCTCATCTGCCCCAGAGCCATCTGGCCCCCATATGGGTTACCAAAATATTGACCTAAAACAAATAGACTGGCAGGTATTTCTCCAGCAAAACTGGGTTTATTCAGGATCAGCCAACACACTCTATTATTTAGATTTTTCAGGCTTAGGGATTCAAGAAACCTGGCATTCAATCTCTCCACATAGGAATGATGATAGGTTAAGGTGAAAACTCTTTGTTCTTGTAAACTGTTTATTCAGAAAGTAGTTTGAGGTGACTTGCTAAGTAAGTAATGTTATGGATGACCACAATATCTACATTCTAAGTTATATAACATTCAAGGTATTTATTAATAAAACAAAAAAGAACCTAACAAAGTTAACTGTGATGGCATATGGTATAATTGTTAGCTATAGGATTATTTAGGAAGGACTGCTTATTGCTTATTAATTCATATCCTTTGGTATATTAAAATGCAAAGGAAATCTTTTCCTTGTTCCTAAAGAACAAGAAATCTTACTGATAACCCAGATTTAAATGTTTCTGTGTTAGAAAATTATCTCACATGTATGTTGAACTGTTGCTTGACATATTCACATGGCCATCTTTCTTTGATGTCTATTTATAAACCACATTTTACTTTTTGGAGGCCTCTGTGTGATGTAAAGTTATTTACGAAAACTAAAAAGGCAACTAAACTCAATCGAACTGCTTTACCATTATTATTATCATTCAAAGTAGTATCAGTAGCAGCAGCAGCAGTGTACTACTCCTCTTACTAGTAGTGGTCACTGCGACTGCTGCTACTAATCGCTGTGTTCTACTACTATTAATACTAATACACTGGTCATAGTAGACCTTATGGTTATAGGGGATGTTAAAGGTTACAAAATATTTTCACGTGCATTTAATTTTATTTTTTATTTATTTTGTAAATATTTATCGATTTATTTATTTTGGCTGCGACGGGTCTTAGCTGTGGCATGCAGGATCTTTTAGTTGTGGCGGGATCTAGTTCCTGGACCAGGGATCGAACCCAGGCCCCCTGTATTGGGAGCTTGGAGTCCTACCCACTGGACCACCAGGGAAATCCCTCACCTGCATTTTATAACTTTCCACAGAAACTTTCTGAGTAAGAAGGACTGCTTTACTTTCAAAGTAAGCTGACAATGATTGTTATTCTTCCGAAAGAAGGCCATGGACTACGGTTAAGTAAATTTAATATCAATTTAGCTGGTGAGAAAAAAATAGAACCTTTTTTCTTAAGATGCGTTTCAGGTTCTACTCTTAAAATGCAGTATTAAAACTGTCTTGGAGGATTTCCCAGGTCTTTCTGGGATAAAAATAGTTTTCTTTTAAAACATAGCTTTCTTTTTCAGAACCTGACCAGTTGCAGGAGCTGTAGCCTCAGGGGGCATTATACAATAAGGCTTACCCACAACAGAGATTCTTAGCACTAGGTGACTTGTTATAGGAAATGTTAAAGTGAAATTCTCCATCAGTTCTCTATACCTATTTCTTAGCATTCAGTTCACATTTTAAAATACAAAAATGCCATGAAGAATTTTCAGAAGCCAAGTAAAAAGGTTAAATAACATTAAGAACTTTGTAATTTCTAATTCACAAAGACAAATGCACCCCAATGTTCACTGCAGCATTATTTACAATCACCAAGGTATGGAAGCAACCTAAGTATCCATCAATAGGTGAATGGATAAAGAAGATGTGAGATATAGATATATACGTATATATATACACACATGGAATATTAATCAGCCATAAAAAAGAATGAAATTCTGCCATTTGCAACAACATGGTTGAAACTAGAGGGTATTATGCTTAGTGAAATAAGGCAGACAGAGAAAGACAAATACTGTATGTTATCACTCATATGTGGAATCTAAAAAGAAAACAAATGAATGAATATAATAAAACAGAAACAGACTCACAGATGTAGAGAACAAAGCAGTGGTTACCAGTTGGAAGAGTGAAGTGGTGGGGAGGGGCAGGATAGGGGTAGGGGACTAGAAGATACAAACTAAATTTGTATAAAATAAATAAGCAACAAAGATATATTGTACAGTAAAGGGAAATATGGCCATTATTTATGATAACTTTTTAAAATAAATTTTATTTATTTATTTATTTATTTTGGCTGTGTTGGGTCTTCGTTGCTGCATGAGGTCTTTCTCTAGTTGTGGCGAGCGGGGGCCCCCCTCGCTGCAATGTGCGGGCTCCTCACTGCAGTGGCCTCTCTTGTTGCGGAGCACAGGCTCTAGGCGTGGGGCTTCAGTAGTTGCGGCACACGGGCTCAGTAGTTGTGGCTCGTGGGCTCTAGAGTGCAGGCTCAGCAGTTGTGGCGCACGGACCTAGCCGCTCTGCAACATGTGGGATCTTCCCAGACTAGGGCTCGAACCCATGTCCCCTGCATTGGCAGGCAGACCCCCAACCACTGTGCCATCAGGGAAGTCCCTTTATGATAACTTTAAATAGACTATAACCTGGGACTTTGCTGGTGGCCCAGTGGTTAAGAATCTGCCTTCCAATGCAGGGGATGCAGATTCAATCCCTGGTCGGGGAACTAAGATCCTACAAGCCTCAGGGCAACTAAGCCTGCATGCCACAACTACTGAGCCTTCACACCACAACTAGAGAGAAGCCTGTGTGCTGCAACGAAGAGCCCACATGCTGCAACAAAAGATCCCGCATGCTGCAGTGAAGATCCTGTGTGTTGCAGCTAAGACCTTATACAGCCAAAAATAGATAAATAAAATAAAATAATTTTTAAAGTGCTACGGACAGATAATTAGAAAAAAAGTAGAGTGTAACCTATAAAAATATCAAATCACTATGTTGCACACCTGAACTAAGGTAATATTGTAAAATCAACTATACTTCAATTTTAAAAATTCACATAAAAGTGAAAAAAAAGGAACTTTGGTGTTTTATGACACTTTGAGAATGAGTTGCCTAGAAAGGAAAAAAAACAAAACAAAAACAAGCAACAGATTTGTCTTTGAGAAATGCATTTGCTGAGAACACATTAGGAAGCTCTCTGCTTTTTCTAGGCAGGAAAGAGGTAACAACAAAATGTTCTAAGCCCTCCGTTTTTATTTCCCTGATTCAGTAAATATCCAGTAAATACCAATTGTATGTCTGGTGTGCTGTAATGGAGAGCTGAAGACAGTAAATCATGGTACTTAGATGATTTGCGTTGTCCAGTGAGGGACATAGTAAGGACAAGCACGATACCATTGTCAATGTGCAGATGCAGAGGTTTGTACTGGATGCCATTAGAATATGGAGGAGGGAGTGACCAAATCCACCGTTGGGAAGGAAGGGATTCCCAAAGAATCCTGAGTAGGAGATATTTGAGGTGGGTCTTGAAGGAAGAGAGGAGGTTGGTTTGATGGAGAAATAGAGCCAAGAAACAGCACGTGAAAAAGCCTGAAATGTGATGATAGCTGCCAGATTCTAAGAGCAGGAAGCAGCTTGGTGTGTCTAGTGTAGAGTGTGTGTGTATCTGTGTCTGTGTATGTAGGGTGAAGGGTGACAGAGATGAGGTGGGGATTGAGAAGGACCTAGGAGGCTATGCTGAAGAGTTTGGTCTTAATCTGTGTTCCATTTTCTGTGTAGTAATTTACTTTAAAATACTTTAGAAATTTAGTATAAACTATGTGATGTATTTAAACATAAATTAACTTTTATCTATACCCTAGATACAGTCAACTTGTGTAGTAAATTTGCAATTGAAGAATCCAGATCATGAATTTGCACTTCAAAACTGGTTCCCTAAACATTTCAGGGCTTCCCTGGTGGCACAGTGGTTAAGAATCCGCCTGCCAATGCAGGAGACACGGGTTCGAGCCCCTGTCCGGGAAGATCCCACATGCCATGGAGCAACTAAGCCCGTGTGCCACAACTACTGAGCCTGTGTTCTAGAACCCCCGAGCCACAACTAATGAAGCCCGCGTGCCTAGAGCTCGTGCTCTGCTACAAGAGAAGCCACCGCAGTGAGAAGCCTGCAAACCGCAATGAAGAGTAGCCCCCGTTCGCTGCAACTAGAGAAAGCCCGTGCACAGCAACGAAGATCCAATGCAGCCAAAAATAAAAAATAAATTTAAATAAATAAGTAAATAAATTTATATTAAAAAAACATTTCAAATAATTTTCTAAAACTCCATCTTAAGGTTTTGTTAACTGGTATAGGGGATGATAGAAATAAGATAACATGGTTGTCTAGAAAGATAACCTGGCCCTATGACCCTTATCTGAAGAAGGTGTAGGGACCCAGCAGGCAGTGCTGGGAGCACTATTGGTTCTGAGTGCCTTCTTCCCAGAGGATGCTGTCACTTGTCCAGCTGGAAGGTTAGATGATTCTGCCATCAGAGTGTTGTGCCCACTCAAAGTGAACCTGCCGTGTGAGATGCTTGACCTAACCCTTAACTGGTGGAGTCAGCCAAGATTTATTAAAAGAATCTGTCAATTGTTGTATTTGTCAATTGCCCAATTGCTTTAGATCAGTTTGTGACAATCTGGTCAACTGTGGAGGCCACTGGAGATTATCAAAGTAAGCCACCAGCAGACTGTTAGCATTTTAGAAAGATCACTCTGGGGGAAGGGAGGTGTGGTGGGCTAGAAGGTGAGACCCCATAGGATTCTATTTTAACTAGGGCGATATATACCTCTTACAATGTGTTTTGTATAATTGCTTCTCTACTTCCTCCTATAGATTTTTTTAAATTAATTAATTTATTTATTGATTGATTTATTTTTGGCTGTGTTGGCTCTTCGTTTCTGTGCGAGGGCTTTCTCTAGTTGTGGCGAGCGGGGGCCACTCTTCGTCGCAGTGCGTGGGCCTCTCACTATCGCGTCCTCTCTTGTTGCGGAGCACAAGCTCCAGATGCGCAGGCTCAGTAGTTGTGGCTCACGGGCCTAGTTGCTCCGCGGCACGTGGAATCTTCCGAGACCAGGGCTCGAACCTGTGTCCCCTGCATTGGCAGGCAGATTCTCAACCACTGCGCCACCAGGGAAGCCCCCTCCTATAGATTTTTAAGCTACCTAGATTCTGGCAATACCACTTTGGGGTGGTGTATCAGGATAGGGTAAGGGTGGGCAGCCAGATAGGGGAATTTTAAAAAAGCTCTTTACATGGTTCTGATATGTTCATGCTTGCTTCTTCCAGGTGCTTAAGGGAGTGGGGAGAAGAGCCTCAGGGCAGGAGAGGGGACAGGGTTTTGTTGTTGCTATTGTTTTGTTTGTATGTACATCATATCTCCTCAATGTTTACACATTGTGAGCAACTTGAGAATAGGATTGAAATATTAAGCCCCTAAACTTTGATTCATCTAGTCTTTAGTTAAAAATATAAATAAAACTATTGTCACAATGGTGTTTGACAGGCCTGAGGAGGAAAAAATCAAGTACTTTGCATTTTCAATATACTGATTTGGATAAGCCTTGGAGAACATTTATATGCCAGCAATTTCTTAAGCACAAGGAACTAAGATACTGAACAAGTGGAAAAGGTCTTGCTTGTATTGGTACAGGCTCTGCTCTTGTAATATTTGCTAAAAAAGGAAGAAGTTCCTCCTTAGTTATACATTTAATGTTAATTACACTGGGCTTGTTCAAAGTTAAGACAAAGTTCCTTGCACCTTCTCCCTGGAATGTAATTGTCTACTGGTTACATTTAGTCAATAAATTATATTTGTTGTAGGATATGATATTTATTCAGTTAAATTGTAAATGAACTGTGTTCATCAATTTCATCACTATATAAATTGTGTAGCCTCTTCTGACATACAGAAAAATCTCAGAGTCCTGTGTCTGTTTGTTTATCCTTGCTAGCCGTGTATCAGTGTCTAACTTTAAAAATATTAAACCATGACTCATATAATGTACAGTGAGCAAGGTCAAAGATATAGTCAATGAGGGAGCCAAGATGAAAACACAAGTTCAAAGGAAGATATGAGAAACTGATACGGAAGAAAAGAATGCCAGAATAAGATTACACAATTAGACCAAAACAAAACAAAAACAAACAAACAAACACAAAACAAAAAACAACCCAAAAACCAAAACTAAAAATCAAAACAAAACTGGTGAATGTCCTACAGGGCAAAAAAACTCCTGAAACCTTTAGGGTTATCTTTTCCACTCTACAGAAATCATTTGCTGTTTGTCAATGTTCTACAAGTTAACACCTGTATTAGTTTCCTATTGCTGCTGTAACAAATCACCACACACTTGGTGGCTTAAAATAATACAGATTTATTATCTTACAGTTTTGGAGGTCATATGTCCAAAATGGGTCACACTGGGCTAAAATCAAAGTGTCAGCAGTGCTGTGCTCCTTCTGGAGACTCTAGCGGCGAACCCATTTCGTGGCCTTTTCCAGCTTCTAGAGACTACCTACCTCAAGACGTATCTTTTCAGAGGATGAACCCTAATAAATAGTAGATACATAAAGTTCCATTTCCCTAGAGCAGTACTGTCCAATATAACTTTCTGGGATGACGAATACGGTCTCCTCTATGCTGTTCAATATTGTACCCACCAGCCACGCATGGCTATTGAGTACTTGGAAGGTGGCTAGGGTAACTAGGGAACTGATTTTTTAATGTAATTAATTAAAATTAAAATCTAAATAAGCCACATGTGGCTTACGACCACCATATTGGACAGGGCATCCCTAGAGCATCAAATTACTTATTAATGGGTTTATTAGTTCTGGAGTATGACTTTGAACCCTCCCACAGTATTTTTTCCCCTTATTTCCAAGTTTTGGAAAAATTTTCAACATGTGCAAGTAACATAAATAGTGACTCCAACAGATTAAAATTCAATAACAATGTAGCCTGATTTCTCTGTTAAGGAACTAGTTTCTTTATTTTTACCTTCCTTAGATCTCCTGGCTTATGAATATCTGAGTTACACAGTATAGGCTTCACAACTATCAAAACTTTCTGTTTGAATAGAGCATATTTGTTTGCTCTTCCTTAGTCAAACATGTGTTAAGTACCAGTTTGACATAGACCCTGTGGTAAAGGATGAGTAAAATACAGTTCCTGACACCACAGTGGACCCATTGTCTAGAAAGGGAGGATACACGTGTAGACAAATAGTTGGTGGGAGAGAAAGAAGAACCAGGTACAATAGGGCATAAAGGAGGAAAGGTCACATCCTCCCCAAACTGTATCTGTTAGCCTTAGCAAGAAGGTTTATTGGCATGGTGGGTTGAGTAGTGTCACCCCAAATTCATGTCTACCTGGAACCTCAGAATGTGACTTTGTTTGGAAATAGGGTCTTTGCAAATGTAATTAGTTAAGATTAGAGGTCATACTGGATTAGGGTTGTCCCAAATCCAATGATTGCTGTTTTAATAAGAGAAAGAGAGAGAGAGCTGGACACAGACACACAGGGAAGAAGGCCATATGCTGATGGAGGAAGAGATTGGAGTGATGCAGCTACAAGCCAAGAAGACCAGGAGCCTCTAGAAGAGGCAAGGAGGGATTCTTCCCTAGAACCCATGGCCTTGCCAACACCTTGATTTCAGACTTCTAGCTTCCAGAACTGTGAGGAAATAAATAGTTAAGCCATTCAGTTTGTGGTCATTTGCTACAACAGGCCTAGGAAAGTAATACCTTTTTTTTTTTTTTTTTTTTGGCTGCGCCATGCGACTTGTAGGATCTTAGTTTGCTGATCAGGGATTGAACCCGATCAGTGAAAGCGCCTGATCAGGGAAAGCACTGAGTCCTAACCACTGGATCGCTAGGGAATTGCTTTTTTTTTTTTTTTTTTAAGGAGAGTAATACAATTGGAAAGGTACTCTGTAGCTCACAGAACTGAGTGCTGAGCTGAAGAAGCCAGGCTTCAGATGTGTAGGAACAGGGGCACCTCTGAGGATCTCAGCTGCAGAGCTCATGTACTCTCCATGCCTGGCCCGGCCATCCAGGCAATCTGCTCCAGTGGCCTTTTAACCTTGTGTAGCTCACTCAAGAGTCTGACTCTCATCAGAGGAACTCTGATCTGGCTTATCTGTGCCTTTCCCACAGCCCTCCTGGAACACATGGAGTGGAGGACAGGTAACTTCTCAAAGGAAAAGACCCCAGTCAGATAAAAATGACAGATGACCACTATGCCAATGTTAGCACCATCCTTTTTGGAAGAAGAAACTGTCCTGTTGGATGCTACTCATTTAGCCAGGGAGGGTGGGTGGTTACAGATGTTGAGAAAGATTATCCCAGCAGCTCTGTGCAGAACGGTTTGGAGCAAGAGCAGCTAGACAGCTGGTGACGTCAGCCAGAGTGAAGTTAAGGGAGCATGGGGGCGTCTCCTGCTGCCGTGTCTGTGCCAAGGAAAGAACGCTCTCGGTTTGCAATCTGTGGTTTCTTAACATTGACTCATTCAATGTGTAGGGAGGCTGAGAGATGCCTTTATTTTCTATTGCCAATTATTTCCGCCTATTTTTTTTACTTCTTTTTGGTATCTTGAAAGTCAGAAAGCCTACTTTTTGCTACTTGTCTACCCAGTTATATGAGACGATCAAGTGTTTTTACTGTTCCAGGGTGGAGCTCAGAGCAGATTGTTTTTCCTTTACGTGAGAGAAAACCCACCCAGAGAAGCCAGGCTCTGAAGGCAAGTGTACAATGCCTCCTGTGCACCCAAGACCCAAGGGGGAAGAACATAGAGCCCAGATGAGTGTCAAGGGTTACAATTTCTCACTATTATGGGCACCAAGGTGCTGCTGACATGGAAAAGGGGGTGGAATTGTCTAGACAGAGAAAGGGGGAACAGCATCTCACTCAGTGTGTCCAGCAGGGGTAACAGGCAGGAACCATGTGCTTGTCCTGCTGCCTTAGACTCACCCTGACATGCTGACATTTGGCCTTTGTGTCCCATCCATCTGTGGGGTCAGTCGGGAGTAGCTCTAATCTTGACAACAGTGACTGGGCATTCTGGGACCAGCTATTCCTGAAGGAAAGAAAAAAGTAAAAAGTAAAAAGTAGCTAATAAAAGTGGTTATACTCTGCGCTTGTGTAAGAATTGGCTGGATGGGATGGTGGTATGAGAGTCTTTACACTGTATAACTTTTCATATTTTTTTTAACTGTGTGAATGTATTACTTATATAGTAAGTTTTATTCTTTAACAAGGCTTATAGAGCCCAAAGAACTGGTTTTTAGAATGTGGCTTCAAATATGTCTTTTTAAAAAAGTATTTTATTCATATCCATGCCACCCAGATTTTAGTGCATCAACTCACATGAATAATTTTTATTCAGACCCCCTGTTCTTAGTGCTTTATAGTTCTCAACCCTGACAAATGGAAAATAAATACCCAGTAACCATCCTTAGCCCTAATACACCAAATTAAAATAAAAATTATATTCACCATCATTTAAAATGATACAAATGATAAAACACACAAATTTCTCACATTCATATTAGATTACACAGTTAAGGATTTTTTTTTTTTTAACTTTTTTTTGGTTTGTTTTTGTGGTACGCAGGCCTCTCACTGTTGTGGCCTCTCCCGTTGCGGAGCACAGGCTCCGGACGCGCAGGCTCAGCGGCCATTGCTCACTGGCCCAGCCGCTCCGCGACATGTAGGATCTTCCCGGACCGGGGCACGAATCCGTGTCCCCTGCATCGGCAGGCGGACTCTCAACCACTGCGCCACCAGGGAAGCCCAAGGATTTTTTTTTTAAAGAGCCAAAACATTTTTTCTTTATTACTTTCAACTTATTTTACCCTGGCTACTCCCGCTAAGTTCCCCAGCTCTTCGGCTCATGTGTGCAAAACTCTTGTGTAATTTTTTGTCCTGTCTGTGACCCTTCTGCTTCTGTCTCCTTTCTCTTTGTGCTCCTGCCCCACTTCCTCCCTTGGACTCCTGTGGCCCAGTGAGGCCTCCAGTCAGCCTGTGGACAGCTGTGTCCCAGTCACTTCAGTCAGACATACTCATGGCCTTCAGCAGCCCTCAGTCTCCTCCAGACTGTCTACATGCCCAGTCTTTGCCTTCCTCCGCAGTCACCCAGAGCTCCCAGCTCAGGCTCACCTCCTCTATGCATTCATTCCGGGAGTCACTGCAGATGAAGGCTTTGTGAGCCTGATAGTGTGGATTCTGGCTGACAGGGTGTCGTTAGTATAAATTGATTTACAATGTTTTATTAGTTTCAGGTATACAATATAGTGACTCAATATATATATTTTTTATGACTCAATATTTTTATAGATTATACTCCATTTAAAGTTATTACAAAATAGTGGCTATATTTCCCTGTACCGTACAATATATTCTTGTTGCTTATTTATTTTATACATAGTAGTTTGTGTCTCTTAATCTTAATGCCCCTCCCCCAGGCCCTCTCCCCATTGGTATGTTTTAGGTTTTCAAAGGGGGGAAGGTAAATGTCTTTAGAAACAAGACACTTGCCAACTTTATAGAATAATAGGGCAGGACAAGTTCTCCAAAGCAGTATTTTTCTAATTTTTATGGTTGTGGAACCCTTCATGTCTCTGAATCCTAAAGATTTTTTAAAAAATGAAATCCTTGTTTCTAAGGAAGGTCCTAATTTGAAAGTGTTAATTAGGCATTTTCTTTATACCTTTAAAGGAAATTTCATTTTTTTTCTTGTGGAATTTTATTTTATTTTATTTTATTTTATTTATTTATTTATTTTTAAAGTTCCACATGAGAAATTCATTTTATACATTTTAATTAAAAACTTAAAAAAATTTGTTATTTAAAAATTTTAGAAATCCAGAAGGGAAAACATATCTCTTTTAAGAATCTGTAGCTGTTCCTTGGGACTTTGCTCACTTCATGCCTGGCCTGCTCCAGTTCAATTGCATCAGCTGCCAATCATGAGTTGTATCTCTGAGTTGGGGACCAGTTTTAAGGCCCTTAATCTTGGTGTGATACTTGGTTTCCTTGTTTTTGGCCACTGGCAAAAGACTTTGACTCAGATTCCCTGCTGTGATTTTTCCCTCATTTTTTCATTCCAAATACTAAGTTAAACCATATTAAGTTGAAACTGATATTTTTGTAGGTCAAAGACAAGTATTTCATATGGTTCAACATAAAAAATTACCCTTGAGTGACTCAAACACCTAGGGACCCAAAAGCTGGTGCAAACCTACTTGGCCAGCACTGCAGCAAGGCTGATTCCCAACTCAGTATACAATCTGTTTCAACTTTGCTTGCGCAAATATCTGATTATTTTATTATACTCTCTTTTTACCTCTGTAAGTCCCTTCTTGTTCTTTTTTCAGAATTATTTGAGCTACTATTGCTTGTTTCTTTTCCCAAATGAACATTAGAATCATTTAGTACCAAAAATATCCTGTAGATATTTTAAAAATAGAGTTATAGACCAACTTAGGAAGAATTGATATCTTCATGATTTTGAATGTTCCTATACAAGAACAGAACATGCCTTTCCATTTATTCAAGTTGTCTTTTTAGTCCTTGGTAGAATTAATTCTTTTTTTTTTTCTTGTGGAATTTTAAATGACTACACAAAATACACTTTCCAATAACTACATTTTTCTTTCTCCCATCACCAAAAAGGAGATTTTGTATAGAAATGATATTTTTTGTGGTATCTGTTTGAGCCAGGCTGCTCTGTTGGGCTCAGAGCAGAAACTATCACTAGCATCACTGTTCTGACCAAGAGTTAACCACCTAAGAAAGGGATAAGAGCAAAAATCAACAACTCTGATCAAGGTTACCAAAGCCACACTGGTAAAAAAAACAACTTTTGATATGATTATTCAAACTGCAGAAATTTTTATAACAAAAATGCTCCAGCCTTCTTACAAATGTCTGCTTTTCATTGATGCTTAAAGTCAATTACCCGTGAAAAACAGGCTGCTAAATCTTAAGGGCTGTTTTTTCTGCTCTCAGCAGTTCAACTTGATTTAATGTGGTAAACTCTTTTTAAGCCTTTGGGAGAGGTATATTTTGAAAAACGTCATTAACAGTTATAGGTATTAGGTGGAGACCTTAACTGTAATATTTACATGGTGACTTGTATTTACACAGTATTTTTACATGCATTATTTTACTTAATTCCAAAGGAAAAATACTGAATGTTTGACCCTGATTTCTGTTTAAGAAGTAGCTATATGCTGGCTTTTATTTACCTTATGATTATAAGAAGCTTGTTATAAGAGGAGGTTTGGGACTTTCCAATGCTCATGTTCTAGTACACAGACCTGACCGTCTCACCTTCTTACTTGTCAGAACAAATTCTTTTGACAAAAGTATTCAAAGGCCAAATATAAAGAGTGTTAGTATCTATATTTCTCAAAAAAATTTTTTTTCATAGTACAATATTGTATGCCAGTGTGAAGCATTATATATCTCAACTAAAAAACCACATTGGAGTTCGACCAAATGTAAATGCTAATACAGGCTCAGATTTGCTCCAAGGTGCTTTAAAAAACTGGTCTGTGTCAAGAGCCAGGCTACAACAATTTCAGGAGGCCTGCTGTGTGAATGAACTGTAGTTTCGAAAGATCTGAAGCAGTAGACCTGCACTGTGATAGGGGCTAGTTGCCAGGAAACTGCTGATTGGATAAGGACTATCCGGGTTTCACCCTGATGATGTGAAGATAAAGTTGCTTGACCGCATATTTCTATTTCTTTTATCTCTCTGCCACGGAGAGCAACAACTGCAGCCTTTCAGTTACAAGTTTTTTTCCACCAGGGAGTCGAGATCAGAAACTTACAAAGAAGGCCATTTTGGAGGACTACTTAGTCCCAGGCTACTTTGAATCCATTGAAACTGCCACAGGGCCTTTGCACTAGCTGTTCTCTGCCTGGAACACACCATTACCAGCTTTATGCTTGCTCCCCCACTTCATACAGGCCTCGGCTCAAATGTAAATACTCCAGAGAAACCTTCTCTAATAATCTAAAATAATCTCTCTATCACAAGCTAGCCCCCTACTCTTCTATTTTGCTTCACAGTATTTATCACCACCTGAAATTGTTTGTTTCTTTATTTGTTTACTGTCTGGTTTCCCCAATAGAATGTAGGCTCCATATGGCAGAGATTGACTATCTCACTATTTTTTTAGCTACCAGCAGTGCCTGGCACATGGAAAGGGCTGAATAAGCATGCTAGATGAATGAATGATTACATGATAAATGATCAAAGCTGGGGCCACATCTCATACCCCTTTGACTGTAAGAAAAGGTTAAATTAGAAAAGTTTATTCTATTGACACACAGGGATAACCCACAGTTAGGCAAGCCCTTATAATTTACAGTAATTGTTTGTCTTCCCCCTCTGCTATACCATAAACAACTAGAGAGAAGGCGCCTTTGAGTCTAGTTCACCACTATACTCCTCGTACCTCAAACTATGCGAGAAGGAAAGTATTATTTAATTTGATTTGATTAAGATATGAATTTGATTGAATATATGAAATTTTTTTTTTTTTTTTTTTTTTTTGCGGTACACGGGCCTCTCACTGCCGCGGCCTCTCCCGTCGCGGAGCACAGGCTCCGGACGTGCAGGCCCAGAGGCCATGGCTCACGGGCCCAGCCGCTTATTTATAAAGCTGATTATTTATAAAGATAAATAATCTTTATTTATAGCCACTGGAATAAGTTTTGGAGGCAAGAGCAGGGCAGAAGTTTTAACTTCTTAATAATAAGCCTCTTGTTTTTAAGGCTACTTAGAACATGTTGAGAAAGACCATTTATCTTTCATTCTCATCCTGACCCACAATATTCCTAGCCATTCCACTGACCTCACATATATTTGAATCAGTGAGAATATAGGCTTCTTCAAATCCTTGACAAGACTTCAGTGAGCCAAGCATTTCTCTGTTCTGGTCTGCAGATCCCCTCTCCTCAGCTGTACACCAACAGAGGAGAGGACAACCAGAAGCCAGCCTTGAGTGGGGCCTCCCAAGAGAGACAAAGAGGAGGAAGTCCTGACTCTTAGTTTAACAGAGAGAACCAGAAACCCACAAAACAGATTCTTCTGCCACTTCCTGTCACAGGAAATGTCAATACTCCTTTATCCATATAGTAACACAAACCAGAAACCTTGACTTGGCCTGACATTTCTCTCCCTCATACTCAGTAGCTAGTCCTTCACCATGCCCCTGACAATCTTTTCCACCAGTCTATTTCCTCCATTTCTAACCACTATGTCACTCATTCATTAAACAAACATTTGCTGAGTATCTAATAGGTGCCAGGAATTGATCTGGGTGCTGGGAATACAGCAGTGAATGAAACAGAGAGTGACCTCTACCTTCAAGAAGATTATTTTCTAGAGACTCTAAGTCCAACTACCATCTCCCTAGCCTGGGTCAAAGCAACCTACTAACTGGTCTCCTTACTGCAACGTGGTGTGACAAATATGATCATGTCACTCTAGCATGTACACAGGCGAAAAGGTTCCCATTGATCTTAGGATAAAGATAAACCTGTTTACATTGCCTGCCAAACCTATAAACCTGCGAAGTCCAGCATGGCTGGCCCCCACCCACTTCTCCAGCCACACGGGGTTCCCTACCCCACCTTGTCTCTCCACAATAGTTACATTTGCTGTCTGTTCCTCATGTCAAGGACAGAGGCCTCCACCAGCGCTTCCCACTGCTTGGAACCATTTTCTTGTTTTTCCTCACCTGGCTAACCCCCTACTCACCTTTCATATCTTAATCAAATTTCATATCTTCGGGGGCTTCCCTGGTGGCGCAGTGGTTGAGAGTCTGCCTGCCGATGCACGGGACACAGGTTTGTGCCCCGGTCCGAGAAGATACCACATGCCGCGGAGCAGCTGGGCCCGTGAGCCATGGTCGCTAAGCCTGCGCGTCCGGAGCCTGTGCTCTGCAACGGGAGGGGCCGCAGCAGTGAGAGGCCCGCGTACCTCAAAAAAAAAAAAAAAAAAAAAAAAAGATTATAAGTTTTGGGGATAAATAACTTTGGCCAGGTATTTTCTTTTTGGGTTTAAGCAACTATATTTTTGAGTGATATTGCATGGGAAAATTATCTTCTCAATCCAGACTTCCTGTGGATAAAGGCTCAACTGAGTAACCCCCAATTAAACTGTTCAAATCTTTTTAAACATTTATGTCAGGGATATCCCAATTTTGTAAAATGAATACATAAATAAGATATTTTGTACATATAAACCTATAAGAATTAAAACATGGTTAAAAATGTGTTTATGTGTGTGTGTGTATGTATGTGTATATATATATCACCAAAAATGGTTATGGCTATTTCTGGTGAGTGGGATTATGGGTGATTTTAACTTTCATCTTATTCTTTTCAGCATTTTCTAATTTTTCCATAATGGACATGTGTGACTTTTATGAAGATAAAAAATACTTGTGACAAAAATGAGGTTTATAGGGCTTCCCTGGTGGCGCAGTGGTTGAGAGTCCGCCTACCGATGCAGGGGACACGGGTTCGTACCCCGGTCCGGGAGGATCCCACATGCCGCGGAGTGGCTGGGCCCGTGAGCCATGGCCGCTGAGCCTGCGCATCCGGAGCCTGTGCTCCGCTATGGGAGAGGCCACAACAGTGAGAGGCCCGCGTAATGCAAAAAAAAATGAGGTTTATAATATGAAATATAGATTATAACATAAGAGGTGATATATATTGGCCATGCATCCATTTATGAGTATTTTAGAAAATGGTAGATTACTCTCACATTGACTCTGAGCATTTGATTGGTGGGTGTACAAATTAGATGATTTATATCCATGAAGACATTTAATTAATCTTATCAAGAAACCATCAGACTGGGGAGAAAATATGGCCTCACTACACAGACCAGGTAGCCAATAGGCTGCGTTTCAAACAGTGAATGAAATCAAAGCGATTCACTTCTTACCGTTGCATGTGACAACGTGACTTTGCCAGACCGTTGGACTATGAAAAATGGCCTGAAATCTTGGAAACAAAGGAATTAATTTTCTGAAAGCAGGGACAATTGAGGACTGAAAATGTTGAGCCCAGTCAAGAAAGGAAGATTAGAAGTATCTTTCTGTTGTGTTGTATCTTTTCGGTTCCCTAACCTGCCCCATTCCAGAAAAGGATATTTATTACTGCCAAAGACGATCAAGAACTTTTGTTTAAAGGTCAGAAGTTCTTGTGCTTTTGGGGTGAAGATCACACAATTCTGCAGTTAACATGTCACTGGTGCTGCTGGAAATAGGCAGACATGGCTCTCCAGGCCAAAATCAGCCCAGAGAAGGAGCTCCCGGAGTGGAGGAGGGCTGATTCCCTGGTCTTGGCCATCTGAGGAGGGACTGGCCCAAAGCAGGTGATTGGAATTCTTTCTGTGGCCAGTGCAATCAGCTGAGCATCAGCCTGAGGGGACAGAGAAAAATCCAGGGTGGTCAGTATTATTGGAGTTCAAGAAATGCTGAGTCAGATCTGGAGACGGGAAGAGGACTGGATCATGTAGGAGAAGGAAATGAGTAATTATGACATATTCCTTTAAGCAATATTCCTAAATCCTAGGTCTTTCACTCTACGGCTGGCTGTTTTTTTTTTTTTTTTTTTTTTGCGGTACGCGGGCCTCTCACTGTTGTGGCCTCTCCCGTTGCAGAGCACAGGCTGTGGACGCTCAGGCTCAGCGGCCATGGCTCACGGGCCCAGCCGCTCTGCGGCATGTGGGATCCTCCTGGACCGGGGCACGAACCCGTGTCCTCTGCATCGGCAGGTGGACTCTCAACCACTGCGCCATCAGGGAAGCCCCGGCTGCCTGTTTTGAAGAGGTCAGTTAAGTATTTGGGCTTCTTTTAATATAGATATGAAAATACACATTTCTTTTAAGAAGTAGAGAATCAATTCTTTTCTCTCTAGGAGGCAATATACTTCTACTGGAGCCAGACGGTCTGGGCTTGAATCTTAACCTTGGGTAAATTACTATACCTTAGTTTCCTCAATAGTAAAATGAAGAAAATCATCATAGTCACCTGATAGAGTTGTAGGAATGAGTAATGAGATAATCTGTAAAATATTTAGTGCAGTGGTCAGTCAATGCAAACTACCATCATTGTTGATATTACGAAGCTATGAAGAAATCCACACAGGGTGGACTCAGTGACCTACCCAACGCTGCATGTCTGCCACGGTCAGCAGGTTGGCATTGCTGTGTGCATGTGTATCTAGCAGATGGCTCCCGAGTCCTCGCCCCCGGGCTGGGAGGCACTGTCATGAAATGGAATGAAGTAGAAAAGCAGCAGTGGGTCATGAGATCACGTTTCCTAAATGAAGGACAGACTGTGTGTACTCTATAATTGTATAGGAAACATGGAAAGTGGCATTATCAAATACTTCTCCATGATCTGGGTTATTTTTTGTGTTTGTTTTTCTTGAAGAATTGGATAGATTAGGTAGGACAGAGGGAGGGAATACTTAGAACAGTTTTGTGAAATCAGTCAGTTATTTCACATTTAGCTATTAGTTTTTGAGGCACCATAAATTATCCTACTACAGGATTGCCCAGATGATCAAATTACATAACAGATGGGGAAATGCTTTTTATAAAGTTAAAATTACGACATATACTAAAGGTATTTGTGTGATTTATTTTTATCATCTTGTACTTTGATTAGCTTATATCTTATAATGTGCTCTTATAATTTGATTAGACACACATTAGCTTTTTTTAACATCTTTATTGGAGTATAATTGCTTTACAATGGTGTGTTAGTTTCTGCTTTATAACAAAGTGAATCAGTTATACATATACATATGTTCCCATATCTCTTCCCTCTTGCGTCTTCACATTAGCTTTTAAATTTACCTGAGTGGTCTAAGGAGCAGGAAGTAGAAAAATCACCTTTTAGGAAAATAAACAGTAATTCCATACCATCTCTGTGAACCTATCTGCACAGGACATTCAAACCCATTCTGGGGTCGCTGGGCTCTTCACTGTGAGGTCCTCAGCTATGTCTCCTTCTCTGTGTGCTGAGCCACAGCATCAGTGATGGTGAAGAACACCGATGACCCCAGGAACATCCTAGACACTCCCAGACCCTGCAAAGAAACACATTTGTTTTAGAAGCTTCTATTACTAAACGACAAGCCACTGTAGGTGAGGGACAGATCTTTTTCACCATTGTATCCCCAACTCCTAGCACAGTGTCTTGCACACAGTAATTTCCAATAATTGTTTGTTGACTGACTTACTGATTGAATGAAGCTTGAGTTCTCAAAAATCCTAGTATTGCCTGAACTTCCCTTTTCAAAAATCCTGTGTGGGTTAAATCTTTGTTCTGTAGGAAAGGGGTGTGTGTGTGTGTCTGTGTGTGTGTGAGTGTGTGTGTTGGGTGAGGGGAGGATAGCCTATTTTAAAAAGCACATTCAGTGGACTGAACTGGACAACTTCATGAGCCACATTATGACTCCAGGGTCAGGGAAGGCAAGGTACTCTAGAAGAAAGAGTACACACTTTGGTACCAGATGATGAGTTGCAGGCTTAGCATCTGTAAGGAACAGTAAGGTAATGTAAATGAATGATGTGGACAGATGAAGGACAATAAGGAATAGTGGGAATTATGGTGTAGTAGTGATAACTCTGTGGCCTGTCTAAAGGGGTGGCTATTCTTCAGCTCTAGCTAATTGTTGTTTTTCAGGAATGTAGTCCAAATTACCAGAACATCCAATTTTTCAAGAGGATTTAGAAATTCGTATTTTAATGTAAGATTCCCTGACCTTTGAAAACACTGCAGGCTAGATTCTACCAGCGGGCCCCCAATTTGCAACCTGTGAGCTAGAGAGATGGAGTCTGTATCCTGGCCCTTACTCCCTGTGTTTCTCTGGGTGACATCACCTCTCTGAGCCCCTGTTCTTTATCAGTGAAATTTAGGCCAATGATACCCACTTTACAGGGTGTCATGAGGTTCAGGAAGTGCAAAAGCACCTAGCACAGTGCCTGGTACCTGGTAGGTTCCTCTTATTATTACACAGTACACTCCATGAAGGCACCTGCAAACCCAGGGTTTTCCTGAATGCCTGCCTGTAAGTGACTGGCCACAAACACAGGGACTCAAGGGCCTGCTTATTACTCTCGACGAACTGAAAGCTAGGCTCTGAGCTTCCTTTTGCCTTTTCCCTTTTTTTTTTTTTTTTTTTTTTTTTTTTTGGCGGTACGTGGGTCTCTGACTGTTGTGGCCTCTTCCGTTGCGGAGCACAGGCTCCGGACGCGCAGGCTCAGCGGCCATGGCTCACGGGCCCAGCCTCTCCGCGGCATGTGGGATCTTCCCGGACCGGGGCACGAACCCATGTGCCCTGCATCAGCAGGCGGACCCTCAACCACTGCGCCACCAGGGAAGCCCGTGACTGCTTTTAGGTTACCCATATTTACAGTCTAGCTACTTACAGCGACACTAACATTTGCCTCCATTTTTAAAGAGGATATACTTTGTGCTGCAGTTAGGATGCCAAGAAGAGAGAAGCCAACAAACTGTTTCGGTCCAGACCTCACAGGGTGTCTGCATCTTGAGGGTTTAAGGTTTGACTTTTAGATCTGCACATTGAAAACCTCAACTGATTTTTTTTTTTTTTTTTTTTTTTTTTGCAGTATGCGGGCCTCTCACTGTTGTGGCCTCTCCCGTTGCGGAGCACAGGCTCCGGATGCGCAGACCCAGCGGCCATGGCTCATGGGCCTAGCCGCTCCGCGGTATGTGGGATCTTCCTGGACCAGGGCACGAACCCATGTCCCCTGTGTCGGCAGGCGGACTCTCAACCACTGCGCCACTAGGGAAGCCCTCAATTGATTTTTATTAGGGTTCCCAGAGGGACCCCCTAGATTGTGCTAACCAAACTCATAGGGGACTGGTGGTAATTCAGGGCTGGTGAGAAAGGGCCAGTAATTCGATGTGTTTATTAATGGAAGATGGATCCAGCTAGAGGGCTGATTTGCCCTCTTCTTGGATTACTGAACTCAGGAATTTGGAATTTATTATGTACAGGGCACTGGGCTGGCCATTACCTCCTTTCTTCATGAGGATTTTCTATACCTGTGTGTGTGTGTGTGTGTGTGTGTGTGTGTGTGTGTGTGGTTTGTTGGCTTGTTTCATTTGATTGTAAAACTAATGTCATACACTTCCTGCGTTTGACAATCAGCTCCCCTCTCTGTGCTTCATTTAATTAACGTGCATCTACTGAGGGCCTCCCACTGCCAGGCACTGCACCCAGGATGCCTGGTGATGACCGTCCTATCCATCCTATCCACCCCTCCATCTCTTTTGCTTTGTTACCAACAATAGAACCGATTCTAATATTTTTTCTCCTCAGCTGATACACTAACAATTTCCTTCTGACTGAGTTCAGAAGTCTAAATTAAGCATCCTATCCATCTCTCTTGCCCAGCAAGGAGCTTCAAAATAGAAAAGTTTTATGGTAAAGATAGGGAGATGTGTAAAATTGAGTTGCAACTTATTTCTAATGGTATTACTACTCATAGTAAAGAATAGTAAATAATGATTAGACATCGTAAGTCATGTTTATTTATTTTTTTAGCAAATAGGGGTATTTTTATTATTTAATATTTCTTTGGACATAGCTCAAAGGCCTCTTCAAAGTCATGGAATTTGGGGCCTAGAAGGAACCTTAAGGATCACATAATAAAAACTTATTTTACGGGCTTCCCTGGTGGTGCAGTGGTTAAGAATCCACCTGCCAATGCAGGGGACAAGGGTTCGAGCCCTGGTCCAGGAAGATCCCACATGCCGCGGAGCAACTAAGCCCATGCGCCACAACTGCTGAGCCCATGAGCCACAACTACTGAAGCCCATGAGCCACAACTACTGAAGCCTGCGCACCTAGAGCCTGTGCTCTGCAACAAGAGAAGCCACCGTAATAAGAAGCCCACACACCGGAACGAAGAGTAGCACCCACTCGTTGCAACTAGAGAAAGCCTGCGCACAGCAACAAAGACCCAACACAGCCAAAAATAATAAATAAATAAAAATAAAATTTATTTTAAAAAAACCAACTTATTTTACAACTGAAAGAACTGAGGCCCAGAGTGATTTGATGGCCTCATAATTTCTTAGCCAAGTCAAGGCATTATTGTAGTGTTTACCTGGAGTATCCAGCGGCTGAAAGACTGATTCTTTGTTCAAAAGCAGTTTCTATGTGCAGAATGGGCATATTTAGTCAGAATAAAACAAACATACCATCTGATAGGTGAGAAGGAAAATATTCTGTATATCAGAATTGACATCTGACAATTGTTACTGGTGCTTTGTTACCAATAATAGAACCCATCCTAATATTTTTTTCTCCTCAGCTAGTGCACTAACAATTTCCTTCTGACTGAGTTCAGAAATCTAAATTAAGCAAGTAAAATAGAATCCTGCTGCACATCTGTGATGTAGGGGCTTAGTTCACAAGATATTTGGAGCTTCATTTGTAAGCGTTAGAACTCTAAGTGTGTGTGCAAGTGTGAGATAATTGTTCTAATGAAATAAGATATAGGACATTGTAAAGTTGGATTAAACAAGTCTTTTCCCTTGAGATATATTCAGTAGCAATTAGGCTTTTTAGTTTTCTTCCTCCCTCCCCAAATATGACATTTTTATGGCTTAGGAAGGCTCAGTCTTTTCTTTCTTATTTAAGAAAGAAAAGAGGTAAGGCCTCTGGTAATTCTTCATACACTTCTGTTCCTCCTCCCAGCGATGCGGTTCCCTGTGCTCTCTCTCCACTCATACCTGGGATACATCATGGAGCAGCTGTATCACCTGCTGATCCTGCCCTTTCACAGAAATCCGCTCCTAGGTCTGACTCTACGTGGTGCGTGTGTGCACTACCACAGCTCTGTCAGCACAGGTTTGGATTGCTTTCTCATTTGTAGTAACAGGCAGAGTGGAACACTTACCCAGTCTTTGCAGGTACCTTCTGGATTTTTCTTAATGATGGGCTCAAGGTGTTTCAGAAGAATCTGACAAGCATTCTTGAAGGAGTAAAGAAATGAATCCTCATTAGAGAAGAGTGTGGTGGTTAGGATTTGAAAGAATATTGGTTGACAATTGATCAGGTCAGTGAATGCTTTTGGGGTGCCTGATACTGACACATTGGGAACGCAGGGACAATACCAACACAGCCCCTGATCATGAGGAGAATATCAGTTATAGAGGGTGTTCTCCCTTCCTCACTCACTTCCTGTGAAACTATGAACTCAGCTGAATTTCTACTCTCAGATCCCCTTTCTAAGAATATTCATGTTCTTAATTCCTTCTTCTTTGTTTTTTCTACATTTTGGATTTATACCTTTTTTCGTATTTTCCAGCCATTAAGGTCTATGGAACAAAACATCCTATTTTCATTCAAATTTGTGCTCTTTAGTCTGTAACAATGACATGCCAGTATCCCTCTGGGTCTGAGATATTGTTCAACTGTCTGTCCAGTCTGTTGTCTGTTCATCCATCTGTCATCAAACTACTGCAGTGAAGGCCTTGGCTTTGAGTGTGAAGTGAGAAAATAATTAAATTTGTTTCTGTAATAAGCTAGATCCACAAAGTTTATGATCCTTGATATAGAAACCCCAAACCCTAGAAGATGGATTAATGCCTAGTTTGGGCTGACGACTTCCATACACACAGAGCAGTTCCTATTTTGTGTTTGATTCTACCTAAAATTGGATCTCATGAATTTGAGGTTTCCCACCTTGTTCTGAGCAAAAATAGTCTGTTTTTTTGATCCCCTAGGAGGTGTCTCCACAAAGATAAGATGGATTTGAAAGTGGTTCCTCTTGGTAGCATAAGTGCAGTGTCCTGGGAGTGAGGCTATATGCCTCCCCAGAATGTCCCAGTGGAAAAAGTGGATAGTTTATAACAGAAACATGACAAATAGATATTACTTCAAAAGTACATGCAGTCAGATCTTTGAATTAGGAATATGAAGTCATGGTTCTATTCTGAACTAGTGAAAATTTAGCAGTCTTTTTTTACATTAGTTAGAAAACTAAGTACAAAGAAAAAGGATGAGTAGTCTGGTAGAACTCTACTAATGCAGACACTTTAATTGCACCATATCTACCTGGCTGGGGTTCTGTCGGCCTACCTGCCTGCAAGAACTTGTTTGTATCAAGGGAAACTTGCACAGGTCTGCATTACTTGGTACCCAGATTTCTTTGTTCTGTGTCTCCCAGGGACACAGAAAATTTGTTCACCAAAATCCATTCTCCCCTTCTTCCATAGTAGCTGGGCCATGGTTTCCCACTGCTCTACATTTCGCCAACCTCCCCTGTTGTTGGACATAGCCTGAGACTGGTTCTGCTAATGGATGATGAGGGGAAGTGACTTGCATCCCTCCCAAGTCTGGCCTCCATGTTCTTTCCCTTCAGATCACCCAAGTGATGATGCTTAGGGCAACCTTGAAAGCCACGTGTTGAAGATGAAGGAATTACCATCACACTCTGGGTGCTCAAATGACCGAATATTCCCTCTGGATTGTGTGCAAGAAAGAACTTTTGTTGTGTTGGAGCCATTATATTCTGGGTCTATTTGTCACCTCAGTTTAGCTTACTCCAATTAACACCCTCTCCTGGCATTTTGGTGACCCCAAGCCTATGTTCAGTGACACAGATAACTTCTCTGAATCCAACCACCGTGACTATGTCCAGCTAAGAAAACCAGAGATGTGGAGAAAGCACCCAGGAAAAGACAGACAGGAGGAAGCACATGCACGGCTCTGCCATTGACATCTGAGCCAATGGATGCTGCTGTAGCAATTGTATTAGATACCATGGCTGTACTTGTTTCAGAGATGTGCATGTATGACATGGGTATGTTTAATTCACGGCTGGCCACCTATGAGAAAAAGAAATAATTTCAAGTCTGGTAAGGACTTCTATGAAGACTTGAGTCATTATTTTTCTTAATTAAAAAATTACTTTTTTTATTACATCCACAATATCCTTTAAAGCCTAAAATAATGTGTCTTTTAAGAATTAAAACCACTTTTTAGTAGGGCCTCATGCTAATTTTTATTTTATTTTATTTATTTTATTTTTTATTTTGCAGTACGTGGGCCTCTCACTGTTGTGGCCTCTCCCGTTGGGGAGCACAGGCTCCGGACATGCAGGCCCAGTGGCCATGGCTCACGGGCCCAGCCACTCCGCGGTATGTGGGATCTTCCCGGACCACGGCACGAACCCGTGTCCCCTGCATCGGCAGGCGGACTCTCAACCACTGCGCCACCAGGGAAGCCCTCATGCTAATTTTTAAAGTGTTTTCTTGGTAATATCCCACGGCAGTTCTTCTATTCAAATTTAGTGCATTTAGGATGTTAAGGATTTCCTTTTTTCTAAATTTTACATGTGTAGAGAATAGGCCAAGTTGAGATTATTCAGATTTACTTAGTGGCAGTGGCAGGAAGAGAGACAGAGATTAGATTGACTGACTCAGTTTGGTCTTAAGTCTGTTGGTATTGGTTATCAGATGAACTTGGAAGGACCCTGGGGGCCTGTCTTCTTTCTTGCCCTCATTCCCACCTTAATTTTAGCTTCCTCCCTCTTTTCTTCTATTTGTTCCCACTTGCTTATACTCCTCTAGTATGTGCTATTCACTTTTTCCTTTTCTGTGCTTTTCCTTTCATTTCTCCAGCAGACACATGTGGAAATTAAGATATTTAATCAAGAAAAAATGAAAAAGAAAGAAAGGGAGGGAAGGAAGGAAAAGGATATAGCACTGTTTTGGCCGATACTGTGTTTTAGTTTTTGCAAAAACACTTTCTCTAGATGTCTGCAGGCATGTACCTGTTCATAATTGCCAAGCTTCAGACTAATACTGTTCAGTGATTAAGTTTCCCCAGAAAGATGCAAAATGAGAAAAAAAAAGGACAGTTTGATGAATTCTTGGTGATGAAAATCCAAAAGGAATTTATTAGTCCACATAACTGGGAAGGATGGAGGAGCTAGTATCACATATATCTGTATCTAGGGGCTTAGTGGTCTCATCTGGATTCTCCCACAGCCTCTCATATTTGCTTTTCTTTCTACGATGGCCATGTCATTTTCAACGGTAGACAGGTTTCATCCATGGCACAGAATTGTCTCTGACAACCACTGGCCTATAGCATAGTAGCTAAACTACCACAAGGAACAATAGTTCCTTTCTCCTAACATCTACACATCAGTTCCAGGAAAGGATGTTGTTTGGCCTTGCTTGGCCATGTTTCTTCTTCCTGGACCAATCCCTGCAGCCAGCAGGGTTCAGGAACTATGATTGGTCAGATCAGGGTCCTGTGCCTATATATCTGTGGCAGGCATTGGGGCCAGGAGGGGGATGAGGTTAAAAGGTACCAGAATTGAGGAGTCTTTCAGAACTATATGGAATGTGGGAGGGGTATTCCAAAGGAGCTAAGAGGCTGGATAGTCAAAAGCTGCAAATGTGCACTATAACAATCTAGTAAATTAGTCATAAAGTTACACTTATTCAATTTAAAGCATTATTCTTTTTTTTATCCTGGGATTGTATCTTCCTACTTTGGGTATATGTGTGTGTGTTAAGATATCCTTTAAAAATTATAGGATGATGACAGTTGATGAAATACTTGTCCTTGCTTCTCAAAACAATCCATTAGCCACCTGACATTATTGTCCAAACTTTAAAAATTATACATACTGGTCTCAAAATAGAAAAGTTGAGAAACGCCTACTCTAGGTAAGCCTACACGGTGTACCCACCACAGTGCTCTGGGGACACATCAATGGTGTTTTCACTAAGAACCATCTCTGTCCATAAACCTGGGCCAAGCTCCAGGAGTATCTGCACATGTGTAGGATTTCCACCACCTCAGCCATTCTATTTCATATGTAAGAAGTTTTTCAACTAAATAGTCAAGATCTTAGGGTTTGCATACAGGGAGTCATCATTGACTCTAAAATTAGTGCCACCTGTCTGTCATGTCAACAATGTATAGAGAGATGAATTTTATTTCTCTCACCTGTAGCATTTTGGTGTGAATACCTTGACCCAGTTCGTTGACTCCATGTGTGACCAATACAGACCCATCGGTGTAGATATGAACTCTTTGAAAGTCATTCCTCTGCTTAAATCCTCTGGCTGACCACTCAACCAGCTCCTTCAACATTTGTAAGTGCTTGCACAGGTTATGTGCCAACCTGTGCTCAGCTCGACATGTAAAGACGAATAAGACGTGGTTCTTCCTCAAATAGCTCACAGCATAGTGGGGGGACAGGCTGGAAAGCAAGTCATTATTGTGTGGAATGTTCTGTGAGATAATGGATGTGGCGGAAGGGGCTCTGGGAGAACAGATCCAGCTGCTTCTGGGGAGCCCGGGAAGCGTTCCCCCAAATGACAAATGAATGGAATCATGGAGGGAAGAAGGGTTCGCCACTGGGCAAGGTGGGTGAAAACTCCCCATTGTCTGTAGGGGAAAGCCCGGCTCCTTACCACAATACGAGGCCCTTTGGGATCTGGTCTCTTGAACTTTCCCAGATTCATCCCTGTCTTTTCCCTCCTTGCGTCCAAGTCAGGCCTGACATCTGCTCCTTCCTGACCTGTACTCTTGCTGATGCTGTTCTCTCTTCCTGGCCTGCTCCCCAGCCTTCAGACCCTCACCCCAAGTCTTTATTCTGTGAAAATTTCCTTGAATGCTTCTAATTCCCCTCTGGGAAGGATCAATGACCCCTTCCTCTGCACTTCCTCTTACAGGGGTGTACTGGGTTGAATAGTGTCCCCTCCTACACCTCAAATTCATGTCCACCTAGAACCTCAGAATGTAACTTTATTTGGAAATGGAGTCTTTGCAGGTGTAATTAGTTAAGATGAGGTCATCGTGGGTTAGGGCAGGCCCACTAGGACATTGGCTAGTGTCCTTATAAGAAGGTCACGTGAAGATGGAGGCCACAATAAGCTGCAAGAGGCAAGAAAGTATTCTTCCCAGGAGACTTCAGAAGGAACATGGCCTTGCTGACACCTGTAGTTTGAACTTCTAGCCTCCAGAACTGTGAGAGAATAAATCTGTTGTTTTAAGCCACCAAGCCTTGTGGTACTTTGTTAGAGCAGCCATAGGAAACAAATACTGGTGTGATAGGCTCTCCTGTGAGTCTCTCAGAGGAGGGGCCCCTGGTCTTGTTCATCTCTGAGTCCTGCAGAGAACTTTGAGCAGGTCTGAATCACAGAGACACTAAATACATGTTTGTTGAGTTGGACAAATGGAAATGTGGTATTTTTCTTTCCAGGAGGAGGAGGAGGAATTGGGACTTTATTCTTGTCTGGAGATGCCCGGAAGCCCAGGGTGGCTTGGAGGCGCTCCGGGGCATCAAGGCTTGTAGGTGCTAATAATAGTATTTATTCACTGTGGGCCTAGTTGACTCCCTTTGAGGAGAGTACTTCTCATACTGAATTTAGAGAGTAGGTTTTCCAGCTTTGTGAGTCATCGGCTGACCTGGAATAACACACTTCAACTCTCAGACAGATGATTCTTGGGTGTGTCAATTTAGAACTCTGTGGGGAAGCTGGAGGCCTTTCAAATGGAGACAAAGTCGGCGCTTGATTTAAAGATTTTTTTTTTTTGTAGCAAGATGAGAAGCTGTCTCCCATGGATGATGGTAGAGAGTAGGCTATGGTTTAGGTGAAAGGTGGCCATGCAAGTGAGGGGAGATGTGGTATAATAAAAAGTAAATATGTGGGGCTTCCCTGGTGGTGCAGTGGTTGAGAGTCCGCCTGCCGATGCAGGGGACACGGGTTCGTGCCCCGGTCCGGGAAGATCCCACATGCCGCAGAGCGGCTGGGCCCGTGAGCCATGGCCGCTGAGCCTGTGCGTCCGGAGCCTGTGCTCCGCAACGGGAGAGGCCACAACAGTGAGAGGCCTGCGTACTGCAAAAAAAAAAAAAAAAAGTAAATATGTGGCACAAGGATATATTATACAATATGGGGAATATAGCAAATATTTTATAGTAAATATAAATGGATTATAACTTTTAAAATTGTGAATCACTACATTGTATACCTGTAACTTGTATACCTGTAACTGTAATACTGTGCAGCAACCATACATCCATAAAAAAATAATAAAAACCAAAAAAGATGTGGTCTTTGGCCTTGGTTCTTGGCACAGAACTCCCAAAACTCTTGGAATTTACTGTCTTCTGTGTGCTAATGGGATGGTTCAGGGAGGGAGCCTAGATAACTTCAGGATGGGTGCTCATTATTAGAACAACAAAGTACATGGTCAGAGGGTACCATCTTTCAGCCCTATCTCCCAGTCTCCAGGGAGGGGAGAGCAGTTCAATCACCAATGGTCAATAATGTAATGAACGACACCTATGTAATGAAGTCCATTATCAACCCCCGCCCCCCGCCCCCAGCCCCAAGTGACAAGGTTCTGGGAGCTTCTGGGTTGGTGAACACATCCACAAGCTGGAGGCAGTGTGCCTGGATGAAGAGGGCATTGGAAGCTCGGCTCCCCTTCTCTCATCCCTTGCCCTGTGCATCTCTCCCATTGGCTATTTATTCTTGGGTTGTAGCCTTTGTAATAAACTAGTAATAATCATAGTAAAGTGCTTTCCTGAGTTCTGTGAGTTGTTCTATGGCATTATCAAACCTGAGGGTGGGTAGTGGAAACCCCTGAATTTGTATTTGTCTGAGCAGAAGTGTAGGTAGTACGGGTACCCTGTTTGCACTGGCGTCTGAAGTGGGGACCATCCTGTAGGACTCAGTCCTTGATCTGTGGGTTCTGTGCCAACTCTGGGTAGTTAGTGCTGGAACTGAATTGTTGGACACCCAGTTGGTGTTGGGGAATTGGTGGAGGACAGACAGTACTTGGTGTCAGAGAGAAAAACCACACTGGCAGCTGTCCAGGATCTCTTATACCCCGGCTGTTGATTCAGTCCAGACTTGTAGACGTGACGGTTAACCTCCTTGTGTCTCTTTATAAAAGGGGCACTCTGGACCCAAACAGGAATGTGATCCAGGAGTCCAGGGAGTCCTACCCACCAGAGGAGCCACAGCCCTGAGAGATGTGTCTGAGATCTCCTGTGGAGGGGCTTAGGGCTACACACAGCATTCCAGGAACACTGCCAAATCCTACATTCAGCATCTCATTGAATCCTCGTCAGTCCTAGGAGAAAGGGTTATTATTCTCATTTATAATTGGGGAAGCTGAGGCTCGGAGAGCTTGAATAACCTGCTTAATTTCACACAGCTAATAAGTGGCAGGGCCAAGGATTTCTCAGGTCCATCTGGCTCCAGCTGATTAGGGATTTGGGGCAACTGCTTTATTCCCTAAGAGGGATTCCCTTTGACAGGGCAGCTTTTGTGTTGTGTGTGTGTGTGTGTGTGTGTATGTATGTGTGCTGGCTGCCAGTAGCTGAGTATAAGTGGAAGAATGCTTTCAATGATACGCACAAGGGAGATCTAATGCACTTTCAGATTTGGATTTTAGATTTAGATCTAGACCTAATGCATGTAAGATTTTCCAGCTGCTGAGTTTCTGCTTTTGGCGGACAGCAATGGGGAAGCAGCAGCCTTTCCCAGTTTTCTAACATCCTTCCTGTATATGACCCATTGGGATTGCTGGGAAACTCATCTGTACCAGGGTTTGTGCTGTTCAAAGGTCCCATCCCTATGCTGCCCTCCCTCCTCCCTTCTGGATGAGCCTCTGAATGACTTGACTCTTCTTCCACAAATCTACCTGGGAGAATTTTTGGACCCTCCCACCCCCATTCCACCCCTGCAGAATTGACACAGATTCCCAGGAGAGGTGGCTAGGAGAACAGCCAGCCTGTCAATGGCAAGATGGAATGACTTCTCTGCCTCAGACTTAGGGGCACGGAAGAGTGCTGCAGGGTCTGGGGCACAGAGCAGGAGAAGCCCATTCTTGCCCAAGCCGTGAGACCTCCAAGCTCAGAAAGCATGGCACCATGGGCCTCGTGGGCTCCTGTCCCCTTTTAGAACAGCGGGGGTTCAGCAGGGGTCAATGCTCCATCATGGAAGTTTTGCTTCTGTGGATCTCATGCTTGCTGATGCCGTTTTCTGCCACTGAGGTGTTTTTCTACTGCGCTGTGTTGAAAGTGCTTGCAGATGGGGGACTGCTCAGGAGAGTTCTGTACACTTCTCCCAGGTGCTGGGGGAGGGGCTCAGTACCCTGGGAAATGTGACACTCTTCCCACGTCGGAGAGCCAGAGTGTGTCTGAACGAGGGTTACTTCCCACACATGCAAGACTTACCTGATGATATCTTGTTGCAGCAAATCCGACTTAAAACTTCATGGGGATCATAGCAATGCCTCTCTTCTTCCAGTAATTCTTCTTATTGCATTCTTCTGTTGTGAAAGGAAGACTTGTCCAGACATTCATTCCAACATCTTATCAGGGTTTCAGGGCTGAATGCTTGTTTGTAGATGGTTTTATCAACTGTTCCGTACATGTTTTTCTCCCTAATCTGAAGTGGGTGGGAAATTGAGTCAATAGTTATGATAAGACAGAAAATGATTGCAAAACAGAGACTTGTAAAGCCTCCCCACTAAAGCGTAAACTTCATTGGGGAGAAGACAGGGTCTTTCTTCTTTTTCTTTGAACAGCATGTGTTTTTGCCAAAATAATGGGGGGTGGTATTTCTCCTGTCTTCTTCAATGCACCAATCGGGGTCTCTCCCTCCTGGAAGTGGAAGATAGAGGTAGTAACTGATCTTTGAAGGGCAGTGGGATGGAGGGGCTGAAGGGGGTAGATTTTCCTTTTTTTCCTACAAGGTTCAGAGCGGGGGAGCAGTGTTGGTAGGCTATGAAAGCAAGGATTTATTGTCATAACTGAAGACTTGTTTTGCTAGAGAGGAAGAGCACTGCAGCTAGTGACAAATAGCACATCTTCTCTAAGCCTTCCAACTGCCTTTGGAATGTGTGGTCAAATTTTTTAGAAATGTATTTAAATATAGGTGTGTCATGTCCTAGAAACTTGCAACATCTGACAGAGAAGAAGGAGAGCCCACTGAGATATGCTCAGGGTTTTTCATCATCCCCAGCCACTCTGATGACAATAAAGGAATTATGATTATCAGCAGTTACACTGGCATACTACTACCTAGTTTATGAAACCAAATATTAACAAATTCAATTAATTCTTGTGGAAACTCTGTGAGGTGAATCATATTGTCCTCATTTTGTAGATAAAGAAACTGAGCCACAAAGAGGCTGCCTCTCATTGTTCAAGTGTTCCACTGGCCCAGATTACCTTTCCTTCAAGGCCCACCCCAGTGCCATCTCCTCCAGAAAGTTCTGCTTGACTCCTCTCCCCCAAGCCAATGTGATGTTTTTCTCCTTTGTACCCATAGAACACTTTATGTGACTTCTCCTAGGATAACTACCGTCTTCCTTGTTCAATATTTAGGTGTTCCTGTGTGTAGGAAGTACCCCAACAATCACAATTCACAGACCTGGTGGTCCTCCCTGTTGAACTTAAGGACAAAGGGGTTCGAAGACATGGAGAGTCTTTGCTGGAGCAGAGGGTCTATACTGGGGAAACAGGGGATAGAAGTGGAAAAAGCAGGCTGGGATTTGCTTGGAATGTGTGAGGAGTGGAAGCGTGTTATCAACAATTATCTCAGTTGCCAGTGGCTGCCTCTCTTTGGTCTGGCATATCGTACATACTGTGTACTTTCTAGGATCTTGCACAAGATAATCTTTTTGGAGGGCATGCTTTTGGCAATACCTCTCAAAAGTTTTCAAGTGCACCAGCAATTCCACTTCTGTAAGTTTATCCTACAGATATGCACAATAGAGCAAAGATACAACCTTGGTACCTCTGTACCAATACCATTTTAATAGCAAAAAATGGGTAACAACCTGAATGTGTATCAATAGTGGAGTGGCTAAATAAATTATGGTACATTCATATTACACAGAAGTATTCAGTCATGAAAATGAATGAAGTAGATCATTTTACTGACATGGGAAGATGGCCATGGCATATTAAGTAGAAAAAGTAGGTGCAGAATTATGTGTTTATTATGGTCTCATTTTGGTAAATAAGCACATATGTGCACATTTGCATCACATGTCAGCATTTATGTAATTGTGTATGAATACAGATGGGTGGGTAAACATAGAGAAAGGGCTAGAACAATAAACATGGAACTGTTAACAATGGTTACCCTCAACCAGTATGGACGGAGGCTGAAAGGATGTACACTTTTTACTTTAAAAACTTCAGTATGGTTTGAATTTTAAAAAAATATATAAATTTATTTATTTATTTATTTTTTGGCTACTTTGGGTCTTGGTTGTTGCACAGCTTTCTCTAGTTGCATCAGGGTGGGCTACTCTTTGTTGCGGTGCACAGGCTTCTCAATGTGGTAACTTCTCTTGTTGCAGAGCATGGGCTCTAGGCACACGGGCTTCAATAGTTGTGACATGTGGGCTCAGTAGTTGTGGCTCGTGGGCTCTAGAGCACAGGCTCAGTAGTTGTGGCACACGGGCTTAGTTGCTCCGCGGCATGTGGGATCTTCCCGGACCAGGGCTTGAACCCGTGTCCCCTTAGTTGGCAGGCGGATTCTTAACCACTGCGCCACCAGGGAAATCCCTGGTTTGAATTTTAAAAAGAGTAATCCCTTTCGTACAAATTTTTAAAAAGAAAGAAAAAGAGAAATCGTTGCATAAGGAAGGAGACCGATAGGCGGAGGTGAGTTCTTTTAGGTAGCCCCTAATTTATCTTGAATTCTGAGCCAGGGCTAATTTGTATGGTTCTTCTGGGGTGTTTCCTTGGGTAGCTGGTTTCACACCTCATCTGATTCTTCAGCAACCTAGGTTATGACTTCGATTACAACCTTACCTCTTCTGGCGGAAGGCCACATTTGGCTGCCACAGCTGTGATGCAAGATTCTGTTACCAGGGTTCCTTGTGGGAAGCCAAATCCATGAAAGGCCACGTCAGATGGTAAATTTGTCAGGCATGCATGGCCCTGGAACCTGAGGTTGGGGATTTTATATATGCATTTTTCAGCTTCAGTATAAGAAATTCTACTACCTAAAGTAAAAGGATATATTCACATAATACTGGACATTTTTTTTTTCTTTTCTCTAAAAGTTAAGTACAGAGTTGAACCGCTTGTGGAACTAGGTAAGTACTTGAAGAAAGTGCTCCGCAAAGACTCATATAGAAATTCTGGGGCTTCCCTGGTGGCACAGTGGTTAAGAATCTGCCTGCCAATGCAGGGGACATGGGTTCGAGTCCTGTTCCGGGAAGATCCCACATGCCACAGAGCAACTAAGCCCATGTGCCACAACTACTGAGCCTTTGCTCTAGAGCCTGCGAGCCACAACTACTGAGCCCGCGTGCCACAACTACTGAAGCCTGCGCACCTAGAGCCCGTGCTCCGTAACAAGAGAAGCCACCACAGTGAGAAGCCCATGCACCACAATGAAGAGTAGTCCCCGCTCGCCACAACTAGAGAAAGCCCGTGCGCAGCAATGAAGACCCAATGCAGCCAAAATAAATCAATAAATCAATAAATAAAAAAGAAAGAAATCCTGCATTCTGTTCACGAAGCAGGACGGTGCCAGTTTCTGATGCACATACCTGCTCCAAGTCATCCAGTGTGCACCCTCTATTAATGAAGCACCCAATGTCTAGAGCTTTGATTCGCCCGTTGTTCATGAATCCCACCTGTCACCAAATGATGGACATTTTACGATATGTTTAGAATTTAATGCTAAGCTTGAGCTTCAGCCCAGCTCCTCCATGAGCAGGACTGAAGACAGACCACCCCCGTTTGCTCTGTGGTGGACCACGTCTGGACATTCTCTTGTTTTTCAGTGCTTGGCTGACAAAGACCTCCTCTGACCTGAATTTTGCTGAGCCCTTTCCTTTCAATGTGTAATTTTCTGTCTTCACAGTCAGTATGGAATTCTAAAGTTCTTGCTTGTCTCCCAGCATATAATTGCTACCCTCTTCTTCCTTGTTCTTGGAAGATTTTCCTTCACTTTTTACTGGTTTTCCTTCTAATTTAGTCTGTGTTTTTCCCCCTTGCGGAAAAAAGTCTCTGGGATTCCAGAGTGCATTGGAATGAATCACAGTGCATCTTTTTACAGGAAAGCCTCTGAGGTCGGGAAACGGACACGGGAATGACTGCTCTCACCTTACTGAGCGAGTGAAGCACTTTGTCACTGACGAAGCATGTAACGAATGTGAGCTCATGCTGCTGTTACTACCGGGCAGCTTGCATTTTTCTCAAGTTGCCACTCCCTTCCTGCCCACCTGGATCATTTTGTCTGCACAGCCCAGGTTGAAAAGAAAAATTCCCACTCCCTAGTGTAGTTCTACTAAAAAAGAATTGGCCTTGGTCCCTTTGCCTTTCTGAAATCAGGGATAAATACACTGATGGAACCATTTACCTATTTGGTTATCATCTACTCCAAGGGAACTGTTGGATAGTAAATCAGAGAAGTTAGGAAATGGAGCAAAATGTACAAATTTAGAATTTATGGTAATTCCAAAATTCTTGAAAGGTTTCTATCGAACAGCTTAAGAATCTCTCTGCTCCCTCATTTATGGTACTATTTTTCTTAGCAAACCTTTCTTCATGAAAACTTCAGCCTAGCATTTGTCAAAATTACCAAATGACAAAATCAGACAGAAAATCTAGCTATGTGTATGCTATAAGCAATTCCCAAATGAAGCATGTTTGATATAGAAACATTACATTAGAACTGTCCTAACACTCAATCACAAATTTGAAAAGTAGTATTGTTGTCAACCAGATCCCAGCAGTTATTTTTAATAGTGTTTATGCTATAGTTGCATAAAAATGCAATGAACGTGGTTTGAGACAATTTAAGTTATTTCACTAGTTAGTTGATTCTTTTTTCCTATTTGCAAAAAGCTTTTGTGGAGCTTTCATAACCATTTGGTGGAAACACTTGTAAAAAATAATTTTGCAGTTAAAACGGTCAAATTGCTTCCCAACAGTTTCTACTGCAAAATAATATTTTTATAGTCGAGAAGTTTTGGTACATCAATGTCTGTAGTTTCTTTCTTTTTTTTTTTGTCTTTGAGGAACCAGTAACATAAATCCCATTCCTTCAATAGTGTTTTTTTGTCATTATTGGAAATTATTTTTATCATTTAGCTTCTTCATAATTTTACAACAAATTTACTAAAAGTTCCTCATAAAATGTTATTATGAGTATTCAAACACACAGCATCCATTTTAATATTGTAGGTGCTAAGATGATTGTTTTTAGAATTTAGCAAAATCAAAATAATAGAAAAGGATAAACCATTCAAATAAAATGAGGTACTTCAATATTTTCATCTTTAATACTTACTTTATATTTTCCAAATAATGGGTGTCTTCTCCCAGTTATTAACATATCATCTTCACAATCAAGAACAAGACGAATGGGGTGACCAGTTCTAAAGAAACAAATTTTAGATTCTTCATCCATCCCACCCACCCATCCATCCATCCATCCATCCATCCACCCATCTACCATCCACCCACCTATTTATCCATCCCCTCATTTAACTATTTACCCACCCATCCATCTATCCACCTTTCTACCCATCCATCCACCATCCTCCCTCCCACCTATATATCCAACCATTTATTTAACCACCCACCCGTCACTTATATATATTCACTGAGTGCATATGATATGCTAGGCACTGATATGAATTGATGTATGGCTAAATTACTATTATCTCTGTGTTCTAGAACTCATTGTTTGACGAACTAGCCAAAGGAGATTAATGTCACATGTCAGTTAACTTGTGTTCTCATGGCTTCAAATTTGACCCTCACCTAGATCCAACCATTTTGCATATCCCCGCCACTAGTTACAGAGGCGAAAGAGTGTGAACAGGTAAATCAAACTTAACAACACAACTGGAAAAACAAGGCCAAGCACATGGCCTAGGAAGTCTGGATCAGGATCTTCATTTTCAGCTATGAATGCTACTATGTTAGCTAAGTTGGACCCTTGGGTAGTGAGGATGTCCAGGCTTTCTGTTTCTCTAGGGCAGAGGTTCCCAGACTTTGAAGTGCAGATGAATCATCTGGAGTGCTGGTGAAATGCAGATTCCTGAGCCTTAGCACTAGGACTCTGATTCGATAGGTTGGGAGGAGCCCTAGAATCTGCATTTTCCTCAGTGATTCTGATGCAGGTGTCTTCAGGTACATGTTGAAAACCACGACTCTACCTCAGGGTTTTATGGTCCTCTTTAATGACGAGGACTACCTGGAGTATCAGTTAAATATACAGTTTCCACGTCCATCCCCTGGTGATTCTGATTCAGTGGGTCTGGGATGGGGAGGCAAGAATTTCTATGAGCCCAGGAGACTCTTATTATCAGCAGTTTGGGAACACTGCTCTGGGGAACACTTAGTGCATGGCAGGTGTTGTAGCTTTTTTTTTTTTTTTTGCGGCACGCGGGCCTC
This sequence comes from Mesoplodon mirus, assembly GCF_964341445.2. Lineage (NCBI taxonomy): Eukaryota > Metazoa > Chordata > Mammalia > Artiodactyla > Ziphiidae > Mesoplodon > Mesoplodon mirus. The sequence goes on from NC_138984.1 coordinate 35,434,046, forward strand.
TCACTGTTGTGGCCTCTCCCATTGCGGAGCACAGGCTCCGGACACGCAGGCTCAGCGGCCATGGCTCACGGGCCCAGCCGCTCCGCGGCACATGGTATCTTCCCGGACCGGGGCACGAACTCGTGTCCCCTGCATCGGCAGGCGGACTCTCAACCACTGCGCCACCAGGGAAGCCCTGGTGTTGTAGCTTAAGACACTGGTTCCCACGCTTGGCTGCACAGTGGAATCACTGGGGAAATTTTAAAATAGACTGATGCCTGGGTCAACATGGGGAAGCCTAGGTACTAGGATTTAAATGCTCCCAGATGATTCTGATGTGCAGTCATGTTTGAGAAGTCTTAAATGCACAAAGCTTGGTGGGAATACGATGAATTCATTATCCCTTGCTGACTCCTTGTTGGGTGTGAATACAAAGAGTTTCATTACGGAAAACACTGGGGATGGATTTCAGATTCCACCTTTTCCCCACCTGTCATTGCAAAATGAGACACATATCTGAGTGCTTTGGGACCCTTGAACTACATGGAAGTTGTCAAAGGAAGCAGGACCTTTGAAATTTGCAGGCTGATTGGGCCTTTGACATAGTAACAAAACAAAACAAAAAACAGCCATAAAAAATGAATGAGGGGGCCTCCCTGGTGGCGCAGTGGTTGGGAGTCCGCCTGCCGATGCAGGGGATACGGGTTCGTGCCCCGGTCTGGGAGGATCCCATATGCCGCGGGGCGGCTGGGCCCGTGAGCCATGGCCGCTGGGCCTGCGCGTCCGGAGCCTGTGCTCCGCAACGGGAGAGGCCACAGCGGTGAGAGGCCCGCATACCGCAAAAAGAAAAAAAAAAAAAAAAAAATGAATGAGGAATAGAAAAGCCAGCGCCATGAACAGCATGAACAGTGAAGGAGCAAGACTTCTGGTTGAGGTCAGCCCAGGAGCTCTCTTTGAGGATGTCAGGTGTCCATTGAGCACACACTGCAGAGCAAGTCCTTGCCAGGAGCAGTGAGGGAGAGGGTGGGAGCCTTTTTTTCCTCACCCCACTCTGTCTTCAGCTGACGGTAGGAAGGAAAAGTTGGGGAGCAGCCTTCCCCTTTGACACTCCACTTGGGCAGGTGACTTGCCCCACCCCTAAGTGGGTCACCTTCCCTGAAGCTCGGGGACAGGGCTGCGTCAGCTCTGGAGGTGTTCAACTAATAATACCACTTTTCCTTTATAGAGCAAATTAGCCTATTCAAAGTTCTATGTGCATTTGACTTTTCCAATAACTCTAGAAGGGTGGGTGTTACCTACAATTATAAAGAAAAAGAGACAGGAGGCTGAGTTGCCCAAGGACACTCAGGTGGTTATGACAGCAGCCCAAGTGACTCTCAGGCCACTGATCTGCCCTCAGCTCTGTGCATTTTACTCCCTCCCGTGTCCCCAAGTGCACTTACCTGATCGTGCCCACAGCTGCAATAGCCCCGATACAGCTGGTCCTCCTACCTTCCCGCCTAAACCTCCACCCACTCGTTTTACATGACAGGTGATTCTGTTGATGGGACGTTTAAAGTAGAGGACGCTGTTTTCTGTAAAAGGTAGATAACGGGAAAGGTTTACAAGAGTGAAATGGTAAAGAAGGTTTTTGCTTCTTGAAACATCACAGCAAAATTCATCGACATCTACTGTCCATAAAAGACAAAGAAACAACTGAGATAGTCTGAATCTGTCTTTCAGAGCTCTACTGAGTTTATAAACATTGTTAGTCTCCAGCAGACTTTCCAGCAGAAAAATGGTACGTTCCTAAAGGGAAACTGTCCTGGATTCCTGTCAGAACCTGGATCTTAGACAAACCCCTACCCCTAAAGTCCCAGCAAGGTGAAAGCTAGTGAACACCTGACAATCTACTAAAGAAGAAGATATGTTTGCAGCTAAAACCTGGAGCACTTTATGACTGGGGAAATGAAAATGTGCTATGAAGTGATGTGTTTACTCCAAAGGTTACCTGTCGTGATTACTTTAGGGAAAAATCAAGTATGGAAATAATTAAGTGTTGTCATCCAATCACAATCACATTTAAGCACGAAGCCCATGAATGTACACTTCAAACTGAAAATGGCTGTGGCAGTTCTTTCATTTACTTGACAAGACCAGAAAACATCAGAAAAGGTTCTGGGGTCTTAGCTGCTCTGCTGATGTCCGATACTTTTATTCTAAGATTCGGCAGGTAAAATGGTGGCCAGCTGTGAGGCTGTGGAGGTGGAAGGCCATGACACAATTAGGAAGCTGGGGGTGATCCTGGACCTCACCTGCATGTGGGCTGGATCCTGTGTTGACACATAAATGTCCAGTTCTTTGTCCTCTGTCTTTGGAATAACAAGCACTCGCTGTGTTTCCATGTAAAACTGTTCCTGTCCTCCAACATGGATTTCTCCTGTCAAGGGCAAGCACGGGGAAATGCCTGAAGTTGTATGCTGGTTGGGGAATTCAAAAGCAAGTGAGACGTGCACTGGCCAGCTGGATTTGTCCTGACCAAGGCATTGATGGATCAGGCGTTTGTCCTGTGACAACTGAGGCCATCTGTTTCAGAGACTGCGGTTCTGGATAACAAGTTGAAAGTGTCTGCTTCCGTTCTTCACTCTGTCCTTGACTAATCAAAGTCTTAGGAATTTTTCTTCTGTTTATTCTATTGCTTCCTACGCCCCACCCCCCAAAACAACACATAAGCCAATTTGAAAGGAAGCGAGAAAAGAGAACTTTGGCAAAATGACAAGACTTTAGGAGATGGTCTTTCTGAGAGGAAGTCACGTGTTCTCAATGGCTGCTTCAGAAGAACGTTGCGCAAAGATTCTGTGAAACATCCTGAGTCACTTACCTTCAACAATTTGATCGACTTTTTCAAATGCCTCCTCAATGTTTCCTTGTTCAAGTTTTTTTTTCAGGGCACAGGAGTGAGTTGTGTTTTATGGCATCCTGAGTGACAGGAAGAAAAAGAGCTAATTCTTTTTACTGGTTTCTTCCAATAGCAATTTGTTCTTACTCAAAACCCAGTAAACTCCCGAAAATCGCCATCTGCCAAGACACACAAAGGAGTCAGGCAAGCAAGGGAGCACATACTAGAGTAGCAGACTCCCGGCAGAGATGAGATGTCAGAGGAAATACCTTCTAAATTGCAGAGAAAACCAACAAGGATTAGAGAAACATTTAGAGTTGAGATCTGGGGACACCATGATGGTCCGGGATGATAACTATTCATTTCTCATTTTCAGCGTAGATCTCCAGGGAACAAGTGATAGATCCAAATGCAGTAAGAGCGAGGCTCAGGGCGCTCCCTTTTTCCCCTCTTCTGGAAGAAAAATACTTGTGTCAGACTTAGGGAGCTCACGTATAGGATGGAGACCATGTTAATGGGGGAGGACTAACGTCCTAACACATCTCTTGGGCAAGAAAGTGCAACAGACACAGTAGGCAGTTTGTTCATTTCTTTGTGTATTTGGCATATCTCATAAGGGCCTTTCTAGCCCTTTGCTCTAGGGGTGTTTTTTGGACAATTACATGAACTGACTCACACATGAAGACTGGAAGCCATCCTGTCCTGTGGTTCTGTGCATTGACCTAGGACAGCTGATCCTTGCTTAACCTTTAGATCCAGGTGTTTTCCACACTTGACAATGGCACCTGACTCCTGCATTCTCACTTGCCAATGGCCTCAAGTCCATCGCCTTTCTTGCTAATGACAATAATGGGAATAAGGAAAGCAGCTAATATTTATTGAGTGCATGTTTTGTGTCAAACACTGTACAATATACAGTGTATTTACATGTATTCTCACATGAATTCTATTATTCTCTCTATTTTCCAGATGAAGAAACTGGGCTTAAGGAGGTTAAAATAACTTTCTCAAAGTCACACTTCAAATAAGTGATAGAGGCAGCTTTCAAGCCTGGGCTTAGTTTTCAGAAGGATCTTGCCTAATAATGAATACTGGCTTTCTCAAAGCAGCAGAAAATGAAGAATATAGTTGAAATTTTCATTTTTTGCTAAACCAAGATCTCAGTATGTCACCATAGTACATGTGGAAGTATGTTTATTGCCGTCCCATAAATGTGTCCTAGGGTAGTATAATCTTATTATAATATATGCTATATTTATCAAGTACTAACTATCAACATGTGCCAGGCACTGTTCTAAGTGCTTTGCACATACTAACTCATTTAGTCTTACAACAACTCAATGAGGTAGGTATTATTATTATTACCTTCATTTTACAAATGAGGAAACCATGGCACAGACAGGTTAAGAAACTAGCCCAAGGTCACACAGTTAGGAAGTGGTGTAGCCAGGATTCAAACTTGGCAGTTTGGTTCTATTTATTTATTTATTACTATTATTATTATTATTTTTGTGGTACGCGGGCCTCTCACTGCTGTGGCCTCTCCTGCTGCAGGGCACAGGCTCCAAACGCGCAGGCTCAGCGGCCATGGCTCACGGGCCCAGCCGCTCCGTGGAATGTGGGATCCTCCCGGACCGGGGCACGAACCCATGTCCCCTGCATCGGCAGGAGGACTCCCAACCACTGTGCCACCAGGGAAGCCCTGGTTTTAGAACCTGTGCTTTTAACTAGTACCCTATACTGCCTCTCATATATATAGTCATGTTAATGAATGAATGGATTAATGAGTATTGGTATATATGACTGTTCTTTTAGCTACTTTTCTTTTTTTTTAATTAATTTATTTTTTATTTTATTTACTTATTTTTGGCTGTGTCGGGTCTTTGTTGCTGCACGTGGGCTTTCTCTAGTTGCGGAGGGCGGGAGCTACTCTTCGTTGTGGTGTGTGGGCTTCTCATTGCGGTGGCTTTTCTATTGTTGGGGAGCATGGGCTCTAGGCGCACAGGCTTCAGTAGTTGTGGTGCATGGGCTCAGTAGTTGTGGCTCATGGGCTCTAGAGCACAGGCTCAGTAGTTGTGGCGCATGGGCTTAGTTGTTCCACACATGTGGGATCTTCCCAGACCAGGGATCAAACCCATGTCCCCTACATTGGCAGGTGGATTCTTAACCACTGGGCCATCATGGAAGTCCTACCTGCTTTTCTTCATAAAAGGATTTTTTTTTTTTTTTTCGGTACGCGGGCCTCTCACTGTTGTGGCCTCTCCCATTGCGGAGCACAGGCTCCGGACACCCAGGCTCAGCAGCCATGGCTCACGGGCCCAGCCGCTCCGCAGCATGTGGGATCTTCCCAGACTGGGGCACGAACCCATGTCCCCTGCATCGGCAGGCAGATCTCAACCACTGCCCCACCAGGGAAGCCCCATAAAAGGATGTTTTTTAATTTTTTAAATTTTATTTATTTATTTTTTGGCTGTGTTGGGTCTTCGTTGCTGCGCAGGGGCTTTCTCTAGTTGCGGCGAGCGGGGGCTACTCTTCATTGCGGTGCATGGGCTTCTCATTGCGGTGGCTTTTCTCTTGTTGCGGAGCATGGGCTCTAGGCGCACGGGCTTCAGTTGTGGCTCTTGGGCTCTAGAGTGCAGGTTCAATAGTTTTGGCGCACGGGCTTAGTTGCTCCGTGGCATGTGGGATCTTCCCAGACCAGGGATCAAACCCGTGTCCCCTGCGCTGGCAGGCGGATTCTTAACCACTGTGCTACCAGGGAAGTCCTACCTACTTTTCTTCGCAAAAGAATTTTTTTGCTGATGGTGGACAGTCCTAATCGGAGGGAACTCTAGATCTCTAAACATTCCAAGTCCCAAGATATTTCATGAGTGTGTCCTTTGGGTGCCATTTCCCCCTTGAGGAAATGGGATTGGAATTAAAATTTCAAAAAACCCTTGTTAGGATCCTAGTACAACCCTAGGAAGGGGGGTGAGCCAAGAACAATGGCTTGGACTTCTTGCAAACTTGACGAAATGGGAATTTGGAACAGAGTTGATTTGGTTTAGAAAGAACAAGAAACATGACCTCTTTAACACTTTGAATATTGAGCAAGTTGTACCTTTTAGGCACATTTAAAAAATGTTCAAATGGTTCACTAGGGCCTTTGAAAAAATTTTATTTTCTTTCACAAGCAAAGAAATAAATACGTTTTCTCAACTTAATTGCTATGATCTTATCTTTCATTGAATTAGAACATGCAAACCCCTGTCCACATCTCACTTTTCTAATCTAAATTCATTATTTTTGCTGGAAGTAGTATTTTCATTCCATCCCTAGACCCAGAAATGAGAGTGGAAATTTCTGTGGAATTTCATCATGGAAGTCCCACTGCTTTTGGGCTCGACCTTGAAAAGATTATTGTTCCCAATATCCATTCTCACTATTTTCAAGTAATAGAATCCCCAATTTCTAGTGAATACCTGGCCACCTAGAATACAGTCTACATTTCCCAGATCCCCTTTCTAGGTATGTTGGTGTGGCATGTGACTAGGTTCTACCCAAGGAGAGGTAGGAAGGTTATGTGCAGCTTCTGGAAGTGTCCTTAAGGGGAGGGGATATGCTCTTTTTCATCACCTCATTCTCTCTGCTGACTGAAATGTGGACTCAATGGCCAGAGTTCAGTAGTCACTGTGGACCAAAGTGCGATCTGGAGAATGGAAACCACGCAGGATGGAGCAACTATATACAAGGAGGCCAGACCCTTGACACTTAGAAACACATATAAGCCCGGGACTGGCCATTTCTAGATTTTCTGAATATGAGAAAGAAAGAAACTTCTATTTTTTTCCTGTTTCTTGGAGCCAAAGCTAATTTTAATTCATGTAAGTAATATCTTCCAGAGAAAGCTGATTTTTCCAGAGCAAGCCAGTGACAAAAAAAGAAAAGTAGAGCCCTGAATTAGTCTCGCATTAACAAGTTTGCAAAGGAACTTTTGATTCTACAACCTTATGGGAGAGATCAGGCAGACTGCTTACCTCAGTGGTAAAGATTATGGGCTCCAGTTCTTCCAGGTTACCTTTATCTTTTTGCGTGCTTTGCCTGTACATCTGTCTCTGCAACCACAGCACAGATGATCTGGCCCACGCAGAGTACCTGTGGAAAGTACATACATGAATCAGGTGGAAAATTCTGGGTAGAAGGACTGTTAGAGCAAGCTTACCAATGGCTGGTGTTTTAGTTATCATTGTTGACCAATAATAACCACATGTGACTACATGTGCTTGGCTAAAAAAAATTTCTTTTAAATTTTAATTTAAAAATTAATTAAGGGCTTCCCTGGTGGCGCAGTGGTTGAGAGTCCGCCTGCTGATGCAGGGGACACAGGTTTGTGCCCCGGTCCAGGACGATCCCACATGCCGCAGAGTGGCTGGGCCTGTAAGCCATGGCCGCCGAGCCTGCACGTCTGGAGCCTGTGCTCTGCAACGAGAGAGGCCACAACAGTGAGAGGCCCACATCCCGCAAAAATAAATAAATAAATAAATAAAAAAAATAATAATAATAATTAAAATCATACAGATGCTTCTACTGGCCATTTTACTCAGTGAATGTAAGCCCCAGAGTGGATGTGAGATTGGCTGTGACCTGAATCTGCTGTATCCTCTGTCAAGGGTCGTCTGCGAGTGTCGCCTTCATGGAGTCATTTTAGAGTTTAAAGATGAGGAGAGTATTTTTTGTACAATGTGATTCCTGTGCTTCCCCCCACCCCACAACCCCAAAATTCATATGTTGAGGGCTGACCCCCAAGGCGACTATATTGGAGATAAGGCCTTTAAAGAGGTAATGAAGGTGAAATGAGGTCCTAAGGGTGGAGCTCTAATCCAATATGTCTGGTGTCCTTATAAGAAGAGGTAGGGACAAAAAACAAAACAAAACAAAACAAAACAGAAGAAGAAGAGGTAGGGACACCAGGGAGGCTCATACACAGAGAAAAGGCCATGTGAGGACACAGGAGAAGGTGACCATCTGCAAGCTGGGAAGAGTGGCCTCAGGAGAAACTTGCCAACACCTTGATCTTGGACTTCTAGCTGCTAGAACTGTGAGAAGATACAATTCTCTTTTTTAAGCTATCCAGTCTGTGGTACTGGGTGGACCAAAAGGTTCGTTCAGTTTTTTCCGTAAGATGGCTCTAGTAGCGTTTAGTTGTCTTTAACTTCATCTGAAACAGTTTTGTTAGATTCTATGTGACAGCTGTCATATCAGCGTGCATTTAGAAACAAGACATCAAAATTGGTGAATTTTTGTGTAGCCATGTTAACATTGAAGATGGAAGAAAAAAAGCAACATTTTCGACATCTTATGCTTTATTATTTCAAGAAAAGTAAAAACGCAACTGAAACGCAAAAAAAGATTTGTGCAGTGTATGGAGAAGGTGCTATGACTGGCCGAACGTGTCAAAAGTGGTTTGCAAAGTTTCGTGCTGGAGATTTCTTGCTGGATGATGCTCCACGGTCCAGTTGAGCATCAACACAGGTAGACCACTTGAAGTTGATAGCGATCAAATTGAAACAATAATTGAGAACAACCAATGTTATACCACGCAGGAGGCAGCCGACATACTCAAAATATCCAAATCAAGTGTGGAAAATCATTTGCACCAGCTTGGTTATGTGAATCGCTTTGATGTTTGGGTTCCACATAAGTTAAGTGAAAAAAACCTTCTTGACCATATTTCTGAATGCGAATCTCTACTGAAACGTAAAGAAAACGTTCCGTTTTTAAAACAAATTGTGACGGGTGATGAAAAGTGGATACTGTACAATAATGTGGAACAGAAGAGATTGTGGGGCAAGCAAAATGAACCACCACCAAACACACCAAAGGCTGGTCTTCAATCAAAGAAAGTGAGGTTGTGTATATGGTGGGATTGGAAGGGAGACCTCTATTATGAACTCCTTCTGGAAAACCAAATGATTAATTCCAACAAGTACTGCTTCCAATTAGACCAACTGAAAGTGGCACTCAACGAAAAGCATCCAGAATTAGTCTACAGAAAACGCATAATCTTCCATCAGGATAACGCAAGACCGCATGTTTCTTTGATGACCAGGCAAAAACTGTTACAGCTTGGCTGGGAAGTTCTGATTCATATGCTGTATGCACCAGACATTGCACCTTCGGATTTCCATTTATTTCGGTCTTTAAAAAATGCTCTTAATGGAAAAAATTTCAATTCCCTGGAAGACAATAAAAGGCACCTGGGACAGTTCTTTGCTCAAAAAGATAAAAAGTTTTGGGAAGATGGAATTATGAAGTTGCCTGAAAAATGGCAGAAGGTAGTGGAACAAAAGGGTGAATACATTGTTCAATAAAGTTCTTGGTGAAAGTGAAAAATATCTTTTATTTTTATTTAAAAAACTGAAGGCACTTTTTGGCCCACCCAATATTTTGTTATGGCAGCCCAAGCAGATAACATAGCTCCTAAATAACAGCCAACCTCTTCATCTGGAGTTCAACCAAAAGAACAGTGGTTTGTTTCATGGCTGGAAGAGAAACAGCCTGAGATGCAACAGTAGTAGCTAACACCTACTGAGAGCCTTCACATGCCAAGCACTGTTGTAAGCACTTTGCACGTATCAGCTCATTTAAATCTCACAACAACACAATGAGGTGGGTGCTATGATTATTCCCATTTTACAGATAATGATATTTTACAGGTACCATGATACCATTTCACAGGTGATGATACACAGCTAGTGAGTGGCAGAGCGAGACCAGGAACCAAGGTAGTTTGGCTCCAAAAGCAAGTGCTCAATGAATGACTGTAGAATTGAATTAAAAGGTCAAGGATGACATGAGCAACTTTATTAAAAATGGAGTATGTGAAGGTGAGTGGGAGGTGGCAGGAAGAGGGTTAGTCCGGGAAAGGAAAGAGTTCAGTGTAAATAACAGAGACTGGCTGTATATTTGTACTCTCCTTTCTAGATCTTTCAAGGGTTTTCTATCCTGATATATGTCAATTCCAGCATTTATTCTTCAAATAAGAGTAAATTGACTCAAGAGCACACAGTGGGAAAACTAGGACTTGTTGTTTTCCTGTAATAAATTTCCTTTTCTCGATGTTATTTCCTGATTCCAGAAGAGTAGGTCCATCTGAATAAAGGCCTTAGGGGTAGAGAGAAGCTGGAAGAATTGGCACTTCTAGCCCCCAGTGACAGAGAGGGCTGGGAGGCGACGGAAGGCCACCTGAAGGTGGTACCTTGGTGATTATCTGCACAGAGTCATGTGGGAAGGCACGTTCTGTACCTTACCTTATCCACGGCCAACAATTTGTCATTTTTCGGTACCACTGGTGCCTGGAATGTCCTCCGCTCTTATCACATCAGCCACCCCAGGTCGTTCAAGGGCCTCGGACAAATCAATTGATCTGAAAAAAGAGAAATATTTAAGAAGTAGAAATCAGCAAGCTTTGAGGGCCCTAAACCTGAGGGAGAGATAGAGCCTGGGTGAAAATCAAAATATATAACAACTGGTTCACCATAGGCCCTGACCAATCAGAGCTGATCTGACATACAGCAGGGTTCAGAAGGACCCCTGCTGGGCCTGGGGTAACATCATAGCTACTGGGATGGGAGGGGAGGGAGGGACCAGTATGGCTGTGGCAGGGGTGTCCTTAGGAATCTTAGAACAGTGGCCATTTACCATTCATTCATTGTTTTTTTTTTTTTTTAATTTATTTATTTTTTATTTTTGGCTGCATTGTGTCTTCGTTGCTGTGTGCGGGCTTTTCTTTAGTTGAGGTGAGCGGGGACTACTCTTCACTGCGGTGCGCGGGCCTCTCATTGCGGTGGCCTCTCTCTGTTGAGGAGCACAGGCTCTAGGCACATGGGCTCTAGGTGCACGGGCTTCAGTAGTTGTGGCATGCAGGCTTTAGAGCACAGGCTCAGCAGTTGGGCGCACGGGCCTAGTTGCTCTGCGGCACGTGGGATCTTCCCGGACCAGGGATCGAACCCGTGTCCCCTGCATTGGCAGGTGGATTCCCAACCACTGCGCCACCAGGGAAGTCCCCATTCATTGTTTTATCACCGGCTGAATATTAGCCCTACTCAGAGTTACTCCTTTGAGCCCTGCCTGAAGCAGCAGCAGGGAGATGAGATTAGAATGAAAGCAGGGCCCTAACTGTGATGTTTGTCTCTCTTTCATGATGGGCATTTCCAGTTACACTCCCTTCCTCCTCCTGGGGCTGGTGACCTTTTTAAAATTCTTTCCATAAGGTTCTTTGGGTTTAGAACATTTCAGGAGAATGGTCACATTCCTCCAAGGGAATCCCCAAGTGTGCTTTAAAGAAGCCTTTCGAAAGCTTTTCATTTACTTACATGATTTTTGCATGGGCTTTGGTACTGGTCACCAAAGCCATTGAAAGTTCTTTATCCAGCATGGGGATGGCATCACAAAATACGGCTTCATCTGTGGCATGTTTAAGGCCTGGTAGGTGCATGATGGGGCATCTGACTGGATCTTGGAGGGGTTGGTGAGAATCCACACTCTACAGAGAAAGACAAGGGTTTCCCTGGAAGACTTTAATGTTCAGAAGTGACCTGGCCGATTACCAACACTCCTGATTCAGGATTGAGAAATCAGATGGTCACCCTCAGGCGACACACACTGGAGTGGGTCAGATGAGCGTGGCAATTTAATGATGTAACTAGACTGGGGAATTGTTATTTCAGTTATGCGGCAATGCTTTAGACAGGGCCAATGTTTTGGCAAAATTGTGAAGTAGGTGAAGGGGTACTCTGGCTTCCCCTTTGGGCATGTTCTTTTCCCAAGTGGTGCCCCGTACCTCTTTATTCTGGAATTCAGAGGGTCTCCCTGTCCTGCTTTCTCACCTTTCCAATGATCAGCCTGTTTACACGTAAAGTGACCATGATGATGAGGCCTAGAGTGCTATAATTCCTGAGGATGGGGGAACAAAATCTAAGCCAAAAGCCTGCTTATCAGCTGGAGCAGGGCCCCTGGTGGGAGCTGGGGGGCACGTGGCAATGGAGTCTATCCAGATCTGGTCTAAGGTGCCTCGGCTGCCCTTGTGATATTTTTGTGCCCAAAAATATCCCTGGCAGTATAAGTAAATGGATGAATTGGGAGATTGGGATTGACATATATACACAATTGATACTATGTATAAAATAGGTAACTAATGAGAAGCTACAGTATATAGCACAGAGAACTCTACTCAGTGCTCTGTGGTGACCTAAATGGGAAGGAAATCCAAAAAAGAGGGGATATATGTATACGTATAGCTGATTCACTTTGCTGTACTGTAGAAACTAACACAACATTGTAAAGCAACTATACTCCTAAAATATACTTACTAAAAAGTAAAGGGAGCACGTGTTTATTCTGGAACTCTTCTCAGGGAAGATCTATGTGTGGACTGTGTGTGGAGATCGGGTGGCGGGAGGGGCTGTGTTCTAACAGATAATAATAGATACTTTCGAAATTGTCCTTCAAGAAGAGGGGGTTCAGGGCCTCCCTGGTGGCGCAGTGGTTGAGAGTCCGCCTGCCGATGCAGGGGATACGGGTTCGTGCCCCGGTCTGGGAGGATCCCATATGCCGCGGAGCGGCTGGGCCCGTGAGCCATGGCCGCTGGGCCTGCGCGTCCGGAGCCTGTGCTCCGCGACGGGGGAGGCCGCGACAGTGAGAGGCCCGCGTACCGAAAAAAAAAAAAAAAAAAAAAAAAAAAAAAAGAAGAGGGGGTTCAGTTACTTGCAGGGCTCTTGTCTTGCCGACTGGAGATTAAACATTTGCAATCAGGGCTGGAGGCTGAACCTTGCTACTGTCCTGCTCTGTCCTTTCCCCTACTCCTGGCTTAGCTGTTCCTCAAACAAATGCCCAAAGAACAGCAGTTTGAAGACACTCTCAATTATCAGTCAGATGGTCAAACTGTTTCAGGTCGGTTTGGCCCTGAGTGCATCCAGCGGCAGCTCAGGCCTGATCTTAGATCCAGCCTCTCCCTGGATCGGCCTGAACAAAGGGCCAATGTGCTAGCAAAAACCAGAAAGTTAGAAGGGAAAATCACAACTTTGAAGCACTTGCTTGTTCACACAGCTACAGCTGTCTCTTAGTTTCTCGGTTTCCATTAAATTAAACTCACTGACCTGGTACCTTTGGACTCCCTGGGGTACTGTGACCGGGAAGTCTTCTACAGCACTTAGGAATCGGTCTGAAATTTCAGGATAAAGGCGTCTGTTTTGAAAGACGATTCAAAACAATAAAGATAAGCTGATTAGTCTATGATTAAACTGGGCTTTGAAAGTGACTTGGCTTAAGTAGCCAAGAAACCGTAAGGTTCGGGTAGCCTGGATGACGCAAATCCACATCACCTCCCAGGATTCACTTCTGTGAATGTTCCTTGCCCTCCCTCCCTTTCCACATAAGGAAGACCTGGACTGACTGTTTGAATCTGATCCTCAAGTCAGTCTGAGGAGAGAGAGGCCTGTCAGCAAGCTGGGCAGAGGCAGGAGGAGAAGCAAGAAAATCTGGGGTTGGAAAAGCCATTCTAGAACGAGTTGGGGTGGTTCATTGAATACAAAGAACCCAAATCCTGATTATTTTCCTCAGCAACTCAGTTTTTCTGGGAGAGCAGCAAAACTGGGAAGTCTCTCTGGGTGTCACTGAAACACATCAAGGGTCTTGATTAAGAAATTCAATGGTGGGCTTCCCTGGTGGCACAGTGGTTGAGAGTCTGCCTGCCGATGCAGGGGACACGGGTTCGTGCCCCGGTCCGGGAAGATCCCACATACCGCGGAGCGGCTGGGCCCGTGAGCCATGGCCGCTGAGCCTGCGCGTCCGGAGCCTGTGCTCCGCAACGGGAGAGGCCACAACAGTCAGAGACCCACGTACCGCAAAAAAAAAAAAAAAAAAAAAAAAAAAGAGATTCAATGGCAGCAAGAATTATTCTAGTAAATTTGGCTTGTGAGGGTCTTCATCTTTCTTTCTTTTGGCCTCGCCGCACAGCTTGCGGGATCTTCGTTCCCCAGCCAGGGATAAACCCGGGCCCCCTGCAGTGGAAGCATGGAATCCTAACCACTGGACCTCCAGGGAAGTCCTGTGAGGGTCTTCATCTGAATGAATGAAAACCAGACAGTTTAGGAACACTGGGCTGCTGGCGTGGGGTGTGAGTGGGGAACAGGGGTGCAAGTTAGGGTGAGAGTTGTAGTCACAGTCAGGGGAGGAAAGATAGATTCAGAAGACAGAGGGGGAGGGGGAGAGAGAGAGGGAGAAAGAGAGTGAAAATATTTTGCTTTGGTAACTTATTCCAGAAGTTTATAATCAGAAATTCTGAAAAGAAGCTATTTAAATATTAGCATATAAACCTTTTAGTTTTTTTTTTGAATTTGATTTTATTTATTTTCTTATACAGCACGTTCTTATTAGTCATCCATTTTATACACATCAGTGTATACATGTCAGTCCCAATCTCCCAATTCATCCCACCACCATCCAACCTTTTAGTTTTTTGAAAAATAAAATTTTATTTTATATTTCATATTGAATATAAAATTCTAGAACAGGCAAAACTAATCTATAGTGTCACAAAGCAGATCAGGGGTGTTGCCTGGAGGCAGGGGTGGGAGGATTGACAGCAGAGGGGCAAAAGGGCACTTTTTGGGGTGATGGAAATACCCTATCTCTTGTTTGAGGTGGTGGTGACGCCAGTTTACACAACTGTCAAAACTCTCTGAGTTTAAATAGGTGCATTTTGTTCTATGTAATTATACTTCAATAAAGTTGATTTTAAAAGAGAAAAAAATTGCACATAGGAGGCAAGGGTCCCGTCATGTTTCCCTGCTCAGGGCATGTGGTAAACATCTGTGCACTGAAAACAGTCTGGCATCCTGAGCCTCACGCAGTAGTCCTTCAGGGCTGAGTTCTGGAAGAAGGGATGTCTGGGAACTGACAGGCTGCCCACAAGAAAGTTTGCAAAAGTAGTGGGGAAGTTGGGAGCTTATGCTGCCAGGAGCACATAAAAGCCAGAGCACTTACAGGCACAGAGAACAGTTCTATTAGTTTCTGTTCCTGCAGAACTTGTAGGTAGAATTTGCAGAAGAAGCTGACCACCAGAGTCCTCTTGAATGCCACCCTCCCACCTGGAGCCCAGCCTGGGAGGGAGACTTCGTCCAGGAGCAGCCTGCAGGCCTCATCCAGCATCAGCTCACCCCAGCGCCTGGAGAACGGTGGCCTCAGTGACTACTGGCACGTGCTAGATTTTGGATGGTGGCGGTTCAGACACCCCAGAGTCTCATTTTATGAGTTGGATAGGCACTTAGAAATCACCTAAACAAGCCGTTCAGGAAAACTGAGGCCTGGGAGGCTGCACTGAGTAGCCTGAACATGCTGGAACCAGGCATTAGATAAATAGACCATTAGGGTCAATTCCATTATGAACTGGACAGGACTCAGACTCAGACACTGCCTTTACTGAGGAAGAAATTAGGTGCCCCTGAGCAGTGGGAGTGGTAGGTGCCCCCGAGCAGTGGGAGTGGTAGGTGCCACTTGGATGCTGCCTGGTGTGGGTTTGCTGGAGTGTTGACATGCACAAGAGCACTGGGGCTGAACACAGCCCTGGGCCATATGTGTTGTATCCCTCACCCAAAGAGTGGCACCTAATTAATCAAAGTCAAATAAGGTTGGATTCATTTAGCAAAATCACAGAAAGAACAAGCAATGATTCTACACATAGGAATTTCCATCTTCCCACTTGTTTTTTTTGACATCAAGCTTCACCTTCAGGGTCCAGGGTTTGTTGCTTACGTCCCTAGGAGCTGCTGGCAGGATTTTTGTGCACTGACTGTGGCAGCCCTGACCCCTCTGTAGGGGATGCTCAGGTCCTCGACGGTGTCTGTGCCCTCTCTGAAGAGGACTTGCCTGCCAGCATTCACATGGGCCAAGGCATTTTGCTGGCACTGAGCCTGTCGGAAGGCTGACACAGATTCCCACTGTGGAGACAAAAGCCGTTTGGAGTTATTTGATATGTTAAAACTAAGAGCAAGTTTTCTGCTTCTTGATGCCACTAATTAATCACTTAGACTCAATCTAAATGGACACAAAGGACGCTTGGCACAATTTGAGGACCATTTGGCTGCCTGTACGTTCAAAGAGAGAATGATGTCCTCCCAAAGGTCTGTCCCCATCCCCCCATACCCTCAATGAGCAGGGATCACTGCGCACTTTCCCTCTGAGGTCAGGATGCCTCTGCACAAAATGCCTGGAGCATTTCCACATGCTCTTATTTCCGGGCGCCATTAACTCCGGTCTCCAGTTCCCTTTGTCCCCTGTGAGGATGGAGGAGCGTCCTCACCACAGGTGCTTTTAAATGTGATTTGCTGAAAGTGTGAAAGAGACCCACCGAATTTCTTGGCTTGTAGATGCTATCATTTTTCCATTTTGCAAAGTTCGTAAAGGCGTTGAATAGAACTTTCCAACAGTGGACTAGGGACGCTTCTATCTGAGACAAGAGTCAGGATGGTGATGGCCGCCCCCCTTACCCTTGGCACCGTGACCACTGTTGTGCTGCCAGAGTGTTAATGGAGATGGCCAGTGCCTCGAGTGTGTTTCCATCTGTGTGGCCACCGAGGGTGCTGTGTTTGGTCAGCTTGTTTTCCTGTCTGGGGCCCTTACCCAGATGCACACTGGCTCGGGAACAGATTTCAAAGTTTCCATTCCCAAGGAAAAATAAATGAAGGTCATACATGGCTGAAAGCATGACTTAATATAAGACTTCCTATATGACCAAGGTGACTCCTGGCTTGGGATCACTGTGTGTGTGTATGAAGTATTGCCTCTCTTGGCAAGACTGTCCTCTAGGATTCAGGTACAGTTTGGGGGAGAAGCACAGGGAACAGGGAGTAAGAACAGAGGGCCCCCTCGGTAGCTGGCTGGGTGGCCACATCTCCCCCAGGGCTGGTGGGTTAGGCACTCCTGTTTCTCTGAACTGTTGGGGTCAGCTCTGGGGTGGGGCGGGTGGGGAGCGCGGAGATCTGGCCGCAACCTCTGCCTCCTTTGGGTCAGGTGGAGAAGCTCATTCAGCAGCAGGAGAACTTGAATTTCTGCCTCCCAGCATTGATATTGGACACGAGGGGGTGTGGAAGCGCCTCCGCGGGCCTGGCAGGCGCCACCCCACAGCTGAAGCAACGACCGCAGCTGGTCACCTGGAGCTGCCCGCTCAAGGGTTGCTGAAAGCCTTGGGGCCGCACCAGGCTGCAGAGGACAGGAAACAGGTTTTCAGGGCAGCCTTATTTTCCTTCCATCTGTTCTGAAATCTCTACAGATGACTGGACTCAGTTATGCAAAGAGAAAAACAACTCTCAAAAGTGACCAGCGGAATTCTTACCTTTTGAGAGTGGGGAATATACGCAGACTCCGAAATTCCCTCCGGCTCCAGGTCTGCACTTCGCCAACCCAGCATGAACATGTTCGCTTAGAGGAATCTGTTGAAGAAAATGACATTTCTGCACAGGTGCAACAGGAATGCGAGATTATCCTGTACTCTTAAATGGCAGCGGAGAAGAAAAGGTCACCTTTCTCTGCGTGGAGCCGCGCGGGGATCTGAGCGCGCCGTGGACCGGGCGCCCTTGTCCCTTCCACGGGGAGGGGTGGCAGCAGCTGCATGACACTTACTCTTGTTAGTGCACGTGCCGTGTGAACTGGGTCTCTTCCTGTCCCCGAGGCCTGTCAGGCCTGTCTTCATCTTTCAGCAGAGGCTGGTTAACTAAATCTAACTCGTTCAATACTGTGATCCGGGCGTAACTTAAGCTGAGACGTGGTTTGTTTCCATTATTAACAGAGCTCAGATCATTGGATTTGCCTTTTGTTCTCGGCACCGCTGTTGGCCTCTAAGCGGGATACCCACACCTTTAAAGCAAAGTGAACAATTCACAAAACCTCCTTTCGGCCCCGTTGTCACCACATGGTGGTCAGAGAAGTCCCCTCCGGCTTTAAAAAGTGGTTGTGGCTCCACAGAGGAGATGTGGTGAGAAGATCAAGCAGCAGGGCAGGGAATCTGACGTGGGTTCCTCTCCAGACACAGCAGCGGTATGCTGATTGGAAGGCAGGCAGCAGGGGGACCCCAAAGGAGCCCCTGTGGACCTTTCCCTCCCTGCTACTGGCCTCACTGGAGCGGGCTGAGCTCAGGCTGGAGGTGGCTTTGGCAGAGCTGGGAAAACAGAGACCTTAAGCCAAAGGTAACGACCGACACCCCAGCAGAAGAACACAGCTAGTACCTACTAGTCCTAGTCCGGGTGTAGAAGGCCCCATGGGGGCCGGGCCATCCTTGCTATCCTGATGCCCCAGAGCCTTGGCTGCTTCTCCCTTAGTCTTTGGGGGTTGAGCTAAGGTCGTCCTGGACCGCAGGCCTGGAGGACTCAGCAAAACAGTTGACTGGGCCAGGCAGGGGTGAGGCCTTTCCTCTCCTCCCCTCTGGGTGGGTCCCACACAAAGCTGAATGGGGGCATGAGAGCTTGTCCTCTGCCAGTAGGTGTCTCCCAACACTCCTCAGTTCCCACCCACCAGGGACGGGATTGTGTTAGCCAGCAATCCCCTGGGGAGGGTTACAATGCCTGTAATATAATTCCTGTTTGGCCACACCCTGAAGTTCACAAGGGGCAGTGTGACTGCTCCCCTGCACCCAGTGCCTGGGCCCGTGTCAGCCGGTAGGAGGGCATTTGATGGGTGAGGGAGGGCGAGAAACAAGGGAAGAGGGGAGTTAGAAGCCCTGGGGAGGCGCTGATGGAGAAGAGACAAGCATGCCCATCTGGAAATCAAGCAGACTGGGTTTCCACCCCATGCCTGCCTCTACAAGCGACCTCCGCCAGGTGGTTGCACACATTAGACGTGACGTGTGTAAAGTATCCAGCAGAGCCTGGCACAAAGTCAGCACCCAGTAAACGGGAGTGCTAGCATCCCTGTAGCAGCCGGAGGCAGCGTGAAGGCTGAGCACTTCGGGGGAGACAAGGGTGGTATAGCACGGAGCACCCCAAGGGAGCGTCCCTTTCAGCCAGCATGTAAAATTAGTCATCGCCTTCCTCCTGCCCCCAGGGGCCCCACGATGTCCCCAGCGTGTCCTCACTAGATCTGTGGTTTCTCACACAGCAACTGGAGGGGCGGTGGGCATGAAGAGAAGGAGGTGCTGGTCCTCAGGCCACAGAGAGCCTTCACGTCAGCCTCTGATACCACCCCAGGCTGATGGCGGGCTAACTGAGCTGTGGTCCAGGCTGGGTGTTGCGTGTATGTGTGGCAGGTGGTGCGGAAGGAAGCATCAGCCACCCCTTGCATCAGTGTGCCTCCTGACAGGAGCCTGAGCTTCCCGTGGTGGATTGAGAGTCAGAGACCTGGGCTCTGATATAGCAATTCTTTAAAAACAGACAAAAACTTTTCAGGAGCTCTTCAGAGTGTTCTGAGGTAGCTTACCTTCTGATATCAGATTGAGGGTAGTGTTGCCCACAGCCAGAACTGGATTCAGATCTGAATAGCAATGCCGGCTTATAATGTGTCCCCCTAAGGACTAAGGAGACGGAGTTACAGCCTCAGCATTCGGTGCCTCAAATCCGAGACCCACAGGCACCTGCTTATGGTCTTCTCTGGTAGTGAAAGGGTCAAGAGGAGTCTCAGTGTGCAGACGAGACTCAGTTCAGACCACGTGGGAGGCCTCCACCCACCTGCGACTTTGGATCGGGTGAGGAATGGATGGTACCACTCCACGGCACTTGGTATGTTCCATCTGCTGTCTAACCCCTTCACACGTATTTGCTCAATCCTCACAACAGCCCAGCGAGATGATGCAATTATTCCCCCTTTACAGATGAAGACACTGGGGCACAGAGAAATTATGAAACTTGATCAAGGTCTGCCAGCTAGGAAGGGGCAGGACTGGGATTCAAGTGAGGGAGGCTCAGCAGCCAATTCTGAGCCACCCCTACTTAGCTGGTGCAGGTGGCCACAGTGCTGGCCACAGAGGTGCCGTCCTGCCTTGGAATCTCAGCCTCATCTCACGGCCTCTGAAATGGCTGGACTTCGTGTGGGCTGTGTTGAGGTGCTGGGCATCCACATCACTGAGGGAGAGTTGCCCTTTTCCTCTTGGGAGATTCCACTTGGATCTGCTTGAGGCTGTAGCATCTCAGAACGTGGCAGGGAAATGACTGGCCAGTCCACTCAGTGCTCTCCTTCCCATGTAGTGATGGAATCTACAGGGACAACCTGGGCTGTGTTGACCCGGGCTGGAACATGGGTGAGGACAGGGAACCCCAGTTCCTCTATGAACAGCTCAATTTTTTTTAACATCTTTATTAGAGTATAATTGCTTTACAATGGTGTGTTAGTTACTGCTTTATAACAAAGTGAATCAGTTATACATATACATATGTTCCCATATCTCTTCCCTCTTACGTCTCCCTCCCTGCCACCCTCCCTATCCCACCCCTCTAGGTGGTCGCAAAGCACCAAGCTGATCTCCCTGTGCTTTGTGGCTGCTTCCCACAAGCTATCTAGTTTACGTTTGGTAGTGTATATATGTCCATGCCACTCTCTCACTTTGTCACAGCTTACCCTTCCCCCTCCCCATATCCTCAAGTCCATGCTCTAGTAGGTCTGTGTCTTTATTCCTGTCTTATGCCTAGGTTCTTCATGACATTTTTTTTCTTGGATTCCATATATATGTGTTAGCGTACGGTATTTGTTTTTCTCCTTCTGACTTACTTCACTCTGTATGACAGACTCTAAGTCCATCCACCTCACTACAAATAACTCAATTTTGTTTCTTTTTATGGCTGAGTAATATTCCATTGTATATATGTGCCACATGTTTTTTATCCATTCATCTGTTGATGGACACTTAGGTTGCTTCCATGTCCTGGCTATTGTAAATAGAGCTGCAATGAACATTTTGGTACATGACTCTTTTTGAATTATGGTTTTCTCAGGGTATATGCCCAGTAGTGGGATTGCTGGGTCGTATGGTAGTTCTATTTGTAGTTTTTAAAGGAATCTCCATACTGTTGTCCATAGTGGCTGTATCAATTTACATTCCCACCAATAGTGCAAGAGTGTTCCCTTTTCTCCACACCCTCTCCAGCATTTATTGTTTCTAGATTTTTTGATGATGGCCATTCTGACTGGTGTGAGATGATATCTCATTGTAGTTTTGATGTGCATTTCTCTGATGATTAATGATGTTGAGCATTCTTTCATGTGTTTGTTGGCAATCTATATATCTTCTTTGGAGAAATGTCTATTTAGGTCTTCTGCCCATTTTTGGATTGGGTTGTTTGCTTTTTTGTTATTGAGCTGCATGAGCTGCTTGTAAATTTTGGAGATTTATCCTTTGTCAGTTGCTTCATTTGAAATATTTTCTCCCATTCTGAGGGTTGTCTTTTGGTCTTGTTTATGGTTTCCTTTGCTGTGCAAAAGCTTTTAAGTTTCATTAGGTCCCATTTGTTTATTTTTGTTTTTATTTCCATTTCTCTAGGAGGTGGGTCAAAAAGGATCTTGCTGTGATTTATGTCATAGAGCGATGAGCAGCTCAATTTTAAAATTCTTGTTTCCACTGAGTGGAAATCTGCATCCCTGGATTCTCAGCTATCGGTCATACTTCTACCCTTTGTGATCATATGAAATACATCACACATCTCCTTGGGAGTCTAGAAATATTTGAAGGCAGCTCTCATGGTCCCTTTGATTGTCCCCACCCCCACCATTCCTCTTTCTGATGTGGTTTCCAACCCCCCAACTCTCCTGCCACCATCTCCTTGCCAGGCTCCAGGGTCTGAGTCAGAGTTCTTGACAGTGAATGGGAACATTCTGGAATCACTTGAAGAGATTTTTCAAAGGAAACATGTTCTCCCTCCATTCCCTGTATCCCAAGGATTTCTAATACACCATTTGGGGTATGTAAGGGAAGGAGCGTGTGTACTTTGAAAACTTACTTCTGCTTTCTTCTGAGGTCAAAAACAACCAGACCTTGAAGTGTGATTCCCTGATCTGAGCATTATTCTTCAGCTGTGATCTGAACAGTCTGAGGTAGAGGAGACTACCCTCCTTATTTTAGGTATTATACTTCCGTTAACGCAGCCTAAGTCTAAATTAGCTTCTTTGAAGGTCTTATCACAAAATTAGCACTCGTATTCCTACTTGGCTTATTCTGTTGAACTTGACTTAGAGTCTTCTTTGAAATATGTTATTAAATAATGTATGTTAAATATTGAATAGTTACTTATTGTGCCTGTCGTTTCAATCTGCTGAGACCCTTTTGCACACTGACTCTGCCAATGCTTATTTCAACATTTCAGTGAGGTTAAGAAATAGGTGCAGTGGGCCTCGTGATTGGCCCGGAGGACATACGGCCATATTCCAGATCTGCCTGCCCGCCAGGCTCTTCAGGTGCTTCAGGAATGCTTGGTTTGTCTGGGTTTTCTCCGGGAACTCAGATACCCTCTCAGCCAAGATGTCCTTGACCTGGGCCAGACTGCAGGCAGCATCTATTGTCAGTCCTGGAAAGCACATTGTTTTTACAGGTGATGTGGGAGGAGCAGCTGGATTGTAAGCATGGCTCCAGGGCCTTGGTGTCCAGCTAGTGTGGTGGCTCTCCACACTGGCTGCTCAGAGAATCACCAGAACTCAAACAGCACAGATGCCCACTCCCACGTCAATCAAATCAGAATCTCTGGGTGCAGGGCTTTATCAAAGTCTCCCCAGGGAGTTCTCCTGGGCAGCCAGGGTTGAGAACCCCTGGGTTGGTCTACACTCTTTGAATGAATGCAAGAAAACAGAGGCTAGAGAGAAGGGATGACAGTAAAAACTAGCAGGTGGCAGACTCTACTAGAACTTTCCGTGACCCCCTCCTGACTGACCACAGTGAAGCTATGCAAAGCTGTTTTGTGATTAAGGGGGATAAATATGATGGCATGAAAACAATCAAAGGTCTTTCAATTTCCTAGGTCATTGTCTAAAATCAATAATGCTTTTACTGTTGCTTTGCACCTCTACAGGTAGCCTTGATATTCAAAATCGTCAACAACCAGTTCCAGGAGGGGCACCGGCCAACCAGAATGAACACAGCTCATGCAAGGAGCTTCCCTAGGTATTATGTTGGTTGTTGTTAGGTGTGGGGATGTTGGGGGTTCCCAGGGAGGGGCTTGGGGGGCAGGAGCAATAGAAGAGCATCCATCTAGGGGGATCAGGGCAATGCTATTTGCTGGCTGGCAAGGAAGTAATTCAGAATTTAAAAACCATTGCAGCCATACTCGTGAGTATTGGCAGGATATTAGCGCTGGCTTTGGGCTTCTCTGTAGTAGGGATGTAAAGGGTTCAGATCGATCTTTGAAAATGAAGAAGTCACCAAACCATCAGGGGGTGACTTAGCTGGACTTTAAAAATTAATCTCTCTGGGGTTTGTAGAATGAATCACTAACACGTAGAATCTGATTTGACATCATTTCCAAGGCTGGGTTCTAACCTCAGTTAGTCTGTTTTTTAACAGGTTGTGGGCTGGGCTTTGATTTTTCTCGTGTGGATTAATCGTGGAGAATATTTCACCCTCCCACATAACTTTATTTTCATTAGTATTAACAACGTACTTGGCACAATACTTCCCCCACCCCTGCCAACATATACGCACAACACCCCCTGCTGCTTCAATGATCATAGCTAACCTAATTGATTAGAGAAACCACTAGTTTCTCCTTATTATCTATATGCTAAGCAAATCTTGCCTAAAAGTAACTGAACTTCTCCTCTGCCCTGGAGCGCCTCTCAACTTAGAGTCCTCACCCTGTTTCTGCTTCAGCATCTCATACAAGGGATCTCCGTAACATGGGATCCCATCCCAGACCCACCAGGGATGGTCTATTGCTTCCCATCACTACAAGCTCCAATAAAGCTTGGTCTTGAACTTCTGCAAAATCCTGCCTTCCCTTTGCCTGCAGGAGCACTGGGAAGACCAAGCTTGTTTCCTATCATACAGTTCCTCCTACCCTATAGACCCAGAGCCTTATTCGTAGGGAAGAAATCAGAGGCAAAGACATTATTATTATCATTATTATTAATATCTTTTTAAGGTCAGGAGCATCACACAGACCAGTACGATCATCCCTTATTTGACCTAGAATAGGGCAGTTCAGCCCTAGGGGAGAGTAAAACGCCAGCTGTTGCTACTGCCTGGGTTCTCAGAGGTATGGATTTCAGACTCAGGCTGAGGCCAGACGATCCATTCTGGGGCTTTCGTTTGGCTCTTTCCGTTGCTCACTTTGTGCCAGGCCTGACATAGCTGTACCGAGGAAATTCTATTTACTGTATTTCCATTCATATTTTATTCCATCTTTGGTCACAAAACCTAGCCTGTATTTCAACAGAGTTGAAAAGAGCCTTATCTTTGTTTGATTCTCAGAACATGGATTTTGTTTTAACTCCATGCTTCTCAGAGTTTTCGGGTCTATGGGTTAAAGGCGCAGCAACTTTCTGGAGTGCTTACTATACTAAAGATTTTGAGGAAAAAGAAGTATACAGAGCCAAGCGTGTATGTGACACGGATTAGCACACAACATTTAAACAAGCGTAAGCTGTCACAGAAACTGACTTCCTGCGGGAGACTGCTGGTGATGGTGGTGGGTACATCTGGCTCCCACGTACCCCTCCCCCACCAGTGTCCTTCATTCTTCTGGGCCTTAGGAAAAGTTTGGGCATCCTGGGAAAGGTCCCTGGAGGCCACTAGAGATTACTCACACTTAAAGTTTAAGGGGCCTCCAAGGAAAGTGCATTGTTTGTTTCCTCAGATTTTAGAATCTGGCTCTACTTTGCCTGCAGGGTCCAAACTGATAAATAGCCAACTGGACAGGCCGTGGGGTGGGCCTGGGGGACGGGGAATGGCAGTAAAGACAAGAGTTCTGGATTGGAAGTGGGAGATGTGTGGCTTGATGACCCGCCACTAGCCAGTTTGGGGACCTTGGGCAAGTTCACTTTCCTTGAGTCCTGGCCCTGGCGGAGGTAGATATAGGAGCTCCGTGGGGTGGAGAAAGTCTTCCCCCTCCTTCAAATAGAGCAACTTATTTTCATTTACTAAGATTTGTTTGAGGACAGGGTTGTGGTGCTGAAGACAAGTTTGAAAACCGTGGGCTAAACGATGCCTGGGGTGAAGATGAGGGGAAGGGTTTTCGGGTCTTGATCGTCTGCTTAAGCTACTTGACTATACTCCCAAGCCACCCATTTTACTCTTCCCTCTTTCTCTTCTCTCCAACCCCAAGATTTCAGATAAATCTAAGCACGTTCTCCTCCTCTTCTGAGTGGTATGCAGGTGTGCTACCTGAGTTGTCCCAAGGCTGAAGCTGTGAAGCTGTGGTGCTGGGCAAAACCAGGAAGGGTCCCTTTCCTAGCAAGTGGGTGGGGTGAGGTCAGGGAAGGTCAGGCTTGCTGGTCTGCAGCACGGTCAAAGTCTGGCTGATGATGGTTGAGGCCGGGAAGGTAGGACTCCTGGATGGCAGTGATACAGCCAAGGTGGGTCCCCTCCCCTGACCACCAACAACCTCCAAAAACATACGGTGGCCTACCAGTCAGTCTGGACTAAAGCTTTCAGTTCAGTCAACCTCCCTGTTGCCTGAGTTAAGGAAGTCATTATTACCACTGCCTCCCTAATTCAAGTTTCTGACCCACTCATTTGTTTATTTGTTTTTTGCATTCAGTTATTTGTCAGTAATTTAGCACATATATGCATGTATCTGGAACAGGCACATATATGCTAGGAGATCTGGGGGATGAGGGAAGGACTAAAATAAGGTTCCTTTTGCCAAAGGGTTTGCAGTGCATCTTGAAGGCAAAGACTTGCATGTTTCCTTCCTACTCTGTGGGTGGCAGCTTGCCTGATGCAGTATCTGTACAAAAGGGGCCCTTAAGGATGTTGTAAGTGACTGGGGGTGTTTGCCTGGGCAGGTTTTTGTCTCACTTGGCCTTTTGCCATTGTCCCCATGAGACAAGTAGCATTTGAGTGCCAGACACTACATCGCCTACTTTCCTCCTGCGAACATACTCCCTCCCTGGAATTGACCATCCAACCATTGGAGAGTGCCAGTTCTCTCTTGCTGTCTTCCCATTAAAATGACACTGCAAGACTGTGACTTTTTTTTTTTTTTGCGGTACACGGGCCTCTCACCGCTGTGGCCTCTCCCATTGCGGAGCACAGGCTCCAGACGCACAGGCTCAGCGGCCATGGCCCACGGGCCCAGCTGCTCCGCGGCATGTGGCATCTTCCCGGACCGGGTCACGAACCCGTGTCCCCTGCATCGGCAGGCGGACCCCCAACCACTGCGCCACCAGGGAAGCCTGATAGTAGCTTTTTATAGGCAAGAATCCTTCAGCTGACTGCAGGGTCTTGAATGACATTATCCAAGTACCTCATATTCTTTTTTTTTTTTTTATTAGTTTCTGCTTTATAACAAAGTGAATCAGTTCAGGTACCTCATATTCTGTGCAAGGCTTTTGACAGTAAAGTTTCATGGTGGGGATGTCATATCACATCAGGAAAATGATGAAGAATTGGAAACAGGCCAGACAAGATAAATGTATGAGGAGGTTCTAAACTATATAGCAAGTGTTAAGTTTAGTGCAGGAATTGGTTCATTGATATTTTACAAAGAACACCTGGAACTCATCATCACTTGTTTTAGACACCATAATCAGCTCAGAAATCCTAGCAGGAGAGAGGAGAACTGGGTGAAAATATCCTTGAGATTTCAACGCAGGTCCTGAAAGTAAATGCATTGTATATTCTAGAGAGAGTTAGGAAAGAGAAAATGCAATTTTTTGGCATTGAGAGTTTCTCATAAAAATATTCAGATGCTAATTTTAAAAACTGGCAATAAATGTGTATAGATGTGAAAGCAGTGGCCATACACCCTGCCAAGTAATTTTATAGCACAGGCTCTCCTGGTATATGTATTTATTTATACTCTCTACATGTATATAAAAATAGGAAATAAAATGGATGAGAGGTTCTTAGAAAACCCTTGCATGTGGGCACCAGGAGACACATATAAAGATATCTGTAATAGCAAAAACTTGAGAACACTCCACCTCCTTGAGCAATAGAATGGATGAGCAAATTGTGCCCTGGACACACGATGGAATCCAGCAGCACAGTTACACGCCACAATGTGGGCGAATCTCAGCTCAATGTTGAACGCACAAAGCAAATTGCAGAAGAATAATACCGTGTCAGTCTATTTATGTGAAGTTCAAAAATATGCAAAACTAAGGGACATGGTGCTTAGTTACACAAATATATGGGGTAAAATTGTAAAAATTAGGAAGAGACTAACCAACATCATATTCAGGCTAATGAGTGCCTCTGAGGAGAAAGCAAGGGGAGGGCCTGTGGTTTGGGAGGCCCCATGGGGCATTCAAAGTTCTTGGTAAAGCTCTGGTTCTTTTTTTTTTTTTTTTTTTTTTTTTTTGCGGTACGTGGTCCTCTCACTGTTGTGGCCTCTCCCGTTGCAGAGCACAGGCTCCGGACGTGCAGGCTCAGCAGCCATGGCTCACGGGTCCCGCTGTTTCGTGGCATGTGGGATCTTCCTGGACCGAGGCACGAACCTGCGTCCCCTGCATTGGCAGGCAGATTCCCAACCACTGCGCCACCAGGGAAGCCCAAAGCTCTGGTTCTTAAACTGGGTGTGGTGATAACTGGGTGTGCATTGTTAATATATCCATACATATTTTATAAAATTCTATTTTATTTAACAAAAACAAAGTTAAAAAGGACAAAGTAAATTAAATGATAAACAGTCCTCTAATACTTTTTCCCCACACCTCAAGAGGTTACACTGCATACTCCCAGGGTATATGTACCTCCAATTTTGGAGACCATTTTACTATAATAATACGATATTTGTATTATACTTTAATATTGTATATATAATTTATATATGAGTCTATATAGCACATATATGCTAGTATTTATAAAAATATATAGTAGATATAAAAATACTATGTTATATAAATAATTATTATATAATATACAATATAGTAGTACATTTTATGATACAGTATTAAAGCATTTTTATTTAAAAAATGAGGTTTTTATCCTTAAAAAGTAGTTTTTGTAGACCGTGAGCACAGTGGGGGACAGGAAGTCCAGCTCGGCACAAATGGTGGAGTGGGAACCGTTGCAATCACTCACCCAGCGAGGTGTTGCCCAGGATGAGAGGGCCTTCCAGGTGTTTTGCTTTCAGCTCCAGGAGGTCCTTGAGGGCCCCAGGGGAGATCCAGGTGACGCTCTTTCCATGAAAGGCCAGGGTTCGTTTTTCTGGGTTTTCTGCCATTCTCTACGTGCAAATAACAAGGTGTGTGCACCTGTGCACACCTGTATTCCTGGGTTATGATAGATCCTAGGTGGAGGTATGTTCCTCTAGAGAGATTTCAGAAGCTCTGGGGTCCCCTCGACCAAAAAGACACTCAGTACACCCATTGGCTAAGGCCTGAATTTCCATAATTAGATATGTACTCCTTTAGCTTAAGCTTTGATAATGTGTAGTTCTTTGGAGGAAAGCGACACTATGAGCTGGTATCTGTCACTGACCCTTCAGTATAGATGAATTCAACATAATTTAGTATCATGGCCTTAAAAATCATAATTATACTAATACTCCTAAATTAGAATCTTCATCTTTTCCTCTGAACTCCTGAACGAGTACTCAGTGTCTCTCCTTAGATGTGTAATAGGCATCTCAAATTTAACGTGTCCAAAACTGAGCTCCTCATATCCCAACCCCCTCCAAGCCCCGGAAAAGGACCCCCCAAAGGCAAAAGGCCCTGCTCCTCCGGAGGTCTTCCTCTTCTCCATAAATGGCCACTCCCCTTTCCAGCTGCCCAAAGGCCCGGAGTCAGCAGTGAGTCCGCTCTCTCTCCCACACTCTACAGCAGCGGTCCCCAACCTTCCTGGCACCAGGGACTGGTTTCGTGGAAGACAGCTTTTCCACGGACGTGGTGGTGGGGGGATGGTTCAGGCAGTAATGCGAGCGATGGGGAGCAATGGGGAGCGGCAGATGAAGCTTGCTTGCCCGCCGCTTACTCCTGCTGTGCTGCCCTGTGCCTAACAGGCTGCGACCGGTATCTGTCCGCGGCCGGGTGGGTTGGGGACCCCTCCCCTACATCACATTCATCAGGAAATCTGTTTGTTTGTTTGTTTTTGCGGTACGCGGGCCTCTCACTGTTGAGGCCTCTCCCATTGTGGAGCACAGGCTCCGGATGTGCAGGCTCAGCGGCCATGGCTCACGGGCCCAGCCGCTCCGCGGCATGTGGGATCTTCCCGGACCGGGGCACAAACCCGTGTCCCCTGCATCGGCAGGCGGACTCTCAACCACTGCGCCACCAGGGAAGCCCCATCAGGGAATCTTGTTGGCTCTTCTTCCAAAATGTATCCAGAATCCACTCCCTCCTCACCACCTGCGTGCTGGCCGCCTGGTCCAGCACCACCATCCTCAGGATGACATTAGTGCCCTAATGGGCTCACTGCTCCTTCCCTCGCCCCCTCCGCAGGCTATTCCCATCCCAGCAGCTAAAACGACCCCGGATCCCATTACAAGGTTAATAGGAGCGTACCCTTCTTCTGTCCAACCTCTCTGATAGCTTCTCATCTCAGGCAGAGTAAAAGCCAAGTAGTCTAAGTTCAGCATGGTCTGCCCACTCCCCTGCCCGCAGCTTTCTGATCTCTCTGGTTCACTGTGCTCCATCTATCCCCGTTCTCTGTTTTATTTTGTTCTCCTTCTCACTTGCTAACACACTATATAACTTATCTATTATCTTGCTCATTGTCTGTCTCTGCCACCAGATTACAAACTCCTTGGGGTCAGGTCGGTGTGAGTTTTGTTCCCTGTTGTATATTCAGTACCCCAGACAGTGCCTGGCACATTGCCGAATGATGAATATTTGTTGAATGCATGAATAAACACATCAGAATCTTTCAGAAATAGGCATTTTATGGAATGGGACCACTGGATGTTAGAGAGGAAAGATAGAGATGCTGACAGAGGGAAGGCTGAGGTATAGGGAGGCCTTGGAAGTGCCCCTTGAGGTCAATATCTGGAAAAGGCTGGAAAGGCCAAGTTAGAAGCTGAGAAAAACTGGATTGCTTGGGACAGTCAATAGGGACACACTGCAGATGACAATGATGGGAGTAATGATGAAATCGCTTTAAAAAAATAGCCTCAGCTGAGGCTTCGGGGAAAGTGTGCAGGGCAACAGCCAGGGCTTGGTGAGCTGGATAGGGACAGGCATACTGATTTGATCAAGCATTTCCACAATTTGATAATTTCACAGGACGGAAAGTGTGGTTTTAGAAAACTGAGCTTATAACCAGTGGCATTGAAACGAGCACATAAAACACCCAACTCACCTTACCAAGAGTTCTGGGGGAAATATGAGCTCCTGGGTAAGGTCCAAGGGCTGGAACTCCTCTTTTGCAAATAGCTCCATGCAAATCTTTATAAAGGGCAGGAGAAGATTGTTCTGTCAGCCCTGCTCAAATGGAAACAGCATTGTAATTCTTTACATTCATTAGGCAAAATGAACATAGTAATAACTATCTGATTCTCCTTGTATGGGAAAATAGTTCAAACCAAATAGTTTTAAGTAAGAATCTTGTTGTAAGAGAAATACTGATTTGACACTAATGTGATGTTAAAGAAAAGAGTATTCTATTAAATAGTTCAAACAGTACCCTGCGAAACACCAAGACAGCCTATGAAAAACAATCACAGGTCAAATAAACTTGGGAAACCCTCTCCACTGTGCCCCAACCTCTATCCCCTCGCCTGTCAAGTCAGGATTCAAAACTCTGAGAAGTCCTATAGTTTAAGTAAAAAAGTGACTCTAAACATACAGACCCATGTGTAAACACACACACACACACACACACACACACACCACTTGCTTTAATAACAATAGTTAACATTTATGGGGTGCTTACGTTCCAAGTACTTTTACACGTATCAATAATTTACTTAATCCTCACAACAATTGTACAAAGAAAGTAAATTATCAACTCCACTTTACCTATTAGGAAACTAAAGCACAGTGAAAAGTTACCCAAACTGGAATCTTGTCTGAATCAAACATATTTTACCTTTGGAAACACTTATTCCCAGGAAACCTTCCTGAAGAGAAAGACAAATTGGGAGGGAACTGTGGGATGCAAGGCTAGAGGGCTGTGTAGTGGGGAAGAACATGGGGGATAGGGAGACAGACAGGCCTGGGTTCCTTCTCAGTTCCGCCATGACTTGGCTCTCTGACCCTCTCAATGGAAAGGTACTTAACCTCTCTGAAGATTAAATAGAAATCACGCCTATTTTGAAGGGTAATTGTGACAAGTAAGTGAAATGACCTGACATTTGTCCAATACTCCCCTGCCTTTTTTCCTGTCTCTCTAAGGTCTTCCCAAGTTGCAGAAGGAAAACTTGCAGTTGTTCCTTGTGTAGGTTAGGACCCCAGACTGAAGCATAACCGGCCAACATCTGAAGGATCAGTTTTTGTGTAAGTTGGAATTAGAAGTATAGGCAGTACCTGAGGTCAATAATGTGGTGTATATCTAAAGCCTAGAAGCAAGATAGTGTCTGAGAATTAAAATGTAAAACAAACAAAATGAATCAGAGCTGAGGAATTAAAGTTCCCCTAAACAGGGACCAGGCCAAAACTTTACAGTTACCCCATGGAAGATATTAACATATCTTCAAGAGAAGGGAGTGTCATGGGGCAGACACCTGCCATCCAGCAGGTCTACCTGATGGATGGAGGGGCATCTTCTATGATGTTACCCTTAAGATTATCCAACTGCTCTGCATCCATGGTCACCAAGCAACCTTCGCCTTATAATGTGGCTTCCTATGTGTCTTTTCGTATAGGGAAAGGACATGTGGCTCAGCGATCATAAGATCCACCTTAAAATTGTGTTTCTCTTTATAAGGAATATTGGGGCACAGTCCAGTTTAAATATGTTCTTTTGCATTTGGTTAAAGTGATCCAGGTGGACCCCAGAGTGCAATCATTGCCCAGATTGAATTCCCGGGGTGTTAAGGATAGAAGCACATACAGTAGGGAATGACGGGCTCAGTTTTGTCTAAGGCCAACTGTGTTCTCTTAGTTTTCCGTGTCTACAGGGAGCAGACTCTATTTTTCCTATATTCGAACTAGGAATTCTCTCTAAGTAATTCCTTTAAGAGCTTGGCTGTGGGTCTTTTTTTTGAAACTAGTGTCAGAAAGCAAAGCCAGAGACTGGTGTGTTTCAGGCTGGACTTCCCAGCTGTGGGAGCCATGAACTCGCCATGTATCTTTGGACAGGCTCCTCAGCCTTCCTGACGTTGCAGTGCCCTCTCTCTGCAAAGGAGGAGATGGTGATAGAGGCCAGCTCTGCATGAGTAGGGCCAGGCAAGGATGGGACTCATCGTAGTTGGGGTAGGTCTTTTTTCTCTTGTCTGAGTGGGTTTATGTTTTATTGTTTCAGCCTTCCAGTGAGTGAAGGGGGAAATCAGATCGTGGGCTTTGAATCACCACTTTACCCAGATCCCAAATGAAAAGTGCCTTATTCGTGCCTGCACTTTGGACGTTTGTAAGTAAAGCAGAGAACGACCATCAAAACTCACAAGCACAGTTGCAGCACTGGCTGGCATTAAGCGATACTCTCAGGAAGAGGACAAACAAAGGGACTCACGTCACTTTTCCTGTCGAGTGAGGAAGAATCTTTTTCTCCCCATCCAGGCAGCATTTTCCTGTTCCTTTCTGTTGACAACCATTTGACTCCTAGGATAGTGAAATGCCTTGAGATGAAAAACTTTTTAACCTGTAAATGGTTGTGTGCCTTGAAGGGTTTGACAATTTAAATGAGGCTCCAAACTTTTAAAGTCACTTTTGGTGGTTTCTACTGGAATAGGGATAATCACAGGATCTTTCTTTTTTTTTTTACTTTATTTTTTAAATACAGTGATACAGATAAATATATAGAATATATAATACACACACAGTATATATTATATAGCTTAAAACAATAATAAAGAATATGGAGAAGCATAAAAGAAATAAACTATCATTACTCTATTCCACTGATAATATTTTTATGTAATATATATTTGTACTATAGTTATAGTACAATATACTTTTTACTTTGACTTTTTGTTCATTTATTTGCCTATCATTAAAAAGCCTTTAAAATATAATTTTGCTGATTGCATAATAGTCCATCTTCTGGCTATTCCATAATATAGTTGTAAAATTTGCTATTGATGTATACTTAGTGGGGTTTTTTTTCATTTTATAACTACAAATACCATAATGAACATTTCTATTCATTACATGTACAGCTTTGTGTACAGCTCTGAATTTTTTCTTAGGTGAATTCCTAGTTGTAGAATCAATTGATACGATGCTTTTTACAGCAATAATAGTTTATCCATTCTCTAGTATATACAAGACTCAACAAAACTGAGTATTATCATTTATAAAGGGACCTTAAAAAGAGAAAAAAAGACAAAAAAAAAAAAAAGAGAAAAGAAAACCATTTGGGAACCCGATCTCCCTGACATTTGCGAACTGCATGGGACTGACTGGGAATGAATGGACAATCAATGAATTTTAAAGCAGGTTTCTGCTTGCTGGTTCTTTCATTTCCTATTTTCTCCAAGCTTACCTCTTGTACCTTCTTCCTCAAATAGTCTCTCCTAAGTTTCTAGTAAAATACTTTCTTCCAGATACTTCAGTTCTCTGTCTCTGCACAAATGTCTCAGGCTGGCAGCTGTGCAGAGACAGCTTCTTCTCTGTCCAAGAAGCAAAACCAGCTGAGCGAAGCCAGTAGCGCTTCCTCGCTCACCCAGAACTCTGGGCGCTCTCACGATGGACCATGAGTGAGAGATAACAGAAGAAGCCAGTCTTCTCTTGCCTAATAAATGGGAGCCTTGGGTATTCCCACCAGGGCTAGTTTCCTTTCACCCATGAAGGTCCCTGGGGCCAGTTGGCTGCAGGGTGGGTCTCTGACTGTATTTTTGCTTTTATCCCCAGAGTCTGTGCCTGGAAAGATGGATAACATCCACATTCCAGAGGGACAGAGTTTGCCTTTAACTTCCTTTATTTGTATTTCACAAGTGTTTTCCTATTTACACCAGCAATTTGATGGGTTTACAAGATATTCATTTTCTCAGCTTGTCACCTGCTGGCTCCCCCATGTGGCAGTAGAAGATGGGACACTCACTGGGGACCTGGCTGGCTCTGGGGAGTGGGACACACCTGCTGGTCCATTTCCAAGCCCTCATCCACTATTTGTGGAGTTGAGGCAAGAATACAAATGGAGGCCCCCCGCCTGTGGCCTGCTGCACTTCCCTCCCCACCCTGGCTCTGTTCTGTACCGTGAAGGGCCTCACACACTTGTGAGCCAGCCTGCATGTCCAAGCTCTGTCTACTCATTCCCCAAACAGCTAGTCTTTGGCCTCAGGGTGCACATGCTGGCTGTTATGATCTTCCCGAGGAAGATGGACTTGGGGAAGAGACTTGTGCCTGGGAATGGGGTCAAGAACATATCTGGAGCACAGTCTAGAAAAGGGTGAAGGCTCGAGGCACACAGGTCACTTTGGCCCCGTGGCCTCCTGAGATTGGCTGGAGGAGGGCCAGCGAGGGGCTCTCCAAAGTTTGGAATCCCCCTTGCTTGGGTCTAAGGGCAGCACTGCCTACATCCATCCTGCCCTCTGTAGAGGGTGATCAGATGTACTTGTCTGGTTTCCCTGGCAAACACTATTCATAGTGTGGACAGCATCCTCAATACAGTAGTAACTATTTGTTGAGTTCTTACTAAGTGCTAAGGAAGACTTTGTTATGAGCCTACAATTTCTCATTTGATTTTCACAGCAGCCTAGTGCGATATTGCTCTTTGGTGGGGGAAACTCCCGGCACTCTGGTACTTGGGGTGAATTTTGGATTCCACTCTAGATTTTTGGCTTCTTTATCTGCTCACACTTCCCCAGATGGTCTGGATTCTTGGAACTAACCTTGCCTCCCCAAAGCAAACTCCATGTCTTTGCTTGTCTCCTTGGGTTTCCTTGAGCCCTCCTATGTGTCCTGTCCTGAGGCCTTGCTGAACTAGCCATGGAAGATGTCTGGCTGGCTGGCTAGACCACCTAGCTTCCCAGTGGTGTGATGTAGAGCATCAAAGGTGGTGTAACGTTCACCCTTCTCTCAACAAAGAGCTCAAACTCCCATGAGTTAGTTGGAGCTAACTCAATTGGTCTTCCGTATGGTCTATTTAGATGGTCTAAAAACCTCACCTCCTGTGCTCCCAGCCTGGACCAGCTGTCACTGTCATTCTTGCTCTGTAGGTTGCCTGCATAGTCCCCTACTCACCAAACAAAAGGTCCCTCCACTTGCAAGAATTGGCCGATACCCAGTGCAGTGGCATAGATTACCTAATCAGAGAAGAAGAAAAGTTATCAGTATTCTTTATTTTTACTGATTTTTAATTTATTTTTCTTTAGAAAATTGAAACAAACACAGGCGTTTTGTTTTGTTTTTGAGAATATTTAAATAGCCACTAGGCTGTTTACTGCTTTTTTTCTTCTTCTTAGATAATTATCCTTCCCACCACCTCAATTCCGGTTTTATTCTCTGTTCTAAAGAAGATGATAGTCTATCTGGTGAGCTCAGTTGCATCCATCTATTAAATTATTCATTCATTCAACATGTATCTATTGACAGCAACTATATTTCAGATACTATGTAAGATGCAAGCGATCCCAAAACAAGAAAATGTGGCCATTTCTAAGGCACCATATGAGTGAAGTGTAGTGCCTCGGACAGGCTGTTAGTAGTGCCCCTCAGTGGATTTTAGGTCACTGCATCAGAATTTCTGCTATTTGTTTAAAATGCAAATCTCTGACCTTTCTCCAATTCTCCTAAATTAGAATGTCTGGGTCCGGTGGAGGAATCTGCATTTAAGAGGTCTGCAGGTAATTCTATTGCATGGTAAAGTGTAAGAAACTCAGGTTTCCAAGGATGAAGGCATGGGGGCGGGTGGGATGGAGGAGGGTCAGTGTGGAATCGAGTTCATCGGGGGAGACTTCACAAAGAAGCTTGGGTTGAAGGATGAGAAAGCAATAGATTGGTGGAGAGCAGGGGAGGGGCGTTCGGGGTTCACAGTGCAGCACAAGCAGAGGTGCAGAAGTGGAAACATGCGGAGGATTGAGGGTTGAGAAGAGACTGGCCAGCAGGGACTCATGTAGCTGAGGAGGAAGAGTGAGTTTGGGAGGCCAGCTGTTGGACTCCTCTGAATGCCGGTGAAGGAGAGTAGGCGTGGCCACATGAGGGGTAAGGAGCTGCTGAAGGACCTCAAAGAGTGGAAGGACCTAAGGAAGGCAGGGTTTTAGGTGATTTGACCTGATTTTCTGCAGTGGAGCAGAGAGAGTAAAGGAAGTCCACCGGCAACTGGCAGATTAGGAGAGTGTGTGGTGCTCACCCTTCAGGCCTCAATCTAAGGATTTGTATATCTACTGTGTAACAGATGTCTGGTTTAGGGATTGTTGACACCTGACATGAGCTTTATTGATCCTGCAAAAGGGATATGTTTATGAACTCCTCTTTATTTATTTATTTGGCTGTGCTGCACTGCTTGTGGGACCTTAGTTGCCCAACCAGTGATTGAACCCAGACCCTCAGCAATGAATGCAGAGTCCTAACCACTGGACCGCCAAGGAATTCCCGTGAACTCTTTAGTAACTTAAACCCATTGAAAATTTTCTTTTTCTTTCTTTTTTTTTTTTTTTTTTTGTGGTACACGGGCCTCTCACTGTTGTGGCCTCTCCCATTGCGGAGCACAGGCTCCGGACGCACAGGCTCAGCGGCTATGGCTCATGGGCCCAGCCGCTCCGCAGCATATGTGATCTTCCCGGACCGGGGCACAAATCTGTGTCCCCTGCATCGGCAGGCGGACTCTCAACCACTGCGCCACCAGGGAAGCCTGCAAATTTTAAAGGATTCCCTTCGATACATGAAGGGCTGTGTTATGGGTTGAATCGTGTCCTCCCCTCCCCCGCAGAAGATACGTTGACGTTCTAACCTCTGGAACCTGTGAATGTGACCTTATTTGGAAACCTGCAGTGATGCAGATGTAATCAAGTTAAGATGAGGCCCTACTGGATGAGGGTAGGCCTTAATCCAGTGACTGGATTGTAAGAAGAGGGAAATTTGGACACAGACACACAGGGGAGAAGGCCGTGAGAAGATGGAGGCAGAGACGGGAGTGATGAATCTCTAAGTCAGGGAACGCCAGGACTGCTGTCCACCACCAGAAGCTAGGAAGAGGCAAGGAAGAGTCCTCTTCTAGAGCCTAGATTTCAGGTCCTTCACCATCAGAACTGCGAGAGAGGGAATTCCTGCTGCTTTAACAGCCCCAGTTTGAGGTGCTCTGTTATGACAGCCCGAATGAAGGCAGCCACATAAGTCACTGGGTAGAAAAGTAGGGTGTCGAGATGCGGGTGTGGGCCATGCATGCTCTTTAGTTCTGTGCAGCAAGTGCTCTGATAAGCAGATACACCTTGACATTCTTCTCTGCTCAGGGGTGAAAGCAGCTACTTCGGAAACAACCGAGGGGTCCCTGAACGGGGCTGGGGTGGCATTGTAGGTGGGGAGGATCAGGCTGACGCATGACCCCATCTGGCTTTGGCGGGCAGTGGGCTTGTTCAAGTCAGACCTACCCCCAGGGCTGCCAGCAGCTGCTCCTCTGAAGGCTGCGGGTGGCTCCTGAGCAGCGTGTACATGGACATCACCATCCCTGGGGTGCAGATCCTGCACCGGGTGCCATGGCTCTCGGCAATCCTCTCCTGGAAGCACACAGGCATGGTCACAGGCCCTGCCTTCCTGCTGCCACCGCCTCCTGCCAGGGTCCACATCCTGTGTCCCTCTTCGTGAGCAGTGCACACTCCCCTTGGGCAGAGTGGGCCGGCATCCCCTTTCCTTCTGGAGGAGGTGACCTGGAAGCCGTGTTCTAGCATTACGATGACTTCTCAAGCTCGAGTGCCCAGATCCTTCTAATTGGGAATTAGCACGCAACCTCCATTCCCAGAGTGAGAAGAATTCTCCAGAAATCAGTAGTTATAAGGAAAGCGTGTGTAATTTCAAAAACAGTTTCCTTGAGCACCCCTATTTCTTTCCCAGCCTGGTTCTGAGCACGGGGTCACCTCTTTCTGATTAACTTGGAGACTCGCCGCTATGGACCTCATGTTACTTTCTTCTTTAAATTCTTCTGGTGTGGCTCAAAGGAGCTCTGCTTTCAAAGGTCCACGACTTTGGTCTGTGTTCTAGATCCTTGCTATTTGAAGTGCAGTCCGTGGACCAGCAGTGTTGGTTCCACCT
The DNA here is from genome assembly GCF_964341445.2 of Mesoplodon mirus. Taxonomy (NCBI): domain Eukaryota; kingdom Metazoa; phylum Chordata; class Mammalia; order Artiodactyla; family Ziphiidae; genus Mesoplodon; species Mesoplodon mirus. The sequence continues at coordinate 35,472,294 of NC_138984.1, forward strand.
GCGATCTTTTAGGAAATGCAGAACCTCTGGCCTCTGCTCCAAACTTCTTGACTCATAATCTGCATTTTTAACAAGCTCCCAGCTGATTGATTCTTGGGCACATAAAGCCTTGCTCTGGATTCAGAATGTAGTATAATTCTAGGATTTGGGCTTATTGGCCTTGGGGTGAACATCCTCTCTGACCTTCTCAGAGACTCTAGTAAACTCTGCTGGGTCTTTTGCCTTTGTTGACCTTCCTGGAATTGACTCTTATGTGGTTAAATCCAGACTCCTTCCTGGAAGGACTCGCAGTGTTAATGGGTCTGGACCTATGACTCTCCAAACCGCTGTGACAATGACAGAGGAACTGGTGTGTTTATACCAGTGTATGTCACAGTACTCTTAAAACTCCATGCCAGAGGGAATAATCCTGAATGTTACCCTGTTATCCTCAGAGGTGTTTTATTCTATGCACAATGCTCTTTGTGCAATATTTATTCTGCCTCACAGTCTAATGGGCATTAATCAATGTTTTGATCATGCTGTTATCATTCAAGCAGAAAAAGTAAGAAGAAAGATGATCAGCTAATGAAATGTAGATGAATTTCTAGCTTTTAAATCACTTAACAGATATTATTATCCTGATCAATATGCATCCAAAGCTTCTACTTACTGGACCACAACCTAGAAGCCCCAGGAGGCACAGTCAACACAGTGTTGATTACAAAGACAGAGTTAAGAAATGAGAAATTTAGGATGTGCTTTTACCTGCACGGGGTGAAGCCTCATTTTGATGCTTCCAACACCTTTCACAGTGGTGACAACAGCCCCACACAGAGAGCAGATGGGCACCAGGCACACGGTGACAGAGAAGTGTCTTATATGAGAAGCACAAGGAAAATCCAAAGGAGAAACACAGCTCTGCCCTGTGGGGAATGTTGGAACCAAAAGGGCAGTGGAAACCACCCCCTCTCCCTGTCACTCAGCCGAGAGGATGGAGACCTGGAGGAGTGCCTGGGAGGAAGAATTCAGAGTCCTCTCTGCTGACTCTATTATCTATAGGAATTGGGATCCTTAGGGGGAATGCGGGCATTCTGAACCTCAGAAACATTTTCCAAGCCTAAAACAGACCCACCTGGGTCTGGTCTCAGTGGGGATGGACTCGTGTCATCAGGAATATGGTTGGACGTCAACTAGTAAACATTGATCCCATAACAGGTAAAAGGCGCACCTTTGTCTTTTAACCGTATTTGATAATTTTTTTTGCTTGTTCATTTTAAACTCTCTGTATGAGGTCATTCAGCAGAGTTGGAAGGCCTGTGTCCTGAGGCCATTTCTTGATTTCTTGGGCCAGTGGATTTGGGAGCAGCCCAAGTCCTGGAATCTGGCCCTTAATGAAAGGCTGGAATCATGGCCCAGATCCAGCCCAACAGTAGAAAGAGCATTAGTGTCAGAGCCAGAAAACGTGGGCTCAAGGTGTTGTTCTACATACTAGTTGCATGACCTTGAGCAAGTCACTTCATCCTTCTGACATCAGTTTCCTCATCTGTAAAATGAATGCTTGGCCTAAATTGTGGTTTCTTTCTTTCTTTCTTTCTTTCTGGCCGCACTGTGCGCATGCGGGATCTGCGGTATGTGGGATCTGCAGTATGCAGGATCTTCCCTTCCCTTTGTTCCCCAGGGGTCAAACCCATGCCCCTTGCAGTGGAAGCACAGAGTCTTAACCTCTGGACCAATAGGGAGGTCCCTTAATTGGGGATTCTTAACCTGGGATGCATCTATGGGCCTTGGGAGGTCCACGATCTCCCGGAAATTGTGTGCAAAACGTTATTAGTTTTTGTAAAAGCTCATAGATTTTATCAGCTTCTCAGAGGGGTCTAAGACCTAGAGAGGGTTAGAATCACAAGGCGGGAAGGTCTTTGAGATCTTCGTCAGCTGTGAGATGAGAGTGCAAGCCTGGCCTCTGGGCATCTGTGCAGATACCTTATCTCCTGGGACATGGGGTCTCGCTTAGACAACATCACGGTGAAGGTGCCACAGCCTCCTCTTCTGCAGGCATACTTGGTTCCTGTCAGGTGCACTGGGAAGGGTGGTCAAGGAAAGACTCCCAGGCGGACACGTCGCCTCTATTAGAGCCCCCTTCCTAGGGTGTCACTAGCGAGGAAAGTCTCCTTTGTGGGGTGAGGTGCAGATCTGAGAAGGCATTCGCCTGCCCGCAGGCCTCAGTCAAGACAACTCTGTATCTTCCTAGCTTTGTGACACTGGACATAGGAACCTCTCCCTGCCTGTTTCCTCGCTTGCAAAGAGGGAAAGGTAATACCTACTTTATCTTCACAGGCTTAGCATAAGCATCTTGTAGGATTACAGAAGTAAAAGCCCTTGGAAAAATCCTATTTCATTATAGGTATTCTTCTGGGTTCCAATCATGTAATTGGAAGAGAAACACTTATTTTTAGCAGTTTAATGTATTGCTAGTTTTGCCCAGTAATTTGTACTGCATTTGAAACCAAGTCAGTGAGCCTTCGGAGAAAACTTCCGTCCTTATTTTCATATCCCACCTGGAGTGTCCCTCTGCTCCTGCTTGGTCCAGGTCCAATCCCAAGGCTCAGCCTCTGATCCTCTCTTTAGTCATCCTTCTCCCTGATTGTGGTCCATTTCCACACAGTTTATGGATTGGATGTAATTAACTAGACTGGCTAAGAAGACTTTGGAATCTTTGGCTTTTTTTTTTTTTAAGCCATATGGCTTGCTCATCTAAATTAAGTCATAACCATAAATGCTTATCAGAGAGGTGTGTGAATGAGTGGAGTGGGCTGGGTGTGACTGGAGAGCTTGTGCCCCATTTTAGATGGAGGATGACAGGTCCCACTCAGCTCTAAGCAAGACTGCTGCCGGGCAGGAAGGACTATCTTCCCATTTTTCATGAGAAATTCCTATTTTTTTTTTAAATGAGATTTCCTAATTTTCAAACGTTGACAACAAATTAAAAACCATGTGGGCTTTTAAACAAAACTTGTAATTTCTGTCTTTTTTTTTTTGGCTTCTCTGAGAGATCCATTAGATTTACCAATTAAAATATGTTTGCCGTTATGAAGATCTAAATTTCAGAATATAGAATGGTGGGGAAAATCTGTTGTGAGAAAACAGATGTAGAGAAAGGTAATCTTCTCCTATGACACGTGCTCTTCCTGAAACTGGAGAATTTGGTTTTCTTCCAGGGAAGGGTACATGCAACACAAACCTCTATTACATAACCACCGTCTTGGGGATTTGGAAGGCACTTAAAGGAATAATTAGTGCTGAAAGAAAGAGCTTAGCTTCTATTTCATGGCTATTAAATCAAGATATAAGAAACTCTGGGGAAATTGTATCCTCTCCAAATAGCTCAATTAACTTAATATCCTTAGAACCATTGCCAAAAGCAAATAGAGAGCAAGGGCCACGGGACCTGGCTGTGTGGGGATGGAGAGATTTGATTAGTTCTCATAATTGTAGCTGGCCTATGTTTTAAGGCAAACACGGACCCGGCCAAAACTGGGATCAAAAGGGTCCAGTTCTTTCATAAGAAGGTCAGCAGGGTGACTTCTGGGTCCACATTCCTCTCGATCACCTGCACTAGAAACAGAAAAGAGAATATTATGGGAATTGAATGGGTGACCCAGAGGAATGCCTGTCATGGCCTGCTTGGTTTATGGACTGGGGTATATTAGGCCTGATTTCATTTGCCTCTTTTTTTGTGCTCTACAGGCAAACAACTTTTACACACATTTATGGAGTAAAAGACTCACCAAGCATCTGTGGCAACAGTGCTCTTATATGTGATTAGAGTTGGGAACCACCACTGTGTAAAGATGCCCCTGTGTTTTCCTCTAAGAGTTTTATAGTGTCTGGTCTTACATTTAGATCTTTAGTCCATTTGGAATATATTTTTGTATATGGTGTTAGGGAGTGTTCTAATTTCATTCTTTTACATGTAGCTGTCCAGTTTTCCCAGCACCACTTATTGAAGAGGCTTTCTTTTCTCCATTGTATGTTCTTGCCTCCTTTGTCGTAAATTAGGTGACCATAGGTGCATGGGTTTATCTCTGGGCTTTCTATCCTGTACCATTGATCTATATTTCTGTTTTTGTGCCAGTACCATACTGTCTTGATTACTATAGCTTTGTAGTATAGTTTGAAGTCAGGGAGCCTGATTCCTTCAGCTCCATTTTTCCTTCTCAAGATTGCTTTGGCTATTCGGGGTCTTTTGTGTTTCTATAGGAATTATAAAATTTTTTGTTCTAGTTCTGTGAAGAATGCCATTGGTAGTTTGATAGGGATTGCAATGAATCTGTAGATTGCTTTGGTTAGCTAGTGGGAAGCAGCAGCATAGCACAGGGAAATCAGCTCGGTGCTTTGCGACGACCTAGAGGGGTGGGATAGGTAGGGTGGGAGGGAGGCTCAGAAGAGAGGGGATATGGGAATATATGTATGTGTATGGCTGATTCACTTGTTGTACAACAGAAACTAACACAGTTTAGAGAGAGCCATAAAACAGAGAGCTATAAAAAAAATAGAGAGCTATAAAAAAAAATGCCCCTGGCACTTAAATTCTTCACGTTTGCTGCACTATCTAAATTTGTGGAGTCTTTTAACCCAGTCTTTTGTACTCTTGAAATACTTCAAATTGGAGAAGGACTTGGATGCTGTGTGTGTGTGTGTGTGTGTGTGTGTGTGTGTGTGTGTGTGTGTCTGTGTCTGTGTATGTAAGTGTGAAGGGTCCTTGAGGGAAGGAGGCTGAATAGGAAGGGTTTCTATTCTGGCACCTCTGAGACACCTCCTGTGGGGAGTATGTTTGATAACATCAGGGATCCTAAGACTTGGTGGCAGAAAGGGGAGGTGAGGGAGTTGCTACCATCCTGGAGTGGTCCCTGAATGTGCCACTAGCAGCATGGCCAGTGGTGAGCCTTGTGGCCCCAGCTCAGGACCCAGGGAGGCTCGGGGAGAACACTAGAATTCCTCCCTCCCTCACCTTGAAAAGTGGGGGATTTGGCACTCTAAAGCCACGAAGGGAACTTCTTTGCTGCTTCTTTCCCATTTGCTTATTTACTTTCACTTTTTCTTTGGGTGTCCTGTAAACACCTCCAGCCATTTTGTTGCAACAGAGGAAAGGAAGCTACAGTGGGCCACTCATGTTTGGTTCTTCTTTCTCCCCAGAAGAAAAACATGAACTTTTGTAGACCTCAAAGAGTAAAATAGTACAGGAAGATGCTTCCAAGTTGAGATATTACAATTCAAGAGCTTTCTGGATCTCTAGGGGCTGCTATCAATGAAAGAAGCAGCCCTCATCTGCCTGCCCTTACTTTCATCCCAGGTCTTTTGAAGCCCAGGGTCTTAGTGGTGTCACGCAGCCTCCTTAGTTGTGGCATGCATGTGGGATCTATTTCCTTGACCAGGGATTGAACCCGGTCCCCCAGCATTGGGAGCGTGCAGTCTTAACCACTGCACCACCAGGGAAGTCCCCCAGGTCTTTTGAAAGCACTTAATGAGAAGGTGGTTGGATAATATTTTTATAATCTAGCTGATTCCACTCCTACCACACAACCTGTGTTTCCTCTAACCCTTGATTTATTCCCTGTCCGGGCTGCAGCCACTTCATTCTGGGCTCATGACTCAGAAGGGATGCGGGACAGAAAATAGTGGAAGGAGCCTCCAAAGCCCAGGCCAGTGGAACAAGCGAGTAAGGACTCAGCTTGTAAGTGAGAGTTTTGGAAGAACGTTTAGTGGCTGCTGGCAGTGGAGACTGGATACAGGAGAGAGAGTTAAAACAAAAGTGATGAGAAGGTAGAGGCTCTGCTCTATCTCCTTCCTTGGGCCAAGCCCCCACGTGGGGCAGGGGTGGAGGTACCTGACCAAATTCCAGCTAAGCTCATGGGATGGGAAGGCTGAGGGGCCCTGGAGGAGACCCCAGAGAAGCTGCATGCCTTGGAGCACAGAATGGTCCCTTGAGAGACGCAGGAGAGGAACAGGCCTGGCAGAAGGCACTGAGGATTAACTAGTGGGCTGTGTGGACTGATGGTGAGGCCTGGAGGGGTGGCTGCCAGGGAGAAGTGTTGTAGCTTTTCCTCCTGCAATTCAACTGCAACTCAGGGAAAGAGGGGGCCTGGAAATTGACTGCAATTACACATCAACTAATTCTGTATAATGGAGACTCAACAGAAAAATTAAGTTCAAAAAACAGAAAAATATAGAGCGCTCCATTTCTTATCCTCCTGAGTTTGAGAATTGGTATATGTTGCTAGAATAGAGGGCCTTCAGTATATCAGGCCCAGTGCTAAGGGCCTCGTATAAGAATTTAGGAGGTTCCTAATCAATGAAAGAAGCGTCTCTCTCTTAATCTTTACAATAGCCGTAAAGACGGGCACCCTGAGGCTCAGGGAGGTGAAGTAACTTGTAGAAGCTTGTCCAGTAAAAGGCAGAGCCGGCTTGGAACCAAGGCTGTCTGACACCGAGGCACGTGCCATTACCCCCAATGCTTTACTGCTTCCCCACATTCCCAGAGGCCGAGCCCGGGCGGACTGGATAACGGGCCAAATTAGCCTGGTTCCCAGCCTCTGGCTTCTTGTCCCTGATTGGAGCGGTCTCAACCCAAACAGGCCACAAGTGCTCCCCTCACCTTAGAAGTTTCCTGTTGTCTCTGCAAACTATGGTAGTGACACCCAACCCTTACCTTCCACCCATTCACAAAGAAAACCAATTCATCCGATCTCGATGGGCAAGGCATTGCACCCGTAGATAAAGTTTCACCTTACAGCTCCAAATGGGAATGCTCTTTGGCACCAGCTGCAGAAATGAGCAGAAAGGATTTAGGTCCGAGCAACTGAAATCTCTCCCTGTGTGGAAGCAGACAGCCTGGAGCCCCAGAGAGCAGGGCAGGGGGTGGAGACTCCCTTGCTTCGTGGCCTTTTAAGTCAAGGGCACCTGTGTGGCCCGGCCTCCTAGCTCATGCCTCACTTTGCCTCCCACCAATCCTGGCTTTGAAGCTTGCTCGTGAATAGCCCACACCTTTTCGTGCTTCCTCGGAAGTTGGAGGGCTTCAGTGTGAAAACCATAAACTGTTTAAACTTAAACCCACTCTGCATGCTGCTTCCGCCCCAGGGGCATGTCCTGGATGGACTTCCTCCTTCTCATGGAGAGCTAGCAGTGGGCTTTCAGAGACCTCCCACTTGCCCCAACGTTTTTCTTATTCTAGCTGCAGAAATGTCTACTCACAGGAAATTGCATGGACAAGTCCAGTCTGTGCCCTGAAGTGGAGGTGTAGGGTGTTGCATCCACCCAGCACCTTGATGCCTTTCCTCCTTCCTCCTGGCCCACAGGATTATTCCATTGGAAAATAGTGATCCAGTCTAGGTAACCACTCAACAGATAAATAAACTAGGGCCCACCTCTCTGAGCGCAGCTTCACCGCTTTCTCCCTTGGTTGTCGTCTCTGCCACACTGGCCTTTCCCTGCTTCTTCTTTTTTTTTTTTTTGTGGTACGCGGGCTTCTCACTGTTGTGGCCTCTCCCGTTGCGGAGCATAGGCTCCGGACGCGCAGGCTCAATGGCCATGACTCATGGGCGCAGCTGCTCCGCGGCATGTGGGATTCTCCTGAACCGGGACACGAACCCGTGTCCCCTGCATCGGCAGGCGGACTCTCAACCACTGCGCCACCAGGGAAGCCCTCCCTGCTTTTTGAATGTGCTGAGTTCGTTCCTGTCCTAGGCCTTGGTGCACGTTACCCGTTCTGCCTCGACTTCTCTTCTCTCAGATGCTGGCATGTCTCTGCCTTCTTGGTACTTGGGTCTGAGCTCTTCCCTGACCACCCCGTCTGAAGGAGCATGTCCATCACTCTCCTAACAGCTCTGTTTTGTTTTCTTCATGGCACTCAGTCCTACCCGATGCTTCTTCACCTGGTATTTGCTTTCTCCACTAGAATGCAAGCTACCTGAGGGCACCACTGTATCCCAGGCCTGGAATGGTGCCGACCACAGAATAGATGCCCAGTGAGTACCTGTTAAGTGACCAAAGAAGGCTCTTCCATGTTGCAGTGATAACAACCCTGTTCCTAACCAGCTGTGGTTGTTTGTCCTTGTATCTTCCCTCCTTCTCTATTTACCATCAAAAAGCAGCATCAGGGCCTCCCTGGTGGCGCAGTGGTTGGGAGTCCGCCTGCCGATGCAGGGGATACGGGTTCGTGCCCCGGTCTGGGAGGATCCCATATGCCGCGGAGCGGCTGGGCCCATGAGCCATGGCCGCTGGGCCTGTGCGTCCGGAGCCTGTGCTCCGCAACGGGAGAGGCCACAACAGTGAGAGGCCCATGTACAGCAAAAAAAAAAAAAAAAAAAAAAAAAAAGCAGCATCAGGGGCTTCCCTGGTGGCGCAGTGGTTGAGAATCCACCTGCCGATGCAGGGGACACGGGTTCGTGTCCCGGTCTGGGAAGATCCCACATGCCGCGGAGCTGCTGGGCCCGTGAGCCATGGCCGCTGGGTCTGCATGTCCGGAGCCTGTGCTCCGCAACGGAAGAGGCCACAACAGTGAGAGGCCCGTGTACCACACACACACACACACACACACACACACACACAAAGCAGCATCAAACCTCTCTTCACTGCTTTCTCTCAATTCCAAAAGCATCTGCAGATCCAACCAATTGCTTCTTTACTTTCTACTTAATAAATCAGGAAACCAGTCTCTAATCTGCTACTAATAGTTTGTTGGCTTATCAATGTTCGTATCTCATTTTCCCAATTAAGTAATAAGCACCTGGAGGTTAAGCAGCTGGTTGTTTCCCCCACCATGCTCAGCATGGATGACAACTTGTTCATTGCAGGGATTCATGAATGCTTTACTGATTACCCCAAATACTTTAAATGAAGGAGGCATTAGTGATCATTCATTCATTGGCCCAGCAGTTATTAAGCATCTACCTTGCACCAGGCATTATGCTAAGTGGTAGAAGCACAGTGGAAAATAAGATCTACATGTTTTCTTCCTCCAAAGAGTTTATAGTTAGTAAGAGAAACAATTAACATGTAATTAAATATCAACCATTGTGAGAAACATAGAACAGAGCAATTAGCTTTGTCTGGGGAGAAGGATCAGAGAAGACTTCCCTGAGGAAGGGACATGTAGGCCCACAAGATGACTAGGAGTTGATTTCAAGAGAATTGGGAATGGAGGGGAGGCAGGCTGGGGGAGAGGGAGAGTGGCGTGTGGAGACGGAGGCCCTTCCACTGGCTGCTTCCACTTAGGGGAAAACCGACGCAGGGATTGTTTAAGGGTCCACACAGTCTGTTCACCATCTTATTCTGCCCTTGTTTTCTGTTTTTGGCCTCTGCCCCTGGCAGTGGAAGCATGGAGTCCTAACCACTGGATTTCCAGGGAATTCCTTCACTCTGCTTTTTAAAACAGAGCAGCCAGTGATCACAAAGAACACATGATTCCCATTTATAGGAGCGCGGATACTGCCAACAAAAAGCATAAATCATGGTGTTTCAAAATATTTATAGGAGTAACTCCTTCAGAGTCAATATAAAACACAAGCATTTACTGGAGAAGATCAGTTTTAGAGTACTAAAGTCAGATTACGGTATTAGAGTTGGAAGATATAAGTACTATGGATTAGGGAACCAAATACATTCATTGCTGGGAAACTGGAAACTGACCTTGAATGACTTTAAAGAAGTGTTTTTCCAACACGCAGGGAAAGTTTTGCTTGAATGGTATCTTGTGAAGTGTAAACAAATTATTAAGACGGTTACTGCTTAGCCTGGGGGGCTATGGGTGAGGCCTAAAGTCCTCTGGTTTTCTCTCCTTCGGAAACCCTCAGGGCTCTGGGGAGCTGAGTCTAAAGATCCCTCATGGCAGAGGGAACAAAGGTTGTTCACAGTAGGAAGGTAGGAGGTTGTCTCTGCCAAGTTTTTCTGATTCTCAGATCTCATTCAAGACAACGGGGGAAAAAAGCAACCACTGCTTTTTTTTTTTTTTTTTAATTTCTTTCCTTTTAAATGGGTTGTTCCAGTGGGTGAGAGAAATGCCACATCTATTGACCCAGGTGCTTGTATGTTTGTTATAAAAAAGTTCTTATGAGTTACATCAAAGAATCCCTGTCACCCAAGGAAAGAATTCACATTGGAAATGACACCCCTCCCCAACAATTCAAACAAACTTATTTCTGGGAAAAAAAATGTAACCAGTCTTGCCTGCTGATGTAAATGGAAAAGTACTTGCCACTACTTCTGTGTCCCTGGGGTGCTGCCTTTTGTTGCGAGCTCCTCAAAACCTGAAGATGGAACACTGGCAAGCAGACCAACAGTGGGTGCTTTTAGGAACCCCAGGTTGGTCATTAAATGACCTTAGGTTGGTCATTACATGTCTATGTTCCAGACCCTCCATTCTCAACCTCTTTGACTGTGAGGTCCCTTCCCTGCCCCTCCCAGCTCCGATCTTCCAGCCTCTGCGGAGCCAGGTGGCTGCTGGGCTTGTGGGAAGCTGAGTGCCAGTGAGGCCTGGGCTGTGTGTGGGGAGAGGTTCCAGGCTGGGGGAAGACCCTGGAAATCTGCACTTTGAGAACTGTGAATCTAGAGGAGAGTTTGGTCCTTTGGGGTGCAGGTGTGCCACATGGGCCATCCAAGCCCTTTCTTCCCAATGGGCGAGTATGAGGGGAGTCAAGGGAGCTGTAAGGCTGTGAGTCTTTCTCAGTTTCCTTAGAAGGGCACTGGCAGGCTTCCTGCTTCTGCCCTGCCAGCTCACCATGTGAATCAGGATCACTTTGGCTTCTATAGCCTGGTGCTTCTTAGGGTACTCCAATAACTAGGTTGGAGCCCAGTAAGCTGACAAATATATTCAAGGGGGCCTGTTGCGGATTGAGCTGCATGAATTTCCCAATGTGATCTTATTTGGAAACTGGGTCTTTATAGATGCAATCAAATTAAGATGAAGTCACACTGGATTAGAGTAGGCCCTATAAGGGCCCTTATAAGGAGAGGGAGATTTGGAGACAGACAGACATACACGGAGGGAAGATAGACATGGAGGCAGAGATTGGAGTGATGTGTCTATAAACAGGGAATACCAAGCATTGCTGACAACCACCGCAAGCTAGCGAGAGGCAAGGGACACTCCTTCCCTGAGCATTCAGAGGAAGTATGGCGCTGTTGACACTTTGATTTCAGACTTCCAGCCTTCAGAACAGTGAGAGGATACATTTCTGTTGTTTTAAACCAGCCAGCGTGTGGTAATTTGTTAGTGCAGCCCTTGGCAACTCATACAGACCCAAAAGTTAGAGGGACAATTATTCAAAATAGAACACACTCAGCAAAAGGGAGCTGTCGGAGGAGACAACTGTCAATTTGAATTAAAAAAAAAAAGATTATTGAAGTGCAGCCCTCATTAGGGCCGCCCCTTCCATCAGAGGCCTAGCGTGCAAGGGCCTGGGAGGCAGAATGATTTCAAAGGAGGGGCTGCTGCTGCCCTGTGCCCACACTGCGGGCTCCACTTCCTGTCCAACTGGTTAGGTGAGGGCCTTTGGCTGGTCCAAGCTGCACAGCCTCCACCTGCCTGCTGAGTGTACCAGCTGGAGCGTGGCTACCTCTGCCTGTTGTTGAGGGATGGAGCCACCTGGAGCTGTGCTGGCCACCAAACAGAGAACAGCCTGGGGCGGGACCATGGTAGACAGCCCCCCCTAGGGCAATGCCCAGCAGAGGCATCGGGCCCAAGTTCTGCCCAGGAGAGCTGATGGGGTGGGATCCTGAAGGCAGGCCCAGCGGGCCCTGAAGGCAGGTCATAGCTCCAGTGGGCCTGGAAGCTAGAGCATCTAGCCAAAGAGGATTATTCTAGAGCATCTAGCCAAAGGGGATTATTCTGGAGCCTTAAGGATTTGGACATCTCTGGACCTGCCATCCTTTTCTTCTTTCCTATTTCTCCCTTTTGCAATGGAAATGTCTATTCTATGCCTGTCGCACCACTGTATTTTGAAAGCACATAGCATGTTTTATTTCCTATGTAGCACTTTGCCTGCATGAAAGAAGGTCATGAATTCTGTGGGGCAGGGGTGGAATGCTATGCTCTGAATGTTTGTGTCCCCCCAAATTCATATGTTGAATCCTAACCCGCAAGATGATGGTATTAGGAGGTGTGGGGCTTTGGGAGGTGATGAGGTCATGAGGGCAGAGCCCTCATATATGTGATTAGTGCCCTTATAAAAGGGACCCCAGAGAGTTCCCTTGCTCCTTCTACCAAGTGAGGGCACAGTTAGAAGACAGCAGTCTATGAACCAGGCAGCAAGTCCTCACTGGACACCAACTCTCTGGTGCCTTGATCTTGGACTTCTGGCCTCCAGAACTATAAGAAATAAATGCCTGTTGTTTGTAAGCTACCTGGTCTGTAGTATTTTGTTATAGTACCCAATGGACTAAGACAACCCCTGCCCCCAAGACTTTCTCAAGAAAAAAACCAACCAACCAACTTACAAACAATTCAGTTGATGGAACAAGATTGGAGAGATGTGTCTACAAGCCAGGGAACACCAAGGGAGACACTCTCTGTGAGCTGAAGAGAGATCTGAGTCTAGAGATTGGAAATTCTCCTCAAGTTCCAGGCTGGATTGAAGAGAAAGACACGCATCTGACATCTCCTGACACCATTTTTGTACTCCAAGGGTAAAAAGAATTTCTTACAAGGTACTAGGTTGAAAGATCAAGTTTTCTATGAAAGAAAAAAATTCAGCCTGGCATCAAACTTCTCGCTGCCACATGGACGATAGAGGGTGGGAGACTAGCAGCTGCAGGTTTGGTTTCTGAGAGGAGAGAAGGACAATAGATACCTTGTGGGTGGAGCTAAGTATTCCTGCCAGGGTAACAACCACCTTACCAGCTGAGAAGGATCAAACAGAAAACAACCCCGTTGAGAAATGTGAAGAGGAGAGGAAGCCTGAATTATATAAATATGTGACATTATATTATTTGTTATATATGTATAAATAAATAGAAAAATTAAACATTTTAGATAATTATAAGATATAGAAATGAAATAACTATTACTACTTAAAAATAATGACTAGCAGATTGGATTAGAAAAATACCCACCCTCCCCCACCCAAAAAATATATATAAATATACTAAGAAACATGTTTAAAGTGAAAAAGAAAGGATGAAACATAGATGGGTCAAAGACATAACAGGCAAATTTAAACAACAAGACAACTTATTATGGAAGAGAATGGCAAAGATTAAAGCTCTATCACTGAACAAAGCACCAGGAACAAATGTATTTACAGATGAATTTTACATAATTATTAAGATAATGCCAATGTTATTTAAACTCTCCCAGGTCGTATACAATAGAAATTATCCCCAATTCATCTTATAAACCTAGCAAAATGTTAACAATGAAACCCAACTCAGACAGTACAAAAAATTGTAGAATAGATCTGCTTATGAATGTAGACACAAAAATTCTAAATAAAATATTAGTAAACAGGATCCAGCAATGCACTAAAGGATAATACATCAAGTAAGGCTTGTTTCTGGGACACAAATGCAGTTCAATATCAGAAATTTATGACATTTTACAATTTAACTTAGTTTGTTACATCAAGAAAATAAAGGATCAAAATTAATCAAATTGATAAATGCTATTAAGTTACTTGATAAAATTCAGCAGACATTCCTAAGAAATACTCTAAATCAAAGAGAACAAGAAGAAACTAGTGAATAAGAGTATTTACAATAAACAATAATTAATATTATCCTTACAGGCAAAAATAAAAATATTCAATTAAAATCAAGGATTATCTAGGGATGCCCTTTCTTACCATAATTGGATAACACTGCCCTGGAGGTTATAACAGATGTAGTAAAATAACAGAAAGATGAGATAACTTGTATAAGTTGATATAAACATTGGAAGAGAAGAAAACTCGATTTAGTGATTGATATAATATAAATATTGAAAAATTAATAGTTTTTGTTATTATGTAAATACACACTTAAAAATGGAAGTGGAAGGACTTCCCTGGTGGTGCAGTGGATAAGAATCTGCCTAACAATGCAGGGGACACGGGTTTGAGCCCTGGTCCGGGAAGATCCCACATGGCTCAGAGCAACTAAACCCGTGTGCCACAACTACTGAGCCTGTGTGCCACAACTATTGAAGCCCTTGCACTTACAGCCCATGCTCTGCAACAAGAGAAGCCACTGCAATGAGAAGCCCACGCACTGCAATGAAGAGTAGCCCCCGCTCACCACAACTAGAGAAAGCCCACGTATAGCAACAAAGACCCATCGAAGCCAAAAAATAAAAATCTTAAAAAATAATAATAAAAAAATGGAAGTGGAAAAATTTCCATTCACAGTAGTTCCAAGACATAGAGTGCTTAAAAATGAATTCAACCAAAAAATGTATGGCCTTCCCTGGTGGCGCAGTGGTTGAGAGTCCGCCTGCCAATGCAGGGGACACGGGCTCGTGCCCCGGTCCGGGAAGATCCCATATGCCGCGGAGTGGCTGGGCCCGTGAGCCATGGCCACTGAGCCTGCGCGTCCGGAGCCTGTGCTCCGCAACGGGAGAGGCCACAACAGTGAGAGGCCCATGGACCGCAAAAAAAAAAAAAAGAAAGGACTTACGTATGGCTGGAGTAGAATGGTAGAGAGAAATGGAAAAAAGAACAATGAGTTTTGCGTAGGACCTCCAAGAGACACTCACTCTCCATTTATTTTTCTCATTTCAGAGAAAGAAAGCTTTTTACTCATCATAAGATGATATACTGACTTATGTAAACCACCATGGGGTAATTTACCCCAGTGATTCTCAACTGTGTGAAGTTTTTAAAAATACAAATACTCTGGTTGCATGCCAGCCTAATTAAACCAGAATCTCTGGGATGCAATCATTCCATCACTTTTCAAAACTCCTCAGCTGATTCAAATGTATGGCCAAGTGTGGAAGCCGTGAGTTTATGCCCTTGTCTTGACCATCTCTCCCACACTAGATTCTGTATTGACGACACGGCAGATGTGTTAGCACTAGATTCTCATCTCACTGGTTGGGAATGGGGTCCAGGCTTCATTAGTCCAATTTAGTCTCTTGGAAGAGTGCTTGGTGTACAGAGCAAGAGTGGACCCTGGATTCACTGTGCAGTTGTGTTTTTTGTGTCCTCCAGTCCCCCTCCCCCATTAAGCTTACTTCCTCTTAATGTTATCTCACTCTCCTTTTTTCTCTCAAATTTTCCAGTGTTCATTGCTCTCCTGTCTTACCCTTATGACTCCTCCAGGAAATAGAGGCAAGAGTTCCCTTCACCGCCCAGCCTTACTCATCTATAGCTGCAGTCAGCCTCATCCCCATTCCAGGCCGGGAGGGTGAGGAATCCCCCGACCTCCTCCCCTGTGCTCTGGATCCTATCTATTCTTTTCTCCCCATGGACTCGCTCCATTATCACCTGCCTTCCTAACCTCTTCCTTTCTAGGGTCTCATTTCCCTAAATTCCCTTGAATTTAGAAGTAAGTTCAAGTGTTTGTTGTGCTAAAAAAAAATCCCCAAATCATTATCTCTCTTCAGCTAATAGCCCATCTTTCTCCCCTTCTTAGTCAAGTTTCTTCAAAAGCTGTCCAAGACTTCCTGGCCCTCCAGTCACTCCTGTCTGTACCTCACCATCTGTACCTCGCCTTCTAGCTCCACGTCCCTGCTGACAATGCTCTGGAAGCAACCTAATGGCTCTGGGCCACTCCCTGGTGTTTCATACTATTGCACTTCTACCATCTTGGAAATTTCTCTTCTAGATGCTCCTTTCAACTCTGGCTACTCCCTCTTGGTCTCCTTTGTGAGGGTGTCTTTCTTTGCCCATTTCCCTGTCTGTTGTTCTACAGTGTCCTGCACTTAGAAGCTCTTCTCTGGTTCCTGCTACATTCCAGACAACCAGAGCTGAAAACTTGTCTTCACCACTAACTGGCCCTCGTGACATTGACAAGTTATTTAACCCTCTTGCCTCCGTTTCCACTTTTTTCAGTATTAGTGATAGTCAAGCCTATCTCAGTGTTATTTTGGGGACTGAATATGATAACATATGTAAATTACTTTGAACAGTGCCTCACATTCAATAAATGTTAGCTATTTTTATTATCATTGTTAGTATTTATGTTGATAAAGTTGAATAAACTATAGCTCCGGATGAGACCTCTCCTCTGAATAACAGACCTGTCGACATAGATACCTGTGGACAATCCCTCTCAGGTGTCCCGTAATTACTGCAATGCAATGCGTCCAAAGCTGAACTCACCCCTTTTCCCTCCTCTGCTTCTCCCCTTCCTAATCTGTGAACAGCGTCACTCAGGGACCTAACACAAAAACTTGGGAATCATGCTAGACAACTCCCCCACCACATTCAATTAGTGAGTAAATTTACATTTTAGGTCAAGGTGACCTAAAATGCTCGACCATGTAGCATGACTTGAGGTCTCACTTAGCCCTTCCAGGGGAATAACTTTTCTAGTGTATGTTGACCTAACTCTTCTTCCAGGACAATGTATCACCTCTTTGTGTTAAAGGCATTCTTGCCTGGCCCCCACTCTGAGATCTCCTGCTCAAAAGCAAAGGAAGTAGCTGTACAGCAATAGAGAGCATGGCCCTGAGAGACTGGCACACAGGACAGATATACTCTGATGGGAAGAAAGTCCATGGGAAAGATCTGGAGCTTGGGAAGCTGCAGGAGAGCAGGCCTGGAGGCCGTGTGAGCACGATGGACACCTGGAGAGAGGAGAGGGGACATATGGACAGGAGGTGGAGGCCCTGCATTCTTTCCAGAAGTGCTGGGGCCAACACAAAGGATACTGGATCTTCTTGGTCTCAGGGGTTTTTTTTGTTTGTTTTTTGTTTTTGCGGTACGCGGGTCTCTCACTGTTGTGGCCTCTCCCGTTGCGGAGCACAGGCTCTGGACGCGCAGGCTCAGCGGCCATGGCTCACAGGCCCAGCCACTCCGCGGCATGTGGGATCCTCCTGGACCGGGGCACGAACCCGTGTCCCCTGCATCGGCAGGTGGACTCTCAACCACTGCACCACCAGGGAAGCACTCGGGATTGTATCTTGACACCATGACGGTGCATGCACCGCAGCCTCCTCCCCTGCAACCATACTTCATACTTCCTGTGAGGTGGACCGGAAAGAAGGGAGTCAAAGAAAAGAGGGGCCCAGGCCGCTCTGCTTTCTACCGTTTTCTTCTTCAGATACTGATAACAAGTAAGTCATTTTCTGGAGTCTTCCACCAAGATTTCCTGCTTAGAGAGTTGTTCTACTTTTTTGCATATAAATGAGCTAACTGGTGAAAGGGGAGAAGAAATCCCTACAGACCCACACTACACTGCTTCATCTGAAAACCCCGATGCATTTCTGAATCCAACATTTTCTGGATTTTAGAAAGATAGTACAATCGCCCTCCAGGTGGGGCTAGTGTTTGCAGTCAAACACTAATGTTTCTGCAGTGAGTCATATGTATATTCACACTGAGTGGGACACATGAAGACTACAAAGAACCTCATGACAGTTAGATCAGAGTCTGCCTCCCAATGAGTATGAAAAAGCCTGTTGAATTCAGGGTTGTGGACAATGGATTCTGGACTCGTGTTATATTATTACTGTGGAAGTGCTGGGAGATGGTGCGTGTGTAAAATTCAGAAACGCCCATCGGGAAGTTAAACTTTCCCTGGTTCAGCAATGTAATGCTTTTGCTTTCTTATGGGATTAGAGAATATTAATTGAATAATCTTGGCTCCTGAACCAGTAATGTCAACAGCCTCTGTGTTCCCCTCCCCTGTATGACGCTGGCATATTTTGACAAAGAAACAACAAACAATATATGTAAATCCCCTGCTACAGGTTCTATTAGAATCTACTGGAATTTGCTTGGGACCTTTTCTGGGTGAGGTTTAAAAAGGACTTCATGGGTGCAGATTATACTTGGCTTGGGTGGAGGTGGAGACTGATTTCATCTTGGAAGTTGCTGCCCATGAAGAAGTAATACCGGATCAGGACACCTTGGAGTAAAGTGCTGAGATTCTTTGCAGAGGTTCATAGTGGCTGCACACCCACTTCCTCTGTTCTTTGGTCCTCAGTCTAAGCCAGCTCAGGGAAGTCAAGTCATGTGGGTGATACCTTAGTGAGAGTGCACCGTTGACCGGAACAGAAAAGGCAGAGAAACCCTTTCTCTTTGCCTTTGGTGTCCTGACATTTCTAAGCAAAGGAAACCAGGAGCCATCTGGCTCAAAGATGGAGGCAAATTTTCACTTTTCACTCTGTCAGACCTTAAAACAGCTCTGTGCTGCACATGTTAATGTTGCCTTGAGTGAAAAGGAAAAAGTTGATTCAATTGGCTGCTTTGCCCTCTGGTCACCAAACAACTCGCTTGATGCCACTCCCACCAGAAGTGTCTGACTCAAGCAGTTTCTTCCATATTCTGTTGACTCATCCTAAAGCTCATCATTAGGTAGGGTTGCCAGATAAAATATAGGACACCCAGTTAAATCTGAATTTCAGATAAAAAATAAATTATATTTTAGTGTATGTCCCATGCATTCAAATTCAAATTTACCTGGGCATACTGTATTTTTCTATGCTAAAGCTGGCAACCCTACATAATAAGTCAAATTCAAACAATAATATATCAGAAGTTTATTTTTTGGTCCTTTAAGAAAAGAACTTTCTCAGTGTCCCCAAGATACACAGCCCTACAGCATATCCAGAAGTTACCCTGAGACTAAATGCTCATGGCCAGCATGGGCAGTTGACCATGGAATTTCCACTGGCTTCTGGTCATCCATCAGTGAGTGATTGTGTCCCACGTGCCAGGCAGAGAATGTGACGTTGGGGTCAAACTTGATTCTTTGCCTCAACGATCTCACTCCTCCTTCATCTCTTGTTACACCCTCCCATCCCCACACACAACTCTTTACATCCGTCAGAATAAATTGCTTTCAGTTCCCTCAAAAGCAATATATTCTCTCGCCTCTGTATCCGCCCCAGCTCACACATAACACCGACAAGGACACCCTCGCCCCCAAGACTTCCCTTTGCCTAGCAACTCCTATATAACCCTCCTCTCCTCCTTCCATCCCCAAGCCTGCTGTGAGTGCCCTGCCCGTGTCCCGACAACATGGCACTCATCACGCCCACTGTCTGCTTCTTCACTGGCTGTTTCCCTCACTAGACCGAGGGCAGAGGCTGTCTTCTAGCTTACTGTCATTTGAACACCTGGTGCTTGGTAAAATTCATCAACTGAATAGTTGTTTCAAGAACTGCAAGAGGGCTTCCCTGGTGGCGCAGCGGTTGAGAGTCCGCCTGCCAATGCAGGGGACACAGGTTCGTGCCCCAGTCTGGGAGGATCCCACATGACGTGGAGCAGCTGGACCCGTGAGCCATGGCCGCTGAACCTGCGTGTCCGGAGCCTGTGCTCTGCAACAGGAGAGGCCACAACAGTGAGAGGCCCGCGTACCGAAAAAATAAAAATAAAAAATAAAATAAAATTTTAAAAGAAGCACTGCAAGAAGTGTTAGGGCTTCAGTGATGGTATATGTGAGGGGAAAATAAGGACAAATGTTTAGGGAGCCTCTGACACATCTCATTTCTCCAGTTTTATCCTAGAGCCAGGATCTCACCCGGATTAAGCAACTCTCTATGACACACCCTCCTTGACCCAAGCAGCTGTGGGCCATCCACTCTTTGTGGTGCTTTATCTTGTTTTACAGATTGGATCGCTTAACAGCAGGCCAGGAGGTGTCATGTGGAAGGAGAGGTGATGCAGGATTGCACCCCAACAGGTCTGGGCAGGGAGGCCGGGATGGGTGGGTAGCTCAGTGGGAGGCTGTGAACTTGGGCAAGGAAAGAGTGGAATGGTTGAAGGGAGGTGGAGATGCCTCCAGACAAAGTTTTCTCTTTGTGTGAGTGTGTCCTATTCTGGAAATGACACCTAAGCCAGGCTCCAAGCCAGCAGCAAATTGGAGTTTTGTGGCAGCCTGAAGTTTTTGTAATATTGGACACCTGCCTTAAGGAAAATAAGATAAAGTTATGAATATAACTTAGGTAGAGGGCTCTGGGAGGGACCATGAGAGTCCTGTGAAAAGTGAAGAAGGTCAGTGCTGGTATGTGCATGTGGGGTGCTGATTCTGGTAGGAAATCTGTGCTTATTCATAAATATTCATGAGAATCAACCACTTGAGGAACAACTTAAAAATAAAGCCCTGGGCTTCCCTGGTGGCGCAGTGGTTGAGACTCCGCCTGCTGATGCAGGGGACACAGGTTCACGCCCCGGTCCGGGAAGATCCTACATGCCACGGAGCGGCTGGGCCCGTGAGCCATGGCCACTGAGCCTGCGCGTCCGGAGCCTGTGCTCCGCAATGGGAGAGGCCACAACAGTGAGGGGCCCGCATACCACAAAATAATAATAATAATAATAAAAATGAAGCCCTTAATTCCATCTCAGAACTGCTGACTCTGTAATCAGAGGTTGAGATCTGGAAGTCTTAGGTGAGTCTTAATTCCTCAGAACAACTTATTTATAATACTAGACACCAGAAAGGAATGAACAGAGAGGGACACTGAGGGAAGGGGTGGGAAAATGGGAGACTGGGGCTGCTTCTGGCTATGCTTACCTGGGAGTCCATGAATTTTCAGCTTATTCCTGATATAGGATTTCTTCATTTTAAGATGTCTAGAGAAAGCATGGTAAAGTGTGTAGTAGATTTAGAAGCGTAGTAAAAGGGAAGTGATACGGTGTGCTAACACTGAGACTTTGAAGCTGGGTAAATGGGAGATGGCGGAACCAGTGAGGGAGGATTTGGCCTGTTTGGGTTTTGTTTTGTTTTGTTTCAACTATAAGCCAATTCCTGGAACAGTGAGTGCAATGGGGACACTAGGGGACCATACTGGCTACAGTAGTAAAATAATGGGGTAGGAAACCAGATTGAAATGTTAAATAGTGAAAGATGGAGGCTGGAGAGAAAATGAGGCATCAGATACACACAATTTATTAGATAAGTCTGGCAAGGAAAGAACAGGGAGAAAGGAAGTCATGTTTTTAGATGTGCACATTGGGAGGCAAAAAAACAGAAGCAGAAGGAAGTGAAGATTCTGGAGGCAGGATTGTCTTGTACACCACTGACTCCTTAGTGCTTAACACAGTGCCTGGCTCTTAGTAGGTGCTCAATAAGTATACTTATTTTTAACTTATTATGTTGTTATTTATTTATTCATTTATTTATTTATTGGCCACGCCTTGTGGCTTGTGGGATCTCAGTTCCCTGACCATGGATGGAACCCAGGCCACAGCAGTGAAAGCCCGGAATCCTAACCACTAGGCCACCAGGGAGCTCCCTTAACTTATTATTTTGAAACAATTATAGTCTTACAAGAAGTTGCAAAAATAGGAGATGGTCCTATGGGCCTATCCCCCAGCTTCCCCCAGTGATGACATCCCATAAAACTGCAGTACAATAACAAAACCAGGAAATTGAAATCGCCATCATGCTGATAACCAGACTCCAGGGCTTCTTCAGATTTCATCACTTATGCATGCACTCATATCATGTGGGTATACTCAGTTCTATGCAATTTTATCTCATAGATCTGTGTAACCACTGCCACAATCACTCCCTTGTGCTACCCTTTTATAGTTGCACCCAAACCCAGAAATTTCTTTTTGACTATTTATTGAAGGTGCAGGAGGAGTGAGAAGTGAAAAAGGGTCCAGATCAAAGGTTAACAGCTGGGAGTGCATTAGTTATACATTGGGATTTTGAAATATATTTATAAAATCTTGTTTTCTCTGATATGGATTATAAAAAGTTGACAAGTCAATGAAATGCCCTTGTGGGAAGCTATTGTCAGTAACATGCACCCTTGAGCAAGTGGCTGGAAATTTTTAATCTTTTTTTTGGTGGGGACCCGCCACGTGGCATGCAGGATCTTAATTCCCTGACCAGGGATTGAACCCGTGCCCCCTGCAATGGAAGCTCAGAGTCTTAACTGCTGGACCGCTGGGGAATTCCCTGGCTGGACATTTTTACATTCACACTCCTGAATATAAAACCATCATCAAGGTGACCATGGGTCTCAAAAGTCATAAAGTTATTTCCAAAGTTAGCACACTCGAGGTTCACTGGATGATTATTTTGGTTTTGCTCAGGTGAAAAGTACAACAAATAAAGCACAAATCTATCACTTTTAGATGCATTCTCTGAACTCCAACTAGACTGTACAAATTAAACACAAGCTTATTTACCTAGAGCAAATACAGAGTGACTTTCTTCAGAAGTCTTAGCATGGTCTTTTTTCACCACCCAATCCAGATCGATTGCAGTAAAATGTGAGGATACAGACTTTCCTCAAGTAGAATAGTAGATTTACTTCAGGATCACCATTCTTCTCTATGACCTATACTGTTGAAATAAGAGAAGGGATTTTAGGAAGATAATACCAACATGTTATGGCAATTCTATCTGTTGTTTTGGGGGGCATGTTTTTGATAGGTGGTGGATTCACAAGGACCAAAAACAACAAAGGAAACCATTTCTAACACTTGGAACTAGAATTTTGGAGAAATAATGGAGCATTATTTCAGAACTTTCTAATATATGTGACAATTGTAAATTCTGTATTATTTTTCCTTAGAGTTACCTGGAAAGGACCAAGATGGGGAAACAGGTAGATTCCAAAATTGACTCAAGATAACTCACAGCCACATAAAGTCATCAAAATGTTTAGCCTGAGAAGATCCCCTAAGGGGGTCATAAGGGAGTATGTTATAGGGGAGCCACTTCTGTCTCTGCCACCTCCCCTCCCCCAGTGAAACGGAGGTGCCAATGTGAAGGAAGAGCAGAAGAGAACATAAATCTCTGCTCTGTCTATCCTGTGGTGCTCCAGGCTGCTCCTCCCAACAGATCAAACCTGGCACATCAGGGCTTCCCTGGTGGCGCTGTGGTTGAGAGTCTGCCTGCCGATGCAGGGGACACGGGTTCGTGCCCCGGTCCGGGAGGATCCCACATGCCGCGGAGCGGCTGGGCCTGTGAGCCATGGCCGCTGAGCCTGCGCGTCCGGAGCCTGTGCTCCGCAACGGGAGAGGCCACAGCAGTGAGAGGCCCGCGTACCGCAAAAAAATAAAATAAAATAAACAAACAAAAAAAAACCCCTGGCACACAAGATGAAAGCTATCTGCCGTCCCTGGCTCAGGCAGCTCCTCTGCTGGGTACAGTCAGGCAAGATTAGAGAGGAGAATTGGAGAGAAACTCATCAGGAAGGGCAGCAACACTGAACCCAGAGAAAAGAGGACACAGGCTCAGTAGTTGTGGCACGTGGGCTCAGTAGTTGTGGCGCACGGGCTTCGTTGCTCCTCGGCATGTGGGATCTTCCCAGACCAGGGCTGGAACCCATGTCCCCTGCATTGGCAGGCGGATTCTTAACCACTGCGCCACCAAGGAAGCCCCTTAATCTTTTTTTTTATATTCACTTGTTTCTTCAAATTTAAGGGTTAAGACCTCGAACTACTTAAAACCAGAAACATGTACATAAGCTTGCTATGGGCTGGAGACCGTTCTCAGGACTCCCTTAATCCTACAACAGCTTGGTAAAATGGTATTGTCATCTTCACTTTCAAGATGCAGAAACTGAGGCACAGAGACATTAGGCAACTTGTCCAATGTCACATAGGCAATGGTGACAGAGTTGCTCCAAAGTCTGTGTCTTTGACCTCCTTCCTGTGCTCCAGATGGAAACATGGTAGGAAATGAGGCTGGAGGAGTCATCAGTGACCAGAGTCTGGGCCAGAGCAAGTAGGGAGGCCTGGTAGGCATGGTAAAGGTTTTGCTGAGCTGTCTAAATATGATGGGAAGCCATTGGAGGGCTTTTAGGAGGGGGTGACAGGGTCTAAGTTTTAAAAAGATGGCTCAGCTGTTTGCAGAGAATGAAGGGTAGGGGCAAGGGTGGGAGAAGAGAGATAATTAGAAGTTATGACATTGGCCTAGTCAAGGGATGATGAGGCTTGGACTAGGGTGACAGTTGGGGGAGTGGTAAGAAGGGGCCAGATTTGCTGACAGATTGGATGTGAGGGGTGTGTGTGTGTGTGTGTGAGTGTGTGTGTGTGCGTGTGTGTCAGGGGTGGAATCAAAAATGTCCCCACAGCTTTTGGGCTGAGCAGGGCACTGGAGCTGTCTTTTACATCTCAAGTTCTATTTGGATACGAAAAGTTTGGGAACCCTAAAAAGCATGCATGTGCTGCAAATGGAGATGGTGAGTGCGTTGTTGGATATTCAAAGCTGCCTCCCTTTGCTTCCTGTCTTGAGGAGAGGGAGGGCTCCGGGTTTGGGACAGAATTTCACTACAGAGACTCCAATCTTCCTTCGAACCCCGAGTTCTGACCTCACCGGCCGGGCAGTACGGCCCCACCCTCCCCTGCCTTGCTGCCTCCGCAGTTCCCATCCTCATCCCTCTGCGTGCTCCTTACCCAAACAGGGGTTTGAAGGATGAATACAAGAACAAAGAAAGGACATTTCAGCAGAAGGAACCACCGTGTAAAGTCAAGGAAGTTTGAAATTGCGTATTACGTTTCAGAGATTTACAAGTAGTTTTATCCTTGCATATGAATTGCATGAGAATGAGTGAGAGGAATATGATTATCAAATAAGATGGTTCTTTTATTCAGAAATATTTGCGTGCCTGACAAGATCATTGTTCTCCTGGATCTTAGGGGTGTGTGTGTTTGTGTGTGTGTGTGAGTTCTGTGGGAACCGTAAAGTACTACATATTGGGTTGGCCAAAAAGTTTGTTCGCGTTTTCCTATAACATCTTACAGAAAAACCCAAACGAACTTTTTGGCCAACACAACAAAATGCCATGTATTTAGAATGTGATGGGATAAAAACAACTAGAGAAATAAGTTAACTTCAGGAAATGGTAAGCCATGTGATGAAGAGGGGAAGGTGATACAAACTGACTTAAAAGACTAGTTTAGTTTTGGGTAGTCAGCACTGTGGTGCATTTGAGCTGAGTCCTAAAGGCCAGCCTACTGAGAGAAGGCACAGGAAAAGAGAGCCCCAAGTGGCCCAAAGGAAGAAATGAGCTTGTCATGTTGAAAAGCAGAAAGAAAGCCAGTGTGGGTGTGTGTGGAGAGAAGGAGGAAGATGGCATGAGAGAAGATCAGAGATGGCAGGGCCAGGGAGAGGGGTTCGCAGGTTTCTAGGTGGGAAGGGATGCCACGGAGAGTTTTGAGCTGGGATGTAACATGATTTATATTAGATCATTCCACTGTATAGGGAATGAGTTATTGCTGATAAGAGGGTAGCCTGGATACCAGATCTGAAGCTATTGACGGGGTTGATGGGGAATTAGACTAGGGTGTAAGGTGGTGGCATCAGATGGAGAGAAGGGGACAGACTTGGTATGAATTTTGGAGGTAGAACCAACTGGATCAGTTGATAGGTGACATACAGGTTGGGGTAAAGGAAAGAGAGGACTCAAGGATCAGTCCTAGGTTTCTGGCTTGAGCAGGTGGGTGAACTGTGGAGTCACTTGCTGAGATAGGAGAACTGGGTTTGTAACGTTGGGGGTGGGAGTCTTCTCCTGGGTCTGTTCAGTTTGGGTTGCTTATTTGACTTTCAAGTCCACATGTCAATTGGATATAGGAATCTGGAGGTCAGAGGAGTCATCCAGACTGTAGATGCCAATTTAAGAGTCATCAGCTCCCAGATGATATATAAGCACAAACCCCATGGGAACTGTAAAGTCCTATTTCTACTGTGGCAGGAAATATTAGCTGATGTGCTTCCCCCTTGCCACTCTTTTTCCCATTCTTCAGGTACTGGTGAGGGCATGCCACACTCCCAGCCTTCAGAATGCGGTTCTTACATCAGGAATGCAAAAAGAAATGCAGAAATGCCAGGCCCAAAGACAGGGATGCCAGAGGTTAGTGTCTTCTCCTAAGGCCACTGTCCCAAATCTACTACAGGAACTTTGTACTGCTGGGTTTCCATTGAGTAGGACTCAGTTTCTGCTGCCAGGTGGAATAGAGCTTGAGATAGAATTTAAACATATATATTTACATATATATATAATTTAATATATATAATTACTATATATACATAGAGTAAATGAATATATAAAATATATTACAGTTGTGTAATTGCTAACCTTTATTCAGTACTCAAGTATATGCTGAGTGAAAAGCTTCCCTGTATTAGCTCATTTAATATTTGTGATAATCTTTTTATTTTTTAACATCTTTATTGGAGTATAATTACTTTACAATGTTGTGTTCGTTTCTGCTGTATAACGAAGTGAATCAGCTATATGTATACATATAACCCCATATCCCCTCCTTCTTGCATCTCCCTCCCACCCTCCCTATCCCACCCCTCTAGTCACAAAACACTGAGCTGATCTCCCTGTGCTATACAGCTGCTTCCCACTAGCTATCTATTTTACATATGGTAGTGTCTATATGTCAAAGCTACTCTCTCACTTTGTCCCAGCTTACCCTTCCCCCTCTCCCTGTCATCAACTCCACTCTCTTCATCTGCATCTTTATTCCTGTCCTTCCCCTACATTCATCAGAACCTAGGTTCTTTTTTCTTTTTTTTAGATTCCATATATACGTGTTAGCATACGGTATTTGTTTTTCTCTTTTTGACTTACTTCACCCTGTATCTGTGCATTAATTTTTTTTAACATCTTTATTGGAGTATAATTGCTTTACAATGGTGTGTTAGTTTCTGCTTTATAACAAAGTGAATCAATTATACATATACATATAATCCCATATCTCTTCCCTCTTGCGTCTCCCTCCCTCCCACACTCATGTGCATTAATTTTGTATCCTGCAACCTTACCAAATTCATTGATTAGTTCTAGTAGTTCTCTGGTGGCATCTTTAGGATTTTCTATGTATAGTATCATGTCATCTGCAAACAGTGACAGTTTTACCTCTTCTTTTCCTATTTGGATTCCTTTTGTTTCTTTTTCTTGTCTGATTGCTGTGGCTAAAACTTCCAAAACTATGTTGAATAATGGTGATGAGAGGGGGCAACCTTGTCTTGTTCCTGATCTTAGTGGAAATGGTTTCAGTTTTTCACCATTGAGAACAATGTTGGCTGTGGGTTCATCACATATGGCCTATATTATGTTGAGGCAGGTTCCCTTTATGCCCATTTTCTGGAGAGTTTTTATCATAAATAGGTGTTGAAATTTGTCAAAAGCTGTTTCTGAGTCTACTGAGATTATCATATGGTTTTTATTCCTTAATTTGTTAATGTGGTGTATCACATTGATTGATTTGCATATATTGAAGAAACTTTGCATCCCTGAGATAAACCCCACTTGATCATGGTGTATGATCCTTTTAATGTGCTGTTGAATTCTGTTTGCTAGTATTTTGTTGAGGATTTTTGCATCTATGTTCATCAGTTATATTGACCTGTAGTTTTCTTTTTTTGTGACATCTTTGTCCGGTTTTGGTATCAGGGTGATGATGGCCTTGTAGAATGAGTTTAGGAGCGTTCCTCCCTCTGCTATATTTTGGAAGAGTTTGAGAAGGATAGGTGTTAGCTCTTCTCTAAATGTTTGATAGAATTCGCCTGTGAAGCCATCTGGTCCTGGGCTTTTTTTGTTGGAAGATTTTTAATCTCAGTTTCAATTTCAGTGCTTGTGATTGGTCTGTTCATATTTTCTATGTCTTCATGGTTCAGTCTTGGAAGGTTGTGTTTTTCTAAGAATTTGTCCATTTCTTCCAGGTTGTCCATTTTATTGGCATATAGTTGCTTGTAGTAATCTCTCATGATCCTGTGTATTTCTACAGTGTCGGTTGTTACTTCTTTTTCATTTCTAATTCTGTTGATTTGAGTCTTCTCCCTTTTTTTTCTTGATGAGTCTGGCTAATGGTTTATCAATTTTGTTTATCTTCTCAAAGAACCACCTTTTTGTTTTATTGATTTTTTTTGCTGTTTCCTTCATTTCTTTTTCATTTATTTCTGATCTGATTTTTATGATTTCTTTCCTTCTGCTAACTTTGGGGTTTTTTTTTGTTGTTGTTCTTCTTTCTCTAGTTGCTTTAGGTGTAAGGTTAGGCTGTTTATTTGAGATTTTTCCTGTTTCTTGAGGTAAGATTGTATTGCTATAAACTTCCCTGTTAGAACTGCTTTTGCTGAATCCCATAGGTTTTGGGTCATCATGTTTTCATTGTCATTTGCTTCTAGGTATTTTTTGATTTCCTCTTTGATTTCTTCAGTGATCGCTTAGTTATTTAGTAGTGTATTGTTTAGCCTCCATGTGTTTGTATTTTTTATAGTTTTTTTTTTCCTGTAATTGATATCTAGTCTCATAGTTGTGGTTGGAAAAGATACTTGATACAATTTCAATTTTCTTAAATTTACTAAGGCTTGATTTGTGATCCAAGATATGATCTATCCTGTAGAATGTTCCATGAGCACTTGAGAAGAAAGTGTAATCTGCTGCTTTTGGATGGAATGGCCTATAAATATCAATTAAGTCTATTTGGTCCATTGTGTCATTTAAAGCTGTGTTTCCTTATTTATTTTCATTTTGGATGATCTGTCCAATGGTGAAAGTGGAGTGTTAAAGTCCCCAACTATTATTCTGTTACTGTCAATTTCCCCTTTTATGGCTGTTAGCATTTGCCCTATGTATTGAGGTGCTCCTGTGTTGGGTGCATAAATATTTACAATTGTTATATCTTCTTCTTGAATCGATCCCTTGATCATTATCCAGTGTCCTTCTTTGTCTCTTGTAATATTCTTTATTTTAAAGTCTATTTTGTCTGGATTGAAAGTAAAAAGACACAAATTATAAACCATTCAAACAATAAGTAGAGAGAGAGTGTGACTATAGAAACATCAAACAACATAGATTTCAAGAAAGAAGTATACAATTCAGAGCAAAAAAAAGAAAGAAAGAAGTATTACCAAAAATAATGATAAATGGGACAATTTATCAGAAATACTTAAAAATCCTGGGCTTCCCTGGTGGCGCAGTGGTTGAGAATCTGCCTGCTAATGCAGGGGACATGGGTTCGAGCCCTGGTCTGGGAGGATCCCACATGCCGCGGAGCAACTAGGCCCGTGAGCCACAACTACTGAGCCTGCGCGCCTGGACCTGTGCTCCGCAACAAGAGAGGCCGCGGCAGTGAGAGGCCCGTGCACGGCGATGAAGAGTGGCCCCCGCTTGCCACAACTAGAGAAAGCCCTCGCACAGAAACGAAGACCCGGCACAGCCAAAAATAAATTAATTAATTAATAAACTCCTACCCCCAACACCTAAAAAAAAAAAAAAAAAAAAAAAATTAAAAAAAAAAGAAATACTTAAAAATCCTAAAAGTGATTTATTTAATAACAGGACTTCACAATACAGTGTTAAAGTCCATACCCCAACAACAACAACAACAACAACAACAAAAAGTCTATTTTGTCTGATATGAGAATTGCTGCTCCAGCTTTCTTTTGATTTCCATTTGCATGGAGTATCTTTTTCCATCCCCTCACTTTCAGTCTGTATGTGTCCCTAGGTCTGAGGTGGGTCTCTTGTAGACAGCATATATATGGGTCTTGTTTTTGTATCCATTCAGCAAGCCTGTGTCTTTTGGTTGGAGCATTTAATATGTTTACATTTAAGGTAATTATCAATACGTATGTTCCTACTACCATTTTCTTAACTGTTTTGAGTTTGTTATTGTAGGTCTTTTCCTTCTCTTGTGTTTCCTGCCTAGAGAAGTTCCTTTAGCATTTGTTGTAAAGCTGGTTTGGTGGTGTTGAATTCTCTTAGCTTTTGCTTGTCTGTTAACGTTTTAATTTCTCCGTCAAATCTGAATGAGATCCTTGTTGGGTAGAGTAATCTTGGTTGTAGGTTTTTCCCTTTCATCACTTTAAATATGTCCTGCCACTCCCTTCTGGCTTGCAGAGTTTCTGCTGAAAGATCAGCTGTTAACCTTATGGGGATTCGCTTATATGTTATTTGTTGCTTTTCCCTTGCTACTTTTAATATTTTTTCTTTGTATTTAATTTTTGATAGTTTGATTAATATGTGTCCTGGCATGTTTCTCCTTGGATTTATCCTGTATGGGACTCTCTGTGCTTCCTGGACTTGAGTGACTATTTCCTTTTCCATGTTAGGGAAGTTTTCAACTATAATCTCTTCAAATATTTTCTCAGTCCCTTTCTTTTTCTCTTCTACTCCTGGGACCCCTATAATTCAAATGTTGGTGTGTTTAATGTTGTTCCAGAGGTCTCTGAGACTGTCCTCAATTCTTTTCATTATTTTTTCTTTATTCTGCTCTGTGGTAGTTATTTCCACTATTTTATCTTCCAGGTCACTTAACCGTTCTTTTGCCTCAGTTATTCTGTTATTGATTCCTTCTAGAGAATTTTAAGTTTCATTTTATTGTGTTGTTCATCTTTGTTTGCTCTCTAGCTCTTCTAGGTATTTTTTAAAAGTTTCTTGTATTTTCTCCATTCTATTTCCAAGATTTTGGATGATCTTTATTATCATTATTCTGAATTCTTTTTCAGGTAGACTGCCTATTTCCTCTTCATTTGTTTGGTCTGGTAGGTTTTTACCTTGCTCCTTCGTCTGCTGCTTATTTCTCTGTCTTCTTATTTTGTTTAACTTACTGTGTTTGGGGTCTCCTTTTGACAGGCTGCAGTTCGTAACTCCCATTGTTTTTGGTGTCTGCCCTCAGTGGGCAAGGTTGGTTCAGTGGCTTGTGTAGGCTTCCTGGTGGAGGGAACTGGTGCCTGTGTTCTGGTGCATGGGGCTGGACCTTGTCTTCCTGGTGGGCAGGGCTGTGTCCAGTGGTGTGTTTTGGGGTGTCTGTGAACTTAGTATGATTTTAGGCAGTCTCTCTGCTAATGGGTGAGGTTACGTTCCTGTCTTGCTAGTTGTTTGGCATGGGGCATCCAGCACTGGAGCTTGCTGGCTGTTGGGTGGAGCTGGGTCTTAGCATTGAGACGGAGATCTCTGGGAGAGCTCTCATTGATTGATATTACGTGGGACTGGGAGGTCTCTGGTGGTCCCAGTATCCTGAACTCGGCTCTCCCACCTCAGAGGCTCAGGCCTGACACCAGGCTGGAGCACCAAGACCCTGTCAGCCACATGGCTCAGAAGAAAAGGGAGAAAAAAAGAAAGAAAAAAAATTTTTTTAAATAAATAATTTTAATTACTAAAATGAAAAAAATTTTTTAATTTAAATAAAAAATTTTAAAAAATAATAATAATAAAAAGAGAGAGCAACCAAACCAATACAAAAATCCACCAATGACAACAAGTGCTAAAAACTATGCTAAGGTAAACATAAAAATCAGAAACAAATCAGTCTCAGACAGGAAACCCCAAGTCTACAGTTGCTCCCAAAGTCCACTGCCTCGACTTTGGAATTATTCGTTGTCTATTCAGGTATTCCACAGATGCAGGGTACATCAAGTTGATTGTGGGGATTTAATCTGCTGCTTTTAAGGCTGCAGGGAGAAATTTCCCTTTCTCTTCTTTGTTTGCACAGTCCATGGGGTTCAGCTTTGGTTTCGGCCCTACCTCTGCGTGTAGGTCACCCTCAGGCATCTGTTCCCCACCCAGACAGGAGGGTGGTAAAGGAGTGGCTGATTAGAGGGCTCTTGCTCACTCATACCTGGGGGAGGGAGGGGTACGGTAGTTATAATTGGAATGTGGGGCAGCCTGCAGCGGCAGAGGCCATCATGATGTTGCAACAGCCTGAGGCACGCCATGTGTTCTCCTGGGGAAGTTGTCCCTGGATCACAGGACCCTGGCAGTGGCAGGCTACACAGGCTCCTGGTGTGTGTGTGTGTGTGTGTGTGTGTGTGTGTGTGTTATACTGACCTGTGCTTGCACACAGGATTTTTGGTGGCTGCAGCAGCAGTGTTAGCGTTTCGTACCCATCTCTGGTGTCCACCTCTGGTGTCTGAGCTGATAGCTGCAGCTCATGCTGGTCTCTGGAGCTCATTTAGGTGGTGTTCTGCCTTCTGTGTGCAGACAGGAAAGGAATCCCCTCTCCTCACACACCCCAAAACAATGGTCTCTTGCCTCTTAGGCAGGTCCAGACTTTTTCCCAGACTCCCTCCCAGCTAGCTGTGGCGCACTAGCCCCCTTCAGGCTGTGTTCACGCAGCCAACCCCAGTCCTCTCCCTGGGATCTGAACTCCAAAGTTCAAGCCTCAGCTCCCAGCCCCTACTCGCCCTGGCGGGTGAGCAGACAAGCCTCTCGGACTGGTGAGTACCGGTTGGCAGCGATCCTCTGTGTGGGAGTCTCTCCGCTTTGCCCTGTGCACCCCTGTTGCTGCGCTCTCCTCCATGTCTCTGAAGCTTCCCCCCCGCCCCGGCTCACCCCCTGTCTCCACCAGTGAAGGGGCTTCCTAGTGTGTGGAAACCTTTCCTCCTTCACACCTCCCTGCCCGAGGTGCAAGTCCCGTCCCTATTCTTTTGTCTCTGTTTTTTCTTTTTTCTTTTGCTCTACCCAGGTACATGGGGATTTTCTTGCCCTTTGGGAAGTCTGAGGTCTTCTGCCAGCGTACAGTAGGGGTTCTGTAGGAGTTGTTCCACGTGTAGATTTAGTTTTGATATATTTGTGGGGAGGAAGGTGATCTCCACATCTTACTCCTCCACCATCTTGAAGGCTCCCCATTGTGATAATCTTTGAGGTAGGAATCAAATCTCCATTTTACAAATGAGGTTCTGAGGCACCCAAAGATAGTTACATGTTTTGTACAAGTGAGTCTGTGCCCTATGAGATTCCTATTTGTAATTTCTTATTCTTGTTTCCTCAACCACCTGTGAGACAGAGAATAATTCTCAGTTTCCTTGGAATGCTGGAATAGTCTACCCTAACAGAGTAATAAAGTTTTCACTGCCTGTGAAATAGAAACGATTGCAGCTTTTAAATGTCATGGTAATTTATCCCCTAGCTTTTATCCATCACGTTTTTAAAAATTGTATGGCCTGACTCTGGGTGCCCAGCCCCTCGCTGGGTTGGCTTAGTTTCACCACTGATGGAACCTGCTTGGTTGAAAGACCCAGCACGACCCTCCTGAGATGTGTTGGCAATTCCAGGTCCAGGTTATTTCGACATCTTTTTCAAGCAGATGGAGCTGCAGTGTCTCCCTGGTGAGTAGAAATGTGTATAAATAGAACACCAACTGTTCCTTAAGATTTAATAGCACAGAGTTCCTTCCAGGGCTTGTTTGCGCTTGTAATAATACAGAGATATGGTTTCTCCTACCATGTGAAAATGGGCAGTTATCCCTTGGAGTCAGATATTTCTTGAGGTCTTGCCTTCTCAGTAGGCATGGGTCTTGTTTGCTCAAAGATGTAAAACTATGGACTTCTCATCCTCCCTGGAAATGCAGGTCATGTTGGGAGCTGGGCTGCATCACAGGCCTGGAGATTTCATGGAACCACCCTCTGGAGTCTGAAAGCACCAGCTGTTGAAACACACACATGCCACTTGTCCATGTGTAACAAATCAAACACCCAGACAGAAATAAGGCCCCTTAGGACAGAATTGTTTAAACGGTACTGCTTTCCTTGAACATTTCCATAGCTTTTGCCTATAATTTACAATCTGTACTTGATGTTGTTGTTTTTGAATTCTGGTTCATCTATGCAATGGAGCCCTCGGTTCTGCCCACCAAGTGGCTGGCCAAGAATTCCATAGCATTCTTCTGCCACGCAGTTGCTCTCTACCCCAGGAGTTAAGACAAACGGGCACATGGAGGGCTGGATAACACTGCCCTTCCCTTCTTCCAGTCAAAAATGGGGGTGTGGCCTCTCTGCCACTCCCCGCCCCCTACCCGGCCCCTCCTGTGCCCACTGGCTCACCTGCATCTCCAGAGACAGCTGGGCCCTGCTATAGGGCACTTCTATTTCTATTAGACATTGTCTATTGTCATTGTAACAAAACGGGCTATTTTTTAAGGCTTCTGGCTTCTGCGGTGTGACAGGGCAAAGACAGACGCAGTAGGTGAGTCCTCCCCACTGCTTCCTCCTTCCTCCTCTCTACCCCTCACAGGGAGGGGCATTTCCCCCTCCCCATGGGTCTCTGTGCTTCCCTTCCTGGAGACCAAGCAGGTTAATGGTGGGGAGGAAACAAAAGGAAGAAAGAGTTGGGGAAGACAGACAAGCCAGACTAGGGTTAGATAGGTGGGTTTGCAGTAAGGGCAGTTAGTTGCAGGGCTTGACCGAATTAGGAGGAAATAGGCTTTCTGGAAGTGTGATGAGTTACAGATTTCAATGAACATTCTTCAGGAGACACAAAGACTGGAAAACACACTAACATTATTTTTGGCTACCAGACTGTATTTCTTAATGCCGCTTGGTACATGGATCCATGGGAACGGGAATCTGCTGGTACACAAATTTGGTCAGTCAGGACCAGAACATTTATTTGGATCCTAGTGTACTTTGCTGGAGGGACAACCAGTCATGTTCCATGGGCGGAGGCTATGAGAGTAGCACTGTCCATTACTGGCACTTTCAGCTCAAATTCCCTCTCCTCCATCTCAGGACCTACCTGCCTGCGACTCTAGGATTCTGCCCTCTGCTGGGCTGAAGTACCCCAGTTTAGAGGGCCATGAAATGTTTTCTTTTCTTTTAAAATCAGAAGAAAAAATGAATATAAACCACCCTGGATTATACTTTTGTACCAATTCAGCCGTAAAATATAATTTCTAATATTTGTTTATGGAGGAAGGAGCCCCCAAAGGCAAAAGTCCCCCAAACAGGCCCCATCTTGCACCACCTGCCCCAGTCACAGGGCCCACTACGATCAGGGCAGGTTGAATTCAGAAGTGAAATATGTGTAACATGGCTTGCCCACAGCCCTAAGCCAATTCTTCAACTTTGCTTTTAATAAAATTGGGATAGTAATTTGATCTTCATCTGTTTAATTCCTCTATCTATTGCTCAGTTGTCCTGAAATCAGGCAGCCTCTTCAAACTCCAGCACATCAGCTAATCATTTCGGTCTCACACTCCCAGCTTATTTCACTAGGTCAAACCCATTAGTTTCACAAACTTCTATATGGCTAATGTTATTCTTGACACCTTTTTTTTTTTTTGTGGTACACGGGCCTCTCACTGTTGTGGCCTCTCCTGTTGTGGAGCATAGGCTCCAGACGCACAGGCTCAGCGGCCATGGCTCACAGTCTTAGCCGCTCCGTGGCATGTGGGATCTTCCTGGACCGGGGCACGAACCCGTGTCCCCTGCATCGGCAGGCGGACTCTCAACCATTGCGCCACCAGGGAAGCCCCTTGACACCTTTTTGATTCAACTAAATTTACCCAAATAAAAGCTTCACTGTGGTCACATGGACTCCTATGGTTTGGGTGTCACTCTAGCACGTGGAGCACCCAGATAGGTATGAGCCTTTTGGGATCCGACTCAGTAAAGGGGTCTCTGTATTTGGTTGTGGGCACCATAACCTTGACTCTAACAGCCAGGTTGAAAGCCTCCCAAAATAGACTTCTCTTTTCCATTCTAGTCCCTCAAACTTGCTTCCACACTGCAACTGCATGGATCCGTTGAAAACACAAATCTGAATATGTCAATGTCAACTGCGTGTGCCTAAACTCCTCAGTGACCTGCCCTGTATTTGGAAGAAAGCAAAGATGCTAACATGGCCCTGCCTGGCAGGCTCTCCATCCCACTGACATGCTCCCCACACAGGCCTTCTCCCAGTCGCTGGCTCACACCTCTCATTTCCCACCGCAGAGCCTTCAAGCATGCTATTCCCTGGCACCATCTGCTGCAGTTCTTGCCCAGGCAATGTCCCCTTATCCTCAGGGCATGGCATTGCTGTTGCTCTTGGACTCCCAAGTCTCAAAGTCCCTTACATTATCTTCACTGACCATTTCATATTTCTTCTGAGCACTTAACAAAGCTTGCAATGACATTTGTGTGGTTACTTGGTTAATGTCAAGTCTCTCCTAGGGTCATAAACTCCATGTGGGCAGGGCCTGTCTTGTTCACCATGTGTTTCCAATGCTTAGCACAAAGCCTGGTTCACCTATGACTTTATAAAGACAAAATGGATGCTCTTTTAAAAAGAATGACTAAATTCATACTGTAATGAGCTTTATCCTAAAGATTTTAGAGTGGGTCTATCCTGTTCTTTCGTACTAAAGAACTGATAATAAGCCTATCCACTGTGGCTCAGACGATAGTCTATGTTCTTTCTGGACCCTCTTCTGGGTGATCTATGCTGTTCTTGTCCTGCTAGGAGTCCCACTACTTATTTCAGGGCTTTCAGTGCTCATCACAGACAGTTGCTAACTTTTACTTAGGCACTTGCTCAAAGAAAAGTCTTTAAGTACAAAATCCCTTTCAGTGATTTCTACTGAAGTCTTGGCCTCTCTCCAATTTGCTTCACAACTTTTTAGACAGCTATTTAATTTTGTAATGAAAAGGACTGCATGATGCTGTGGCTTTGTTTAACTTGAGCATCCTGTGTCTGTGTTCTCTTTGGTAGCTTCATTCTCTCTGCAGGACCGGCAATGCCTCTGTGACTCTGCACTGGTGAAGGCATCTGCATTCTGGAATAACAATAAGAGTTCACTTTTATTGAGTGCTCACTATGTGCCAGGCACTGTTCTAAATATTAGCTTATTTAATCCTCAAATCAATCTAGTAAGGCAAGGACTATTATAGTACCCATTTACAGGTCCAAAACACCAAGGTATGAGAGTTTAAGAAACTTGCCCAAGGTCATACTCTAGAAGTAGTAAAGCCAGGACTCAAACCCGGGCAGCCTCGCTCCAGCATCCTGGCTGGTCACCACTAAGTACCAATGCCTCCCTAGGGACTTGTGGATGCCATGACATTTCTGGGCAAGCTTCATTAATGAAACCCCTCATTGAAAGAAATAATTAGGGAGTGGCTCAGGGAACGCATCTCTTCTCCTGCTCCCCTGGTGACTGTGGTATTGTAGGTAGATAGTGGGTATACGGAATTTTCTTCTGGCTGCGAAATAACTGCTACCTTGGCCAGTCACTCGTTCTCTCTCTCCTTTCTGGTCAGCAAAAAGAGAATTGGCATACATATTGGGCTGTGAATAAGTTAGACATTTAGAAGCTGATGACCCTTTGTGCTTATCATATGGCACA
Organism: Mesoplodon mirus; assembly: GCF_964341445.2. NCBI lineage: Eukaryota > Metazoa > Chordata > Mammalia > Artiodactyla > Ziphiidae > Mesoplodon > Mesoplodon mirus. The sequence goes on from NC_138984.1 coordinate 35,509,433, forward strand.
GTACTGGTCATAACAGGAACTCAAAAATGACTGTTGGATGAAGAAAATAGTACGAGTGGGATGGGTTCCACAGTTTGGGCTCTTGGCTCATTTTCTATGTTGAAATTCATCCCTCCAATTTACTGGAAGATCTAGAAATAGTAAGCCCACCCAAGAAGCTAAAATATCACGGGATGGTGCAGGAAAATATTATCATCTTAACACTTAAACCATTAGAGCAGATCAAGTCAGGCATTTCTTGGTAGTCTTCAAAGAGCCTTCTCAACAAGGAGCATCTGGGTTTCCTTTGAGGACTGTCTTTCTTGCGCATTACTCTCCCTTCCCTATGTCATTCTGGTCTCCTAACACTGTCTTGCATCAGGTACCATATTAAACAATCCAAACCTCCTGCCATGCTAGTAACTGACAGACTCAGTTCTCTGCTCTGTCCAGCCACTTGAGCCCTCTCACTTCCTCTTCTTATTTGTGCCTTGTTTTCATTATTTTTCTTTACCCTTTAAGGCTATGTCTCATGCATATGTTCCTCACCCCCACTCCAGTTTGTTTCTTATTTCATTTTCTAGTCATTTTCCCTTTGAACAATCATTAGTGATCACAGTGCAATCCATATTAATTGGAAATGATAAAAAGACGAACAAAAGACATCTAGCCACAGATAAATTTTAAAATAAAATTCTTGGGACTTACCTGGTGGCGCAGTGGTTAAGAGTCTGCTTGCCAATACAGGGGACATGGGTTCGAGCCCTGGTCTGGAAAGATCCTACATGCCACAGAGCAACTAAGCCTGTGTGCCACAACTACTGAGCCTGTGTGCCACAACTACTGAAGCCCATGTGCCTAGAGCCTGTGCTCTGCAACAAGAAAAGCCACAACAATGAGAAGTGCACCGCAACGAAGAGAAGCCCCCGCTCGCCGCAACTAGAGAAAGCCTGTGCACAGCAACAAAGACCCAATGCAGCCAAAAAATAAGTAAATAAAAATAAATTTTAAAAAATTCTTGGGGCTTCCCTGGTGGCGCAGTGGTTGAGAGTCCGCCTGCCAATGCAGGGGACACAGGTTCGTGCCCTGGTCCGGGAGGATCCCACATGCCGCGGAGCAAATAAGCCCATGAGCCATGGCCGCTGAGCCTGCGCTCTAGAGTCCTTGAGCCACAACTGCTGAGCCTGCGTGCCTGGAGCCCGTGCTCTGCAGCGGGAGAGGCCACCGCAGTGAGAAGCCCATGCACCGCAACTGGAGAGAGCCCACGTGCCGCAATGAAGACCCAACACAGCCAAAAATAAATAAACAAAAAATAAATAAATTAAAAAAAAATTCTTAACACTCAGGCTCAAAGAAAGACTAAAAAAAGAAAATATAGACTTATAAAAATAGACAATGAAAAGGTTCTATGTCAAAACCTATGACATGTGACTAAAACTATATTGAGGGGGAAATTTTATAACTTGAAATGTTTTATTTTTAATCTAGAATGATTGAAAATAAAAGAGCTAACCTTTCAACTCAAGAAGGCAGAAAAAGAAAAATAAATCCAGAAAAAGTAGGAATAGGGATAACAAAGATAGAAGAAGAAAAAATATTTAGAAAATGGGAAAAGAGTAGAATTGATAAATAAAACCAAAAACTTTTTTGGGAAAATCTAATAATTAAATATTTAACAAGTCTGCTTAAGGAAAAAAAAATGAGAAAATTCAAATAAATAGAATTAGGAATAAGAACTAGGATATAACTATTATATTCAACTTCATGCCTATAAATTTGCATTGCTTATACTACCAAAAATTTAGGATACACACTCCTCAGTGTAAGAAGACAAATGCACTTCAATGGAAAAAATAGTTGACTATGATATACAGATATTATGGAAAACAATTTAGCCATTAAAAATAATGAAGAGCTTTGGCCCAGGATTAATCCTTCCAAGGGGGATTCCTGGAATCTTCTCTTCCTGGTCTCCCTGTGTCCAATCCCCTTACTTTGGCCCATTTGCCACAGATTTTCCTACTGTTCTCTCTGATGGTGTCATTGGTCTCCTTAACAGTCTTAATAGATCTTTCATCATAAAATCCAGTAAATCTTCCACTTGAAGCTCTTAACCATTTGGCAATCAGTTTAAGAACATTTACTTCCAGGGGGCTCATGTATGTGTACGTTCATAAAATACAAAACACAGTCACTGTCCTCAAGAAACTGACAGCTGGATATAATGAATGATTCAGTAAAAATTACAAAGTGAAATTTTATTAAGTACCCAGAAGCAGACTATGAGGCTTAAGCTGGGTGGAGCATGCGAAAATGTTTTGGAAACTGGACAGTGGCATGCAAATATTGCTTATTATTATTGTAGTTATTATTTTATTTGCTATAGTTCCAACAAAAACTCTTGACTGCCTATATGTAAATTGCATCCCTAATTGCAAATTCCTGCTTAGCCTACCACCCTCTTCACCCTTCACGTGACCCTCAGACAGGCAGCTCCAGTTTTTGAAAATGATGGATAGAGAAGGGGGCACCCCAAAAGAAAAAGGTGAAAGGGAATGAGTGGGAATTCAAAAAGGATTTATTGACTTGAATGTATTTATGGTGAGTCCATGTGCAAAATCAGCTTGTTTGTATAAAGTATAAAAATTGTACAAAGAAGTTTGATATTAGCTATTGTTCAGTATTTGAACATTTATGTTAGAATACTCCAGACTGGAGAATTTTTTTTTTTTTGGTTTTTTTTTGTGTGTGTGTGCGGTACGCAGGCCTCTCACTGTTGTGGCCTCTCCCGCTGCGGAGCACAGGCTCCGGACGCACAGGCTCAGCGGCCATGGTTCACGGGCCCACCCACTCCGCGGCATGTGGGATCCTCCCAGACCGGGGCACGAACCCTCATCCCCTGCATCGGCAGGCAGACTCTCAACCACTGCGCCACCAGGGAAGCCCTACTCTGAGTTTTTGAGAAGCTTGACAAGTGGGTTTAAGGAAGCATCAAGGTATCTGAAGCTATTTGAGGCACTTCTCTTTACAGAACGGTTTCCTTCGGCCCTTGCCTGGTACAGTTTTCAGTTTCTTTTTCCTACCAAGATACTTTTCAAGAACCACTAAATCTACTGCAGAAAACAGCCAGGCTGGCTTAAACATGTTTTGCCTACATTCTCTTTGCTCCAGAGCACAAGGATAAACGCCACCACTCCCGTGGTCATGGGTCGCAAGACGCCCGGCTGCGCTCTTTCTTTACAAGGATGCCCTGGAGGGAGAACTGAGGATGGCTGCTGCTGGCCTGGTCATTGTCCCCTGGTCCCCGCGAGCGGGTCCTGGCGGGGCTGGCTGGCTTGTCTGCGTCCTGGTCCTCCCCGCGCCGCGGCGTCAACGGCCCAACGGCCGCGGTGCCCAGGGTCCTCGCGGGGCGGATATTGGCGCAGCCGTTGCTCCGCGCGTGCGCGTCCGGTCCTCCGCCCAGCCCGGTGACCCCCGCCCCGGTGGCGTCTCCCCGCCCCAGAAGCTCGGCCGCGCCCCGGACCTGGTGGGCGCACGACCACGCTCTCCGTTGACTCTTATCTGAGAAAGCAAAGCGTCCCGTGTCTCGCGGGAAGCGGGAAGTGTCGGTTGAGCAGGTAGCATTCATTCCTCGCTCGTCACCAGGCGCTTCGCATCTCGGCGGGACCCTCGCCAGGCCTTTGCGGTCTGGGATTTATGGCGAGACGGGTGTTTGGGCACCGGGAGAGGCTGGTCAGAATGGCCAGTGGCTCCAGACCGGGTCTGGGTGAGCTGCACCTCACCGAACGCTTCCCAGGCCGCAAACGGTTTGAGCCTGTGCGCGGTTTCCCCCGAAGTCGCCCAACGTTCCGCGGCTCATTTCCTGTGACCGCCTCTCCCGCCTGGCTGGCCTCATCCATGCCACTGCCAAGTGACATTTGCCCATCGGCCCGCAGACCGGAGTCCATGCCTCCTCACCCGAGTTTTGAGACCCTCAGCCCCCCTGGAGTTAGGGGCACATTAATCGAGGCTTGCTGGGGTTCATCCACTGCAGGGGTATGATCTTGTGCTTTTCAGGCCAGTGGAGGGGCTTTTTGTTTTAAGTAGGTGTGTAATGGGGGACTTTTCAGGGCCTTTCAGATCTTGCTGTCTAGTGATCGCCCCCTTCCCCGTGGCAGGCATTGGCTCTGCCTGAAGGTGTGCTCCTGCTCTGGCTGTGTGCCCAGACTCCAGCACTCACCACTTCTTTCCAGGTGTTCAGTGCTTCCTGGCTCTAATTACTAATTTGCACTGACTCATGAATCTGTCTGCGGCCCAGACCTCTTGCCAATCCGGAATTCACTGCCTGTTGGATAAACTCCTTGGCTGACTACCAGGCTATAAATCTAAAATCAAATTCTCCACCTTCCCTTTGAAAGCAGCTCCTCCTCCTGTGTTGTCTACTTCTGTTAAAGGCACCACTTCCTCCACTCACCTGAGTATAACCTCGGACTTACCTTGGACTCCTTCTCCCCTGCCCACCCTATCCTATCACCCCATCCTATCAGGTGGCAGAGGCTGATAATATCTATCGCTAGTACTTAGCTGTTAATATGTGTCAGACTATGTTAAAGACTTTTACAGCTCAGTTCATTTAATGCAGGGCCTCCACTAGGTAGGTACCATTTTTTTCTCTAGTTGACAGATGCGGAAGCTGAGGCACCGACAGGTCAAAAACTTGCCTAAGGTTAAAAAAAACAAAATAGACATTTCTCCAAAGAAGATATACAGATTGCCAGCAAACACATGAGAGAATGCTCAACATCACTAATCATTAGAGAAATGCAAATCAAAACTACAGTGAGGTATCACCTCACACCAGTCAGAATGGCCATCATCAAAAAATCTACAAACAATAAATGCTGGAGAGGGTGTGGAGGAAAGGGAACCCTCTTGCACTGTTGGTGGGAATGTAAATTGATACAGCCACTATGGAGAACAGTATGGAGGTTCCTTAAAAAACTAAAACTAGAACTACCATACGACGCAGCCATCCCACTACTGGCCATCTGCTCTGAGAAAACCATAATTCAAAAACAGTCATGTACCACGATGTTCATTGCAGCTCTATTTACAATAGCCAGGACATGGAAGCAACCTAGATGTCCATCAACAGATGAATGGATAAATAAGATGTGGCAGATATATACAATGGAATATTACTCAGCCATGAAAAGAAATGAAATTGAGTTATTTGTAGTGAGGTGGATGGACCTAGAGACTGTCATACAGAGTGAAGTAAGTCAGAAAGAGAAAAATAAATACTGTATGCTAACACATATATATGGAATCTAAAAAAAATAAAAATGGTTCTGAAGAACCTCGGGGCAGGACAGGAATAAAGATGCAGGTGTGGAGAATGGACTTGAGGACACGGGGAGGGGGAAGGGGACGCTGTGACAAAGTGAGAGAGTGGCATGGACATTTATACACTACCTAATGTAAAATAGATAGCTAGTGGGAAGCAGCCGCATACCACAGGGAGATCAGCTCGGTGCTTTGTGACCACCTAGAGGGGTGGGATAGGGAGGGTGGGAGGGAGATGGAAGAGGGAGGAGATATGGAGATATATGTATATGTATAGCTGATTCACTTTGTTATAAAGCAGAAACTAACACACCATTGTAAAGCAATTATACTCCAATAAAGACGTTAAAAAAAAAAACCACACAGCTAGTTTAAGTGGCAGAGCTGGGATTTGAACCTAGTCATCTGATTTTTTTTTTTTTTTTGGCTGCATTGGGTCTTTGCTGCTGAGCACAGGCTTCTCCTTGCAGTGGCTTCTCTTGTTGCGGAGCACAGTCTCTATGCGCGTGGGCTTCAGTAGTTGTGGCACACGGGCTCAGTAGTTGTGGCTCACGGGCTCTAGAGCGCAGGCTCAGTAGCTGTGGCGCACGGGCTTAGTTGCTCCACGGCATGTGGGATCTTCCTGGACCAGGGCTCGAACCCGTGTCCCCTGCATTGGCAGGCGGATTCCCAACCACTGCACCACCAGGGAAGCCCTTAATTTTTATTTTGATGAAGTTTGTTTAAAAGAAGAAAAAATTTAAGTGACAACACAAGCCCTGAATTTTTGAGTAGTCCATCTTTTTAGGAAACTACTAAAATGAAAAGATTACTTATTCTGAAACTTGCTCTGTAATGGATTTAAGTTCATGATACTTGTTAGGGCTTAGTAGAAGGATATGTTGTTTATGAGATAAACGGTACTGGGATTACCCTTGACCTGGATATAGTATGTGGACACTTCAGAGCAGTTTTTCTCAAACTTTTTTTGACCATAATTCACTGTAATATATAAATTTTACATTTTTACCAAGTACACTCAATGTGTGCTACATGCACACATTCACACATACAGAGAGTTAAGAAATAAATCCCATCCCTCATGTATAAAACATTTTGATATTGCCTATATTAGTGTATTATATTCTGCTTAATTTAAAAATTGTGGTTGTAACCTAGTACATTAACTTTATGATCTTCTATCAGGCAGTGAACTGCAGGTTGAAAAACTATTCAGGAGCCTACCTGAGAAATTTTACCCAAGGGACAGGAGAAGGGCCAAGGAAAGAACCATCTCTGTCTTTCTTTAGGAAGTACAGTGTAGTAAACTTTACACTTTTTGTGGGGAAATACAGGCGCTGATGGAGGGAGCCTGGGAGGCAGCCATAGATTTGATGTTATTAAATAGAAAGCAGTTTAACCCACCAAATATTTGTTAGGTGTATCTTATGTGTAGCCATGGTTCTGGGACTGAGGAGACGGGTGAGAGAAATAGGCCTTGGCCTCAAGATGCTATAGATACTGACTAGTGGATAAGGCTGTCTAGGAAATGCCCATAGAATGAAACCAAAGAGGTCCAGGATGGAGTCCTGAGGAACATCAACATTGGTGGGAATGTGCAAAAGCAGACAAACAAAAAGCAAACAGGGAAGGAAGAGCCTGAGAAGGAGCGGGAACATCACGAGGGTGAAGCATCATAGGAACCAAGGGAGGAGCGTATTTTAAGAAGGAAGGAGTGGGAGAAGCTAACCATGACGAATCTGCTAAGTGGTCAAGAAGGGCTAAAGTAGCACAGAGGTCTTTGGGGACTTTGGGAACAGCTGTTTCGGTAGCGTGGTGAGAGAGGACATCAGATTATACGGTTGAGAAGTGGGTAAGCTATAAGCTGTATAAACCAGGTTTGGTGAAATGCTATCCAGTGATGGCCCTCGAAGAGACAAGCTCAAAGAAACATCACCTTGGCTTTATTAACATTTTCCATTCCAACACCCCAACTCTATGTGTGGGCTGATGTGTTGCCACATCACAAATAATGATCAGTTCTGTAGATTGAAAGGGTATTAAGCCCAACCTCTTTGAGCTACTATATCCAGGACCACAACTGAGATCAAGATAAGGATGTTCATCTTGCCATGTCAGTCTTTAAAACTTAGAAAAAGATGAAAAATCAAATGGAACACTAGATTCTTCAGGGACTGGAAGCCCCTAAGCTCCACACATATTAAAATGGGAGCCCAGGTTTTAATCCCCTTATGTGACATTTAGGTGATTGCATAAAACCCTCAGCTTTCTTTAATAGGGAAAAGGAACACCAAAAAGTTCCTGAGAAATGGGAACATAGTCGGCTTTAGACAGGAGTAGTAGAGCAGGGGTCCTGGAAAGTCAGATGAGTGACAATTCAGATTATCCACCCAAGAAAGGGTTGATTACATTATTACAGAATGGATTAAGTTCCTGTACAATGACATCTTTGAGCTTGGCTTGAGATAGGGGATGTGTCACTGTACATTGGAGGGGCTGGGGTAGTGTAGGAGATCCCTTTGGGCATCATATGAGGGTTGGGATAGCATTGGAGGGAGAAGGGAGAAGGATACAGGACCAGCTCTCTGCTTCAGCATCCTGAGCTTGCCTAGCAGGGATGCCCTGGTTTTGTTCTCTTCAGGTGTAGATTTCACTTTTTGGAATGTTGGCGAAACCTTCTCACTGGTAAGGGTGGCTTCAGGAAGGAAGGCCCTTGGTAACAAAGTGTTGTGAGTAGGACTTAACCTGCTTCTTGCTTGAGGGGTAGTGAGGTTCTGGTGGTGATGTAGATACTTCCTCCCTCTCTAACAGTGTGAGCAAGTTTTACAGGATGCAACCTCCCTCTTGTTTTAGGGCATAGAAGATGTTCCTTCTCTTTGCTGCTGGTCCAGAGGCTGAACAGGGTGAAAGGAATTCATCGAACATCATCTGCTCGTTCACCTGTTCTCTCAGAGAAGGTGAGCAGCTCCCATTGCTGGTTTGCTGTGTGGACATTCCAAAATCCTGAGACTGGTTTGAGATATAATCCAGACAGGCTGACTGTAAAATAAATCCTTGGAGTCTTATTTTGAGACTTTTACCAGTGCAGGTGAGCTACTGCATCACGTGGTCCAAGAGTGGGGTGGGATTGTTCAGGCTCTGAGGTTCTCATGGGGGGCATTATGTAATTAATTGGGGGCAGAGATAAGCCAGCCCAAGAAAGCTGCAGTAAACACAGCTAAAGGTTCAGAAAGAGGGAATGCATGCTCTACAGGCTAAGAGAAATCCCTATTCCCCCTTGCCCCTTGCCTCCACTCCCCTCCAAAAGGAAGGAGTGTTGCCACCAAAATAGGCCAAGGGCTAAGGCTATTTTATTGGTTACTCCTTTCATTGTGGGGACATTTCAATGAGAAGGGCTTTCCTAGTGACAAGCTCAAATTGAGATGTTCTCTCACCCCTGTCTTGTGTGCTTTTCTGTCCATAGGATGGAGGAGTGAGAAGGTTGGGGCTGCTTTCAAAGGGAGGCTGTAGAAGTGAGATGCAGGAGACGCAGGGCTGGCTCTCCTTTCCTGAGAGGAAGCAGGTGCACTCTCTCTCCCTCTCTGCCCCCATGACTTTTCCTCCTACTAGGCTAAGGAAAGAGAGCTTGGGACATTGCCCACAAGGGAGCTGTCCAAATGCTGGAAGGCCTGGGGTGGGGATTAAACTCTAGATTTTATGGAGAAACTCTTCTTACCTCCAGTTTATGCAAAGAAATTTTCATAAATTGGGCATACTGTCCCTTGCGTTTGCCAATGTAGCTCCCAACTTTCTACATCAGGGCTTTGGGCTGAAGATCCAAAGGAAAAATCAGCTTATTTGTACGTCAGTGTCTGGGACTTTTGAGGGCAAGAGTCAGAGAGCTTAGGGGAGTTTAGGATTCCCTGTCATTGCTATTTATAATTATTTGTCAACTACCCCACCGTGAGCCGATTATAAGTTTCTTTTAGAAGCATAAACAGAAAGGCTTACAAATGTGTGTGTGTGCATAAGTTAAAACTTTTCTAGAGAAGAATTTTGTCCTTAAGAGACTACAGAAAAACCAGCAATGCTCACTTAAAACCAATGTCCATATTGTTTATTAATTCAAGGACTCAGTAGTTTGTTCAACCGGGAAAACTTTGGGAAGTTTTCAATGTGTGTATACGTGTGTGTGTGTATCATTGTTGGAACTGACTTTTAAATATGTATGAGAAGTTTTTTTGTTTTTGACTTTTTTCTTTCTGTAGATGTACTGATTAGTTGAGAACCGAGGAGTTCATTTGTTTCGAGACAATTCAAAACCCTGTTTCAGGGAAGAGAGTGAAGTGTCTGTCTTCTAAGGCTGGACAGTATGTAGGTCAAGGGTCAGGGAGAATAATGTAGGTCCCCAATTGTTCCCATACTGTCCCTTGCTCTTCACAGTGGTATGCTCCACTTACATAATCTTTTCTAGTTGCAAAACAGTTAATTTCTCTTAAACTTAGAGTGGGCTGTTGAAATACCTGAGTTTTAGTAATTTTTAGGGGCTCATAAGGGACTTTTGACAGCATCTGAGGAGAAAGGATTTCTGCTATGAGACTATAAGTGGGAACATTGAGGAGTCTTTGGCATCTGGGGAGCTAGTCCTTCTTCCTACATCAGTGTGAATCTGGAGACAAATCTGCCTTGGTTAGTGTTTTCCCAGATTAGGCACCATTAGCCTTTGCTCTCCCAGTAATTCCTCACCTGTTAGATTGACCCACACGAAATGATCATTTTTATGTCAAAAATAGTCAAACACCAACAATTTAATATGGTTTAATCCAATAGCAAACAAGGGCATCTGCTGATAAAGTACTACACTCTTGTTTTGAAATGCTTTGCCCTATTCTTCTAGTAGATATACAGATTTATTTAATTTTTATATTTGGTAAAACCAATTTGGAAATTTTGGTACATATTTGTCTGAGACACTCGAGGAAGGATCCATTTGATAGTCTTGGGTCAAAGAGGTTGGGTAAAACCAGGATCCACCTGGAAACCTTTTGGGTCTTATGGGAGGGCTGCTAGCCATAAGAAGTGAGCAAAGTAGATGCAAACTGCATTGGCAGGCCCTCTCCCTCTGCCTTGGGGGACCCTGGCTCCTCCAGTCATCCGCTGCTACATGAGGGACAAGGGGGATGAAACTGTGAGGGCCTGTGAAAGGAATCAGGTTTATCTTTTTATTTTATTTAAGCATTGGCTCAAATGCATCCCTCTGGGCTAAGCTTGAGAAGTGCCAAGTCCTCTGGTGTTGGCAGATGATACAAGGACTACAAAACCTCCCAATACTCTGCAAAGGACACCAATATGGCTTCTGTGTTTTATCAAAAAACCCCAAGGACTCTGGACACTGAAATGAATGTCCTGGTGCTAGAGACACCTTCTGAGAACTAGTTATAGCCAATAATAGGAGCTGTAGTCATGCCTTTACACTCTGGCATCATCTCAATGTAGTTTTCCCTTCTGTGTTTTCTCTCTTGTGTTTTTCATTTCTGTATCTCTCAGGGTTTTATTCTCAGTGAATTCCTCAATATGATTTTTTCCCCTGAGAGATAGATAGATTAGTTCACTCATTCATAAAAAATTTTTTGCAGGACAAATTAAAGGAAGGTTTAGATGCTTACCTCGGAGGAATAGATTGCTATTGGATTTCATGTTGGTGCCAGCAGAGACACAGGGAGCTCCTCTGGGTTATCAGTACTCTTTTTTTTTTTTTAAAATCAGGTATTTTGTGCAGCTTTGGACCATGGGTGTGTACGTTTCCTTTGGGAGAAAATTTCAGCTCCCCGAAGTATAAAGTCCAAGACCTTGAATAAACACTCCTTCAAATCTAAGGCACAGAAAGAAATGAATCTCACTTTTTTATCCTGTGCTAAGAATTTCCAATTATCATCTAAAGATGTAGTTCCTTTAGTGACTGACTCCTCTGGAGTCCAGGAGTCTCCAGCTCTCAATATTCTACCTGTAGATGCAAGAAGTGACTTTCTGATGTTCTTTTGCAGATTTTAGGAAATTGCCTGTATTTGCTTACAAAAACAAATAATGCTAATCTTCAATAGTCCAATGAATCATTTGCATAATGGTGATTTTAGAAACAGATCCCCAATTCTCCTGTGGTCTAACCTTTAGAACAAGGTTCATTCATCTTAAAGTCATTTGACCAATAGAAGGAACTCTCAGATCCTTTTTTAGTTACTAGGATGTCTTTCAGAGTCTGAGGATGGTGGCCAAGGTCTTGGATCTGTTCTCTCTCAAGAGAGAATGTCCCAGCCAATTTCTTTAGCAATGGGTTCATATCCCAGCATCAGTCCCCCTCTTTCCCTCATTCCAAGGACTAAATTCTGACACAATTTGACTACATTTTTAATCTAGTAGTTATTTAAATAGAAGTGAACCCTACAAAAATTTGGTTCAAGAAGAATTAATGATTGGAACTGTGAATTTTATACTGAAATAAACTTTCAAACATTTTCTTTGTTCATATTTGTGATATGCTAAAACATTTGGGTTATATTAAAATGTTAAAGAGCACAATTGTTCAGCTCTTCACTGTGGAGTTAAGGCCCCCAAGCTTTCACCCTTGGCCCATCTATTCTCTCTCCCTCTCCCTGCCATGATCCTGGATTCTGGTGTGGTTTCAACTACCACTTCTCTGTGGATCACTTCCAAATCTACATCTTCATCGCAGGCCCTGAACTTTAGACTTGGATCTCCAACCTTCCCCTTGACACTTCCACCTGGGTCTCTCATAGATACCTGGGAGTCAACAGAACTAAGCTGAGCTCATACTTTTGTCTTTTAAGTGTTCATCGTCTTCTTAACTTGAAATTTCAGTCCCGGAGACCACCATGATTGGATCTCCATTATGGAAATTTGTGATCTATTCTTTCTTTCTTTTTCTTCCCATCTACTGCCTACCTCATCAACACCAGCCAATTTACCTCACATTTCTGAACATCTGTCTCCTCTTCCTCACTCTTCTACTGACCTCATTTATGCTTCTTCCATCTCTTGCCTGTCTGTGATGAGTTTCTGACTGATCTCCTTAGTGGTTACCTAGACAGTCAACCATCAGTCAGTGGTTCCTACTGTCAGTGGGTATCACACACTCCTGGAAAATTTGTTGAAAACACAGATTCCTGGACCCTACTTGATTCAGTAGGTCTGTAGTATTGCCTACAACTATGCAATCTATAAATGTTTGTTGAGTGAATAAGTAAATTCAAGGATTCTCCTTCTACACTTGTATGAGAAAAAAAAAAGAAGATAAGGAAATAATTTTAGTTAATAGAACAGTTTAGTGATGCCCAGGAAACAGAAGAAAGAGAGTTGCTTCTCTCCACCTGTATTCAAAGCAAGTAAAATATGTGATTAGTGTGTGGAACATTCATGTACCAACTCACTGGTGCCATAGAATAAGGTGTGTACGTATATGTCCTATGTCAATTTTCATTTGTTTCAAAATAATTTTTTATTTTCCTTTCGATTTCTTCTTTGACCCAATGGTTGTTTAGAAGTGTGTTGCTTAGTTTTCACATATTTGTAGATCTTCTCACTTTCCTCTTGTTGATTTCTGGTTTCATACCACTATGGTCAGGCAAGATAGTTGATACAATTTCAATCTTCTTAAATTTGCCAAGATTTATATTGTAGTTATCATATGATCTGTCCTGGAGAATATACCATGTGCACTTGAGAAAAATGTATATTAGGCTGTTGGATGAATGCTCTGTATATTTCTATTAAGTTCTCTTGGTCTAAAGTGTGGTCCAGTTCCAACATTTTTGTTGATTTTCTGTCTGGATGATCAGCAATAGTGCTGAGAGTGGAATATTGAAATTCCCTCCAATTATTTTATGTTGTCTATTTCTGCCTTAAGACATGTTATTAATTGCTTAATATATTGGGTTGGCCAAAAAGTTCATTTAGTATTTTCCGTAAGATGGATCTAGTAGCGCTTAGTTGTCTTTAACTTCATTCGAAACAATTTTGTTAGATAGTATTGTGACAGCTGTCATATCAGCACATGCATTTTAAAAAAACTTATCAAAATTGGTGAATTTTTGTGTAGCCATTTTAGTATCGAAGATGGAAGAAAAAAAGCAACATTTTTCAGCATATTATGTTTTATTATTTCGAGAAAGGTAAAAATGAAACCGAAATGCAAAAAAAAGATTTGTGCAGTGTATGGAGAAGGTGCTGTGACTGATCGAACATGTCAAAAGCGATTTGCGAAGTTTTGTGCTGGAGATTTCTTGCTGGACAATGCTCCACAGACAGGTAGACCAGTTGAAGTTGATAGCAATCAAATTGAGACATTAATTAAGAATAATCAATGTTATACCTCGCGGGAGACAGCCGACATACTCAAAATATCCAAATCAAGCGTTGAAAATCATTTGCACCAGCTTGGTTATGTTCATCACTTTGATGTTTGGGTTCCACATAAGTTAAGCAAAAAAAACCTTCTTGGGCTTCCCTGGTGGCGCAGTGGTTGAGAGTCCGCCTGCTGATGCAAGGGATACGGGTTCGTGCCTGGTCTGGGAAGATCCCACATGCCAGGAGAGGCTAGGCCCGTGAGCCATGGCCGCTGAGCCTGTGCGTCCGGAGCCTGTGCTCCGCAGCGGGAGAGGCCACAACAGTGAGAGGCCCGCATACTGCAAAAACAAACAAACAAACAAACAAAACACTTTCTTGACTGTATTTCTGCATGCAATTCTCTACTTAAAAGTAAGTAAAATGTTCCATTTTTAAAACAAATTGTGACGGGTAATGATATGTAGATACTGCACAGTAAGGTGGAATGGAAGAGATTTGGGGCAAGCCAAATGAACCACCAACAACACCACCAAAGGCCGGTTTTCATCCAAAGAAGGTGAGGTTGTGTATATGGTGGGATTGGAAGGGAGTCTTCCATTATGAGCTCCTTCTGGAAAACCAAAAGATTAATTCCAACAAGTACTGCTCCCAATTAGACCAACTGAAAGCAGCACTCGACAAAAAGTATCTGGAATTAATCAACGGAAAACACAAAATCTTCAATCAGGATAATGCAAGACTGCGTGTTTCTTTGATGACCAGGCAAAAACTGTTACGGCTTGGCTGGGAAGTTCCGATTCATCCGCTGTATTCACCAGACATTGCACCTTTGGATTTTCATTTATTTCGGCCTTTACAAAATTCTCTTAATGGAAAAAAATTTCATTTCCCTGGAAGACTATAAAAGGCATCTGGAACAGTTCTTTGCTCACAAAGATAAAAAGTTTTGGGAAGATGGAATTATGAAGTTGCCTGGAAAATGGCAGAAGGTAGTGGAACAAAACGGTGAATACATTGTTCAATAAAGTTCTTGGTGAAAATGAAAAATGTGTCTTTTATTTTTACTAACAAACCGAAGTCACTTTTTGGCCAACCCAATATTTCGGTACTTAGGTGTTGGGAGTGTATGTACTTAAAATTGTTATATCTTCTTAATGTATTGACCCCTTTATCATTATATAATGACCACCTTTGTCTCTTGTTACCCTTTTTGGTTTGAAGTCTATTTTGTCTGATATAGGTTGGCTATGCCTGCCTCCTTTTTGTTTCCATTTGCTTGAAATACCATCTTCCATCCTTTCACTTTGAGCCTAGGGGTCTTTTAGAGCTGAAATAAATCTCCTGCAGGCAGCATATGGTTAGGTCTTGTTTCTGGTTTTTTTTTTTTTTTTTTTTTTTTGGTTTTTTAAATTCATCCAGCCGCTCTGTGCCTTTTGATTAGTGAGTTCAATCCATTTACATTTAGGGTGATTATTGACATGTAAGGATTTACTACGGCCATTTTATCTTTTGCCTTCTGATTATTTTGTCTCTCCATTGTTTCTTTTTCCTTCTGTTTCTGTTTACATTTTAAGTTGGTGGTTTTCCATGAGGATTTGCTCAGTCTCCCCCTTTTTAATATTTCATGTCTCTATTCTAGATTTTTGCTTTGTGGTTATCATGAGGTTTACATAAAACGTCTCATAAATAAAATAGTCCTTTTTCTTCTGATAACATTTTACTTTCAATCACCTATAAAGGCTTCATTTTTTTACTTTCCCCCTTTTATATTTTTGGTGTAACAAATTATCTCTTTTTATGCTGTGATTTTATTACCAAGATGTAGTAGCTATAGTTATTTTTAATGATCTTTTCCTTTAAACTTTGTGCTATAGGTAAGAATATAATATATTATTCTAAAAAAAAGTTATAGTATTCTAATTCTGACTAACTATCACCTTAATCAGAGTTCTGTGTACTTTCCTTTGTTTCAACTTGAATAGCTCCTTTCAACATTTCTTATAAAGCAGGTCTAGTGGTGGTGAACTCCCTTAGCTTTTGTTTGTCTGGGAAAGACTTTATTTCTCTTTCATATCTGAAGGATAACTTTGCCAGAGAGCATTCGTGGCTGACAATCTTTATCTTTCACTATTTTGAATATTTCATTCCACTCTCTCTGGCCTATAGAATTTCTGCTGAGAAATCTGCTGATAGCTTAATGGGGATACATTTGTAGCTTACTGCTTTTTTCCCCTGGCTGCCTTTAAAATTCTTTACCGTTGACTTTTGACAATTTTAATATAATGTCTCTTGGGGAAGGTCTTTTTGTGTTGCAAAAATAAGATGTTCTATAGCTATGTACATTTGTATATTCAGTTCCTTCCCCAGTTTGAGAAGCTCTCAGCTATTATTTCTTTAAATATGTTTTTTTCCTCCCTTGTCTCTTTCTTCTCCTTCTGGGATGCCCATTATTCTTATGCTGGCTTTTCTAATGTAGTCAGATAGTTCTCATAAGGTTTCTTCACTCTTTAAAAATCTTAGTTCTCTCTCCTCTCCCACTTGAATCATTTCTATATTTCTATCTTTGAGCTCACTAATTCTTTCTTCCATATGATCTGCTCTATTTCCAGTGTATTGTAATGCATTCTTCATCTCATTTATTGAGTTCCAGAAATTCTGTTTGGTTCTTTTTCAGATTTTCAACCTCTTTGGTAAAGTAGTCCTTCTGTTCATTAATCTTATTCCTGAGATCATTGTATCGTCTTCCTGAATTTTCTTGTAGCTCATTGAATTTCTTCATAACTGCTATTTTAATTTATCAGTTAGATCCCAATATTCCATGTCTTTGCTAGAAAATTGTCATTTTATTTTTGTGACACCATATTACCATGATTTTTCACGGTGTTTGGTGAAAAGTGCCTCTGTCGCTGCATTTGAAGTAGCAAATTTCTCATTTAGGCAAGGCTTTATTTTGATTCT
This sequence comes from Mesoplodon mirus, assembly GCF_964341445.2. Taxonomy (NCBI): domain Eukaryota; kingdom Metazoa; phylum Chordata; class Mammalia; order Artiodactyla; family Ziphiidae; genus Mesoplodon; species Mesoplodon mirus. Next base: position 35,526,035 of record NC_138984.1, read on the forward strand.
AACCGTTCTACAGACTGGTAGTTAAAGAGCATTCCTTTTGTTTTCCAGAAGGTGGTGCTATAGCACAAATTTTTGGTTTCTCTTACCAGCGCTAATTAATTGCTGAGATTGGGCAATGTATTAAAAGAAAAAAAGAAAAAAAAAGCAAAATGTGATGGCAGAGCCAGTGAGCCAGTTAACACTTGGGGCTTTGAGTGTACCGATGCCTGATAGGGAGGTCCTCCAGTAGAGGAGTCCCAGAGGTCCTTGGGCAGTGCTCTTGCCTCCTGAGGCAGGCAGCGGGAGACATTTTCCTTCAGTTCTCTTTGCCTGCTTCCCTTTCCTTTTCCTCTCCCCAGTCACTCTGGCCTCTCCTGAGAGAGAGCAACAGAGCAACTGATCCCTACAGCTCAGCACATGGCTGGGCAGGCCCCGCTCCCTGCCCCCCCCCACCCCGCCTTCACCCTCCACCTCCTCTGGTAGAAAAGTCGTGCCGGCTCGAAGCCTTCTCTGCCGCCACCAGCTCTGCCTCCAATTCTGTCTCTTTGCCAGTTCCTCTAGGGTCCAATCCACCTTCTTTCAGATGCGCAGAGGGATGGATCTCACGGGTGTCCTGTTTATGCCTTTCAGGGTGCTTTTTTTTCGCTTACGGATGTCCAATTAGTTGTAAATCAACGGGGAGAGAAAAAAGGAACGACTCATGACACCGTGCTGCTGATGTCACTCATAAAATTTTTGATATGTAATCTAATAGAATTTTTAAGGCTTATAAGTACCTATACTAGTCCATCTCCCTATAAAATTAAAGTTGCAAATTTTCACCATAATCAGTCTTAATATTATAGTCATTAAAAATAATAGTTATGAAGATGAGGTAATAATGTGGCAAATAGGTATGATAAAAACATATCAGGGCTTCCCTGGTGGCGCAGTGGTTGAGAGTCCGCCTGCCGATGCAGGGGACACGGGTTCGTGCCCCGATCCCGGAGGATCCCACATGCCGCGGAGCGGCTGGGCCCGCGAGCCATGGCCGCGGAGCCTGTGTGTCCGGAGCCTGTGCTCCGCAACGGGAGAGGCCACAGCAGTGAGAGGCCCGCGTACAGCAAAAAAAAAAAAAAAAACATATCAAATGGGAAAAAAAAGGCAGCATATGAAATTATGTACATATAAGACCTGAAACCATAAAACTCCCAGACGAAAACATAGAGGAAAAGCTTCCTAACATTGGTCTTAGCAATGATTTTTTTGGAATTGACACCAAAAGCACAGGTAACAAAAGCAAAAGTAAACAAGTGGGACTACATCAAACTAAAAAGTTTCTGCATAAGAAAGGAAACAGTCAACAAAATGAAAAGGCAACCTACGGAATGGGAGAAAATACTTGCAAATCATATATATGATAAGGGGTTAATACCCAAAATATATAAAGAACTCATACAGCTCAATAGCAAAAATACAAATAACTCAATTGAAAAATGGGCAAAGGACCCAAATAGACATTTTTCCAGAAGAGACATATAAATGGCCAACAGCTATATGAAAAGATGCTCAATATCACTAATCACTGGGGAAATGCAAATCAAAACCAAAATGAGATATCACTTCACACCTGTTAGAGTGTCTACTATCAAAAAGTCAAAAGACAACAAGTATAGGTGAGTTGTGGAGAAAAGGGAACGCTTGTGCACTGTTGGTGGGAATGTATTGGTGCAGCCACTGCGGAAAACCAGAAAATTAAAAATGGAGCTACCGTATGGTCCAACAATTCCACTCCTGGGTATTTATCCAGAGGAATTGAAATCACTATCTTTTTTTTTTTAATTAATTAATTTATTTATTTTATTTATTTTTTTTTTTTGCGGTACACGGGCCTCTCACTGTTGTGGCCTCTCCCATTGCGGAGCACAGGCTCCGGATGCGCAGGCTCAGCGGCCATGGCTCATGGGCCCAGCCGCTCTGCAGCATGTGGGATCTTCCCGGACCGGGGCACGAACCTGTGTCCCCTGCGTCAGCAGGCGGACTCTCAACCACTGCGCCACCAGGGAAGCCCTGAAATCACTATCTTGAAGAAATATCTGCACTCCTATGTTCATTGCAGCATTATTTACAGTAGCCAAGATATGGAAACAACATAAGTATCCATTGACTGATGAGTGGATAAAGAAAATGTGGTCTATATATACACTGAAACACTGCTCAGCCTTAAAAAAGAAGGAAATCGGGACATTTGCAGCAACGTAGGTGAACCTGGAGGATATTGTGCTAAGTGAGATAAGCCAGACACAGAAAGACAAATATTGCATGATCTCACTTATATGTGGAATCTAAAAAAGCCAAACTCATAACAACTTATACTCTAAAGAGAGTAGAATGGTGGTTACCAAGGATTAGGGTGTGGGAAATTGGGGACATGTTGTTAAGGGTATAAACTTGCAATTAGTAGGTAAGTTCTGGAGATCTAATGCACAATATAATGGTTATATCAACAATTCTGAATTGTAAACTTCAAAGTTGCCAAAAGAATAGATCTTAGTGGTTCTCACCACAAAAAAAGAAATACAATAATATAATAGAGGTGTTAGCTAATGCTAATCATATTGCAATATATAAATGTATCAAACCAAAAATTGTATACCTTAAACTTACACAATCAACTATACCTCAATTTAAAAAATTGTTAACATGTCTTATACAAAGCAAACACTCAGTAAATGGTGCTTATTCACTAATCCTGGGGCTAAAGACAACCTGTTACACATATTTTCATTTAAAAGTTATGTCTGGTTTCAAGTTTTCTTTGTTTTTTTAAGTCTCAAGTTTTCTAAGTTCAAGGACCATATTTTTCATCGTCAGGATATTTTACTAATTCTTTTCATATGAACTTATGCTTGATTCATAGTCACCAACTTTTTCATATCCTCCAATTTAAAAAATAAGTATATTCCTTTGAGGAATGGAATTTAAACATATTTACCTTAAAGTCACTTCAGTTTGCTCTACTCATCCCTTGGTAACAAATTCTTCCATTTGTTGTATTTTATGGCATTAGTTTACAGCTATAAGTTTATAGCATATATTATAACATATATAAATGTTAGTAGTATATATATGAATAGTGCAGATTATAATATTTTCTGAGTATGACAACTCCTCTTTTACCATTCTTCTTGTAGACAGGTTGCTTTTGACATATACATTTAAAAAGTTGTACAATATTTTTCAGAATACCTGTCAGGAAGTGCCCATGTTAACACATTAATCAGAAGAGGAGTATGAGAAGCCTTGCAAGCTTGGGGAAAAGAAAAAAACAGAGCCAAATACCGGCAGTGGGCAGGGAACCTTGGCCAGGTTTGGTATTTCCTGGTTTGGCTGCCAGTGAGGTGATATGTGAGCCTGGCTTTGTATGATTCCATTGAAGAGCCAGATCATCAACCTCCCTTCTGATTATGTGCTTGTTGGGGAAACTTCTGGTTCTGATTTGGCTTCCTGTGTAGACCCACCTCCGGGAAGGCGACTGTGGTGGTCATATAGAATCCGAGTAGTCTGTTCCTTTTACAGTTGTTATGATTCTTGTCCCGCAACTATAAAAGAGCAAAAAAAGCAGGGAGGGTTTTCTGGTGATATTTTGGCTTCACATCTAAGTTTACTATCAGAGAGAAAGCAAAACAGGTCATAGGCCAACAGTAGAGTGAATTTAAGAAATACACAGAATGCTATGAGGTCATTAGAGGACTATAAAAAGCAAAGGTCAGGGCTCCCCTGGTGGCGCAGTGGTTGAGAGTCCGCCTGCTGATGCAGGGGACACGGGTTCGTGCCCCGGTCCAGGAAGATCCCACGTGCCGCGGAGCGGCTGGGCCCGTGAGCCATGGCCGCTGGGCCTGCGCGTCCGGAGCCTGTGCTCCGCAAAGGGAGAGGCCACAACAGTGAGAGGCCCGCGTACCGCAAAAAAAAAAAGCAGCAAAGTTCAGCAAGCAATCTCCTACTCATGGTATCTTGGGACTCCTTGTACAGGTCTTAAGTTTAGAGAAATATAGCAAGTTAGTGCCTTAAAAAGAGTAATAAAAATGATCACACTGTAGGAAAAGTGATCTTAGAAACAAAGAACAAAAATTCATGACCAGCTTTGGCCAGTGGGAAAACCCCTTCAACACTCTCTGTGTGCTTTTGACCTGTCCTCATCATTCTTCAAGCACTCCCTTGCTTTCTGGCACAATTAGATTTTCAGAGGGCTGACGCCATGCTCTTTCCAGATTTGTCCGTGTTTCTATGACTCCAATATAAAAGTAGGCAGGTCATCTCACTTGACCTTGACAGATCTAGGAACAAGGCTCTTGCCCCGCCCTGAGCCTGCACCCCACTGTGGGTGGATCCCAACCTACTTCCAGATGTGTGTTGTAACTTTATGGCCATCACCAGAAAATCATAGCACCCTCCCAATAAGCTCGAAAGATGTGCCAATATATGTTTATCTGGTAAGAGCAGGGTTAGTTTTTGTTGCTTCCAGTGGGATCTCCTTGTTGCCTGCTTGGACAAACTCCCTTGGCTGATGTGGTACATTGTTCAACTTTACTTGTATGGGGCTGTTTTGGTCATCTATGGTTTGACTCACAGCTACTATAATCAAGCCTCCATTTGACAAGAGACCCTCAGGAGGCAGAATGTAAGGCAACATTTCTGTAGGGCAAGATATACTAAGAAGCAACAAATGTTGCATCCTATTAATTATTGAGACCGAAAGGCATAAGCGCTAAATCCATGCCAGACAGCACTAAAAAGCTTTGCAAAAATCCCTCTGTCCTAAGCTGTTGACATTATGCATGGGACCATCAACAACTAGCTTGTAAACCTGTGGTTGTTTTAGGTGTAACGAGACATTACATGTAGGAAATTATGGGACTTATCTCAAAAATTTCCACCATCCCAGCATGATAATACATTCCTCTCCCTAATGAAAGAAGCATTCCTTTCAATGAAAGTAAAATAAAATAAATAATAATAAACAATATTAAAAAATGTGAACAATGAAGCATGACTTTTCAAAGCTTCTTTTCTCTTCTAATGGAGAATAATTTTAGGACAGTATTAAATACCCCTTACCTAAAATACCCAAGTGGTAGAAAGACTAATGCTTTTGAATAAAGGCTTTGTTAACCTGCAAAAGAGAAGTGTTTTCAAAGGAAAAATATAAAACTGGACAAAAGGATCAAAACATGGGAAAATGCCCATTTTCTTGCAGTCATACTTCTTATTATTGGGAATATTAATTTGCTGAGTGAACAACAAGCATGGTGAGGAGACAAAGTCACTGTTTTGGTGAATCTGTTTGAAGAACAATTGTAAAAGTGATGGAGGTAAAAGTCTGTGGTGGAAGTTTAAATGCAGGGACCCCAAGCAAAATCTTCCTGTCCCCATTCCTGGGCCTAGGGTGGAGCTACAGCTATGGGCTATGGTTAGAATATGCATAGTATATTTTTAAGTTCAAAGGAACAAAGTGAAAAAGAGGTAACTTTGGTAGATCACTTATGTTGCTGCCAGTGTGTCCCATCCATCACTGCTCCCTGAGGGTCTCCCATGAAACATCAAAGTGACTTTCAAACAGCACTAATTAAGCACTCATGTGGCTTTGCAGAACCTCTCCTCCCTCAATTTTAAAATCTGGGTCATGTTGTCATATGAACATTTTATTCCTGGAAGAAGAGCAAGAACTGCCACCCAGGGAACACCTATCCAGTTTTCCCATGAAAGTTTAAAATGTGCATGTGGAAAGTAGCACATATTTGTAAATTAGTCAAAGGTGTTTTTCAAAACATGATCAAACTTAACAGCTTCTCACGCAAGGACTTCCTATAAATGTATTGCTTTTTCTCTGTAAATTCCCAGAAGTGAACGGGATGGTATAAGCTCTACTTTCTTTTGCTAATAACCAGACACACAGTAAGTTGCGTTTAAACAAGAACAGCATTTAACAGCTCTGAAGTGCTTCTCTGGATGTGAAAACATATCCATATGAACCACATACTCCTGTTCTGTAAAATCTGTGTTGCTGATGTGTACCTGTCGCCTAAGCTCTTGCTACTTAACGTGCAGTCCAACAGCATAGTCATTACCTGGGAGCTTGAGAGAAATGCAGCCTCTAAGGCGCCACCCAAGACCTGTTGAATCAGAATCTGCATTTTAACAAGATGCCCAGGTGATCCGTCTGCTCCTGAAGATGGGGCAGCACTGGGCAGGGGAGGAGAAGGAAGCCCTGAGGGATGCAGTAGAACATGAGACAAATGCTTCTACCACACAGCCCACCGGAGCTCTGCAGGCTTCAGCCACACCTGGAGCTCACCTGCCCCTTCCGGGTGTCATTAGGATTCTGGCTACTAATGGGCTCACGCTGTTGCATGAGGGTCTGGCAGGAACACTGCAGGTGGAAAAAGCAGAGTGACAGAGAATTAAATGGTCAGGACTTCTAAATGCAGCAGAGGTTCTCATCTGGCACCGACCATTATATTCTCTGTCCTTCCTCAAATAGCTTCCATGTGGTTTGACTCCACATCTAGGTGATGGCCAGGCCCTGGTGTTCCTTGTAAAAACGGTGGGGCTTAGAGGGTCACCCAAGAGGTAAAGGAGGAGGCTGGAGGGAAGCCAGACAATGTGAACCCCATTCGCCCAGTTCTACCAAAACAGCTCTGTTCTTATTTGCTTGATCTGTTAAGGTTCCATTTAAGATTTGCAGCATACTTAGCAAGGCTATGAATACCACTGCCCAGAGCAGCGAGCACCAGAACTATTCCCAGATCAGGTAAGAGCGAGGCCGCGTGGTGTGAAGAGACATGGGTTTTGGAGTCAGACATCCCTGGGCTTGAATAGCTCTGCTTCTCAGCAGACTTACACTCTCCATGCCTCAGGGATCTCATCTGTGACCTGGAGATACTAACAATAGGTGACCACACACCTGGTCTGCCCAGGACAATCCCTTGGTTACACTTCTTATCTTTACGTTAATATTGACGACTTCCTTTGCTGTCCAGAGTATCTTGGTTTGGATGATATGGTCACCCTAATACCTGCTTTAAAGGGTTGTTTTAGGTACTAAATAAGATTAGGTAACTACAGTGCTTGATGTCATCTAAGTGACACTTCTTAAAGAAGACATTTTTGTAACCCAAATGGTTACAGAGTTACCAGTATTGAGTAGATTACTCTTGGCCTTGGTACTCAAGTTCGGCAGACCAAACCAGGGAGATCTCTGCCCACACCCTTTCAAAGTGGAACGTTGCACTTGTCCTTTTTTAGCTACGATGGCCTTTGGCTCTCCGAACCCCTGAGAGGGCTGTCTGGGGTGGTCATCGTTCTCAAGTAAGGAGGTATTTTGTGTAGGGGCTTGTTATAACTGTGCTCTGCTTGGACATAGTGAAATGGCAAGGGTACAGGAGTGGTACCAATTTACATTTCAAGCCTTCAAAGAGAGAACCTCCTGGCTCAAGATCCAATTATCTCCACCTGAGAGTTCCTCTTGAGCCCCCTTCTTCTGTGGTTTCCCATGGCCAGGCTGGGAATGAATGGATCATATTACATTCTATACTTCAAATAATGCTTCAGGAAGAAAGGCAGTGTGTCCTGCCTTTGTGAAGTTAGGGTCTTGGGGTGGTGTTCTTAAAATGTATTAAGGAAAAATAGAACTTATGCTGCTAAACAATAATCCTGTGCCCACTATTTCAGGTGGTACCGAGAAACACTATGAGATGGTGTTTTACCCTCTTCTGTCCAGTACTCATGAGGAAGGAAGGCATCATGAGAAATTTTCTGGACTAGAGCAGAGGACTCCTCTGGAAAAAGGGTTTGAGATTTAAGAGGAAGTTTGGTGTCAGTAAAATCATCACCCACACAGCTTTGCCATTGACGTCTGCACTAGTGGAGACCAAGGTTGGGCACAGTCATGGTATTTATCTCTCCAAGATGTATACAAGACATCAGTATCTTTAATTCATGGCTGGCTACCTGCACAGGAAAACAAGTGGACAGAATGTGCTCTAGGACACTAATTTAAACCTATAGAAAAGTCTTTTATCTCTTTTGAAAAGTGATAAGGAGATTCATAATCTATGGTTTAGGTGGACACATAACAACCAAATATTTTTAAGAGTTTAAAAACTTTTAAATAGGAAGTGCTCCCCTATACCCCAAACCTGTCAAGTGTCAGAGGTCAAAACAAATCCCACAATGCCACATGACATGGGTTTTAAAAAGTCTTTATTGAGGAAAGGGGTTTCTTGCAAAGAGAAAGCACAGATTCCCCATCTTTTCATGACCCATGGAGAGGCCCACTGTACATGCAGCATGGGTCCATATTCTAGAGGAAGGGCCCTGACTCTACTATGGGCCCCCCTTTGATAAGATGAGCATGAGAAAGTGGGCTCATTGATGAGGCAATGAACAGGTTGTCTGGTACCAGGAAGTCTGAATTTGGGGTGCTAATTATGTACAAGAGTTGTCTGGAATGCTGGTAGCCCAGCATCTTGGCTTAGGAGCCCATGAGCAATTACAGATTCTCTACAGGAGGAAAGGAGCCAGTGGTCCTTGGGGAGCTGAGTTTTGGTGAAACCCCTCTCACTAGAGAAGGGAGGTGAAGCCCCCTTCCCAAATCCCAGCTGCCTCATTGACAGGTAATCCAGAATGAGCGCCTAGGGACACCTGTGGGCAATTCTGGTCATTGCATTAGAAAGCCCACAGGTGATATGATAGTGTCTGGGAATATTTTATAAAGTCTAATCTTGACTGATGGTGAAACTGAAACAACCTCACACGTATCATTTTGGTGTTAATACCTTGTCCCGATCCAACTACATCATGAACTACCAATACAGCCCCATCTGTGTAGACATGAATCAAACAGCAGCCTGGAAATAAAATTAGAAATCTGTCCTCCCTGCCATCTGTACACGAATCTTTGACAGTGAGGCAGTCACAAATGAAGTACCAAAAGTCCCTAAAATAAAGACAGTTTCACTCAAGTACGTACAGGATCAGTGGGTTCATCAAAAAGTGTGTGCCACCTGCGAATAGCAAAGGTGCCACTCCATGAAAACTGTGAAGTAGAGAAAAGCCTACACGTACACTTTATTGTTAGAATTTAGTCATGAGCTTTCTCTTGGTCCTCTTGCCATTTTCAGCTGCATTAGTAGTTACAGCTCGAATGCCTGCTGGGCACTGTTCTCCTATCTCCCTCTTTCCTATTGTGAGGCTGAATTCAATGGGGAATGCTCTCACCCTGCTTCTTCTGCCCTGCGAAGCAATAACAAATTGACCCAAATTGTTAACACCCAGCAGAATTTAGAGCTCCTTGTCCTTTGTTGGATTACTGGCTCTTTTTGCCCTCAGTTGTCATTTAGGGATTGCCACTCTGTCCTAGTGAGTGTGTGTTCTTGTTCCTCTGAGCATATTACTGTCAACTGCTTCTGGGGAGTAAAAAGCATGCAGAGAAAAGTAAGGAATAGAATATAGCAAAGTATAAAGAAAAAAATCATCCATTATCTCATTGCTCACACCCTGTTATCATAAGAAAAATTGAATAGTGCTAATATAAGTCCTCAGTCCCTTATCTGCAATTATGAATTCCAAAAAGCCCTGAAAACCAACATGGTGGAGAAACCTGACTTGATCTCATCCAATGATGAGATTCATAGTCTTTTAAAAAATCTCAGTGTGAATAATCATACACTTCGCTGTGGAAATACAAGCTTGAATAGGGTATGTTGCCCCAGACTCTGCTGAAGATTTTACATAATATCTGGTAGACAGATCATATGATCTTTTAAATCAGGAAAATAAGAATCCCAAAATACATCTGGCCTAAAGGGCTTCATAGAAGGGATTATGAACATGTACATGTACCCAGTTAGAAAAATCAAATAATACAGGAAGGTACAAGATGAAGAGTGAAGTCTCCCCTGCCCACTTACCAGCCCTGTCTCTCTTCCTGAAGGTAACCACTGTCATCATTTCCTTGAAATTCCTTCTAGAAGTTATTTTATGAATACGCCATAATTTTGTGAGATGATTTTTACAAAAGGTGTAATATTATAAACATCATTCTTGGATATTTTCCCATAGCAGTATATAAAGCTCTACCTCATTTATTTTAATATCTGCCCAGCAGTCCATCATATAGATGCAGCATAATTTATTTAAGAAGTCCCAAATAAGGAACACTTTTTTTGGGGGGGGGGAGTGCCCTCTTGTATGAATATCTCCTGAATCAGTGAGTCCGACCCCAGGTAAAGAAAAGGATGGAAAGAACAGCTCTGCTGGATGGGTGCAGCGTTCCCAACCTTCTGTGGAGCTGGGACAAACCATTGTTTTCTGGATCTCAGGACAGCACCTCCTCCTCCAAGGTGTTATAGCATATATTTGTTATTTAAATTAGAATACATGTATTGCGAGAATTAAAAAAATATGTGTATCACAAAATCATAGGGGGGGTGGGTCATGAAGATTCCATCTATAAATGGAGTGGGCTGTGGGTTTCTATTTGAGGGCTCATTAGGAAGCAAAGGTAAAAGGTGGGGCCTCCCTCAAGGAGATGAGCAGGTAGAGAAAAGACGAGTTCTGAAGCTTCTAGAATAGTCAGAAACATCGGGGGAACACAGGACAAAGCCCAATAGGCCAATGATGCCTTCATACCCATTGCCAAGGGATTAGACAGTGAGTCAGAGGGGTCGTGGGAGGGACTCAGTGCGGTTCTGGAACACGAGACAAAGCTGCAAAGGCAGTTGGGCTTGGATGAGGGTCAAGGATGAGGCCCAGGCTCCTGGCGGGAGAGGAGCTGCTGAGAAGTGGCCACGTAAGTGTTTCCCTTGGTATAAGCAGAGGAGGAGTGTGCCTGGGACAGGCTCAAACCTCTGCCCTCCTTCCGGATGCCAAGGATGTCATGCCATGACACCTACAAGCCTTGGGGCGAGGGCGGTGGGAGGGAAGAGAGGAAACGATGAGTGAGCTCTGTGGAAGTCGTTTTGGGGAAACCTGAGACATCCATCAAAAGGACACGCAGTCACTAGAGTACGGCTGAAGGTGGGGTGGCCGAGCGTCAGTGCCGGGGAGCCCTGATGTGCGACCGTCGATGCCAGAAGGCGATCAGGGGAGGGAGGAAGTCCAACGTCCAGGGAGCCCCAGCTTAGAGACTGCAGGGAGGGGGCAGGGTGAGACGGGAGCCCTGGGGATTCTATCCTGGCTGACCAGTCGCTGTGTTTTGTTTGGCTTTCGGCGTCCACAGGTACAGCCCTTCCTCCCTTGGCTGCTTCCCATCTCCTGACAGCGGCCCACGCTCACACCTCAGCTCTTTTCTTCTTCAAACTAAACGTTCTGAGTTTCTTCCATTATTTTAATGTTGAAGCTCTCAATCACTGTTCTGGCTGACTTACTTGATACTCTCTGGTGGGCTCTATTGAAGAACCCTGAACTACTTATCTATCTGTTGAATGAATGGTCCCTTCAAGGAAAGCAGCCGTGTATGACTCTCTACCTGCCTGACCCCTGACTCCTTTTTTTCTTTTTTTTCTTTTTTTTTTTTTTTTGCGGTACGCGGGCCTCTCACTGTTGTGGCCTCTCCCGTTGCGGAGCACAGGCTCCGGACGCGCAGGCCCAGCGGCCATGGCTCACGGGCCCAGCCGTTCCGCGGCATGTGGGATTTTCCCAGACCGGGGCACGAACCCGTGTCCCCTGCATCGGCAGGCGGACTCTCAACCACTGCGCCACCAGGGAAGCCCCCCGCCTGACTCCTTTATGGTGTGCTGTAACACACTGCAGTTCAGCACATACTTATTGAGCATCTTGTATGTGTATTTTATGTGCTAGATACTAGGAGAATAGAAATGCAAAGGCAGGAAACTTCCCCCCACAAGAAGCCAGTGGTCTGGCAGGGAGCCCAGCTTATGACAAGCCACTTGATTCAGGATGAGATGTTCAGGGTGCTGGGAAAGAGAGCACCTGGCATGTGGGAAGTGCTCACCAATTATGATGCTGAATGAACTGTGCAGGGAATCTAGGCTCACAGAGGGGGATTTCCTAGAGAAGGTGATGTCTGAGCAGGGATTTACTTCTAATGCACGGTGGAGTGGGAAATCACCCATGCTTGTAAATTAGTCTTGATAGAGCTCAGAGTAAGAACCAAAGTTCCTCTCCCACAGGCTGAAATCTCCTGGGGTATAGTGCTTGAGCTTTGTGATGGTTGTTTTAGATTCTTAGTGGTATTTTCTGCTTCTTTACATACTCAAGGCTATATTCCACAGTGTTGATGGTGCCAGAAGAATATTCTTCAGTGAACAGGAGCATTTGTATAACCAGGTTATAAATGCGTGGGGATGAATCAGGCTTGGCCCAGTGTCACCCCAAATCCTAATCTGTCTGTATTCCCAAGGTCCCCCAAAACAAGGAGACCTGCAAATGCTATGGCTTCTATTCACACGTTCATCCTGCTTTTAGCCTTTCTCTCATTCCCTGCATTAATGTTCCCTTTTCTTTTATGTGCAGTGACTCAACTGTCACATAATGCAGTAGTGGGGCTTGATAAGAAGGTGCAGAAATCACATTGTCAGTGGAGCCTGTGGGTGAACACAGGGTTCTGTAGATATTTGAAACTGCAAGCTAGTCAATCACTGAATTTTTATTGCATGTAATGACTTTCCACACCTTATATTTCCCAAGTAGTAGGTGGCATCCTCCATTTATTATTATGTCATCCCTACCTTTAGAATAAAATGGATTGGAATAAAATGGAGAGGAAAAAAATAGAATCACAACTTTAAATGATTTGAGACTGTGAGTTCATGTTTATGGAATATTCCAGAAACCATTGTCATCTTCTTGACTATATGAGTTAGGAGACAAAGAGTAGAATAACACCCAGGAAAGAGTAGGAAGCTATAAATTTCTTGCTTCTTCTTAATAAATGAGGCAGCTGGGAAGCTATCTTTATGTTTAAGAAGTTCCTTTTCTGTTGATGTTTCTTAGGAGTCACAATGGACCACTTTTTGTGGTTTTTGTACATGACTCTCAGTTTTTAAGATTGGTTATCAAAAGCAATTCATTGGATTTCCTCTGAGTAGTTTGAGATTTTTTTTCAGTGCTTTCTTTTTTTTTAAATTGAAGTATAGTTGATTGACAGTGTTTCAGGTATACAGCAAGGTGATTCAGTTATACGTGTATATTCTTTTTCGGATTCTTTTCCATTATGGTTTATCACAGGATATTGAATACAGTTCCTTGTGCTATACAGTAGGACCTTGTTGTTTATCTGTTTTAAGGATAGTAGCATGTGTCTGTTAACCCCAAATCCCTAATTATTCCCTCCCCCTACATTTCCCCTTTGGTAACCGTAGTTTGTTTTCTCTGTCTGAGTCTATTTCTGTTTTGTAAATTTACAAGTTCCTTCGTATAATATCTTTAGATTCCACATATAAGTGATATTGAATGATATTTGTCTTTCTCTGTCTGACGTACTTCACTTAGTATGATAACCTCCAAGTCCATCCATGTTGCTGGGAATGGCATTATTTCATTCTTTTTTGGGGCTGAATAGTATTTCACTGTGTATATATATATATATATATATATATATATATATATATATATCACATCCTCTTTATCCGTTCATCTGTTGATGGACATTTGGGTTCCATGTCTTGGCTATTGTAAACAGTGCTGTTATGAACATTAGGGTGCATGTATCTTTTCGATTAGAGTTTTCATCTTTTCCAGATATATGTCCAGGATTGGGATTGCTGGATCATATGGTAACTCTATTTTTAGTTTTTTAAGGAACATCCATACTGTTCTCTATAGTGTCTGCACCAATTTACATTCTCACCAACAGTGTAGGAGGGTTCCCTTTTCTCCATACCCTCTAGTTTGAGATTTTTTTTGATTCCTTTGTTATTAACTTTGACAAGATTCTTTATATAATTAATGGCATTAATGATTAACTGTTCTGCAAAGTTTTGTTTCAAGCCTTAATTTCTCATATTCTCCATCCAAATACAAATCCATGTTCAAACCTTGCCATTTATTTCTTCTCTCATAACATTTCTAGGATTCTATTCTCCTCTTTCAACAGCCATCCTTTTGTCTGAGCCTTAATTCTCTTACATCCAAACTACTGCAGTTGTTCAAATTCCAGAGTCTTCTCTAACCATTTCTATTTTAAATCCACCCCATAAAAGTGGCCGAAGCCACCTCCCAAGAAAACATCACTTTGCTTGCGAAGCCCATAACAGAAACCTAGTGGTTTTTCTTCAGCATACTGAACCCCACCCTTTTCTTTTTTCACTAAGTCACTTAATGCCACCTCCTTTATGAAGCTCTTAAGATCACAGTCTGCCTAATTTTGGTTGGGCTACTAAAAATTGAACATATGCCTATAATGCCTTTTAAAAATGATCCTGAGTCAGGCGGGCAAGGCAGCACGTGTGCCACGAAGGTAACCTTGGGTCTGAGGCTGGTGATGGTCCCACTGAGGCAGGTGAGGAGTGGTGATGGTGACTCTGCAGCTGCAGATGGGAGCAAGTTAAAGAAAGGTGTCTCTCTTTCTTTGTATGCCTATGTGTCTGCTCAGTACAGGATCCGTGTTTGACTCAGACATCAATCAGGAAATAATTTCTGCTGCCTCACTGGGCAGAATACAGCCCACCAGCACAGAATGCTGAGCCCCACTAGGAATAGACAGGTAGAAGGTAGAGCAGGTGAGCCCCTGGATGAGAGGCCAGGGGAGGAGCAGGAGGCATTCTTTGCAGTGAGTGGTGGTGGGAGCAGCCTCTGTGGAAACACGATGATAAGAAGACTAGGTGTCTAGGAACCGAGAATAATTCGTGTAGTGCAAGAAGGGTCCTGAATCAGACATCCACAGAGCTGTGTGGGGTAAGAAAGATACTAGAAACATAAACATATTGTAAAACTGAAGCAGAGAAAGGCCAAGGACAGTCTTTAGCTCTAACTGTCTGAAGACTCACCAATTCTTGGATGAGGGATGAACTGAAAATATCAAAGCACCACTGCATGTAATTTCTATCTTATTCTCTATATTTACATCTAAGTTACATAAAATTTTAAATGACTTCTAAAGATTCGGGGATGCATAATTAATTCTTGATATACTTCTGGGGAAAAAAAGAGCCCCTCCATGGATTGTTATCAATAGATATTTGGATTGGGTGGCATCTCGAGAACCTTGTGCTCAGAGTTTTCAAGACTGATAAGTAGCTCCTCATAAAGCAATGCATGAAGGAAAACAAACAAACAAAGAAGCCTGACTGACAAAATCCCACACCCAGGGATTTTGACCTAACTGGTCTGAAGGGGAGATAAGTATCAGCATTCAAAAATCTCTCCAGGTGATAGTAATTGCACCAGGGATTAAGACCACTGCTCAAAAGAATGGTCTTTGCTGGGTCATTTCTGCCTGGGGGTGGCGGGAGTCCCAGGAATGCCCCAAACACCAGGGCTGGGGTAAGAAGAGTGGAGGCGAGGATAAACACCATGAGTCCCTGCTTGTGGCCCGTATCCCAAGGGATAATCATGGCAGGTAGGTTGGCAGGAGATGGTATGTCACACTCTTAGGTGTACAAGGACACTGGGGAAGAACAAATTACTAATTATAATATATTTCTGAAAACTCTTCTGAATCCCCTGAAGAAGGCTTTGTAAAGTCTGAAGTTAAGCCCAAATAGCTTACTAGTGAAATAACAACTGAAGCATTATATACAGCCATTAATAGTTATGAGGATGTTTTACATGATAAAAAATTACGTAAATGGCGATGGGGAAAATTCTCTAAAATTGAATATATAAACAGAAACAAATGAATTTAGCTGTATGTAAAACTGATGCTATTATCACAAAACATTAATCCAAGTAGATTTTGAACTCAATTTTCAGGGTATACACTCTCACTAGGATCGATTGTTAGAATAAAAAGAAAGCTTCAACTTTACTTAGTAAGTTTGTGGTTTGTAGTGCTGAGTGTAGTGATTCTGAAACTATTTTGTGTGGGTGTTTACAGGACTGTGCAAATGAATAAATACATGTATATTTTTGGGAACCAGAGTTCTCAGTGTGGGTGAAGGGGGTTACAAATATGGAATGGGGGTAAGTGAGGAAGAACCCTGCAGTTTTGGATTGGAATTAGGGGTATTAAAAGAAATATGAACTCATTTCTTTTAAAAATATGTATTTCCTAACTGAAAATAGGAAAGAGCAAAGATGCCCCTGTAGCAATGAACACACCTAACACCAGATCTGGTTTCTCAATACCATTTCCCACTACAAGTAACCAGGACTCCTTGGAGAAAGGTCAATTCCAGATTTGGAGCCAAGAAAGGACACAATCTTGTTGAGTTAGAAAGTAAGAATGTGCTCAAAAGCTGATGGATTTATGTCAAAAGGCTACAGGAGGCAGCTTGAAGGGGCTCCTACTGGCAAATGTGGAACAATCTGAGTGTCAAAAATCATATGGTTGGAAAGGATTTTGACACATTAATTTTTTTAAAGCCCGTATTGATACAAAAAATTTTAATTTATTTACAGAAGAATGTCAAGTAATAAATGTAAAATGTATAACAAAGTTAGAAGAAATCACCAGGCAAGAATCATTAGTGATATTAAAACCAATGGGTGGGGCTTCTCTGGTGGCACAGTGGTTAAGAATCCTCCTGGCAATGCAGGGGACATGGGTTCGAGCCCTGGTCCAGGAAGATCCCACATGCCACGGAGCAGCTAAGCCTGTGTGCCACAACTACTGAGCCCACTGAAGCCTGTGCTCCTAGAGCCCGTGCTCCACAACAAGAGAAGCCACCGCAATGAGAAGCCTGCGCGCCGCAACGAAGATTAGGCCCTGCTTGCTGCAACTAGAGAAAGCAATGAAGACCCAATGCAGCCAAAAATAAATAAATAAAATAAATTTTAAAATAAATAAATAAATAAAACCAATGGGTGAAAGATTTGGGAGGAACAGAATATTCATTCAGTCTCAAACTATCACTCCACGGATAGCATATTCACTACAAAGGGGAAAAGATACCTTTGCATAGGATAAACCTGGCAGTACCACTTTAACCAAATGATCAAACTTAATATCACTGATAATGGGGCACATTAAGGTGTTGTGCCTCCAGATGTGTGGTGATCAAAAGACATTCCTGATGTTCCTGCCAAAAATGTTTACCCTGAATCGAATCAGGAAGGAAAACCCATCAAATCCAAACAAAGGGATATTCTGCTGAACTGTCCTCCTGGCTCTTCAAAAATATCGATGCCATGAAAAAAATATCTGAGACTGTTTTAGAATAAAAAAGATAAAAGAGACATGCAGTGTATGATCCTGGATTCAATCCAGGACCAGAAAAAAAAAAACCCAAAAAATCCCAGGACATTATTGAGTCAATTGGAGAAATTTGAATATGACTCATATATGAGAGAAATAGTATTATGTAATTTTAAATTTCCCAAGAATGATTGTGCTGTGATTATGAAGGAAGATACTGTAGGAATACGTGTGTGTGTATTTAACATTTTATTTCCTTCTGATGTTTTGCTATTTAAATTTTTTATTTTGAAGAATTTCAAGCATTCAGAAGAACACTGATAGAGGAGGGTGGGATAGGGGAGAGAGAGAGAAGGGCACAAATATGGCAAAATATTAATAATTGGTGAATCTAGGGGAAGAGCATATAGGTTTTCATTTTTCCAAATGACTGAAATTTTTCAAAAAAATTTAAATAGAAAAACACAAGAGAAACATGTTAAATAGTTTTCAAAGAACATTTAAGAGGTAGTTGGGAGGATTTTCTGCAGGAAGTGAGGGTGAGAGATTGAGAATGCCACTTAGTTTTCTGCCTTCTGTGAGTAAGTGAATGATAAGGTCATTATTTAAGGTCAAAAACAGAATAAGAAATTGGTTTAAGGAGGAGGATGGTTAGTTGAGTTTTGATCTTGTTGATTTTAAGGTGTCCATGGCCCAACAAAATGAAATATCTTAGATATAGAAGTCAGATCTTCATGGGAAAGGTCAGAGCTAAAGTGGATAATTACCAGCATGGAGAGGGTAGAGAAACGATGAGAGACAATAAGATCACCAATGAGACCTTAAAGAAAGTGAAGAGCAATGAGCTATGGGATCCAGGGGAATTCTAACATTTAAAGCAGTTCTTAATCTAGGCATCAAGGAGTCTGGGAGACCCCGCAGCATTTGCCAATACCCACTTCTCTTCCTTTCTAAGTGTGTAGCTAGCTACTTTTCTCAGTTTCTCCTGCCTCTAGGTGAAATCATGTGACTGAGCTCCAGCCAATGGAATGGGGGCAGGTACCTTCCCCTGCTTCTAGGTGACATCATGTGACCAAGCTCTGGCCAATGGAATGGGGGCAGGATCATATGCACCTTTCACTCTCCCTGACTTCCCATCTGTGCAGTTGGAAGCTGAAGACTCCAAGATGGCTGAGCCACATAATGTTGGAGGGTGGCTTCCTGAATCATGCTTGGAGAAGAGCCACCTAGCAGAACATTCACATTGATTTGCCCAATCAAGAAATCAACCTTGGTTGTGCTAATCCATTAGGGTTTGGGGTTGTTTGTTGAAGCTGGTAGACTTACTTATACAGGAAATAGTTTATCTGGGAGAAAGGTCCTTTTTCTTTGGGAGAAAGGTCTATACCTTTATACTCTAAGGGGTCTGGATTTCCAGAAGAATAATAGGACTAGGCAGAGATGGAGGAGCCAGAGAGAAATTAAAGAAGGAACAAAGAGGCATAAAGAGAAACTCGAGAGATTAATGTCAGAGAAGCCAGGAGAGTAGAGTTGCAAGGACCAAACGGTCTGCAGCAGAGAAGGCAGCAGAGATGTCCAGAAAGAGCTGAAGAGTCTCTCACATTGGAGGACTAGTAGGCCACTGGTGGCCTTGGCAGAAGCAGTAAGTTGAGGCATAAACGGGAAGGAAGGAAGTAGACAGGGTAGGAAATTGCTATAAAAACTTGTCTCTGAAGGGAAGGAGAAAGAAACAATAGCTAGAGGAGGAAGCAGAATCAAGAGAGGGTTACTTTTAAGGATGGGATGGACTTGAATTTCTCAGAATGAGGCAGTAAAGAGATGGAAGTTAAAGGTATGGAACATAGAAGGGATAATTGTGGAGAGTGTATGGAACAAGGGAGCTGGTGTCAACACTGACCCCGGAAAGGAGGGAGGAGCCCTCACCATCCGAGACTGCATGCAAGGTGGAGGTGGGGAGGGGAGATGGGGATTGGGGCAGTTCATACTTGATGGGCCTCAATTATTGTTATTCCTTTTTTATGAAGTAGGAGGCAGCTATTATCTGGGAAGAAGGGGAGGAGGACTTTTGGAGGAGACTGGTACAAATCGGGGCTGGGCTTTGCCTTTTTCTTGATGTTTAATGTTTGCCTAAGCATTAGCTTTTATACCTGGGTTCCACAGCTATAAATCAAGAAAATGACAACACCTCATTTAGAAGTGCATCATGACCCAAAAATCGTGACTAGAAATGTACCAACCTGTGTTAATGCTGCATCCTGGCTTGACAGGTTATGTCCACTTCTTTATCCTCTGCCTTTCGTGCCACATAATAATGTTCCTGTCCTAAGTGTGTTTCCCCTGCTAAACACAGCAAGCAGATGAGGGTCTTGTATTTATTTTTATTAAAAAAATTTTTTTAATTTATTAAAAAAAAATTTTTGGCGTTGCCTTGCGGCATGCGAGGTCTTAGTTCCCCGACAGGGATTGAACCCGGGCCCTCTCAGTGAGAGTGCAGAGTCCTAACCATTGGACTGCCAGGGAATTCCCACAGGGTTTTATTTTTAGAGCTACTTAATTTAAACATATTCAAAACACAATACAGCACATTTTACTAAGTGTTACTATTATTTTCTTCTAGGTCATGGGAGTAACATTTGGTTTCCTATCTTGAATCATTTTAATTTGGCAAAGTTTTCACAGGCAGCTATTATTATACACAGGAGAATTGAGTGATTATGTGCAATTTAAAATCTCCCACATGTTTGGCTCCATTTCCCTATCTGCTTTCATTGGCGTATTCTCAAGAACTAGAAACTAATTATTACTGACTTGAGCAAAAAGTCAGTGATCAGATAAGAATAAATAACGAGATGTTCTCACCCAAGGGTGAATCTACTTCTGCAGTGAAACTGCCCAAGGGGCAGGGGTGGCTTTACCCAGCACATAGAGACTAGCACTTAAGCAGTCACACCCAGCCAGTCATTCGTCTTGCATCTATCTACTAGAAAGATTAAATCCAAACCACAACCAGCACCCACTGAAAGAGGCCTCTTTAGGTGTGGAGAAAAGGGAACCCTCTTACATTGTTGGTGGGAATGTAAACTGATATAGCCACTATGGAGAACAGTATGGAGGTTCCTCAGAAAACTAAAAATAGAACTACCATATGATCCAGCGATCCCACTCCTGGGCCTATATCCAGACAAAACTGTAATTCAAAAAGATACATGCACCCCTATGTTCATAGCAGCACTATTCACAATAGCCAAGACATGGAAGCAACATAAATGTCCATCAACAGATTAATGGAGAAAGAAGATGTGGTACATATATACAATGGAATACTACTCAGTCATAAAAAGGAACAAAATAATGCCATTTGCAGCAACATGGATGCAACTAGAGATTATCGTACTAAGTGAAGTAGGTCAGAGAAAGATAAATACCATATGATATCACTTATATGTGAAATCTAAAATATGACACAAATGAACCTATCTATGAAACAGAAATAGAATCAGGCACATAGAAAATAGACTGGTGGTTGCCAAGGGGGAGGGCGGTGAGAGAAGGTTGGACTGGGAGTTTGGGTTTAGCAGGTGCAAACTGGTATATACAGAATGGGTAAACAACAAGGTCCTACTGTATAGCACAGGGAACTGTAGTCAATATCCTGTGATAAATCATAATGGAAAAGAATATGAAAAAGAATGTATATATATATAAATGAGTCACTTTCTGTACAGAAGTAATTAACACAACATTGTAATTCAACTATGCTTCAATAAAAAGTTTAAAAAAATATATTAAAAAATTTAAAAAGAAGAAAGAGTCCTCTTTAAAACCCACAGGGACCTCAGCTGTGAAGAATAAATGGTTGCATGTGAGGGGGAGAGGGGAGGGAAGGAGTGGAGGATAAAATCTTTTTTTTCTAAATTTCACTGAAGTGTGAAGTAAGAACTTCAGAAATCTATAATTAATCGTAGGTAGAATATAAAGTTTGTTTGCCTTCAAGAAGCTGGAGATGATGCAGAAAAGTACCAGGGCAATTGGAAAGAAGCATTTAATGATCAGCCCATCAACATAAATTTTAAATTGACCTGGTACCAAAAAATATTTATATATGGGCAGCTTTTGAATTCATACCCCTGAATATCTAGGAAGGGTATCCTGGAATTATTAGGTTCATCCAATTTTAGTTCTCTCTGTGATAGAAGTCTGGGAATTTAATAGTAACTCCAGTGAAAAGTGTTGCCAAAGATTCTGTTTTCAGGCCTCTGTTTCTATCTCTTCTCCCTCCAGCTTCTGCCATGAGATTGGTGGCTATAATTTTCCTTAATAAATCATAGGACAAATTCCTTCTCTCTCCACCCCTTTACTTCAGATTCTGGTCGTAGAGTATTTGTCTTTTTATTCAGAAATCTCTGAAAAACTAGGTGTGATATATGTTTTAAAAATTGATTTTCAGATATTATTCTCTCCTTTGGTGACATCATTCACTCACATGGCTTCTCCCAAACCTACATCTCCAGCCTCAGCATTTCTCAAAGCACCAGAATTTCCTTCTAACTGGCTGTGGACAGTACCCTCAAATGGCTTGCTGGCCCCTTGAACCCTCATCTTCTGCCAATCTCTAATTTCAAGGTTTTCTTTGATTCTTTTTACTCTTCACACCTAGTTAGCGACTTGTACCTGTATTCTCCTCTCTACTCCCAGGTACCAGCCGTCATCTCTCACTTGGCATACTATAATGACCTTTGACCTTGTTTCCAGTGGACACTTACATTCACACTGCACTGCCAGGTTCACTGAAGGGAAATTTTGATCCTATCACCTTCCTATTCAAACCCTCAAATGACTTCCATAGTCTATGGAACCAGTACTATTTTTTGGCCAAGGATTCAATGTCTTTCATAAAACCTCTCACTCCTCTCTGAGTCTGATGTTCTGGATGGTCCATCTCTTTACTAACTTCCATGAGAAGAATTAAGATGAGTCAGTTGCACCCAAGTTCTATAGAAGCAGCATCATCGATTAAAATCGCATCAGTATTTTAAAACTTTCATGCTGAAAAGGGACTTAAGAATTGACCTTCAATGACTTGATCAAAGGTTGAAATGCCTCCTCCACATTTCTTTGTTCTCATTTTTTGTCAGGCCTGATGAATGACCTGTGTTGTATTGCATCCCGTGGGTGGTAACAAACAAAAGGTATTACCGATATAGTGTAATTCAAGATTCCTGACTTTGGTCGCCTCCACATTCTCACACTGAAAACCAAACGCAATGTTAACCGTCACTCCAGGAATTTCCTAGGACAGCACTGATTTCAGACACAATGTCCCAGTGCCTCAAACCATGTATCTTGACCTGGTACAGCTCAGAAAATATGACCATCATATAATGGAATCCCGTCATGTGCATACTTAACTTACCTACGAACTTCAGCCTTCACTGAAACTGGGACTCCTCTAACACCTTTAATCCTCACAACCACAAACATTCTGGAGGCTTAATTTAGATTAGTCTAATCCCTGCAGGCGAGCAGGTGGCCTTTAGAATTCTCCCTCCACCCCTAGCCAGGAATTTGATGGGAATGTTAAAGGAGAATGATTTCAATACTTAGACACCTGCATAGAAACTTAATCTTTGTTCCGTATTTTAAGTCACGCTGTTCTCAGACTTTAGTTTGCGTAAACATTACCGAATAGGATCATATGTATAAAACCTTGTGTTCTGGACTTTATGGACAATTCAAGGGATTTTTCAAGGTTACTTTTAAAATTTATTTTTCAAAATTAAACAACACAAATGAAACAGAATCAAAATGTATTTGATGGAGAGTCTTGCCCCCATCATAAGTCACATGTCAGAAGGGAATGAAAATGTATAGCAGCAAGGTCCCTGTCAGCCAGGGACAACATGCCCTGGGATGATGCGTGGGGTTTCTTGTAGGGTAGAGCATGGGGCTTGAACACCAGCTCAGCTCCGCCACCACTAGCTCTATGACCTCAGGCAATTCACTAGAACTCTCTAAGCCTCAGTGTCTTCATCTTAAAATGCCAACCTAAGAGGGTTCTTTGCTGTCTCAAATTCATTCTGAAATAAGGCTTAGTACAAATAAATAATCTAAGGTTCTAAGGTTGTGAGGAGGGTTACATGTGGTCCTGTGTATAAAGGCCTTTGGAAAATAGCACCAGGGAGTAGCAGCTGCCACTATGAAAACACCATGAGAATCTGAGACACTCTGGTCATACCACCTGGTCCTATGCAGATGGTCTTTCTACTTCACTGCCATTATCATGGGTCATCCTGAGTTTTTATCAGGTGGACCACACCAGGCAATGCCAGGGCCTTGGAGGCATCAGTGGGACTGGGAAGGAAACAGAACCACAAAGGAACCAAGTGTTACATGGGATGTCATGGCCCTCTTATGTGTGAACAGAATCTCAAGAACCCCAGTGTAATTCACAGGAGCACCACCAGGCAAGTCTATAATGACAGTGTGTTAAAACCGTGCTAACACTATGGAAGTGGAAAACATTTGTTTCATTGGATGCTGAGGATGACAAAAAAGGGCGTCCGCAGGGGAGCATTTTGTTATTCTCACCTTCCACTGAAGGCATATCCTTGAGGTTTCCTAAACCAATGCTCAGTTGGTGGCACTTCTGGGAACTCAGTCTCCTTCGAAGATGGACATTCAGAAAAACAGTAGAGAGAATTATAGCTCTTTGGGATCTCATGAGCTGAGGAAGTTATTGTCATCCTTTACATTCTCAGGTAGTAATGGCCAGCTCTTCATATACCAGCTCCTTATCTTGGCAGGGATGCACTCTTTTACCTGTTCCCAAACCCAGTTTTCTTCTTTAAAAATTTTCTTTTACCAAGCTAAATACTGGGATTGCTTTTTTGTGAAATACTTTGATGTACTGAGTTGGGTAGATTGTTAATAGATAATTATGCCTTTATAATACCTGCTAGATATTTCTGGCTTTCTAACTCTGCCCTTGTTTACTTACATGATTTTAGCATGTGGTGTTGGTTGCACACCCAGGAAGCATTCTCCTGCTAAGACAGGCATGTCATCACAAAATACAGCCTCTCCTGTGGCATCTTTAATACCTAACTGGTGCATGATGGAGCATCTACCTGGGTCTTGGAGGGGCTGCTGAGGATCTACACTCTATGTTTACAAAACCAAAGCCAATCACAAAGCAAATCAACCAAGCAGGAGTGTTGATGAGATAGAGACATCCACTAAGAAATGGGTAGATCTTTCCCTAGTCTACGTGAGAAAGAACTTTCCAAACTAGTCTGTTCAACTTAAACTGGAATTTTCTTCTTCCTCGCTGTCTACAAGTGTGAAGATAAGAGGGTAGGTGTGATGAAGATGAGTTGGGGTGGGGACTGGACCATGAGTGAAGATGGATTTGGGACAGCTAATATGTGGGAAACTCTGCTTTTCTGAGAAAGCATACATGTTTCATAAAACAGATCTTAGTGAAAGTCCACTAGAGGTAACATTTCTAATACTGGCAAGTGGAAGGCCATGTGCTCTGGTCAACATCATCTGACAACTTTGGAAGCCAGCCTATGCAATATCTCCCTCCAGGCAGGCAGTGCTGATCAAACGAGGGTCACATGGGAAACTGGGAGACAGGAGTTCTAGTCCCGGTTCTGCTGTATTAATTTTGGGAAGGAGTTTTTGTTCATTTGCTTGTTTGCTTTAAGCCCTTTGGGCTTCAGTTTCTAAACCAGCAAAAGTGCAAGATTAGATCCATGCTTCTCAACTAAAAAACATTTGAACTTATAAACCAAGAGCGGAGAATTTTTTATTAACCTGGGACTCTGAATTTGGAGGTGGGGTGAGGATAAAATTCCATTCAGGCAAATGGGGCAACAGGTAAAAGAAGATCTTTAAGGAGTGTCAGTTCTTACCTTCTGTAATTCCATGTAACCAGAGGAATTCCAGGGAATACTCCTGGCCCCTGCAGACGTCTTCCAGAGATCCTGGGGACAAACACCAGGCAGATCTCAAATAACAGGCTCTTTTGTGCCATCTGGTAAACCTATGGGGGCCAACAACCAACCCAGCCACAGCAGATCAGTCAGTGCCAGTGCGAGAACCAGCTTTCTGATCTGGGAAACACGTTTGACCACTGCTCTGCCCTCTCTCCCCTGTTCGTCCTGGGTCTATAGCAGTGGGTTGGTCTGGGGTCCTGAGGACCATGTGAATGTGACCGTCTGTCGTACATGCATACAACAATAAGTCTGCTTCCAGCCACAGGGGATCAGCCACAAAATCCTTTCCCCCTGCATTTCTCTCAGGCTTCCTGCTGCCTTTTGTTGTATTTTTGTCCTTCAGATCTGTCCTTACTGTTCATTTTTGTGAGATTTTATTAGCATAAAAACATAACAGAGCTATAGGGAGGGTGGGAGGGAGACGCAAGAGGGAGGGGATATGGGGATATATGTATACATATAGCTGATTCACTTTGTTATACAGCAGCAACTAACACAACATTGTAAAGCAATTATACTCCAAAAAAATGTTTAAAAAGTCAATATAATTTAAAAAAATGTATAACTTCACGGATAATTAAAGAAATGCTAATCAAAATAATAAGACACCCTTTTTTCTAAACTGTCAAATATTAGAAATATATATGTTAGAAATATATATACTGTATATATACAATATATATAAAATATATATATACCCAGTGTTGGTAAGGGTGTGATGAAATAAATGTAATCACACTCAGTTGCTGAAAGTGTAAGTGGAAATAATCTTCCTAAAGGCTACAAGTATTAAGGACCTAAAAAGTTGACAGAAACTTCACTTCTAGGAACTAATTGGAATTGGACATAAGTGGAAATGAAATGCAAAGACTTATGTACTAGAACATTCACTATAATATTATTGTTCTCAACAATGAGGGATTGGTTACATAAATTATAACACATCCATCTGAATAAAAAAACATAGCCATTAAAATTGTTTTGGGGGCTTCCCTGGTGGCGCAGTGGTTGAGAGTCCGCCTGCCGATGCAGGGGACACAGGTTCGTGCCCCGGTCCGGGAAGATCCCACATGCCGTGGGGCGGCTGGGCCCGTGAGCCATGGCCGCTGAGCCTGCGCGTCCGGAGCCTGTGCTCCGCAATGGGAGAGGCCACAACAGTGAGAGGCCCGCGTACCGCAAAAAAAGAAAAAATTGTTTTTGAAAAATATTTAGTGACATGGAAAAATGTTCATGATACACTATAAAGTGAAAAAAGAAACATGTCTGATTATATATAAAACATAATCATCACTTGGTAAAAATATGTGTTTTATTTATTCACATATTTATATACACCCTAAAAACTCTTAAGATTAGAGGAAATCTATTAAAATCATAATGATGTGTTAAGAAAAACTATCCAAGGCTTGGAAAAAAGAATGAGTGTATGTCCTTTCCATGTCATATCAAAACAGTCTAGCAGAGCTGCTCAGTGATTATCTGATTCTCTAGGGGAACATTCCTTTGTTTAAGTTATTATAGTTGTCACCTCTTATCTGAAGGAACTGTATTCCAAGACCCCCAGCGGCTGCCTGAAACTGCAAATAGTACTAACTCTATACATATTGTTTTTTTCCTATACATATATACCTATGATAGAGTTCAAAAATAAGGCACAGTAAGAGAATATCCAGATTGCCCACGTCACTACTCTTGCTCTTTGGGACCATTATGAAGTAAAATAAGGGTTACTTGAACACAAGCACTAGGATACTGTGGGTAACCGAGATGGCTACTAAGGGAATAACGGGAAGGAAACGCTGAACTAAGGGGTGATTCACATCCCTGCCGGGATGGAGTGGGACTCAGAGAGATTTCATCATGCTCCTCAGAATGGTGCACAATTTAAAACGTATGAATTGTTTATTTCTGGAATTTTCCATTTAATATTTTTGGAGTGCGATTGACCAGGGGTAACTGAAACCACAGAAAAGTGAAACTGCAGATAAGCAGGATGACTGTCTTTCCTATTGATTTAGAGCCTGGACTATGTGAAGTTACATGACAACATGTGGATTTTTTCCCCCAGTAGCTAATCAAGTTATATCTGCTCTTAAAGATTACGGTTTTATTCTCTGCAAGATAGGAACCATCTTGGTATCTAAACTAGCAGTCTTCCTTCCTTGTTCTCTCAGTGCATGTACACTCAGTCTCTCAAATTCACTTTCATTCAGTTTTATCATCTAGCTGGTTCCCTCAGTGATGAGTTAAGTAAATCTTTCATGTGTGCTTAGTTTAGATTTGTATGAGAATGAAGTTTTTAATATTTTCAAAATACTTTGACTGTGGCTGTATATTGGAGGTAGGTTTATAAGAGATTTCAGTGTTCTTCCTTACATCCTTCCATATTTGTCAAACATCCATGAAAGGACATGTTTCACTTTTATAAAAAAAGCACAAAATGTATGTGTACACACGTATACGTACATTCTAAGTTGATTTTTCAGTCCATACTTGACCTGGTCCTATACCCAGTGTAGGGCTTACCTCCCCGATGATTTCCAAATGTGGCTTTGCAACTGACAGGGCAGACTCTGACTCCAGGGGACAGATAAGAAAAGGTGTTATTATGCTCCCAGAAAACTAATCTGTGTAGCTGGATAAGTACAGGTAGGTTGATAAAATCCATTTCCACTGTCAGCTGAGCTGGACGGGGGACAAACTTCTTTAGTGGGAGCGGAGGACAAGTGCCTGAGTAAGCACACGCCCCCTCCCGCCCCCTTCATCAATGGAAACTGGAGTCTGAGTCCTGAGTGAGGGACTGGAAGCACAGCAAGGTCTGAAATGTGAGACCCAGGGGAAGGCAGAGAGGACCACAGGAGGAAAGGGGGCCAAGCATGAGAAAGAGGGGAGGCAGCAGACTGGAGGGGGAGCCTGCGGAGACCCCAGTGCCCCCGTGTAGGCTGGGAAGGGAGCTGGTTCAGCCTAGTCTTTTTTTTTTTTTTTTTGCGGTACGCGGGCCTCTCACTGTTGTGGCCTCTCCTGTTGCGGAGCACAGGCTCCGGACGCACAGGCTCAGCGGCCATGGCTCACGGGCCCAGCCGCTCCACGGCATGTGGGATCTTCCCAGACCGGGGCACGAACCCGTGTCCCCTGCATCGACAGGTGGACTCTCAACCACTGCGCCACCAGGGAAGCCCCAGCCTAGTCTTTTGCACCCACACTCTGAATTTATCTTTCATCTTCCCCTCCCAACTTCACCTCATTTCCAACCCCATAGCCATGCAGCTGACATGACTATGGTCGCTGGTATTTGCTTAGAAATGCACATGAGAATTTCTGGCAGTTTCTTACTTTTGTTGCTCTCCTTTGCCTAATTTATTGACTATTGGAAACAATTCTTTGTCTTCCTGCAGAGACAGCTGCCCCACTCAATAACCTAGGAACAGAGGTGCTGTCATCCACTGGGCTCTGCGGTACACATTCTGGCCTGGAGACACCACCTCGCCAGCGACCACCTGATTTCTCATCGTCACTAAGGCCAGGACTGATAACACATCTGTTTTCTTGGTTCTGTCACGTCAGAAACCACATCAGAGAAAAAGCCACAACCCTAAAACTAGAACATAAATTACACAGAGGCAGGCGAGAAGGTCTTTGCTGCCCCCTGTTGGTGGGCTTCTACTAACCCCTAACATTTTATTTCAAACATTTAAGCAGTATGCTACTTGGTTTCAGTATTTTTACTCTTTGAGAGTTCTGGTCCTGGTTTTGCCACCTATTCGCTGTGAGACCTTGTTGAAATAATTAAATTTCTTTGGACCTCACCCCTCCTCACCTATGCCACAAGCTTATTAGTCTCTTTCAATGATATGATTTGAGATGCTAAGGATCCTAGGTTTTTAGAACTTTTAAAGAAAATGGATAAGAAAATAGTGCAATGACCTAAAGCCCTCTAATGATGTAGATCAACATCTAATCTGTTATTACTGTTTTCACCTAGGCATGTGTAAAATATTTGCTGCAAACTCTATTTTTATTATGTTGAATCCAATTCAAGTTAAAAATAAAGTAACTAAAACAGATGAAAGTGGACATCATAAACTTCATAATCTTATACCTTTCTAAAGACAGAAATGAAAACAGAAACTAGGACTTGATCTGGTTTAAGGCTTGCATGTGTTTCTCCAGAAAGAAAATGATCATGTAAAGGAACTTACTGCGTTCCTTCTTGTTGGGGGGTGGGGGAAGAAGCATTAATTATAGGCACCATACTACTGAAACAACCTTATACTTTATTAATGCAGTAGTATTCTTATTATAAAAAGGCATTCTAAAGTTAAAATGAAATTGAAAAGAGCCACACATAGTGTCGTGACTCTCCCATGATATGGTTATATCCAGATGTATCTAGGGACCCTGCCTTGGAGAAAAAGCTTTCCACCTGTGCTAACAGAGCAAGACTCCTCCAGCTTACGGGAAGCACTCTGCCGAGGCTACAAGGGGCAATTTATTGGGCAGAAGGGTCTGAATCAGTGAGTAAATGTGACAGTGGCAGACAGATGGTATCCTGTGGCAGAGAGCATGTGGGTGAGTTTGAAGAGCTGAGATATCTTGAGAGGGTCAGTGGTAAACACAGGTATGTTACTCACAAGAACAGTGACATCAACAAATAAAATCCAAATGACAGCAATAACATCAATCAATGAAAGACAGCCATAGAGGCATGTGATTATTTTCAATCCAAATCCTGAACTGTAGACGTGCAACTAAATATTACTCCCCTGGAACTAGTCTCCTTGGGAGAGACCACACACTTATCTCAACAGTGCTGTCCTCCTCAAGACATTTGGGGATCCCTCTGGGAGGGATGTTCATTCAAAGCCTGTGGCCTCTGTGGCAATAAATGTTTATCCCTTGAAGGGGGTTTGCTTCATGGTAAGAGGTAAAAGACATTCAAAAGCCAGCTTGATGGATAAGGCAGAGGGTCAGACTGGCTAAAACATTTTTTGGTCAAAAGTCAAGTAAAGGGCTTCCCTGGTGGTGCAGTGGTGAAGAGTCCGCCTGACAATGCAGGGGACACGGGTTCGAGCCCTGGTCCGAGCCCTGGTCCAGGAAGATCCCACATGCCGCAGAGCAACTAAGCCCGTGCACCACAACTACCGAAGCCCGCGCTCCTACAGCCTGTGCTCCACAACGAGAGAAGCCATCGCAATGAGAAACCTGCGCACTGCGGCAAGGAGTGGGCCCCTCTCACTGCAGCTGGAGAGGGCCGTGCGCAGCGGCGAAGACCCAACGCAGCCAAAGGTAAATAAAGAAATAAACAAATAAATAAATAAATGTTAAAAAAGAAAAAGAAAGAGAAAGTTATTTTAAAAAAAAAAGTAAAAAGAGACCTATTTTTCTCGTGTAGTTTGTAAACCAAAATGTGTTCTGTTTTGTCTTCAGTTTCACCACAGAGGGGCACTTCCCCAGGCCGGTCCTGTGGGAACTTCCCTTTCCAATTAATTTACCTGACAAGGTCAGTATAAATCTAGGTATTTTATAGTCAATAGGCTCTTGACACCATCAAAGATGTCTTGTGATCCTCATGAATCCTCTTCTGGGGATTCCACTATAGTTAACATTTTTCCCAATGAAGCACTACTGAACCCCTCCCACGGCTGCAGTACAGATGCAGGCAGCCCAGAGCTGACAAGGAACGAGGGCGTCAGGTGTGAGTGAGGGCAGAGAAACGATGGCCCGTGGGCGACACACAGTCACAACCTTCCTTCTGGGGAAGCTGCCTCCCAGGGCAGGCCATGGATGAGGATTCCATCTTTGAAGAATTCACTTTGAACACTGGACTGCAGATAGACTGAGATTACCATCAGTGGTTAAAGGCCCTTGCAGGGAGATACAGCCATTCTAACTCAGGCAGCTAGAATGTGAACAGAACAGGATCCAGAGGAAGCCAACAGAAACGCAAAGCCCCAGCATTCAAAGAGGAGGGTTGAGACTGGGCTGCAGGCACAACCCAACAATTCTTTCATACAGAGACCCTGAGGGGTAACAAGGATAACTCTGTGGTATGTTATTTATATGTAGATCATAGTTTATAGTTAATAGTTTAGTATATTTTTAGTATATAGTTAATATTTTATATATGACATATTATAGTTGCTATAATATAGAATTACCCTAAAAGGTTGAATAAATTGTGTCATTCTCATTCACATTGATTACCAGTTCAGTTGCTCTCAACGAATCCGTTAGTTGTCTTTTTAAGGCAACAAGTTAAAAATCCCCTTTGGAGGCTGTTAACATAGACTTTCTGGATGGGATAGACCCTCAACAGACAACGGCAGACAGGGCCTGCGTGGGGGGACCAGGAAGGCAGCGCCCACCTCCCTTAGAACCTGATCAAGTGGCTTATGCCACGAAGATCTGAAATTAAGTAGTCTGTCTGATTTGGCCTCGTGGAAAGCACAGATGGATGTAGCAGGAAACGGCAGCAATACTGAGTGATACAACCTTTCCACACTAAGGTACCCACACCCGGAGGTGGGCCAAGAGAACAGAGAGCCATGATCTGCTGTGAAGCCCAGGTTCTCAGGTGATTCACTGCTGTGTTTTCGCCTCTGGGAGCTGTGTGGCGGCCTCTCCCAGGCTGTCCTGCCCGAAAGCGAGATATCGTCATTCATATT
This sequence comes from Mesoplodon mirus, assembly GCF_964341445.2. NCBI lineage: Eukaryota > Metazoa > Chordata > Mammalia > Artiodactyla > Ziphiidae > Mesoplodon > Mesoplodon mirus. The sequence goes on from NC_138984.1 coordinate 35,557,978, forward strand.
CTGTAAACGTGGAAAAGAAGGCGAGTAGGGAAAGAAGGCTCCAGTGGACATATGGTGACAACTTTTTCGTTTGTAAATGTCCCATTTTTCTGATTATTAAAGGAACATATACTCATTGTGGACCATCTTGTAAATACAGAAAGTAAGAAAAAGAGAGTCAAAATAGCTTAGAACCCCTGAAAAAATACGGAAACCATTAGAACCCTTTCTTGCTCCACAAAGTCAGTGCTCCCTCCTGGGTGATGGGTCCATCTCCGGCCTCTTCCCTCGTGGTCCAGCAGCAGCACTGTTTTCCATCTCCAGCCCCTGGCATGCGCTGCACTCATCCTCTTTACCTGGTTATCCCCACTTACCCTTTGATCTCAGCTAGGAGAAGCCTTCTCTAACTCCCCTATAGAATCGGTCCTCCTGTTATCTGTTCCCCTAACACCATGCACCTCTCCTTTGGAGCACTTGTCCAGTTGAAATTTTAGTTTGTGTGATTATTTGTTTGACATCTATCTTCACACTTAAACTGTAGGCTTCGTGAGGGTGGCGTCCGTGCCTTTTTATTTTTTAAAGACCATTGTATCCCAGTGCCTAGCACAATGCTTGCTTGCTTCCTCGTCTAACTTGACCAAACCCTCCCCATCTTTAAGGTTAAACCTGAATTCCACACTCCTTTCCCTATGCCTTCAGTAATTCTCTCTCTCATTTCCTACTAATTTGTATCCAGTTCTACATGACTGGTACCAAATCGTTCTCTAAATGGATCATATTCCTAGGTGACACTTTCAGCAAGTGCTAATCTGACTTCCTGCTTCCCTCTCTTCCTCCACCCATTAACAAATATTCCTGTTCACCTACTGTGTGCCTGGTACTGTTCTAGGGCTGAGAGCAGACAAGTTCTTCTCTAACAGGAAGACAGCATTTTAGCAGGGGAAGACAGCCATCACCAGATCAGTGAATACACAAGGACGGTAATTTCAGATATGATTAAGTGCTATGAAGAACCAAAGCCAGGTAATAGGGTAGGTGTGAGAACAGGGGCTTGAAAACACTTCCTGGTGATTCCAGCAATGGTGGTTATAAAGTGTCGCCATGCAGGAGTGAGGCTTAGGGGGAAACATCTCAACTAACGAATCTCTACCTTCTAAATTACTCTCATCCACCTTTCCATTCCATCCCATATTATAGTCATGATTTTTAAAAAGGAAAATATTTTTTTCACATCATAATTGCTTGTTTCTAAGAATTTTCTGGCATCACAGGCACTGCACAATTTTAGATTCTGTTTCATACAATAATTCACTCAGCAGAGGGAGCTCATGCTTTAATTCTGGGAAGTTGGACAGAAAGCAAGATTCTTTAAAAAGAACCTGAAATAAATGCTGCAACTCTCTCTCTCTTTTTTTTTTTTTTTGCGTTCGCGGGCCTCTCACTGCTGTGGCCTCTCCCTTCGCGGAGCACAGGCTCTGGACGCGCAGGCTCAGCGGCCATGGCTCACGGGCCCAGCTGCTCCCGCGGCATGTGGGATCTTCGCGGACCGGGGCACGAACCAGTGTCCCCTGCATCGGCAGGCGGACTCTCAATCACTGTGCCACCAGGGAAGCCCTGCAACTCTCATTTTAAATAAGGTTGTCTTTGAGTACTTCTTGGAGCTAAGACCATTTGACTAATACATAAATAGATGTGACTGATGAATTCATTTCGGGGAAGAATTTTCTTTAATAAGGTTCTGTTTTACATATCAAATAGGCTAATTTAGAACAGGTATCCCAGCTCAGGAGTCTAAGGATTCATCTAGAAAGAAGACAGCTGTCAACTTGTCCACCTTTCTGTTAAATTGCACTCTGAACTCAGAACATGAACTTATTTGACTCATTTTAACATGACTGTGATTTGATACTGAATGTGTGCATATTGAGGTCCCTGCCCTTTGAAATTATAAAACAGATATTTATTTAGACTTCAAAGAATATTTACTACAACATAAGCCAAGGTCAAAGGCAGAGAAAGTAAAGATCGAGAGAATGAGTTAATCTCTTAAAGAGCCAGAACCATGAAATTGACTCAGCAGTTCTGAAACCACAGGTGAAATCAGCAGCAATAACAGCAAGTTAATCTCTTAAAGAGCCAGAACCATGAAATTGACTCAGCAGTTCTGAAACCACAGGTGAAATCAGCAGCAATAACAGCTGGGGTTTTGTGTGTGTAAACTACAATTTTCAGTTTTCCAGAGGACTACAATAATGACAGAAAAGGTATATTAGGTAGAATTTCTCTTACTGTACATATCTGATTAGTAATTCTGCATTCTAATTCTCATTTCTACAAGATAGAAAGCAACATTTAAAAACACACTGTTGGGCTTCCCTGGTGGTGCAGTGGTTGAGAGTCCACCTGCTGATGCAGGGGACACGGGTTTGTGCCCCGGTCCGGGAGGATCCCACATGCCGCGGAGCGGCTGGGCCCGTGAGCCATGGCCGCTGAGCCTGCGCGTCAGGAGCCTGTGCTCCGCAACGAGAGAGGCCACAACAGTGAGAGGCCTGCGTACCGCAAAAAAACAAACAAAAAAACACTGTTTTCTTAATGTATGCAGTGTGGGGTTTTTTTTTGCTGTTTTTTTAAAATTGACGTATAGTTGATTTACAATGTTGTATTAATTTCTGCTGTATAGCAAAGGGATTCAGTTGTACATATATATATATATATATATATACATTCTTTTTTATATATTCTTTTCCATTATGGTTTATCATAGGATACTGAATATAGTTCTCTGTGCTATACAGTAGGACTTAGTTGTTTATCCATTCCATATATAATAGCTTACATCTGCTAACCCCAACTCCCCACTCTATCCCTCCCCCAACCCCTTCCCCCTTGGCAACCACAAGTCTGTTCTCTATGTCGGTGAGTCTATTTCTGTTTCATATGTATGCAGTGTTTAAAATGGGTATTTATTTTTGTCTTTTCCTCACTTAAAAATCCCCAAATTCTCCTTCATTAAAATTTAAAAATCGCTGTAACTGGGCTAATCCAAAAACAGTACAATTTTGAAAGCATCCCTTAGATTGTAGAGGAAGATTCCACTGATGAAAAAGAAAATATTGGGAATTCCCTGGCGGTCCAGTGGTTAGGACTCCATGCTTTCAATGGCCTAGGGCCTGGGTTCAATCTAAGATCCTGCAAGCCGAGTGGTGCAGCCAAATAGTATCACACTTATCGCTCTTTTTCTACGTCTATCTTTCCCACAATACGATGAGTTCCTAGGGAAGAAATCATGTATTTTTCATGATTTATATAGCCCAGTGCCTGGCACATGGTAAGTGCTTAATAACTATACAATTAATAGACAAATGAGTGTTTTTATTAATTAATGTATGTTTGGCTGCATTGGGTCTTTGTTGCTGCGTGTGGGCTTTAGTTGCGGCGAGCGGGGGCTACTCTTCATTGTGGTGCCCGGGCTTCTCATTGCGGTGGCTTCTCTCGTTGCAGAGCATAGGCTCGAGGCGCGGGCTTCAGTAGTTGTGGCTTGCGGGCTCTAGAGCGCAGGATCAGTGGTTGTGGTGCACGGGCTTAGTTGCTCTGCGGCATGTGGGATCTTCCCAGACCAGGGCTCGAACCTGTGTCCCCTGCATTGGCAGGCAGCTTCTTAACTACTGCACCACCAGGGAAGTCCCCCAAACGAGTGTTTTAAAATGATTTTATTTTACCTGTACTTTTCACAGAGTAATATTGGTCTATGGAATTGAGTACAAAAAAAAAAAAGAAAGAAAGAAAGAAAGAATTGAATTCTAAATAGTAAAAAAAAAAAAAAAAAAAAAAAGCCTCTCCTTGTTGGATACCTTTGGGACAGGCTGCTTGGAGAAGAGAAAACTGAAGGAGTGAGTGCCTGGTGACTATTTTGGCCTATGAAAACACCACGGGCTGTTTAACAGGGAATGTGGTCGCTGTTGCCATCTGCTGCTGGAGGGGAGAAACTCACGAAGCGCAGCTTGAACAATGGAGGTAGCTAGGGCAGCTGGAGGAGTTTCTGGGTGAATCAGCAAACATTTGTTGAGCCACAGCTCTGTGCAGAAAACTGAGTCTGAAGAGAAAATGTACAAGAATGGGCATCAACAGAAAATCTACAAACAACAAATGCTGAAGAGGGTGTGGAGAAAAGGGAACCCTCTTGCACTGTTGGTGGGAATGCAAATTGATACAGCCACTATGGAGAACAGTATGGAGGTTCCTTAAAAAACTAAAAATAGAACTACCATACGACCCAGCAATCCCACTACTGGGCATATACCCTGAGAAAACCATAATTCAAAAAGAGTCATGTACCACAAGGTTCATTGCAGCTCTATTTACAATAGCCGGGACAAGGAAGCAACCTAAGTGTCCATCGACAGCTGAATGGATAAAGAAGATGTGACACATATATACAATGGAATATTACTCAGCCATAAAAAGAAATGAAATTGGGTCATTTGTAGAGACATGGATGGATCTAGAGACTGTCATACAGAGTGAAGTAAGTCAGAAGCAGAAAAACAAATATTATATATTAACGCATATATGTGGAACCTAGAAAAATGGTACAGGTGAACCGGTTTGCAGGGCAGAAATAGAGACACAGATGTAGAGAACAAACGTATGGACACCAAGGGGGGAAAGCAGTGGGGAGGGGGTGAATTGGGAGATTGGGACTGACATGTATTCACTGATGTGTATAAAATAGATAACTAATAAGAACCTGCTATATAAAAAAATAAATAAAATTAAAATTTTTTAAAGTCAGTTTAAAAAAAAAAAGAGAGACAATGTACAATCTTTACCAGGATTTTCTGAATAAGATCAGATGCAGTTGAGCATCACACTGGAAAATATAATTTCTTCCAGCCTCATGATCCTGTGATTTGGTTAGTGGCAAGTAGCCTTAGCTTTCTTTAGCAGAACCATCTGTAACATAAGGATCTTGTTATAATAAATGAGAACACACCTTGTGTGTTAGTCACTATAAATAATTCCAACATCCTTGCAAGAGAGATAATAACTGGATGGAACATTTCTTTAAACTTTGTATCAGGCCCTTACAGGTAGGAGAATTATCATTAGTGGGAAAGAAGCCAGCTAGATTTCATGTTGCAAATAACACTGTGACCTAGAAGCAATTATCATAGGCCTAATAAGCAAAGTGAAATAAAAGTGTGACAAATGAGGCTTGTTTTCGACCACATCCTAGAGTTGCACTGAGAGGTGAAACTGCTCCTTAGGAGCCAGAGATTTTAATTATATAACAAGCTGGCTATTAGTTGGGCAAAAGGGTGCGTTTGAATCACCAGGTATGTATTTTGATTTGTGAGCAGATGCTATGACTCATCTTCTTTCATTAATTTTGATTTTCAATCAAAGTAGGAACTGTGGTGTCATTGCTGTCACCATCCCACAAGGGGAGCCTTAGGGTCCTTCATCTTCAGTCCCAGAGGTCATTTATGGTTCCTAGGGTGATCCAGGGAGTCCTCTCCCCATAGAAAGCCAGACATTTCTTCTTGGGCTCTTTTGCCAATCTCAGCAACAGATAAATTCAGACTTAATGCTGGTGTCAATGACAAACACACGGCCTTCATTAGAGCTTACAAACTGAACAAGATTTAATGGAACCCACCATGATAACAAAACAAAAACAGATACTCATAGAACAGTAGCCTAGTCAATTCACAAGTAAATTCACTGCTTTGCATATTTATTTTTCCATCTCTTCTAGTTAAAAAAAAAAACTAAGTGGATTTTAATTAAATCTTATCTTATAAACAAACAAGAATCTTATGTGCCAGGGATGAGGTTTCTAATGTCAACTTCTCAACCTAAGAAATAATTGCTGGCTAAGTTACAAATGATAACAGAACATCAACAGAGAATTAACTGTATGTGCGCCAGGAGTGTGTGCTATTTATTATCAGGCAGGCTTGCAAAGTGCAAAAACACTGAGTCCATCAGGAAACGGGAGACCCAGGTTCTAAGCCCTGACTGACCACTAGGGAGCCAGGTGAATTTAGGAAAATCTCAGTGACTCTCTAGGCTTGATTTTATCTGCAAATTAGGGATTTGACTAGAAGATATTTTGGCTCTCAGAGGCCATACTTCTGTGAGGTAAGGCTGGCTGTTTGTTGAAACATGGTGAAAGAACAGAATGTTCTGTGAAAGAACAGAGTTGTTCACAGTTTCACAGTTCTGTGAAAGAACAGAATTGTCTAAAGCCAATAGGGACCTTCCTTTCACTGACCTTCATTGTTTCCCAAGCAAGATTGAGGGGTTTTACAGCTACAGCGGAAAGTTGGACTTTTCTCGGTTAGCAGAAGTAGTTAAAGAGCAGAATTTTGTTAAAGTTTTCCTCCCATTTCGTTTCTCTAAAACCAAGGGCACTGCAAGTGAGAGTTGACAATAAGACGGAATGAACAAGTAAATATTTATGAGGGTGATTTGCAAAGAGTAGATCACGCTTAATTGGGTGACCTTTTCTTTTCCTTTCTCTTCTTTTATAATGGACTTCTGTGCTTCCTGTTTTGACCTGGTACAGGGACCATATAATAAGTCATATTTTCTAAGTCTGAAATAGTTCCTATTCCACTCAGCCTAACTAAATTTGCCACTGTTTTATGATGTTCAGCAAAGAATATGGTATTCAAGGAAAAGCCCTTGACTTCTGCTTGCTCCTTCACATGAGTAAATCTGAGAACCACTGGCCTAGTTTTATAGAAGGGAATAACCATGAGGCTCAAAGAGGGGATGTGACCTAGTCAAGGAGACACAGATGGTTAATGTGAGCAGAACCATGAACCCGAGGGCACCAGGCTCCCTGCCTGGAGTCCTCTAAAGTTGAAATGGTTCCATGCATCTGGAAAAAACATGGTTTAAACAACTTCCGCTAGTTAAAAAAAATAAGGAAACCATTTCTCAAGGGAATTGGATTAATTTGTTTGAAATTAAATTTGATTCTACCTTTAGAAAAATATTTTATGCAAAACCGTTTTGCTCTTTGTGGGAGCCATCAAAAGGGCAGATCTTTGGGTGGAGGTCTGTGTTTCCATAAATCATTTCACACTGAATAATTTCAACACTGAACAAAAATCATGGTGGAAGTTGCTTAATTGACTAAAGTGATGGAAATTTAACAATAAAGGCAGATTGGCTAAAAGAGAATTTCTTTTCATAAGAATTCTGTAAATCTTGTCTTAAGTTATGTGTTTTGTCGGAAAGAATGACAGAGAGATGGAAGTTTCTGGGAACTGATTAAAAGCTCCAGTTAATGAAACAATCCGTACGTGTGTCTCACCAGGTTGGGCCAGTGGTTCTCAGAGGATAGTCCATGGATTCCTTTCAGGGGTTCCAAGGTCAAAACTATTTTATAATAATATTTACCCTCTTCTTTCTCATTCTCTCACGAGTTACACTGGAGCTTTCCACAGGTTGCACCGTGTGTGGTACAGTAACAGGCTGAATGTAGAAGCAGATATGCAAATCCAGCTGTCTTTTAAGCCAGTATTAAAGAGCTTTGCAAAAATTGTAAAACAATGCCACTCTTCTCTTTGATTTCTCTTTGGAAAGATAGTTATTCTTCATGAATCGTATGTTTTTCATGCTAATGTGCAATGTGTTCACCCATGTTATTTTCTTTAAAAAATTTTTTTTTATTGGAGTACAGTTGCTTTACAATGTTGTGTTAGTTTCTACTGCACAGCAAAGTGAATCAGCTACACTTATACATATATCCCCTCTTTTTTTGGATTTCCTTCCCATTTAGGTCACCACAGAGCATTGAGTAGAGGTCCCTTTGCTATAAAGTAGGTTCTCATTTGTTATCTACTTTATACATGGTATCAATAGTGTATCTGTGTCGGACTTCCCTGGTGGCGCAGTGGTTAAGAATCCACCTGCCAATGCAGGGGACACGGGTTTGAGCCCCGGTCCGGGAAGATCCCACATGCCTGTGTGCCACAACTACTGAGCCTGTGCTCTAGAGACCAAGAGCCACAACTACTGAAGCCCGCATGCCCTAGAGCCCGTGCTCCTCACCAGCAGAAGCCACCGCGATAAGAAGCCTGCGCACCGCAACCAAGAGTAGCCACTGCTCGACGCAGCTAGAGAAAGCCTGCGCGCAGCAACGAAGACCCAACACAGCCAGAAATAAATAAATAAATAAATTTATTAAAGAAAATAATAATAAAAGGGCTTCCCTGGTGGCGCAGTGGTTGCGAGTCCGCCTGCCGATACAGGGGACACGGGTTTGTGCCCCGGTCCGGGAGGATTCCACATGCCGTGGAGCGGCTGGGTCCGTGAACCATGGCTGCTGAGCCTGAGCGTCCGGAGCCTATGCTCCGCGGCGGGAGAGGCCACAACAGTGAGAGGCCCGCGTACCGCAAAAAAAATAATAAATAGAAAAAAAAATAAAAGACCCCAAACTATTAAAAAAAATAATGTATCTATGTCGATCCCAATCTCCCAGTTAATCCCACCCTCTCCTTTCCCCCTCGGTATCCATACATTTGTTCTCTACGTCTGTGTCTCTATATCTGCTTTGTAAATAAGATTGTCTATACCAATTTTTTCAGATTCCACATATATATGTTAATATACGATATTTGTTTTCCTCTTTCTGACTTACTTCACTCTGTATGACAGTCTCTAGGTCCACATCCATGTTATTTTCAAATTAAAAAATGTGTAAAGCATTTCCCAGTTTGGGGAATTCCCTGGCAGTCCAGTGGTTGGGACTTGGCGCTTTCACCAATGAGACCGGGGTTCAATCCCTGGTTGGGGAAGAAAGATCCTGCAAGCCATGCGGTGTGGCCAAAAACAAAACAAAACAAGACAAAAAATTTCCAGTTTTAATTTCAAATACCTCAAATGTTAATAGATATAACCCACATAAATAAAGGCTCTTTAGGGCCCTCAATCATTTTTTAAGGGCATAAGCAGTCTTGAGACCAAAAAACTGAGATGCCCTGCAGGGCAATGGTGACACAGCAGTGAATGCCACATTTTCCTCACAGGTGGCTTGTGCTCACAACCTAGTGAGTACATAGGTGATATCGATCTGGCAGAAGATACCCTACAGGATAAGGACAGAGCTCTAGGGAGCACAGTGGGATTCCTCCCCAGACTTGAGAAGACTGTGTTAGTGAAAGGTTTCTGAAAGAAATAGAGAAGGCGTTCCTCAGTCTATGCTTTCGACCCACCCCTTCCATCTCTGAAGTTTCCAGCTTCTCCCTTTTACATGTATTCTTCCCATCAATCTTCAAGCTTCTTCCACCAATAAATAAGACAAAACTCAAACTCTTCAACCCCAATCCCCACCAAACCCTATTGATTTTGCCTCTTAACCCTCTCTCCCGTCTGCCCCCTCTCTCCATTTCCACCACCAGCACCCTAATCCTAGACACCATTGTCCCTCTCCTGGGCTGTGTGATACCCACCTGTCACCCTGCATTCCCTTGTGACCCCTTCCAATGTTTACCCCATACAACAGCCAGAGTAATCTTTCCAAATGGTGAATATCGTTTATTGAAATCCTTTCATGACTCTCCATTACCTGCGCAAAATATTGATATTCTTTAGATCTGCACTAAAGGCCCGTCAGGATCTGCCCTTCTCTGCCCTTTCCAGTCCCACACTTTGGGGTAGGGGTGGGGGTTACAGTGAGCCCTCCAACAGGCGATGCCCTCATCATTTGGGATTGTTGGTTTTTCCTGAAAGCTCTGAGTTCCGCAAAGCCACTAGCCAATACATGTGATTTTTACTTTACCTAGAATTCCCTCTCCATGTCCCATTCATTTCCCCTTCCTACTTTTTGATAACTTCTATTTATAATTCAAGTTTCAGCTCAAGCTTGGCTCTTTGTCAAAGTCTCTCTGGATGTCCACCCTCTCCCACCTCTTGCTCTCTGCTCCACTCCCAGACCCCGGTTCCTAGGTCTCCATACAGCCCTCTTGGCCTTCTATTGTTAATTGTTATGGGCACATCTGTCTGACTCTTCCATCTGATTGTGAGCTCCTGAGAGACAGGCAGTATATCATTTCTGTATCCCAAGGGCCTAGCAAAGTGCTGACGTTTGGGATGCTCCCCATAGAAGTTTGTGCAACAATTACAAATGAGTCCAAGAGACGCCTGGAGGAACAAGTTTTTAAAAAGAAAAGAAAATGATTTAAGCCTGTGTCAGGCTGTCAGGTAAGTGATATAAGGAGCTGGTAACTGCCCTCACCTGCTTACAGTTTGTACCCTGGGTTTTCTTTGGATTTTAATAAAGATGCCTGTGTGCCAAAACAGACTCTGACTGTCCTGCTTTGGACACAGAAGGAGATGAGTTCTACTAGATGAAAGGTCATGGACAAGGTGGGTCCACTCAGGGGCAGGGCAGGGAGGGGAATGCCTTCCACAGTTTCCTGAAGGTGACGGTAGTGCAAAGGTACCCATGGGACAAATTGATATTAAGTCAATTAACATTTTGAGTAAGTAAAATTTCCTATGATAGATAGTAAATCCTTGTTCACTTTGGCTTTATTTTTAGTGGGGCAAAAACTAAAGAAACAAGTTATAAGGAAAAGAGTGTTTTTCTTTGAAGATGTTTTACATTTTCCTTTTTTTTTTTTTTTTTGTGGTACGCGGGCCTCTCACCGTTGTGGCCTCTCCCGTTGCGGAGCACAGGCTCCGAACGCGCAGGCTCAGCGGCCATGGCTCATGGGCCCAGCCACTCCGCGGCATGTGGGACTTTCCCGGACCAGGGCACGAATCTGTGTCCCCTGCATCGGCAGGCGGACTCTCAACCACTGCGCCACCAGGGAAGCCCTACATTTTCCTTTTGACATTCATGTTAAGATATCTGAGTTAAAGATGCTGGAAAGTATCACCTGGGGGTGAGCTGATGGACTGTTATTCCTTTAGAGTTGACATAAAAAGAGAAATAAATCAGGAGAAAAGAACGTACCATTAGTTCAGGTGGAAATATAAGTTCCTGGGTTGAGTCCAAGGGCTGCAGGTCTTCTTTTTTACACAATTTGGTACAAACTTGAAGAAAAAAAATTAGTGTTTTAGTCTTTTGGTTAAAAAAAAAAAAGTCAAAGTTTGATAAGCACCACGGTCATTAACAGCCAAGTACTGAGTCTCTCCTGTTTGAAAGGCCCTGGACTGGGCTCGGGATACATGGCAGTGAGGGACAGACCAGTCCCTCAGTTTTACTCTGATGAGAGGAGCATCTGTCAAGCAGTTGTCCTGTGCCAAGCACAGGGCCTGGCTGGATCAAGATGAACTACAATTAGGGCCAACAGAAGCCATGCATCAGAAGAGGGGTCCAGATGGCAGGCTCCCCGAGGTCTGGGAACAGTGGTTGCAGAGGCTTCCTGGAAAAGGGGTGAGGAGGGAATGGAGCCAGCACAGACTCAGATTGGGCAGCTGTCCACAAGGTGTTAGAAAGAAACCAAGTCGGTGGCTTTGACCACAGGGAAGTGATTAGAAGGAGGCGGTGTGAGGGGTCAGAGCAGACAGACTGTGGAACGTCTTCAGAAGTGGGCTTCAGTTTTGAGACAGCATTTGGGGCCAGTGGGAGCCACTCAGCATCTCTGAACTGATAGTTCTGGAAGGTTTCTTGGGCTACAGTATGCAGTGGTTCTTGATTCCAGACCTGCAGACTGGTTGCGTTTGTCACCTAGGGAGTTTTGTAAAAATTCTGAGCTATTCCCGGGCTACTCCGCACGAGGTTCCAATCCAGTAAAACTGAGGGAAATCCTAGGCCATCACATTTTTAAAAAGCTTCGTAAGGAATTCTGGGAAATGTGAGGACCCTGCTGTGAGTTGGGTTGTGTGGGAGGTGTGGGAAGGAAGGTAACCAGGTGCAGAACTTGTGTGATGATCTCAGTGTAAATGAAGATGGTCTGGATTAGGGCAGCGTGAGTGTGGAGGAAAAGCGACATGAGCTGGAGGGCTAGTGCGTGCTAAAATCATCAGGCCTTGGTTCTGGGTGAGAAAAATCACACAATGGTGGTACCATTTACCATAAGCATGGAAGGCAGGAGAGGGGCTGGTTTAGCAGAGTAAGAGTGGAGGTTACATTGGCTTCCCTGGTGGTGCAGTGGTTGAGAATCTGCCTGCTAATGCAGAGGACACGGGTTCGAGCCCTGGTCTGGGAGAATCCCATATGCCGCAGAGCAACTAGGCCCGTGAGCCACAACTACTGAGCCTGCACGTCTGGAGCCTGTGCTCCGCAATAAGAGAGGCCACGATAGTGAGAGGCCTGTGCACCGCGATGAAGAGTGGCCCCCGCTTGCCACAACTAGAGAAAGCCCTCGCACAGAAATGAAGACCCAACACAGCCCAAAATAAATAAATAAACAAATGTGGGGTTTAAAAACAAAAACAAAAACAAAAAACGGGAGAAAAGAGGGGTTAATAGCTAACTACTATTTCAAAATTACCAAATCATACCTCGTTTCTAGCATAAAATAGTAAAAGTTTAAAGAGTGGAGGTTACAGTGAGCTCAGGATTAGGTATGGGAGGGAAGGGTCCAGAGAGAGAAGCAGTAGGAGAGGATTCAGGAATCATTTATGGAGATGTTACCTGGAGTCTCAGGAAGGAAGAGATGTTAGAAAAACGTATGGCAATAACTCAGCCAGAAAGGGGACAAGGAGGGGATGTCGGGGTGGGGGGAAAAAAAAGAAAAAAGAAAGGGGACAAGGAGGGTGAGTGCAAAAGGATAGAGGGGATGAGACCTGGCTGCACCTATGGGAAAGGCTGTCTCATAAACGAGGCACGGATTTGCCCAACATTATCCCCTATGTGGACATTACAGGAAAGCGGGTCTCAGACAAAATTAGAAATGGCTTTCTAAACCAGAGTTGGCCTGGGGAACCACTGAATCCAGTTCTGTCTGTTGGCTATTACAGTTCCAGGGAAGTCTGCCCATTCTAACAGGGACTAAACATGGTTAGTTGACACTTTGCAGGGAGGTGATGTAAGGAAAATTATAGCTGAAGAGTGAGGAATAGTTAGATTAAGCACTTTATTCGATTTTCTGTAACATTATTTTTTATGTATATGAACTACCATCCTGGAGTCCACTCTTCTTTATATTTCTGTTGATGTCAGAAGTATCAAATGTGGCTTAAGGAGTCCATTCCCAACACCGTCCTTAGTCTCAGATTGTTGGGACTCCGTTCTGGGTCCCAACTCTAGATATTAAAGCACAGACTATGGGTGATAAAGAAAGAAGACTTGCAATTTTGGTGCAATGATGCTACTGTTGTCTAACGGACACCACCAAAACCTAGAGGGATGAGATCCACGTGGTACCTGGCAATGTTAAAAACAAGAAAACTAACAAAGGGCGGGACCATATGATCATAAAATATAAAATTGAGTGGAGATCCAGGAACTTCACAGGAAGAAAGGGAATAGAGACCATTTGGGTGAGAATGCAAATAGAAACAAACAGAAATGTACCTATGACTCTCTCCTACCTCACACTACGGGCCACAGTGCTTGCTAAAAGTAACTGTCCAGATTCCCTGCTTTTATTTTCCTAACTTAGTGTTTTTATACCTGACCCTCTGATCCTTGGCTTTCCATGGCTTTTTTTTTTAAACATCTTTATTGGAGTATAATTGCTTTACCTTTGATATCTGCCTCTAGCCCCTTAGTTCTGGGGCTGAGACTTCTACTTCTGGCTTATTGGATCCAGCTTCCTTGATCTGAACATGTAGTTTCAGCATTCTCTGCAGCCCCAACAGGGGATGTCTTCATGCCTCCAAACCCATCCTACCTCTTGAACCAGAAGGTTGCTCCCAGCGGGGTTTGGACAACACAAGCCTCTTGGCCCAACGAAAGGTACGGATGGGGCCTCCCTAAAGCAAATCACAAAACTTGAACAGAGAGAGAATATAGCTGGGAAGGGATCCTTCAATTACCCAGGTTTGAGAAGCTCTACCTCTTTTAAAGAAGAAGCCCTAAAAAGTGCCTGCGTGGCTCAAAAAGTGAGAGGAATAAATGAGGGGAATGGCTGTCGAGCCAACCACAAAGGCTGTGATAGGAGAGTGACAGAATGTTTAGGGAGAACATCTTTGGGTTCCTAACAAGAGAAAGACAAGAGGGCTTGGTGTTGTTAGTCAGGGCTATAGGCTTCTCATAAATCCATTTCAGAAAGTACAGAGCGGTGATGGCTCTTCTCCCATTTACCAGCAACTGTAAAAAGGAAATATAGCATAAAATGCCCAGGAAGCTCTCAGAAATGAAATTTGGAGGATGTAACAGTAAATGAAGAAATAAGGACTGTGGGTGTGGGGGGCACTGTAACCAGATTGTTCTCTGCTCAGCAAAGACAAAGAGGACAGGAACAAATTATGGAAGTAATGGGGCAAACTGACGCCAAAGGCAGAAGTGTGAATCAGAGCAGTGCCAAGTTGGCTAAGTGCCAGACAGAGAGAACTTTTGTGGGAAATGCTATCGAACATAAGATGTATCACTCAAAGAACAAATATACTGCTCAGTGAGGATAGAGTAATATTAACAAGTGTCAGAGAGAAGGCACAACTATTTTATTCCTAGTTTTGCTTCCGTATTTCTCACCAGAGGAATACTTGGTAAACCAAAAGCATCAGATAAGCACATTTAAAAAGATGTGATGCCCACCACACGTGGAGATTTTAAGACAGCACTTAGCTTCTTTAGATCTGTTTAAGTGGTCAGATCGATCAAGGTGAACTTTGTCCCATGACCTTGAATTTAAAGATGAGATTGTGAAACCATGGTCAGTAGTGTTTTGGGACATCACAGGAAACCAGAGCAGAGCTGGAGCCCTGGAGACAGGCAACCATTGATCCTGGTCCTCGAAAAAATGCACGCTGATGAGGTTGACTTTGTTCTCGGGCAAATCTCTGCATCTATTCTGGAATGGGTTATTGATGAGGGGGCCTCGAGAAGTGGTCCCTAAGAGGAGAGTGAATACTGAAGAAAACTAGCCTCTTTCCCTTTTGAGAGAAGATTTCTTTTTTTTTTAATATAAATTTATTTATTTATTTATGGCTGCATTGGGTCTTCGTTGCTGTGCACGGGCTTTCTCTAGCTGCAGCGAGCAGGGGCTACTCTTCATTGCGGTGCGCGGGCTTCTCATTGCTGTGGCTTCTCTTGTTGCGGAGCACGGGCTCTAGGAGCCGGGCTTCATTAGTTGTGGCCCGTGGGCTCAGTAGTTGTGGCACGGGGGCTCAGTAGTTGTGGCTCACAGGCTCTAGAGCGCAGGCTCAGTAGTTGTGGCGCACGGGCTTAGTTGCTCCGCGGCATGTGGGATCTTCCCGGACCAGGGCTCGAACCCGTGTCCCCTGCACTGGCAGGAGGCTTCTTAACCACTGCACCACCAGGGAAGTCCCTTGAGAGAAGATTTCCACACTGAGAAGCTGGTCAGTGCTGTAGACACAGTGCACGGGGGTTTTATGAGGCATTTGATGCTGGCTGTGCCCCCTCTGTGGAGGGGATGAAGAAAAGTAAATGAATGATACCCCAGAAGGGTTTGTACTTGAGTGAACAAGTCCAATGTCAACAGTGTTGATTAATTTTCTCATAGTTCTCCGCTTGGCTTATTCTATTCAGTATTTTAATCAATGACATACATACAGACAGAAGGTAATGTTTATCTGATTTGCAAATAATAGTATCAAAGTTAGAACACAACGTGACAGGCATATATGCAACTTAATAAGAATTTAAAAGTTTCCAAAATGGAAAAAGGGGAAACACTGCTTTAAAAGTCTTAAGGCTTTTTTCCATTGAGTACAAGTTGATGAGTCATAAGGGAGTTTCTTCTGATCCCTAAGAGTCTATAACTTCATAAGCGTTAATAATACTTAAATAACAACTGTATCAGCTACAGCCACAACGAAACATAAAGCAAACAAACGTTCGTTGCTCCTTTTGGCTGACTCTATGTACATAATTAAAGGATTTTTAAAGGCCTAATATTTCCAAACACCATTCCAATAACATTGCAGCTGCATCAGAATCACCCATGCAAAGACTGTTTCCATAAACATGTGCTTCCCAAACATACATTACGTTAAAGTGAGCAGAAACAATTGATATGATGCCAAGAATGTAACAGTCATGTGGAAAATTCACTTTACTTCTTGGCCGGCTGCCTCAGTTTCCCCTCCTGCTAAATAGGGATGGATAATACTTGCCAACACAGCTTGAGAGAAGTGGGTCACAGAGATCAACGAGTCAATCTTTGCCAAGTCCTTTGGCCTGATTCCTTGGAGGAAAATTCTTGAGCATCCTGCTCATCTTGTCAAGGATAGTACTCGTTCCACAGTGTAGAGGTTTGGGACTCACCACCCAAGCTTCCCATTGACTGCTCTGTGGTGGGGCTCTGGGTGGTTCCTTAGGAGACTGAAGATGCTCATCACCAGGCCTGGGGTGCAGAACTCGCAATGGGTACCATGGCCTTTAGCAATCCTTTTCTAAAAGCAGAGAACACAGAGGATCCAGCCTGAAAGCTGAGGGGTAGGAAGCTCTCAGAAATGAGGCAGAGGCTCTGACTGGTACAACTAAAGGTCGGCACAGGCCCGGCAGGTATAGGCTGGAAGTGCTGTGATTATTCACATGTAAGACGCCAAGGGATGCTTTCTGGGGAGAGAGTCCCTTGATGTCTCTGGGGAGGAAGTCCTCGAAGTTAACCTGGGGCATGACTTCAAGGGCACAGTTTGGATTCAACCAAGACCACAGACATTGAGATTATCTGCTTTTATTTTGTTCTCCCTCTCATTCTGCTACCACTTGGGGAAAAAATTGAATTCGAGGGATTTGTTGTAAAGTCTTCTGTCCATAGAGAGAGCTCCAGCTTTTCTACTTCCTATTTCCGCTGAAGGGTTAGCTGGTGTTTCATTCATTTTTGGACATTTGTACTAATGCAGCTGAGTACCTGAGTTTAAAAATCCCACACAAACCAGCCTTGAGACTAATGCACCCAGCTGTGTGCCTCTGATGGTGTGAGGGGCTTCGTGGGAGTAAAAGGACAAAAGGTTGGTGAGGTTCCTTCCGCCTGGCCTCCGGCTCAGTGGTCTGCCGGCGACCTTCCTGGCACACCAATGCCTTATGGTGTGGGAGGGTATTTTAGCACGAGACATAGTCCTTACCCCCAAAGTGTTTATTACTTATTCAACATATATAGTCTTGACTAAAGACTATCACATAGCATGCCAAATTCAAATACCTAAGTCACAAAAGTTTTTTTTTTTTTTTAAGCATTTTCTTCTGGCTAGAATTAGCAGCTTGGCCATTTACACAGATCAAACACAGAATAGGCAACCTTGTCTTTTTCATTTCGTTATAGGAAACAAGATAAATGTGCATTTCTGTGTCTTTGTGCATAGGTCCCAAAACCTTCCTGCAGGAAGGATTCCTCCCTGAGGCAATTAGATGGTCTGAAGTGACTCAGAGAGTCACTCCCTCTGCACCACTTGCCCGTACATTTTTACAGAAGTGTAATAAGCTTCAAATAATAATAAAGAAAGCCACAGAATGAAAAAAGAAATTAAGGAAATGTTACCATTTCTTCCTATGAGAGGGACAGAGACCTTCACCTACCATATCTATTTTCTTTACATCTTTACTGGAGTATAATTGCTTTACAATGGTGTGTTAGTTTCTGCTGTATAACAAAGTGAATCAGCTATGCATATACATATATCCCCACATCTCCTCCCTCTTGCGTCTCCCTCCCACCCTCCCTATCCCACCCCTCTAGGTGGTCACAAAGCACCGAACTGATCTCCCTGTGCTATGCAGCTGCTTCCCACTAGCTATCTGTTTTACTTTTTCGCCTGCCATCTTTGTCCTCTAAAACCATAAGCCATGGCCCAAACAGCTAAAGGAGTCACCTAGATCTATATTTATCTTGAACTCATTAACCTATGCTTTTACCTGAACTAGATCAATCCTGGTTTTGGTGCTTCCTATGCCTTCTAAGGCGGCGGCAGCAGCCCCATCGAGGGAGCAGATGGGCACCAGGCAGGCAGCGACGGAGGCGTGACTTCAGAGATCATACAGTGAAGCCGAAAAGAATTGGCCCAGTGACAACAGCAGTTTCCAAAAAAGAAAAAGGAAAATGTATTTAGATGATTATAATAGTAATTACTTTGATATGAATACAATTAGTTAAGTATGTATCAAAGCTGGGCCATTACATCAATGATTTGGAACTTGAGTATGGAGACCTAAAAATAAATATTCTATTCCTTGGAATTAAAAAAGCCATTTCCCCCTCCCAACTATCTTGTTGAAAAATAGTTTTGGAGTTGAAATGGTCTCTGTTTACTCCTATACCCTTTTCAGTTTGCCAGCTGTTATATGTCTGGTCAAATAAATTCGTGACCCTTCAAACAATCTCCAGGTTACCTGTGATCTTATAAAAGACCCAGAGGATATGAGGAAGAAGTTAAGAGACCACCTTGAAGGCAAGTCATTCAATAACTTCAGCAGCGTGTAAACTCCACGAGGGCAGGTAACTTTGGTTCCCAGTGCCTAGGACAGGGGAAGCTTGATAGATACTGGTTGAATAAATAATGAGGATAATTGGGCATTTCCCCTAAATGTTCAGGCTTTTGAATGCACATGAAATTCATTGTACCTCTCAAGAGGAGGAGAGAACTTGAGTTTGACCCTGAATATGGTCATCTGTCTACAGGAGCGTTATTAGGAAGGGGGAGAGCAGGCTTTTAGATCTCTCCTGGGGTCTCTCTCTCTTTTTAATTCACACAAAGACAGGAAAGGAGGAAGTATCTAAAAGGCACACAAACCATCGAAAATGGAAAATTTCTAATATAATTGGAGCCTCCCCAGTACCACTTCTTTTAAACAAGGAAACGTAGGATAATTGGAAGAGAATATAATACAACTTTGGGTGCTTGGCCTAAGAAAAGAAAAAGAAATCTATAGCCATCCGTCACAAAATGCCTGAACGTTCAATTCATTCATAAATCGATGATGGAATGAGCAGAGGGGATGTAGTGAATTAGAGCTGGTTTTCTGCATGGTTGTGGGACACAACCCAATGCTGTCATGACACCTTTATACAGTCACAAGAATGTGAAGATGTCAAAGTGGAAAGAAGGTACACAAACAAGGTACTGCTGCCTGTTGAGTTTCTAAGGGCACTTTTCACACTTTTTTTGGCATTGAAACAAGCAAACAAAAATCAATGTCTCTCAGGGTCCTTCTCTTTTTTTTTTTTTTTTTTTTTTACATCTTTATTGGAGTATAATTGCTTTACACTGGTGTGTTAGTTTCTGCTTTATAACAAAGTGAATCAGTTATACATATACATATGTTCCCATATCTCTTCCCTCTTGCGTCTCCCTCCCTCCCACCCTCCCTATCCCACCCCTCTAGGTGGTCACAAACCACCGAGCTGATCTCCCTGTGCTATGCAGCTGCTTCCCACTAGCTATCTATTTTACGTTTGGTAGTGTATATATGTCCATGCCACTCGCTTGCTTTGTCACAGCTTACCCTTCCCCCTCCCCATATCCTCAAGTCAATTCTCTAGTAGGTCTGTGTCTTTATTCCTGTCTTACCCTTAGGTTCTTCATGACATTTTTTTTTTTTTTTCTTAAATGGTGGCTTTCACTTCTTTCCAGATTGCAGGTATAGATGTGTTTTCTGGTCTCCAAACCTGCCCCAGGACAAGTCTACAGGGGGCTCCTGTCTTTACACTGTGATTGAAGGTTAGGAATCAGTCAGAACACCCTCCAGGAGGCCGGACTGTCAGCCGCAGTCTGGGGCTCAACTCTGGTGAATTCAGGCAGACCCCAGCTCTCCAGAGCTCTCACTGGTCAACTCTCAGTTCCATAGAGGGTCAGTGCAGACAGTGATCACGTGCTCACAGCTGGCCTGGCGGCTGGCCCTGGAGACCAAGGCAGGACCCTCAGCTACATGTGACACTGACCAAGAGGCTGAGGCCCTCCATGAACTTAAGTTTCTCAGAATGAATCAGGTGTCAGGGAGTGGGGCTCAAAAACTCCCACATTTCAAACAATATTTCCAGGTGATCATTATCCTTGCTTAAATTCAGGAACCATTGTTTTATACCATTCCATTTGCAAGACAAGCCACTTACTTTAATCCTACCTACAATCGAAATGTTTGTAATGTCTATTTAGGTCTTCCGCCCATTTTTAAATTGGATTGTTTGTTTTTTTGATATTGAGCTCCATGAGCTGTTTGTATATTTTGGAGATTAATCCTTTGTCTGTTGTTTCATTTGCAAATATTTTCTCCCATTCTGAGGGTTGTCTTTTTGTCTTGTTTATGGTTTCCTTTGCTGTGCAAAAGCTTTTAAGTTTAATTAAGTCCCATTTGTTTATTTTTGTTTTTATTTCTGTTACTCTAGGAGGTGGGTCAAAAAAGATCTTGCTCTGGTTTATGTCAAAGAATGTTTTTCCTATGTTTTCCTCTAAAACATATAGTTTATAGTGTGTTTATAGTGTGTGGTCTTACATTTAAGTCTTTAATCCATCTGGAGTTTATTTTTGTGTATGGTGTTAGGTAGTGTTCTAATTTCATTATAAAGATCTATTTAAAAAAAAAAAGAAGCTCACATTACATCTCCTAGTCAAGGCCTATCCCCGTGAATACAGATCAGCCTTATCAAGCTGCTGATTAGAAGAGGGAGGAGGTGGTAGTCAGCTAAGCTAGGGCTGGTGTAAGTTGGCACAGTTGCCTTATTTAATATTATTTAATTGCTAAATAAACTGATTCAGTGAATCAGCCCCACAGTAAAATGATGTAACAAGCAATAAATCTGATTAAAAAAATGTTTGTAATGAAGCATGATAGGAAGAAACAGTTCTAAACTTTGCAAGAGAGATTGCAAAGTTTCCAGAGTTTCTTATTAGCTTTGATTTCCCAAACAAACAAAAAGATACAGTGTTTTCTCAGGTAGAATAATAAATTTACTTCAGGATCTGAATTACTCTCAATGACCCCTGCAGAGGAAATGATTCTATAGATTGAGGCAGTTTACCTGTAGCCCGTTATTTCTGAATAATAAGAATCATTCGGACTATGCTTGTTGATCTTGTTGGCCTGAGTTGATCAAACATCACTCTTTGCAATTATAAAATTACATAACACTGTATTGTATTTGGCTTTATTTTGTCCAAATGTTTGCCTTTGTGTCAGAGGATAACCAACAAGGATTTGCATTCTAACACAACACGGGTTTCAGGAAAGTAATAAAAGATTATGAAATACTGAATATTATAAACTTTTTAAATTCTTGAGTTCACAGAGTTGAGTAAATTGGTTTTAACTCTCAATACTACCTATAAAACATACTCTTTGTTTGTCACTCATATTTGCAAAGTTAAGAAAACAAGACCTTGGCGGTAGTAATCAAATAGCATGATTTCAGCACCCACGGGAAAACATTTGCACAACTCACTGCCACTTCCCGTTGGTGAAGGGATTCTAGAAGGCTTGCCACCACCTGAGGAGAGGAAACTTGGTCCAGGGGAAGCAGCACAAACTCTGGGAGCAGAAAGATGAGAAGCAATGTCCCTCTGATGCCTATTAGCTGAGTGATCTGGGGCATATAGCTGCCCTGAGCCTCCATTTCTGTACACAGCCCTACGTGGAGGGGGCACACATGGGACCATTATGCTCAGTTTCAACCTCAACTGCCTCTTCCTCTCTACCAGTGGGACTGAGAACAACGATGCTGGGTTGCCCTTCAGGTCCAGCGTTAAAGACAGTGAAAAGCAAAGTGCACATTCCATTCGTGGATTGTGTCTTAGTTAAATCTCAAGAACTCAAAAAAAAAGTGGGAGGGCTCCCCGGTGGCGCAGTGGTTGGAAGTCCGCCTGCCAATGCAGGTAGGGGACACGGGTTCGTGCCCCGGTCCGGGAAGATCCCACATGCCACGGAGTGGCTGGGCCCGTGAGCCGTGGCCGCTGAGGCTGTGCGTCCGGAGCCTGTGCTCCGCAGTGGGAGAGGCCACAGCAGTGAGAGGCCTGCGTACCGCAAAAAAAAAAAAAAAAGTGGGACCAGAAAATTATTTTGCCCTTTGTCCTAATTTAAGGACAAAGGTCTGATTTAAGCCCACTTAAAGAAGTAACAGATTGGGCTTCCCTGGTGGCGCAGTGGTTGGGACACTGCCTTCCGATGCAGGGGACGTGGGTTCGTGCCCCGGTCCGGGAAGATCCCACGTGTCGTGGAGCTGCTGGGCCCGTGGGCCATGGCCGCTGGGCCTGCGTGTCCGGAGCCTGTGCTTCGCAACGGGAGAGGCCACAACGGTGAGAGGACCGTGTACTAAAAAAAAAAAAAAAAAAAGTAACAGATTAAAATGTAAACTAACTGTAAAATTTATCCCTAGCTTTCCGGGATGACGTCTCTTCTAGTCTTGCTGGTCAAAAGTTTTATAATTAGTTGCAAATGATCTGAAGATTTTACACTCCTAATTTGTGTGTGTCGGGGGAGGGTGGCTTGAGGCAGAGGGGAGGAAGGAAGTAGGGAGGAAGAGAGAGATGCGGAAGCTGGTCATAAAGAGAAATCGATGCCTAATACTTAGTGAATACAATCTAATTTGGCATGCAATTACCAAATGTAGTCTGAAGACATCAACATAATCCAGTGCTTTTCATCTAGTAGTCCTAATGCATTTTACAAGTAGATTCCACCCCCTCCTCCCAGAGACCTACAGATTGATGGAGTGCCATGGTCACTGAGTCAATCACCAGTTCACGCGCTGGTCACCTGAACCTAATACCTTCTTGCTACCATGGTTTCTTTCTCTACATAAATTTAGAAACTACAGCGCGATAAACTTACCTTCCTTCCATTCACAAAGAAAACAAGTTCATCTGACTCCTTAGAATGAGACGTTACGCCAGAATAATTGGCTGAATGTTGTGGAGTTGCACCGAAAGCACCTGCTGCTGTGTCCACCTGAGCCAGGGGCCGAGATGTTCCCATGGGAGGATGACCAGCAGGACAGAGGGCAGCCCCGAGGGGTGATTCTGGTCTGCTCTCTGTCTGTGTTCCTGCCGTCAAATCCTGTTTGCCTGCCTCTCAGTTGTCTTATTTCCCTGCCTCCCTCTGTTACCCTCACTTAGGCCAATTTGAAAGGTCAATCTCAATCTAGTTCTTACACAATGTACACTTTTCCCTGCCCTGGGGGCGACCCACCGGAATAAAATTTCTTCTTACAGGGGCTTCCCTGGTGGCGCAATGGTTGGGAGTCTACCTGCCAATTCAGGGGACACGGGTTCGAGCCCCAGTCCGGGAGGATCCCACATGCCGCAGAGTGGCTGGGCTCGTGGGCCATGGCCGCTGAGCCTGCGTGTCTGGAGCCTGTGCTCCGCAACGGGAGGGGCCGAAGCAGTGAGAGGCCCGCGCACCGCAATGAAGACTGGCTCCCTCTTGCCACAACTAGAGAAAGCCCTCGCACGGAAACGAAGACCCAACACAGCCATAAATAGATAAATAAATAAATTAAAAATTTTTTTTCTTCTTACAGCCAGCAACAAGAACTTTCTTTAATCTGAAATGGAACTAAATCATGTAGATGTAATGCATTCAGGTGTGTTTTTAGGTGTTAATGTATTTGTTTTTAAATTATGAAACGAATGCTTATTTTTTTAAAATCAAAACCACAAAATTGTATAAAGTAAAAGCGAAAATTCTCCTTCCCAATTTTCACTTTTCAGAGTTAACTATTACCAGATTCCTCTGTATCCATACAGAATTTTTCCATGCGTATATGAAATCTAGAAAGTGAAATCAAACTATTCATATTACTTCGAAATTTGCTTTTCTCAAGTTACTTAGGCGCTTTGTGCCTCAATGCCTCACCTGTGAAATGGACAAAAATAGTAGTATCTCTCTGGGGATTGCTGTGAGGATTCAATCAGCTAATAGGTGTACTTAGAACAGCACCCGGCACCTAGTAAGTTCTCAATAAATGTTAACTATTTTTATTATTATCATAATTTATTAAACTGTCCTCTAAGTTTTACATTGTTTTCCATTTTTCACTATTACAAGTAGGCTTTATCTTTGCACATTTGAGCAAGTATTTCTGCTGCACAAATTCTGAGAACTGGAATTCCTGGGTTGGAGGTCCAACTAAACTGGCTTCCAAAATGTGCAGTAATACAATGAATCGTGTATGAGAGAGTGTCTGTTTCCCCATATGCTTCACCAGCACTGAGTACCATCCATCCTTGGCATTTTTCAAATATCTGGGGGGAATTTCAGTTCATAATTGGCATTTCTTCTGTTATTGTGAGATATTCCATCTTGCTATAGATTTAGTGAATATTTTTATTTATTCTTCTGTCCTCTATTTTCTCCTATTAGGTTTTTTACTTTCTTACTAATTTGAAGAATTTTCTTTTAATTAATTTATTTTTATTTTTGGCTGTGTTGGGTCTTCGTTTCTGTGCAAGGGCTTTCTCTAGTTGCGGCTAGCGGGGGCCACTCTTCATCGCGGTGCGTGGGCCTCTCACTGTCGTGGCCTCTCTCGTTGCGGAGCACAAGCTCCAGACGCGCAGGCTCAGTAGTTGTGGCTCACGGGCCCAGTTGCTCCGCGGCATATGGGATCTTCCCAGACCAGGGCTCGAACCCGTGTCCCCTGCACTAGCAGGCAGATTCTCAGCCACTTCACCATCAGGGAAGTCCTGAAGAATTTTCTTATATACAAGGGATATTAACCATAATCTGCTGTAAATGTCCAGGTATTTTATGCTGGTTTGTTAACTGTCCACTGGAGACATCACATATAGCCCTTCAATTGCGAGTATCCTGCATCTGGGAGGATGGAGTTCCATCCTCACAAGGCTTCCAGATGGCATGTCCGTTGTACCCTCTCTAGGTCATTCCATTGCCCAGGCGCTTCTGAGTGGTACAGATGTGATATGACCATTGGATCCCATATCTCACGCTTACCTCACCCTGCTGCAAAGCAGGTGACAGTATTTGCTGTAAATTGTTCTGAGGTGATGTTATGGGGGATCCTACAAGAGCAGATTTAATACTAAGTAAGCCCTTAGGCAGTGGTGATGGCTGAGGTCCTGGAGGCAGGCACAGCAAAACTTCACCCAAGACATGCATCTCTTTCTGTTAAAATAAATCACAGCTCCTTCCAGGGTAGAAGTGTTCAATGTTGTCAGCTTGCCACCAAGTGGCGAATTGGCCTCCTGGAAGGATGCTGCCAAACTGGGGACTAGCTTTGGTCTGTATTGGGGGCCGGTTGGACATTCAGCATCAGCTACATGGATGCACAGGGCCCATCCCTGCCCTCCTGGCCCTTCCCACATCCATTGTGTCAGCAGTGGAGTGACCAGGGACAGAGGTGGCTAATGTCAAATGCCATTTTGTCTACTTTGCCTCTTTCATGGTGGGTGTTTTCTGCTAGAACTGGAATTCCTGGGTCGAAGGGTATGTACACTGCTGGGTCCAACTAAATCACCTTCCAAAATGTGTGCGGTAGTACAACCAATCAAGTATGAGATTGTCGCTACTACACACGAGTCCATATATATTTTAACCTTGGGCCACTCAGCTTTCCACACAAAGTGGATGACCAGGTACGCCATCCAAAGCTCTGCCCATCAGAAGAATCTACCCTCACCACCTCTGAGTGGGGCTGTAGTGAAGACACCACCCATACCTGGCTTGTACACACATACTGAGCCCACCCATTTGTGAACCAAGCTGACTTTTCCTTTTCCATCGGTTTGTCATAAAGGACCTCTCACTCCACCGTGTAGCCACAGGGGTGATTTGTGGGAGACATGCTGATGCGACAGTAGTGGGTAACGGGGTCTGGGTTACCTGCAGCTTGCTTGTTCCTCCAATTCCTGCTTGTGTTTGATTTTGGATGTGCCACTTCCAACTTACCTTATTGCTTCTGGGCTTGCTTAATTGCATTTTAACAAGATCCTCAAGTTATTTGTGTGCATTTTAAAATGAGAGCAGCACTACATAGTATCAGACAGACAAAAGGATAGGTCGAAGTGATAGTGTCTTCCAGGCAGAGGACACAGGCAAAGGTTCCAAAGTGAGAATCAGAACGGGAAGTGCTCACGGTAAAAGAGAGGGGGTTGTGAGATAATGCTGGAGAGGTAGGCAGGAGCCAGATCACTGAGGGTACACACGCCACCTTAGGGACTTGGAACAGTATTCTGGTGGGATGAATAGGAAGCCATGGCAGGATTTGAGGCAAGATCGTAACATGATCATATTGTGTGTGTGTGTGTGTGTGTGTGTGTGTGTGTCCATACTTCTACACGTAACTTTGGCTTTAATCTGGAGAATGGTTTGGAAGGGAAGCAAAATGAACACGGGCAAAGATGAGGAGGCTACCGCAATAGTCAAGTTAGAAATAATGATGGTTTGGAACAACATGGGAACAAAGAGGGTGAGAGGCAGAGGTAAGACACTTCTCTGAGGTGGGAGTAACAGGACTTGTGCACCTGGAGGACGGAGCATCTCGGATCACTCCCCCCTTCCCCCCAACCCCTGGCTTTGGCTCAGCATCTTGTGGACGGCTGCACTGACAAGAAGATCTATTTGGGACCCATTAAGATGGAGGTGCCTTTGAGACATCCAAGTGGCAGTGACAGAGAAGTTGGGTTTCCAGAGCTGGACTTGGAGTGAGAGAAGCCCAGGCTGCAGGCAGAGAAGCCACAGGAGTGAAGGCACCCGCCAGGGAGAGGGAGTGAGATGAGAGATGAGGACCCATGGCTCCCTGGGAGATCCCAGCATTTATAGACGTGGGCTGGAGGAGGGGTTGGCAAAGGGAGGAAAAGAGAGGGGGAGAAAGCAGAAGACACAGAAAACCTGGGGGAGCCAAGTTGTGAGGATCCTAAGAATGTGCCCTCCTTTGATCTGTGTCACCACAGCATCCAGGGTGAGACTTTAAAATGCGTCAGTTCATGTTACTTCTCTGCTCTGCATTTCACTCAGATTAAAAGCCCACGTCCTCCCAGTGGTCTCAAGGCTCTGCTTGTCTGCCCCTCCCCAGGCCTGTTCCAGGCTCACAAGCGCCATTTCTGTCCACAGAGAGGCAGGCACGCTGCCCCCAAATGCTCTGACGTGCTCTTCCTCCAGGTACCTTCTTGGCTCAGACCCTCACCATCCTCATCCCCAGACCTACCAGCTGCAACCAGCCCCAGGCCTCCCTCACTCTCCATCGCCTTAACCTGTTCTACTTGCATTGTTCCCTCAGCACTCGGCTCCATCGATCACACTCTGTAATTCAATTATATTTATTATTTTCTGTCTGTCTCCCCTGACTAGATTATAATCTTCACAAGGGCAGGGATCTTTGTTGATCTGGTTTACTGTTATGTCCTAAGTGACTAGAACAGTGCCTGGCACATAGTAGGTGCTCCATAATCATTTGTGATATGAATGAGAAAGTCTGCTCTTTAAAGGGTTTTAATGTAACCATGTGTAACCATAATAAGAATGACCTTAGTCTTTAGTCCTAGGCCATTGAAGAAGTTTTGCCATCTTACCTGGCTCTGGGACAAGAGTCAAGAGTTGAAAGTGTGACAGGGAGAAGATATTATACTCTAGTCTCTAGTCCTTTATACATCAGTGCCGATGTTTCTCTCTGCCATTAATGGACATGGAGGTTTTCAGCGATTCTGTCTTGCTGCTTAATCCACTTTGAGGTTTCCTGTCACTAAAGGCCATTGGGATAAATTTCTTATGAATCTCACAACTTCTCACTCTTCCATGTTTTCTGTTTCTCACATACCATAAAATTCACTCTTTTAAAATGCGTATAATTCAGTGGTTTTTAGTATATACACAGGTTGTTCACCCATCATCACTATCCAATTCCAAAACATTGTCAACAGCCTGAAAAGAAACCCCACACCCATTAGCCATCACCGTCCCATTCCCTTTTCCCCTCAGGGCCTGGCAACCATTAATCTACTTTCTGTTTCTATGAATTTGCCTATTCTGGACATTTCATAGATGGAATCACACT
This sequence comes from Mesoplodon mirus, assembly GCF_964341445.2. Taxonomy (NCBI): domain Eukaryota; kingdom Metazoa; phylum Chordata; class Mammalia; order Artiodactyla; family Ziphiidae; genus Mesoplodon; species Mesoplodon mirus. The sequence continues at coordinate 35,585,988 of NC_138984.1, forward strand.
ATTAATATGTGGCCTTTTGTGCCTGGCTACTTTCACTCAGATAATATTTTCAAGGTCCATCCATGTTGTAGCGTGTATCAGTATCTCATTCGTTGTATGGCTCAATAATATTCCCTTATATAGATATACCACATATATCAGTTTACAGAGTTGGGCTGTTTCCAGTTTGGGCTATTATAAATAATGCTATGAACCTTTGTGTACAAGTTTTTTTGTTTTTTGTGTTTTTTTGCGGTACACGGGCCTCTCACTGTTGTGGCCTCTCCCGTTGCGGAGCACAGGCTCTGGACGCGCAGGCTCAGTGGCCATGGCTCATGGGCCCAGCTGCTCCACGGCACGTGGGATCCTCCCGGACCGGGGCACGAACCTGCGTCCCCTGCATCGGCAGGTGGACTCCCAACCACTGCACCACCAAGGAAGCCCATAAATAATGCTATGAACCTTTTTGTACAAGTTTTTGTGTGAACATACGTTTTCAATTCTCTTGAGTATACATGTAAGAGTGGTCATATGCTAACTACATGTTTAACTTTCTGAGGAACTGCCAAACTGTTTGCCAGATGACCTGCACCATTTTCATTCTCCCCAGCAATGGATAAGGGTTCCAATTGCTTCACATTCCTGCCAGCACTTACTATTGTCCATCATTTTGATTACAGCTGTCCTAGTGGGTGTGAAATGATATCTCATTGTGGTTTTCATTTGCATTTTCTTCATGACTAATGAGTTTGAGCATCTTTTCATGGCTTATTGGCCACCTAGATGTCTTTGGAGAAATGTCTATTTAATTCCTTTGCCCATTTAAAAATTGGGTCATTTATCTTTTTATTGTTGAGTTGTAAGAGTTTTAAAATATATTCTGCACACTAGATCTTTATCAGACATATGATTTGCAAATATTTTCAATACTTTCTCCTGTCCTGTGGTGTGTCTTTTCAATTTCTCATAGTGTCTTTTGAAGCACAAAACTTTTTAGTTTTGATTAAGTTCAATTTATCTGGTTTTTTCTTTGGTCCTACAGATTCTTTAGACATAGTGCCTAGATCCATTCTGACAAGAAAAAGAGGGTGATAGCAGATGGGGACAAATGAGAAAATGACAAGTTTACAGTTCATACTAATAAAATTACTTAGAAAACCGCCTTTCACTAGACAGTATAATTTCTGTTGGTGAATACAAGCCAACTATGAATCACATACAAACCATCATCTTCCATTCCATTCAGCTGGATGGATTTAAGGGACAGAATAATAAAGAATACCATTCTAGAGGAAACCAGTTAGCATTTATGCCATTTAAAATATGATTTCTAAATTGCTTAAGCATATCTATCAAATTCCAAATGGAACATTTAAAATCAGCATCCTATAAAAGCAATAATCTGTGAAATGATTTCTGAACTGTGAAAATTTGTCTTTCAGACCCATCATCCTAGAGCATTGAGACTGGATAGATTGCTTTGTTGGAAGAGCCACCCCATCATCGCCAGAGGTTTGTATTTGATTCATATGGGTACACTCCAAGGAACATAGGATCCAGGTTTATCTCTTGGAATCTGGAATAAAAGGACAAGTTTGGATGTTTGCAACTTGGAAAATGTTTGTGACGTGTGACAAATAGCAGACTATAAAATAGGATAAAAATCACCCAGAGGGTGACCAGGACAATGAGAGGTCTGGCCATGACAGTATGAGAAACGTGGAGGAATCCAGGAGAAGACCAAGGGTCAGGCGGGGCAGGACAGCTATGAGAGTCATCTCATGCTTGAAGAGGGACAAAGGAAAGGTGGAATCAGCCTCTGTGCTTCTCCAGAGTGAAGCGGCGATTCGTGGGGTTTAGGAAGAGCTATGAGGGGTACCATGAAGGGCCCTCATGAGAGAGGTATAGGACGGGGCTCTCCCCTCAGTATAAGGAATAACTTGTTTACGGTCAGAGGAGTCACTGTCAATGGCATGACCTCCTCCTACAATGAAAAATCCCACTGGAAGCACCCAAGGAGAGCTGAGATGTTTGCTCAGCCGGAGGGGGGCGGGACGGGAGGTGGGGTTGGCTTGCAGGAGGGATTCCTGCTGCTGGGGGTTGGGAAAGGGCCCGTCCTACTCTGTTGTTCAAATGAGGAATGGCACATACTCCCAGTGGTTTGGAAGGAAGTTTAGTCTGTCCTCTAAACTTCCTTCCGAGGAAGTGAGATTGCGGAGGTGGCCCAGATTCTTGGCCTGGGATTCTTGGGTTCAGGGCACGGCTCCTGAACTTTATCCCTGACTAATGTGTCCTGGGAAGGGAACAAAACTAATAAGGAGGAATATACGATTGATGAATGAAGAAATGAAGAATGAACCTTTCTTGTTTAGTGGTGCAGAACTGAGCCCCACTGCAGGCAGGCTGCTGTCCTGCTCAGATGTCTTCGGGACCCCTGTCACCTCTTCCTCCGTGGAAAACCACCATGGTGGGTTAATGAAACTTAACCACAAGGACAGGGAAAAAACAATTCAGACTTGTATGAGCAGAACATACCATTTTTGTGAACTTGTCTTCACAGGCCATTCTAATCTTCTCTGGGGTCAGTGGACTATTGAGCTTCAACGGTCCAAGCAGCCCTCTCTCCTGTCGTGCTGCACTTACCGCGTCCTGGATGGCAAAAAACACCGAACACCCCAGGAATACCCCAGACTCTCCCAGACCCTGGAAGGGAAACAAGTCAACTAGATTATGACTCTCTCTTTCTCTCTCTGTATGTATATATACATATGTATGTGTATTATGTATATGTGCATCTATAGGTACATATGTGCATGTATGGGTACATAAAATATTAAATATTATATGAACAACTTTTTCCTTTAAAAAGCTAATTCACTATTTTAACCCAGTATTCCCATTCTTAGGATTCCAGCCTAAGGAAATGATCCCAAATGGAGAAAGCAGATATAGGCATTAAGATGAAAAATCAGACAACCTGATGGTAATAGTAGTTTGTGTTAGTCTCCACGATTCGGAGTATTTTTTTATTTTTTATTTTTTTGCGGTACGCGGGCCTCTCACTGTTGTGGCCTCCCCTGTTGTGGAGCACAGGCTCTGGATGCGCAGGCCCAGCGGCCATGGCTCACAGGCCCAGCCACTCTGCGGCACGTGGGATCTTCCCGGACCTGGGCACAAACCCGTGTCCCCTGCATTGGCAGGTGGACTCTCAACCACTGAGCCACCAGGGAAGCCCAGATTTGGAGTATTTTTTAAAAATTGTATAATGTTGTTAAATTACTTTAAAATTAAAATGTTTTGGGAATTCCCTGGTGGTCCAGTGTTTAGTACTCCGTGTTCCACTGCGGGGGGCACGGGTTCAATCCCTGGTTGGGGAACTGAGATCCTGTAAGCTGCATGGCAGCCAAACAAACAAACAAAATGATTAATAGGGCTTTTTTCCCCTACAATCCTGGCAAAACCCCCAACCAAGAGATGAATGTAGCCCCTCCCTGCTGGCACAGATATCACATAAACATGCATTTATTCATAGAGCACAGCTTACCTTAGACGAATACAGGGTATTTGAGTTTTGAGATGGAGGCAACAAAGAAACGTGCAACTCCATGGGGATGTCACAGATGGCAGGGATCTTATATTGGTTTGGGCCCCGAGTGTACAGGACCCCCTGAGGAGAATAATTCAGTTCCTCTATTGTATAAAGTCCCATGCCTTGAATAAATGCACCTTCAATCTGAGGCAAAAAAAAAAAATTTCCATATATGAGAAAAGACAGTCAACAGTAACATTTCACCTTCTTGCTGTTAGTCTGAATTTTAAAAATGCAGTTGAAGGGGGTTTGCAGCATGTCTTGGAGTACGTCTCCAAATGTTTACTTACAAGTTCACCTCGAAGCATGTCTGAACATCTTAGCAAGCGCTAAGTTCACTCAAAGGACTTGAGTTCGAATCTCAGCCTGGCATTAAAATTGCAGCTCTGGAAGAACCCTCACGGAGCCTGTAGCCCAAATGCCCTGACTTTTTCTGCCTACAAGGCAGCTGGTTGGCCACAGACCCCAGCACCCCAGGAAAGGCTCTCGGGGCTCTGGAACCTTAGCAGCTCCTCACTCACGAGCCTGCCGGCCTCACATCTCTGGACTCAGTTTCCTCGCTTGTAACATGAAGGGTTTGAACCGTGTGCTTGCTTAGCTTCCTTTACAGCTTTAAAATGCTCCGGTTCTTAGATGTCAGCACGTGGACAAAATTACCTTTCCACACAGACTTCTGATTTCTGAGTCTCTTCTTCCTTTCTTTCCTTCCTGTGTCCATATTTTCTCCACCCATCTCCATCCTCACTTCTATCTATTAGCAGAGACGTTCTTCTCTACCCCGATGTTAGAGGAAGCTTCCTAACACTCCAGACTGCTCCCCGGGCCAACTCCCCTCCCCCTGCTAAGTGAGGTGCCTGTCTTTGGAGGCTTCCACCAGCCCGGCCCTCTTCTGCTCCCTACCTCCAGCCTCACATCCTGCTCCTGGGACATGGGTGAGCGCTGCCACCAGCCTCTCCTCACTGCCAGCCATGAACACAAGGTGTGCAGAATCTTAGCTCTTTCTTTAGGTTGATTTCCTCCACTCTCCTCCCACCCGGAACACCTCTTCCCGATCATTCTTTGACTACCTGGTCCACACCACTTCCTCCCGGAAGCGTGCTTTGACTTCTCCAACCCATACATTCTTCCCATTCTCCAGTCAATGTCCTAATTGGAGAGTCCCTCAGACTATACGCTCCATTGCAAGTAGGGAGCTGAATGGCCCACTGGGGCTGAGGCAGGTAAAGAAAGTGAGTGACGCTTCCAGAGAGCATGTGACTCTCTAAAGAAGCAGCCAATCAACTTTTCCTCGTGGAAATGTAGCTCCGGTGTTGTCAAAGTTTCTGTGTTTCCAAGAGGTGCTAGCCATTTGAAAATTCATGTAAAATAGCTTGTGATTTTTCAATCTTGTTAATTATTTCAAATATAAATTTTAAAATGTCTGTGGGCAAAATAGGCTACCCATCAACAGCTGCTGCTGTAACTATTTGACGTTTGTTATCTCAACCCAACATTAAACTCCCTGAAGCCAGAGCCCATCATCTCCCCAGGATTCAGCACTAAGCACTGCATTCTACTTCCAGCCCACAGGTATGGGGCTCACTTTTCACCTCTAGGCTTAGTCCTGCTCATTCAAGCTCCCCAGTCACAGACTGTATGTTTCTTCAAAAACTACCTGAAACACCTTTGTTCCCTTCCCTTTTTTAAACACTAAGAGATTTGAGTTCTGTGGCTGTCCTGAATGGAAAGATTCTGAATAAAGGGATAGAATAAGAAGATGATGAATAAGCCAACAGGATGTGTTCCTGGCAGATCCCCCAGAAGTTTTGACTTTTACAAATAGGGAGTCAGGAAAGTCATTTCCACATACCTGGCCTATGTCAAGGGCTGGATTTATACTGCAGCCAACATCCATGACAATGTCTGTTCTGATGTTCTAGTAATTTAAAAAAAAGTTAAAATGTTTAGTTTAATGAATACAACTTGGGGAGACAAAGTCAAGAAGCAGTTCCTGTCAGGATGGCATTGGAAAAGAACCTATCTTTGGGCCACATTATATTTCAGGAGAAAGAAGCAACAAAGTTTATTATGTAGAACTTTCAAAGTTATATAAATACTCAACCAGCTTAATCAGTGATTTTTTTTTCTTGGAAAAAATAGGAGAGAAAAATATTTACTTGACTTTGATTCCAGCTGAGTGATGTAACATATTCCATTTAATCCACTATAACAAATAGAACATATGCCACAGAAAAGAGAAAATGTCTATGGCCCTCTTGATCCTTGTTGTAAAACTTTGTGGCTACCACACAACCCCACATTCAGAGTCCAACTGGCTGGGTGATAGTTACTGAATCAAGAACTTAGGGTACATCAGCAACATTTTTCATTTTCAGAGCAGAGCAGAGATTAAATCTAACGTTACCATTTTGGTGACCAAACGTTCTCTGATAACCTACAAACGAGGAGAAGGACAGCAGGCCCAGCCAGGCTGGTGGTGACACCTTTGCTCCTCAGCAGGTCTGTACCTTCTTTTCTGTGACATATGGTATTTGTCATGACAGATTCTACTTATAATAATAATAATAATTATTATTATATATATATATTTTTTGCGGTACGCGGGCCTCTCACTGTTGTGGCCTCTCCCGTTGCGGAGCACAGGCTCCAGACGCGCAGGCCCAGCTGCTCCGCGGCATGTGGGATCCTCCCGGACCGGGGCACGAACCCGTGTCCCCTGCATCGGCAGGCGGACTCTCAACCACTGCGCCACCAGGGAAGCCCAACTTATAATTATTAATGGAACAAAGGAAACCCAAGAATTTCCTTATTCGATCTGGGACTTTCATCTAGCATTTTTCTTAAGTAAATTAGATAGTGATCTAGAATGTTTTACTATAATAAAACTTCAGGCACCCACCCCTCCTGTGTAAAGACACAGTGAAATGTAAATTTCTTTTCCACACCAGTTAGCAAGGCTGGTGGCCTCTTCTAGGAGACCAGTGGCCTCAACTGGAAGCGAGCAGGGGTGCTCTCAATTCTGCAGTGTTAGTGAAGGTTTTGCTTTCAAGGCTGTGGACTTCCTGCTGTCTGCACTGTCATTTGATAGGGCTGTTCTAGGCTGTGGCAGCCAGACTCCACGATGGCCCTCAATGGCCCCCACCTCCCCGTATTCACGTCCTCATGCAGCCCGCTCCCGCACTCTACCAGGGGTGGCTTGTGTGATCAGTAGGATATGGCAGGAGTAATAGTTCAGCACTCCGAGACTAGGCTGACTGTGGCTTCTGTCTTGGGTTCTATCCTAATCACCCATACTCTCTCTCTCTCCTTTTCCTTTGGACCAATCCCTCGCGGGGAACCAGCTTTCACGTCCTGAGGACACTGAAACATCCTATGGAGAGGTCCAAGTGGTGAGGAATGGAGCCCTCTGGCCAACAGCCAGTGAGAAATTGAAGCTTCCTGCCAACAACCATGCAATGCAGCTTGGAATTGGATTCTCCAGCTGCCACTGAGCCTTGAGATGACTGCAGCCCTGGCCGACAGCTTGGCGGTAACCTCATGAGGAAACCCAAGCCAGAATCACCCCAATAAGCCACTCCCAGGTTCCTGGCCCTCAGAAATGGTATCAGCTAATAAATGTCTGTTAAAGCAATTCCATCAATATGAGGAGAATTTCTGAAAAACAGGCCACAGGGAGGTCCCTTAGTGGGATGTCACATTACAGCCTTTGCCTTGGGGGGATACCTAACCTGAGCCTCAGATCTAGCTTTTATGAAGACATCTGATAAGGCTGTTTCATGCATCTCTTAAGATTGTTCAGTTGGGCTTCCCTGCTGGCGCAGTGGTTAAGAATCCGCCTGCCAATGCAGAGGACATGGGTTTGAGCCCTGGTCCAGGAAGATCTCATATGCCGCTGAGCAACTAAGCCCGTGCGCCATAACTACTGGGCCTGCGCTCTAGAGCCCGCGAGCCACAACTACTGAGGCCTCATGCCACAACTACTGAAGCCTGCGCGCCTAGAGCCCGGGCTCCGCAGCAAGAGAAGTCTCTGCCATGAGAAGGCTGTGCACCGCAATGAAAGAGTAGCCCCCACTCGCTGCAACTACAGAAAGCCCGTGCATAGCAACAAAGACCCAACGCAGCCAAAAATAAATAAATAAATTTATATAAAAAAAGATTGTTCAATAAATTATAAGAGCACACCTTAACATTTCATACCAAGGCTAATTATTTCCCTGTTCTTAGATGTTAACAAGACTAAGGCACATGCAAGACACAAGGAAACCCAAATGATTAAGTCTTCACCAACATTTTCTTCGAGGGGGGGGGGCGTAGAAATCAGTCAGCATGAGAGAACTTTCTACTGAACTCCCTAACACAGGACAGCTACTGTAGCATGAAAAGCATGCTTAGAGTGATCACTGTCTTGCCCCAGTCCAAGTTTCCCCCAAAGTAATCTGGTTTGAATCAGAATCCAGACATGCTAGATACTTGAATGGGCAGATTCAATAAAGGTGTAGGTTCAATAACGGTATATATAATTTCAAAGATTAGGCTGACTACAGTTTAAAAACATACAGGCTGGAGACATATTAAATGAAAACTTATATTTGATCACAATCCAAGATGCAGTCACAAAGGATGTTTGGAAATATCAAGAACTAGAGCTTGCCTCTGGGTAACTTTTGGGCAGATTATCACATGACAGCTGTGAGGGCATCACAGTCCCATTTAATCCATCGATGATCATTTATTGTTATTGATAGTGGAAAGGGGCTTCATTTACCCTCAGAAGCCCAGCTACAAGAGGAGAAACTCTGAGTCCTTGAAGCAGGAGTGTGTGTGTGTGTGTGTGTATGTGTGTGTGTGAGAATCTGTGTGAGCATCTCCTCATAGCATTTCTTTTTTTTTTTGCGGTACGCAGGCCTCTCACTGTTGTGGCCTCTCCCGTTGCGGAGCACAGGCTCCGTATGCGCAGGCTCAGCGGCCATGGCTCACGGGCCCAGCCGCTCCACGGCATGTGGGATCTTCCCGGACCAGGGCATGAACCCGTGTCCCCTGCATCGGCAGGCGGACTCTCAACCACTGCGCTACCAGGGAAGCCCCATAGCATTTCTTAAAAGCATAAGGATGCTCTTAAACTATCTAAAAAGCAGGACCTAGCTGGACAAAAGATATCAAAAGCTGGCCACTAGCTCCCCTGGGCTGGCCCTTGGTGCTTGTTAGCAGATTGTGGATGCTTATGAAATCCTTCAAGAACGCCATATGGGGCTTCCCTGGTGGCGCAGGGGTTGAGAATCTGCCTGCTAATGCAGGGGACACGGGTTCGAGCCCTGGTCTGGGAGGATCCCACATGCCGTGGAGCAACTGAGCCTGTGAGCCACAACTACTGAGCCTGCACGTCTGGAGCCTCTGCTCCATAACAAGAGAGACCAGGATAGTGAGAGGCCCGTGAACCGCGATGAAGAGTGGCCCCCGCTTGCCACAACTAGAGAAAGCCCTCTCACAGAAACGAAGACCCAACACAGCAAAAATAAATAAATTAATTAATAAACTCCTACACCCAACACCTTCTTTAAAAAAAAAAAAGAATGCCATATGATGGCATTTCATGCAAGAGGAAGCCCCCTGTAGGCTGCTTCTTCCTTGAAGCCCCCTGTAGGCTGTGTTTCTTCCTTGAAGTGATTTTTTTTTCCTGATTCCATTTGAAAGAGCAGGGGAAATAAAGAAGAGAGGCTGCCAGTTGTTTTCCACATAAAATACTGAGGCGATTGCTGAGCTTCTATTTTCCTTGGTAAAACAGACAAATTATCCTTAGGCCGATTACATGGTGCCTCTCTGGTGCTCAGACAGATGGAATACGTGGAAAATAGATGTATCTAGAGTTCAACTTGAAGACCTTCCCAATTGGTACTGACCTTATGAGCACCTGTCAGACAGTCTATCTCAACCTCGGAACAGGCAGCTCCATAAACAAAGTATTCAAAAGGACGGCCTTCGCCTGTCTCCCAGTTCATGTTCGACTCATAACCCCTGGAGGAAACAGAATTCTTGAGGAGCGTTGTTAAGTGATCAAGTCCCCTAATTGCAGACCACAATGGTTAAACAGACCCGTTAAGAGCTGTGCTCAATATGTATGCACAGCAAACCAGAGGAGTGCACATGTACAATGATGTGTAGCACATAATACATGCAATAAGTCTGCTGAATAAATAAATATTTACTTCTTTCTTATTAAACTTCCTTTGCCTGAAAAAACATGAAACCACTCCCTACCACTGACTCCTTATGCTTGGAAGTTAACTGCTGACTGTATGGACATTCATCCTATTGCTTTTGGCTAATATTGGGTCATGTAATCCTATTGCCATCAGATTTGGGGGATTCTACCTGGATTTTACACCAAACACTCCTTCAAAGGTGCACGCTTGCCTGTTCACCCGTCTTGCTGGCTCTAGGATTCAGCCTTCTGTGCGAGGGATCAGGCCCCTTGGCTCTCATTCTGTGCCACTACTCTGGTCGCTCCATCAGGCACCATGGCCTGCTCTGTTCCTAACTATTCTTTAAGAACACCAAACAAATGCCATGGTGGAAGAGAAGCATAGGCCAGCAGCTTGCCAGTACTTTCTACCCTTCTCTCCTCTGCTCTGCCCAGTCTGGAGGGGCTTATTCCTGATAGCCTGGGACACCCATGACAAGTGACAAACAGACAAAATCAGGTATGACTCTCTATGTCACTCTATTCTCTGATGGCTTCCACTCTCCATTAAAATAACTCGATAAATTGATAGATTCTTTTCCAAAGTGTCTGAGTTCTAGTTGTGCCACATCTTGACAACACATAGGTATTGTCAAATTCTTATATTTTGCCAATCTAGAAGGTGTGAAATGGTATTTATCTTATTATGGGTTTAATTTGCATCCCTTTCCCTTCATTTCCTAACTTAAGGGACACACGGAGTTTTCAACAAAAGGTCAACCACTGTTGTGGGTCCCAAGCACTAACCCCCAGGGAACCCTCCAGTACTTCCCAGTATGATTTGAATCATCGATTCAGCTGTATTTTATTTGTGTGTCTATTTTTTCCCAGGCTTTCTGGAAATTTGGATTAAGTAGCACCTAAATGTTCTTTATAACAGTGGGTTAACACAAGGTACAAAATCATTTTTTGCCAAACTGGCAAACAGAAATGAAACTTCCCCTCAAGATACCGCTGCTATTTTCCATAGCATGCGATTGAAAGGACTATTTACCTGAAGTATCCAGTAGCTGAAAGACTAATGCTTTCATTAAAAGCAGCCTGTGCCTGGGAAAGAAGAATACAACGTGATGCAATAAAGATGTTTAAAGTAAGAATCACTCGAGACTTCAATATTCATTTTACTCTGTGTTAAATAAAGTGATCAGTAGTAATAACTAGGAAGGACCAAGTTTAATTTATTCCTTTCAGCGTTTTCCATCTCTATAGGCATTTATGGTTCACTGCTTGTAGGAACAGCATTTGTTCAATGCATATCATCATAATAAATGACTCCCATGGTATGTTACACTTATAGATTGGACCATTGTGGGCAACACATGTTCTGCTTATGAAGAATTTCACTCAGTCACCTGGAAAGACTTAGCCTATTAACACAGAACATTTCAGGAAAAAAATGAGTGGTCAGACATTTAATTTTAATATCATGTATCCATAACAGACCTAGGACCGGGGTACAATCTTACTAAATTGTACCATTTACACCAAAGGTTCTCCTGACTCTGCAGTGTACACAGTTGACTAAGATACAAAATGATGCCCCCAAGTCTGAGAAAGAAAAATGTGAGAAGTGCAACCATTACAGAGGAAAGTGGGCTGAATGGCAGCATTTTTTGATGGTGGAGGACCGACTCCCTTGCACTGCATCTCTCTCCATCTTTCTCCAACCAGACTCTCCCAGGAAGCACTGGGCAAAGGGCAGAAATAAATATGCCCAGAAAGGATTGAGAGCTCCTATAAATATGAATTATAGAATGAATCCTAACTCTACGGAATAGCAGGAACCATTTCTAAGTAAGACTCTCCAATGTTATTTCCTCCAGACCAGTGCTTTAATATGACTTGACATCCTAGAACTGTCAGCCTTCAGTGGGTATCCATTCCACACCATCTGGTACTTTAGAACCTGTTACTCTGAAAAGTTTCCTAGTTGACTTTAGAATGTGTGTCTTCTCATCCAATTAGATTTTAGGTAGATGAAAGGAAGCAGTTGAATATTTCCATTCCATTTAGTGCCTACTATTTGCTGAATAGATACCCAAATGGCTTGGTTTCCTCTGTCTAAAAGAGTGCTTATATGATTTTTACCTTTATAAAAGGATTCTAGTGTTATCTTCCAATTTTAGGAACAGGGGAGCCCCCAAAAAAGAACAAATAGATGAACTGCTATTATCTAGAAAATACCTAGATTCCTTAGGAAGAAACATTAATTAATTCTTGATTGAAACAAGAGTTCTGGACACAAGAACCATCTTTTCTCTAATAAAGAATTGTCCCAGATGTAGGAGTTCCTCCATCATGCTGTGATAATATTTCCACAGGCCGAGAGCCAAAGGCCTCTAGTGATCATGATGTAACTGCAGTACCTTTTAATGTGCCCTTTCTACTGATATTTGATTCACACATCTCACTCTCCTCTCTCCTTTTTTTTCCTAACATACAATACAAAGTAACAGTGATTCTCACCCAGTCCTTCCAAGTGCCTCCAGGATTCTTGTTGATGATGGGTTCAAGGCGTTTTAGAAGAGTCTGACAAGCGTCCTAGGGATTATTTTTTAGTTAAAATTATGACCATAATGTCATGCGAACAACAATTTCAAAAACACACTATTATGTGCTGTTATATAGGCTTATTTAAGAGGCCCATGGTACACGGAGAAGGAAGACACCAACCCCGTAAGACGTGGTGTGAAAGGTCTCATGGGGTTGGGGGTGAAGCATGAGCTGGTCTTAAAGACAGACCGCCTGGGATGGGGGCCTTGTAAGCCCTGCTAAGCGGTCACGACTTAACAGAAAAACTGTTGATAAACCACCGGTCACTGTTTTTAAGCTCAGCATGGTCAGATTTATTTTGTGGGAAAGCTTTCCCTGGCTGCAGAAAGCCAGAGTGAAAGGCAATGAAACTGCGGTGGACAGACAGAGCCTTGCGATGGCCCTGACAAGAGGCGCGAGTTTGAACCAAAGCAGCCGTGGTGCTGAAACCTGGAACTGGAAAGAGACATTTCTGAGTAGAACTGAGAGGGCTTGGGGACCAGTGAGCTGTCAGGAGTGAGGGAGAAAGGAGGTGGCATCTCCCGCTCGGGAGAGTGGCCAGTCCTGGACACTGACTGAGCCCCCGACTGGGGGAAGGAGCAGTTTTCCCCAAGAGGGTGTGGGAAGGAGACAAGAGCTGGGTTGATTTGCAACATCTTCTGAGCTCCAGCCTTGACGGGGTTCATGATTTGGGTGCCACTGCAACGATTTTTACCTTTACTGCCAACCCATTGAGATCGGCCACCACGGAACCTCCAGAGATGTTTGCATTAGGGACGGTTTCTGTGCTTGTCCCCCGAAGGTGGATGTTGGACAATGGCATCCTTAATTCACAACTGGCCACCTGGATTTTGGAAGAGATCTTCTTTCACTTTTCTTTGGTTAGTCATAGACCCGTGCACTTAGCACATGGTAGCATGTGTGTGGAACACCCCCATGCCCAACTGGAACAAGCAGCAGGACCACGAATTCTTCCAGCCACAAGAAGTTCCTCTTGTCTAAGACCCTGTAGCTAGTCTGGCCCCCCAGCCCTGAGCACACTTTCTTATTCTTTGACTTTCTTTTGTGCACCAGGAAGAGGAGGTGAGTCAGGCCCCAAGCCAAGGCAGGAAGAAATGTTTCATGTTTTCATCATCATGAAATCAACACCTTCAAGGCCTCTCCTACCTCTGTACTCTGCAAAATTCTAGCAAATCTGACTTCATCAGAGAGGAGATGCCTTATCCACATTTCTGGAGATGCTCCAGGAAGAGAGCATTTCTGAGAAAGGACAATGGCTTTGTTAAAGCAGCTGCACCAACCGGAGATCCCAGAAGTACATGGTGCCAGTGCCACTGGCCAACATAAGGACTTAGCTGGCCGCTAGGTTCTTCCTTTGTGTTTAATGATGGGGCAAAATCATACTACTAATCTCAGCTGGTTCCACATTCTCTTTCCTGGTAGCAGTATGGCTTAGTTGAGTTTGTCCACAATTATGACAGGGGCATAAAGCATACAGAGCCCTCCCCATCACTGGCTTTCAGAAGACTGCCTACACAAAGTGCATAGGCTTAGAACAGAAAGGTTTCTGGCGGCCCAATAAGGAAAACACGGAAGTCTCACCCCAGAAAGGGGGACAGGTATGACCACACAATTCTCAAGTGAGTGATAACATGAAATAAAACATATATTCAGCACCTCTATGATAAGAAAAGTGCAAATTAAAGCAATAATGAGATACTTTTCTCTATTAAATTATCTAAGATTTTTTTAAAAACAATCCATAACGTACAATGTTGGATAGTGGTGTAATGTGATGGATACTTTCTGGAAAACAATTTGGTAACATGTGTCAAGTGACTTAAGATATATTCTGTGACCCAGTAATTCCATTCCTGGAATTTACTTTAAAAAAATCATTGGTTTGATCACAGGTTTATGAACAAAAATGTTCACTGAAGTGTTCAACAATTGGGGATGGCTAAATAAATTATACAGACATATACATGCAGCATTAAAAATCATGATTGTAAAGAATTCTTAATGACAGGAGGAAATGGTCACTCTATATAAGGATAGGTCAAAATCCAGGATATAAAATTATATAAACAGAATGCTAGTGATTTTTTGAAAAAGAATAAAAGTCAAAATAGAGAGACCCCAAAACAGTGATTATTGCTAAGTGGTAGAATTGTGCAGGGTTTTCTAAAATAATGTTTGTCTTTCAACTGTTTTATAATCTATAATATTACAATAATTAGCAAAATAGAAACAGTAGCTAAAAATTATTCTAAAATAATTGAGCGAAAAGAAAACTGGTAGTTTGGTTAGAAATATCAAATGTGTTTTATACTATCAGTTGTTCAGAGTCCTTACTATAAAAAGGGCAAGAAATAATGCAATACATCAGAATTTCTAAATCTTTTTATTGCCCAGCAAAGGTTCAAAACAGACAACACACTTGTTAATATATCCAAAGGAAAGCAGCAAATGACCATACAACCTTCTTTAGCAGTGAGACAACCAGAGGCTATTCTACCACGTTCTTTTAGGAGGGTCAGTTACAAAACTGGCTTGTTTACCCAGTTTCTGTGAATAGCTTAGCAGTTGAAGTAGTCAAAGCTAAAGTCTCCTACCCTTTTTATTTTGGAACAGAAAATGTACACTCCAAGTCTCTCTCTCATACAAGCATCTACAAGCACACATCCGACTTAATCCAATTATCTGCATTCTTACCTGAATCATTTTAGTGTGGACCCCCTGCCCCATTTCAATTCCACCATGAGTCACCAACACAGACCCATCTAGATAAATGTGAACCAGGGCAGCAGCCTAAGCAAAAAAGATGAAAACGGTTGCCACGATCTGTTTGATTGGCATGATCACATATCTTGTCAATGAGAAAACCTTTTCCCTGTAAAGCATCCCCTCCCTCCTTTCCACATCTGCTGAAATAAACACAGACCCTTTCCCCATCACCCTGAGAGCAGTGAGCAGAGCCAGGGCGAGGCAGGGACAGGTGCTGCCTCATGATCGTCCCACAAGAGGCCAGCTTGTCGCTGGATGGCTGTGAGTCTGGGGCAGGATTAGGCTGCTTATGCTACTATTTCCTCAGTAGATCAGCTGAGCGCACTGGTACCTTCAAGGATCCCCCCTACCCAGGGTGGAACAATAATCTGGATTTGGATTTTTTGGGGGAGAGGGTGTCAGTTTTAAATGCAAAGTTAAGTATAGATAGTTTGGGGAAGAAAGAAGACTTGTTTACATGAACACTTATCCCCATAGTTGTAGGTATGTTATAGAGAAGCAAAAATAAAAATCCAAATAAGATGGGGCAGATAGACATTACTTTTTTGCTGCAAAATGAGCTAAGCCCACCCTCAATCATCTTGGCCCAGAGTTATAGGGCTTTAGAGTTCGAAGAGAACTTGGAAGTAATCTTATCTAACTGCACAGCTCCCACAGGAATACAGAAGGAACCAAACAGCTAACATAGAATAAAGGGCTGCTGTGGTCAGAAACACCCAGGCTCTAAGCTAAGCATGTTTTACAGTCAATAGGAATGTGCCTTCTTGCCAAGTCTGCTTGTGCTAAACTAGGGGGTATGGAGATGGGCCAGGAGACTGAGATATCCCAGGAGATGGCAGAAAATGTGAATGGCGCCTTCACTTTGAGCCTCCAGTATACGAGCAATATTAACAGCATATGGGCCTAGAGAAAAATGCTTCTAGTGCTTCCACTGTGGTTCAGGTGGCCTGCAAGGCACACACCTTTACTGCTGCTCAATTGGGAAATGCCAGCCTCTTAGATGTAGTCTAGGCCAGCCAGGGGTCACTAAAAGCTATCGGCTGTTTCTTAATATCTAAGCTTCTATGCAGAGTGGCATAATAATCTAGGATTTGTAAAGGCAGGTCTTCAGAAAATTCTGGCGACAAGCTAATTTCCATTTAATGAAGCTAAAATTTTTAAGCCTTGCTTTACTCACTTAGATTACTTATAAACAACCCTGGTCAGAAGTGAAAGTCAAGACTTCCGGGTAAGATGGCGGAAGAGTAAGACGCGGAGATCACCTTCCTCCCCACGGATACACCAGAAATACAGCTACACGTGGAACAACTCCTACAGAACACCTACTGAACGCTGGCAGAAGACCCCAGACCTCCCAAAAGGCAAGAAACTCCCCACATACCTGGGTAGGGCAAAGCGGAGAGATCCGCACACAGAGGATCGGTGCCGAGCGGCACTCACCAGCCCGAAAGGCTTGTCTGCTCGCCCGCCGGGGAGCGCAGCGCTGGAAGCTGAGGCTCGGGCTTCGGTCAGAGCGCAGGGAGAGGACTGGGGCTGGCGGCGAGAACTCAGCCTGAAGGGGGCTAATGTGCCACAGCTAGCCGGGAGGGAGTCCGTGAAAACTCTGGAGCTGCCGAAGAGGCAAGAGACTTTTTCTCCCCTCTTGGTTTCCTGGTGCGCTAGGAGAGGGGATTAAGAGCGCTGCTTAAAGGGGCTCCACGGACGGGCGCGAGTCGCGACTGAAAGCGCGGAGCCCAGTGACAGGCGTGGGACGCTGGGGCTGCTGCTGCCGCCGCCAAGAAGCCTGTGTGCGAGCGCAGGTCACTGCCCACACCGCCCTTCCGGGAGCCTGTGCAGCCCGCCACTGCCGGGGTCCCGGGATCCAGGGGCGGCATCCCTGGGAGAACGCACGGCGCGCCTTGGGCTGGTGCAACGTCACGCCGACCTCTGCCGCTGCAGGCTTGCCCCGCACTCCGTGCCCCTCCCTCCCGCCCGGCCTGAGTGAGCCAGAGTCCCCGAAGAGGCTGCTCCTTTAACCCTGTCCTATCTGAGCGAAGAACAGACGCCCTCCGGCGACCTACACGCAGAGGCGGGGCTAAATCCAAAGCTGAGACCCAGGAGCTGTGAGAACAAAGAAGAGAAAGGGAAACCTCTCCCAGCAGCCTCAGAAGCAGCGGATTAAAGCTCCACAATCAACTTGATGTACCCTGCATCTGCGGAATACATGAATAGACAACACATCATCCCAAATTGAGGAGCCCGGAGTCAGTGCTGTGCCTCTGAGGTGGGAGAGCCAACTTCAGGACACTGGTCCACAAGAGACCTCCCAGCTCCACATAATATCAAACGGCGAAAATCTTCCAGAGATCTCCATCTCAACACCAGCACCCAGCTTCACTCAACGACCAGCAGGCTACAGTGCTGGACACCCTGAGCCAAACAACTAGCAAGACAGGAACACAACGCCACCCATTAGCAGAGAGGTGGCCTAAAATCATAAAAAGTCCACAGACACCCCAAAACACACCACCAGACGTGGACCTGCCCACCAGAAAGACAAGATCCAGCCTCATCCACCAGAACACAGGCACTAGTCCCCTCCACCAGGAAGCCTACACAACCCACTAAACCAACCTTAGCCACTGGGGACAGACACCAAAAACAACAGGAACTACGAACCTGCAGCCTGCAAAAAGGAGACCCCAAACACAGTAACATAAGCAAAATGAGAAGACAGAAAAACACACAGCAGGAGAAGGAGCAAGATAAAAACCCACCAGACCTAACAAATGAAGAGGTAATAGGCAGTCTACCTGAAAAAGAATTCAGAATAATGATGGTAAAGATGATCCAAGATTCTATTTCCCAGATCCAAAATCTTGGAAATAGAATAGACAAAATGCAAGAAACAGTTAACAAGGACCTAGAAGAACTAAAGATGAATCAAGCATCGATTAAAAACACAATACATGAAATAAAAAATACTCTAGATGGGATCAATAGCAGAATAACTGAGGCAGAAGAACGGATAAGTGAGGTGGAAGATAAAATAGTGGAAATAACTGCTGCAGAGCAAAATAAAGAAAAAAGAATGAAAAGAACAGAGGACAGTCTCAGAGACCTCTGGGACAACATTAAACGCACCAACATTCGAATTATAGGGGTTCCAGAAGAAGAAGAGAAAAAGAAAGGGACTGAGAAAATATTTGAAGAGATTATAGTTGAAAACTTCCCTAATATGGGAAAAGAAATAGTTAATCAAGTCCAGGAGGCACAGAGAGTCCCATACAGAATAAATCCAAGGAGAAATACGCCAAGACACATATTAATCAAACTGTCAAAAATTAAACACAAAGAAATCATATTAAAAGCAGCAAGGCAAAAACAACAAATAACACACAAGGGAATCCCCATCAGGATAACAGCTGATCTCTCAGCAGAAACTCTACAAGCCAGAAGGGAGTGGCAGGACATACTTAAAGTGATGAAGGAGAAAAACCTGCAACCAAGATTACTCTACCCAGCAAGGATCTCATTCAGATTTGATGGAGAAATTAAAACGTTTACAGACAAGCAAAAGCTGAGAGAGTTCAGCACCACCAAACCAGCTTTACAACAAATGCTAAAGGAACTTCTCTAGGCAAGAAACACAACAGAAGTAAAAGACCTACAATAATGAACCCAAAACAATTAAGAAAATGGGAATAGGAACATACATATCGATAATTACCTTAAATGTAAATGGACTAAATGCTCCCACCAAAAGACACAGAGTGGCTGAATGGATACAAAAACAAGACCCATCTATATGCTGTCTACAAGAGACCCACTTCAGACCTAGAGACACATACAGACTGAAAGTAAGGGGATGGAAAAAGATATTCCATGCAAATGGAAACCAAAAGAAAGCTGGAGTAGCAATTCTCATATCAGACAAAATAGACTTTAAAATAAGGACTACTAGAAGAGACAAAGAAGGACACTACATAATGATCAAGGGATCGATCCAAGAAGAAGATATAACAATTGTAAATATTTATGCACCCAACATAGGAGCACCTCAATACATAAGGCAAATACTAACAGCCATAAAAGGAGAAATCGACAGTAACACAATCATAGTAGGGGACTTTAACACCCCACTTTCACCAATGGACAGATCATCCAAAATGAAAATAAATAAGGAAACACAAGCTTTAAATGATACATTAAACAAGATGGACTTAATTGATATTTATAGGACATTCCATCCAAAAACAACAGAATACACATTTTTCTCAAGTGCTCATGGAACATTCTCCAGGATAGATCATATCTTGGGTCACAAATCAAGCCTTGGTAAATTTAAGAAAATTGAAATTGTATCAAGTATCTTTTCCGACCACAATGCTATGAGACTAGATATCAATTACAGGAAAAGAGCTGTAAAAAATACAAACACATGGAGGCTAAACAATACACTACTTAATAACGAAGTGATCACTGAAGAAATCAAAGAGGAAATTAAAAAATACCTAGAAACAAATGACAATGGAGACACGACGACCCAAAACCTATGGGATGCAGCAAAAGCAGTTCTAAGAGGGAAGTTTATAGCAATACAATCCCACCTTAAGAAACAGGAAACATCTCGAATAAACAACCTAACCTTGCACCTAAAGCAATTAGAGAAAGAAGAACAAAAACATCCCAAAGTTAGCAGAAGGAAAGAAATCATAAAAATCAGATCAGAAATAAATGAAAAAGAAATGAAGGAAACGATAGCAAAGATCAATAAAACTAAAAGCTGGTTCTTTGAGAAGATAAACAAAATTGATAAACCATTAGCCAGACTCATCAAGAAAAAAAGGGAGAAGACTCAAATCAATAGAATTAGAAATGAAAAAGGAGAAGTAACAACTGACACTGCAGAAATACAAAAGATCATGAGAGATTACTATAAGCAACTCTATGCCAATAAAATGGACAACCTGGAAGAAATGGACAAATTCTTAGAAATGCACAACCTGCCGAGACTGAATCAGGAAGAAATAGAAAATATGAACAGACCAATCACAAGCACTGAAATTGAAACTGTGATAAAAAATCTTCCAACAAACAAAAGCCCAGGACCAGATGGCTTCACAGGCGAATTCTATCAAGCATTTAGAGAAGAGCTAACACCTATCCTTCTGAAACTCTTCCAAAATATAGCAGAGGGAGGAACACTCCCAAACTCATTCTACGAGGCCACCATCACCTTGATACCAAAACCAGGCAAGGATGTCACAAAGAAAGAAAACTACAGGCCAATATCACTGATGAACATAGATGCAAAAATCCTCAACAAAATACTAGCAAACAGAATCCAACAGCACATTAAAAGGATCATACACCATGATCAAGTGGGGTTTATTCCAGGAATGCAAGGATTCTTCAATATATGCAAATCAATCAACGTGATACACCATATTAACAAATTGAAGGAGAAAAACCATATGATCATCTCAATAGATGCAGAGAAAGCTTTCGACAAAATTCAACACCCATTTATGATAAAAACCCTGCAGAAAGTAGGCATAGAGGGAACTTTCCTCAACATAATAAAGGCCATATATGACAAACCCACAGCCAGCATCGTCCTCAATGGTGAAAAACTGAAACCATTTCCACTAAGATCAGGAACAAGACAAGGTTGCCCACTCTCACCACTCTTATTCAACCTAGTTTTGGAAGTTTTAGCCACAGCAATCAGAGAAGAAGAGGAAATAAAAGGAATCCAAATTGGAAAAGAAGAAGTAAAGCTGTCACTGTTTGCAGATGACATGATACTATACATAGAGAATCCTAAAGATGCTACCAGAAAACTACTAGAGTTAATCAATGAATTTGGTAAAGTTGCAGGATACAAAATTAATGCACAGAAATCTCTGGCATTCCTATATACTGATGATGAAAAATCTGAAAGTGAAATCAAGGAAACACTCCCATTTACCATTGCAACAAAAAGAATAAAATATCTAGGAATAAACCTACCTAAGGAGACAAAAGACCTGTATGCAGAAAATTATAAGACACTGATGAAAGAAATTAAAGATGATACAAATAGATGGAGAGATGTACCATGTTCTTGGATTGGAAGAATCAACATTGTGAAAATGACTCTACTACCCAAAGCAATCTACAGGTTCAATGCAATCCCTATCAAACTACCACTGGCATTTTTCACAGAACTAGAACAAAAAATTTCACAATTTGTATGGAAACACAAAAGACCCCGAATAGCCAAAGCAATCTTGAGAACGAAAAATGGAGCTGGAGGAATCAGGCTCCCTGACTTCAGACTATACTACAAAGCTACAGTAATCAAGACAGTATGGTACTGGCACAAAAACAGAAAGATAGATCAATGGAACAGGATAGAAAGCCCAGAGTTAAACCCACGGACATATGGTCACCTTATCTTTGATAAAGGAGGCAGGAATGTACAGTGGAGAAAGGACAGTCTCTTCAATAAGTGGTGCTGGGAAAACTGGTTAGGGACATGTAAAAGTATGAGATTAGATCACTCCCTAACACCATACACAAAAATAAGCTCAAAATGGATTAAAGACCTAAATGTAAGGCCAGACACTATCAAACTCTTAGAGGAAAACATAGGCAGAACACTCTATGACATAAATCACAGCAAGATCCTTTTTGACCCACCTCCTAGAGAAATGGAAATAAAGACAAAAATAAACACATGGGACCTAATGAAACTTAAAAGCTTTTGCACAGCAAAGGAAACCATAAACAAGACCAAAAGACAACCCTCAGAATGGGAGAAAATATTTGCAAATGAAGCAACTGACAAAGGATTAATCTCCAAAATTTATAAGCAGCTCATGCAGCTCAATAACAAAAAAACAAACAACCCAATCCAAAAATGGGCAGAAGACCTAAATAGACATTTCTCCACAGAAGATATACAGACTGCCAACAAACACATGAAAGGATGCTCAACATCTTTACTCATTAGAGAAATGCAAATCAAAACTACAATGAGATATCATCTCACACCAGTCAGAATGGCCATCATCAAAAAATCTAGAAACAATAAATGCTGGAGAGGGTGTGGAAAAAAGGGAACACTCTTGCACTGCTGGTGGGAATGTGAATTGGTACAGCCGCTATGGAGAACGGTATGGAGGTTCCTTAAAAAACTACAAATAGAACTACCATATGACCCAGCAATCCCACTACTGGGCATATACCCTGAGAAAACCATAATTCAAAAAGAGACATGTACCAAAATGTTCATAGCAGCCCTATTTACAATAGCCCGGAGATGGAAACAACCTAAGTGTCCATCATCGGATGAATGGATAAAGAAGATGTGGCACATATATACAATGGAATATTACTCAGCCATAAAAAGAAATGAAATTGAGCTATTTGTAATGAGGTGGATAGACCTAGAGTCTGTCATACAGAGTGAAGTAAGTCAGAAAGAGAAAGACAAATACTGTATGCTAACACATATATATGGAATTTAAGAAAAAAAAATGTCATGAAGAACATAGGGGTAAGACAGGAATAAAGACACAGACCTACTAGAGAATGGACTTGAGGATATGGGGAGGGGGAAGGGTAAGCTGTGACAAAGTGAAAGAGCGGCATGGACATATATACACTACCAAACGTGAGGTAGATAGCTAGTGGGAAGCAGCCGCATAGCACAGGGAGATCAGCTCGGTACTTTGTGACCGCCTGGAGGGGTGGGATAGGGAGGGTGGGAGGGAGACGCAAAAGGGAGGGGATATGGAAACATATGTATATGTATAACTGATTAAATTTGTTATAAAGCAAAAAAATAAAATAAGTTAAAAAAAAAAAAAAAAAAAAAAAAAAAAAAGAAGTGAAAGTCAAAGGAACTGCATGTCAATCACCAGATATGCCCAAGGAAAGGAGTGCATTCCTAGGTCGATTCTTTGCCCACCAGAAGGACCTTTATAGCCATCTGTGGGCCATGGGCCACACTTGAAGAGCTGTCTCTTTACTGGCATCCAAAGGTTCACACTACTCTAGCAAATGACAAGCAGAAGGCTCTAGCATTCCAAATCAGGCACTTTGACAGTGAAAATGCACTCTATTTACCTGGTCAGCTGGTATAAACTAGGGATGTATTGAGAAAATGGTGACATAGGAGCACTTTCTCTGAGGACAAAGGCACATACACTCACAGCCCAAGGGAGAATCTTAGAACCTTAGGAGAGGCATCGTTGCCATAATAATCATATCCAAGTGCCTTGGGGAGATCCAGCAGAGCATGTTTTACTGTCTGTTGACATATCAGTCCTGGAAACGCTGTCTTGTGCTCCTGGTCATTTATTCTCTAAACAATAAAGATAAGGAGTGACATCCTCTACAAAGCACCCAGGGCGGGCTGCCCAGGGGTTATGCACCAGAAGGCAGGGGATGCCAGCTGCAGCGGCTGCTCCTGGGCTCCTTCTACGGCACCTCTTTGTAGTCTGCTGGAATGTAAGCCCCCTGAAAGGAAAGTCTGTGTCCTAAGGCATCCTTTGCAAAGCAACATACTACCTCATGAGCAGTAAGTACTCAATAAAAGTTTGATAAATGAATTGGCAACAGCATAGCCATTTAATCTGATCCTTAAGCTTGTAGACACTATATTTGGCCTCCTTGGCTCTGCCAGCAATTCAGAAGTTGCTTGTGGGTGAAATGTGTAGCTGGCACATGTGACTGAACTACAAGTACAGTGGATTGTGCATTTCCTTCATGTGTGACCCCGCTGGCAGCAGCGCTCTGCCTGTGTGTCCAGGGCAGCATTTCTGTCCGAGACTGCTGAGTAACTTGTCCCATGTGCTGTTGCAGTCTTCTTGGGCCACTTAAAATGTCAAATTTGGTTCAGTTAAGTGGCACCACCGGATGGCCCATTGTTAGCGCCACAAAAGATAATTCTGCAAAGCTGCATCTACGGGCTTCCCTGGTGGAGCAGTGGTTGAGAGTCCGCCTGCTGATGCAGGGGACACGGGTTCGTGCCCCGGTCCGGGAGGATCCCACATGCCACGGAGCGGCTGGGCCCGTGAGCCATGGCCGCTGAGCCTGCGCATCCGGAGCCTGTGCTCCGCAACGGGAGAGGCCACAACAGTGAGAGGCCCGTGTACCGCAAAAAAAAAAAAAAACCTGCATCTACGAAATCAGCACAACTGGCACGTGGGAACAGATAGGTCTCCAATATAAACCTGGAACTTAGTCTGTGAAATTTAAGTCCTCAAGCAATGACTGCTGGTGTTGGTGAGACATGAGCTTTGACCCAACAGATTCCCAAAATGTCACAGCCATTCAAACAGTTGAGTTCCTCTTCTGTGCCAGGCACCGTATGAAGGCACTGGGAATACAGAGATTCATTAGATACTGTGTGCACTTCAGTGCTCTGTCTAGGAATTAAATGTAATGCAGGTGAGGCATGTCTGACACCCTCAGCTGTTGGGAGCACAGTCCTGAAGTCAAGTCCTTTTTCTACCACTCACTAGCTGGATGTCCTTCTGTAGGAGAGCGGACCTCTGTGGGCTTCAGCTCCCCCTTCTATGAAACAGAATCACACCAGCCAACAGAGGGGAGATGGGGCTTAAATCAAGTGGGAAATTGCAAATCACCCAGCCTAGGGCCGTAGACACAGAAGGTGCTCTAGTTCCCCCTCTATCTGGTTTGCTTCAGAACAGAGGCTTTCAGCGTGTGGCTTCCAGGAAGCAGCCTGACTGATCTCAAACTCCTCAATTCAACTCTGCAATTCAGCCTTAAGCAAATGTTTTAAGCACAGAAGCTGGTTTCCAGGGAAGGATGGGAGGGGATGGTGGTGGTGGGGAGAGCGTCTCAGGAGCCTTTGAGAATGAATTTGTGCTGCTGGCTGTTGTCTAGTTTCTTCCCAGCTGAGCTGAATCCCACCTCAGTTCCCTCCAGAAGGTGCTATGGGGAAGCAGCTTGATGTAACTGACAAAGCACAGCTTCTGGAGCCTCTGAGACCTGAGTTCTAGCACCAGCCCCGCCTCTCACCAGCTGTGGGACTCTGGACAAGTTATTTAAGCTCTCTGGGCCTCAGTTTCTCATAATTAACATAAGGTTACAAATCTTATAGGTTGCCCTGAGGGCTGAATGAGATGAAATCTAAAAGAGCTTACAACATAGTAGGTGCTCAGTAATTATCGTTAATTTTTATCTACTTTTTGAGAAATTTCTGATGAGAGAAATGGGACAGACCTAGTTTCCTGTGGAGGCCAGGTATTAAGTAATGGCAACCATTGAATACAGACAGCCTGCCATGTCTACCCACAGCCTAACGCCCCCAAATTTCCAGAAGATTCATATACAATGGAAATTGTTTTCTGCATGATCCTGGTCAGCGTACTCAAGGACAGCTGGCCCAGACTGACCTCTTTGCTGCCAGCTGGCTAATCAGTTTGCCCCAGAACTATATACAAAGAGTCACTGCTCACTAACCCTTTTCTAGGGATAGTTTTCCCCCTTCCTTTCCTTTTTAATAACCTTGTTTTTACATATATATGGAATTTAAGAAAAAAAAAGTCATGAAGAACCTAGGGGTAAAACAGGAATAAAGACACAGACCTACTTGAGAATGGACTTGAGGATATGGGGAGGGGGAAGGGTAAGCTGTGACAAAGCGAAAGAGAGGCATGGACATATATACACTACCAAACGTAAGGTAGATAGGTAGTGGGAAGCAGCCGCATAGTACAGGGAGATCAGCTCGGTGCTTTGTGACCGCCTGGAGGGGTGGGATAGGGAGGGTGGGAGGGAGGGAGACGCAAGAGGGAAGGGATGGGGGAACAGATGTATATGTATGACTGATTCACTTTGTTATAAAGCAGAAACTAATAAAAAAAAAAAGAAATTCAAACTGTATAAATAAATAAATAAATAAATAACCTTGTTTTTGCCTTTATTCCTCAACCAGAGCCTCTTGACTCTCTCATCTGAGTAAATCGTAGGCAGATGACTAAACAACATCTGTGCTGTTTTGCCGTCGTAAACAGGAGAGGCATAGGAAGGCTGCACTCAGATCACCACTGTGCTGTTAGACGCCCCTCTGCGTTAACCCACCACAATCAAAGCTGCGTGAAAACGTTCTGGTGATTTCATCGAGGCTGAGTCAGGATAGATGGGTGGATGATGGGTGTGGAAATGGGGGAAGGGCCTTCCTGCCTGCTTTTCCTGGCCTCCCCATCACACGGCCTACACACTAGTGCTCCTCACGGCCCCACCCCCACTGATCCCTATTCTGTCAGCGCTCAACACACACACCTGCTGTACCTTCTTCACGGTTCAGCCAAAGGTGTGAACTCTGCGAAGGGGAGTGACTACAGTCTTGAGGGCTCTGCCGCCTCATCCACATGTATGTATAGATACACACACGGACACGTAAGAACATAGGGAACAGGGTTCCCACGTCCCTGCTGTACAATGAGCGACAATAAAGACCACCAGCTGACCAGGGTAAGTTCCACTCAAGAATGAAGAGGTGGAACCTGCAAGTGAGGTTTAGCAACCAAGCAGGGAATTCATTTAATCAATTAAAGAAAGTAAACAACAAGAATAGATTTTTCAGGACTTCCCTGGTGGCGCAGTGGTTAAGAATCTGCCTGCCAACGCAGAGGACACGGGTTCGAGCCCTGGGCTGGGAAGGTCCCACATGCCGTGCAGCGGCTGGGCCCGTGAGCCACAACTACCGAGCCCGCGTGCTGCAACTACTGGAGCCTGTGTACCTAGAGTCCATGCTCTGCAACAAGAGAAGCCACCGCAATGAGAAGCCCGCGCACCGCAACAAAGAGTAGCCTCTGCTCGCCCCAACTAGAGAAAGCCTGTGCGCAGCAATGAAGACCCAAAGCAGCCAAAAATAAATAAATAAATTTATTTTTTAAAAAAAAGAATAGATTTTCAGTCCTCCCCATGATACCTTTAACGGCTATAAAGTGAAAAACAAACTTCTATGATTGTGTTTGAAAAGCTATTTAAATGATTTATTTTTCTGGATGTAATTTTCCCCAACCCACCAAAAAGGGGAGGAACACTGACTGCCTCGCAGCTTCTTGTTATTATTTCATTTCCTGTTTCTATCTCACAGAATCAGAGTAGCTGAAGAGGAGTCTTGGGGGTCATTGGTCCCCACCCTTATTTTATACTTAAGTGATATGGGCCCACAGTGAGCTAACTCAGCTGTTCAATTCCAAGGCCAGGAATAGGTGCTGGGTCTCCCAATTTCCCAGCAAGAATGCTTGTCACCAACCCTGGGGAAGTGGGCAAAGTAGCTCTCGTCTCCTCTGGAGAAAAACTAGTTGGACGGAGCACAGCTTTGGGGAAGTTGAACAATTAGATATTGCAACCATATGGCTAATCCACCTTAATGGAAAGTTTCCTCAACACCTTTTGATTTGTCTGTTTGGAGAACTAACCTGACCAGCAGCAACTGATCCAAGGCCGACAGGAAACTTGAGGGGGACCATTGCCAGCCCCTTCTTCTTCCAGCAATTCTCCGAGTTGAATTTTTCTACAGCTGCTTTCCTTAGGGCGTAGGAAGACATGGCCATGCATTCTTTCCAACACTGGATCAGGTTCTTGGCATTAATCTCTTGTTTGTAGGGTGTTTGATCAATTTCCTTATACATGTTTATCGTTCGGACCTACAAAAGAGAAGGAGATCAAAAGGGTTGGGGGGGCGGGCCTCCCTGGTGGCGCAGTGGTTGAGAGTCCGCCTGCCGATGCAGGGGATACGGGTTCGTGCCCCGGTCTGGGAGGATCCCATATGCCGCGGAGCGGCTGGGCCCGTGAGCCATGGCCGCTGAGCCTGTGCGTCCGGAGCCTGTGCTCCGCAACGGGAGAGGCCACAACAGTGAGAGGCCCGCGTACAGCAAAAAAAAAAAAAAAAAAAAGGGTTCGGGGGGCACGAGGCAGACGTAGTCTCTCCCACCCACTGTCCTCCTCGTCAAATTCTGCTCATCATAGAAAACCCAAACTGAGTTCAATCTACTCCTTGCTGAAGCCTTTTCCAACACATAACATCTTCCTCTTCCTCTACTCAGAGCCTCTATCAAATGTGTTAGCACTTATATGCCTTCGATGCCGCTCTTGTGTGAGTTCAGAGGAAGGACTCCTTGCCTCATATTCCTTATATAACTCAACAGTGCAGTCTAGGTACACCGTGGACTCTTAATTCCAGTTGTACTTGTGAGTATCTGTTGAAAGGTAATGCTGAATTTAATTCCAGGCTACATGATCCGTGTGATTTCAATTTTCAGATGCTGAGGCAAGAGAAGACCACTCACTTCCAAACAGGAAACTATGAAAGTTTGTTTAAATATAGCCCATAACTAGGATGAAAAGCCAATTAAGAGATTCTATCCCAGGATGTCTGAAGCAGAGTAGAATTCTTCCTGAATTCCCAGAAATTGGTGACTAAGGCGCCCAGCTGAGAACAAAAGGTCAAGTACTTCACATTCTCAGCTGAGAAAACTCTCAGCAGTTGAGGCCAGCCCTCTCCCCAAGCTGACAGGGGCCATTATAGACATATCTTCTTCCCATCTCCCCCTCCAAAAAGTCTCAGATCATTATAAAAGGATGACTGGAAATTAGTGAGCTGTGCCATTTTGGGGAATGTGTTTTTGTTGTTGTTGTTTTTTGGGGTTTAAAAAAATTTATTTATTTATTTGGCTGTGCTGGGTCTTAGTTGTGGCACACAGGATCTTAAGTTGCAGCACATGGGATCTTTAGTTGCAGCACGTGGGATCTTTAGTTGCGGCATGTGGTACCTAGTTCCCTGACCAGGGATCTAACCCAGACCCCCTCCATTGGGAGTGCGGATCTTAACCACTGGACCACCAGGGAAATCCCTGCTGTGGTGTTTTGAAGGACGGCTACTCTCTCCTCCATCTTCTCTGGAGATGAAGGGAGGTCATTAGCTGATCCTCCTCCTAGTGCTACCAATGTGACAGCACATGTGGGAAAGAGGCCATGGTGAGACAGCCAGGAAGGGAGGGGCAAGGGCCCCCCACCCAAGTTCAAGAGACATAAAGATGATGGCTCCTGCCTATGGTCACAAATTCTAGTGCTGGGGGGGAAGGAGGTAGATGAATCAGGGACTGGGGCTTTCCATGGATGGCTGCAGCATGGGGCCAAGAGGCGCGGGATTCAGGGGATGCTGCGTGAGGGGCCAGCTGAGGGTCAGTAGGAGATTTAATGCTTGCAGGGGACTGTCGATTTCTGAGAGGGCTGGCAGAAATGGAGCCCGGAGACAACATACTTGAAAAGTGGCTCCATCTAACCAAGAAGAGGACAGAGAGCTTGCTGGGAGAAGTCAGCTGGGGAGATGCTGTCTGTTTTCCCTGGTCCTCACGGGAGGGAGAAGGGGGCAGAGGGCACACCTTCTGCCCACCCCAACTCTATTCCAGGATCCTGGGAAGGGAACCGAGCTTTTTAATGAATGAAATTGGGACCAAGACTTAAAGAACAGAAAGGAGGCCATTTTAGTAACTGAAATGACTCAGATGACAGCTCCCTAAGATGTTAAGGAAGCAGAGGAAAGAAGGGTTTGACAGAACTTATTAGTAGCAGTTATACTTCTAACCCATGGAGACTTCTCACTAACAATGAATCCAGAGCTCACTTCTCAACACCCTCTGCCCCAGGATTTTTGAGGAGCCCGAGTAAGACAAGGGCCCCTGAACTCTGGAGTCCTGCTCTGTATTAACTAGTTAGCTGGGTTACCTCCAGCAAATCATGTAGCTCCTATGGACCCCAAATTCCTCAACATGAAGACTCCCAGTGGCCCTCCCACCTCTAAAATTCACTATCTTTCGTCTGTGAAACTAATTCAGTTTTACCTTCTCAGGAGACAACCCGCATTTGGCTGCAACTTCCGTGATACAGGATTCGGTGATCAGCCCTGTCTGAGGAAAGCCAAACCCTCGCAAAGCCGTGTTGGATGGAAGGTTGGTTCTGCACGCCCACGCCCGACAGCGCAGGTTGGGAAACTTGTAGGCATTTTCCATTTTCAGAAGTCCCATCTCTATCATCTGGGGAAATCCAGAGTTGATGTGATGAGACCTCATCCTTCTGCACCTGTTTTACCATCCTGAGACTTCGGACCAAAATCAGGCCAGAAATGACCTACGTCACATCAAACATGCTAACCTTGACCCATGTCTCGAATTAAATGCATTTTTACTGTAAAATGATTTTTAAAGATTTGAATAATTTTTTTTGAAATAATTACTTTTACATTTTCACATTAGGGCTAATGCATTTTCCCCCAGGTTTTAAAAGTTTCCAAAAGCCTTTGAAGCATTCATAGGCCCTCTCAGTCTACAGAATGTAGAGTCTCTCTCTGTTTACAGAATAAAATATCCTGAAAAACAGGAAAAAAAATGTTGGTATTTGGCCTAATGCATTTGTTCTCAACCAGGGGCAATTTTCCCCTCTTCCTTCCTGGGACATTTGCCAATGTCTGGAGATATTTTGGGTTGTTAGGTCTGGAGGGTAGCTGCGCCACTGACACATACTGGATAGAAGCCAATGATACTGAGGGACATCTTATAGTGCACAGGGTGGCCCTACAGCAAAGAAGTATCCATTTCAAAACATCAGTGGGGTCAAGGTGAAGGTCTAATGCTTGCATCTGGGAAAAGAGCTCTAAGTTTGGGAAACACGGAGATAACACACAGATGCAGACTTAGCCAGTATCTCTGGGCTCACCCTGGGGGCACCAGTAAGTAACATGAGTCTACTTGCTCCCTGCATTGCGAATCTTTATGCTTTTATAATGAAATATTATTTAACTATTGAACACTTTTTCTGAATTAAATAATTTTATGTAACACTTTCCAGAATGTGAATTTGCTCATTAAAACACTTACAAGTAATGACTCATCCAGGGAGGCACCTCCATTGCCATAATGCTCCACATCCAGGGCCAGGATTCTGCCATCGTGCATGAATCCAGCCTGGGGAAAGAGAATGGACCTTTGATACTGGTTCTGGGGACCAAGTCTCTCTAAAGTTTACTCTGTCACTTGTGAACCCTCTACATATAGATGAAAAATTTTATGACATTAGATTTGACAATTTCTTGGATAAGACACCAAAAGCATAAGCAACAAAAGAAAAAACAGATCAATTGGACTATATCAAAATTTAAAACTTCCCAGTATCAAAGGATACAATCAACAGAGTGAAAAGG
Organism: Mesoplodon mirus; assembly: GCF_964341445.2. NCBI lineage: Eukaryota > Metazoa > Chordata > Mammalia > Artiodactyla > Ziphiidae > Mesoplodon > Mesoplodon mirus. The sequence continues at coordinate 35,617,323 of NC_138984.1, forward strand.
CAATCCAGAGAATGGGAGAAAATATTTGCAAACCATATATCTGATAAGGGGTTAATATCTGGGATGTATAAAGAACTCCTACAACTCAACAACAAAAAGCCCCAAACAACCTGATTAAAAAGTAGACAAAGGACTTGAATAGACACTTCTCCAATGAAAATATACAAAATGGGTAACAAGCACATGAAAAGATGCTCGGCATCACTAATAATTAGGGAAATGCCAATCAAAACCATAAGATACCACCTCACATCCATTAGAATAGCTACTATAGCAAAAAAAAAAAAAACCCCAAAAAACAGAAACAAAACAATGTGTTGGTGCAGACGTGGAGAAACTGGAACCCTTGTGCACTCTTGGTGGCAAGGTAAAATGGTGCAACTGGGTATTTAGCCAAAGGAATTGAAGGCAGGATATCAGGGAGATATATGTATACCTATGTTCACAGCAACATTATTCACAAGGGGTAGAAGCAACTCAAGTGTCCATCAATAAATGAGTGGAGAAACAAAATATGGCATATACATATGATGGAATATTATTCAGCCAAAAAAAAGGAAGGAAAAAATTCTGACACATGCTACAACATGGATGAACTTTGTGGACATTATGCTAAGTGAAATAAGTCAGTCACAAAAGGACAAACACTGTATGGTTCTGTTTATGTGAGGCACCCAAAGTACTCCAATGCACAGAGACAGACAGTAGAATGGTGGTTTCCTGGGGCTGTTGGGAGAGGAAGGAATGGGGAGTTATTGCTTAATGGGTACAGAGTTTCACTTTTGCAAGGTGAAAAGAATTCCAGAGATGGATGGTGATGACTGCACAACGTGACTGTACTTAATAATGCCACTGAACTGTACACTTAAAAATGGTTAAGATTGGGCTTCCCTGGTGGCTCAGTGGTTGAGAGTCCTCCTGCTGATGCAGGGGACACGGGTTCATGCCCCGGTCCAGGAGGATCCCACATGCCACGGAGCGGCTGGGCCTGTGAGCCATGGCCACTGAGCCTGTGCATCCGGAGCCTGTGCTCCGCAACGGGAGAGGCCACAACAGTGAGAGGCCCGTGTACCGCAAAAAAAAAAAAAAAGGTTAAGATAGTAAATTTTATGTTATGTGTATTTTGCCACAAATAAATATAATAACAATAAAAAAGGAAGGATAGAGAAAGATATAAAAGCAAAACAAACACACAAAAAACCCCTCCTGTTTAATCTGTCACTACTGTTCAATCTTTTTTCTCCTCCTAAAGCAAATCAACTGCATATTTCTTGACCTCTTTTTCTCACCATAAGCTCTTGAATTCTGACTCCCATCCTCATATTTCCACCAAAACCTTTTCCCCTAAAGCCAGCGATCTTCTAGTCTCCAAATCTGGTGGCCTGCACGTAATGGACTCTGCACATTTTTCTCATAGGGCCCAATTTCATCACAATTCTCAGCAGCATTTGGTGCTGCTGGAGGTCTTTTAAATAAATATCTTCCTTGCTTTTAAGATGTATTCAATATTTCTGAACTTATTAAAGTTCATTTTGGGAATTCCCTGGTGCTCCAGTGGTTAGGACTCTGTGCTTTCATTGCCGGGGCCTGGGTTCGATCCCTGATCGGGGAACTAAGATCCTGCAAGCCATGTGGCGTAGCCAAAAAAAAAATAATAATAATAATAAAAGTAAAGTTTATTTTAATGATTTTTGTTGACTGGAACCAAATTCAAACCGAAGTCAAGGGCATGAACTGTGAATTCAGCAGTTTAAGTCTGAGTCCTGGTTCTGCCACTTAACCCACTCTGTGATCTCGGGCAAGTCATATAACCTCTCTGACTATCTGTGACCTGGCAATAAGTAAGGTAATGCAGGGAAAATCATAAGCCAGTGACTGAAACCTAGCAAGTATCCTAAATACTACTACTGTAAATATTATTAATATCATCTCCTGTCCTCATACTACCCTCCATCAGAACACATTATTTCCTCAAGGTTTTACTCATCACTACGCTGATGGTTTCTGTAACTTATAATCCAGTCTTTTCAATAAAGTCCCATATCGATAAAGGACATTTCCACTTTTAAATGTCCCACTGTCACTTCTTCTCCAAACACACAAATAAACTCATCCCTGTCCATCTAGACTGTTTCCTCCTTCCAACTTGGCTCTATCAGAAACCTCCAAGGCATGTTTGTGGTTTTTATTCTCCATTATATTTTGCTAAGTTTGTCACCAAATTCTATTTTATTTTATAATAGCTCTTGGACCCAGCTCTTTTTCTACATCTTCCTATCATAGCCAGACCCCAACTGCTTCATGTCTGAAAGCATCAGCTGCCCCCAGGTGGTGTGCGTCCTCCCTCCTCGCTAGGTCATCCTGCCCAGTGCCATCATATTCTCCCCCTCAAAGCGCCCATGTTTGGTTATGACACTTGACTGCTCAAGCATCTACTCAGTCTCACTGTATCTTATGAGATCAAGTTTAACCCCCCCATCCTGGGATTCTCAGGCCACTCTGAGTCTGGCATCACCTAACCCAACCCACCTTATTTCCCATTACTTTCCAGTAAGCGCTCTGTGCTCTAATTCCCCTTCTCCCCTTATTCCTGCCCCTATCAAACAGGCCACGTGTATCCCACCTCTGCATTTATGCTGCTACTATTCCCACCACCTGGTATGCCTTCTTTCTGCCAATCCATTCTTGAAGGTCATTTACGTTTCACCTTCTCTAAGAAGTTTCCTGTACACACTCCAACTCATATTCATCTCTCCCCATAGTTTTACTATGTGCACCTCCTCCTTTAACCTGAGATTATTATGTTTTCATAATGACTTCATATGTGTAAGTCTTATTTCCCCCTCAACGGCTAAAATGTGGCCTCCTTCAGGACAAAGGTTGCTCTAATAAATCTATGTTGCACTAAACCCAATTCAAAATATAGCTTAGGGTGAATGTAAGTTGAAATAGATACATTCGTTATCTTCTAACAATATGTATGCAGGTACACCAGTTGTGGTAGAAACGATGTGATGTGTTCAACAAATCCTGTTGTCTTTCATCCTGGGCATGCAGGAAGACTACATTTCCCATGCCCCTTTGCAGTTAGGTGGCAAAGTTCTGGCCAATAATGTGGCGATTAAAGCAAGGGCCACCACTTCCAGGCCTGGTGCTCAAAACATCTCCCACAGAACACTCTGCCCCCTCTCTTCCCTTCCCTTCCCTTGTCTGCTGCCCTCTGCAGAAAATCCACTGGAGGACAAAGAGTCTTTAGGGCAGTGCTAACGAATGGAACTTCCTGTGATGATGGCAATGATCTCTATTTGCCTGTCCTATATGGCAGCCACTAGCCACAGGTGGTTATTGAGCACTTGAAATATAGTTAATGCAACTGTGGAACTGAATTTTTTTTTTTTTTTTTTTTTTTTGCAGTACACGGGTCTCTCACTGTCGTGGCCTCTCCCGTTGCGGAGCACAGGCTCCGGACGCGCAGGCTCAGCGGCCATGGCTCACGGGCCCAGCCGCTCCGTGGCACGTGGGATCTTCCCGGACCGGGACATGAAACTGAGTCCCATGCATCGGCAGGCAGACTCTCAACCACTGCGCCACCAGGGAAGCCCTGGAACTGAATTTTAACTTTCATTTAACTTAGTAGATTTAAATTTAAATAGCCGTATGTGCCTAGTGGCTTCCATATTCAACAGTGCGGTCTGAGGGGAGGATGGTGGTGTTACTAGATGGAAAAAGCTTGAGTCCATGAGCGATTCTGTGCAGCAGGGTTCTCTCCTGTTCTCCGCCCACCTCCCACCCTCCTCTGATTACACTGGGCTGTTACTTGAGCAAGAGTTAACACAAAAAAGGTCTAAGTCCCAGAGAGTTTTTTTTGTTTTGTTCTGTTTTGTTTTGCGGTACGCGGGCCTCTCACTGTTGTGGCCTCTCCCGTTGCGGAACACAGGCTCCGGACGCGCAGGCTCAGCGGCCATGGCTCACGGGCCAAGCCGCTCCGCGGCATGTGGGATCCTCCCGGACCGGGGCTCGAACCTGTGTCCCCTGCATTGGCAGGTAGACTCCCAACCACTGCGCCACCAGGTAAGCCCCCCAGAGAGTTTTTAGTTGTTAGAGCAGTTAGCCCATTCTGACAAGTAAACTTATTTCTTATAAAGCAAAAGAATACTTATTTTCTGCTACGGAAACTTTTCTACGAATTAGGAATTTCTGGTACAGAGTTTTACCAAAATACCTTTGACATATTGATAAATGAGAAAGCTGTTGGCAAGCATTTGCAACTTCGCATAACATTATTGTTACAGAAATTATTCTGTTTTTACCTCCCACGTACAAAACTGTGGGCATAGTGTGGTTATCAGATCCACTTTCATGGACGTATGTATATACTCACATGTTTTCCAGCTATGCTCTCTGTAGCAGCCAATACCAGCTCGTACTTTTTCCACAAACTGATATCTTTGAGGGAAGCAGAAAAGCTTCACTGAACCAGCCAGTAATCAGTTAGCACGAGGAAGAGAAAGTGTGACACACAATTTGTTGATCTGCTCACTGTTATTCCCCAGTAGAGAGTAGCCAGATGCTGCCCTCTGCATTTCTGTAATGTTATATTTACAACATAAATCCCCCATCCTTCTACTCACTTTATACTTTCCAAGGTAAGGGTGGCGGCCTCCAGTTATTAACATGTCTTCTCCTCGTTCCAGAATGCAGCGGACTGCACGACCATGCCTAAAACAGGAAAAAAAAAAAAAAAAATCGGGAGAGGTAAACTCTTTTACCTAACAGGTATTATCTGGGGTTTATGTAACTCCTAGTGAGAGCCTGGTGGCATCCACACACACTGCAGAACAGCAGAGTGACTCCCTGAGCCCAGGCTGTGCTGCTCTCAGGCATACACCAGTGACCTCCTCTTCCTTTGGGTCAGGGCACAGTGCCTGGCACTCACTACTTATGCAAGAGGGCTGTCGGGCCCAAGGCTCTGGGGTATTGCTTTGGGGTTATTTCCCACTGTGATAATCCCCTCCATGATAGGCAAACAGTCCCAAGGCCACATTATAGATGGTTACAAATGGAGGAACTCAAGTGGTGTCTGACTGCCAAGTGTTCCCTGATAAGACAGGTCTGGAATGAAGGTCTTTTTGTGTCATGGGGCAGAGGAACTGACGTACATTACTTAGCAAAGAAATTAAGCTAAGAAATAAAGGTGTGCCTGTTCCAAAGACAATTTCCTATGGTTATATTCTGACACCCTTAAAGGAAAATGGTACTATAAATAAAGGTAAGCCTAACAGAAGCAAATTTTCCATTTAAATTAAGGTGAAAACACACACACACACACACACCTTTTGAGATACACATATTTATATCTATCTATATGTATATAAACCTTTTGAGATATGTACAGGTGTAGATATATAGATAGATATAAATGTCTACCTCAAAAGGTTGAGCTGACCTATGTAGATATACAAGTGCTAAGGACAAGTAACCCCACCCTTTCAGGATCTGCTTCTGTCTACTCTCCAGGTATTATATATTTTACTGTGGTTTTTACTCTTTTCAGTAATTGATTCTCATTTTTGTTTTTATAGTATGTAGTTTGACAATATAAAAGAAAGAAGTTGTAACAAGCTGGCAGCTTGTTTGTATATTTGTATATTATATGTGATTTTAAATAACCTTGACCCAGATTCTTCCTCCTTAACCACAGTGTTGAAAATATTCAATGTGACCTCATTTTATTTTTAGTCTACTTAACAGATTTTCCCCACTTACTTGTTTGCAGCAAATGCGGTGATGGCTGCCATGATGCCAGTTTTCATCACCTTCCCCCCGAAAGCCCCGCCAACACGCTTTACATGACACATGACCTTGTTAGCTGGGAGCTTCAAGGTTGAAGCAACTATGTCCTGTGAATGATAACAGTTCTCATTAATCTGACCCATCTGCAGCAAGGGAGTGGGAATAGTCCTTACACATTTTGATCCCTTAATGTTGTACATGATACACAAATTGTGTGGTTATACTAAATAATGGGATGATTTCCAGTAACCTAAGCATGCATCCGTGCTGATCTCAGTAGTATTTAGCTGTAATGACAGCACCAAAACTATCCTTAATATTAAGTAGTCCTTCCAATATCAACGAGATATTTTTGTGATAATAAAATTAAAAAAAATTTTTCCCCATGAACTACACCCAAGGTATCCTTTTCAGACTAACCCCTAGGGATATGTTTCCTGCAGCAGTGAGATTTCGTGGCCTTCCAAGCCTCTCTCAGACTGGGTCTTTTCCCTGCACACCACTGTCTCCACTGGAGAATGAGCACTCCTCACCTCCCATTTGGATTCAGTGCCTGGTGGGTCTTTCCTGGATGTAGGCCTTGCTCTTCCTTGCCATCCTAATGTTTGAGGTCATTAAGTCTTTTTTGTTGTTGCTGTTATAAGTTTATTTATTTTTTTATTTGTTCTTACTTTTATTTTTTATTTTTGCCTGCACTGGGTCTTTGTTGCTGCGCGCAGGCTTTCTCTAGTTGCGGCAAGCGGGGGCTACTCTTCGTTACGGTGTACGGGCTTCTCATTGCGGTGGCTTCTCTTATTGCGGAGCATGGGCTCTAGGCGCGCGGGCTCAGTAGTTGTTGCACGTGGGCTCTAGAGCGCAGGCTCAGTAGTTGTGGTGCATGGGCTTAGTTGCTCCATGGCATGTGGGATCTTCCTGGACCAGGGCTTGAAGCCATGTCCACTGCATTGGCAGGTGGATTCTTAACCACTGCACCACCAGGGAAGTCCAGGTCATTAAGTCTTAATAACTCATTTTTATACGTGGGGAGCCCAAGAGGAATGAAGTGATGGGACCAACGTCACACAGGGAGTGAGAGGCAGAACAGGAATGGAATGGAGTTCGCCTGATCCTTCTTAGTGTTCCACCTTCTAAGAGGCCTCATTCTCCACATTCCCACATTCCTACTTGCTCTGGTAATGACACTGGCTCCTTGTGACCTACTGAATCAAGACCCCAGTGTTTGTTCCCCTTACTTTCACCCTGATGCTTAAACCAGCCACCCCAGGCACATTCAGCTTGGGCAGTCTTCGTATTATTCCTCCTTCTTTTTTTTTTTTTTTTTTTTTTTTGCTGTACGCGGGCCTCTCACTGCTGTGGCCTCTCCCGCTGCGGAGCACAGGCTCCGGACACACAGGCTCCGCGGCCATGGCTCACGGGCCCAGCCGCTCCGCGGCACGTGGGATCCTCCGGGATCGGGGCACGAACCCGCGTCCCCCGCATCGGCAGGCGGACTCTCAACCACTGCGCCACCAGGGAAGCCCTATTCCTCCTTCTTTACACGCGTGCTGCCTGGCATATAGGACACAGGCAAAAAGGGTTTGCAGAAGGGACAAGTGAATGAATGAATGAACGAATGAGTGGCATTTGATCTTGGTGTGGAACTCCCTGGAAATGGCTTCTCCTCTCACCATCTAGACAAACCTCATTCCCACTGTAAATCCCAGCTTAAGACTTCATCTTCATGAGACTTCCTGGATGATTCTCGGGCTTCACAAACCTCCATTCCCTTAATTCTTCCACCTATGTAAATTCTGAGTTTGTTGCTTGCATTCTGCCCAATACTATTTCCTAATTGCTTCGTGTGAGTTAGGTGACTGTTAAGTTTTGGAGGGCAGGCCTTCCTTTGTTAAATTTTGGGTTTTTTTTCAGTTTTGTTGAGCAATAATTGACATACATCACTATATAAGTTTACGGTACACAGCATGATGGTTTGATTTACGTATATTGATTACCACAATAGGTCTAGTTAACATCCACCATCTCATATAGATACAATTAAAAGAAAAAAATTTCTCCTTGTGACAAGAACTCTTAGGATCTGTTTCTTAACAACTTTCATATATAATACAGCAGTGTTGACTACAGTCATCATTTCTTTCATGTTCTTAACAGTGCCAAGAGTATAGAAAAAGAGACCGGCTGATCCCATAAGTGATTTTAAAGTTACAGATCCACAAACAGAAGGCCATTACTTTCATAATACTATCTTAAAAGTTTTAAAGTTGTATGGTTATTAATACCCAAATGGATATGGCTATTAGTATTCCAAACTCCTTCAGTTTCTAAAATGTTCTAAATTGTTCTTGGTATATCTTATTGACAGAAACCACTTAGCCATGTCCCCTCCATAATGGTCCCCACATTACCTGTATGTATTTGGGAAACTGTGTGGACACATAGACATCAATTTCTTGATCCTCTCCTTTGGGAACAACAAGCATGCTTTGGGTTTCCATATAAAAATGTTCTTGACCTCCCAAGTGTATTTCACCTGTTAGACGAAAATATTCCAGAATCAAGGAGGCAGTCAGATAGGACAGGTAGCACCCCTCAGGTGTTATCTTATTACAGAGAAATTCCACTGACAGTGTTTCTGCTGGGGCAGTGGGTTACATGGTAAAGAGCCACAAACAACAATATTTAGCTTTTATTACACCTGCATATTTGAAGTAGAGTTCTGCAGGGGAATGTGTCATGTCTGCCAGCATGGTAGGTCTCAGAGTGATAAAGATGTGTGACTTTTCAGAGTCAAAATACTACAGCAAGGAGAATTCCAGTTCCAAGACAAGATGGAGTAGATGCATTTCTCCCTGTTCCTTCTTCTAAGTACAGCTAACAATTCTGGACATTATATGTAATAAAAGAAACATAAGAAGGTTCTGAAAAGTAGAGGAGAAGGCAAACCAGCTAGGAACTTTGAGACCCAAGGAAAGACACAATGTTGAGTTCAGTGGGTTTTGTTATTTTTTGCTTCATATATCCCAGACTTGGTGCCAGGGAAGCAGAAATCCAGAAACACCAACAGGCAAAGAGAAAAAAAATCCCCCAAGAAAAGCCTACTTTCTCTAGCCAAAGGACGAGGAAAGCGGAAGCCTATCAAGACAATACCTACTCTGCTCTAGCCAAACACTACAGAAAAAACTGCGGACCTATCTCTGTCTGCAAAAGTTGAGTGGGGAGCTTAGACTTCCACCCTTATCAAGCTGTGATGAGGTACCCCAAACCTTCCACTGGGGTGGTGTTAATGGGGACCCTACAGGGAACCTGGACTTCCATGCTCCACCTGGCAATAACAAGACATCACCCCCCAGTCGTTCCAACACAGGGTCAGAGGAGTTCTGGTAAAACAGATGATTTAAATAAGATCCAAAGTCTTACAACATAATATCCAAAGTGAACCGGATAAAATCAGAAATAATTCATACCAAGAACTCAACTTGAATGAGAAAAGACAATCAACAGATGCCAACAGTGAGATGACACAGATGTAGGAACTATCTGTCAAGGATTTTAAAGCAGCCATCATAAAAATGCTTTAATTTACATAAACACTCGGAACAAATGAAAAAAATAGAAAATCTCAGCAAAGAAACAGAAGATATAAAAGAACAAAATGGAAATTTTAGAACTAAGAAATACAACACTCAAAATATAAGGAGCTCAGTGGATGAGCTCAACAACAGAATAGAGAGAACAGTGGGAATCATCAGGGAACAAGAATACAGAACAATAGAAATTGCTCAACCTGAGCAATAGAGAGAATAGACTGAAAAGAAAATGAGCAGAGCCTCAGAAACATTTGTGATTAAAATTAAAGTCTGAACATTTGTGTCATTAAAGTCGAGTATTTGAAGATGTAATATGTGAAAATTTCCCAAACTTGGTAAAAGACACCAACTTACAGATTTAAGAAGCTGAGTAAATCCCAAAGAAGATAAACCAAAGAAACTCATGCCAAGACACATCACAGTCAAACTTCTGAAAACTAAAAACAAAATATGTTGAAAGAAGAGAGAGAAAAACACTGCCTCTCCTACTGGGGAAAAATACTTCAAAAGACAGCAGATTTCTCATCAGACACCATGGAGGCCAGAAGAACTGGTACAACATCTTTCTTCAAGTGCTAAAAGACCTGTCAACTCAGAATTCTATATTCAGTGAAAATATCTTTCAAGGATAAAAAAGAAATTAAAAAGACATTCTCAGATGGGGGCTTCCCTGGTGGCACAGTGGTTGAGGGTCCGCCTGCCGATGCAGGGGACATGGGTTCGTGCCCCAGTCCGGGAACCCACATGCTGCAGAGCAGCTGGGCCCATGAGCCATGGCCGCTGAGCCTGTGTGTCCGGAGCCTGTGCTCTGCAATGGGAGGGGCCGCAACAGTGAGAGGCCCACGTACTGCAAAAAAAAAAAAAAAAAAAAGACATTCTCAGATGAAGGAAAGCTGAGAGGGTTTGTCTTCAACAGACCTATCAAAACGAATGACTGGCTAAGAGTTCTTGAAACAAACAGGAAAGTTTTTTTTTTTTTAAAGGAATCTTGGAACATCAGGAAGGTGAGAGAGAAATGGTAAGCAGACAACAACGGGCAAACACAATAGACTTTCCTTCTCCTCTTGAGTTTTCTAAATTGTATTTGAAACAAAATTATAACATTGCTTCATGTGATTTTCAATGCATGAAGAATAAATTTTTAAAGACAATTGTATTTAAATAAGGGAGAGGAAAAGGATGTAAAGGGAGGTAAGGTTTCTATACTTTACTTAAATTGATAACGTGTTGCCACCAGATATACTGTAATTTAAATTTCACTTCTAGAACTACCACTAAAAAAATTTACAAAGAAATACACTCAAACCACTATTCATAAATCAAAGTGGAATTCTAAAAACTGTTTGAAAAACAGAAGAAAAAACAACACAATACGACAACGTCAGTCATCATGTTAGGTGGAAGGCAGGACTTTTAAAAATTAAAAATGTACCCAATAAGAATGATTTGTAAATTATTTGAGGGAGATTCCCAAGGAAATTTTTTGTATTAGAATCTGGACTTCCTATCTCATCCAAAATCTGAGTAAAGAAAGAGTACAGAAGAACAAACAGATTCTACTTCTTTTATAAAACATAAAAATTAAAATATCAAGAACCCAGATCTCAATTTCAATCTAAGCTCTTATCAAAAATGTACATTGAAAAACCCATTTGTCAGGAGGCTAAAATCCATGGTTTGCAATATTAGTGATTTCACCTATCCACTCAGAATTAATTTGGTTAAGTATCTACTTCATTGAAAAAAATACAGAGCTAAAAAGTATTAGACAGAGCTGTTTCTACTTAAACCTGTAAGGTAGGCAATGTTTTAGGGCCCTGGTACATTGCGCTGCCCAGCCCCGTAGCCCTGGACCCACGGTGCCCTCTCCTCACCCCACAGTGTTGCTCTCAACTCTCTCGGTTGGAAACCAATTTGTTCAACTAACCCCTGAGATAAAATGTTACCCCAGTATGGGTTTAGGAGTGATTCCTTTAGGCGTATTTACATTTTAATGAGTTCCTTAAAGATGAAAAGCCATTAAGATAAGAAGGAGTCTCTCTGTACTATGCCCAACAGGACAGGGTGTGGGGAAGACAATCCCAGTTTCAGGGCTTCGAGATCTCCTGCAAATCCTGCTACGAAATTGTCAGTGTAAAGCTCAACCAAGATCACAGAATTTTAAAGAGATGAATGAGAAGCGGTGTAATGCAGAGGAGAGAACGCTAACTTCAGAGGTGGGAAACGTAGATAGATTTGATTCCTGGTCAACTGTCTGTCTCTCTAGACTTAGCGGGCTCATCTGTAAACTGTGTTCTTTAATGCCCCTCTGGGGCTACGACACCAGCATTACGTAGGGCTGAGATACATCTGCACAGTTGGTAAAAGCCAACAATAATATGATTCCCTTCAAGAACACGGTCTAAGACTTGATGTGATGCTCAATATATTTAATCTTTTAAATATGCTTTTCCTTGGAGCATCTATTTTCCTAAGGGGCAATTAAGTGCTGTTATGATCAGGACCTCCAGTTATCTCTCATTGAAACAAGTAGTCAAAAATTCTTCATCCAAATGACAACTGCAGAGTAAGAATAAAACCCCTCAAACCAGTGAGTCAAGAGGATGAAAACTTAAAAGTAGTATAAATGTCCCTTTTAGAGCTTCCTGTTCACTTTTATACTTGTCGATAGGGTATGGGAAGTTAAAATTCAAGTAAGAGACAGATTGAACAACTTTCACCTAACTAAATCAAATAATTAAATAAGATGTTGAGTAAAAATACAATAACTGAATCCTCACACAAACATATTATGGAAAAAACAGAGCAAGGACATTTTATGGCACAAGTGGAAGAACTTCCCTAAATATTGATATTTCCAAGATGCTCTCGCCAGGGACTCTGTACAAAAATGCTCCTTCCTTCTGTTCTCCCACAAAACAAACTCACCCTATGAATGTTTGCTAGATTTTACTAACCCTAAGAATCACCTGGAGCACAATTAAAATTTATCAAAAACAAATTCCTGGGCTACCCTGGGTCTTTCAACTCCAGAATTCCAAGAAAAGCCCACAGGAATCTCCAGGCAGGTCTTAGAAGCATCTTCTAGTGTGAAAAACTGGGAAACACTGAGTTTGATAGATGAACACCTGCCGGTGTGTTCCCTCAATAATAGACAACCTTTTCTACAGAACAACAAAAATATCCAAACCTAATAATAATTATTGTTCACAGTTATGGCTCTCTTACTATGCCCCAAGCTTTGTGCCAAGCACACATTTATTATCTCTTATAATTTTCATAATGGGTCACTGAGGTCAGTATTATTTTATCCATGTGATTTTTTTTTTTTTTTTTTTTTTTTTTGCATTACGCGGGCCTCTCACTGTTGTGGCCTCTCCCGCTGCGGAGCACAGGCTCCGGACGTGCAGGCTCAGCGGCCATGGCTCACGGGCCCAGCCGCTCCGCGGCATGTGGGATCTTCCCGGACCGGGGCACGAACCCGTGTCCCCTGCATCGGCAGGCGGACTCTCAACCACTGTGCCACCAGGGAAGCCCCTATCCATGTGGTTTTGAAACAAGGAGACTGAGCCCAGAGAAGTGCCCTGCAAAGTCACACAGCTAGTAAGACAGGATGCCAAGGAATACTGGCAGGGTGACAGTACAAGGTGTCTTTGCTACAGCTTCCAGGTGACATTATCCACTCAGCTCCGACCAGCTTCAGGTTTTATACAGCCATGGAGTGAAGAGACATGACAGGCTTTCAGCTCAGTGGCTGAACTTACTGATTATATATGGCACAGCTCTGGGATGGTATGTTTTAGGACTCTTCCTGTGCTTGAGATCAGGGTTGGAGAGAAAAATTAAGGAGATGGTAGCATCTAGCATGCACTTGAGGCTAATATCCTGGAAATTCACTTGAAGACAGGAGATGCAAATGACTTATTCTCTGCCCTTATTCTCTGAGATATGGTACAGACAGCCCATACCCACCCAGCAACACATCTGGGTTAATCAGATCTTGCATGACAGGCATTAGGGATAGATTTTACAGCACAGCAGTATGACAGCACGGCATATCTAAGACCCACGGTAAATCACTTCTGTTCCTGCTATAAAGGACATCACTAAGACAAATGGCAACATTCAAATAAAGTATGTAGATTAAATGATAGTATTACGTCAATGTTAATGTTCTGATTTTAAAAACTGTATGTTTATGTAAGATAATATCCTTGTTCTTAGAAAAATGGACACTGTGGTATTTAGGAGGAGAGAGGCATCAAGTCAGTAACTTACTCTCAAATGGCTCAGAAAAAAATGTGAGTGTGTGTGTGTGTGTGTGTATATGTCTCTCTCTATATAGAGAGAGAGACAGACAGACAGACAGGCAGAGAGACAGAGACACACACACAGAGAGAATGATAAAGCAAGTGTCATGAAATGTCTATTGGGGAATCTGGGTAACTAGGAGTTTCTTTAATGTTTCTGCAACTTTTCTAAAATTCAAAATTACTTCAAAATAAAAAGTTACAAAAATTTTATTGGAAAGTTCAAATCAACTGATTTCCAAGAGGGAAATTTAATTTTCATTACATATATACATAACTAAAGGAAGTCTGCAAGGAAGTGGGGGAAGGAGACATGGAGGGAGACAGGGAGAAAGCAGAGATGAAGGGGGGAGGGAGAAGTCAGAAAGGATGAAACAGAAAGAAACATGGGCTTTGGAAATCCTTAAACAAGCTATCAATCCACAAAGCTTCGTGGCTTAGTGGCTGTTGTATGACGGTGCTCCTTCACCACTCTGAGCCTCAATTTCCGGACCTTCAGGAAAACAGACACCCTCTGTATAACAACTGGGCAGGCCGGGGTTGCTTCCCCTCTCATCATTCTTTTCAGATAGTTTTACCTTCAAGAATTTGATCCACCATTTTAAATGCTTCATCAATATTTCCATACTCCAGTTTCCTTTCTTTCTCGAAGAAGGACTTGTGTTGTATAGCATCCTAGAAAGAGAACAGAAAAGTGAGGCCCCCGGGGCAAGAGACCCAGCCCGACAGCAGTAGCCACATGTGATGCTGCATCGTCTGAGTCTGCGCAGCGCTTCTCTTGCTCTGGAATCGCATGAGCTGAGCTGAGAACCAGGCTGCAGAAAGACTCCCCATGGAGCAAATGCAAATGTCCACTTCAAAAAAAAAAAAAAGTATGCTCAGAAAACACCTAGCACCAGGTGGTCCCATTACGGAACTAATATTTCCAGGCAGATTATTCTTTTCATTCCACAGCCCATGTTATGCAGCCAATGTAACAAGGCACAGAGGTTTAGATCTTGGGCTCTGGACCCAGTCGGAGTTGTGTCCATTTTCTCCATTTACCAGCTGTTTGACTGTGGGTCTATTACTTCACCTCTTTGAGCCTCATCTGTAAAATGAAGGTAGAGTTGTGCACATAGCTCCAATAGGGTTGTGGAAAGAAAAGAATGAAATGAGGCATGAAAGAGCTTACACGGCATATAATAAGTGCTCTGTCAGTGTTAGCTGAAGACACTCTAGTGATAAGGACATGGTGGCCTTGCCTGCCAGCCCCAGGCTCCTCTGGGGGTATGAGTACAGCATTTGCACCTGGGACCTCCAGCCCTGGAAGAAAGATTCCATTACAAGTCCAGAGTGGGTACCACAAATCCACTTATATTCTGGTTCCTAATGGCTTCTCCCAGATGCCTACTGAAGGGGTACAGTAGTAGGTACACATAATCAGGGATGTAGCTATAATAATCTAGGTTGGTTTTCTTACCTATCCTTAGGAATCCATCTTGCTGTAATCCCTGGGTCCTTGGCAAATGTGACATGCCAGCTCCTGCCAGCATTTCTACAATGGATTATTGGCCATCTATGAAATTCCAGCCTGCTGGCAGCTAGGGATTCTCCTAACTCTGGTTCCCTCTGGCCACCAATCGGTGTCTAGACCAATCAGTATACCTTACGGGATGTTCTATTGTGATCCTGCCATTTCCTCCATTCAAAAAGTGGGTTGGTTTTTTTCTACTACCATGGGGCCAAGGGTCTTTGATAGAGTGTCTGTTGATTGCTTCTATTGCTGACCAGGTGCTGGACCCTGGGTAACTGTGTCTTTCAGCTTCTGCATCAGAATGGGGATAATAACAGTTTTTACCTCATAGGATTGTTGTGAACATTTAGTGAGTTAATGAAGGAAACCTGCTTAGAACAAGGTAAACACACAGAGAACTCTAGGTATTAGCTATGGTCACGTTGTTGACCATGACGATTGATGAGAGATTGTGGTCGAGAGCATAGTTTTCTCACCATGGTCATCAGCCTGACCCCGTGAGCCAAGAGTTTTGATAGCATTTCCCCATCCAAACTATTAAAAATTCAAAAAAGCATAGGCTAGGTTAAACAGTAGTGATAGTGATGGAGATCCATTTGTTTTTATCCTATTTTGATTGATAACACACTTCCTAATGGAATCAATTCATATGATTTTCTTATTAATCTAAGACTCAGATATTCTAGGTTCAAAACAGAAATTAAGTTTTATAAATCCAATTTTTTTTAAAGTTTAATCTTTTTCCACTTCCCTTGCTGCTTGCTCTTTGAGTAACTTGGAGCTAATTTCCTGAATATTTCTTGGTCAGCAAAGTGATAAAAAGAACTGTAATGTGTAGGGAGCAGGGCATATTTCCTTGCTATACAGTTTGATTAAATCTACTTGATCTAGTTGATTAACCTTGGAGAGCTTAACCTCTGATATAAACATGAGGTAGTTCTTTTCCACGATGTCAAAGTTTGGTATTTGATGCTGGGATTCTCTGGCAGACAATTAGAGATGTGCTGGTCCAAGTTGCGGGGGAAGGGGTGGGAAGAGAGTAGTATCTATTTGCTTATTTGGAGTTTTATTTGGCTGGAAAGCGGGGTGAGGGGGAAGGGAAGATATTTAGCTACTGGGATTGGGCAAAGAATTACAAACAAGATTTTTTGATAAAGTATTACGGACATAATTTCTTACTAAGAAGTAAGCCTAACTCTAAAACAAAATGTTGAGGAAGGAATGTATAAAGTAAGCAAGCAGAGCAGGCAACATATGAATGAAAAGGGTTTA
Source organism: Mesoplodon mirus (assembly GCF_964341445.2). Taxonomy (NCBI): domain Eukaryota; kingdom Metazoa; phylum Chordata; class Mammalia; order Artiodactyla; family Ziphiidae; genus Mesoplodon; species Mesoplodon mirus. Next base: position 35,633,801 of record NC_138984.1, read on the forward strand.
AGAAGGGAACAGAATGTTTGAATTTGAAACTGGCCAGGAAAATTTGGAAAGCATAATCACTCTTTGACTCCAACTAAACTTTTATATTTTTGTCTCCTTGACATGATTTTATTTTAATTTCAGAACACAGAGGACATTGTCCAGAAACAAACTCTATGTTCCTTGGCATAAAGCAGCATGATAGGAAACATACCCAAGGCCAAGTTCTCCTGGAGACACTAATCTTGGCCAACTCATTTCCTTATTTTCTGCCTCAGAGCATGCTAGTCACCTAGAGCCCAACTTATTTATTATGTTGTGGAGATAATATTGTATTCCGAGATTACACTGAGTCTGTATGTGCTGAATCTTATCTATTCATGATGCTTTCCCAACTTTCGTGCTTTTATTACTTAGTAAATTATAAGAACCAATGAAATATATGCAGAAGAATACTCATTTCATGGAGATGAGTCTGAAAACCTTTATAAATTTCAAAATCCTTTTTAAAAAACAGGATAGGAAAAGCAGTTCCCCAATTTGTTTACGTTGCCAAAATAGCTGTAGGCATCATAGGATCTATTTCTCATACTTACTTAAGATATGCATTAAAGGATCTAAAACTAGTGTCTGTAATATATGTTTCACAGAGCATCTTGTTGGTTCTCACCGGGTACCTGAAAGAGTCTGGGTGAAGGTGTATATGGAGTCCTAGGGTGTGTCCCCTCTCCTGAACATTGTTGGTTACCCATCCAGCATTCTTTTCACCTGTCCCCTTCCAAATAGTGCTCAGATTTCTGTTTAGGTCTCCATCACTCCCCCATACAGCCCATAAACCGCCAAGAAATCTGACCCCCCCTCCAGCAGTAACCACCAGTTCTTGCCAGTCATGAATCCAGAGAGGGATGTGACCTAAGTGCCTGATGAGGCCGGATCCCAGGACTCGTGGGATGTTGGGACAATGGCATTCTTTCTTGCTTACTGGACGTGAACTGGAAGCTCCTGGCTGCCAACCTGTCACCACAGGAGATAAAGCCTGTACCATGGGCAGCAAGGAGGAGAGGCAGAAGATCAGCTTTCTTGCTAACACTGATGGAGTTTGAGGCCAACAAAGCCCCTGGTTTTTGGAAGCCACTTTGAGTTGGATTTTCTTTCCTGTTTCTGCAGTCAAAAGCATTTTAAGTGATATGCCACTGAAATCTGCTTTTCTGGCCCAACCTTTGAACTCATTACCTCGATGGTCAGGATCAGTGGCTCCAAATCTCGGTAGACAATCTTCACTCGCTGTGCAGCTCGCTTTGCCTGAACCTCGGAATCAGCAATCACGGCACAGACAAGCTCACCCACGCAAAATACCTACAACACAGAAAAGACCTCTGTTTCCAAGGAGGGCAGGCACCAGGGCCTCTCCTTTCGTTCATTTCCCCCCTCCCTGCTAGCACAGAGCTAGACACACAGTAAATGACCCCTTCACGTGTGACTTAACCGCAGCGCTGTGGTTAACGAAGGCTTCGGTAGGGAAGCACATCTGTCAGAGTTGGCGTGCTGACCTCAGGCATTGGGAGAGTGCAGGTCTTTGCGCTGCATCATTGGCAGCAGTGGCTGAAGAGGGACAGGTCTGAGGCTGCCTCATGTACAGCAGAAGAGTCAGTCCCGTGGTTTGACCTGGGGTTGCCACACCACGAGCTGGGCCATTCCGAGAAGTGGCTTCTCCTTCATGAACCGGGAGCACCAGAAGGTCACAGACCATCTCACCCAGAGAGGAAGGAGGGAGAGAGTTATAACGCAGCACGGCTGGTGAGCCCATCTCTGCCCTGAACTGTGGTGGAGCACACACAGGCTTCTCACAGAGAGAAGTGACTACAGGAGCCAAGAGCGAGCCTGGAGCATTCTTCGGTTCACCAGCAGGTGGCGTAGGTAGGCGGCCTAAGGAGGTCACCCAGGGACCAGGGTAGAAAGCGGATGGGGAACAACAAAACTAAGGCTCCAGAGAGGTAAAATAGTCAGGACTGGAAGAAGTCGTACGACCTTTTGATTCTCTTTCCCACCTTTTACTGTGATCCAAATCAAAACATAATCACACTCATTTTTAAGAACGACATTAGATTATTAGGTCTTTTCTACAATTACCATATAGTAGTTTTATCACCAAACAAAAATGGTAGTTAAAGAAAAGTTAAATCCAGCACACACACACAAAAGTGTGTTGGGTATGGGTGGGCGGGGGCAGTGGGGAGACACATGAAACAAAAATGGCAAGTGTTAATAATGGTTGGAGCTGGGTGATGGGCCTATGGGGATTCATTGTACTAGTCTCTATTTTTGTGTGTGTTTAAAATTTCTGCAATGAAATGATTTTTTAAAGATATAGCGTGCTAAGGACAAATACTAAAAAAAAGGAATGAAACTAACGAAGGCAATCATGCGCAACAGCTCTGTTCTCCGCTCTCCACAGACGTGGGTCTTGCCCTGTGACCTGGTACACAGAAACGCCCCTGAGATGCTCAGAATCAACGCGCACACACCTCGGGGCCCAGGAGGGCTTTGCTTGGTTAATTAACATTTACGCAAAGGCCATAGTCCTCATTGTCCTCTGCCTTGGGGGAGGTTCAACCTTGACTTCAGACTCTCAGCCACCAAACTTTCATTTTTATCAACTAAGTCTGCTAGTGAGAGCCAGAGGCAGGGACTCTTCCAAATGGTAAAGCTCTTTTGGACACTGAACTGAGAATCTGGAGTTATGCAGAAAACCTTCTGGACACTGCCCTTGCTGCATTTTCTGATAACCTGAGATACAGTAGTCAATGTTTTAATCATTTGAAACGTTCAAATGGCAACAATGCTATCACTGTTCCTCTGCTCATTTACTCTGCTTTGTAGGAAGCAGTGTATGGAATATGCTGATGAATCAGACGTGGGCTCTCACTCAAGGCATTTTACTAGGTAGGAGAAATAGGTAAGACATAGACATAAATACATAAGCTCAATAGAAGATAGAAAGTGCAATAAAGGTCCACGTTGTCTTCTCCTCCAGACTTTAAGTTCTGCAAGGGCAAGAACCACGGGGGTCTTGTTCACCTACGGCAGCAGGTGCTCACTTAAAAGATGCCTGTTGAACACATGGCCTATGAATGAATGAGAGAGAGTGAGTTCCGAGAGGGAGAGAGAACTCCTGGATTAAAGGATAAGGAAAGACTTCATGGTGGAGCTACCACTTGAACTTGGACGTTGGACTGAGACTGGGGCAATGGCAAGGGATTCTCAGGGAAAGTATGAGAAAACAAAAGTCATTATTCTCTTCTCATATATCCTTTCATAAGTATGAAAGCAACACATGATCTTACTACTAGAAAATATAAAACACTCAAGTATCTTTTATATAACTAGTCAACTTCTTTACTTACGTGGAAAATGAATATTTTTGAACTAATTCACTATTAGAATATAGTGATTTATAATAAGCCTTCAAAGAATACTGGAATCCTTTATGATGTGCCAAGTTCAATGCTATCTTTTAAGAAAATACGAAGTGTCATAAACTGAGGAAGTTACCTTTAAAACAGAAAGCAAAAATGCAGTACCTCATCTGTCGATAGAAGTTTCTCAGGTTTGGTTAAAAGGCAGAAGGAGTTGATGCCATGAAGATGTTCCTCAGTCAGGATGTCCACCACACCTGGCAGGCTGAGAGCTTCTGACAGATCCACAGACCTAGATAAGAACACACAGAACAGGGCTACTCAGAGTGGCCCCGCAGCCTGCAGACCACAGAGAACGTGCTTAATCGGAGAATAAGATATGAGAGAGAGAAGATACCTCCAAAACCCTCCAATAAGGCTTCCCTGGTGGTGCAGTGGTTGAGAGTCTGCCTGCCGATGCAGGGGACAAGGGTTCGTGCCCTGGTCCGGGAAGATCCCACATGCCGTGGAGCGGCTGGGCCCGCGAGCCATGGCCGCTGAGCCTGTGCGTCCGGAGCCTGTGCTCCGCAACTGGAGAGGCCACAACAGTGAGAGGCCCGCGTACCGCAAAAAAAAACAAAAAAAAACTCCAATAGTTCTATGCCAGACAATTGGGAAAAAAATTCCTGGGACAATGAAGTTATTATATGGAGGGACAAACTGTGGTGAAGCCTACACTTTGATCCCATTTCACTTCAAATCTAATACACTGGACATTGCCAACAAATAGCTTATCCTCTTCAAACCGTTACTTTTCACTAATGTGACTTGGCCAAAAAGGCAATCATTTCTGTCTACTGGGTAAAAACCTTATCACTTACACAATCTTAGCGTGAGCTCTTGAGCTTGTTACAAAAGTCAAGAACAGCTCCCGGTCCACTGCAGGCATGTCATCACAGTAGATGGCTTCACCTGTGGCATGCTTAATACCAGACAGATGCATGATGGGATGGCCAACTGGGTCTTGAGGAAGCTGCTTTGGGTCTGCATTCTGTTTAATCAATAATCAACATATCATTTTTATAATCATATTATGCACATCTCTCATGAGAGGGGAGCTATATAATTTACATCCAAACCAGAACACTTTCGAAAATAAAAACGTCACTATTAATAAGACCAGGACAGTCAGCCTATTTCAATAATTCAGTAGGCAAACTGGGATGTATAGCCATGATGTTGTTCTTATTTTTTCCCCACTATTTTGATATAGACCACAAACATCTCGAATGCAAATTCTATTTGTGTAAGTAAATGAATATAAATCTTTCTTCCTGACAATATAAAATGATGTCCTTTTGCAAATGCTCATGCATTTCTTTAACTTGTACTATCAAAATTATTTTACTGTTGTAGCTAAGCACGGCACATGTACTATTTTGCAGAAAAGCCTGATGACCATGTTTATAGAAAATGAGTGCGTGCATTCAACCACAAGAGCTTTTTTTATTTTCTACTTTGAGTGAGGAAGTCTAAGAAATAATTGGTAAGACTCATAACTCAGACAATCCTGATAAAGAATGAAGACAAAGGAAGCTGCATTTTGAGTAATGATTCACTAATATTACCTTTTCTTAGAGACCCACAGAGTAAAATGTCTTGCCACTGATTTTATAAATATCTTAACTATGCTTCATTAACCAAAGTCGAAATTAAGAAACATAACATCTCCTCCAGTATTTTAAATATGAGAGAGTTGTTAGCTTTCTGGGTTGGGAGAAGAAGAATTGGAGGTATGAAGAAAGAAGGGTTAAGAGACATGGTATAGACCAAGCTCAGAGACCAGGGGCAAGGCTGAGGCTGCCGAGGGGTCCGGTGATGGGACTGTGGGAGGTGGAAATTCCAGGAAAGTTGCCAGCCAAGCGGCCACTCCCCAAAGGCTCCTCTCAAAGGAGAAGGCAGATCTGGGGCCTGGAGCTCTGCAGCAGCGCCAAGCTGCCCCGTCCACACCTCGTGGGGTCAGCACTGCATCCGGCACCAGGGCTGAGGCCAGACCCCCTAGGCTTTCTCAGGAAGACCCGGGCAGGAGGAGGGTCGGCCAAGGTAAGGCCTGGAAAAAGCTATGGAGGTTCCCTTTCCCACCCCATCTGCTGCTCCACACTGCTGTTCACGGGGTCACCCTGAGCCGGGGGAGGCACGGACTCTTTCTTTGAGATGAGGCTCACAGTGCTCCACTGCATCACACAGCAGGAGGGAAGACAGAAAAGGCACCAACAGGGCTTCCCTGGTGGCGCAGTGGTTGAGAGTCCGCCTGCCGATGCAGGGGACATGGGTTTGCGCCCTGGCCCGGGAAGATCCCACGTGCTGCGGAGCGGCTGGGCCCATGAGCCATGGCCGCTGGGCCTGCGCGTCCGGAGCCTGTACTCCGCAACGGGAGAGGCCACAGCAGTGAGAGGCCCGCGTACCGGAAAAAAAAAAAAAAAAAAAGCAAAGGCACCAACAGAACACATGCTGGTCAGCACCTCCACTGAGAGGAAAAGAAGCCATAGAAGCTGACCTGTTTCCAGCTCAGCATCATGTAAGGCATCTGAGAAATTTTAAAAAAGTAAATACATTTGTATTTGATTCCCAGAATGTGGTTTGAGAAAGCCTACTTATTACATATTGACAATACATGAGATGTTTGATTCCACCTAGAGTGGTAGCTCATGTCCATCATAGCTGCAGATTTTGCAGAGTCAGAGCTTCCCTTGGTTCAGTGAAAGTGCTCTGAGGTTCTTGCTCCACAGCATGGAAGGGAAAGACCCTAGCTGTCTGGGATCCCACTGATCAACTGTCATGTTTTCTTCTCATGCAGGTGTTTTGCTTTCTTTGCCTTTCTGAACGTTTAGATTCCATTTACCAAATACTATGAATGGAGGAAAGCCAGCATGGTTACGATTGGGAACTTTACATAAAGGTATCTGTGAAAAGACACCTCCCCAAGCCCCTCTGCTGCTCACGAGACCCAAGAAGAATGTTTGTCAGTCACTGCCAGCCTACTTGAGGGACTCAAAAAATAAACCTTCAGCTTGAGATGGATCAGAGGTTCTCTAGGCAGGAACCTGGAGAAACCTCTGATCTGTCAGAGGGAAAAGGAGAGTGGCACATGTAATCCGAAAACACATTCAGCATTTTTATTGGTTATTAGAGAAATGAGGAAAAAAACCCTATTGTTTTTATACCATAAATGACAACAAGTAAGATATCAGCCAAATTTTCCCTGACAATTATATGTAGAAAGTAGAGTCATTTCTCAAATGAATTTGGCATAAGACATATGTGTAGGATGCTCTGAACTTATTCTTATTTCATATAAAATTTACTGTTTTACAGTAAAATATATACTTACTGATAAACATTTATTGTTTTAAAGACCATATTTGCTTCACTTAAATGTAAACTTCAATTCTGTAGTTAGTACAAGACAATGCACCAAAAAAGGAATATTGGCTAAGTCTTTGTGTTTTGTTTTGTGGTGGCTGTGTTCATCCTGACTTTATAAACTAGAAAGCAGAAGATTATGAAGAAAAATAATTTAGAACTTGGCCTAGGCACCGTTAAATAAAGGTGGACATTAGGCCACAAATGTAGGGGAAGGGGGGAAATGAGAGAAAATTTTACATGTTGGGGTTCAGGCAATATGAACAGGCATTTGAATCAGCCCCAGTGCACACCAGCCCCATCCTCACGGCCAAGTGCTCTCAGCAGGCTTCTTCTCCCCATTCTCTGAGAAGTTGAGGTGGTGATCCAAATAAAAACATGTATCAGGTCCGGTTTGTTTCAGATGGTAGGGACTGATGCCCACTGTGAAATGCCCCCAAAGTGCTACCTATAATGCTGTGTTGAGTTCTCCATTTGAACAACATTTGAATGAAAAATCACCCACATCTTTTTTTTTTTAATCCAAAGAGATTTTTTCTATCCTGAAGAGCAAAATTCCAGGTAATCCATAAGCTTAGACACTAAGGAAACACATTCATAGGTCTCTACATAGGCTCTGGGAGTTTTCTATGACATAATACTTTTTACTATAAATACTGAAACACATCACTGCTTTGGGAAAAAAGCATTTTGGAACCTTGCTGTGAGCCCTGCCTGCCAAAAGGTTGAAGATAAATCCCAAAATATATCTTTCATATATATATCTATAAATTTAAAATTGATTAATTTAGCTGAAGCTATAACTTTTTTTTTAAAAAGTCAGTTGTGATGAATCTACTAATGAAAGAGGTTGTATTTGATTACTTGCTTGTGCTTGTTATATGGCTAAAGATACCATGGAGGAAAGACTGTTGTCTCCTCTAACTGGTGATCTCTGTCAAAAGGCTTTTAAGCAAATTAACTGACTTGGGGAAAAAAAAAGTTGGTCATGACTGCTGAAGTTCCTCTAGCAATGTGGGTATTTGTGTGTGTGTGTGTGTGCCCACGCGCGTGTGTGTATGTGTGAAAACCCAGAGGAAAAACAAAAATAAAACATAAATATGAGAGATACACTACTTCCAAAACTTGGTCTTGCAATCTATAATAACAAACTATGTGAAGATTATCACTTTTCTTTGGACGATTTGAAAGCCCATTAATTTGTTGTTGTTCCTGTGGTTGTTGAAGTTTATTCCATGGTCAAGGCAGTGTTAGGGTATTTATAAATAAGCCAAACGTTGCAGTGGTCGTATTTTACACCGGGGAAGAGGGAAGCTATTTTTGACTTTCAAAATGATCACTTTCAACACTTTCAATGGAGTTTGGCATATTTGAATTTTGAATATATTGAACCTATAAACTGAAGAGATATATACCAACAGGGAACTGTTTGTTATGACATACTGTAAGCTTTTACAACTAAATTCAACAATAGATCCAATGAACTGAATCTATTTTAAAAGAATCTTTAAAAAGCCTTTTCATGCTCTTGGCTTAATCAAACTCTCAAGGTAAAGTTTCTTGAGAACAATTTCAAGGAGAAGCACTGAATCTTATCCAGTTTACTGACAGGAGGACTTCAGGCGATACTCTTATGATGTTGTAGCTGAAAATTCTGTTTGAAGGTCATGAGGAATTGTGTTCTAACAGGCAGCTTTCATTAGGAGACCTTGAAATTAGCTCTTAGAACCTAACGTTTGATTCAACTCTAAAACTAACTCACAGAGAAAACACTTGGAGAATGGGGACTGGGGGAGCCGAGTATCTCCACATTCAAACAAAATAAATCAGCAGCTCTGACTTTGGTTGTGTTCTGACTTCCACAATGCCAAGGGCAAGAGCATATGGCAAACTAGGCAGCTTGTTCATGTCAGTGGTACAAGGCCACAGAACAAAACACACAGCCCTCAAGTTGAAAACAGACATTTAAAAAAATTACCACTGCTAGCTTTATTTTTAATCACAATACTGCATTGATTTTGAAAGTTTAATTAACAGTAAAGAAGGCTGTGGGTTCACCAGAAGGGGAGCTCGGGCTAATACATCTTGATAATCACTGAGAGGTAAGTGAAGAAGCTTTAGCACAGGACCTCTGAATTAAAAAGAAGAAAAAAAGCCACTAACCTGGTACTTTAATGTTCTCCAGTGATGTCTGGAATGAAGCTCTTCTAAAGCACTCTCGTACTTGTCTGTAAGGCTAGGATAGTGAACAGGGTCCTGAAAAGTAGAACCACTGTAGATATTTAAAATATGCCAGAATGGTCTGGGGAGGGAGGCTAGCATGGCTCTTAGCAAGCAGCTCTACTGTGAAGTCTAACATTTGTTAAGTACTTGCCTAATTCAGAATCCTGGAAGTAGAAGCAGGGTTCTCCCTGACCTCCAGGACACACACTCTGGAAGGTCCACACATATAACCACATATTATGAAGAGCCACGTGAAAACAGTAGATTACTGACTCCCAATATCTTTATGTTTCTTATGATACTTTCACATGCTTTCCTAAATGATTTGAGGGCTTACAAACCAGTAAAACAGGGAAGCAGAAGCTAAGTAAGTAATTGGAAAGGAAGAGAGTAGTTAAACCAGGAAAAAGTCAGAGCCAAGGTACACCACTGCAAATGAGCATCAAGCTCTGCTTTGTACCACCTGGCCAATCAGGAAGAAGAGAAAACGCGGCGGGCTGCATCTCTGCCACAACCTCACAGCAGTAAGCATTCTGGGGCCCCAGGAGGAACACTTCCTAGAGCTGAGGAAAAGTGGGTCATTTGGTCCTTAGGCAAGACTTTAAACAGTGCACCTAATGGTTATTTTTTACAATTTAAAATTTTTAACAGAAAATTAAAGCCAACAAAGGCTATTATTTTTAATAGCAGAGGAATATTAATAGAGGAAATTGAATAGAAGGTAAAAGACTACAAGATGGAAGCTGTAATTTATATCATTTGATTCATCCAATAAATTGTATTAGTTTGCTATTAATTGGAGGAGTGTATAGTTGGCTTTATTACTTTTTCTCTTTTGATTACCTAGTGACAATATGTCACATATGTATGATTTCAAGCTTCTATTCTAAAAACTTTGATACAACTGTTCTGGTTCTTAGTTCTCATATATAATGAGAAGATACCTTCAGAAGCAATGATAAGAGAGAACTCTGCCCCTAATTTAAAGTGATCATACTAGGGCTTCCCTGGTGGCGCAGTGGTTAAGAATCCACCTGCCAATGTAGGGGGACACGGGTTCGAGCCCTGGTCTGGGAAGATCCCACATGCTGCGGAGCAACTAAGCCTGTGCGCCACAACTACTGAGCCTGTGCTCTAGAGCCCGCAAGCCACAACTACTGAGCCCGCATGCCACAACTACTGAAGCCCGCATGCCGAGAGCCTGTGCTCCGCAACAAGAGAAGCCTCCACAGTGAGAAGCCCACGCACCACAGCGAAGAGTAGCTCCCACTCACCACAACTAGAGAAAGCCCGCGTGCAGCAACGAAGACCCAACACAGCCAAAAATAAATAAATAAATAAATTTATTTTTAAAAAAAGGAAAAAATTTCTATACCACATGAGGAATGTTCTTGGCTTCTAGTCTAGTTTGGTCCGCTGATTGTAGCTTGGGATTAATGAACCAATATGGTTGAAGTTCCCTTTGGGTCTAGCAAATTTATTCCAAACTTTTTTCAGTTGTATCCTCCCTAGCCAAGTCTTGTAACTCTAATTGTTTGTCATACAGGAGGCCAAGTGAAAGAATGCCCGGATGCTTACTACTGTGATTATGACTACCAGTAGGCAGTCTTCACCATGGTTCTCTGAAGCATTAGGGACCATATGAAGCCTTTTCCTACGATGACCCATTTCTCAATAACCTTGTGGAGTGGCTGCCATTGCCACCTTACAAGTGAGAGAAAACAAAGCTGAACCCAGAGAAGAAAGCCAAACGTACAAAGGTAAACCTTGACAGGTGGAAGAACTGCTTTCCTAAGGGAAAATATATTCAAATCATTAAGAAGTTTCTGAACACCATGGAGACATACAACAGGTCAGAAACAAAATAACTGAGTGGTATTAAACCAAATCCCGCACAACTCTGTGCTCTACTCGCCATTCTTCCCCAAACACACACCCCATCGACAGACGGCCTGCCATACGCCCAGCAAGCCCGTGAGTCTCCGATTTGGGTTGTCTTTTCTATTCTATTCTACAGCTATTTGGCAGGGAGTTGTTGCCGCCACTTTGTGTATCCCCAGAGCCCCCAAGACTGGGAAAGGTAACGCATGGTCAGGTCCACTTACCATCCTCTTCAAAATCTGTGACACTTCCAGGTAGAACTTGAAGAGGAAGCTGATGATGAGAGTCCTCTTGTACTCCACCCTCCCACCTGGGGCTGAGCCTGGGAGGGAGACTTCATCCAGAATCAGCCTGCAAGCTGCGTCCAGCATCTCTTCATTCCAGCGCCTATGGGCGTCAAAAGAGAAGACTCCTAGCCCAACAGGACTCACTACCTCACAGGCTCAGTGAACTTGTAAGACAAATAGCGACAGTTTAATGCAGGAGAAAAAGAGTACAAACTCCAGAGTCAGGCAACCCAAGTTCAAATCACAGTCCACCACTCTCAAGGTGTCTGGCCTGGGCCCACCAGTTCATCATCTGTAAAAGGGCAGTAATGGTAGAACACAGCTCCTGGAATGGTCGTGAGAAAGAAATGACAACTCATGTTAAGTCCTCAGCCCAGGAGTAACTGCTCCCTATATCACTAGAACGTTTACTGCATGCCAGGTTCTGTTTTACGTACCTTATATGTATCCATTCATTTAATCCTCTCAACTGTCCTATGAGGTGTGATTATCTCCCTGACTGATAAGGAAACTGAGGTACTGTAAGATTAAGTAAGCTGACAGAGATCACATAATTTATAGGAGTTGAACTGAGATTTGGACCCAGGCAGTGTGGTTCAATCAAGATTGTGGTTTTAACCGTTAGTGTATTACTTCTGAAATGTTAACTGGTACCTAGTAAATGCTCAAGAAATATTGGCGACTAGTATAGAAATAAAAAAGTTAGGTATGCATGTGCATTTAGCAAGTTATTATAAAACAAACTCCCATAATCTATCTTTCATAATGGTAAATTATTCTCTTACAATAAAGAATGCAGATTTACTCATTTTGCTTACTGTGTCTATATACTATTGGGAGATGGGTTCACATACACACACACACACACACTATATGGTGTCCACTTCAGAATTCACTACGACACATGGAAATAATCATGAGATCTTACTGGAATTCCATGTCGTTAAACAGAAAGGTAGTAAGCATTTTTCTTCTTGTAATTACATGATACCACAAAAAGAGCTGCTCTATTACTTGGAGACTAAGGACATGAATCCATACCTTCCGATGAGTTTCTGGCAGGAATTCTTTGCACAGATGGTGGTTGGACCAACGCCTCCATATGCAATGGATAACTCTCTAATGATGCCATCTCCTCCTCCAAAATAAACTCTCATTCCCGAATTGACTATCGCTAGTGCATTCTGTTGCCGCTGAGCTTGTCGGAAGGCTGACACAAACTCCCACTGAAAGCAAAAGTGAAGTGGCACCTGTAGAAACACACTGAGGGACAACTGTGCACGAGGCAGTTTGTTTATGTTGCCTCATTTGACCCTTGTCACACTCTCTGTTATGGGCCAAATTGTGTCCCCCTCAAAATCGATAAGTTGAAGTCCTAACTCCCAGTACCTCAGGATGTGACTGTATCAGGAGACAGGGTCTTTAAAGAGGTGATTAAGTTAAAATAAGATAATCAGGGTGGGCAATGATGTAGCATGGTGGTGTCCTCCCAAGAAGAGGAAATTTGGACACGGACACAGAGGGAAAGCACACGGAGACACAGGGAGAAGATAGTTATGAAAAAGCCAAGGAGAAAAGCCAAAGGAAAACCAACCCTGCAGCACCTGGATATCACACTTCCAGCCTCCACAAGTGAGGGTGTAGTTAAGTCACCCAGGCTGTGGTTCTTTTTTTTTTTTTTTTCTTTTTGCGGTACGCAGGTGTCTCACTGTTGTGGCCTCTCCCGTTGCGGAGCACAGGCTCCGGATGCGCAGGCTCAGCGGCCATGGCTCACGGGCCCAGCCGTTCCGTGGTATGTGGGATCTTCCCGGACCGGGGCACGAACCCGTGTCCCCTGAATCGGCAGGCGGACTCTCAACCACTGCGCCACCAGGGAAGCCCCTGTGGTTCTTTATTATGGCAGCCCTAGCAAATTCATACACCCTCCAAGGCAAGCTTGATCATTCGCATTTACAGATGAGGCATCTGTAATTAGGAGTGATTCAGTAATGAGCTCAGGGTCAAAGTAGGTCTAAAACTAGGATTCACTCTTGAGTCTGACTCCAAAGCCCTTCTTCTTACCATTAAGTTCTATTGCCAATGTATAGCCTCTTCAAAACCTCAAGATATAAGTAGAAGTATCATTTTAAGTCTTATTTAGGAAAAAGCCTCACGGGACAAAGAATTTTTAAAAATCTGTAAGAAAGTAACTTTAGAGTTTGGTTTGGGTGGCAGGAAGGTGGGGAGGGAGAAAGAGACACAGAGAGGGAGAGAGAGGTGGCGGGCAGGGCTGGGGAGGAAGGCAGAGTCTAAGGTCTCCAGATTCTAGCAATGATGGGGGGTATATAACACAAGTGAAACATACCTAGTCACAAATCCTCATATTCTCCACTGCAAACACTCAACACCTTTTCTTAACCCGCCCTATGTTGGAATTAACAAGCTGTGCACTCACAAGTAAAACCAAGAAATTGAAAGGACGTTCTCACCTTCCTCAAATAAGGGATGTTGACTGAGGTCAAGATTTCTTCAGGCTGAAGGTCAGCACTGGGGCACTTCCTGAGAAACTGCTCATTTAAAGGAATCTGTCGTTTTCCTTCTGTGGAAAGAAATGACACTTTCCCTGGAATCTGTTCTATTAAACAATCAAACTCCCAAAACTTGGGAAATAATTCTACCAAATATCACAGGAAATTTATTGTTTGAGGAAAAAAGGGCTCTTCCTATGTTTAAAAATCTTTCACCATGGGGCTTCCCTGGTGGCGCAGGGGTTTCCCTGGTGGCGCAGTGGTTGAGAGTCCGCCTGCCGATGCAGGGCACACAGGTTCGTGCCCCGGTCCGGGAAGATCCCACATGCCGCAGAGCGGCTGGGCCCATGAGCCATGGCCGCTGAGCCTGCGTGTCCGGAGCCTGTGCTCCGCAATGGGAGAGGCCACAACAGTGAGAGGCCCACGTAACGCAAAAAAAAAAAAAAAAAACTTTCACCATGAAATGGCATCTTGCAATGTTTCTTCCCATCTAGGGCCCACCTTTTTTTTTTGCCTTCCTTGCTTGATTATAAATAAAAATGTCTAGCAGAGTAGACCAGAGGTCAGGTAGAATCGGACCGTAGCACTCTTTCTGAGCAGCATGATTCATTTTGAGCTTTGTAAGAAGGGAGAGGACATTAATATCCCTTTTGATATTCTAATAAAGTCATTCAACAAACATTTATTTATAACCATGAACCCTACTTGATACGGTAGTGAATAAATAAATTGCCTTTAATGAATTTTTATACTAGTGGGATGCAGTCTTATTTGTTTATATCTTTTCTCAGCACCAAAAGAATTTCTGTTCTTTAATCAGCATATTGGGGGGAGGAACTGTTTAAAGCTATAATGAAATAGGACTTTGGGATAAAGCTAAGAAGCTTTTGATGTTCATATTTACATCACAAAACCTATTTCTCAATAAATGATTTTTTTAAAGGATGTGACTTAAATTGATAACTGAATGTACATCTTCTTCCTTAAGATAATTTTGTGGTTTAGATGACATGAAGAGTGGGCATTTAACAATGCAGGTAACAGAAAGTTAGTACATATTTCTAAATGAAAAAAAAAAAAGCAACGGATGTATAGAGGACCAATGAAAACTTCCTAATAATTGTCGACAAAGTTAAAATAAAAGAAATAAATGAAAAGTCCTGGACTTAGTTTCAAAGAACAAAACTCAAGTAAATAAATATAGAATGAAGCCCAACCACTGTTCAATAGAACAAGGTCTGCAGGCTTCCATCAATGGCAGCTGGAGCATGAACACATAGCATGACGTGGGTGTCACACACTCCTGTACCACCTGGAGAACGTCTTTGACAAAGGGGCCCAATCGTTGTCAATAGCCTAGAGTTCTCACCACTGTTCAGATCACACCGGGACACTAACCAACACTGGTCGATGTCAGGGGACCAGCATGGGAAAACATCTAGCACACGTCCTCAAAAAGAAAGAGATGAAGACATTGGGTGTGTGTGCATTTAGGACCAGACAGACCAACTTTCCAAGCATCCAGAAAGGCAGAGGAATTATTAATATTATAAAGGATAGTAATTTTCAAAACTGGACTTCCTGCATCCCCAGAGAGGCAAAAGGGTAGGAGGAACAGGGTTTAATAATCCCTAAGAAGGAGCTGTCACTTACCTTTTGATAGCACGTTGAGGGTACAGTTGCCCACGGCCAGGAGGGGGTTCAGATCTGAATCTGGATGCCTGCTCACTATGTGGCCCCCTAAAGACTTTTTAAAATAATGGGTTATTTTCACTCCACTTATGTAATTATAAAGACACAAGTGGTAAAATAAGAATCAAGCAAGACTTTGGAAAACTATTCTTTTTGTCTATTCCAAAAGAATGAAAATGTCATGATTTATCAGGGACAGTCATTCATGGGACACATACTAGATGTTACTGTCGTCAGATACATACAGCCATGTTCCTGATCTGGGATCCAGCCAGAGTTCCCAAATGCTTCAAGAGAGCACGGTACATCTGTGTCTTCTCCTCCGGGAGCTTCAGGATCACATTAGCCAGGATGTCCTTCACCTGAGCCAGGCTGAGGGCGGCACCTAAGGTCAGTCCTGAAATGAAATCATTTGTAGATAACGCAACGTGATCACTGCTGACCTGGAAATGTCCATTAGATTTTAGACTACAGATATGGGATCTTTATGCTAGATACATGCTACCCTGCTTACTGGTGGTCATGGTGGTGACGGTGGGAATAGTGGTTGGTAATGGAGGTGTTCATGATGATGGTGAAGGAGGTGATGGTGTTGGTGACAGAAGAGGGGGTGAGAGTGATGGTTGTCATGGAGGCTAAATTTTCTGAATACTCACTGTGTCAAGCACTATGCTGAATGCTTCACAGAATCGTCTTGGATTCTAACAAAGCTTTGAAGTATTAATAGTCCCCCCCACACTGAGATTCAGTTAAGTAACCTGACTAAGTTTTTCAGCTAATATGTGACATGGTCAGGAATTGGACTCCAGAGCCAGACTCCAAACCCACATTTCATTGCTTCTCATCATCGTCATTAAATCAATTTCCTTTATTGAAATGGAAAAGCCAGTTTGTAAGCTGCTTAATACGTAAACTTGTTTGGTTACTACTGTGCTTCTGGAGGGCAAAGACTCCATCTTTATCTTCTACCCAGCACTTAGCACAGTACCCTTCACTGAAAAGCTGTTACATTTCCCTCACACAGCAGACATAAAAGTTCTTCAGTGAAAATCCGACTCTTCAGACAATTAGTATCTCGTATAATTAGAGAGAATTCTTCCCTGAGCCTCCTCCAGAGTGTTATCACCTTACAAGGGAGTCTCTCTGTACATTACAATTATGAATAAGACTTTTTTTGCTTGTCTGCTGAGCAAAGCAAATAAGCTGATTAATGCATTTTAACTAAGAAAATAGGGACCTTAAGAACTCACCATTATCTGTATAGTTTACAACACTCAGTTCTTCAATTCTATCAGGAGAAATTATAACTGGGTGAAAGATGCCTTTAAATTTCATGTCAGGCCCTGAAGGATTAGGAAAAAAAAACAAGCAGACTGAGATGAAGGGGGGTTAACTGCCTTTTAGATTTTGAAATTGTGATTAAAACTGATGTCTTTAAATATATAAAAATTACATATCTATTGGTCTGTTCATTGCCAAATCGCACAAACAGAGAACCGACGGGTGGATTTTCACTAAACTTGGGGAACTCTTTGGACTCGTCAGCCTTAAAACTTGGCAGACACGTCCAAGACCACTTGTGGCATACTCAAAATTCTCCTTGGGAAGACTCTAGGAGACTCCTCAAAGAAGTAGGCAGTCCAACAGAGTTTACAATGGACACTACAGAAAGAGCCTGTCACTGCAGTTTAAGAAAACCTATTATGGCCATTGAGACACCACTGAGAGAGGAAACAGCAATTTCAAATACAAGCTCCAGATCAGTCTCTACGTGGAAAGACAGGACAGCTGTCACTGGAGCTGCTGCTGCTAATTTGTTACGGAGCAGGCCTCTTGGGTACAGCTCTGTGCACTGCTCTGGTTAGGGCAACAGGAATTCACTTATGTGATGGAAGTTGTAAAAGTCTCTTGAGCAGTGCTCAAGGGAAGTCAAATATAAATGATTTAAAATGTTATTTCAGACTGCTTTTTCGGAGAACATGCATATATGAGGTTTTCTCCTCCCCAAAGGCCTTTTCCTCAGTTTCCTCATAAGAAGTCCCTGGGGATCTACATACCCACAGAGGTGTTCCCCATGACAACCGGGGCCTGGGGATACTTGAGTTTGGCTTCTAGAAGTTCGTTCAGGGTCACTGGAGAAATCCATGTCATTCTATCACCACCAAAAATCCTGGTCCTTTGTGGTTGTTTCTCAGCCATTGTCTATTGAAAAAGCAATAAAAATTCAAGATCGTCTCATGATAATATTTCCACCTGTTTCTTCTCTGTCTTTACAGGAACAGAGAAAGGAGATAGAGATCTTTTTAAAAAATAAAATAAAAGTGTGACTTCCCTGGTGGCGCAGTGGTAAGACTCGGCGCTCCCAATGCAGGGGGTCCAGGTTCGATCCCTGGTCAGGGAACTAGATCTCACATGCCACAAGTAAGAGTTTGCATGCCACAACTAAGGAGACCATGGGCTGCAAGTAAGACCCAGCTCAACCAAATAAATAAATATTTTTAAAAAATCATTGGAAAAAGCAAAACAAAATAAAATAAAATAAAAGTCACTTAAAAGTAGAGCTTTACTAGGAATCAGAGTACAAGATAAAATGTGACAATATTTTACTCCTCTGGAGACTATTCCAATACAGCTCCCTTTGGTGCTTTTATATCTCAAAAGAATCCATTTCAATGCTTAAAAATACTTTACATGCTTAATTTCGTCAAAACATTTAATGGAAGAATAAAACTCAGCAAAACCGGAAATAGAAAACACGTCTAAATCTACAGATGCTGTGATGTCTTTTCAGGACATTTTTTAATACATACTATCTGCTGCTTCTTACATTCAACTGTCCCCTGGTGGTGACTCCACCCTCATTCCTCCATCTCTGCCCTGGTCCCATACTCTTTAGACCCTGGACTGAGAATGGCAGGTGGATATTACCTATTCGCCAATCAGCTTTCGAGAGGATCCATAAGCAAATATCCTTCCTGGCATTTCACTGTGAATTCCTCTAGGATGAGCTCAACTTTGTCTTACTTACCATTAGCTCAGGAGGAAATATCAATTCCTGAGTTGGATCCAATGGCAGAAACTCCTCTTCTGAGAAGAATTTTAGATTTGTCTTAAACAGAGAAAGTACCAGAAGTTACTGTCATCAGGCAATTCTCCCTACTTTAAATCCTTTGTGGAATAAGGTCAGATGAAGGTAGGCATAGAAGAGACAGACAGACAAAAAACCCCACTGGTCAGCTATGGTACCTGGGCTCTAAGCCAAAGGCTCTAACACAGACCAGGTCACCAGCATCTCAGCGCAGATGCTGGTGGGCCTCCAAAGCCCTCAGACCCTGCACATGCTCCTTGGAGCCTGGGGGGAGCACAGGAGGCAGCAGTGTGAGACACAACTGAGAACCAGAACACTCCCCTGAATTGCCACCTCTCTTATCACTCCCTGCCTTTCCATTTCCCTAACATCTCCACTAGAAAAAAGACTTGAAGAAGGCTTTTTTTAAACTAAGAGACAATAAGGGATCAATGTGTTCTCCCTCCTATATGTAGCTGGATGTGACCGAGAGTAACATCAGGAGTGAGGGATGAAGTTGTTAGGTTAGATTTTTCTTTTTTTTTTGATAGAGATGGGGGAGGGGACATGCTGACACACCTCAAATTAGTTACCTTACGCAGCCATTTAGTCTTCCTAAAGGTAAGTTGGTCTCTACTCATGTCCTGAGAAAATCTTATAAAAAATTTACATTTCACTGACCTCATTTCCTTCCTCAAACTCTGGTAATCCATTTATTCCTTGATCCAAACAGCAAACCCCATTTTCTTTACTTTGACAGCAGCCAGAAGTCTAGTGGGTGAAAAAAACAAATAACCAAGAATTTATTGTTGATTCTACTAAATATTTTTTCGGCTTTATTGAGATATAATTAACAAATAAAATTGTGTATATTTAAAGTGTACAACATGACTATTTGACATGCGTATACTTTGTGAAATGATGACCACAACCAGGTTAATTAACACATCCATCACCTCACATAGTTAACCATTTGTGTGTGTGTGTGTGTGTGTGTGTGTGTGTGTGTGTGGTGAGAACACTTTAGGTCTACTCTCTTCACAAATTTCAAGTACACAACACAGTATTATTACTATAGTCACCAGGCTGTAAAGATCTTATAACAAAGTCTGGCACATGGCAATAAATATTAACAATGGTTTAATATTTAATATTTAATTAACAAGAAATAATTTATTAATTTATTATTAATAGTTTATTAATAAATATTAATAACAAATATTATTATTATCACTCTGTTCTTATGATACACTGCTTTCATCATTTAAATTCCAAAGGGCCATCTTATGTCCCTCATTTCAACATTGTTCATCTATTCATTCAACAAGCATCGATTGAGTGCCTATTCCATTGGTGCAAAGTGACTCAGCCTCTGCGTCAAGCAGACCACCTTCTGGTGAAGAGATGGAAGAGCAAATGGGCAATTACACCACCGTGTGCCCAGCGCTGTGATAGGGGTGTGCTCAGAGGGCTGCGGGAGCAGCAGGGCAGGGTACCCAACCCAGACAAGCAGGTCAGTTAAGACCCCTTGGAACAATGACCCACAGCCAATGTCGAAGTGCTCACGTGCTGCCTTTGTGGCTACCAGGGCAAGCTCAATGAACCAGGGTAGGCGCCCTGCTCAAGATCAAGTAACAAACAGCAATTATGGACCTTGAGATAAGAAGTAGCCCTGCATTAGTGACAATGGGCTATTTTCCTAATCACACCTGCCAACCCGCACCATTTTGTTTCATTGAGGAAAAAATATACTCAGAAATGTATTCCTTTCTACTCACTTTACAGAAAGTCTTGCATGCATCGATTATGGGCCTGTATCCAGTGCAACGGCACAAGTTACCTGAAAGGGAAAAACCCAACTCTGTTAATCAAGGAACCTAGAGAGAGGCACCGTCTGCCAAATGCATGCTGGAAATAAGGACCCCATCCAAGAAGGAAGCCCTGTTTGACATTTTGGTCCCCAAATCCACAAAGTCGGATTTTTTTTTTCGTCAGCTACTTGGGATACCTGGTTGATAGTCTTGAGGTAGTCTAACAACTCAGCTATCTGTACTTTCTCTCTGTAAACAGTTTTTATATCCTCTGCTTGTGATAGGTGCTCAAAGAATACAATGATTTCAAGCCAAGAACTCTTGGTCTATAGGCACACTCAAGAGCTAAGCTTCACAACCCAAATGCCCATCAACAGATGACTGGGTTAAGAAGATGTGGTGCATATACATATAATGGAATGTTACTGAGCCATCAAAAAAGAATAAAATACTGCCATTTTCAGCAATGTGGATGGACCCAGAGAATGTTATACTAAGTGAAATAAGTCAGACAAAGACAAATACTGTATGATATCATTTATATGTGGAATTAAAAAAATAATACAAATATACAAAACAGAGACAGACTCACAGACAGAGAAAACAAACTTTGGTTACCATAGGGGAGAAGGAAGCAGAAAGGCAAATTAGAAGTATGGGATTAACAGATACAAACTATTATATATAAAATAAACAACAAGGATTTACTGTATAACACAGGGAATTTTACCCATTATCTTGTAATAACCTACAATGGAATATAATCTGCAAAAATACTGAATTACTATGCTGTACACCTGCAACTAACACAATATTGTAAATCAACTATACTTCAATAAAAATTTTTATTTTCCATATGTAGTAAAAGACAATGTAAATAAAGCTGCATTGTACATCATTTTTTTTGATATTTTAAAAAAAGAGTTAAGCTGCAGTCGATAGAAAGATCAAAGGCATTATATAGCAGCAAAGATAATTTTCAAACTCTGGAAGCAATTGGGCACACAATTTATTTACAGTAAACCATTAGGCCAGTGTTCCTCCACAGTGGTCCATATCCCATGTTCTCCTCCAATCCCCAAATCTGGCATCTATTTAAAACACAAAGCCACTGAAGCCAGCTGTCTGGGGTTCGGTCCCAGGAATCTTCATTCTTTACAAACTCCTATGTAAGTCTTAAGCACCCGAAAATTTGAGAACCCCATGTCACTTGTTCACATCACAAACGGCCACGAGATCAAATGCATAATAAGACTTAAGGGAAATAAGGCA
Source organism: Mesoplodon mirus (assembly GCF_964341445.2). Lineage (NCBI taxonomy): Eukaryota > Metazoa > Chordata > Mammalia > Artiodactyla > Ziphiidae > Mesoplodon > Mesoplodon mirus. Next base: position 35,655,338 of record NC_138984.1, read on the forward strand.
GAAGACAGTTTGTGTCTTATGCACCTCCCCTTTCTACTTCTGTTTAGTCTTGTCTTCCCTGGAACACTTTCGCAGAGGAGCTGAACACATGAGCTTTCGGCCCATGTAACATGGCAGAGAAATAAGGTCCCTGGGAGACAGCAGACAAGTAGAGCCATGGAGAATTTCACCAGAAATAGGATTTGGGAGGCACTTATTCTTTAGAATTGTTCAGAGTCTTGTTAATGAAGACCTCCCCCTATCCCCCGCTAAACACACACACACACACACACACACACACACACACACACTGAGTTCCTGAATTTGATAAACTAGCTCCAGATAAAGGCAGTTCTTTGAAATAAGTATCACCAGAAGATGTCAGTCTCTTTGATTTCATGTTGCACTCATCAGGAGCCCTCTGACAACTTCATATTGCCCTGAAAGCACCCACCTGATAGGAGAGAGCAGCATGTGGAGATAACTGGACCCTTTCCAAGGGTAAATGAATAAACTGGCTTTGTAATTATTATTAAAATAAGCACACAATAAAAAAGGGAGGAAACTCTTACAGATTAAGAGAGACTTGAGAAATATATCAGCCAAGTGCAATGTGTGGATCGCGTTTGAATCCTGATTTGAACAAACTAACTCCTCCACTTATTGGTGGCATCATTTTTAGTAAATTACTCTCTTTAAACCTCAGTTTCTCCATCTATGAAATGGGGGATAGTAATAATGCCTACCTTATAAAGTTATCATACAGAGTAAAGGAGGTAATTTTTATATAGCACTTAATGTAGTGCGTGGCACCTGATAAATGTCTCATGTTAGCTATCATTGTCAACATCATTTAAAACTTAAAGCACACACACATATAACCTACCACCAAGAGCATCAGTTAACTGACTCAGGGTGGGCTCTGGGTGGTTCCTCAGCAGCGTGTAGATGGACATCACCATCCCAGGGGTGCAGAAGCCACACTGTGTGCCATGACACTTGGCAATCCTCTCCTGGAAGCACAGAAAGGTTGAAAGGCAGAATCTTGGGCCTGACCCCAGACCTAATGAATCAGAACCTGCATTCTGACAAGATCTCTGGGCGGTTCACATGCACATTAAAGTTGGAGAAGAAGCCCTGGAAAATCCTTCTCAGCCTTGGTGTCTCCCTTTCTTGGGCTGGGGTGGCCATGATGACTGGTCCTCAACAGCTTTTGAGCTTCACTGAAGGTTCTCAGCTTTCAGAATCACCAGGGGAGCTTTAAAATTTCCAAGGTCCAAGCAGTACCCCAGACCATTTGACTGAGAATCTCTGGGGGTGGGGCACAGACATATGTTTTTTAAAGATTCCCAGGTGTTTCAATCTGTAGTCCAGAATGGGAAATCACCGAGATAAAGGAAGTCCTTCAAAGAAATGAACTGAATTATATTCAGGTTGAGGGAAAAAAAAACTTTTATTTCCCAAGTGCCTTTATCTGCCCACTATTGCCCTAACATTTCAGCACACAGGAATTCTTTTACAAAGTGCCATCATTAATCCAAAAAACAATCAAGAAGGAAACATTGCCTTGATTTTTCTTCCAAATCTCCCCCTAGCCCCCAGCCTGTTCTCTTTGGAGTCTAACTTCAAAGGTGCAACCCCATTTCAGAAGCCATCATCTGTCTACACTGCAGCCAGGAGATGGGCGGCAGGTACTAAATGAAAGGGTGTCTTCATGCCTCCGAACAGCGAGTCCCACAAGCATACCCAGGCAGAATCTGCTCCTTCTAGGTAAAGAGGTTTCATAGAAAATAAACAGAACCCAAGATTCCTTCAAGCACAGAGAATTTGAACTTTGGCCATTTTCTATGTTGCCCCTATCTTTTTCCTCTTCCACCCTCTCCTCTTAAGTAGTACTCATTAACTTAGATAAAAACAAGTAGCAACTGCATTTTTCTGGGCAATGTATAAATAATTGAAAGAGTCAGGAGTCTGAGGTGCCCTTTCATTAAGGCAAAGTTCTAACAAGGTGCCTCCTTAGGAGAAAAGCCTCAAAATTCATTAACAACTCCTATTATATATCTTCCAAACAAGCCCTAAATTTAACAAATCTTTTTGGTAGCTGAGATTTTCACTCAGCTTTAAAATCATGTTATTTTCCTCTTTATAGAAAAAAAATATTAAGATTATATCCCCCAAGGCACTTGGCTCTCATTTTTTTATAAGTTTGGAAAATGTAAAATGGACAGGTCCCATCTAATTAGAATATAGAAAACAATGCTAGTGATGTCAAGATTTTTTTTTTTTTAAAGAGAAAGTTCTCTAGTCTTTCAAAAGTATTTTTCTAAGAAGTCAGTCACATGTCCCAGGTTTCACTCCTGGCCCGCAGCTTGGTGTCATCTGTTGGCTGTGATCAAGCAGCAGGGCTCATTGCTCTACTGTATTAATTTCAAGAACTCATCATGTCATTAATGGTTTTCGAAGCACAGAAACCCTAGGAAGAAGAGGTGCATCCTCACCTGAACAGGATGAATCCTGGTCTTGGTGCTTCCTATGCCTTCCACTGTGGTGACGGCAGCCCCATACAGAGAACAGATGGGAATCAGACAGGCGTTGGCTGGATAATGTCTTCAGAATGAAAAAGAGAAGCACAAACTACACTGTATCCGGTGGGAAAGGAGCACCACCAACGTGGCAGGTTTTGTATAATGTCCCAGGTTTTGCATATACATTTTGTCCTTAGCTCATGGCCATTTTACAGAATAAGACTCTGAGGGTCAGAGTGAGTTGCTCAGGGTCACAGCTGGAGTGTCAGATAGGATTCAAATCAGGCCTCCTAATTCTAACTCCAGAACAGTTTCCACTAACTTTGTTTTTTTCTCTTGATTGAGGGGCTGACATTCTCCTCTCCAGTCACGTGTGACAATCACCTAGAGCATATTTCATCCTCCAAGCAGATGCTGGGCAAGGGGTTAGCTGGGCAATAAAGTTAAATTGATATTGTGCCTCAGAAGAAGAAATAGGGTGTGGATACAGAACTCCTCAATCCCACAAACCTACTGCTAGAAAATGTCTAACTCAAAACGACTCCTAAAATGTTCTATTTACCAAACAAAATTACAGATGGCCAATAAATATATGAAATGAACGTTCAACCTCAAAAGCAATCAAGAGAGATTCAAATTAAGCAATGAAAAATCATTTTTATCAAAGAAAATGACAAAGATTTTTAAAAATTGTAATATGCATTATTAGCAAAGGTTTGGGAAAATGGAATTCACATATTGCTGAAAAGAATGTAAACTGATAGAGCTCTTCTGAGAGACATTTTGCTGGAAGGCGTAAAAACTTAAAGATGCATTCACTCTTTTATCCTCTAATTCCATCTCCATGGATCTATCATAAGGAAATCATCACAAACATAAATATAAACATATATATACACATGAATGCTCACACTCCTTATAATAGTGAAAACCAAAAAATAATCTAAGTGATCACTATTTGGGGGTTGGTTTTGATACGCCCAAACAACAGAACATATACAGCCATTAAAATTATACTTATTATTTTGAAAAGATATTCATGAGAAGTTCAGCAAAAAATAGAGGTTTCTAAGCTGTATAGGCAGTATGCTTCCTTAAGTATACACACAAAAGAAAGACTGGAAGAATATTTTTCATTTATTAAATAAATGTAAATATTTATTGAGTGCCTACTGTGTGCCAGGTGGAGTACCAGGCACTAGGACTCACTGGTGAACAAGACAGATAAAATCCCTGCCTTTCCTGGAGGGGTGGGATAGGGAGGGTGGGAGGGAGACGCAAAAGGGAGGGGATATGGGAACATATGTATATGTATAACTGATTAAATTTGTTATAAAGCAAAAAATAAAAAATAAAGAATAAAAAAAAAATCCCTGCCTTTGTAGAGTATATATTCTAGTTGAGGGAAGATAGACAATACATAGGTACATAGACAATACATACATACACAAACATATGGTGAGAAGTGCCATGAATACCTTAATATAGGCGAAGGGAGTAGGGAGTTGCCGAGGTGAGATGGGGCACTGCTATGGAGAAGGTGGTCAGGGAGGGCTGAGAATGTAACATTTTTGCTGGAACCGGAATGATTTGATGCCCGTCAATGTATCCCCAATGCCTATCACAGTTCTTGTCACATAGTAGGTGCTCAATGCATATTTACCAAAGGAAGAAGAAAAACAAAGTTCAAAGCTACAAAAATTCAACCATATCTGGACTTTGCAGCAAGGTACCTTATCCTCTTGGTAATGGGGTTACATCGTGATATCATCACCGTGCAGGCACCACAGCCTCCCGCTCCACAGCCATATTTAGTTCCTGTGAGTCGGACTGGAAAAAGCACAGTTAAAGATAATGTGTTTTCCATAATTCTCTTTGTGAAATAGCTCTGACCTTAGGAGACAACACCATCAAAGACTCTTCAATGTACAGTTAAGTTTGATACTTATTTATCAAATAATGTATGTATGTCTTAGTTGCTATTATTTATAATCTTGTAAATTCTTGTTTTCCATTTGCGTGTTATATCTAGTCTCTTCCTTTTTAAAACAACTGGACCCCAGGTTGCCAAAAATAAGGCCAAACTTAAAAAAAGGAAGAGTCTACACATATAAGGCCTTGAGGATTTGAAGGTATGAGTACACTGCATATCTGTTCTTATCCTTATCTGTGTCTTTGATGACATACAAAGTGGAATGTCAAATTGTAAATAATTCTTAGAATATTTGTGTCATGTTATACAAGTGTGCCATATTTCTCTGCTTCTCAGTAGCAGAAACTGCTAGTTGTTTCCCAATATCTTTTCCCTCATTCTTTCTTGGTAATAGAAATCCTAATTTTTGAGCTACACACATGGTTGCCCAGAATTAAAAAAATACATTTTCACAGCCTCCTCTGATGATTGGTGGGGTCATTAACAATGTTGGCCAATGGATGTAAGCATAAAGGCTGTTTTTGACGTCCAGGAGGGAAATGTCCTCAAAGGGAGAGGGGTGCCCCTCCTTCATCCCTTACTTCTTCCTATTTGCTGGAATTCAGATATGATGGCTGGACCTCAGTTAGTCATCTCTGACCATGAGAAAGCTTCATGCTGGGGAGGGTGAAGCAGCAAGACAGAAAGAGCTTGGTTCCTGATAGTGTTGTGACAATGCTTTGCTAGCCTGGATCTACCTACCTTTGGAATTCCTTTGTGTGAGTATGACAACCATGAGAATGTGCCTCAGAGACTTCCTTCAACATAGAGGGTAACTGACCAAGAGACCCAACTGCTGCACTTTGATATCCATCACCCCACTTTTCATCAAGGCCATGCCTCGCATGGGCTGCTTCCCACCAATGGCTCAGTGCTATGCAGAGGTATGGGAGTCCTTGTCAACCATTCTCAGTGGCTTTGATGAACGTGCCTTAGACTGCACAGAAGTCTGAGACCCTTCAACTCAGCCTTCTCCCCCTCTCTTCCTTACAGGTCTCAGTCTTCTATGGCTGTCTCCCTATTTCACTCAGGCATTTTTCCTAATAAAACCCTTGCATATTTAATCTCATTTTTTGGTGTGTGCTTCCCAGAGAACCTGAAATAACACAATGAGAAAGAAATAAACTTCTATCTTGATTACTGCTATTGGGATTTTCTGTCACTCACAAGTGAACCAAATCTTAAATATCACATTGGTACCATGGATAACCAGGAAATTAGTATTAATTACTTTTATGTCCAAAAACCTTGAGGACTTCCCTGGTGGCACAGTGGTTAAGAATCCGCCTGCCAATACAGGGGACATGGGTTCGATCCCTGGTCTGGGAAGATCCCACATGCCGCGGAGCAACTAAGCCCGTGTACCACAACTACTGAGCCCACGTGCTGCAGCTACTGAAGCCTGTGCGCCTAGAGCCCGTGCTCCTCAACAAGAGAAGCCACTGCAGAATGAGAAGGCTGTGCATCTCAACAAAGAGTAGCCCCTGCTCGCCACAACTAGAGAAAGCCTGTGCACAGCAATGAACACCCAATGCAGCCCAAAATAAATTAAATTAATAGAATAATAATAAAAAAAACCTTGAATGACTTTCAGAAGATAGCTATTGATATTTTCTGAGTTGTGTGCTCTTTTGGGAATTTCACTCTCTCTGGGGGAAAAATGTACAAATTCCTATTGTCACACAAGTTTGCATATAATGTAGTGGGGTCCACAGACCTCTGGAAGCCCACTGGAGTTCATGCGTAGCAGGATAAGAATCCATTCCTTAGATGGCTTTTATTGAGAAAGTTTTTCCAAGGTAACATTTTCAGGTTTAATTTCTCTATTGTTCTTTCACTTTCATTTCAGGAGATTTCTGTGCTCTCTTTTTCTTTTTCTAAATAACTTTTATTATTTGTTTATTATTTTATTTTTTATTTTTGGCTGCATCAGGTCTTAGTTGCAGCATGCGGGATCTTTCATTGCGGCATGCAGGCTCTTCACTGCAGTGCGTGGTCTTCTCTCTCTAGTTGTGGCTCACATGCTCAGTAGCTGCAGCTTGCGGGCTTAGTTGCCCCACCGCATGTGGGATCTTAGTTCCCCGACCAGGGATCAAACCGCGACCCTTGCATTGGGAGGTGAATTCTTAACCACTGGACCACCAGGGAAGTTCCTGTGCTCGCTTTTTCTAATGGGCATGATGATTAGTCCTTGAAGGTAGAATATCAATATTGTGACTCTTAATTCTAAAGGATGTTTAATTAAGCCATTTTAGCACCCATTGCTTTAATTCCCATTGTTAGCTTCTCCATTTTATTCAATGTATTTAATGCCAAAACAGAGATTAGAAAGAACTTGGTTCTCTGATAAGCACAATTGTTCAATGCCTACAAAACTCCGATCTAGGACTTTCTTAAAAATGAACATAAAACCGTAGTAGGGAATATGACTCAGTGTGGCTCTAAAAAGATATCTGAAATATCACTTGATGAGGATATCAGGGATATACACACATACACACATATACACACTCAAAGCAAAGGATACGCTTCTTCCTCAGATATGGTAACAGCATTGTTTCAGGATCAACATTTTTTTCTATCACCTGTACCAAAAGAAAGAGTTTAACTCACAAAGCTGAGAGAACTAGAATATTTACATTGGGGGCTCATGCTAATTTCATGCACTCTTCTACTCATATTCTAAACTTGATTTAATGTTTACGGAACACCTGTGATATACAAATCACCTCTCTGAAGTGTGAAGTCTACATCTTGAGCCCGGCCACTACTTTGCCACTGTCCTTGGTCCTGAATTATCACTGTTCTCTAAGGCGGTGGGTGTTTCTACTAACAAAACATTAGTGACTCCTGTCCAACTTCTCCTAGAAAGTCTGAAGCAAGTGAGGGTAAAGATAACAGTAGAACTGAATATAGGAGGGGGAGGAAGAGAAAGAGAGAGGTGGGGGAGGTCTCCTGGACTAGAACAGTCTCTGAGAAATTGATATAGTTTTTTTTTTTAAAGACTTGTTTGTTCACCATGTTCAAAGAATTACATTTTCCAGAAAGAGATCACAACCAACCATGGCTCCCAAATCTAAGAGACAAAGGAGAAGATAAAATGATCCAAAGATGTGCAAGCAAAGACACACTTTAAGAAGTTTGTGTGGGCGGCCTAGCAGCATGGCAGTTAGAACAGCAGCACCCAATGGATGGCATGACTGAAATGTCACGATTGGTTATGTTTTCCAAAGTGATCGTGTTTTCTCTTTTTTGATGACAAATTTGGATTTCTTTTAGATTCACAAACAGAAGCATGATTTACTTCACAATTTCAGAACTAGAAATCATCCTTCACCATGTTATACTAATTTTCCCTTCTGGAAAGTAGGTGACAAGGGGACACATGCTTCCTCACCCTTAATTCTAAGTGGCCATAGTCCGGGCAAAGTGAGGCACATGCCAATTACCAAGGTCAGATCTGTGCCCTAGAGGAATGTGCAATATGGTAAGAGAGAAGTGATTATGTGTGTGTGTGTGTGTGTGTGTGTGTACACATACTAGAATACAAGGAAAACTGTGGGATGTCCCCAGGCATCCCCAACTAAATTGGTCCTCAAATGGAACTCTTTATTTCCCAAACTTACTTCTTCCTTTCTTTTCCCTAACTTGTTTAATAGCCGTACCATCTGCTAGGTCACCTAAGCTTAAAAAACTGCGCTACCTTCGACATTTTCTTTCCTTCAATCCACCACAGTCAGCATCATCAAGTCCTGTCATTTACACTTCCAAAACGGTTCTCTAAACACCCTTCACTTCTACTGTCACTCCCTGAAATCCACCCTTATCACCTCCAGCCTGAACAATGATAACAGCTGCCTAACAGGTCTCCTGCCTCCATTCCGGGCAGCCACAATGCCACCCTCTATACCACCACTTGAGCAACCTCTCTAAAATCCAAGTCTGATCATGTCCTGTATCTGCCTAAATCCAACACTGGCTCCTGGATGCCAAACTGCTCTGCTGGGAATTCCTGAATCACTCAGGGTGCTTGTTAAAATGAAACCCCTATCGAATCAGGATTTCTGGGACAGGGAACCAGAAAATGTGCATCTTTAATGAATACACTGAGCGGGTCTTAGGTGAATTTCTACTCAAGAGCTCCCGGAACACAAGAAGAAATTCAAACTCCTGAGCATAGCCTACAAGGCCTCTTTGAGAAACTTTCCATCATTTGTCATTCAACCCATGCATCTTGAACTCTGGTCACGTGGGAGAACTGGCTGGTCCCAGCAGTGCAGGGACTTTTACCCTTAACTACATTTGCTTATAGGATTCCCTCTGTCCTGAAAGTCCTTCCTCTCTTCTCTACTTGGCCGAAGTTTGTATGCCACTCAAAGCCCTGCTCAAATGTTCTTTCCTGTGGGATGTGCTGCCATTTAATATATGCTTCCCACTCTCTGCTCCAAGAAACAGTCCTCCTCTGTGCTCCCATGGTCAACATCTACACATCTTTCACAGAACGTGTTACTCGGCAGCATAATTAGTTGTGTATGTATAAGCCTCTCTTGATCCTGAGAGAAACCACCTTCCATTATTCTTTAGGTCAAACACTGAACTAGGTGCTGGGGATATATGATAAGGACATAATAAATGTTAATCTAAATGAATAACTTGATATGTACAATTTGCTATGAGAACACTAAGGAAGGAGGGATGATTTCTCACAGGCTGGGACTTATGAACAGAAGAAAAGAAAGAAAAACAGAAGAACCAGTAATGGTGGCAGAAACTACTGATTGTCTATCTCAGCATGCTTTCTCCCTTTCTTCCTTCCTGCTGTCTGTAATAAAGATCACGTGGCTAGAATGCCAGCAACCATTTTAGACCATAAGACAACACATTAATGGCAACAGGGGAAAAAAAAGAAAAGAAACTTGGGTCTCAGATGACACCAAGAAGCCTCTAGACCAGCTCTGCAATGACTATCCCCAGATACAGTATCCTTTATGTAAAAGTAAACATGAATTATATCTTTTTTGAACTACTTAGTTTTGAATTTGTGCCATTTGCAGGTGAAACTAATTCTAATTCATACATAAGATGGTGAATCCTCAGAAGCCCAACCTTAATGGAGAGACAGGATCTGGGTAATAAAGAGCACTTCAGGCTTGAGATATATTTGTATTTTCATAAGGAATTAATGGCAGAGCAGGCCTTGCTTGCTTGGGTATTTGTTCCCGGAGATGTCTCAAGAGATTTGTTCCCGGAGATGTCTCAAGAGTGGACTTTGGCTCAAAGTGCCACTGGCTTGAAATGTGTTTACTTTTCTTGACTTGGTGGATGGCACATTTGGAGGAGGGAAGTGGGGCAGGAATCTGGCATGTACCCTGTCCCGGCAGGTCTTGGAGTGAAACAGGGAGGTCAGGACTCAGATGGTAGCTGGCAGGGGGCGGGGAGGGAGGGCGGGAATGAGGGACAGAGTTATTCTCACTGACTCTGGTTGGGAGAAATGATGCCAGCTCTCAGCTCAGGGTCATTGCATGTTTTTGTCTCAGTAAAGCCTTGCATGTTGCAAGGGTGGCATGTGTCCCTCTGTATCTCCACTGGCCCTTTGGGAGATAAGTTCACATTGCACAAGGCTGACAAATCACTTTCCTCTGTGCAGGGCTTGTGACTAGTGCATGAAGGGGGCCTTGCCAGATACAAGACAGAGGCAGAAAGAAGAAAGAGAAGGAGATCAGGAGGAGAGAGAAAGGGGTAAAAGAACAGAAAATAAGGAAAGCTGAGAGGAAGAAGACAGGAGAAAGAGGTGTGTATTGTGGGACATGGTGAGGAGAGAAAGAGGGAAAGAGGCCTGAGGGGACAACCAGTGAGGAGGCCCTCAAGCTGCTGAGTGTTAGAGCAGACAGTACAGGACTCAAATCCACGCCTCACCATTTCCAAAGCCCACACCTTCGATCTCTACGCCTCACTGCTTCATAAAACGAGTTGCTACGGTTCCTGAGATGTGTTGAGAGTGGCATCCAGGATGTAATTTATTCCTGGGTTCTGCCTCCCGCAAACTCCGTGTTAACTGGGTCACCTGCTTTGGAGGCTGCTGGGTGAGAGTGAGATTTCAGAAATCTCTCCGCAGCTAGATCTCTGACCAACATGCATGGCCTTAGCCCCTACCCAATGACACCTTTTGGCGACTTGGGGGGATTCTGCAAAAAACCCAGACGGGAGGCCAATGACATCACCCAGAGTCTCCTAACTGGCTTCAAAGCTTCCTTTCAAGGGCAGGATTTTAATCCCAGAGGTTATGTTTGACTTCAAGACCCCCTCTCCTGGTGGCTTTCTTCTCTCACTTTTCTCGACAGCCACTCACCCTCTGAACCAGAGACTTTATTCTAATTCTATCCATGTGGCAATCAGGCTTGATTTCTGGGATTGAAGCACACACCTAACAGAATTTGGAAGGGAGGGGCAGGAATGGAAAAGGGTGACATAATTTCTTTTAACAGGGTAATTGCAAAAACTAAATCAATATTTCTAGAATGCACTTTCCAAATGATCACAGGGCTTTTGGCCCATAGATAAAACAAGCCCACAGATAAGGACCAGCTTATCTATTTTTAAAAATCAACAGAGCACGGGCTTTCCTGGTGGCGCAGTGGTTGAGGGTCCGCCTGCCAATGCAGGGAACACGGGTTCATGACCCAGTCCGGGAAGATCCCACATGCCGTGGAGCGGCTGGGCCCGTGAGCCATGGCCGCTGAGCCTGTGCGTCCGGAGCCTGTGCTCCTCAACGGGAGAGGCCACAACAGTGAGAGGCCCACGTACCGCAAAAAAAAAAAAAAAAAAAAAAAAATCAACAGAGCACCAACTATTATTAGCCATTCTGTTAAAAGTTCCACTACAGTTTGTTTGGGAGCAGGGGAGGGAGGAGGGGGAGAAGCAGCTAGACTCAAACACCTGTTTCCTCCTTTAACCAAAACCCTTTCCATCTCCTCCAGAGCCCCTGGCCACATCTCCAGCCCCACTGGCCTCCTTGCTAACCCCCCGAGCACGGAGAAATCCTCGTGTCTGAGGATCTTTGCACCTCCGCTCCCTCGGTCTGGAATGCTTTTCCCTCAGACGTCTGTTCCTCACTTCATACTGGCCACAACTCAAATGTCAGCCTCTCAGAAAGCCTTAAGCATCCATCCCGCCTGAAGAACCAGCTCTCGCCCCTCTCCGGCCCCTCACTCTGCTTTATTTTTTATCCTGGCATTTATCACTGCCTGGCTTGATACATTTCTATTTATTTATATGCTTGTCGTCTGTCTCCCCAGCACAACATAAACTCCGTGCAGACAGGGACTTGGTCATTTCTGTGCTCTGTTGTGTCCCCTGAGGGCATTGGAACACTGGCATAGAGCAGGCCCTTAAATAAATGGATTAAAAACTATCACTCTTCTTGAAGTAGGCAGTATTATCTCTGTTTAACAGAGGAACTGAGGCTAGGTTAGGTTGTCTCCCTAAGAATTGGAGCTGGAAATGAATACTTGTTTGTCCAAATATAAAGGCCAGAGCTGTGTCTACTATACCATTCAGTTATGCAAAAGAAAAAAAGAAATGACATCACGTGATCACTTCAAACCCAACTCCCATCTGCCATCCTCACCCTTATCATGGATCACGATCATAGCAGTCCTGCGAGGGGGTCCTAACGGCCCCCAGCGCGGTTCAGGAAAAACAGGCTCATCTTACCCAGGGTGGAATCCAGGCAGCAGGAACAGAGGAAGATTTTATAGGGTCTAGAACTTGCACAGTTTGGGGGAGGGAATCCTCTTTAAGAAAAATAATACAAAATCCAAATTCGAAATTAGGCTCAGGGCTTTAGAAGAGGCCTCACAAGTGAGAGGCCCTGATGCTTGACCTTCCTTAGCTTTCTGGTGAGTCCCTGTGCCAGTCAGGGAAAGTCGGGCTATCCCGGCCCAGAAGCAAGGATCACAGTGGGGCTCTGAAGGCCCCGGCGCGTGGAAAGGCCGCTATCACGGCCCTTGCTCCCTTGTCTGCTCTTAAGGAAGCCCTTTAACACTCCTGCCTCGGTTTCCCCCTTGCAAAGTGCTGGGAGAACATGAAGAGTGAGCAGTCTATGGTCACGTCTGTGGGAGTGTTTTAAAGGATTCCCCGGGCGCTTTGCTGCCTCCAAACATCGGACAATAGCTGGAACTGCCCCAGAGGATCTGCAGAGCCAGCACGGCTTCTGAGAGGGCAGCTGCTGCGCCAGCAGTGGGCCCACTAAGGACCTTCGAGTCCCCAGAGGAGGGTGTCGGCTCAGCGCTGCCAGGAACTAGCTGTGACTTTGGAAACGATGGGAGTGAGAGGTCTCAATGAATTCATTTCTATGGTCCTGTCCTGACTCCAAACCGGTCTCTGCTCATCCAAACACACCCAAGAGCTGAGGCCTAATGAAAGACCTTCCCGTTTGGGGGTGGGTTTGACGGAGGGAGGATTTGGGAGTGCTGACTCTGCCGAATAAGGACAGTCATTTCTCTTCCTGTTTATGGGGCAGGGTGCGGTTGATACTCAGCCTGTGCGTCTTGGAAGGAGAGGAGAAAGGAACATGAGGAAGGCGGGACCCAAAGATCCAGGCAGTCCCTGAAGACGCATCCTTTCCCTGCCCCGACGCGCAGGCAAACCCGCGTGCAGCCCAGGGCCCGGCGCGTGAGCAGCGCTCCAGTACCGGGGAGGTCCGGCGGGACGGCCGGGCAGCCCCGGGGCGCGCTCACCTTGCGGCCGTTCACGTAGAAGAGCAGCTCGGCCGTCCCGTCCATGGTGGCGGCCCGCGGTCCCACCGCGCGGGCCCGCGGTCCGAGGATCCCGAGGAAGAGTCGCCGGCACCTGGGACCCGACGACGCAGACCGGGCTGCAGAGGCCTAAATTCCAGCCACCCCCGAGGGATAAAGTCCCAATTCAGATCCAAAGTGCGGTGAGCGCCCGGCCAGGAAAGCTCTCCCACGGATATCAGGACGTCACTGCCGCGCTCCCTCCGGCCTGAGACCATTGGCTGAGACCCTCGTTCCCCCGCCTGCGGCGGTGGGCGTCTGCGCCCCACTCCCCCGCCTCTTAGCAGGTAGGGCGGGTCCTGTGACTCTCTTCGGTCGTCTTATATTAGTACGTATTTTAATGGCTTTCCAGCTAGATTTGAAGTCCTGGAACAGTAGGGGTTTTTTTGTACCTTTCCTGCCACCACGGCTGCCTCATCCTGTACTTTTAATAGTTGGTAAACAATCACATTCATTCCAGCTTTGCAGGAGAGGAATTTAAGGACAATGGATGGTTTTACAACTTTACCTCACAGTTTTACAAACAATTATTCCAGTTTTTTATATCAAGAGCTACCTTGATATAAACTTTTTAAAAGTTTTATCGTTATTCAGTTTATCCAGTAAATCACTATAAAGTTTATCTGATGAGTGTCAATAGAGATGTAAAACATCTCGAAAAACTTTTTAAAAATAAAACTTGGAAAATACTGAAAAGCATAAAAAGAAAAGTCACCTGTGTCCACAACTTAGAACTTACCCCTGTTAACTTTCTGAGTCTATTTTTACATTTTTGAAATCTGCAGTATAACACCTTTTAAAAGCTCAAATGGACTCACACTCTTTTCCAGACTTCTCTTAACATACCTAGAACATTTGCCATCTCATTTATGTAAACGTATACGTTATTGTGAAAATTTCTAAAATTTGTACATAAAAGAGTACAACTAGCGTCCCCATACGCCTGACTCACTGAGCTTTAAAAATTCGCAACATTTTGCCACACTCCCATGTCTCTTCTGGAGTATTTTAAAGCCAATGTCAAGCACATTATTTTACCCCTAAATACTTCAGTATACATTAAAATTTTTTTTCTTACAAAGGAAAATGCCATTATCAAATATAACAAAATAAGTATTTTAATATCTTCAAATTTCCCAGTGTCTTAAAAAAATGTCTTTTTACATTTGATTTCTACTTGATGTACGTCCTTGTTGTCTCTTCAGTCTTTTTAAATCTAGAATAGTCTCCTCATCCACTCCTCCTTTTTAAAGCTATCAACACGTTGAAGAAGAAGCCTAGGTCAGCTGTCCTATAGAATGAACATTTTGAATATGACTGGTTGCTTCTCCCTGGTGTTCTTTGTTCCTTCATGCTACTGACTTCTTGAACCCTGCTTACGGATCTAAAGCTTTGATTTAATTCAGGTTCAATTTTTTTTAACCATCTTGGGTTTTACAATTGTATCTCTTTTCGCTTATGCCAAAAATCTTGGTTCTAAAACTTCAACATAATTGCTTTATCTTGTCCTTAGATCGATTTCAAAACAACCACATCAATACTATGGCCGCAATAAGGTTAGTAAATAAAAGTTTAAGATTTCTTTACAGTTCTTTTATTCTTAGAGTATACCCTAATAAAGATACACATTTAAAATTCTTTTTCTAAGGTCAGTTATCTGTTTGTCACCATCTTGATAGTTTTCATTTTCACTTGTTTTTCAAGTTAGCTGCTCCCTATTGCTGCTTATGTTGTTCCTTTTTTGTTGTTGTTATTACAAACCATACCATAGTGAAATTTTTGTATTCTTTTCAAGAGAATTTTTGGTATAGTTACCTAAAAGTGGGATTGCTGCGTCAAATGATTTTATATGCATATGTATTGAATAATTTTGCTAGATACTGTCAAAACCTTTTCTATAAATGTTGTATCATTTTGCATTCCCTCCAGCAATGAACAGGAACCTCCCCAGGGAAAAAGGAAGAGGCTGGGATTATTAGAACTTGGAAACTTAAGAGGAGACCTCTGAGGGGAGGGCACTGTTCAGCTGCTGTTAATACCTCAGGAGGTAGGAAAAGGGCTTCCGGGGGTCAGTGGGCACTCAGATTTCAAATGATGGCGTGTGGCAAGGAGGGTGCTGCTCCCTCAGGCGCCTGGAGGCGGCTCCCTGATGAGCTAGGCCTGAGGCCCGGGAGTGGGTACAGCCCAAGCAGTGTGGGCTCTAGGAGTGCTAAACCAGCTGGTGACCGGGACCACGTGTCACCCCACTCCCAGCCCCCGCCCCCCGCGTGAAGCGCCAATGCTGAGGTGATGCTGAGGGGAAGAGCAGGCCAGCAGGAAGGAGCAAGTCCCTCTTCCCTCTTTCTGACTTTCCATCTCCTTCTATCGCCCCCTATTGACAGAAGCTTAAAAGTCAGCCAGCAAAGAAGAAACGTGATTTGCAGAGTTCTGGCATCACACAGCAAAGTATAGAGAGACGGGCTTAGAGTTGAGACAAGAGCTGGCACACATTCAAAAGTGGGGTTTATTCCACGAGAGCAAGAATTTGTTTCAGGATCAACAAATTAATGAATATAGTTCACTATGTGAATATATCAAAGGAGGATAATCATGTATCTTTTTGTGCTGGTTCATATTAAGCTACTGTGTTTTGACTTCAAACCCACACTTCTCTACTCCACTGTAAGGCTAAGCCTTGGCAAACCACATTTCTCCTTTGCCAGGTTCCCTTCCAGTCTCTGGCGATAGGTGATAGAGGGGAACTGGAAGGATGGAGGAGAGAGACATTTGCTGTTCCTGTTTGCTTCCTGTTCCTGTCAGCGTCACCACAGAGTGGTTCACGCGGCGGGAACAACTGACTTCAGCAGCCACAGCTGGCTCCAGTTCGCAGCTTCTCCACATTATCGGACCAGTCTTGTGTGGCCCTTCAGGGAAACAGCACCAACCAGTTGCACACCCTCCCCCTAGAGTCCTCTAAGCCTTTGAAGTCTTCCTCTAAGCCTTTAAGTTTCAATACTTCCATCCTTTTCTCTGTGTTCCCTCAGCCCCAGAGATGGTGGGTGCTTCCCATAGTTACTTCCTCTATGATACTCCCCTAGTCCCTTTTGCCCTTTCAGTTCTTGTTCAGTTCTCTAGAATATGGTTAACAATTTATATCTGTGGTTTTTATCTCTTGGCTGGACCCTAACTAATAGCCTCCATCAGCACCAAAAGTCACTTGACAAAATTCAACATTCATTCATAATTTTTTTAAAAAGCACTCAATAAAATAATAATCAATAGATAATAGTTTAATGTGATTATAAACATACATAACCAGCTCAAACCACAGCATCTTACTTAATAGGATAAAACCAGAGGCATTCCCATGAAAATCAGGAACAAGACAAGGATACCCACTATTGTCACTGCTATTTAACATTTAACATAAGGTAGCAGCCATGCAATTAGACAAGAGAAAGCAACAAGAGGCATTAAGAATTGGGGAGAAAAAGGGAGTAAAGATAGCTTGGTTTTCAGGAGATAGATCTAGAAAATACTGCAAACAATAACAGAGTTTATTTCCCATTTATATTACCAGGAAAAAAGAGAGAATGCCTAGGCATCAAGAAATGTGGAAAACCTCCATGAGGGAAACTTTGAAACTCCCACAAAGTCTCTATAATTTAAAGAGGATGGTAGTGGGGCATCAAAAGAAACACAGACAAGTAAAGGGAACAGAAAATTGAGAAATAAATTTAAGTGTACATGGAAATACAACATTGAAAAATGTGGCACTGCAAATCAGTAGTGGAAAACACGGACTTTTTAATTAATGGGGAATCATTTGGAAAAAGGTCAAAATTGCATTCGTATCTCACACCATGAAACAAAATCCACGTGAATCAGAAATTTAAATGTAAAAACAAAATGAAACCATGGGTAGATGTCTTTATAATATGGGAATAGGAAATTTGTTTCTTGCTGTGACCAAATTCCGCCAACAATAAAAGAAAAGGTTTATAAGTGTGATACATACAATGAAAAATAATTTGCATGGGAACAGAAAAAAAGAAAAGACAAACCTCATGGAAAGGAGAAAAAAATAGAACTAAACAATAGGAAACATAATACCAGAGAATGACTCTAGGAGGTCCGAAGCCTTAAAGTAATAGGAGTACAGGAAAGGAACAGACTGTCAGGATGCCAAGCTCTTAACCACCGTGTAAACTGTTCCTTTAATAAAGCCTCTAGCCTCCATTCAGCCAACACTGTTGATAATGAGTAAGTTCTGTGGGACTCTGTAGTCCTACAGCAGTTTCTCAAAGCTTGGTCCTAGGACAATCTGCCCCAGAATTATCTGCGGTGTTTGTTAAAAATGCAGATTTCTGGGCCCACCCTTTTCGTTGTCGGATATTATCTTAAGAAAACTTTTCCATATAGGCAGAATAGAATTTGACTAGTCATCTGAATACAGTAAGCTATGTTCATTAATCTCAGATAGGAATAGGATTTACTACTTAAAGTTATAAAAACCAAATTCAAAAGAGCCTGAGAGGTTAACCCCTCAGACAAGTCATCAGATTACACATTATGGAAGTAATACAGAAGCTGCAATTGAAGAAGTAATTTTGAAAGTTGAAGAACGAAGGGTGAAAGACAACTGGCCAGGGCAGAAGGTGACTTTTAAAATCTTACAGGTGTTCACATTTACTGAATGGTTTTAAAAACAAAACAAAACAAGATAGCTTGGTGTACAACAAGGTAACCAATGCAAAAGTATTTATAATACATTTTATTTGGTTAAAAGGCTAATAGTTATTGTGTAGTTAAAGGTTGGTTGAAAGGAGCTTAAATGAGCAGGAAGATGTTATAGGATGACCAAAATAATTTTAAAAGGTTAGTATTACAAAATAGCTATTTTATGCATATTATCTATACATAAGAATAAACACTCCATGAAAAGGCAGAAAATGAAAAAGAAAAAAAAAAACCAAAACTTTTTGTCATACGTTTCATCTTCTTGATCTTAGTTATACCCTTGTTTTGACTTCTTATGGTTTGAGGATTCAGAAAAACCAGAATGTATAAATTCACTCATCTTCTCATCTTCCTGCAAAGTAGAAAAAAAAGGAAGATTAACAATAATAACAACCTAAAGCTAATGCTTTTGCTGCAAAGTATGGAGAGGAAAATTGCTGCATCATACCAGTAGAAAGCAGTTTCCTCAAACCACAAAGCTTTGTCATATATTTAAAATACTCTATGATAGTGGGAATTATAAATAAGGTTTAAGAGAAATTAATCAACATAGATTTTACACATTTCATGATTTACTATATATTTCCTTTTATTATGAACTTTAGCATACATATAAGAATATATAAAAATGTACAATTTAAAAACTCAAATAAATGCTGATACACCTACACCCAGGTTAAGAAATAAACTCTTACCACACCTCACAAGCCTCCAGTGTGCCCCTTTCCAGTGTGCTCCTTTTTGTGAGACGAGATCACAGTTCTCTCATCTCCCAAGAAGTAACCACCAGTTTGAATTTAGTTCATCAATCCCTTGTTGAATAGTAGCAGAAACAGTGGGCATTCTTGCCTTGTTCCTAATTTAAGTGGAAATACCTCCATTGTCTCCTCATTAAACAAGATACTGCCTTCAGGATTAAGGTATGTATATACAATTTATCATTATAAGAAAGTATCCCTCAATGTCAATCGAGTGTTTTAATCATGAGTGACTTGAACTTCGTCAAAGGCTTTTATCAGCATCTATGAAAAAATCATATGCTTTAGTTTCTTAGGTTTATTAATATGGTATACGAGGATAGGTTTTCTAATACTGAACCAACCTTGCATTCCTGGAATAACCTTACTCGGTCATGGTATATGTTTTTCATAGCATGGTGTGGATATGCTTTTGTAATTGTGCCATGAACACTTGAGAGGAATATGTATTCTCTCTTATCAGAGTGTGGAGTTTGATATGTATACATAAGATTTACCCTATTCATTATGTTGTTTAGACCTTCCATCTCCTTACTTATTTTTTGCCCACTTTATTTGTTTTATACTGAGTATATTAAAATCTATTAGTGTGTTCCTATCTGTCTCCATGTATCTCCTGTAGTTTTTGCTTCATAAAAGTAGTTGTTCTGCTATTTGGTACATAAATATCATAACTATTACATACTCTTTGTGGATTAGGGCTTTTACTATTTAAAATGTCCCCTTTTGTTATGTTCAGTACTTTGGGACTTAAGAGATAAAGGCT
The DNA here is from genome assembly GCF_964341445.2 of Mesoplodon mirus. NCBI lineage: Eukaryota > Metazoa > Chordata > Mammalia > Artiodactyla > Ziphiidae > Mesoplodon > Mesoplodon mirus. The sequence goes on from NC_138984.1 coordinate 35,674,852, forward strand.
TTAAAAAATATATTTGTATTACCTTCCTGGTAACTCCTGCTGCTCCTACTCTCAACGCCTATGATGACCACTCCATAATATACTGTAAGCAGTTTCCATCAGTATTTATTCTCAGTGGGGGCCTATCAAAAGCTGTGATATACCTGCTGCATGCCATTCCCAATCCAAAAGGAAAAAAACAGCAGCTGGATTGTTATTACTCTTAGTATTTATACTAATGTACATTGTGATATTTGGTTTTAAAAAATTTGCCAACTAAACTGATTACCAGATAATCTGCATGCCCAGAAGATCTAAACTAAAATAGAATACTATTTCATTACAGCATTTTGCTGTATTTAGTTTAGAATAGGTAGCTCTTTTAAAAGAATTAATTAAATTAAGTGTTATTCAGCAGTAAAAAGGAATGAGAAAAGTCTCTACAGATTGATATGGAGTGACTTCCAGAACATACTGTTAAATGATAAGAAGCAAAGCCCAAAAAAGTAGTTAAGTATGCTACCTTTATGTAAGAAAAAGGGTGATATACATATATCTGCTTATTTGTGCAAAAGAAACACAGGGACAATAAACCAGAAACTAAAGGAACTGATTATCCACAGGAGGTGGTGAAAATAGGATAGAAAGAGGGAGTAATGGGAATGGGGTAGCAGGAATGAATAGAGTTGACACTTCTCGGCATATGCCACTTTGTATAGCTCTGACTTGTACAACCCAAGAAATGACTCACATACTCCAAAAGTAAACAACTAAACCTACCAAGATGTGGGAGAAGAAAATGGAATACAAACAATAACAAATGAATAACATAATTATGTTGAAGGTGGGTGGTAAGAAAAGAACTAACCTAAGACAAAAAGAACTGTACCTAAATGTTATGATCTAGTTAGTATGTTTCTCATAGGGTATGGGTCAGCAATTCTGAAACTACTTTATGTGTATGCTAGAATTGAACAAACAAACAAATAAATAAATATATCATAGATAATGAGAGCCAGGCTACTTACCAATAGCGAAAGAAATTACAAATAAGCAAAGCTAAAATGAACCCTGTGATGTTGAACAGGAATCAGAGGTATCAGTCTAAACTCAAGGTTTTCACTATACACACAGATAGATAAATATAAAAGTATGCATATTCATGGATTAGTATAATACATACATTTCCTAGCTCTGTCTGCTGATGGGGCCTAATATCAATTGCCCCTGTGGTAGACAGACTCTGTGGAGGACCCCGCCACGATCACTGCCTACTGGTGTTCATGCCCTTGTATTATACCCTTTCCTTGAGTATGGACAGGAGCTCTGAGTTGGATCTGACCAAGAGAAATGGCAACGGTGATGGGGTGTCTCCCTTTTGGGTATATGTTTCATTATATAGCACTCCATCTTGCCAGAGGATTTGCTCTAGAGACTCTCTCTGGTTTTGAAGTAAGTGGCCATGTTGGGAGGCCCATGGGGCAAGGAGCTAATAATGGTGGCCTCTAGGAGCTGAGGATAGCCTCCAGCCAACAGCAAAAAAGCTGGGGCCCTCTGTCCTATAACCACAAGGAAATGAATTCTGCCAACAATCTGTGTGATCTTGGAGGCGGATTTTCCCCCAGGAGAGCCTCCGGACGAGAATCAGCCTGGATGACACTGTGATTGCAGGTTTGTGAGACACTAAGCAGAGCACGCAACTTAGCTAAGTGCAGATTCCTGGTCCACAGAAACCAAAAGAAAATAAATGTGTGTTGTTTTAAGCCACCAGGTTTATGATAATATTGTTATGCAACAACAGATAATACAACACAACATAAGCAGTGAGAATACCTAGTGCCCAGATCTTGTATTGTACCAATGCTAATTTTCTAGCTTTGATAATTGTACTACAGGTATGTAAGATGCTAGAATTGGGAAAAGCTGGGTAAGGAACATATGAGAAACCTCTTACTATTTTTACAACTTTTTGGTAAGTATAAAATTAGTTCAAAATAAAAAGTTTAACTTACAACTCAATAGGAAAAAGATAACCCAACTGAAAAAAGGGCAAAGGATCTGAACAGACATTTCTCCAAAGAAGATATAAAAATGGCCAATAAGCACATGAAAAGATGCTCAATCATTAGTCATTAGGGAACTGAAAATCAAAACCATAATAAGATACCACTTCACACTCACTAGTATGGCTAGAATCATCAAAAAGTCAAATAATAACAAGTGTACTGGTGAGGATATAGAGAAATCAGAACCCAACAGAGTCCCACTGTTGGTGGGACTATAAGATGGTACGGCAGCTTTGGAAAACTGTCTCGCAGTTCCTCAAACGATTAAACATAGCTAACATATGACTCAGCAGTTCCACAACTAGGCAAATACCCAAGAGAAATGAAAATATATGTACACAAAAAAACTCACAAATGTTTATAGGAGCATTATTTATAATAGCCCAAAGGTGGAAACAACTAAATGATCATCAAAAGACAAATGGATAAGTAAAATGTGGTGTATATATACAATAGAATATTTAGTCATAAAAAGGAATGAAATACTACTCATACATGTTACAACAGGGATGAACCTTGAAAACATTATGCTAAGTGAAAGAAGCCAGTCACAAAGACCACATATTATATGATTTCATTCATATGAAATGTCTGAAGAGGATGTCTATAGAGACAAAAAGTAGGTGATTGGTTGCTTGTCTAGGGCTGGGGGATACAGCAATGACAGCTAAAGGGCATGGGGTTTCTTTTTGAAATGAAGAAACGTTCTTAAATTGACTGTGGCGATGGTGTGCGTATCTGTGACTCTACTAAAACCCACTGAATTGTACAATTTAAATGGGTGAAACATATGATATGTGAACTATAGCTCAATAAAGCTGTTTTTTAAAAAAGCCCTTGGTTAACTGGCTTCTCTTGTACCCTCTCTTGCATTGCTGCCACCTGCTGGTTATTGTTTTAAAATACCTGTCAAAAACGATCAATGTCTTTAATTTTATAAAAGCAAACACTGAAACAAATGCAAAGAGAAAATTTGAGGATACTTCTCTCTATCCTTTTGGAAATACCATCCCAAATATGATCAGGTTCTCTGAAATAGTAACTTCATTTATCCTTGGAAAAATAAGATTCTGAATAAAACATATGTAAAAGGCATTTGGACATTTTTTGAGATAATCAAGGAAATGTGAATTGGGATTTGCTATTAGATGATAGTGAGGAATTATTGATAATTTTGTTAGTTGTGATCATTGTTGTCCAGTTTTGTTAAGTTTTTATATTCTAGAGATATATACAGAAGTGTTTTAGGAATTAAATGACTCAATATTAGGGATTTGCTTTAAAGATACAACAACAAAAAACAGATAGCGGAAGTAAATATGGCAAAATATTGATAACTCTCAAAGCTGAGGGATGGATAAATGGTGGGGGGAGTACTATTCCCTCTTTTGGGGTATATGTTTGCGGTTTAAAAAAAAAAAGAAAAAGGACTATTATTCTTTGAGACCAAAGGACACATAAACACGCTGAATTCTCCTAAGGACAAGGTAGAAAATCAATAAATGGGGGTAACAAATAATGAGGTTTACAAATTATAGGCAACAAAAAAAATTTTTTAAGCCTGTTCAAAGAATAAAAGAAGACATTTCTTCAAATCTTACCCAGGTCATACTGTGGTTGTTACATGTCAACAATACATGCTTCACTGATACTCAGAAGTGTTCAAATACTAATTCAGGCAGGAATCTTTTTGAAAGCACGTATTTTAGAGTACCGCACTGAAATCGCTTTTATGTCATTGAAATACTCACCCTTTGAGACTTGGCTCTTTTAAAGAGAGAGGAGTACATCTTCTTCTTCGGCTTGACAGCTCTGAAGATAGATCTTCTAACTTGTTTTCAGATTTAGCAGTGTTATTTGAAACAAAACTGGTATTTGTCAAGTCCTGTAGCATTCTAACACCTGAAAAGAGTATTGTTTTCAAAAATATTTTTAACAGTATATATAGAGATATGGAACTACATATAGGATATTTACTGGTTTGTAAATTATTGGTAGCAAATTTTTAAACTTAATAATCAAGTTATAATGTTAAATTTTACAAAAGTAGCACTGAAATTATCTGTAAATCAGTTTTTTTTTTAGCAATAATGAGAGGAAAAGAGACCTACCATTTAAGACAAACTAGCAAGTAGTAGCCTGCAATATTTTTATACTGAAATCACATTTAGGCTGACAGAAATTCTTCATGAATTCAACTCTAGTCACCGAATCACGCAAATTACTGCACATTCATTCAACATTTGTCATCGACTGCTCACGCTATGAAAGGCACCATGAGGAACAGAGATGAAAGACAGCTCACCAGTCTCTAAAATGTCCTCCAACTCTAGACCTTGGCACTTCTTTTGCGTCAGTATTCCTTTTACCTGAAGTCTTATCCATAAAAATCCTAGTGTTCTATATACATACATTGAAATGTTAGGCTCCCAGTAGAAAACTTTAATTGATACGGGAATGTCTAATGTTGCAAAATTGCTAACAACAAAAGAATGTCAATGTTAAGGGGAAAAAGTGAGGTAAGTAATGTTATATATAGTATGATTTCAAGTATATATTTTAAAATGCATAGATTCAAGCCTGCATGCATATGCCAAAATGTTGACTGCAGTTCTTCTGGGTGATTGTTTTTTCTACTATTTTCTGATTCTCTACTTTCAATTTTCTGCAATGAGTATTATTTTAATAACTGGGGAAAATAAGAAATAAACACTAAAGGTAAAAATCCTACCTATGCTTTAGGGCTTAAAATGCTATCTATTTGATGATGCCTCTGCAGATTCCTCTAGCCAAAATTATTCCCCATCATTACATCCCTTAACATGTGTGGTTTTATTAAAGCATTTGCCATATTTAAACACTGTACCTGTTACTTTTCCATACATGTACTCTGAGGAAAGGGAGTTGGTATTATTTTTTAATCTTCTAAAATACCTAGAATAAGTGTTGATCGTATTAAATATATGCTATTGGAGAGAGTCCCAACCTTAAGAAATTTGCAATTGTCTTTGGTAAAATCAAACCAGGGCAATTCATTATTATATGCATTTAAAACACCCAATTTCCTTCAAAAATATGAAAAAGGAAATTATCTGCCTAATGCCATTATCAGACTACTTTGTGCTAAAGGCCAAATACATTTTTTAGTGTATAAATGTCCAAGCCACTCTCATTGTTATCTTCTCAAAGTATTAAACTTTCTTTAAATTCCTCCATATTGCTTCTACAGATCAGGCTACACAATTATACACTGTTTTAAAATTCCATAAAAATCCGTTGTAACAGGAAATGCTTTACTGGTTAAATGAAAAAATATATAGAATTTTAAAACTTGATCACTTCAGGTATGGACATACCTATTTCTGATCTTTGTGTTCTCTGGTTGACTTTAAATTTCATCTTTTTCATCTTCTCATGCACATCATCACTTATTTGAAAGATGGGTGAGCTCTCCAGAGCAAAATTTTCTTTCAGATTTTTACTAGAAGAAATACTCATAGGTTTTGAACCCTCAGGAATACTGTTAAAGGAAGAATCTTGTCTGTTAGGTGAATTCATCTGAGATAAAGTTTTCAACATTTTTGTGTGAAAGTCTGGCTTAATTTTGACAATATCCTCATTTTCCAAATTCTTTTCCTTAACAGCATATTCAGATTCAACTGATATTCCCTGAACGGTGTCAGATATTATCTCCATTAGTTCATGACTATCTGGAGAAGGATCTACGAAGGTCTTCCTTTTCTTTGATTTGGATGTCATTTTATTTACTTTTTTGACCTGGCACTCTCCTTCCTTTGTCACTTCCATGAAGGGGATATCTCTCTTTTTATTCAGAGTTGTAGTGCTTTGCTTTGGATTCTTATGTAGTTCCATTTGGTTTCCAGGGTCAGAATCTGTCTCATCAGTAGTGTGTTTTAAACCTGCTTCTAAGGAGACAGACGTCTGTGAAGAACCTGTTAAGTGCAAAATAGGTTTATTGTTACCTTTTGCCAAAATGTTCTTTGCCTTGCCTGATGATTCTTTCCCATGCTTTTTAACTGGTTTGTAAGGATTTGAAATTTGACCACAATTTTCTTTTTCATTATTGTTGATTTCCATACAGTATCCACTAATACCTTGGCCTTCAAGTCTTTGTTTAGATTTATTTATTTTAAAATTAAGATCTTTTGTATAGCTTTCTTGGCCATGCACATCTTTATCGTTATCCTCATATATCTGGTACATTTCAGAAATTATTTCTGTCTTCCGATTTACTTTCTGCCTAAGCTTCTTATTTGTTTTTGATTTATTCTGCTGAGCGGGTTGCTTATCAGTGACATGCTTTTTCAAATCCAATGTATTCTGGGTCTTATATAAATTTCCATTATTTTTGGTGGGAAGATAAATCGTTTGAAATTCATTTGTGACTTCTAGGTTTTCAGAAATGGTTTCTTTATCCTTTGGGGTTAGGGAAAAGAAGGCACCTTTTACTGTGTCATGTACACCTTTGTCGTTAAATTCATTTTTTTGGTTCATTTCCAAAATTATTTCTGTCTTCCGACTTACTTTCTGCCTGAGACTCTTATTTATTTTTGATTCATTTTGCTTCCCAGTATCAGTAGCATGCTTTTTCACCCCTAAAAGGTTTTGAGTCTCATAATCACATGGATTCCTATTACCTCTGAGGGAAGGATCAGCTATCTGAAACTCATTTGCATCTTCTAGGTTTTCAGGGATGATTTCTTTATCTTTTTGGGTTAGAGAAAATAAGTTACCTTTTTCTGGGTCATGCATTCCTTTGTCATCATTCTCATATATTTGGTTGATTTCAGAAATGATTTCTGTCTTCCGACATACCTTTTGCCTAAGCTTCTTATCTATTTTTGATTCATTTTGACAAGCAGGTTGTGTATCATAAACATGCTTTTTCACCCCCAAAACATTTTGAGTGTCATAATCATATAGGTTTCTACTATCTTTGGAAGCAAGAGCAGGTGTGTGAAACTCACTTGTGCCTTCTAGGTTTTCAGAGATAAGTTCTTTATCCTGGGTTAGGAAGAAAGAGTTACCCTTTTCTGGGCAATACCCACTTTTGTTATTATCTAAAAGATTCACTTTGGAAATTATTTCTGTCTTCCTATTTACTTTCTGCCTAAGATTCTTATTAATTTTTGATTCATTTTGCTGAACAGGGTACACGTCAGTGATCTGCTTTTGCAGACCCAATACATTCTGGGTCTCACAATCACACAGGTTTCCATTATTGCTAGTGGAAAGACCAGATTTTTGAAAGTCATTTGAAACTTCTAGGTTTCCAGAGACGATTTCTTTATCCTCTCGGGTTTGGAAGGAAAAGTTACCTTTTTCTGGGCCTTGCACATCTCTGGCATTATCCCTAAGTATTTGGTTCATTTCAGAAATTATTTCTGTCTTCCGATTTATTTTCTGCCTAAGCTTCTTATTTATTTTTGATTCATTTTGCTGAGTGGGTTGCATATCAGTGACATGCTTTTTCAAATCTAACATATTTTGGGTCTCATAATCACATAACTTTCCATTATCTTTGTTGGAAAGATAAGCTGTTTGAAATTCACTTGTGACTCCTAGGTTTTCAGAGGTGGTTTCTTTAACCTTTTGGTTTGGGAATAAGTTATCTTTTTCTAACGTATGAATCACAAATGTCTGTCTAGAAGTCTTACTTTTCTTATAAGCTAGAGAACTTGGACCCATATCAAATTTACTGTCCTGCTGGAATTTATCTGAACTTTGGGAGAAAGAGTATGTTTCCTCTTGATCATCTGTTACATGAATTCTTCTCCTCTTTTTGTTATACTGTGTACTTTGTCTGTCATCCTGATCAAAGCCATTATGAAGGGTTATTTTCTTCAGCATGTTCAACTGAGTCAGCTGTTCAGTACTGAAAATAAAATTTGGTTCTTCTGAATCCCCTTTGCCATCCAGGACAACAGATCTTCTTTCCAGTCCATTTTTGATCTTTTCCTCAATATTCACATCTGAACTATTTTTAAATTGTCTCTTTGATCTTTCTCTCTTTTTTTCAGAGCTTGGATCTTTCACTTTTCTGAAAGTTTTCATTCCACAATCATTTGGTTTTTTATTATCTCTTTTATTTTTAGTGCCTGTTGAAACTGTAACAATTTTGCTTACTTCACTAGCAGTTAAATCCATGTCATCATCATACACAGTTTTTTGCAACTGAAAGTCATCAGTACCCTGAACTGGATTCATGCCCTCTGCAATAGGTTCACTTGCAGACTCAGATGAGGCAGGAAGGCACATTATGTTTCTTTGCATTTTAATATTTGCTTCGTTGGTACAATCTTTTATTTCATTATTCCAATTTAATATTGGACTTGAAATCTGTTGTTGATCCAAATCTGTTACACAGGGAGTGTCTGCAGGATTATTTGATTCCCAAGATGATACATGTTTTTTCCTTTTAGTCACATTACTAGGAGATGACTTTTCTCTGTGGCTCATCGACTGGGCATTTTTCATCTCACTCATTAGAGAACTCCTGGAACTTTGGTCTGAGTGGGAATGGCTTTCTATAAAATAAAGGGAAACAAAATTCAGAAATAAGTAGTAACAAGGAATTTATTATTTTAAACAAATGAGATTAGGAATCAAACTGTTTCAGAGAGAGGATTTCTGACAATGTGTTCTCTTCAGATACTAATATTATGAAGAATCTATGTTGATAAAAAATAAAGTAGGGGATTTCCCTGGTGGTCCAGTGGTTAAGAATCTGCCTTTCAATGCAGGGGATGAGAGTTCAAGCCCTGGTCAGAGAACTAAGATCCCACATGCCGTGGAGCAACTAACCCCACGTGCTGCAACTACTGAGCAAGTGGGCCACAACTAGAAAGCCCACGTGCTGCAACTACAGAGCCCACACGCCACAACTACACAGCCCACGCGCTCTGGAGCCTGTGTGCCACAACTAGAGAGAAGCCCGCGTGCCACAGCAGAGGATCCCACATGTCGCAATGAAGATCCCGCATGCCACAACTAAGGCCCGACACAGCCAAAAATAATAAATAAATAAATATTTAACAAATAAATAAAGCAGAACTGAATGGAGTAGTCATAAGTCACATTTTACATTTCTATCTACAGAAAATATATACTGGGAATTCACTCTGCCTTGGCCTCAGCAGTAGAGTGGAGAATAGCCAACAATAGAGCCATTAACATTAACGTATGCTTCTAAGTGAGAGGAGTCTGGGAAATGAACCCAAGTAACAGTGATAACTCTGATAAGGATTACTATCAAAGTTTATAAAAATTATATATACACAGTCATATACCTTTTAGAAAGGAAAAATAATTCAAACTCCAAATTCAATATAGTTATGGTTCCATATCCCAATCTGAAATTCTATGTCAAATATATAAACCAGACTACACCACAGGATTATTATTTTAAAATACCATATAACTAAAATGTAAGTGTCATCATTTTTTCTTGCTCAACCATCACCTAGGCTCAAGTTCTTGCTTTATCACCAATTGGTTATGATCTTGAAAAAGTCACTACACGGATCTAGAACCTCTATTTTTATATCTATGAAAAAGAGAAGATATAACTAAATAATATATCATGTCTTTCAATTCATAAGCTAAGATACCAAGAAAAGCTCTTTAGGCCAGCTCACTTCTAAATACTGTTTCCAGAGTAGTAGTATTAGGCCACTGTAGACCTGACATTTGTTGGCATATTTACTTCTTTCTGGCTGCATTGGGTCTTCGTTGCTGCGTGTGGGCTTTCTCTAGTTGTGGCGAGTGGGGGCTACTCTTCATTGCGGTGCATGGGTTTCTCATTGCAGTGGCTTCTCTTGCTGTGGAGCACAGGCTCTAGGCACACAGGCTTCAGTAGCTGTGGCACACGGGCTCAGTAGTTGTGGCTCACGGGCTCTAGAGCGCAGGCTCAGAGTTGTGGTGCATGGGCTTAGTTGCTCCATGGCATGTGGCATCTTCCTGGACCAGGGATTGAATCCATGTCCCCTGCATTGGCAGGCAGATTCTTAACCACTGTACCACCAGGGAAGTCCTGGCATATATACTTTTAAACTAATTTTTTCACCAGAAATTTTAAATAGTAGAAGTTAGGAAATCTGTAACATAAGAAGTCTAACTTATTAACTGTTTATACATGATGGCTCCCAAGAAGAAAATCCAATGAATGTTAACTATTTAATACTGACACTCAAAATGAATTAAAAAAAAAAATCTCACCTTTGGGAAGTATATCAACAATAGAAGAAATGTGTTTTGAATCATTTACACCACAAACATTTGGATCATTTTCTTTAAGAAATAACAATTCCAAGTTATGCTGAGTTGATACCAAAGAGGGGCTATCAGGTGATGTCTTTGACATGATATTGTCACACTGTATTTTCTCTTTATCTTCATCATCATCATCATTTGAAGTTAATGGTACCCTAAGAGCAAGTAAGAATGAATGAGGAATTTTGTATTTTACAAAAATTATTTAGAAAATTACATGGATAGTTCTTTCTATATCCCATTTATTTAAGATCCAACCACAAACCCACCCTGATACCATTTTGTGTTCAGTGAAGGCAATTATACCATTTTGTGTTCAATGAAGGTAGGAAATAGGTAGTTTCTAATAGTACAGAGGAGTAAAACAGGAATGCTTCTTATCCCCTTAACTCCAGTGACTCCAAAAGGAGATAAATGGTATAATCACTGGTTGAGCTATTAGGACAATAATATTAATGAAATGAATAAAGTTCAAACATACTTATAAATATTTGTCTATAATATTTATAATTTTCCTGTAATTAATTCTATGGAAAAGCCAAAACTCTTCCTCTGGTTTCAAACAAGTACAACTTGTATGTAAAGTTTTGTGTGTAATAAAGTCTGCTATGTTTCCAAAAGGTATCCATGTAAACTAAAGCCATATTCCTAGAGTAGTTAAATCTATGGGGGGAAAAAGAAATCTATGGAAATAGACAAAAATGACCTTTTTGAATTCAAAGAAGAAAGAGTAATATGCTCCAATGATAAAGATTTTGCTTTGTATGCTGCACAAATCATAGATATTTCAAAATTTTTGATAATGATAAAAATAAATACTAGAAAATATTTGTTAAAAATTTAAAGGCACCTATTAGTAGAATAGCCATTGGGAGGAAATGTCTATACCACTTGAAGAAACAGGTTAGCAAAAATTGTTTATTTTACAGAGGAGAGGTTCTGCTTCAGGTAATGGCCAAATAGCTACTATTGAATCAACCTTATCAAACATAATGAATATAAATTCTGGACAAAATATTAAAAAAACAACTACCCGAAGTCACTGGAGAGTGAATAAAAAGCAACTAGATACAGAAGAGGGGTTGGCACTTAGAAAAAGGGTGAGCTTCTCACTGTTTACAAACCTCAGTCAGTGCCACATTTTGTAGAAGTTAGAAATCCAGTCTTATTATTATTAGTTCAAGGTCAGAATTCAGGGTAACTACAACTGCTGTAAAGTGTGTGTGATGGGAGAAATAACAGGGAAAGTAGACAGGGAAGCCCCAAATTTTGTGCATAAACTCTCTCCAAATCTCTAGCTCATTCCTGAATCACATATATGAGAAAGATTCCAAGCGGCCCAGCTGAGGATTATAGAACTGAAATGAGATTTCATATGTTGTTCATCACAGGGAAGTAATAACAAGACTGAGTTTAGATAAGGTAACTATCTACTAAAATAAAACATCAAACTTGTTGGAGGAATATACCTGAATCCAGATTTTCTACAACACAGGAGTCACAATGTCGGGGGTACAATTCAATATTATTCAATATATGAAGCAACAGAAAAACATGATTCAAACTCAAGAGAAAAAGATAATCAACAGAGAATGATCCAAATAAATAAATGGCCAATAAGCACATGAAAACATGCTCAGTATCATTAGTCACCCAAAAAATCCAAATCAAAACCACAGTGAGATACCACTTCATATCCACCAGGATGGCTATAATCAAAAGGGTAGGTAATAACAAGTGTTAGTGAGGATATGGAGAAACTGGAACCCTAATACTTTGCTGGTGGGAATGTAACACAGTACAGTACCTTTGGAAAACAGTTTGCCAATTCTTCCAAAAGTTAAACATAGAGTTATATGATCCAGAAATTCCACTGGTAAGGGTACACCCAAGAAAGTGAAAAATATGTCCACTCAACAACTTTTATATGGATATTCATAGTACCATTACTCATTTACAGCCTAAAAGTGGAAAGAGCACAAATGCTCATTAACAGATAAATGGATAAACAAAACGTAGTTTATCCGTACCATAGAATATTAACCAGTCATTAAAAGGAATGAAATACTAATATGTGCTATAATATGGATGAAACTTGAAAATGTTATGCCAAGTGAAAGAAGCCAGACACAAAAGGCGACATATTGTGTGATTCCATTCATATGAAATGTCCAAAATAGGCAATCTATAGAGACAGAAAGTGATTAGTGGTTGCTGGGGGCTGGGGAAGAAGAGATGAGAAATGACTACTAATGGATATAGTTTTCTTTTTGGAATGATGAAAATATTCTTGAATTGGAGAGTGGTGAATGTTGCACAACTTTGTGAATATATTAAAAACCACTGCATTGTATACTTTAAAAAATAAACTTCATATTATGAGAAATTTTATATTATGTGAACTATATCTCAATTTTTAAAAAATAAGTAGAAAAAAGGAAATAATAAGGTGCAGACACCAAAGAAATATGAAACCGAAAAAAAATTGAGGAAAAAAAATCAAAGAAACCAAAAGCTGAGTTTTTTTAAGAGATCCATAAAATTGACAATACTTTAACTAGTTTGATCAAACTTTACTGTCTAGATGAAATGGATAATTTTCTAAAAAGACAAATATTTTCTAAGTTGGCCTCCAAAGAACAGAAGATCTGAAAAGCCCTCCATATCTATCTAAGAAATGAAATTAATAATTAAAAACTCCAGACCCACTTCTCTTATGAATTCTCTCAAATACTTAAGGAAGGAATACAATTGTACAATTTTTTTCAGGAAATGGAGGAAGAGGGAATGCTTCTTATCTCATTTTACAAAGCCAGCATAACCATTATCAAAACCTATCAAATATATAATAAGAAAATTATAGACCAATATTCCTTATGAATATAAGTACAAAATTCTTTAAGTAATTATTAGCAAATCAAATCCATCAACCCATAAAAACAATAATAATCCATTATTATACACCATGACCAAGTGGAATTTATTCTAGGAATGTAAAGTTGGTTTAACATTAAAAAAATCAAAGTCACATTAACAGAACAAAGGAGAAAAGTTATGATTCTCTCCACAGATACAGAAAAACAAATTTGACAAAATTGAATACAAATTCATTATTAAAACTCTCAGCAAACCAGAATAAAAAGGAACTTCCTCAACTTGCAGAAATGGTGCCAACTTTTCAACAGTAAAGACAGAAGACAATGAAATGATACCTTTAAATTGCTAAAATTTAATAACCTAAAGTTTTATAATTGCAAACATAATCTTTAAAAATGAAGGTGATATAAATATGTTTCCAGAAAAATAAAAGCTGAGTGGATGCATTGCTAGTACCTGCACTAAATAATAAAGGATTTCTTCAGGCAGAAGGAAAATTATCTCAGAAGGAAATAAAATGCAAGAAGCTTATTTGTGAATTTTACCTCAATAAAGCTGGAAAAACAAAAAATAAAATACAATTAAAAAGGAGCATACAATTAAAAAATGCAGGAAGGAATATGAAGAAATTGGAAATGAATATTGACTACACAAAACAGTGAAAGTAGTTAATTTGTGGGATTAAAATTTATGCAGAATGAAAATACATAATAATGACATAAAGGCAGGACACAGGAATGTCGAGTTGAAGTGTTCGAAGGTGATAGCATTACTGAGGAATGTTAATATAATAATCAGTATTAGAGTATAATAAATCAAGGATGAGTGTTACTATCATTAGGGTCATCATAAAGGAAGAGAACTTAATAGACAAGGAAAATTAAATTATGAAAAATATTTTATTTCAAATGAAGTAAAGAAAGGAGAGAAAAAAGGAACATAAACAGGTGGCTCAAATATAAAATAACTAGATAGCAGATATAAATCCAACTCTCTCAGGAATTATATTAAATGTAAACATAACAGCTATTCTAATTAAAAGAGATGATATTACATTAAAGTCATTTTTTTAAAAAAGGTAAACCTACATGCATTTTAAATATAACAGAGTTTGAAAGTATAGAAAAGGACATACCATGGCAATGTTATATCAGACAAGTAGACTTTAAAGCAGTATCATTTCCAGAAATATTTCATATTGATAAAACAATTTATCAGGAAAACAGATCAATCCTAAATTTATATGCATCTAGTAACAACTTTAAAATATATAAAGCAGAAAACTGACAGAACTAAAAGGAGAAATAGATAAATCCATAATCACAGTGGTAGACTTTAATGCACTTCTCTCAACAGCTGATAAACAGACAAGAGAAGCAGGAAGGATAATGGAAAGTCTGAACAATATAATCAGCAAACCTGACATGATTGATGTATAAAAAATACTGCATCCAACAGCCACAAAATACACATTCTTTCCATGTGTACCAAAAATATTTACCAAATTAGACCAAGCTGTGTTCTAATGCAAGTCTCAATAAATTTAAAACGACTAAAATCACTTGAACTATATTCTGTAATCACAAAGGAATTAAATTAGAAACCAAGAAAAAGTAATTAGAAGAAAACACCCAGCTACTTGGAGATTAAATAATCTTGTAAATGATCCATGAGTCAAACAATGTGTCTGAACCGAAGGTAATAAATACTTTGAAATAAATGATAATAAGGATACAGCTTATCAAAAAAAGTGGGATGTAGCTAAAGGAGAAAAATAGCCTTAAATGTAGGCAGCTATGCCCCAACAACTTCATATTTTTTAAAAGGCTTAAAAACAATAATCTAAACCATTTTAAGAAACAAATAATTACAGTAATAATAAAACTTTTAAATTGAAAAGATAAACACAACACTGTAAATCAACTATACTTCAATAAAATTTAAAAAAGAAAAGAGATAATAAGAAGCAGAATAAATGCAATAGAAAATAAATTTACTAAAAGAAGGATCAACATAACCCCAAAGATGATTCATCTTTGCAAAGATGATAACACTGATAAATCTCTAGGGCAAAACTAATCAAGAAAAAAGTGAGAAAAAACAAATAGCCAATATTGAAAGAGAACATCATTCTGTACCCTACAGCAGACATTAAACGTGTAACTAAAGCTATTCTGAATGATTATATGCCAATAATTTGATATTTTAAATGAAATGGACAAATCTTTTTAAAAATTAACAAACCTGACAAAAGAAGAAATAGAAAAGCTGAATATTCTTACATCTATTAAAATGGGATGTTATCAAAAATGTTTCCACAAAAAAACTTCAGGTCCAGATAACTTCTCCCAAATATTTAAAGAAAAAAAAATTTTTTACACAAATACTTCCAGAAAATAGAAAGAGGGGTATTTATCAATTCACTTACTGTGACCATCATAATATAAATATCAAAACTTGACAAAATATATTATAATAAAAGAAAATTATACATCATCTTCATTATTAAAATATATGCAAAAATCCTTTAAAGGATTAGCAAAATAAATTTAGTGATATATATCAAAGGGATATATCATCAGGAGCAATTCATTTCAGGATTGTAAGTGATTTAACATTAAAAATATCAATTATAATTCATTACCTTAGTAGAAAAAATACAAAAAATTCATTACATTAATAGAAAAAAAAGAGAAAAATATTATCTTCTCAATAGTGACAGAAAAAGCATTTGATAAAATCCAACAGCCATTGATGAAAAAACTCTCAGCAAACTAGGAGTACAATGGAACTACTTTAATCTGATAAGGAGAATCTATAAAAACCTGAGAGAAAACATGTTAAATAATGGGAATACAATAAGAATACCCACTGTTAGTACTTTTATTCATTACTGAACAAGAAATAATCAGACCAACAAGGTAAGAAACAAAAGATAAAAGGCCTATAAACTGGAGAGGCAGGTGAAGGGAAAACTGTTCTTATTTACAAATAATAAAATTCTATTAATAGAAGATTTTAAAAAAACTATGGACAAACTATTAAAATAGCAATGTCAATGTAAACAAGGTTAATATTCAAAAATTAGTTGTATTTCTATATACTATCATCAAAAAGAAAAAGAAAATTTGAAAACTATCAAGAATAGCACTAAAAACATCAAATAAGTAGGAATAAATGTAAGATGTGCAATAACTGTATTCTAAAAGCTCTGAAACTACATACATAATATCTAAAAAACAGAGTGATATACCATGGTCATGGATGAAATACTCAATTTTATAAACTGTCAATTTTCCCCAAACTGAACTATATTCTACATAATCCCAATCAAAATTCCAGGTGTGTGTGTATGTAAACTGACAAGCTGATTCTAAAATTCACATGGAAATGCAAAAGGCCAAGAATGGCCAATTAATATATTTTTTTAAAGCATAAGTAACTAAAATAGAGATTCAAACTATCAAATATCGAGACTTATTATAAAGTTAGTAATTAAGATAGTGGTTTTGACAAAAAGACTCATGTAATGGAATAGTGAGTTCAGAAATAGACCCATACATATCCAGTCACTTGATTTTTTATACAGATGACACTGCAATGAGATGGGGAAAGGATGGTCTTTTCAATAAATGGTTCAAGGTCAACAGGATTTCCACACTAAAAAAATAAATGACTCTTCTCTCACATCATACCCAAAATTCTAGGTAGACTGAAGATCTAAACATGAAAGGGAAAATAATAAAGCTTTTAAAAGAAAACATACATAGGAGAACACGTCATGACCTTGCAATTGGTAAAGGCTTTCTTAAAAGACACAGAAAGCATAACCATAAGAGGGAGGGGGACAAATAGATATAGATATATAAATTGGGTTCATCCAAAGATACCATTAAGAGAGCACAGAGGCAAGCCACAGAGTAACAGACATTTGTATGCACAAAGAATTTATACACAATGTATAGAAAGAACTCCTACATATCTGCCAAAAAAAAAAAGATAACCTGCTAGAAAGAAAATAAACATATAAACAGATGCCTAACTTCATTAAGTATCGGGAAGTTAAAACTTCAGCGTAATACCTCTACACCCCATATGGCTAAAATGAAAAAGACAGACAATAACAAGTGTTGCTGGAGATACATAACAACAGGAATTCTCATATATCGCTGTTAGAAAGGAAAACTGGCATAATCCCTTTAGAAAACTGCTTAGCAGTTCCTTCCAAAGCCAAATACATGTAAACCCAGCAATTCTACTCCTAAGTATATACCCAACAGAAATGTATACATATATTAATCAAAAGGCAGATACAAGGTAGAATTATTTATAATAGACCAAACCTAGCAAAAAAACTAATAACAGAAGGATGGATAAATTATAGAATAATCATACAGTGGAATACTACACAGCAATGAGAATGACTGATCTACAACTACATAGGACAATACGGATGAAATCTCATGAACACAACGTTGAGTTACAGAAGCCAGAGACCAAAATCATACATCCTGTATGATTTCATTATAGGAAATTCAAAACTAGGCAAAATTAATTAATCTACAATGTCAGTAGTCAGGATAATATTTATCCTTGGGTGGGTGATGAGTAGTGACTGGCAAGGGGCACAAGGCTATCTGAGGTACTGGTAATAACCTGTTTCTTGGTCTGGGTATTGGCTATACCATATAGTGTTCACTGTGAAAATTCACCATTCTCTAAAGATTTTTGCACTTTTCTAAAATGTACATTATACTTCAAACAAAAGTTTACTTATGGGCTTCTCTGGTGGCACAGTGGTTGACAGCCTGCCTGCCGATGCAGGGGACACAGGTTCGTGCCCCGGTCCGGGAAGATTCCACATGCCGCAGAGCGGCTGGGCCCGTGAGCCATGGCCGCTGAGGCTGCACGTCCAGAGCCTGCTCCGCAACGGGAGAGGCCACAACAGTGAGAGGCCCGCATACCGCAAAAAAAAAAAAAAAAAGTTTACTTAAAAAAACAAAATAAAATTTTCTGGAGGGCAAGTTAACACTTGATTTATACATTTACATGAAATAATGCATGCATAATGACAGCCAAGATTTTCTTGAAAAAGAACTGAGCACCTACAAGACAACAAAATGTACTATTTTAAAACTATATTAATTAAAATGTACAGGTGCAATGTGGCGCCAGTACAGAATAGAAAAAACAATGGAACAAACTGGAATGAATAGAAAATGACAAAGTGGATAAAAGAATTCTTTTTTACTATAGTACAGATACCACTTCAATACATAAGTGCACTTTGTACACTTAAAAATGCATTAAACCTATAATTTATGTAACAGAAAGAATACTGTCTAAAAGAGACAATTCTGATCAATGCTATTAATTCAATGAGTCATTTTACCTCTCTGGACCTCAGCAACTGTCTTTAAAAGTGATAGGTTTGAAATAGGGTATTTACTAAGATTATAATCAAATTAATCAAGAAATGGGAATTTTGGTCAGGAGAATAGTAATGATGAAAGTTTATTTTAAAGTCTGAGTAGTATGCAAGATAATAAAGGTAGAAATAGTTATCAGATTTACCCAGCAGACAACATGAGGCCAGTGGTGACCTGGAGGAAAAGAAAGAACTGAGGAGTAGCAGGGTTCTATAGATGACCTTGGTTATTGAATTGATGGGTAAGTTTCCTTGGAGCCCTGGAAATACAACCTGTAGCAAGATACCACAAACCATCTCATTTCTACCTTAACAGGAAACTACAGGTTTATGAAACCTGAACATTGCATAACACACACAGATCATGTTGTATGAAAATCTAAGTATTCTGAAACAGTGTAATTCAAACCTATGTAACTCAAGGTCTACCTGTGCCTCTTTCTTCTCTAGAAACTATGGGAAAGCTGAATATTATTTCAAAGTTTAAAACTGAATTCTATTAGATTTTATCTTCAATTTCTTTCACTGGTACAATATTGACAAGTATTTCATTATTTATTTTTAAATGTTTTTCTGTTTCAAGGAAGCAAACCAAATAAAAACTTTTCGAAGTCCAATTCAGGTAAAAGTGCACCAGTCAGTATTTAACCACGTTTTGAAGCAATTACCTTGCAAATGGAAGACGCATCAATTTGCACTGTTTACTAACCCGTTTCTTCTTGCTACTTGGCAGAAGAAAGGGACTCTGATGGAACTATTTTTGAAAAAGACAAAGAAAATGAAAATGAATGAAATTTCTAATCTCATTAGATCATGTTTGTCATTAAAGTACCAAATTATACAAGGATACTAACAGTAATAGAACAATTCTTACGTGTAGCCTTCAATAGTTTAATGAGAATAATGTGATGATAAGGTTAAACACAGTTCATCGTTAATCATGCTATACAAAGATAATCACTACTAATATTTTGGTATATAACCTCCCAAACCGTATTCTATGCCTATGAATAAATACACACGTCTATACTCATGCATATACAATATTTCTACATATACATTTGACCCTTGAAGAACATGGGGATCTAGGATCTACCTCTATTTTTTTCCTCAATAGTTTTTCGATTGTGTACATCTTTTTAAAAATAATACAAATTCTTCCCTAATTTGAAATATGACTTTTCTACTAATATCTTTTATGTTTTTGAGTCTGTTTTGTCTTGTGTTCCATGAGCTGTCTAATCCTGTGTTACTTTTAACCGAAAGCTAATTTTTATATAAAAATTTCAATAACTAATTATATCAAATAATAATGTGCCGTTAGCCAATTAAAATTAATATTATCTCCATTCCTTGGTACAAAGTTTAAGATATGCATCTCTAACCTTGATGCTACTTAACTAATCTCAATTATCCTCAGTAATGCTAAAAATATTACACTATTTAGACACAAGTTCTACTTACCTCAGAAAGAGTGCTCATTTCAATTGCAGTTATCAAGTTATTGTTCATGAGTGCTTCTATTTCTATAAGCTTCTTATTCTGAAATAAAGAGCCTTCTAATCAACTAAGATTTGGAGTTTATTATACCATACATTTACAAATACCATCAGTTGAGAAGACTTAAAAAATAACAGATCACATTAGGCTAAAAAGGTGCTACACTGCATAGTTCAGACACAGACACATATGCAGACGTTTTGAATGCTTTTGAGCTATCAATCATAAATTTTCCTACTTTTTTTTTTGGCAGCACCACGCGGTATGTGGGATCTTAGTTCCCTGACCAGGGATCGAACTCGAGCTCCCTGCATTGGAATCACAATGTCTTAGCCACTGAACGGCCAAGGAAGTCCCTTCCTACAGTTTTTAATCTTCTCATAATAATAATACATCATGTGGCAACTGAACACAGTTTGTCAGCCACAGGAATTTAACCTCCAAGAAGTTGAGTAAGTCATTTTTCCATTTTACATTAATTTCTACTCATTTTGGAGTTAGAGCTATAGCTGTAGCTGTAACCTAGCTAAGCACTGTCTCTAACTGCCCTGCTGTGGACAGAGTTGGAAGTTGGAAGGAAAAGCAAGGACTACAATCTTCATTCTATTTGGCTTGTAGCCAGTGGAATGTTGCCATTAAGAGAGAATACAAACACTCAGGGAACTTCCCTCCTTTCAATTCACTGGAGGAATTATGCCCATCTTCTTAAAACATATTAACGTAGGGCTCCCCTGGTGGCGTAGTGGTTGAGAGTCCGCCTGCCAATGCAGGGGTCGTGGGTTTGTGCCCCGGCCCGGGAGGATCCCACATGCCGCGGAGCGGCTGGGCCCGTGAGCCATGGCCGCTGAGCCTGCGCGTCTGGAGCCTGTGCTCCGCAACGGGAGAGGCCACAACAGGGAGAGGCCCGCGTACCGCAAAAAAAAAAAAAAAAAAAAAAAAAATTAATTAATGTATCAAGTCTTGCTTATGATAAGCAATCAAATGTTGATCAAGGTATTATTAGTTTGCAGAGCCACAAGTACACATTTAGAATGTAGATTCAAGACACCTATTTTATTACCCATTAACAGTTTGTCCATTAACATGGCACACTCTTTCAATAATTTTTTTACATTAATTACAGGTTTGAAAAACATTTAGAGCTTCTAAAATAATACAGTGTTAGAATTCAAACACAATATAGTTTCCATACCAAATTATTTAGCTTTAGACGAAGAAATGTGTTCTCAAAATTCAATTTTTCCACTTCTTTTTGCAATAGCATCTTTTCAGTTGTAACTCTTCGAGAATTCTCTTTCTCTCTGCTAAGAGCCTGAGCTAATGCCCTGTTGTTGTGCTTTAAAGAAATTTTGAAAATAGAAGAATTGTCTGTAAAAAAATTGTAAGAGTTAATATTGAACATCTTAATTCATTTTCATATTCCTTAATAAAACTACTTTGGACAAAACATATTTCAGTTTGTAAGTTTTAGCTGAAGTTAGAAAAGAAGAGCATGACAACACAGATGGAATTTTGAAAAAAATGTACCCAGAGTTTGGAGCTGAAGAAATAAAAGCTAGATAGAAGGTGAATAAGAGTTGTGAGAGATGCAGAATGTTTGTGAATACAGAGTTAGGATTAAGAGGACTCTAATACAGGGCTTCCCTGGTGGCGCAGTGGTTGAGAGTCCGCCTGCCGATGCAGGGGACACGGGTTTGAGCCCTGATCTGGGAAGATCCCACATGCCGCGGAGCGGCTGGGCCCGTGAGCCATGGCCGCTGAGCCTGCGCGTCCGGAGCCTGTGCCCCGCAACGGGAGAGGCCACAACAGTGAGAGGCCCGCGTACCGCAAAAAAAAAAAAAAAAAGAAAAAGAAAAGAGGACTCTAATATAGACACAGTATTCTAGATAATTAGATCAGTCACAAAAACTAAATCTTGATACTTGTTGCTCTGCCTTCCTTCCTACCTTTGACTAGGAGGTAAAATGGAGAAGCTGATCCCACAGCTCTAACTAAAGATGTCCTAGAGAAATTAGGGTAGCCAATCTGTGAAAATTTTAGAGCCAGTTTCTGTGGCTCCAGAACTGAATTAATGTTCCCAAAGTCCATTTTTCAAAACCTCAAGTAGAAAGGCAGCATACTTACTGTAATGTCGGACAGATCATCTAAACCCTGGGGGATCTTCTACCTCCACCTTAGATATCCTACCTCTTATTTCTAGGCATCTATTGCAATCTAAACTTGATCCCTTCTCTTTACAAGTACTATGTAAATATAATTTAAATCAGGATGCTTTCCTGTTGTTAGCAAAAGAAATTTAATTGTGAATTCCTTGGTAACGCTCACCTTACATAAAGTGTTCCCTTAGTACACCTAAAACATAATTATATTTTCATAGTTTTGATTTACATGCCACTTTTCAATAACACATCCCGTGGATTTAAAGTTACAGTATATGTAATATGTTTTATAATAGTAATATATATTTTTATGTAATAGTATTAATAGCTATAGTAATAGTAATGGTAGTAATAGTTTATAATACTCTTTTTTTAAATACTCAGGGAAAGCTTGGGCGTCTGAAAAAAACAGAGTGCAAAAAGTACTTTATTTTTAGCACAAAGAAAGTAGATTCAGACAGCCATCTTTGACATATCAAGTGGAAATAGACTAGAACCAGTTTAGGACTTCCAGAAGCTAAAGGTTAATAACATTTTCCTGTTGCACTCCTCAGACTCAGTGTATTCCTTCATAGCAGTGGGCGTGCAATGCTCCTGCCAAAGAGAATAGGAAACTGCCACTATAGAAAGTGGTCTAATACAAAAGATGGTCCTAGAGACCTAGGTAGGAGCAACATTACGATTTAAAGATACTCAGGAGGTTGGGCTATTTCACAAGGCACAATTACTTTTCACACGTGTTGATCAACAGGAAACCTCCCCCAATCCTGCTAAGATGGAAATGAATCATTGAGATAATTTTCAGAAGTAATGAAAATTTATCTTGGGGCGTTTCCCTTTCTTTTTTTTTTTTTTTTTTTTTTTTTTTTGCCTTCTTACATCTTAGCTCCAGAGTCCATGAAACACCATATCCAAAGAGCTCAGTGCCCTCATGATGAGCTTTGGTTACATAAAATCACCCACTACAGCACACAATCTGGGCCAACCACCTCTAGATTACCCATCATCCAAATGCTGCAACATGTCAGAAGGACAATCCGTCACTTTTTTCAGCTCTTTTTCAGAAATGTCACGTTGGTATTTTCTTTGCAGTGTAGGAGGTAGCTGCCTTGGGCCACCCCAGCCTCACTGCTGAAAATTCAGCTGTCACCATTGACAGTAAATCATCATAACCACCCAACAGGAGTTGAAGGAGACAGGAAGAATTGAATAGAGAAAGTCTCATTTAACAAAATAGTCATTTTCTATACTTGAAAAAGTATCAAATACTATATCAATTCTCCAGAAAAAAGTAAAAATGTGAGTATACTTTAAGACTAGTAACACTTACTTATTATTTTTGTTTTGATTTTTGAAGCAAGAGAAACATTCAACTTAGCAGCCTTTGACATTCTTTTCTCTTTCACATGTCTTTTAATTCCTGAGGTAAAAAGTGAACCAGTTTCCATCACTGGGTACTCCATCACTGAAGTAAAAAAAGAAAGAAAGCAGGAAATCATAGTATTGATTAATAAAGGGAAAAAGGATAACTGATAAATACATTCTAAGAAGTAAATCATGACTTAAATAATATACTTTGTACATAAGTATTTGCAGAACCCTTCATATAAAATCTGAAAGTATGAATATAATCAAAAGTGCTTTAAAAGTGGAATCCTAAAAAGGTAAATGACTGTTTTTTCGTTCAAACCTATATCATTATATCTGCCTGCCAGGAGTTAGGCTAGGCACTGGGGACAAAAAACAGGATACAGCTGTATAGGAATGCACAGTCATGGAATGCACATCCAGTGTGGGCACAGACTCAATTGTGATGCAAAGTAAGAAGTGTAACCTTAGAGACATGCACAGAAGAGATATACCTAATCCTATGGGGACTGTTCCCACTTCATCATCGGACATACACTCCATTTCTCTGCAGCCTTTACAGCAAAACTCCTTTAAAAAATTGCCTATACTCAGTTTCCAATCTTTTTGTAACTCTATTTCACTCAGGCTTTCACTCAATTCCAACAAAACTGCTTTTGCCAAGGTTTCTAATGACCTCCACACTTCTAATCTAATGGTCAGTTCTCAGTCCGCATCTAACTTGATCTAAGAGCAGCATTTAATGTGGTTAATTTCTCTTTCCTCCTCAAAAACGATATTTCCTCAGCTACCAGAACACCAAACTCCTGGGTGGTTGTTGTTTTTTTTTCCCCTAGCTAACTAGCTGCTTCCTTCCAGTCTCTTTTACAGATTCTTCCATAAGTTCTCTCCTTGGATTTCTTCTCTTTATCTACCCTCAATCTTTTGGTGTATTTTATGTATTTAAGTCATGGCTTAAAATACTACCTAGAATCAAGAACCCCAAAATTTATGTCCTGTCTGGATCTCTCTCCTGAACTTCCCTGGATTCATATAGCTGTCTACTCCACAATTCCACTTGGATAACTAAAATAGCACATCAAACTTAACCTGCCCAAACCTGCTTCACTCGGAGCCTTCCCCACTTCAGTTAATAGCAACTCCATCCTTCCAGTTGCTCTAGTCAAAAATCTCTCTCATCCCAATTTACCTTCACAATGCATTTAGAATCTGATGACTTCTCAGTATCTCCACTGCTACCAACCTAGACTAAGGCACTAACATGTCTCACCTGAATTATTTCAATAGCCTCTTACCTCCCTACTTCCACTCCTGCCCTCACTACAGTGTATTAATCTATACTATCTAAAACTCTCCACCACCTGCTCTTCTTCCCATTTCTATAACTTTAAACTCCTCCTCCTCTCCCCCCTAGTCCATTCCTCTCAAGCCACAGTGGCCACCAAGATCTAACTGCTCCTGACATATGCGAGGCATTCTTCAGCTTCAGGTCCCTTGTATTGGGAGTACCCATTCCAGGGTCACTTACCACACAGAGATTGAGGTACAGTCATTCCTTGGTATCTGCAGGGTACTAGTTGCAGGATTCCCACAGATACCCAAATCCACCATGCTCAGGTCCGTTATATAAAATGGCATAGTATTTACGTATAACCTGGGCACATCCTTCTGCATAGTTAGATTACTTATAGTACCTAATACAATGTAAATCGTTGTAAATGCAATATAAATGTTATGTAAATAGTTGCTCGGCAATTAGCAAATCAAACTTTGCTTTTTGGAACTTTCTGGAATTTTCCCCAATTTTTTCCTTCAGTGACTCGGTTGAAGGAGATGATTCGGAACCCGAGAGTCGGACAGGAGAGCTGACTGTATTATAAATAGTGGTTAGTCTGTGTTGGTGCCCCAGTTCTAATATTTCATAGCTACGTGATCCTAGCGTCTCCAAGTCTCAATTTCCAGACTTAGAAAATTATAAAAAGTCAGAGCATCTCATTGTAGGGACTTAATGAGCCAACGCATATACAGTGACTAGTACTGGACGTAGCACAGAGTGCTCACTAACATTACCGATGTATTATTACTCTGTAGCTCTTGTCTGGCTAGCATCTCGGCTAAAGCAGAACTACTCAATCCCACATCCAATTCTCCTGAATTGGATTCCTCATCTAGAAAAATCATAGTCCCTATTTGCCTACCGAAATCCTACCTGTGCGTCAAGACCCAGTTCTGGTTCTAAGTTCTTCCCAGTCGTCTATCACCGCTTCGCCTTCAGTCAGTCTCCCTTTTAATCGAGCACTCCAAAGGAAAGGGCTCCTCCAAGAACTTGAGTAAGCAGTCTCTAACATTCATTCAGCCTATTTACTGAGCGCTCACAGTGAGCCAGATACTGTTCTAAAAGCAGTAGAGCAGTCAGATAGACAGAAATCCCTTCCTACAGGAGCTGGGTTTCTGCCTGCCGGCTGGCCCCCCTCACGAAGCCGAGAGCTCAAGTCCCAGGGGCAAGAAGCAGTGACTTAGATCCAAACCAGGGCCTTCCTCAAGAAGCCCCTCCAGGCCAGCACTGGGCCCGGGGGCCGGGATACCCGAGGCGGAGTGGGCGGGGCCGCCCGCGGCTCGGCGGACCAGAGACCCGGGAGGGCAGCGCCGGGAGGTTCGGCTCGGGAAGGGCATGGGTCCCGCCAGACAGGGCAAGGCCACGCCAAATGTCACAGGTCACGGACTTACCGCTTTTTCAGCGTCGTGGGACCACCACTCAACTCCCGGAGCCCGGCGCTCGGGGCCAGGGCTTGGGTTTAAACTCCGTAGCCGTTAGCGGTTGCCTCGTCAGCCAATCAGGTCCCGAGAAGGCGGCGCAAAGCAGTTTGGTTACCAGGAAGTGGGAGGTGGAAGGGGCGGGATCTCGCAGCGGGCGATGGAAGGGGGCGTAGCCAGGCAAGCCAGGGGCGACTCAGCTTGGGTGCTAGGCCTTGAGCAGGTTCTGTTGCGCTGTCTCCTAATGTTTTTGAAAAAGAAAACGCTCCTTTGACAAAGCTACCTTTGTCAGTCAGATGTTTAAAAGGCTTGACAGCCACCTGAAGCCTGTTGGAAAGTTTTTGTTGTTTCTGACGTTACACTGTGAGACTGCCCGCCCACATTTTACCAGTTCTTCTGCATCTTTGCACTATGATGCCAGCAGCGTCATTTAGTTTACACTTAAAAGCCCTCCCCATTTTTCTTTTAACTTTTCGAGGGGAGAGCGGCAATGAAATTTCGTTGAAAATCCTGGATCTCATTAATACTTAGGTCTTATACTAATGGTTTGTTTTAGCTAAATATACAAGAATGGCATTTTCTGTGATTCAGAGCTACACAAAAATATATATTACTCACTTTATGTTACAGGTCAATTAGCTTAGTTTCCTTTCACGAGTGACTTTCATAATCCATACAAAGAATTTAGAAAAACTATACAGAGAATAAAATTTCCTCTTTGTATGCCATTAGACTGAAAACGAAAATAGCTTGTTAAATCTAGAATTTAATAATTAATTATACAGTGATGCAGTCAACTTCATATTCTTGTCAATATTTTGTTCATTTGGGGACATTTGAGAATCACAACTTTCCATTTTACTTTACAGAATCTAGACAAATGATGCAAAACATGGTTTTGAGTTAGATCTTAAATATATTTCAAGATTGGTCTCCATAGAGATCGAGCTACGTGAGTCTTGTGTAAGTAGAACAGTTTTTATTGATTGGCTGCCTGCTATAATAAGTCTATACTACAGTAAAAATTTCAATAATAGTGGTTTAAAATGAAATACATCGATTATAGAAATTTCTGGTTATCAAGGGGTTAACTAGCTCTCTATCTTGTGTACCCATCCTGACACATTAAATGCTCAATATATATTATATGTACCTTATTTCAGAGCAGTTCAGGGAATTTCATGAACCAAATGCCTGTGAATTATAAAAAGCTCTTGAAAATGTAAATTCTTATCATACAAAATCATAAACCTAAAAAGTGTAATTGACTGGGCTGAATTTAACCTGACCTCAGCTTGCTTTTAGGTCATTTGCCTCTTGGGTGGAGGTAAATGGATAGAGCCAGAAGCCCTGGGCTACGAGTTTGAAGATACAGTTAGCTGTATCTTGAACACACATTACCTTTGGGTTCTTTGTTCCAAGCTCCTTATCTATAAATTAAATGAGCTCACAGTTGTGTTGGGATACTCTCTTGCACAGGGCACTGATTTTGCTCCTTTCCATCTCCTTAATTTTCGTACTCATTAGTTACCTAATTTTCTCTACCTAGGAGTAGATTCCAGTCAATTAAAATTTGATTGTCCTGACCCATACCCCAAACACACACCAAAAAAGAGGAAGGAGGGAAAGGGAGAAGAGGAAAGCTTCCTGCCAAACAACAATAAGAATGAACAATCCTGTTTACCATCTCAGCACTATTAAAACAAAAATCATCCAGGAAAAACAGTCCCTGAACAGGAGCCACATAGAAGCACGCTGCAAATCAATAAGCCAATAAAACAAAGTAGAAATAGTGTACGTATATTTTATTAAACCATCTGATCCGATAATCCATATCAGTCTGGCAGGTTGAAAATTAGCCCAAGAAAAATTAACCTAATCTGATAGAAGCAGAAAAGGACACTGGGTTATTTAAAGCATTTCTGGAGAGTATAGAGATACAGGCTTGGAAAACAGGCAGGAACAGGGGCTCTGGCAGCGGACAAGGACCCAGCCACAGTCACAGCCTGTGAAGCCAGCAGTGGCTTTGAATGCTGCTGTTGGGACCATCACTGCTGCTATGTCTGGGAAAAGTGGGCATACTGTATGGCAGTGCCCTCCACCCCTGCCACTTGGCATCGCTAGCTCCTGTTGCTAGGCCTGGGTTGGGTGTGCCTGACTGGTCAAGCCTGAATCACAGACTACAAACCCTAGCTGCAAGGGAGTCCTGAACATTCAGCCTGTATCTGGCTTTATCAGATTCTTAGTGAGAGGCCATCTCTGCCTCCCACCTAGACTCAGGAAGGGCATTTTGAGCTGGGCAACCAAAAGAATGACAAAGGTTTGTTTCAGTATTTGATGCTACCTTACTACAACCATTATTTCTATTCTCATTAATGAGAAGACTTCCTGCTATGCCTGGTGAGGGACAGGTAATAATTATAATTGCAACAGACAACATTTATCAAGTGCTTACCATTTCCTAAGCCCTGTGTCAGGCCCTTTATATGGCTTTTAAGTTGTCACAACGATCCTATGTGGTAGGTACTATTATTTCCTTTTTATGGTTGAGGAAACTGAGGCACAGAATATTTGAATAACTTCTGCAAAGTTTAGTAAGCAGCATAGGCTGGGATTTAAACCCAGGCAGTCTGGCCTGGGCCTCTTTAAAAGAGGATAAGTGACTTGTCATCTGCCACTTCGGTTTCGAGGCATGGTGTCCATCACGTGAATTTCATCAGGCTGCCTGCTTGCCAGCCTCCTCTTTTTCTTCAGTATACATTTTTGGGGAGTCCCTTTTGGCATTATGCTAGAGGTGAATATCAGTGAGGCTGATAGGCAAACTATCCATTCCCATACATTTCTATTAAGTAGAGACTGGAGGTGATTTGAGACCGTTTCTTTGATTTAGGCAAGGACAGGGAAGATGTAATAGGGACACCAAGCATTCTTCTCTCAGCTCAAGGTATATGTATGTGTGGAAGGAGGCTTCTCTGGGGAAGGATAAAATAATCAGGGGTCTTGGTGTATCATTTCTGGCCGCATAACCTCTGGCAGTAGTTCTCACTGCAGCTGTTTCACCTACACACTAGTCCACGTGCTGGACTATATTGAGAGAGAGGGAGGGGGTGGGGGCAATGTCTACTTCCCAACCTCTACTCTGTGCCTCCAAAGGGAATTCCAAAAAGACTTAAGCATTTCTTTCCTCAAGATTTCCAGTGACAAAATTCAAACCATACAAGCTGGAAGCTTGGGGAGGGATTGCAAAGTCAGCTGTTGTGCACACTAGCTTTACTAAGGGGCTTACATTTACATGCACCATCCAACAACGCAGGACCCTGAAGCCCACATCTCCAGAGTTCTCTCCATGAGGACATTCCCCTGGCTGTTGGAGAGGGTCCCAAGAGGTCTCTGTCCACACCCTTCCTTATCACATATCCCATCTCCCTTCTACCCCTCACTGCAAATGCAAAGGAATAGCAGCTGTGGATAATAATGAATTCTGCTGTTTTGAAGTCCCTTTGGGATGTGTAGGAGGTAACGTCCAGCAGACACACAGGTATAAAACGTGGAGCTCAAAAGAGATGTCTGGGCTTGGGAGTCGGCAGTGAACAGTAACAGAAATCAGTGGAATCGATTAAGTTAAGGAGGGAGAGTGTTTAGAAGCCCAGGGAGAGTAGAAGGTAGAACCCTGGTAAGCATCAGTGCAAGGAGGAAAGATGAAAGGGTAGCAAGAAAGGCAGTGAGAGGGAGGAGGAGACATAGGCTTCACAGAGACCAAGAGAGGAGCTCATTTCAATGAGGAGACAGCCAGCTTTGTCTTATGCAGCTGGAGATGTGAGCACAAACAGCTCCGGGGTCAACAGTTAGGATGCAGCAGAGAGGATGCAAAGATGAGGGAGCAGACAATTCGTTGAAGATGAAAAGAGAAGTGACAATAGCTCTGGGGCATCCAGGTGGAAGGAGGGTTTGTATTCTTTGCATAGGCTGGGGGAAGGGTTGGTAGAAAAGGAGAATGGATGATACAGGATGGTGGAGCAGAGTTCCATGGATGCAGAGGTTGGAACAAGGGCTAAGCCATGGGCTGAAGGGTTGCCTCTTCCTCTGGGGCAGGAAGAAAAGATGAAAGACCAGATGTAGACATAGATGAGTTTAAAACAAAAGTGCTTTGTAAGCTTTCAAAGTCATACGAATATAAGACTATTACCTATCATTTTATTTAAAACAGTTGCTTCCTTAAAAAGCCATCTCTACATTTAAAACATTTTGATGCTTTAATTTAGTAAAAACTAAGGTCAGGGACATTATTTAGATAAGCACCAAAAACTTCCCCATCTCTGTAAACAGTTTCTCTAACAGAATGAAAGGAAATAATTAGTTTGTGCCTAAAACTCTCAGCTGCTATCTTATCAACCACTATACGAGGTTAGGATCTCTTAAGGTACAGTTAGTCATGGAAAGAAATATAAAAAGCACTGGGTTCAAACTCGGTTGCCTGCTGACTAAAACACTGTGGAATTTAAGAGGGAAAAGATAAATACACTAGATTGCAGATTTCTCCCAAAGTAAAAATTTAGACAATGAGTATAAATAAACTCAAACAAATAGGGTCATCAAATCAAATTTTTCTCAGCCAAGGCAGGAGCCTATAAGTAGCTAAATATTTATCATAACATTTGGCTGTAGAAAACTTTGCTACATTCACCATTAAAGCAAATATGAAGTACTTTTCTCAATTAAAGGACAACTCAATTGTTTAAACTCACAAAACATCATGTATCTTCTCTATCATCCTAATTTTATTAGGGTTGATGACATAGGTGGTTTTCTTAAGATCATATTTGCCATTTTAATGTGTAAGTAATGCACTATATAGAGTGGTAGAAGTTAGAAAAAAAGGATAAATGGCTAATAGGTGCTAGGTCCTATGAGGTTATAATGATGGAAAGTTTGAGCTGTCAAAGAATTTTAGAGACAACGAGATCTGACACATACAATGATAACAACACAAGGTGGTCCAGGTTCATTGCCACGACAGTAGCAAAGGAAAGAATGATTCCTACTTGGTTGTAGACCCAGGAAGCCACACAGGGGACAGTTCATGTGACCTGGGGGTTGTAGTAGGTTGAAAAAATGCCCCCCCAAAGATATATTGACTTCCTAATCCTTGGAACTTGTGAATGTTACCTTATAAGGCAAAATCATGGATGTTACCTTATTTTGCAAAAGAGTCCTTGAAGATTTAAGGATTTTGAGATGAGGAGATTATCCTGGATTATCAGATGAGCCCTAAATCTCACCACAAGTGTCCTTATGAGAGACAGGCAGAGAGAAATTTGACACACAAACTCACATGCAGAGAAGGATGGAACAGAAAGAGCTGCAGTCACAATCTCAGCAATGCCAACAGTCACCAGAAGCTGGAAGAGGCAAGAAACAGATTCCCCTAGAGCCTTCAGAGGGAGTGCAGATATGCTGATCCCTTGATTTTGGACTCTTGGCTGCCAGAATTGTGAGAGAATAAATTTCTGTTGCTCTAAGCCACCCCGTTTGTGGGAATCTGTTATAGTAGCCACAGGAAACTAATACAGGGGTCTTAAAGGATGAGGAGGGTTTCACCAGATGAGAACTACAGCATGTGGAAAGGGGCAGTTTATTTTGAGAGAAGGGTAGGATAAAGGCAATAATATGGACAAAAATGAGTAAATTTTCTAACGAATAGTTCAGCTCAGGTATGATGTAAATATAGAGGGCTAGGTAGGAAAAGAAAGATGGGGCAGTTATCTCGCAATAAGGACACAGGTACATTTTTTGAGCAGAAAAAGGACATAATCAGTCCTATGCAGAAGATATACTCTATCAGCTTGCAGAAAGGTTTCTGGACTTGTTGGAATAATTTACAGTCTATATAACATGGAATTATATTTACATTTTTTAACATTTTATTTTGAAATAAACTTGTATTTTTATTATGATACTTTTTATTCTGACAATTTCACTCTATAGACTCCTTTAATCTGGAAAAGTTACAAATTCTTATTTTGTCTTTCACGACCTTGACATTTTTAAGAGTACAGGCCAACTAAATTATACTGTCATTCTATTTGGGATTGTCTGATATTTCCTCAGGATTAAATTCAGGTTCTTATTGGGCAAAAGTAGCATGGAAGTGATGTTGCGTTCTCGGTATATATCAAGAGCACATAATGTTGGTTTGCAACGTGACCTTGATCACTTGATTTAAGTACCGTCTGCCAGGTTTCTCCGCTGTCGACTTGCTATTATTTCCTTTATGATTAATAAGAATCTGGTAGGGAGACATGTTGAGTGTATATAACTATTCTGCTACTAATCAAAATTTTCACTCAGTAGTTTTAACCTCTACTGATGTATCTTGCCTGAATCAAGTATTTCTGTGATAGTTGCCAAATGGTGATTTTTCTAATTTTATTATTTCTTTTACTGATTGGCAAGAGATTTCCTCTCCACCCCTATCTGTCTGTATACATATCCATCAAATAATATGGGCTCATCTATCAGTATTTATCACCACCTATCAGTATTTATCAGTATGGACTCATGGATTCTTATTTTATTCAATAGATTATAATCTATTACTATCATAATTAATTTTCACAAGCCAATGGTCCCATATTTGGCCAGTAGCCCTTCAAGATGATTCCTGTGTCCCTTTGACAGTCCCCATCATTCACTGAACACTCTTACTTTCTGAAACAGCAGGATATTTCTGCCTCATTTTGTACTTTCTCAGTCCCAGCCTCAGTCAATCAACCATTTCACCAAGAAGCTCTGTTTCTTTTTCCTGGAGAATGGGGCAGAATGGGTTTAGAAACCAAAATCTAGGCACTCGATATGCCCATTGCTACTGGGGTGTCATTGGTTCTAGGTTCACTCAGGGGACAGAGCTTGAAAATCTATATACATTTGTATATACATACATGCATGAATATAAACATATCCACATTTCTTTCTTCCTATCTATTGATCCACCTATCCATCATCTATTTTAATTTTTTTTTTTTTTTTTTTTTTGCGGTATGCGGATCTCTCACTGTCGTGGCCTCTACCGTTGCGGAGCACAGGCTCCGGACGCACAGGCCCAGCGGCCATGGCTCACGGGCCCAGCCGCTCCGCGGCATGTGGGATCCTCCCGGACCAGGGCACGAACCCGTGTCCCCTGCATCGGCAGGCGGACTCTCAACCACTGCGCCACCAGGGAAGCCCGTATCTATCATCTATTTTAAAACCCATGCATTCACACCAATACTTTCCATTCCAAATAAAAACCATAGGGTTCATTCTAGCATTTTCCTTTTTAATGTATATAACTACTTTTCTAACAGTGAGAAATTTGGTTCCTATTATTTACAATATATTTACTTTTTGCTCAGTCCTAGAATACATAGAAAGTAACTTCAGAGTTGCTACCCCGTACCTCTGTGAAAACTTAACTAGACTTGAAAATTTATTTACTCTTCTTTTTAAAATCTTAAGTTTAAGGGTATGTCATCAAATACAGTGATCTAAAGTTACTTGGATTCCCAAGTTTTCCCCCTCGCTTCAGCGTGACTACGCTGTTCATTTGAATTATGGTTAGGTTTACTTAGGTCTACTTGTATATAGCTTTAGAGTTTTTCCCTATCTTTATGTGCATGTATGTTTATTTTCTTATGTTTTAGTATGCGAAACATTAACTAGTTTCAAAAGCCAGAAGTTTATAAATAGGTGTATTCAAAAGTGTCACTCTCTTCCTTTCTTCTTTCTGTTTCTCACTCCTAATTCCTTACCATCTGTGTTAGTTTCCTATTGCTGCTGTAACAAATTACCACAAACTCAGTAGTTTTAAATAACAGAAATTTATTCTTTGATAGTTCTGGAGGCCAGAAGTTTGTAAGGAGTCTTATGGGGCTAAAATCAAGGTGATAGCAGGAGCAAGCTCCCATGGAAGCTCTAGGGGAGAATCTGTTTCCTTGCCTTTTCCAGTGTCTAGAGCTGCATTCCTTACATTCCTCAACTCCATTTTCAGAACCAACAGCATAACATCTTCTGACTCTGCTTTCCATGTCTCATCTGCCTGTAGTCAAATCTCCCTCTGCCTGCCTCTTATAAGGATACTTGTGATTACATTTAGGACCTACCTCAATAATCCCAGATAATCTCTCCATCTCAAGATACCTTATTTATTTGTTTATTTATTTATTTTTTTTGGCCGTGCCGCAGGGCATGCGGGACCTTAGTTCCCCTACCAGGGAATGAACCCTTGCACCCTGCACTGGAAGTGCAGAGCCCTAACCACTGGACTGCCAGGGAATTGCCTCAAGATACCTCATTTAATGATATCTACAAAGACCCTTTTTCCATATAAGGTAAACATTCACAGGTTCCAGGGTGGCCATTTTTTTTTTTTTGCGGTACGCGGGCCTCTCACTGTTGTGGCCTCTCCCGTTGCGGAGCACAGGCTCCGGATGCGCAGGCCCAGCGGCCATGGCTCACGGGCCCAGCCGCTCCGCGGCATATGGGATCCTCCCAGACCGGGGCACGAACCCGTATCCCCTGCATCGGCAGGCGGACTCTCAACCACTGCGCCACCAGGGAGGCCCCAGGGTGGCCATTTTTGGTGGCCACTACTTAGCCAACTATAGGTATCTAATCTTAATAGTTTCTTGTTTATGCTTCCTGTGTTTCTATTTGTACAAATGATTAGATACATGTATGTTTTCTCATTTCCCATTCTTTCTTACACAAAAGGTGACATAGTATAAAAACGCTTGCATTTTGTCTTTTTCACTTAACAAAATATCCTGGAAATCACTCTACATTAGTTCACAGAAAATGACCTCATTCTTTTTACACCTTCAGAGTACTCTGTTGTATGGATGTACCACAGTTTATCCACACACTCTCCTATGTATAGGGATTTAGGTTTTTTCTGATATTTTGTAATTACAAATAATACTACAATGACTAACTTTGTGTATAGGATTTTCATACTGTTGGAGTTGTAGCATTGGGGTAGATTTAATTGGCATTTCACTTATAATGAGTGATTTTTGAAGATATTTTCATATTTTTGAGAAATGTGTATGTGCAAATTGTCTCCCTGTTAGTAATTTGACTCTTATCATTGTTTATTTTTTGTTGTTCAAAAGTTTTTTTTTAACACAGTCAAATGTATCAGTTTTATTTTGTATTGCATCTGAATTTCAAGTCATAGTTAGAAAGTCTTTTCCTACATCCAGGCTATAGAGAAAATCATACATCGTTTCTTCTAGTACTTACAAGGTTTCATCTTTGACATTTATATCCCTGGTCCATTTGGAGTTTATTCTTGATTATAATGTGAGACTTGGTTCTAATTTTATCTTTCTCCAAATAGCAAACCAGTTGTCCCACCAGTATTTATTAAAATGTCCATCTTTTCCCAAGTGATTTGAGATACCATGTTTGTCACATACTAAATTTCCATATGTATTTGAATCTATTTCTGGGACATCCTATTTTATTACACTGGTCTATTTGTCAATTTATGCACTAGCACCATGAGTAGATAAACAAACCAGATTTATAGTGTATTTTAACAACTGGTAGGGCTAGTATCCCTCATAAACTTTTCTTTTTCAATGTTTTCCTGGCTATTTTTTCATGCTTATTTTTCCATATAAACTTTAATAACAACTTGTCTAAGTCCATAAAAATCTTATTGGTACTTGTTAAATTTATAAAATAACTTAGATAAAACTGGTATCTTTATGACATTAAGGAATGTCTTTCATTTGTTTCAAGTCTGTTTTTGTATCTTTCAGGAGTGCTATAAAATTTTTCTCATATAAGATTTGCACATTTCTTGATAACTTAATTCTAAAACATTTTATCTTCTGTTACTACTGTATTCTCTGCTTTCAGGGTCCAAAGTAAAAATATCCATAAGATCTACCTTATTAATTATGCTATTTACATCTATATTTCTTTCCCTCACATTTTTTGTTTACTTGGTCTGCATGTACTGAAAGTGGCATATTAAAAGTTTCCTGCTACTAACGTATTTCTCTCCTTGTTTCTTTGCATGTCCTATGATTTTTGCTTTATAAATGTGTTGCTGAGTTATTTGGTGAATAGAATTTATAACTGTTATATATTCATTGTGAATTGGGACATTAAAACATGTCCTTCTTTGTCTAATTTAATGCATTTTGGTTTAAATTCTACTTTGATATCAGGATCATAACCTCTACTTACTTATCATTTCCAGTTGCCTAGCAAACCTTTGCCCATTCTTTTAGTTTTAGACTTTCTGACATTCTGATTTAGGCATGTCTCATTTTCAGCAGCTTTCTTTGTGAATCAAATTGAAAATCTTTTTTCTTTTAATAAGTTAAACCTATCCATATTTATTAATATGGCATATTTTTAGTCCCACTGTCATATTATTTTATGTTTAAATTATTTTATCTAATATTAATGACATTAATATTGTTATAGTTACATTTCTTTCTGTACATAATGCTTTTTCCTTGTTCTTTTGATTTTTAAAGTTTCTTTTTTTATTTAGGAAAGTTTGTAGTGTTATTCTAGTGGTTATCTTTGTCCTCATACCTTTTATAAAGCCCTTAGTTGTCTTTCTAACCTTTTATTATCTGATTTGTCAATTTTAATATTATCCTTTAACCCCCACCTATTGCTATATCACAATCAATGAACTTATTCTACTTTCCTCTTTCTCTCTCCCTCCTCCCATTTTTATTTGCATTATTTCTGCTATGTTAGAACCAGTTACACATTACATATAACATTATTCTTTGAGCTTTGTTCTCACCTGGTTTTAGTTTTAGGTCTACATTAAATATAGTGAATGATTGCCATCACATCTTTTGATGAAGTTTTGCTACTTGGTTGAATGGAAATCACTTTTTCAAAGATTCTTCAAGAAAGGCTCGTGTATACAAAATTCCCTGAATTTTTCATGTTAAAAACTCATTTTCTATTGCCTTGATACTTGAAGGACAGGTTGACTGAATATCCTTGATTTACACTTTTTTTTTTTCTTTGTGTTTTTAAAAAAATGCTATTCCACTGCTGTCTTTCTTGTATGTTATTTTTGAGCAGGCTGGTCCCAGTTTAATTCTCTTGTCCTTGTAATTTCTTATCTTTTTTGTTTGAAGGCTTAGGTAATTTTTCTTTATCTTTGAAGTCCAATAGCTTTACTTGCATATGTTTGGGAG
Source organism: Mesoplodon mirus (assembly GCF_964341445.2). Taxonomy (NCBI): domain Eukaryota; kingdom Metazoa; phylum Chordata; class Mammalia; order Artiodactyla; family Ziphiidae; genus Mesoplodon; species Mesoplodon mirus. The sequence continues at coordinate 35,712,494 of NC_138984.1, forward strand.
CTGACAATTCTGGTTTAATTTCCCCATGTAATTTACGGGTATATAGAATTATCAATATATCTTCTTTCACATTCTGAACATTTTTTTGATTTTAAATATAGTTCTGTTTCATCATTTTGTTTAGGCAGTTTAGGGACTGCCATTATTTGTATGTTTTTTCTTCTTTCTCTTTCATTTCAACCACTTCTCTCTGTTCCTAATTACTTTTAACTTTGTATCTCTTTTCATTATCTTGGTTATTTTTCTGCCTTTTTTCAATTTCCCTTATTAAATTTTCACTTGATTTTATTTCCCCCCAGAATCTTTGCAATTTCTTCTTCACTTCTGTGATAATTTTTGTCTTTTTCTCCTATTTTCTTTCCTGGATTCAACCTATTCCCTTCTCATTTCTTCCTGTTTCTTTTTTGTTTGTTTGTTTCTATTTTTTAATTTTTGAATTTCTGGTTCAAGGTGGTTTTTCATATTCCCAAAGTGGATATTTAATTCACTTTGGAGTTTGTGTTGTAGGTTTTTTTTTTTGGGGTTTTTTTTTTTCTGCTTTGGGTTAGTTTTTTTGAGGGGAAGCACTTTTACCAGCTGAAGTTGTCTTGTTTTCTGTTTTCTTCTTATAATAGCTTTGTGTATATTTACTCTGTTTTCATCTATTCATTTCAAAGAGTTTTGAATGGTTTATAAGATTTCAGGTTCAAGGGTATCCTCTTCTGCAGTGAAATACTTTCTTAATGGATGATTCTTGTGCATTTATGTGTGTGTATGTATGTGTGTGTGTGAGTGATATGGGCTAAAGATTGCATATTTTCACAGCTTTGGATCTCATTTTTCTTACTTGACCCTAAATTTCCTTTTACTTCTTTTCCTCTTCACCAAGTTCCAAAAGGTGCCTCTCCATTCCTTTTTTTCCCTTTGATACCAGAAGCAATGGTTTTCACACACTGTCACCTTGAATTATGTGCAGCTTTAATTTTTAAAAATACATAGTAAGTGCTTTGATCTATGAGGGTTCTTTACCAGTATTTTAGCACAAAAGCAGACTTTCTCTTTTTTGTGGTTATCTTAGATCAATCATAGGTCCACCAAGAGCCGCCTTCTTTTTTTGTGGCAGGAGAATGGGACACAGCTTGCCAAGATCTGGTTTTTATTTTTCTACTTCCAGATAATTTGAAGTTTGGGCATTCTTAGTTATACAGATGGCATGGGTTTGGTGCAGTTTTATTTGTTATCTATTCTGTATTCAGCTTTTTGGAGAATGATTTGGGAGATTCAGATTTACACTGTGATGGCTGCTATTATGTTGGCTACTCAGGAATTCCACCCCTAGTGTTATTTTGATGAAAAATAATACTCTGCACAAGGAATTTTTAAAAGAAAAACAATGCAGCTCATCCAGGTTTTGCGAGTAAAGGGGCAACCAGACACCTCATTCTCTTTCCAATACCTTGTCCTGGGTTGGAAGGAGGGGACTGCTTATGGTTTGGGAATCTTTTCCTAAAGGATGAACATAAAGTTATTTCCTCCTCCTCAATCATGATAAGTCCATATGTTTCCCATTCCAGGAAGAACCAGAAGAGGAGGGTAGTCTTGAGTCTGATCAGGTCTATGACTCAGGCTCTGATTTATCTGGTGCTTCCTATCTCCCTTCCCCTCAAGCTCCTATGCATCAGAGTTAGGATTATCTTTTACTTCTGCGAGAGCTGGTGGAGGGAATAGTCACCTAAAGGCTTTCTTAACGCTTGGGTTCCTTATAAGACCTGTGCATTCACTCAGTTTACCATAGAATTGGGAGCAGCCAGAGGGTGAGGTGACCCAATACTACTGAGCTAAATACCTGGGTTTTGGCTTCAACTTTGCACTAATAGAACATTAGGACTGTTCTCATCATGGCTCAGATCCCTGTTTACCTTAATCACCCCAATAGTTCCAAACCCTCAAGTTGTCCACTGTTATCTGGGGTCCTAGTCCCATATTGCCAGTATGTCTGCCCCTCTGAGCCAATCCCCCATTCTTCCTATTCCTCTCGAACACTTCCTCTGAGCCCTTTAAAATTCCCTTTTTTAAATGTCCCATCTTTTTTTTTTTTTTTTTTTTAATCGCCCTCTAAGAATGATTTGTGCTTTAGTAGAAAGGGCTCTTTTTTTTTTTTTTTTTTTTTTTTTTGCGGTACACAGGCCTCTCACTGTTGTGGCCTCTCCCGTTGCGGAGCACAGGCTCCGGACGTGCAGGCTCAGCGGTCATGGCTCACGGGCCTAGCCGCTCCGTGGCATGTGGGATCTTCCCGGACCAGGGCACGAACCCGTGTCCCCTGCATCGGCAGGCGGACTCTCAACCACTGAGCCACCAGGGAAGCCCCCATCTTTCTTTTTTAATGCACGTTCTCTGCTCCTAGAGGACCTACTTACTTCCTCTGTGGCCTGTAGCCCTCTCAAGAAGTGACTGCTTTTCCTTCCACTCCCCACATACTTCAGGGCCAGGGTTGGTGTCCTCTCTTCTCCCATCACTGCTAACAAACAATTTTTTCTCCTTCCTTTTTCTAAGCCCTAGCTGATCTGAACTGTAGCCATCTGGACACAGTATCTCTCTTTGTCTCCGCAATGTAGTCTGCTAAGGTTCTTCTACTCATCCATTATTGATGACATTAGCTTCTGTTTCATCATCTTTCTCTCTACACCTGCTCCACTCTTGTGGACATTGCTATTTATGGGGAAACTCATCTAATAATAATCATTTGTTAAACTTCTCACCTCCATTAACTTTTCTTCCACTCCATCTCAGTCTGGAACCTTGGCATTATGGTCATTGAATGACCTCCAAAATCTTGAATTCAAGTGTGATATTCTTTGACCACTGCCTCCAATTCTTCCAGCTCACTTACTCTTGTATTCCTATTTAAATAATTCCTCAATTTCTCTGAGATCTCCAATCCATTAACTTCACTACTTTTTCACTATCCATCACCACCGTTATATAGTTATTTCTCTCCTTATCCAGCTTAGAGTCCATGGTCCTCCATGGGACTCAATCACTTACAAACATCCTCAACTCTCACCCCTCTCTCCTTGTATTACATCACTTGATTAAATCCCAACATTAGTTGAGTCCAATGATCTACTTCCTCAGCAGCACCTACACTGAAGCTGTTGAGTGTTGCTGGGTAAAAGTCACATAACTGGGATGACTAGTTTGCCATCCATGTATAATGATTATAATCTTCAAACAGGCTCTCGTTCTCTCCGAGCAATCCCGTCATGTTTCTATAGAAAGTCTGCCCTTTCAATTTCTCAAGAAAAGTAATTCATACATTATCCTCCTTCCTCAAACCTCTTCCACCCCTCATCACCTTTACTCTTAGCCTCTGACTTTGCTTTAGACTTAATTGAGGAAGTAGAAGCCATTCAATCAGAATTTCCTCATTTTCCCACTGTGAAATCTACCACTTTACGTGAACTGAAATCTATCTTGTCTGTTTTACCTCCTATCCCTGCTCTTGCCAAACAGAAATTCCTCCTGCTCTGGCTCCAGGACCCTTTTGCCTTCTCAAGCATTTCATTCCCTCAGTTGTCCCCACTTCTCCACTGCATCACCAATCTCTACCTACCTATTGGATCATTTCCATCAGCATAGCCTGCTCTAGTGACTCTCATCCTAAAACTCCATCCCTTGACTTTGTCTCCCACCTCAACCACAGCCCTATTTTTCTCCTTCTCTTTCTTCTCTACAGTTATATCCAGTCTGCCATCTCACATTCACGCTTCAACCCACTTTCCTCTGGGCTTGCTTCCTTATCACCACACTGAAACTGCTCTTGTCAAGGTCACCAAGAACTCCTATCTTATCAAATCTGGTGGACTCTTGATCTCCTAGCAGCATTTGACATAAATGACACTTTACTTTTTGGTTCCTGTAGCTTCATACTCTCCGGCTCTCTGGCTCTTTCTTCTAAGCCTGAAATCTAAGTATTGGAGTCAGTGTTCCATCCTGTTTCTTCTTAATTACCTGCCCTTTATGTCGGTGATTTTATCCAGTTCCATGGCTTTAAATGCTGATGCCTTCCAAATTCACACCTTCAGCACCACCGTACTTCACTCCCGTGCTCCAGATTCATTCAGTGGCTATTTGATCGCTTTACTTGTATGCCTGTTTAACATCTCAGTCTTAATAGTTTAAAATACAGCTTCTGATCTCTCCCATAATCCAGCATTTCAGTAAATGGCACCATCATTCAGCTGTTCAGCCAACAATTGACACGTAATCCTGCATTTCCCCTTTCCCTCATATGTGGCAGCCACGAAAACGTACCTCTCAGATGTCTGATTACAGGGAGCATTATTGACGGATGTACTCCACATACTGTGCTCTGAAATCTATCACCGTGTTCCAGGCTGCACTTCCCACTGACGGCTCCCAGCCAGTGACTGAGTTTGGCAGGGATACTAAGGCAGGCCTATTCCTAGGAGACATAAGACTCCTTTGATGAGGGACATTGGCTCGAAAACTCCTCATTGGCTTTCCTGAAACTTTCTTGAACTGCATCATATCCACTTTTCCTAATCTGCATCTAGTCTAAAGGCTCTCTCGGTCCCCTTCAGATCCCTCCCGATTTTTTCCTCACAGGTGTCTCCCCCAATAAACTTTTTGTAGGTTTAATCTGATCTTGCTGTCCACTTTACAAAGAACCTGAACTAACACATCATAGCTGATCCTCAGCATATTTAATGTCATTTCTATTTCCTAAACACATTTCTTGCCCTCATCCACTTCTCTCTATCACCATCACCACTTGAGTAGGAGCTATGCCATTTGTCCCCTGGATTCCTGCAACGGCTGCCTACATTCATTTTATGCCTTTTCAATCCATTCTCATCACAGTAGCCAGAGTGAGTTTTTAAAAATATTAAATCGACCATGCCATTTCACTGCTTAAAACCTTTTAATGGTTTCCCATATGCTTAGAGTAAAATTTAAACTACTTCTGCCACAAGATGCTTTAAAAGCTGGTTCCTGCCCCTCTTCTCAGCTTCATCTCTTATCACCTTCCCCCTGGTCCCCATGCTCACCAAGCTCCAGACATACTAGTGTCCTTTCCCTTCCTACAAACTGTCAAGTCTTTTCCTGCCTCAGGGCCTTTCCACTTGGTCTCCCTTTTTCCTAAAATATGCTTCCCCCATCTCTTCGGAGGATAGGCTCATTCTCACCCTTAGTGCTCAACTTAAATGTCCCCTCATTAGTGAGAACTTCTCCCAAGCCATCATCTCCATCCAACATTATCCTACTTCCTCCCAAGTGGTTATCACTGTCTGTAACTATTTTGCTTAGTGTCTGTTTCTGCCACTTGAACAGGAGCAGGCAAATTATGATCCATGGGTGGCCCACGCTCTAAGAATGGTTTTTACATACTTAAGTGTTTGAAATATTTAAGAATATTTCATGACACATGAAAATTATATGCAATGCAAATTTCAGTATCCATAAATAAAGTTAGAACGTAGTCACTCTCATTCGTTTATGTATTATCTATGGCTGCTTTAACACTACAACAGCAAAGTTGAGTAGTTATGTATGGCCCATAATATTTAAAAATATTTTATATATAAATATATAATAGCCTAAAATATTTACAGATAAAGTCTTCTGACTGCTGCACTAGAATGGAAATGACATGGGACATTAGGTCAGGGACATTGATTGTCCTGTTCAGTCCTCCACTCCCAGTGTCTGGTCCATAGCTAGTGCTCAATAATTGTAGGCTGAACAAACCCTCTTCCTCTCCTGGGTACTATCAATATCTGAGGGGGTAGGTGGGCTTACCCCTCATTGGCTTATTCCCTTCTAAGACACAGTGAGAAAAATTAGGAACCAATTATTATTGAGTCTGGGAGAGTACCTTGAGAATAGGACTGTGTTTTATTCATTTTGAAATACCTAGCAACGCCTCTTGCACAAGGTAGGCTGCAGCTGGAAACCAAAAGAACTCTTGGGGTTACTGTTAAGAGGAAATTAGTGCACGCAAAGCATTTAGCAGAATCTCAGGGGTACAGAAGTATTCAATAAATGTTTGCTCCTGCCTCAATTTTCCTTACTGTAACAGGAATAAAAATATAGGGCTGTCACACAGACTAAATAAAACAAGAATGCTCTGTGTGAAACAGCTTTGTAAGCCACAAACACTATCCAAATGCACAAACATTCAAGTGCAACATATGAATGACTCTTGGCATTGAGCAACCCAGTTTGGAGGGAAGGGCCCTTCCTCATCTAGAAGTGAAAAGACCTAACTCATCCTCTTACCGCTTATTAACTGACCCTGGACGATTGCAACTTCGGTGTTGTTTTCTTCATGTGTAAAAGCCTCCTCTGAACGGACAAGACCGTCACTCGGGGATCCAACCTGCGTCTCTCTGCGTGTCCTTTCCTTTCCCGGCATGGTACCGAGACTGCCAGACCTCGCGTCCTCCCCAAAGCAGGCGGCGGCGGCGGCCGGAGGTGGGAGGACCAGCCCGGGGGCGGGGCTATGGAGGGGCGTGTCCGAGGCGTGTCCGGGGTGGGGCCTTCCTCTCCCGGCCGTCGCCGCCAGGCTGAGGCGCACTGAGGCGGCCCTGGAGCCGCGCTGCTGCACGAGTTGCCGAGCAGCCGGGGAGGCGCTCACTTCCGTGTCGGGCCCCGTGGCGTCCGGCGCCCTCGCCAAGGGTCGGGCGGGCCGCAGGTCAGTCGGGGAGGCTGCCTACCCCGCCCATCCCGTGCGGAGGAGTGGGGCGCCGTGTGGGCCGCGGGCCCGGGAGGCGGCAGGGCGCCCTGATGAAGGGCCCGGGCCGCGCTGATAACACGGGCGCCCGGGGCTGCAGGCTCGGGCTTCAGGCCGATTCGGGATCCCCGGACCGCGGGGAGACCCCTGCGGGGCTTTGTGGTGTCCCAGCCCCTCCCCTTTCGTCCCGCGTCGTGGGAGTCCCTTGAGCGTTTCTCAAAATAGGGTCCGCGGGGGGACTCCCGCCCCCACCTAAGACTTTCTGAACCAGAGTCTATGTCGTGGTCCGGGAATCTGCATTTTCAGCAAGTGTCCCTGATGGTTTTGGTGCAGGTGGTCACGGAACCGCAGTCTGGGCACGCTTCCCCAGAGGGCTGGGCACTGTCGACCCAGCAGGGAGTGCAAGTGGGTGCATTTGAAGGTGGGGCCCTGTGACTGGCCTTGAAATGGTGATGGTCCTCTGCCTTAGGGGTATCTCTTGAATCCTTGCGCCCAGGGTGCTGCTGTGTTCCTATTGCCATCCACCGGAGTCTTCAGACGGACAGACGCTTAGTGAGTGAAGTGCTCAGGTCAGGAGCCTTAGGAGTGAAACAGTGCTGAAGGAGTCGGTGTGGGGTGCAGCTGGAAGAACTTGGAGTTGGTCCTGCTGACCTGGATTGGGGCTGACGCCACCACTTATGGCAGGGCAGCCCTAGTGTAGACCCTGCACACATTACTATTTCTTTCTCCAGTGTCCTCACCTGTCAGTAGGGACAGTAACTCCTACCCAGTAGGGCTTTTGTGTGAATGAGGTAATGTCTGTCAAGTGTCTCCTACAGTGGCTGGCACATAGCATTCAGTAAATGGGAATTGTTAAGGGTGATGCAGCTTATAGTCCCCCAAATTAGGGATTAGTCAAGTGGAATAATATGTGGTCAGGGGTAGTATATCTGGGAGAACTGTGCAAGGATTCTAACTGGGGGTGCAGGGATTCTAACTGGGGGTGCTTGGGAAGGTCATGTAAGCAGTGAGGTTTGCCTGCAGCTTTGAAGAATAGATAGGATTCCAGGGAGCTGATAACAGGGACAGCGTGAACCAGTTCCATTCCAGGCCTCAGAAGTGGTTCTTTCACATGGTTCGTTGTTGGGCTGCTCCTTGGACTTTTAGGCAGTGTAGGAAGTCACATTGATAAGTGGATTTTGAAGGCTGGACTGTTGGCCCATAATAGTTTCTGTCTACTGTGTTTCACACACATGGTGTTCCTCAGACTCTAACGGTCTCCTTCTCTTATTAGAAATTGGCTAAACTGGAGCATCTATGAAAGGATGCTCAAAGTTGATGGCAAAGTGAATGGCCATGGATGTAGTTGAGCCTATTGGTAGCCATTTTACACTTGCTATGAAATGTGAAGATACATTGGGAGTACATTTTTCCTCAGGGTATTGTTTTAGGTTCTGTAGGAATGCCACAGTCAGCTGTGGTTCATCTATCTCCAGAATGGATTAAGAAATAAAATCCTTAAAATGTCTCTAAAGGTTCAGCTATTTCAGAGGGAAGAAGCCAGATGGTTTAGAGATGTCATTTGTTGTTCTTCTGGACCAGTTTGGCTTTTGGTATACATGGAATTCTGATCTCAGTTGATAAATTATATATCCCTTAGTTACCTAACTTAAGAATTACAACTACTGTTGTTAATAATTTCTGCTCTTACGTTTCCTTAAATCTCCAGAGCCAATATAAAGTCCTTCAGTATATACCCTCTTGTAAATTTTTATGTTATTATAGATAATATTTATCATTTATTGAGTACTTACTCTGAGCCAGAGACTGTTCTATATGCTTTTTATATTTTCTGTCAATTACTCCTCTGATAGTCCTTTGAGGTAGGCATCATCCTTCCCTCCAATTTAGAGATGGGGAAACAGGCAGAGGAGGATAAGTATTTGCCCAAGGTCCCAGGCTAGTAAGTGGTAGAGCCTAATAGCCTGATTCCATGCTACGTGCTGTTCCCCTCTGCAAGTCTACACAGCTCCCTCAGACTTACTGTAGTTTAAAAAGATATGTGAATACTGAAGATCATAAGCACACCTCACCTTTGCTTTATATGTAACAGACAATGCATTATCTCGTTTAATTCTTTAAACAGTCATTTCAACAGCTCTGATTTGGTTGGTAATACTTTATTATCATTTACAAATCCTCTGAGCCAGAGTTTTCCAGCTTCTCAGCATATCTCAGACTTCTTTTGTATTACATTAAATCCTTCGATTCAGTATTGCAGGTGCTGAGGAATTTGTTTTAAACCACTTTAGAATGTATTTATTTTTATTACCTATTTCATGTATTGTTGGAAATGTCAGTGGTGATTGTCCTTTGTTTTTACAGAGGGGTACTGTGACCACCATTGTTTTGCAGTTTCTGAGAGTGTTTCCAGGCAAAACTTCAGGTGTCAGAGAGAGCAATGGAAGGTCACAAGGTAGAAGAAGAGGCGTTGGATATTCTTCGACTGAACGTGGGTGGCTGTATTTACACAGCCAGGCGGGAGTCCTTGTGCCGCTTTAAGGACTCAATGCTGGCATCCATGTTCAGTGGTCGTTTTCCTCTAAAAGCAGATGAATCAGGTAAATATTTAAAGTCTGTAAGCATTATCATGAATATTCATTAAAATAAGAGTCTAGTTTAAATTCCCTTTAATTTTTCGAATTACAACAGAATGTATTAGCTTAGTATGTTAATTACTGAGATCATTGGGACTGTATGGAGATTCATTAAGTACATGGAGAAATTAAATACCAGTTTCTAGAACCTGTGATGCTGTTGCTAAAAGTTGACAAAAAAGTGAATGTGTGTAAAGGCCAACCATCACCTAATTATGGGGATTAATCATATTTTGAAAGTTGTTCCATTCATACAACTCAATGGGTAAAGGTATTGAGCCTGATTAAATATATTAGCTTCTCTCTGTGTTCTTCAAGTTAAAAAATGTATTTCTCTGGAGAAAGGAGCTGCCCTCATAGCTAACAGGGCAGGTACTGTCAGTGTAGAATTAGTGTTAAACTCACATCTAGTCCAGCTGCAGAGCCTTGTGTGGGCAGATGTGTATGCCTAAGAAAACATCAGTTCAGTGAGACTGTCAGTCACCCAGGACTGAAAATTGGTGTTTCAGAAGAAACTGTAAAATACAAGGGCTAGGGTCCTGGGGCCACTCTCTGCTTTGAGTGCTCTGGGGTTCACTGAACCTACTACTGGTGGTAAAGAAACTTCAGCAGAGCAAGTAAGGCTTTTTGTACATCTTAGGCATTCTGGGGCTCGTAGAACCCACTCTTGCTTCTGTGTTAGAAAAAAGGGATTGAGGAGCTCAGAGCGTGAGGGGTTGTTAGTAACCCTGGGTCTGGAGAGATTGCTTTGCCAGGTGAATGGCAGTTGGAAGAATGGAAAACTCACTGATGTCTGGTGCCCAGGACTTGATGTCCATCTGGACAGAAAGTTTGTTGGTGTAAAGGTGGTAAGCAGGGACTGAGTTGTTTCCTCTGCCTCTAAGTTTTTACCTTCTTAATCCCGTCCTAAACTAATCAAGGGAGGAAGGAAATCATTGAGTAACCTCATACCGAAGTGTTTTTTTATTTTTTTAATTCTGCTGAATTGTCTACAAAAAGTCTTTTATCATAAAGTAGTACCAGTATAGTATTTCTTTTCTAAAGTTTCATACAAAGGAACTAACCTAATAAGTCTGAACAAATGGCATGCCCATAGCCAGGAACCCAGGGTTTATTTGTTGGCAACACTGCAGGTCGACTTGTAGGGTCACTGACATACAAATGCTGGACCCCATTATACCCTCATTAGGGAGGAACTCCATACACCTTTCCTGGCCCAGCTGGGTTGAGATTAGGGGTAAGCTTCTGTTTCTACCAGCAGTCTAAGGTCTCCATGGCTTTTGCAGAGGCCATAGTGGGAATATAGCCCTTGCATCCAAGATTTCTAATGGAGCTCAGAATATGTTTTCCTTGCAGGTCAGAATACAGAGGCTCCCCAAATTTGACTAAACCTATTTAAACACTAGATATTTAACTTTCTTTTGAGAAAGAAACATTTCTAATTGTAGAGGTCTTCAGTCTAATTCTAGTTTGACATGTTGAAATTTTACCGTGGTCGTTGGTATCTATTCAATCATTTTTGAACTGAATATTTTCTAGGGGCTTGTGTTATTGACCGTGATGGACATCTATTTAAATACCTTTTGGATTATCTTCACGGAGAAGTTCACATTCCCACAGAGGAGCGAACCCGCATTGCTCTGCAGGAAGAGGCTGATTACTTTGGCATCCCTTATCCGTACAGCCTGTCTGACCACTTGGCCAATGAAATGGAGACATATTCTTTAAGGTCAAATATAGAACTTAAAAAGGTCTTGGCATTTTCTTAAGTTTTACAATATATGTATGAATGTTTATCTAATATTCATTTATTATGCATTTATTATGCACAAAGCAATGTATGTTATTTTGTATAGCCCATGTTGTAACATAAACCTAAATGAGACAGTTTTACATCTTACAGTATTTGTTTAACTGTATTATATATCTTTATTTGTTTTGTTTTCTTTGTTTTGAATTTTATTTTATTTTATTTTTTTATACAGCAGGTTCTTATTTTTCATTTTATACATATTAGTGTATATATGTCAATCCCAATCTCCCAATTCATCCCACCACCACCACCATCCCCCGCCACTTTCCCCCCTTGGTGTCCATACGTTTGTTCTCTACATCTGTGTCTCTATTTCTGCCCTGCAGACCGTTCACCTGTACCATTTTTCTAGGCTCCACATATATGCATTAATATATGATATTTGTTTTTCTCTTTCTGACTTACCTCACTCTGTATGACAGTCTCTAGATCCATCCACGTCTCTACAGATGACTCAATTTCGTTCCTTTTTATGGCTGTGTAATATTCCATTGTATATATGTACCACATTTTCTTTATCCATTCATCTGTCGATGGGCATTTAGGTTGCTTCCATGTCCTGGCTATTGTAAACAGTACTGCAGTGAACATTGGGGTGCATGTGTCTTTTTGAATTATGATTCTCTCTGGGTATATGCCCAGTAGTGGGATTGCTGGGTCATGTGGTAATTCTATTTTTAGTTCTTTAAGGAACCTCTATACTGTTCTCCACTGTGCCTGTATCAATTTACTTTCCCACCAACAGTGCGAGAGGGTTCCCTTTTCTCCACACCCTCTCCAGCATTTGTTGTCTGTAGATTTTCTGATGATGCCCATTCTGACTGGTGTGAGGTGATACCTCACTGTAGTTTTGATTTGCATTTCTCTAATAATTAGTGATGTTGAGCAGCTTTTCATGTGCTTCCTGGCCATCTGTATGTCTTCTCTGGAGAAATGTCTATTTAGGTCTTCTGCCATTTTTGGATTGGGTTGTTTGCTTTTTTAATATTGAGCTGCATGAGCTGTTTATATATTTTGGAGATTAATCCTTTGTCCATTGATTTGTTTGCAAATACTCTCTCCCATTCTGAGGGTTGTCTTTTCATCTTGTTTGTAGTTTCCTTTGCTGTGCAAAAGCTTTTAAGTTTCACTAGGTCCCATTTGTTTATTTTTGTTTTTATTTCCATTATTCTAGGAGGTGGATCAAAAAAGATCTTGCTGTGATTTATGTCAAATCACAAATTTATGTCCTATGTTTTCCTCTAAGAGTTTTATAGTGTCTGGTCTTACATTTAGGTCTCTAATCCATTTTTGGTTTATTTTTGTGTATGGTGTCAGGGAGTGTTCTAATTTCATTCTTTTACATGTAGCTGTTCAGTTTTTCCAGTACAGTTTATTGAAGAGACTGTCTTTTCTCCATTGTATATCCTTGCCTCCTTCGTCATAGAGGAGTTGACCATAGGTGCGTGGGTTTATCTCTGGACTTTCTATCCTGTTCCATTGATCTATATTTCTGTTTTTGTGCCAGTACCATATTGTCTTGATGACTGTAGCTTTGTAGTATAGTCTGAAGTCAGAGAGTCTGATTCCTCCAGCTCCGTTTTTTTCCCTCAAGACTGCTTTGGCTATTTGGGGTCTTTTGTGTCTTCATACAAATTTTAAGATTTTTTGTTCTAGTTCTGTAAAAAATGCCATTGGTAATTTGATAGGGACTGCCTTGAATCTGTATATTGCTTTTGGATAGTCATTTCCACAATATTGATTCTTCCAATCCAGGAACATGGTATATCTCTCCATCTGTTTATATCATCTTTAATTTCTTTTATCAGTGTCCCATAGTTTTCTGCATACAGGTCTTTGGCTCCCTAGGTAGGTTTATTCCTAGGTATTTTATTCTTTTTCTTCCAGTGGTAAATGGGAGTGTTTCCTTAATTTCTCTTTCAGATTTTTTGTCATTAGTGCATAGGAATGCAAGAGATTTCTGTGCATTAATTTCGAATCCTGCAACTTTACCAAATTCATTGATTAGCTCTAGTAGTTTTCTGGTGGCATCTTTAGGATTCTCTATGTATAGTATCATGTCATCTGCAAACAGTGACAGTTTTACTTCTTCTTTTCCAATTTGTATTCCTTTTATTTCTTTTTCTTTTCTGATTGCCATGGCTAGGACTTCCAAAACTATGTTGAATAATAGTGGGGAGCGTGGACATCCTTGTCTTGTTCTTGATCTTAGAGGAGATGCTTTTGGTTTTTCACCATTGAGAATGGTGTTTGCTGTGGGTTTGTCGCATATGGCCTTTATTATGTTGAGGTAGGTTCCCTCTATGCCGACTTTCTGGATAGTTTTTATCGTAAATCGGTGTTGAATTTTGTCAAAAGCTTTTTCTGCATCTATTGAGATGATCATATGGTTTTTATTCTTCAGTTTGTTAATATAGTGTATCACATTGATTGATTTACGTATATTGAAGAATCCTTGCATCCCTGGGATCAATCCCACTTGATCATGGTGTATGATCCTTTTAATGTGTTGTTGGATTCTGTTTGCTAGTATTTTGTTGAAGAGTTTTGCATCTATATTCGTCAGTGATATTGCTCTGTAGTTTTCTTTTTTTGTCGTATCTTTGTCTGGTTTTGGTATCAGGGTGATGGTGGCCTCTTAGAAAGAGTTTGGGAGTGTTCCTTCCTCCGCAATTTTTTGGAAGAGTTTGAGAAGGATGAGTGTTAGCTCTTCTCTAAATGTTTGATAGAATTCACCTGTGAAGCCATCTGGTCCTGGACTTTTGTTTGTTGGAAGATTTTTTATTTTATTTATTTATTTAGTTAGTTTTCTTTTTTATAAATTTATTTATTTTATTTTTGACTGCATTGGTTCTTTGTTGCTGCATGCGGGCTTTCTCTAGTCATGGTGAGCGGGGGCTACTCTTCGTTGCAGTGCACGGGCTTCTCATTGCGGTGGCTTCTCTTGTTGCAGAGCACGGGCTGTAGGCCTGCAGGCTTCAGTAGTTGCAGCATGTGGGCTCAGTAGATATGGCACGTGGGCTCTAGAGCGCAGGCTCAGTAGTTGTGGTGCACGGGCTTAGTTGCTCCGCGGCATGTGGGATCTTCCCAGACCAGGGATCAAACCCGTGTCCCCTGCATTGGCAGGTGGATTCTTAACCACTGCGCCACCAGGGAAGTCCTGTTGGAAGATTTTTAATCACAGTTTCAATATCATTACTTGTGATTGGTCTGTTCATATTTTCTATTTCTTCCTGGTTCAGTGTGGGAAGGTTATACCTTTCTAAGAATTTGTCCATTTCTTCCAGGTTATCCATTTTATTGACATAAAGTTGCTTGTAGGAGTCTCTTAAGATGCTTTGTATTTCTGCAGTGTCTGTTGTAACTTCTCCTTTTTCATTTCTAATTTTATTGATTTGAGTCCTCTCCCTCTTTTTCTTGATGAGTCTGGCTAAAGGTTTATCAATTTTGTTTATCTTCTCAAAGAACCAGCTTTTAGTTTTATTGATCTTTGCTATTGTTTTCTTTGTTTCTATTTCATTTATTTCTGCTCTGATCTTTATGATTTCTCTCCTTCTACTAACTTTGGGTTTTGTTTGTTCTTCTTTCTCTAGTTCCTTTAGGTATAAGGTTAGATTGTTTATTTGAGATGTTTGTTGTTTCTTGAGGTAGGATTGTACTGCTATAAACTTCCCTCTTAGAACTGCTTTTGCTGCATCCCATAGGTTTTGGATCATCGTGTTTTCATTGTCATTTTTCTCTAGGTATTTTCTGATTTCCTCTTTGATTTCTTCAGTGATCTCTTGGTTATTTAGTAACATATTGTTACTTCTTACAGTTTTTGAAGACATGTTTCTTAATTACCACTGCTCATTTTTTAAGGCCAAAATTTTATTCTAGGACAGTATATTACCACGCCACTCAAAAGTTCATGGAGTTTTTATTCCTCATTGAAGGTTTAACACTCTTTGATGGCTTTTTTTAAATAGAACTCTTCTTTTGAAGTTCTTCTTAAATTAAGAGCAGTACTGTAGTATGTGAGGGTATAGTGGGATTAATTCATTTACTGAAATGATATTTTTAAAGGATGGTCATGATAAATAAATGACTGTATAAAATCCCTTACCTGATTTAGTGAGTGTAGCAGTTTGTTACTAAGTTAAAACATTAGTTTGATTAGTTCACCTTGAGATCAGTAAAGCTTTTTTTAAGATGCTTCTGTTTTAAATCACATTTGAAATGCCTTTTTTTTTTTTTTTTTTTTTTTTTTTTTTGCGGTACGCGGGCCTCTCACTGTTGTGGCCTCTCCCGTTGCAGAGCACAGGCTCTGGACGCGCAGGCTCAGCAGCCATGGCTCACAGGCCTAGCCACTCCGCGGCATGTGGGATTTTCCCGGATCGGGGCACGAACCCGCGTCCCCTGCATCGGCAGGCGGACTCTCAACCACTGCGCCACCAGGGAAGCCCCTGAAATGTCTTTACATGACTTGAACAGCTTCAGCTGTTTTTGTCTTATTGATAAGTATTATATTTGCTATTAATTAGCACTTTTGAACATCTAAGAAAAATTTTTCCTAGATAATTGTTCATAGTGAAAAGTGATCTGAATTGGTTTGAATTCTTTGAGTTGGATGTCAGTGTTTAGGAGAGGAAGCTGACAGTATGGTTATTAGGAGTGAAGAGAAAGTTGATTTGGTTCCAGATCCCCTTCGGGAATTTGCATGGTTGTATGGGTCCTGCTATTGGAATTATTTATAAACTGAGTTGTCGAACAGTCTTTTGGTGCTGTTTGCCATATCTGCAGAGTGGGGCTAAAAAAGCCTAACTGGAAAGTTGGGACAGATTAACATTCACCTTTATAGTCTTTCATTCTTGGTTTGTATGCACAACAGACACAGCATGGGAACATTCATTCTGCCAGCCAGCTCCTATTTATTTCAAATGTTTTTGACATATAGGACCCTGTTCTAGGGACTGTGTGGGACACAAAGAAATATGACATGCAGTTTTTGCCCTTGAATGGTTTATAATGCTGTTGGTGATTTTCATAGATGTGCAAGTGAAGATAAGAGCCAATACAGGAGTTAGATGGCAATATTAAATGAAAGTGCAACACATGTTAGGGTCCTCTTTTCCTTCACTGAGTCAGTAAATATTAAGCATCTCCTTTGTATCAGGTACTTTCCTAGGCACTTGGGATACAAAACAAAACAGAAAAGAATGCCTATCCTCAGAGAGCTGACAGCAGTAATGCTGTTTCTCCCAGGGAAGGCCTGTACCACTCAACTGGGTGAAGCCCTCTTCCTCTGTGCCCCTTAGCACCTCATAGGCTTACCTGGTAGCCCTTCTTACACTGTGTGCTGATGGCTTATTTAATGTCTGTCTTCTGCATCAGCTATAAACTCAAGGAGGGACCCTGTCTCCTGCTCACCATTATGTCTCCAAGACCTTAGACAGTGCTTAGTATTCACACATAGGTACTTAGAATTCAAGTGATTGAGTGAATAGGTGGATAAATGCCAAATGAGTTCAGACAGTATATATCGAGTTCATATATTCATATCTTTCAGTGTAAAAGAACAAGTTAATCTGGTTAATCCATGATTGGATTTGGAGTTAAGAATAAGCATCAACCATGGGGCAAGTCAGTAAGAGGTAAAAGGAAGATTGAGTCAAATGGAAAATCGGGGGGAAAAGAAAGAATTTTAACTTTTACTTATTATATGAAGATTTTAAAATGATGTTGGTAGTGAGTCTAAAGGAAGAGGAAGTAAAACATAATTTCCATGTGGAGAAAGATTCTCTAGCTGAAAACGTTTTGGGTTTTTGGGTGATGATTTGTCTCACCTCCCCCAATACCCCAAATTCAACAAATGGTTTGGTTTTTAAAGGCATAAACAGTAGGCTGAGATATATAATCTTTTTATTTCCCTTATGACCAGCTGAAATTACAGCTTTACATGAAAGTAATAGAGAAAATTCATTTTTACTTTACTCCAGAATTAAATTCAAATTTTATATATTTTTTTTGCCCCAGGCTTTAACAGACTTCTGTGATTCGTATGGTTTAGTTTGCAATAAACCAACAGTTTGGGTTCTCCACTATCTTAACACATCTGGTGCAAGCTGTGAGAGTAGAATTATTGGTGTATATTCCACAAAAACTGATGGAACAGATGCAATTGATAAGCAGCTGGGAGGAAGAATTCACAGTAAAAGCATTTTTAAAAGGTATGTCTGCGTTTAAATATGAAAAGGAACAAAATTAAGTCTTGGTCTCTTCTAAGAGGTGTTACTGAATGGAATATGTGGTTGACTAGGAAAGAAGCCAGTACCTCTCAACAGACAGTGAATCTCATAGCTGTCGAGATAGGCCTGTTTCATGAGGTGGTTGTAATTCAGACCATTTCACATCTGTATAAGCAATAGGCCATCTACTTGGTCTAGTACAGTGGTTCTCAACTGGGAGTGGTCATCAGAATCCCCTGAGAGGCATTATAAAAAGAGAAAAGAAAGAAAGAAAAGAAAAGCCACATGCCTGGGTATCTCCCCTCCACTATAGTCCAGGGACAGAAACCTGGCCTAGAAGTCAGCAGGCCCACTGAAGGACCCAGGACTGGCCTGTGTCTTGGTGTCCCGGTTTGAGGAATGCTGAAAGACTTTTCATCTGGTCCCTCCCAACTTTAAAATTCTATGCCTTGAACATGTTAAATTCTTAAGGGTTATTCTGTTCATATTTTCCCTGTAATCTCATTTATACTAGTCAATTCACTTAGCAAAAAATTTTTTTTAATTCTCTGAGATATTGGATTGGGTCACATGTCAGTGACTAATGCATGACCACATGAGCTTGCTGTTTAGATAATTAATATGTTATCATTTTCTGAATTCTTTACAGGCAGGGATGTTTATATATGATATATAAGTGCCTGACATAGTGCTAGGAAAGTTTTAGTCAAAGTTGAATCTTTTCTAACTTTACTGGAGTTAGGTGATTTTTTTAAGAAAACCAATTTAAGGATTTGTTGATTTGTCTGCACGGTTTATATTGTGGAATTAACAAATACTTTACCGCAGTAAAAAAAGATCAAATGTAGGTTAGTACGTAAGTATAGTATATTATACTCATCTAGTATGTCGTATATAGAATATATATATATATATACATATATATATACTTAAGGATCACAGAAGAACAACTACTCATTACCTACATATTTTTTTTCCTTAGTTAACAAGCACTTATTGAGTGTCTATTAGCTGTATATATGTATACACATTCATACCTAGGTAGTATATTTTCATTACCTTTTGTAATATTTCTAGGGAGGCAGGAAATAATGTTCAGTATATTTGGAGCTATTATTCAGTAGCAGAATTGAAGAAAATGATGGATGCCTTTGATGCCTGGGAAGGAAAAGGTACAGTACAATTCTTTCATTTCATGGCAGAAAGTAGACTTTTCCTTAATAAGACAAAGCAAGTTCAAATACAGCATTTCTTTTTTTGAGAAAATGTTTTTGGTGTGGGTCCAGGTAGTTGTCACCTTATAGTAACACTGAGGCAGTTTACTTACAAATTTTTAAGCCCCATGAGTTGCTAGATATTATTAATAATCTATAATACAGTAACCTAAAATACACTTTTGTTAGTTATGCTTATTTAGTTCAATTTAAAAAGAGTTTCTGGGGCTTCCCTGGTGGCGCAGCGGTTAAGAATCCGCCTGCCAATGCAGGGGACACGGGTTCAAGCCCTGGTCCAGGAAGATCCCACCTGCCACAGAGCAACTAAGCCCGTGCGCCACAACTACTGATGCCCACGCGCCTAGAGCCCGTGCTCCACAACAAGAGAAGCCACTACAATGATAAGCCCGCGCACCACAATGAAGAGTAGCCCGCGCACCACAACAAAGAGTAGCCCCCGCTTGCCGCAACTAGAGACTGTCCGTGCCCAGCAACAAAGACCCGACACGGCCAAAAATAAATAAATAAATTTATTACAAAAAAAATAATAAAAAGAGTTTCTGTAGCACCTACTGTGTACCTAGCATTGTCCTAGGAAGTATACCTCTAAATTAAGCATAAAATGTGTAATCAAAAAAAAAAAAGAGAGAGAGAGAAAATGAAAATAATGCTGGGAAGATATCTAAAGAGCCCTTAGAAAACAAATATTCTTTAAATGCACACTTTGAAATTTGACTATCTTTACCAAGCTGCTTATGTGAGTTGATAATAGTAATGCTGCTTGATATTCAGTGTGATATGTAGTTTACATTCAGTATCTCTTAGTCCTAAAACAACCCTGTATGCTGTTTACGATTTTATTGATGAGGAAAAGAAGTCTCAGAGAGACATGCCACTTGCTTAAAGATCACAGAGGGTTAACTGTTCTATGCCTAAGGTTTTTTTTCTTAATTAACATGTATTGAGTGTCAATTAGGTGCAAGCACTATAATGAAGTCCTAAAATTGTCCAAAGATAAATAAGACACATCTCAGTCCTCAAATGAGCTTAAAAGCTGGTAGAGACAGACATTGCAAGTCATGTAAGATTGAATAAGGAAAGGAAAAGGCTTTTTAAAACTCTCTATCAGCTGTTCCTCTTTCAGGCAGGGAGCTAGTACCAACCCTTTTTTTCCTCAACTTTGCCCCACTCACTTTTCCTCCTTTTCCTTTTCATATCATGCCCCTCAAACAGATAGGATGAAGTGTGTTGAACAAAATGCTATTCTCTTTAAGCTTATTACTTCAGATTTAATTGACTTTGAGACACTTGGGCTTAAGTTGAAGAACAACCCCCCTGGTGTTCTTGTCTCCTTTTGTGCCTCTGGACTAGCAGGCTGCCTGGGAAGCTTTGGGAGGGCCTGGCTGGGATTCTTTCTCCACTGACTCAGGAAGCTGGAGCAGAGAGCTGGGATCACTGACTTTAACAAAGCGT
The DNA here is from genome assembly GCF_964341445.2 of Mesoplodon mirus. NCBI lineage: Eukaryota > Metazoa > Chordata > Mammalia > Artiodactyla > Ziphiidae > Mesoplodon > Mesoplodon mirus. The sequence goes on from NC_138984.1 coordinate 35,732,593, forward strand.
GTGACTGATTTTAACTTTTTAGAAAGCATGTAATAGAGTATCATTGTTATCTAACAAAGTTCTGGAAGGCCTGTGGAAAGCCATAATACACGAAACAGAAGTAAGGAAAGAACTGTTGAAAGGAAGAAGACAGTTATTGTTATTTGTGGACAATATGTCTTTGTAGAAAACCGGAAAAGAATCGACTAAAGGTATTTCAAATGATGAGTTTAGTAGACTAAACTAGCTAGATACAATATAAATAAAGATTAGCAGCTTACTTATGGTAAATTAATTAGAAATTATAGGAGAAAATCCCATTCACAATAGCAATAAACAAAATGAAATAACTAGGCTGCCCCACCAAGAAATGCTTGGGTCCTTTATGAAGAAAACTGCTAAAATGTATTTATCTGTCCATCCATCCATCCATCCATCTATAAAAAAGAAGAGATGAAGATTACTGTGAGACATACCATGATCCTGAATGGGAAATCTGAATATTATAAAGATGTCAGTGTTTCTCAGATTAAATTATGGGTTTAACACAATTCCTACCAAAATATCAATGGACCTCTTTGGGAATCTTGAGGAAATGATTCTAGAATTCCTTTGAAAGAATAAACAGGTGAAATACCCAAAAACATTTTGGGAAGTAGAAGTCATTAGAGAGATGAGTTTAACTCTGTTTGATGGTAAAAATACTATATGTAGCTCTATACTAATAAAACCATGTCTCTCTGGTACAAGAATAGATTCAGAGATCAGGAATAAAATTCATTAAATTTATAAGAATAAAATTACTATGTGATAAGAAAGCATTAAATGCCAATAAAAAAGGATAGATTATTTGAGAAATATGCTTGGGAGAAAAACAGAACTTTAACCTCACATCATTTATGAAAATAATCCCAGGTAGATTTATGAATGAAAAATGAAACTATTATAGGCTATAATGAAATGTAAGCAAATAACTGATTTCTTAATAGGGGAAGAAATTATAAGCATAAAATATAACGTAAAGACAAAGAAATTTGATTACATAATATTTAATATATTAACTTTAAAACATAAAACATTATAAATAAAATTTAGAAACTAATAAAAAAACTTGGATAAAAGTGTTGCATTAACTGGACAAAGATTATCCTTATAATAAAGAGGATTTATTTAAATTGATTAGAAAACCAGCTCAACCCTACTACAAATAAATGTATAAGGTTCATGGCCATAAAATTCCCAGAAAAGGAAATAAACGTGGCAGAGGTTCAAACTCATTATCAATGAACTATACATTAAATGAGAACTATTTTTTTATATACCAGATTAGTAAAGATCTCATGAATTCTTGGCAGGAATAAAATTCATATTACTTTTTTTGGAAATAATTTATCAGTATGTATCAATAGCATCAAAATTGTTCATATTCTTTGAGCCAATAATTCTACTTCTAGAAGTCTACCTTAAAGACATAATCAAATGCAGACAAAGGCTTGTGAACAGAGATGTTCAACTAAACATTATTCATAATAGGGAAAAAATAAAAGCAATCTAAATGTCTATAATACAGGGTTAAATACATACTGGCACATCCACAGGTTATAGATGAGTATAGCTATTAAAATTATTTTGAGGGAGTTCCTGGGTGGTCTTTTGGTTAGGACTCCACGCATCCACTGCAGGGAACATGGGTTCAATCCCTGGTTGAGGAACTAAGATCCCGCATGCTGCATGGCTGAGAAAATAATAATGATAAAATAAAATAAAATAATTTTGAATAACTTTTTACGTTGATGAGTGCCCGTGATAAAGTAAGAAATGGTCAAAAGCAGGAAACAAAATTAAATATAATGTGTTTTCAATTATGTGCATATCATACAAATAGAAAAAATACTGGAATGAGATACATCAAAATGTCATGAGCCATGATTCCTAGTTTTAGGATTAGAAGTGATTTTTATTTTTTTTTATATATACTTTTCTATATTTTCCAAGTTTTGTACAATGAATGTGAATTATAGGCAGGAAAAAAAATGAAAGTCTTAAAAACAAGTTGCAGTATATCCATTTAATGGAATACTCAGAAATAAAAAGAGATGATTATTGATACATATATCAACATGGATGAATCTTCAAAACATCATGGTAAAGAAGCCAGACACAAAAGGCTATGTGGTGTATGATTCCATTTATATGATACTTTGGAAAAGGCAAAACTAAGGAATGGAGGGCAGGGCATCAACTGTAGAAGGGTAGGAGGGAACTTTTGGGGGATGATAGAAATGTTCTGTATCTTGATTGTGGCCATAGTTACATGACTGTATACATCTGTCAAAACTCAGTGTACTTAAAAAGAGTGAATTTTATTTTATGTAAATTATATCTCAATAAACCTGACTTTAAAATAAAAGTTAATGGATGAGATTTGGTGATGTTTTTGCAGCATAAGTAGGTTTGGGAGTATGATCAAGCAGTTCTAGAAAGTTGTTGTCTTAAAATGAGGTTCATAGACTTCGAGTATTTGGACATGTCTATTATATATAATAATATATGTGCCCAGCTTGCTAAGTTGTTTGTTATTACTAGCCCTTTAATGATTAAAAAAGAAGACACCAAGTTCCTTCTTGGGACTTAAAGGTTACTGTTGTTTTTTATACCAAGCAGTTTTTACTTAGCATCATTCTTTAAGCCTTTTTTAATGTGTCTATATATAATTTTTATGGTTCTTTTTTTAAAAAATGAGGTGAAATTCATACAACATAGAATTAATTACAGTATACATTTCAGTGACATTTGCTACATTAACAGTGTGTATAACCAACACCTCTATTTAGTTCCAAAACACTTCTGTCACCCCAAGAGGAAACCCAGTATCCATTAAGCAGTTACTCTGCATTCCCCTCTCCCCTCAGCCCCTGGCAACTACCAGTCTGCTCTCTGTCTCAGTGGATTTGTGTATTCTGGATATTTATATAAATGGAATCATACAATATATAACCTTTTGTGTCTGGCTTCTTTCACTTAGCCAAAGGTTTTTAAGCTTCATAAGAATACATTTTCAGGGACTTCCCTGGTGGCACAGTGGTTAAGAATCCACCTGCCAATGCAGGGGACACAGGTTCGTTCCCTGGTCCGGGAAGATCCCACATGCCGCGGAGCAGCTAAGCCTGTGCACCGCAACTACTGAGCCTACGCTCTAGAGCCCGCGAGCCACAACTACTGAGCCCACGTGCCACAGCTACTGCAGCCCACGCACCTAGAGCCTGTGCTCCACAAGAAGAGAAGCCACTGCACTGAGAAGCCCACGCAGCACCACGAAGAGCAGCCCCTGCTCGCTGCAACCACAGAAAGCCCACGCACAGCAACGAAGACCCAACACAGCCAAAAATAAATAAATTAAAAAAAAAAAAAGGAATACGTTTTCAGGTTTCAATCGGAAACATATCAAACTATTATATATAGAATGGATAAACAACAAGGTCCTATTGTATAGCACAGGGAACTGTATTCAATATCCTGTGATAAACCATAATGGAAAAGAATATGAAAAAATATATATATACACATATGTATGTATGTATAACTGAATCACTTTGCTGTACAGCAGAAATTAACAAAACATTGTAAATCAACTATACTTCAATAGAATAAATTTAAACAAAGAAACATATCAGATTTAAAAATTAAGTGAATTTGACTGGAATCTTGGCCTGCCACATTAACACAGATTATTCTTGTTTGAAAAGATGCCTATAAGGTATTGATACCTCATATTCATATAGTGGTTGCCTCTTACAGAGTGGTTCACAAAATTTATCTGATTTGATGATTGCAGCAACCTAGTGAGGTAGACAGGGCAAGTGTTAGAACCCCTACTGTCCAATCCTTTCACATTACTACCAACACTATGACTTATAATAAAGGCACCTAACATCTCTTGAGTGCTAAGTCTGTGCCAGGCCCTGTTCTAGGCATTTTGTTTTTATTTTCTCATTTAATCATCGCAGCAAGGTATGTACTATTACTGTCATCATTTCACAGATGAGAAAATTTTCCCAAGGTGATATGATTAGTGAATGACAGAAATGGGATCCAGACCTAGGCAGTTTTGGCTCCAGTGCCTGTGCCCTTAACCAGCATACACTCAGTTGCCCAAGGTCTGTATAGCCACCTCTGTTTATCAGTGGCAGAGCTGGGGCGGCTGGTAGCCAGCTCTTTCTGGACCCAGGTCATGAGCTGTGCCACTATTGCCCTGGCTTTTCTTGGGAGCACTTCCTGCTTATATTTCTCTTCATCAAATGGGAGTCATGAACCTTAAACTTTATCTGGCTGGTCTTATACAAAAGTGTTGCTGAGGCTTTGGCAGTGGACATTGGTTCTCTAAATTGTCTTTTTATCTTCCAGGTGTTAGCTACTGGCGGGTGCCTCATGAACTGATAGAATGTTGGACTCTGGAAGAGCGGCCTTTACATGGAAGCCTGCGTCACATGGCCCCAATTCGAAAGAGGTTATCTGTTCTTTGTTGATTTTTTAAAAAATTAATCTATGACCTATATTTTTACTGCCTCTACTGGGGGAGTGAATAATGGTTCTTGACTTCATTGAGCTTATTAATCACCTAGGTGAATATTCTGCCTTACCATCAAAGTATAAATCTTTATTTATTTATTTATTTTTGGCTGCATTGGGTCTTTGTTGCTGAGTGCGGGCTTTCTCTAGTTGCAGTGAGCGGGGGCTACTCTTCGCTGTGGTGCACAGGCTTCTCTGCGGTGGCTTCTCTTGTTGCGGAGCACGGGCTCTAGGTGTGCGGGCTTCAGTAGTTGTGGCACATGGGCTCAGTAGTTGTGGCTTGCGGGCTCTAGAGCGCAGGCTCAGTAGTTGTGGTGCACGGGCCTAGTTGCTCCACGGCATGTGGAATCTTCCCAGACCAGGGCTTGAACCTGTGTCCCCTGCACTGGCAGGTGGATTCTCAACCACTGCATCACCAGGCAAGCCCCAAAATGTAAATCTTGAGGGAATACCCTGGCAGTCAGTGGTTAGGACTCTGTGCTCTCACTGCCGAGAGCCCGGGTTTAATCCCTGGTCGGGGAACTAAAATCCCACAAGCCGTGTGGCGTGGCCAGAAAAAAAAATTTAAATGCAAAGTTACCAGAACTATGTAAAAAGTTGAAGTAATTCTTTAAAACTGAGTTATATGGTATATTCTTTTGGGGAGAGTATGATTTTAAAAATACTACTGGACACAGTGGGAATGCTGTGGTAAGTGTTTTTCCCCACTAAAGTGAAATCCCAGACTTTACTGGCAATAGTCAAGAAATTTATTAGACTTAATATTTGAAATTTCCTGTGATTTATTCTGAATCCCTTTCTCCTTCCTGTTACCACAAATAACATTTTTATTTAGCAGTATTATCTTGTGTTCTATGAAATCATTAGCACTGAATTCACTCCACATCTGTGTCTTTCACTGTGGTTTAAATACATTTAAAGTTATATTTCATTTTCATTGTCTGGGTAGTATTCATGACTTTCAGACATTCTGATTTCTTGATCATCTATTCTAGAATTTGATTCAGTGCCCGTATGAAATTTCAGACTGCTTTTTTACTTTTGCCCTCTAGATCTTTCACAGAGGTGCAGAGAATTTTATTCAGTTTTTAGTAGTAAATCATATGTTAAAGCAGATCTTTTTGCTTAAAGGCTCTCATTTTATTATCATTATTTATTTTGGTGTTCGAACTTATAGTTAGCAAATATTATTTGGGTCTAGAGCAGTAGTTCTCCATTTGGGGCAGTTTTGTTCCCCAGGGGATATATTTGGTAACGTTTGGAGACACTGTCAGGTGGGGGATGTTGCTGGCATCCAGAGGGTAGAGGCCAGGGTTGCTTCTAAACGTCCTAGAATGCAGAGGGCAGCCCCCCCATGACAAAGAATTGTTGAATCCCAAATGGCAATAGTGCTCAGGTGGAGCAGCCTTGGACTAGAGTCCAGTGGAAGATGTGTACAAAATATAAAGCAAGCAGAAATGGTTTTATGGAAACTCTCCTCTGTGTTAGTTGTCTTTTTCCTCTGGGATTTTATTAAGCATCATTTTTGATTCACGGACCAGGTAACGGTGACTTAGAAGCACTTGTGAGGTCCCAAAGAACCATTTCTCACCTACAAAATTTTAGTTATGTTCAGTAGAGTTTTGAGGTTGAATATATTATATTATATTTCAAATCACTATGCTATTATGATCCCACTTCCAAAAATCAGAGTTCAGTATCTTATATTTGCCTCTGAAAACACAACAGTGCTGAGTCAGAGGGAGAAGACTTGGAGGATTGCCATTACACATGTTCAGAAGGTGATCTTCCTGAAGTGAAACTGATGGAAGCAGTGGAAAGAGCAGGCAGGCTTTTGACAGTGGCTGCTTGACAGTTTGACAGTTTTAAGGTCATTTAAAATAATGTTCCATGCGATTTTTTTCCTTCATTTTGTTGATATAGTGTATCATATTGACTGATTTGTGGATGTTGAACCATCCTTGCATCCCTGGAGTAAATCATCATGTGTGTTCCTTTTAATGTATTGTTGAATTCAGTTTGCTAGTATTTTTTTTTTGAGGATTTTTTGCATTTATGTTCATCAGGGATATTGGTGTGTAATTTTCTTGGCATCCTTGTCTGGTTTTGGTATCAGGGTACTACTGGCCTTAATGAATTTGAGAGTTCCCTCCTCTTTTATTTTTTGGAAGTGTTTGAGAGGGACTGGTGTTAATTCTTTGAAGAATTGGTTTGGTAGAATTCACCATTGAAGCTGTCTGGTCCTGAACTTTTGTTTGTTAGGAGATTTCAATCTCCTTAGTAGTCATTGGTCTGTTCAGATTTTCTATTTCATCATGATTTAGTCTTGGTAGGTTGTATGCTTTTAGGAATAAATCCATTTCTTCTAGGTTGTCCAATTTGTTGGCATATAATTGTTCATAGTAGCCTCTTATTATCCTTTGTATGTCTATGGCATCAGTTTCACCATCTCCTCTTTCATTTCTGATTTTGAGTTCTCTCTTTTTTTCTTGGTGAATCTAGCTAAAGGTTTGTCAGTTTTGTTTATCTTTTAAAAAAAAATCAGCTGTTTTATTGATCTTTCCTTTTGTCTTTTTAGTCTCTATTTCATTCATTTCTATTCTAATCTTTGTTATTTCCTTCCTTCTACTAACTTTTGTTTGATCTTTTTCTAGTTCCTTGAGGTGTAAAGTTAGGTTGTTTATTTGAGATTTATCCTATTTCTTGAGGTAAACATTGCTATGAACTCTCTTAGAACTGCTTTCACTGCATCCCACAAATTTTGGTATGTTACATTTCCATTTTTATTTGTCTCAAGGTATTTTTTGATTTCTCTTTTGATTTCTTCTTTGACCCATTGGTTGTTCAGTAACATGTTGTTTAACCTCTATGTATTTGTGAATTTTCCAGTTTTCTTTGTGTAATTAATTTCTAGTTTCATACCATTGTGGTCAGAAAAGGAGCTTGGTATGATTTCAGCTGTCTTAAACTTACTGAGACTCGTATTGTAGCCTAACACATGATCTATCATGGAAAATGTTCCATGTGCACCTGAGAAGATTGTGTACTATGTTATTTTTGGATGGAATGTTCTGTAAATATCTGTTAAGTCCATCTGGCCTAACATGTCATTTAAGGCCAATGTTTCCTTATTGATTTTCTATCTGTAGGATCTATCCATTGATGTAAGTGGGGTATTGAAGTTCCCCACTATTATCGTATTGCTCTCTGTTTCTTCCTTTAGTTCTGTTAATATTTGCCTTATTTTTTAGGTGCTCCTATTTTGGGTGCATTAATATTTACAAATGTTATATCCTCTTGTTGGATTGACCTTTTTAAGATTATGTAATACCTTTTCTGTCTCTTATTACAGTCTTTGTTTTAAAGTCTGTTTTATCTGATATAAGTATAGCTACTCCAGCTTTCTTTTGGTTTCTTGTGGTTTGCATGGAATATCTTTTCCCATCCCTTCACTTTCAGTCTGTATGTGTCCTTACACTTAAGTGAGTCTTTTGTGGGCAGCATATAGATGGGTCTTATTTTTTGATCTGTTTAGCCACTCTGTGAATTTTGTCCATTTGCATTTAAAGTAATTATTGATAGGTATGTACTTATTTCCATTTTGTTGATTGTTTTCTTATTGTTTTTATAGTTCCTCTCTGTTCCTTTCTTCTCCTGCTCTCTTCCTTTATGGTTTGATACTTCCTTTAGTGGTATGATTATATTCCTTTCTCTTTATCTTTTGTGTATTTACTATAAGTTTTTGCTTTGTGGTTACCATGAGGCTTACATATAATAACTTATATCTATAACAGTCTGTTTTAAGTTGATAACAACTTAAGTTTGATTCCATTGTAAAGCTCAATATTATACTATCCCCTGCCACGTTTTAGGTTTTTGGTGTCATATTTTATATCTTTTTATATTGTGTATTCCATAACTAATTATTGTAATCATAGTCATTTTTATTACTTTTTTCTTTTAACCTTTATACTAGCTTTATAAGTGATTAATATACTACCTTTACTATATATTTACCTTTCCAGTGAGATTTATTCTTTCATATGTGTTGTTACTAATTAGTGCCCTTTCTTTTCAGCTTAAAGAAGTCCCTTTAACATTTCTTGTAAGGCCAGTTTAGTGGTGATGAGCTCCTTTAGCTTTTGTTTGTCTGGAAAACTCTTTATTATTCCTTCAATTCTGAATGGTAATTTTGTTGGGTAGAGTATTCTTGGTTGGATTTTTTTCTTTTACTACTTTGAATATATCATGCCACTCCTTTCTGGCCTGCAAAATTTCTGCTGAAAATCTCCTGATGGTCTTATGGGGGTTCCTTTGTATATAACAAGTTATTTTTCTCTCGCTGTTTTTAAGATTTTCTCCTTGTCTTTCACTTTTGACATTTTAATTATAATGTGTCTTAGTGTGGGTCTCTTTGGGTTCATCTTTTTTGGAATTCTCTGGACTTCCTGGATCTGGATGTCTCTTTCCTTTCTCAGCTATATAGTTTTCAGCTATTATTTATTCAAATAAGATTTCTTCTCCTTTCTCTCTCTCTTCTTCTGGGAGCCCTATAATGTGAATGTTAGTCCATTTGATGTTGTCCCGTAAGTCCCTTAAATTATCTTCACTTTTTTTCCATTCTTTTTCTTTATTCCTGCTCTGATTGGGTGAATTCCACTGCCCTGCCTTTGAGTTGACTGATCCTTTCTTCTGCTTCATCTGGTCTGCTGTTGAACCCCTCTAGTGTGTTTATCAGTTCAGTTATTGTATTCTACAGTTCTGTGACTTCTATTTGGTACTTTCTTATATTTTTCATCTCTTTGTTGAAGTTCTCACTGTGTCCATTCATTCTTCTCCCCAGTTTGGTGAGCATTTTTATGACCATTATTGAACTCCTTCTCAGCTAAATTACTTATCTTTGTTTAATTAAGGTTTTTTCCTGAGATTTTATCTTGTTCTTTCATTTGGAACATATTCCTCAGTTTCTTCATTTTACTTGACTCTCTGTGTTGGTTTCTATACAGTAGATGAAACAACCACCTCACTCAGTTTTGAAAGAGTAGCCTTGTGCAGAGGATGAACCTTATTGTTTGGCCCTGCCCCAGCTCTTAGTTGACTGTCAAACCTTTGCGACTGTCCAAGCAGCCTATTATATTTTTAATAGCTCCCAGTGGTTGAGGATGAGCCAAGACCTGTCAGTGTCCCAAAGGGGAGGATCTCATCACCTAGATTGAGGCTGCTTGGAAGCCAGACCCTCAGGCAGCAGCTTTTAGAGCTTTACAAATATATACAGTCCTGTGGGACTGCAAGTGTAAGCTCTGCTGGCCAACAGAGCCAGGCAATCTGAAGATGCCCCCTTGGTGGCACCTGCAAAAATCGGGGTTCCAGCTGAGTGTATAAGCTCTTTTCAGAAAGATTCTGAGGAGCTGGAGCAAGGCAGAGAGAGAGAGCACCAAGATGGCATTCACAGCCTATGTTCCTTGAGAGCAGCTCTGTTTGGCAATACATATGTGCCAAACCTGAGGCCTGCCCCTCAGGCCAAAGCACTAGGACAAGCAAAAAGGCCTCCTTTGCAGAAAGACTGGGGGATGTTCCTCAGTCTGTTGTCTGTGCAGTGTCCTGTAGATGTTAGCCCGCCAGGAACCATCTCTCTGATTGCCACAGTCCCATGGGACTCAGGAATGCAAGCCCCACCAGCCACCAGAGCCAGGGGATCAAGGGATCAAGGGGCATGCTGTGGGTGGCAAATACAAAAACCAGGGCACCAGATGCATGTAAATTTCCCCTTCAGGAGACACTGGCACTTTGGAGTGTGGCAGAAGGTGGGTGCGAAGATAGCACCCACCCTACGAGGTCTCTGTGAAAGATTATAGTCAGCCCCTAGATGCATGTTTAATTAGAAGTCTGCCCCTCAGGCTGCAGTCATGATGATCAGCTAACAGACCTCCTTCACGGAAAGACTGAGCTTCTGGGTCTGTTGCCTCTTGTTGTGTCCTGGGGTGATGGCTGTTTAAGAACTCTTTCTCCATTGGTTACAGTCCTGTGGGACCCACAAGCATAAGCCCTACTGGCCACCAGAGCCATGCAATGTAGAGGTGTCTCTTGGCAGCATTTTCAAAAATTGGGGTACCAGACAAGGCTATGAGCTCCTCTCTGGGTAACACCAATTGTTACAGTCCCATGGGACCAGGAATGCAAGCTCCACTGGCCTCCAGAGCCAGGCAATCAGGAGGTGTCCCCTGGCTAAGAGCCATAAAAAGTGAGGGTTCCAGACGAGTGTAAAAGCTCTCTTCCAGGAAATACTGGTGCTCTGGAGCACAGCAAAGGGAGAGCATGAAGATGGTACCTGCTAGTCTTCATTCCCAGAGAGTGTTCCAGCGGGCTTCTAGATGTGTGTATTAAATTAGACACCTGCCCCTCAGGCCAGCACTTTTCTGTCAGCAGGTGAGCTACTTTACTATTTAAGTCTGGGTGCAATTGGCCGCCTTTGAACTGGGCCCTGGGGTGGGTGAATCTGAGCATGTGGACCCTTGAAGAGCTGTTTATCAGATTGCTATAGTCTTGTGGGCCTCAGGACTTGAACCCTGTTGATTTTCAAAGTTAAATGTTTTAGGGGCTCATCTCTCAAGTGCATGTCTTAAAAACTGGGGAGCCTGATGTGGGGTTTGAATCTTTCCCTCCTCAGGGAGAAGATGCAGGTTTTGACTTTCTTCCTGGTTGCGGATTACTGCATTGGGGGACGGGTTTATGGCAAGATTGTGTTCCAGCTTCTCCTACCTGCTTCAATGTTGTTTTCTTCTCATTTGCTCAATATGTAGTTGTCACTCAGCCGGCCTTTAGGTTTTATTTAAGAGGAAATTGTTCCATATATAACTGTAAACTCAGTGTGTCCATTGGAGGAGGTGAGTTCAGTATCTTCCTATATTGTCATCTTGAACTGGAAACAATCTATCAAATGGTTTTTATATCATATCAGAAATCATATGATCATCTCAATAGACGCAGAAAAGGTATTTGACAAAATTCAGCATCCATTTTTGATAAAAATTCTTAACAGAGCAGGTATAGTGAGGATGTACCTCAACATAATAAAGCCTTATATGACAAGCCTACAGCAAACATACTCAGTGGTGAGAAGCTCAAAGCATTTCCTCTAAGATCAGGAACAAAATAAGGACCCCCGTTCTCACTACTTTTACTAAACATAGTATTGGAAGTCCCAGCCAGAGCAATTAGGCAAGAAAAGTAAATTAAAAATATCCATATTGGAAAGGAAGAAGTAAAACTGTCACTCTTTGCAGATGACATGATATTATATATAGAAAACCCTAAATACTCCATCAAAAAACTGTTAGAACTAATAAACAAAATCCATACACAAAATTCTGTTGCCTTTCTATATGCTAGTAATGAACTATTAGAAAGAGGAATTAAGAAAATCCAGTTTATGGTTGCATCAAAAAGAATAAAATGCCTAGGAATAAATTTAACCAAGGAGATAATAAAAAACCTGTATGTTGAAAACTGTAAGATGTTAATGAAAGCAATTGAAGAAGACACAAATAAATGGGAAGATAGTCCCTATTCATGAATTGGAAGAATTAATATTATTAAAATGCCTGTTTTCCCCAAAGCAATATACAGATTCAGTGCGATCCCTATCAAAATTCCAATGACGTTGTTCACAGAAGTAGGACGAACAATCCTAAAATATGTATGGAGCCACAAAAGACCCTAAATAGCCAAAGCAATCTTGAGAAAGAAGAACAAAGCTTAAGGCATCATGCTCCCTGATTTCAAACTATATTACAAAGCTATAGTAATTTAAATGGTATGGAATTGGCATAAAAACAGACACACAGATCAGTGGAACAGAAGAGAGAGATCAGAAATAAACCCATACATGGGACTTCCGGGTAAGATGGCGGAAGAGTAAGACGCGGAGATCACCTTCCTCCCCACGGATACACCAGAAATACAGCTACACGTGGAACAACTCCTACAGAACACCTACTGAACGCTGGCAGAAGACCCCAGACCTCCCAAAAGGCAAGAAACTCCCCACATACCTGGGTAGGGCAAAGCGGAGAGATCCGCACACAGAGGATCGGTGCCGAGCGGCACTCACCAGCCCGAGAGGCTTGTCTGCTCGCCCGCCGGGGCGCGCAGCGCTGGAAGCTGAGGCTCGGGCTTCGGTCAGAGCGCGGGGAGAGGACTGGGGCTGGCGGCGAGAACTCAGCCTGAAGGGGGCTAATGTGCCACAGCTAGCCGGGAGGGAGTCCGTGAAAACTCTGGAGCTGCCGAAGAGGCAAGAGACTTTTTCTTCCCTCTTGGTTTCCTGGTGCGCGAGGAGAGGGGATTAAGAGCGCTGCTTAAAGGGGCTCCACAGACGGGCGCGAGTCGCGACTGAAAGCGCGGAGCCCAGTGACGGGCGTGGGACGCTGGGGCTGCTGCTGCCGCCGCCAAGAAGCCTGTGTGCGAGCGCAGGTCACTGCCCACACCGCCCTTCCGGGAGCCTGTGCAGCCCGCCACTGCCGGGGTCCCGGGATCCAGGGGCGGCTTCCCTGGGAGAACGCACGGCGCGCCTCGGGCTGGTGCAACGTCACGCCGACCTCTGCCGCTGCAGGCTCGCCCCGCACTCCCTGCCCCTCCCTCCCTCCCGGCCTGAGTGAGCCAGAGTCCCCGAAGAGGCTGCTCCTTTAACCCTGTCCTATCTGAAGGAAGAGCAGACACCCTCCGGCTACCTACACGCAGAGGCGGGGCCAAATCCAAAGCTGAGACCCAGGAGCTGTGAGAACAAAGAAGAGAAAGGGAAACCTCTCCCAGCAGCCTCAGAAGCAGCGGATTAAAGCTCCACAATCAACTTGATGTATCCTGCATCTGTGGAATACATGAATAGACAACACATCATCCCAAATTGAGGAGCCCGGAGTCAGTGCTGTGCCTCTGAGGTGGGAGAGCCAACTTCAGGACACTGGTCCACAAGAGACCTCCCAGCTCCACATAATATCAAACGGCGAAAATCTTCCAGAGATCTCCATCTCATCACCAGCACCCAGCTTCACTCAACGACCAGCAGGCTACAGTGCTGGACACCCTGAGCCAAACAACTAGCAAGACAGGAACACAACGCCACCCATTAGCAGAGAGGTGGCCTAAAATCATAAAAAGTCCACAGACACCCCAAAACACACCACCAGACGTGGACCTGCCCACCAGAAAGACAAGATCCAGCCTCATCCACCAGAACACAGGCACTAGTCCCCTCCACCAGGAAGCCTACACAACCCACTAAACCAACCTTAGCCACTGGGGACAGACACCAAAAACAACAGGAACTACGAACCTGCAGCCTGCAAAAAGGAGACCCCAAACACAGTAACATAAGCAAAATGAGAAGACAGAAAAACACACAGCAGGAGAAGGAGCAAGATAAAAACCCACCAGACCTAACAAATGAAGAGGTAATAGGCACTCTACCTGAAAAAGAATTCAGAATAATGATGGTAAAGATGATCCAAGATTCTATTTCCCAGATCCAAAATCTTGGAAATAGAATAGACAAAATGCAAGAAACAGTTAACAAGGACCTAGAAGAACTAAAGATGAATCAAGCATCGATTAAAAACACAATAAATGAAATAAAAAATACTCTAGATGGGATCAATAGCAGAATAACTGAGGCAGAAGAACGGATAAGTGAGGTGGAAGATAAAATAGTGGAAATAACTGCTGCAGAGCAAAATAAAGAAAAAAGAATGAAAAGAACAGAGGACAGTCTCAGAGACCTCTGGGACAACATTAAACGCACCAACATTCGAATTATAGGGGTTCCAGAAGAAGAAGAGAAAAAGAAAGGGACTGAGAAAATATTTGAAGAGATTATAGTTGAAAACTTCCCTAATATGGGAAAGGAAATAGTTAATCAAGTCCAGGAGGCACAGAGAGTCCCATACAGAATAAATCCAAGGAGAAATACGCCAAGACACATATTAATCAAACTGTCAAAAATTAAACACAAAGAAATCATATTAAAAGCAGCAAGGCAAAAACAACAAATAACACACAAGGGAATCCCCATCAGGATAACAGCTGATCTCTCAGCAGAAACTCTACAAGCCAGAAGGGAGTGGCAGGACATACTTAAAGTGATGAAGGAGAAAAACCTGCAACCAAGATTACTCTACCCAGCAAGGATCTCATTCAGATTTGATGGAGAAATTAAAACGTTTACAGACAAGCAAAAGCTGAGAGAGTTCAGCACCACCAAACCAGCTTTACAACAAATGCTAAAGGAACTTCTCTAGGCAAGAAACACAACAGAAGGAATATACCTACAATAATGAACCCAAAACAATTAAGAAAATGGGAATAGGAACATACATATCGATAATTACCTTAAATGTAAATGGACTAAATGCTCCCACCAAAAGACACAGAGTGGCTGAATGGATACAAAAACAAGACCCATCTATATGCTGTCTACAAGAGACCCACTTCAGACCTAGAGACACATACAGACTGAAAGTAAGGGGATGGAAAAAGATATTCCATGCAAATGGAAACCAAAAGAAAGCTGGAGTAGCAATTCTCATATCAGACAAAATAGACTTTAAAATAAGGACTACTAGAAGAGACAAAGAAGGACACTACATAATGATCAAGGGATCGATCCAAGAAGAAGATATAACAATTGTAAATATTTATGCACCCAACATAGGAGCACCTCAATACATAAGGCAAATACTAACAGCCATAAAAGGAGAAATCGACAGTAACACAATCATAGTAGGGGACTTTAACACCCCACTTTCACCAATGGACAGATCATCCAAAATGAAAATAAATAAGGAAACACAAGCTTTAAATGATACATTAAACAAGATGGACTTAATTGATATTTATAGGACATTCCATCCAAAAACAACAGAATACACATTTTTCTCAAGTGCTCATGGAACATTCTCCAGGATAGATCATATCTTGGGTCACAAATCAAGCCTTGGTAAATTTAAGAAAATTGAAATTGTATCAAGTATCTTTTCCGACCACAATGCTATGAGACTAGATATCAATTACAGGAAAAGAGCTGTAAAAAATACAAACACATGGAGGCTAAACAATACACTACTTAATAACGAAGTGATCACTGAAGAAATCAAAGAGGAAATTAAAAAATACCTAGAAACAAATGACAATGGAGACACGACGACCCAAAACCTATGGGATGCAGCAAAAGCAGTTCTAAGAGGGAAGTTTATAGCAATACAATCCCACCTTAAGAAACAGGAAACATCTCGAATAAACAACCTAACCTTGCACCTAAAGCAATTAGAGAAAGAAGAACAAAAACATCCCAAAGTTAGCAGAAGGAAAGAAATCATAAAAATCAGATCAGAAATAAATGAAAAAGAAATGAAGGAAACGATAGCAAAGATCAATAAAACTAAAAGCTGGTTCTTTGAGAAGATAAACAAAATTGATAAACCATTAGCCAGACTCATCAAGAAAAAAAGGGAGAACACTCAAATCAATAGAATTAGAAATGAAAAAGGAGAAGTAACAACTGACACTACAGAAATACAAAAGATCATGAGAGATTACTATAAGCAACTCTATGCCAATAAAATGGACAACCTGGAAGAAATGGACAAATTCTTAGAAATGCACAACGTGCCAAGACTGAATCAGGAAGAAATAGAAAATATGAACAGACCAATCACAAGCACTGAAATTGAAACTGTGATAAAAAATCTTCCAACAAACAAAAGCCCAGGACCAGATGGCTTCACAGGCGAATTCTATCAAGCATTTAGAGAAGAGCTAACACCTATCCTTCTGAAACTCTTCCAAAATATAGCAGAGGGAGGAACACTCCCAAACTCATTCTACGAGGCCACCATCACCTTGATACCAAAACCAGGCAAGGATGTCACAAAGAAAGAAAACTACAGGCCAATATCACTGATGAACATAGATGCAAAAATCCTCAACAAAATACTAGCAAACAGAATCCAACAGCACATTAAAAGGATCATACACCATGATCAAGTGGGGTTTATTCCAGGAATGCAAGGATTCTTCAATATACGCAAATCAATCAACGTGATACACCATATTAACAAATTGAAGGAGAAAAACCATATGATCATCTCAATAGATGCAGAGAAAGCTTTCGACAAAATTCAACACCCATTTATGATAAAAACCCTGCAGAAAGTAGGCATAGAGGGAACTTTCCTCAACATAATAAAGGCCATATATGACAAACCCACAGCCAGCATCGTCCTCAATGGTGAAAAACTGAAACCATTTCCACTAAGATCAGGAACTAGACAAGGTTGCCCACTTTCACCACTCTTATTCAACCTAGTTTTGGAAGTTTTAGCCACAGCAATCAGAGAAGAAAAGGAAATAAAAGGAATCCAAATTGGAAAAGAAGAAGTAAAGCTGTCACTGTTTGCAGATGACATGATACTATACATAGAGAATCCTAAAGATGCTACCAGAAAACTACTAGAGTTAATCAATGAATTTGGTAAAGTTGCAGGATACAAAATTAATGCACAGAAATCTCTGGCATTCCTATATACTGATGATGAAAAATCTGAAAGTGAAATCAAGGAAACACTCCCATTTACCATTGCAACAAAAAGAATAAAATATCTAGGAATAAACCTACCTAAGGAGACAAAAGACCTGTATGCAGAAAATTATAAGACACTGATGAAAGAAATTAAAGATGATACAAATAGATGGAGAGATGTACCATGTTCTTGGATTGGAAGAATCAACATTGTGAAAATGACTCTACTACCCAAAGCAATCTACAGGTTCAATGCAATCCCTATCAAACTACCACTGGCATTTTTCACAGAACTAGAACAAAAAATTTCACAATTTGTATGGAAACACAAAAGACCCCGAATAGCCAAAGCAATCTTGAGAACGAAAAATGGAGCTGGAGGAATCAGGCTCCCTGACTTCAGACTATACTACAAAGCTACAGTAATCAAGACAGTATGGTACTGGCACAAAAACAGAAAGATAGATCAATGGAACAGGATAGAAAGCCCAGAGTTAAACCCACGGACATACGGTCACCTTATCTTTGATAAAGGAGGCAGGAATGTACAGTGGAGAAAGGACAGTCTCTTCAATAAGTGGTGCTGGGAAAACTGGATAGGGACATGTAAAAGTATGAGATTAGATCACTCCCTAACACCATACACAAAAATAAGCTCAAAATGGATTAAAGACCTAAATGTAAGGCCAGACACTATCAAACTCTTAGAGGAAAACATAGGCAGAACACTCTATGACATAAATCACAGCAAGATCCTTTTGGACCCACCTCCTAGAGAAATGGAAATAAAGACAAAAATAAACACATGGGACCTAATGAAACTTAAAAGCTTTTGCACAGCAAAGGAAACCATAAACAAGACCAAAAGACAACCCTCAGAATGGGAGAAAATATTTGCAAATGAAGCAACTGACAAAGGATTAATCTCCAAAATTTATAAGCAGCTCATGCAGCTCAATAACAAAAAAAACAAACAACCCAATCCAAAAATGGGCAGAAGACCTAAATAGACATTTCTCCACAGAAGATATACAGACTGCCAAGAAACACATGAAAGGATGCTCAACATCTTTACTCATTAGAGAAATGCAAATCAAAACTACAATGAGATATCATCTCACACCAGTCAGAATGGCCATCATCAAAAAATCTAGAAACAATAAATGCTGGAGAGGGTGTGGAAAAAAGGGAACACTCTTGCACTGCTGGTGGGAATGTGAATTGGTACAGCCGCTATGGAGAACGGTATGGAGGTTCCTTAAAAAACTACAAATAGAACTACCATATGACCCAGCAATCCCACTACTGGGCATATACCCTGAGAAAACCATAATTCAAAAAGAGACATGTACCAAAATGTTCATAGCAGCCCTATTTACAATAGCCCGGAGATGGAAACAACCTAAGTGTCCATCATCGGATGAATGGATAAAGAAGATGTGGCACATATATACAGTGGAATATTACTCAGCCATAAAAAGAAATGAAATTGAGCTATTTGTAATGAGGTGGATAGACCTAGAGTCTGTCATACAGAGTGAAGTAAGTCAGAAAGAGAAAGACAAATACTGTATGCTAACACATATATATGGACTTTAAGAAAAAAAAAATGTCATGAAGAACATAGGGGTAAGACAGGAATAAAGACACAGACCTACTAGAGAATGGACTTGAGGATATGGGGAGGGGGAAGGGTAAGCTGTGACAAAGTGAAAGAGCGGCATGGACATATATACACTACCAAACGTGAGGTAGATAGCTAGTGGGAAGCAGCCGCATAGCACAGGGAGGTCAGCTCGGTACTTTGTGACCGCCTGGAGGGGTGGGATAGGGAGGGTGGGAGGGAGACGCAAAAGGGAGGGGTTATGGAAACATATGTATATGTATAACTGATTAAATTTGTTATAAAAAAAAAAAAAAAAAAAAAAAGAAATAAACCCATACATACAGGCCAACTGATTTACAGCACAGGAGCCAAAAATATACGATGGAGAAAGGTGTCTTCAATAAACGGTGTTGGGAAAATTGGATATCCACATGCAAAAGAATGAAACTGGACCACTATCTTACACCATACTACACAAAAATTAACTCAAAATGGATTAAAGCCTTGAATGTAAGCCATAAAACTCCTAGAAGAAAAAATAGGTGGTAAGCTCCTTGACATAGGTCTTAGTGATGATCTTTTAATCTGACATGAAAAGCAACAGAAGCAAAAATAAACAAGTGGGACTACATCAAACTAAAAAAGCTTCTGCACAGCAAAGGAAACCATCAACAAAATGAAAAGGCAAACTACTGGATGGTAGAAAATATTTGCAAATCATATATCTGATAAGGGGCTAATATCCAAAATATATAAAGAACTCATACAGCTCAATAGCAGAAAAACAAACAATCTGATTCAAAAATGGACAGAAGATCTGAATAAACATTTTTCCAAAGAAGACATATAGATGACCAATGGGTACATGAAAAGATGCTCAACATCATTAATCATCAGGGAAATGCAAATCAAAACCACAATGAGATATCACCTCATGCTTGTTAGAATGGCTGTCATCAATAAGACAGGAAATAAATGTTGGCAAGGATGTGGAAAAAAAGGAACCGTTGTGCACTGTTAGTGGGAATGTAAATTGGTGTAGCCACTATGGAAAATAATGTAAAAGTTCTTCAAAAAAGTCTAAGTAGGACTAACATATGATCCAGCAATTCTACTTCTGGGTGTCTATCCAAAGAAAGCAAAAACACTACTCATAAAGATATATGTATCCCCATGTTCACTGAAGCATTATTTACAATAGCCAAGATATAAAAACAACCTAAGTGTCCATTGATGGATGATGGTATAAAGAAATTGTGGTATGTGTGTGTATATATATATATATTTGCAACAAATGGACCTTGAGGATATTATGCTAAGTGAAGTAAGTCAGACAGAGAAAGACAAATACCATATGAGCTGTCTTTTATGTGGAATCTTAAAAACAAACAACAAACAAGCAAACAAAATCCAAAGCAAAAAAACAGGGAACTGATTGGTATTTGCCAGAGGTGGGGGGGGGCAGTGGGAGAAATGGGTGAACTGTTTTTTGTTTGTTTGTTTTAGTTTAAACAAAATGAATAAAAAATAAAATAAGGTAAAACAATGTTTCCACTTCAGGCTTTTTATAGTGAATGGCAGCTCAGCTGAGGAATCTTTGAAGGTTTGTCCAATACTTTTCAAATTCAAAATACATCTAACTGTACCATGAGTTCGACTATTCTAGCAGTTCCCAAAATGTGTTCCATAGCATGCTAATTTTACTGGGTGCCAAAGTGCATTACAGAATGATTGGGAAACATGGATTCAACAAAGCTAAATAGGTGTCTTTACTATAGAATCTTTAATTTGTTAATAAAGAATTTAAAGCTTTAGGGGGAGAATAAAATATGCAGTAGCATTTCTCAAGTTTATTTGTGAAACCCTTTTTTCCTCAGTAAATCTCTTGAAACTGCTATTCTGGGAAAAACAACTTGGGATACTCCTGGTTATCCTCTGGATCACATCAGAATTTGTGAGAACTGAGTAATGTGTTGTGTAATTCCAGTGTAACACTCCAAATTTTAACTTGCTGGTATTAACATTATGTGTGAGTTTGAAAGAGTGTATTCCAGTTGAAACAATCTTTTGTAAACTTGCTAATTTACTTATTGACCTTGGTGGGAGATGAGAGATGAGGTAGGTTGATACCTCTTGGCTCAAATTCTTGATGAAAACCTTTTTATTCACCCTGAAGGTAGACTTTGGAGACGTTTTCCTTAGTTACTAAACCTGTAAATGCTGGTTTACAGGACCAGCTGGTTGACAAGAACCTGCTTCTCTATTTACAGGCGACTGCTAGTGCCCAATGAGGAGGAAGAAGAAGGCGTGAACTGTAAGACTGGTCCTAAGCCAGTCCGATTTTTGGGGCCTTCCACCAGCACCCAAATTAAAGTCAAGAACTCGGCTTCCGTCAGGGTGCCTCCGGCCAGTGCCCCGCAGCCCTGGTCCCGGGCATCCGTGAACCCGGATGCAGGAGGAACGGCAGCTCAGCGCTCTGCACCGTCGAAAGCCCCGTCCCCGGTGGGCACAGGCCTGCCCGGGCATCAGGCCGCCCACGGGACCGAGGGTGCTGAGAACGGGGCCATGCACCCACCTCCAGCTAAGGTTCTGCTCTCCGACAAAAAGGCCACCCCGCACCGAGTGATAAAACTGAAGCGGACTCCCTTGTGCGCTGCGGGGCCTTCCCCGCCCGCCTGCACCGCGGCCAGGCCGGCGGGGCCCCCAGAGCCGACCCCTGACGCCCCCAGCGCCCTGGGCGCGCAGACTGAGAACGGGCAGGGCCAGACCGATTGATGGAAACGGGGACTCAGGGTGTCCCGTTTGCCTCTCCGAGCTTACAACCCGTTTAATACAAATAAGCGGCACTGTTTCCTGATGCAGTTGGGATGAAAACTTGTTTCTTTCTATTTAGGGTGAATTGTGTGAAGTAGGAATGGAGGAGGGAGACTATAAGTGGTTGGGCCTATACTTCTCATTTTCCCAACGTTTAAATTATTTGTCTAGGGATGGTTTTAATTTCAGGTTTTTTAATGTGTGTGGGCTTTTTTTTTTTTTAATGTTTAATTGGTATTAAGGCAACAAAACAGTAGAGCAAAATCATCCCTAGCAAGTCCACTTTGTTGCTGAAATAATTATAGATTTTAGGCACTTATTTAATGTTACTCATTGCAGCCCAGGGATAGGAGTGAGGTTTGGGCTTAGCTTTCAGTCTGGTGAAATAGAGAGGGTGATATTAGTGCTTCCCTGTGCTGTGGCCCAGATGGGAGGAGATTTGAGAGAAAATGTAGATCAAGGTGAACTCCCTGCAGGGCACTCTCAGTCTCAAAAGGTAACATGAAAAGAAATGATGGGGAGGGGGAAAAAAAGATAATAATTTGAGATCACACTTTGACTTTCACTTAATGGAACAATTTTCTTTCCTAGATTGGCTTTTCTTACTCTTTTCCGTTAGCAGATTTAGTTATACCTTGCAAGAAGATTTCTTGGAATAAGAACTATATAACATGTCATGTAATTAATTGTTAAAATATTTTATTTTTCATTTGAATAGTGAAGTTTTGAAAGTACTTTGAAGAGAAAAGTTTAACTTTTTAACTAAAGTTAATATTTTTTTCAGAAATGACCATTAAAGAGTTATTCTGATTATACAGTATGATTTTTTATGCATAAAATTTCCACATAACTTGAATTTAATATTTTAAAACAGAGAATTTTGATTAATCTTCTATTTTTTCACAACTATTCAGTTGTATGTGTTTACACGTACATGTTATGTTTTATAATTGGATCACATGTTTCTGTCTTCAGTGAGCAGTATGCCGTCAGTGTGTTAAAAATAAGTTCATAAAGCAGGGTACTTTTTACTCAGTGCTTATCATTGTACTTGTACTGGTTTAAAAGAGTAAAGTAAATATACTCAAAACATTACTTTTTATAAAATAGAAAAAACCTTTCTGTAAAAAGTGACATTTTTCTGTGACTGTACTTATTTTTAAGCCTTGGAGCCCTTTAGTAGTTTGAAAGCTTGTTCGTTTATATAGGTTACCTATTACAGCTCACAAAATTGCTTTCTTGTCTAGTTAATGTATGAAATCGTTAAACCGATTTTGGATAGCTATCCAAATACCACCAGCCTTTTTAAAATAAGTGGTTTATTTGGCTAGAAAAAGTGAATATTTAAAACTAAAGATTCATGAATGATATTCCCCTGGGGAATATATAAAATATTCAGTCACCTTGAAAAATACTATTACATAGAATCCAGGTCTTCTGAAAATTAAAGACCATAGTGAGTTTTGAGAACTTCCGTTTAGGATATTATTGGTATTGCTTGATCTACAACATTTTGAATTGCTGATTCATGTAAGAAAATTTTATACTAATAGACGTGTATTTTACACATAATAAACATTTGTCTGGAAAGGAAACATGTTGAAGGTTAATCATGGTTGATTCAGTCAACAGCCTGCATTTCTTTGCATCAAGTAGTTTAAGGGACGTCTATTGAGCACATTTGGCTTTTATAAGAGGAGAGTTTTTGGAATAACTATTGGGCCATGGTTCAGCTGAGGTGGAAAGGGACAAACCATCCCTTATGGGTATCAGGAGTCAAAATCAACTTCAGAATGCTCCAGTAACTTGAACATTACTCTATTTGGGTGTGGTTCCCTGGGGATTAGGTTCATTTCGCATGAAGACACATTTTTCCTAATACCAGACTCTGTAAACATAAGAGTTGGTAACTCATCATAACCCATTGGTCTTCCTGGAAAATAAAAATTTTTTAAAAGGAAAGCATGCTTTATAAACAGTGATTCAGTGTCATTACTTTGGAAAAGTAGGTTTGTGCAGTTGTTGGATCAGAGGACGCAACAGAAATCCTGAATGGTGGGCTTCCCTGGTGGCGCAGTGGTTGAGAGTCTGCCTGCCGATGCGGGGGACACGGGTTCGTGCCCCGGTCCGGGAGGATCCCACATGCCGCGGAGAGGCTGGGCCCATGAGCCATGGCCACTCATGGGGCCTGCGCGTCCGGAGCCTGTGCTCCGCAGCGGGAGAGGCCACAACAGTGAGAGACCTGCATACTGCAAAAAAAAAAAAAAAAAAAAAAGAAATCCTGAATGGTAAGTAGAGTATTTAGGTATTGCTCATATTAAAAAAGATAATTGACTATGCCCTTCCAGGCAATCTGTGTTGAAAACCGGTTTGCCCTGATTAAAACTGGTTAATTATAAGGTGGAGAGGCTAAGGCTGGCAGTAGGAATCTACTGAAGGATTTGTTTCATTTGTATTTTTAAATAATAAGTTTTTGTTTCAATATTGCTTTATGTTAGTTTATGAAGTATTTTCATATATTTTATTTCACTGTGTTCAGTTTGCTTTTTAGTTTCAGAACAACATAATGAAAGTAGTCTTTTCCAGTCCTTTAGAGATCGAGAAAATGAGGTTCAGTAACGTAAAGGCTGTACAGTAATGATCCCCCCTCCACACACACATTTTAGCCACGTAATCTAATTTCACAGAATGCCACAGCAGCACTGATCAAAGGAAAAGCCAGAGGGAGGAAGTAGATGTCAAATGGTGGATTTGTTTAATATTTAAAGTTTTTGAACAGGAAGGTATTATGGTGTTAGGATGACATGTCTGACTTCTACTAGAGAGTGACTGCCACCTCTGTACTTGCAATGCCTGGTACACAGTAGGCCTCCGGTAAATTGCTGACAGGGCAACGCCCCCTCCCCCAATTATTTTATAAACTGTATCTGGTATGGTCTTTGGGGGCGCAGAAACTGATTTCCGACCTTGGAAAATTTATCCTGTCAGAACAAAGGAGATGCTGGCGGAAATCCCTTAATTTGGTGATGGTTGCTAATGACCACAATTACCATTAGTAATGACAGTAACAGTTATATAACTTGTCAAGTTGTTTAAAGTAATTCAGAGACATGGCTCATGAGACCCCAGAGAGGTCAGACAGATACTGCCTGACTTCTGAGAAAGGAAAAAAGCAGTCTGGCCCCTCTCCTCCTGCTTTACTGCCCCTGCTAGACTTGCTGATGCAATTTCTTTTTCATTCACAGATGGAATCCTATTGCTTCCTTAGCGAGTGCTAACATTGAAAAAGTTGTTGATTCACTTCCCAATCTATGGTTAAATACAGTGTAATTATTATCAACTATACTTTGATTTCTAAAGAAGGAATTAATGTACAAGCGTATTTGGCTTTTCCTGAGAAATTGTTCATAGAAGAATTTTTATTTAAATAGCATTTTGAATGTGCACAAAAACTTGTGGTAGTAAATTGTTCAGTAAAGGGAAAAATGCTAACATATGAGTATGAGGTGCCTTATAAAGGATTGCCTTATTTATACCTGCAATCCCTTTGAACAGCTTTAATCTGTTTGGTAGGATGTTGGTTAGAAACTAAGTAGAAAATATGCACTTAATAAAATGAAGGGAAAGAGCTTTTACTATAGCAAATGAAAAATATTTTTAAATGATTTACATATGTGTATTCCTAAGTTAACCAGGAACTTTTTAATTATGGAAAATACTGTCATTTTCCCATATGCTGAAACTCTCCCTTGGAAACTGTCAACAAGTTGCTGAATTCCTCAGCCAGTGAGGAGTGGATGAGTGATTCTTTGTCGAGGGCTGCAGTTTTCACTCAGATGAAATCAAATGCAGGATTTCAAGCATGTAGTACAGCCAGAAAAGGAAACATCCTGAATAACTAACAGAAAAGAAAGATTGGTTTCCAGCTGTTTTCAGAATTTCATATCCACGGAATTTGGTTGGTGGAGCAGCCAAAGAACCGTTTTCACTTATAGTCCTGTCAGCCTCATGAGCTACACATGGTTTATATTGTTACAGAAAAGCTAATTTTTCTTTGTTCACATATGTTGCCTCAGACAGCCCATACACATTTCATATTTGCTGGCTAGACACTTCCTGATGTAAGCTGTGGCTAAGACATAATTTTACAGTAACTGTCAGTCAATATTCTGTCCTACTTGTTTATTTAACAACTTTTCATTTTACAATGTTGTTTCTCATACTTTCTTTTACCCTAAAACCTTCATTACCTTAGTAAAATTGTGCTCAGCTACAGGAATGAATCTGAGGGCCTGAAGCTTAGAAGAGAAACTTGTTTTAAACAGCACTTTATGGAAAGCAAGAGATTGGAAAAAGTTGGAAAGGTTTGCTAAAGTTGGAAAAAGACAAATATTGCTTCCTTCTGCCAAGATTTCTTAAAAATTTGGACATTCTGCTTCAATAGCAGCTCTTTCAAGAACTTATGCCCTAATTTCTTGGTTTGGAAGATGTGGAAACCCAGCTTCTATGTAGATGACATGAATAGCCCAAGGACATCAGAAATTGTATATTTAGACTCCAGCTGTGGGCCAGACAGTCTGGATTTCATGACATAGGCTGAACCAACCAGGAACCCAGCGTAACTGGAGGAACAAGGCACAATGTCTCTGCTCATCCACCGTTTCTGTTTTCTTTCTCCAAAGCCCCTGGACCCTCCAGATCAGGGTTTTTCAACTGTGACACTATTGGCATTTTGGACTGGATAATTCTTTATTGAGGACGACTGTACTGTGCACTGTAGGATATTGAGCAGCATCCCTGCCCCAGTTGTGATAATCAAAATGTCTCCAGACTTTTCCAAATGTCTCCTGGAGTTGGGGGGTGGACACAAAATTGGTTACCCCCAGTTGAGAACCATTGCATTAGCTGGGTGACTTAACCTGAGCAAAATACTGGTAACTATTTCTCCTAATTGGGGGTTGTGGATGAGTAAGAGAACATTAGAGCTGTCAGTCACAGGCAGGAGTGGAACCCTGGGAATTGAGGGGGAGGATGATACTAAAGGATGTCTCAGGCCTGCCAATTAAAGAATTCGATCCTGTTAGCTCTCACTTACATTTCTGGTTTTGGTATAATATTAGAAATATTTTTGTTTGCTGTTCTAACCAAGCAACTATCTAATAAAAACTAAGATGTACCCTTCTAAGCCCTTTATATGTTAACTTATTTAATACAGCAACCCTATAATGTAGGTATATTATTATCCCCATTTTTCAGATGGAGAAACTGAAGCACAGAGGGGTTTGGTAAGCTGCCTTGCATCTAGTATGAGGCAAGGGCAGGATTCACGTGTATGTCATCTTAATCGAGTCCAGGCCTTTAAGCACTATTTTAGGCCCCTTCTTATAGGAACTTGACATTCCTCCCAGAGATGAGCTAGCCAGGACTTAGAAAATTTGTGTGCCTCATAGCTATTTATCAAATACTGTTTATTTGTTTTAGATTTATTTATCAAATACTGTTCTAGTGCTTTCTAAGGGTATGCCAGGTATCAACTCTTTGCTTCTTGGTTCCAAATCTACTCTTCACTGCCCTGCTGTGATCCTGGAGCTGGACCCCCCTAAGCACTTCCCTTTAGCCAGCTGGCTTTGTCACTGCAGGGACACTGCAGCAGGAGGGGGCTTTTTCCTGGTTCCATGAGTGTCCCTGTGTTCTTGCTCCTGCAACGAGTGCTTGGCTGGGATATGGGAACCCCAACGGGCCCAAGTTTCAGCAGCAGCAGCTTCCTGTCCCATGGGCCTCCTGGCTGGCTCCCCAGATAATTCAACAACACGCCTGCAGGAAGCTTCCTGGCAAGTTTTGCTGGCGCCCCAGCAGGATTCCCAGTGGGTTCCGTGGCACCCCTGCAGGTGGCCCCCTGGTGAGTCAGCCAGCTCCTCCGGGGAAAGCTCCTCGGTTCTCCAGTGCCCTGGGGGGTGGGGCTTCTCCCTTGCCAGTACTTCAGGGGGCTTCTTGGCCTCTACTGGGGCCACAGGGTCACCCTCCCTCACAAGGTCAGAGTCTCAGCCTTGGGGGCAGGGGTGGGTGGGGCAGGGAGTTCTCCCAAACTTGTCCTTTCCTTTGCCTCAAGCTCTAGTAATAGCCATCCCAGTACCTGCTATTCCTGTTTTCTTTAGTAGCTAATCCCCTTACTAATAATTACTTCATATATACATGCATTTCTCTCTCCATAAAGCTTCCCCATATAAATTTATAAAGTGTCTCCACTCACATTGCTCTGTGGTTGCTGTCTCCCTACAAAGTACCAGGCATTACTCCAAGTGCTTTGCAAAGATTAACTTATTCAGTCCTTGTAACAATCCTTCCAAGTAGGTATGGTTATTTGTCCCATTTACCCATGGAGAAACGGAGGTATTGAGATGTTTAGAAACGCATTTACACAGCCAGCAGGTGGTGAGGCCCATTGTGAATCCAGGCAGTCTGCACCAGGGTCGGAACTTTAGCTGCTGCTCTCTTCCCACCTTCTCTAGAATTGACGTACTGGATTATTTTGCACGGGCCACTTAGAGTCCAGAATTTTCTAAGGGTATTAGAGAAATACTAGGGGTCATTCTTTCATAGCTGCTCTCTCTTCCTTGTATTTACTGAGTACCTACTGTGTGTCAGGCATTAGCAGAGGGGTAATGACATTATTGGCCAGCTTGATGACAATAATTTACAAAAAGTATGTTCTCTCAAAAGTCTACGAATAGGTAAATCTAACTCAAACTTAAGTTAAAAAATAGAATAGTTTTCTGGTTTTGATAGGAAGTGCTTTTTTGTTTTTTGAAGCTGAAAAAGAATTTATTTTTTTTATTGGCAAAACAAAAATTTTTTTATACAGCATGTTCTTATTAGTTACCTATTTTATACATATTAGTGTATATATGTCAATCCCAATCTCCCAATTCATCACACCACCACCACCCTCCCCCACCACTTTCCCCCCTTGGTGTCCATACGTTTCTTCTCTACATCTGTGTCTCAATTGCTGCCCTGCAAACCGGTTCATCTGTACCATTTTTCTAGGTTCCCCATATATGCGTTAATATACGATATTTGTTTTTCTCTTTCTGACTTACTTCACTCTGTATGACAGTCTCTAGATCCATCCACGTCTCAACAAATGACCCAATTTGGTTCCTTGTTATAGCTGAGTAATATTGCATTGTATATATGTACCACATCTTCTTTATCCATTCATCTGTCAATAGACACTTAGGTTTCTTCCATGACCTGGCTATTGTAAATAGTGCTGCAATGAACACTGGGGTGCATGTGTCTTTTTGAATTATGGTTTTCCCAGGGTATATGCTCAGTAGTGGGATTGCTGGGTAATATGGTAATTCTATTTTTAGTTTTTTAAGGAACCTCCATATTGTTCTCCATAGTGGCTGTATCAATTTACATTCCCACCAACAGTGCAAGAGGATTCCCTTTTCTCCACACCCTCTCCAGTATTTGTTGTCTGTAGATTTTCTGTTGAAGCCCATTCTAACTGGGGTCAGGTGATACCTCATTGTAGTTTTGATTTGCATTTCTCTAATAATTAGTGATTTTGAGCAGCTAGTTTCTTGTGCTTCTTGGCCATCTGTATGTCTTCTCTGGAGAAATGTCTATTTAGGTCTTCTGCCATTTTTGGTTTGGGTTGTTTGCTTTTTTAATATTGAGTTGCATGAGCTGTTTATATATTTTGGAGATTAATTCTTTGTCCGTTGATTCATTTGCAAATACTTTCTCTCATTCTGAGGGTTGTCTTTTCATCTTGTTTGTAGTTTCCTTTGCTGTGCAAAAGCTTTTAAGTTTCACTAGATCCCTTTTGTTTATTTTTGTTTTTATTTCCATTTCTCTAGGAGGTGGATCAAAAAAGATCTTGCTGTGATTTATGTCAAAGAGTGTTCTTCCTATGTTTTCCTCTAAGAGTTTTATAGTGTCCAGTCTTACATTTACATCTCTAATCCATTCTGAGTTTATTTTTGTGTATGGTGTTACAGAGTGTTCTAATTTCATTCTTTTACATGTAGCTGTCCAGTTTTCCCAAAACCACTTATTGAAGAGACTGTCTTTTCTCCATTTTATATCCTTGCCTCCTTTGTCATAGATGAGTTGACCATAGGTGCATGGGTTTATCTCTGGGCTTTCTATCCTGTTCCATTGATCTATATTTCTGTTTTTGTGCCAATACCATATTGTCTTGATGACTGTAGCTTTGTAGTATAGTCTGAAGTCAGAGAGTCTGATTCCTCCAGCTCCGTTTTTTTCCCTCAAGACCACTTTGGCTATTCGGGGTCTTTTGTTTCTCCATACAAATTTTAAGATATTTTGTTCTAGTTCTGTAAAAAATGCCATTGGTAATTTGATAGGGATTGCCTTGAATCTGTAGATTGCTTTGGGTAGTATAGTCATTTTCACAATATTGATTCTTCCAATCCAAGAACATGGTGTATCTCTCCATTTGTTGGTATCATCTTTAATTTCTTTCATCAGTGTCTTATAGTTTTCTGCATACAGGTCTTTTGTCTCCCTAGGTAGGTTTATTCCTAGGTATTTTATTCTTTTTGTTTCATTGGTAAATGGGAGTGTTTCCTTAATTTCTCTTTCAGATTTTTCATCATTAGTGTATAGGAATGCAAGAGATTTCTGTGCATTAATTTCATATCCTGTAACTTTACCAAATTCATTGATTAGCTCTAGTAGTTTTCTGGTGGCATCTTTAGGATCCTCTATGTATAGTATCATGTCATCTGCAAACAGTGACAATTTTACTTCTTCTTTTCCAATTTGTATTCCTTTTATTTCTTTTTCTTCTCTGATTGCCATGGCTAGGATTTCCAAAACTATGTTGAATAATAGTGGTGAGTGTGAACATCCTTGTCTTGTTCCTGATCTTAGAGGAAACGCTTTCAGTTTTTCACCATTTAGAATGATGTTTGCTGTGGGTCTGTCATATATGGCCTTTATTATGTTGAGGTAGGTTCCCTCTATGCCCACTTTCTGGATAGTTTTTATCGTAAATGGGTGTTAAATTTTGTCAAAAGCTTTTTCTGCATCTATTGAGATGATCATATGGTTTTTATTCTTCAGTTTGTTAATATGGTGTATCACATTGATTGATTTGCATATATTGAAGAATCCTTGCATCCCTGGGATCAATCCCACTTGGTCATGGTGTATGATCCTTTTAATGTGTTGTTGGACTCTGTTTGCTAGTATTTTTGTTGAGGATTTTTACATCTATATTCATCAGTGATATTGGTCTGTAATTTTCTTTTTTTTGTCATATCTTTGTCTGGTTTTGGTATCAGGGTGATGGTGGCCTCATAGAAAGAGTTTGGGAGTGTTCCTTCCTCTGCAAATTTTTGGAAGAGTTTGAGAAGGATGGGTGTTAGCTTATCTCTAAATGTTTGATAGAATTCACCTGTGAAGCCATCTGGTCCTCGACTTTTATTTTTTGGAAGATTTTAAATTACAGTTTCAGTTTTATTACTTGTGATTGGTCTGTTCATATTTTCTATTTCTTCTTGGTTCAGTCTTGGAAGAATTTCTAAGTCTTTCTAAGAATTTGTCCATTTCTTCCAGGTTGTCCATTTTATTGGCATAGAGTTGCTTGTAGTAGTCTCTTAGGATGCTCTGTATTTCTGCAGTGTCTGTTATAACTTCTCCTTTTTCATTTCTAATTTTATTGATTTGATTCCTCTCCCTCTTTTTCTTGATGAGTCTGGCAAATGGTTTATCAATTTTGTTTATCTTCTCAAAGAACCAGCTTTTAGTTTTATTGATCTTTGCTATTGTTTTCTTTGTTTCTATTTTATTTATTTCTGCTCTGATCTTTATGATTTCTTTCCTTCTACTAACTTTGGGTTTTGTTTGTTCTTCTTTCTCTAGTTCCTTTAGGTGTAAGGTTAGATTGTTTATTTGAGACTTTTCTTGTTTCTTGAGTAGGCTTGTATTGCTATAAACTTCCTTCTTAGAACTGCTTTTGCTGCATCCCATAGGTTTTGGACCATCGTGTTTTCATTGTCATTTGTCTCTAGGTAGTTTTTGATTTCCTCTTTGATTTTTTCAGTGATCCCTTGGTTATTTAGTAACGTATTGTTTAGTCTCCATGTGTTTGTGTTTTTTATGTTTTTTTCCCTGTGATTGATTTCTATTCTCATAGAGTTGTGGTCAGAAAAGATGCTTGATGTGATTTCAATTTTCTTAAATTTACTGAGGCTTGATTTGTGACCCAAGATGTGATCTATCCTGGAGAATGTTCCATGAGCACTTGAGAAGAAAGCGTAATCTGCTCTTTTTGGATCGAATTTCCTATAAATATCAATTAAACCTATCTGGTCTATTTTGTCATTTAAAGCTTGTGTTTCCTTATTAATTTTCTGTCTGGATGATCTGTCCATTGGTGTAAGTGAGGTGTTAAAATCTCCCACTATTATTGTGTTACTGTCGATTTCCTCTTTTATAGGTGTTAGCAGTTTCCTTATGTATTGAGGTGCTCCTATGTTGGGTGCATATATATTTATAATTGTTATGTCTTCTTCTTGGATTGATCCCTTGATCATTATGTAGTGTCCTTCCTCGTCTCTTGTAGCATTCTTTATTTTAAAGTCTATTTTATCTGTTATGAGTATTGCTACTCCAGCTTTCTTTTGATTTCCATTTGCATCAAATATCTTTCTCCATCCCCTCACTTTCAGTCTGTATGTGTCCCTAGGTCTGAAGTGGGTCTCTTGTAGACAGCATATATATGGGTCTTGTTTTTGTATCCATTCAGCAAGCCTGTGTCTTTTGGTTGGAGCATTTAATCCATTCACATTTAAGGTAATTATCCATATGTATGTTCCTATTACCATTTTCTTAATTGTTTTGGGTTTGTTTTTGTAGGTCCTTTTCTTCTCTTGTGTTTCCCACTTAGAGAAGTTCCTTTAGCATTAGTTGTAGAGCTGGTTTGGTGGTGCTGAATTCTCTTAGCTTTTGCTTGTCTGTAAAACTTTTGATTTCTCCGTTGAATCTGAATGAGATCCTTGCTGGGTAGAGTAATCTTGGTTGTAGGTTCTTCCCTTTCATCCCTTTAATTATATCATTCCACTCCCTTCTGGCTTGTAGAGTTTCTGCTGAGAAATCAGCTGTTAACCTTATGGGAGTTCCCTTGTATGTTATTTGTTGTTTTCCCTGGCTGCTTTCAATAATTTTTCTTTGTCTTTAATTTTTGCCAGTTTGATTACTATGTGTCTCAGCATGTTTCTCCTTGGGTTTATCCTGTATGGGACTCTCTGTGCTTCCTGGACTTGGGTGGCTACTTCCTTTCCCATGTTAGGGAAGTTTTCGACTATAGTCTCATCAAATATTTTCTTGGGTCCTTTCTCTCTCTCTTCTCCTTCTGGGACCCCTATAATGAGAATGTTGTGGTGTTTAATGTTGTCCCACAGGTCTCTTAGGCTGTCTTAATTTCTTTTCATTCTTTTTTCTTTATTCTGTTCCGTGGCAGTGAATTCCACCATTCTGTCTTCCAGGTCACTTATCCATTCTTCTGCCTCAGTTATTCTGCTGTTGATTCCTTCTAGTGTAGTTTTCATTTCAGTTATTGTATTGTTCATCTCTGTTTGTTTGTTCTCTAATTCTTCTAGGTCTTTGTTAAACATTTCTTGCATCTTCTCGGTCTTTGCCTCCATTCTTTTTCCAAGGTCCTGGATCATCTTCACTATCATTATTCTGAATTCTTTTTCTGGAAGGTTGCCTATCTCCACTTCATTTAGTTGTTTTTCTGGGGTTTTATCTTGTTCCTTCATCTGGTACATAGCCCTCTGCCTTTTCATCTTGTCTATCTTTCTGTGAATGTGGTTTTTGTTCCACAGGCTGCAGGATTGTAGTTCTTGCTTCTGCTGTCTGCCTGGCCTGTGGTCCCCAGGGCTGTCACGGCTTCCGCTGCTGAGGCCCCTCCAGAGCCAGTAGCCTAAGTGAGGCTGTCCTCTCCTTGGGCTCCGGGGCAGTTCATTGATGGTGGAGGGAAGAGACCCCGAGCCAGAAATTCCAGCTCTGCGGAAATGCGGGCTCCATTCTAGGCACAGGGGGTGGGACTGCTCCAGAAAGTGCTTTTTTACACTTATTTTCTGTTAAGAGTCTTTGGTCCTGGTTGCAGTCATGGTTCTGAAATATATATATATATATATATATATATATATTTGGCAGAATCTACATACTCTCTCAGGCAAATAAATTTGCCACTGAATTTATGTATTCTCTAAAAACTGTGTGCTGTAATTTCTCCTGTGAAACTTGAACTTAGTGGTAACACTGAAAACTCTTCTGAGCTGTAGAGTTCACAAACAAGGGGACTTCTGAAAATCAATCACCAAAAACAATTTGTGAGAAACTTGTGTGTTTCTCAGCATGACTGGGTACAGATGGGAGTTCCTTTGCCTGAGGGGCTGTAATGAGATTAAGCTCTGGTTTGGGCTGATCTGCCTCCAAGGCTTGGGGACTTGGTTCTTGGAAACAAGGAACAGACAGAAAACTTCTTTAGGAGTTATAAAGGTTTGTTGGGAAAAGGATGAAAAAAAATCCTTTTAACAGTTTGCAATGAATAATATTAAAATTGTGCCTCAAATTCTTGAGCTAACAAGGGAAATCCTGGGGCCTAGCAACTCTTCATATTTTTTCTCACAAAATTAGATCAGTTAAGATGGCTCAGTACTTTCAGGAAAATGCGAGAGCAATGTATTAATCAGTTGAATAATTATTATTTATTATTAGTATCTTTTGCTATTTTATGGTTTGTTTAGGAAATTTTGGAGTGACTCTTTCTCCTTTGCTTCTTTTTTTTGGCACCTGGGAGCAATGTGGAATCCTAGCCCACCTGTGCCTGAATTTTAGGTATATGCTCTGAAGCAAGTGTGGTTAAAAAAAAAGTGCCATTACATATTTTATGGATGCTGTCACTAGAATGTCTGCTGAGAAATGAAAATGTTACCATCTCCAGACACAAGAGGGCACTCTAAACAGCGTAGGTTACAGCATCAAAAGGGAGGGATGGAGGGAAGGAGGAAGCTTAGTCAAAGGTACTATTGAATTCAGGCATCTCCCTAGCTGTCTCCGTTGTTCCCCCTTCTCCCCGCCCCTCACCTCACCCCACCCCCGCCTTGCCCTGGGAAAAGAACTGTCCAGGCCTTGGATTCCCTCTTCTCATGGTTAAATCGAGATTGAGGCTTTCAGAGTCAGAATTCCCAAATCTCTTACTTCAGTAAAAATCTGCATGTCGCTTTCCTCTGCTAACTCACCTCATTAACTTCATTTGATGTTGCTTCCCTAAGAATGTTAAATTAAAATCTCGTTTTCTGATGCCAGCAGAATTGAACTGAGCTCTAAATTGGATATAGTATGGGTTTCTTATTTCTTCCCCACGGTATGCGGGCCTCTCACTGTTGTGGCCTCTCCCGTTGCAGAGCACAGGCTCCGGATGCACAGGTTCAGCGGCCATGGCTCACGGGCCCAGCTGCTCCGCGGCATGTGGGATCTTCCCGGACCGGGGCACGAACCCGTGTCCCCGGCATCGGCAGGCGGACTCTCAACCACTGCGCCACCAGGGAAACCCCCCCACAAACTCTTGTATGGCCTTTATTGAGGGTGAATTTTGCACCAACTTATGTTTAACCTTCTGAGCCTTGCTGTACTCAGCACCCCTAGAATAGGGTCAGCGGCACAGAGCTGGAGTATGTAGAGATTCTCAAACGAAATGTAAATTTGGAATGTAATTGGGAACCCAACAGGGAGGTTTTGCCTTTAATGGATGGAGCCTTGGTTGTACAATGTAGGTGAGTTTTGAAGTTATTCAATCTTCACAGGTATCAAAATGGTTTAACCTCTACTAGAGAAGTGTTTAAGAGAAAAGAATCTATTCTTCTAGGTACTGTGCATTAAGTAGAGAGATTAGAGTGCCCATAGCCCATGGATTTTTTTTTTAAGAAGTTTAAAATATCTTAAAAGAATGGCAAAATTCAACCCAGATTTCTAGGATCACACCAATGATTCCACTGGAACAGATGTAGATATGTAATATAGTATTTCAATGGACTGACACTGGCACTAAAATATTGAAACGACTATTTCAAAGATGCACATTGGTGAATGCTTACATGCCCAGGGTCTACAAGAAAGGCAAAAATCTAGGAAAAAAATGTAAACAGGTCTGAATATTTCTTAGCATTCTTTTTTGTTTCTTTTCAGTGACCCGGAGCATTTGCTACGTGCTTAGGAATGTGGCTGAGCTTTCTTAACCCCAAGAACAGCATAATGGGTGCGTCAAGGTTGAGGGTGGAGGGTCCACCCTGACAAAGGCAGATGTGCTCCTGACCTGGCAAACCCATCATTTTCCTGTTGCAATAATCATTTGACTCATCTTTAAAGCTGTTACATTTGAACTGACATTTTTCTGTGGTGAGCCAAATCTTGGTACACAAAATTTGTGCAAAGTCCTCCTGTCTTATAAAATATAAATCCAGGGCCTCAGATGGAATAAACGGAGATTGCAGTCCTGAACATTTACCTTTCTTATTTGAACGAACAAACCTTCCTTCCTTCCTGGAATGTGACTTCACATTTAAAATTCCTATTAAACCTAGAAAAATGGTACAGATGAACCGGTGTGCAGGGCAGAAATAGAGACACAGAAGTAGAGAACAAATGTATGGACACCAAGGGGGGAAAGCGGCGGTGGGGGGTGGTGTGATGAATTGGGAGATTGGGATTGACAGATATACACTGATGTGTGTAAAATAGATAACTAATAAGAACCTGCTGTATAAAAAAATAAAATAAATTCAAAAATAAAATAAAATAAAATTCCTATTAAATCTCTGGGTACACCCAGAGACCTCAGAAGTTTCTCTCCAGAGAGAGCAAACATCCTCCCTGCACCTGGCGAAAGAAGAAACGGATGCTTGCGTGGTGTGCAGGCTCAGGTGCTCGGGGCTGCTCTGTGGAAGAGAACCACTGAACCTGGGCTGCCAGAAAAAATGTTAACTTTGAGTTGAAAATAAGCATTTGAACTTGAAAGAAGCCAACACATCTGTAGGACACATGGAATTTCGATGGAAGCAGTGGCCAAACTGAGCTGCCTTGCCCTCCAAGACAGGGGACTTGGGGCTCCTTGGGGTGTGGGCCCCCGGTATCCCCTCTCCCTTCCTCAGATAACAGGAGCCCTGCTGCACACAGCCCCTGTGCTTCTGGGCAGCCGGCCACAACCCAGCTTGGGGGTGGGCTCTAGTCTATGCTAATTAGCACATGTCATTTGCTGATTGGTTGAGGGACAAGCCTACCAGCAGTCTGGGCCAATGATACGCAAGACCCTCGCTGGGACTTTTGAGAAAGACACTTGCTCCACGTGGACGCTACCTGGAGAGCTGCTCTTTTCTTCTGGACAGTGTAGGGGTGGACATGACTCTTAGGAGTGAGGCAGCTATTTGCCACCATTCTGAATACAACGTCAGCCTAAGGAGAAAGGGAGAGCTGAGATAACCAGGAGAAAGGAGCTAGAGTCCTGATCCATTTGGACCCAAGCATACTTTGATACTGGGCTTTGCAGCCACTAAACCAATACCTTTTCTTTATTGTTTAAATGAGGCTAAGGTTTATATTACTTGCAACCAAGGTTTCGTCTAAGACGATCGGGGTGCACATCGATCTATATGTGTGTAACGAACTGGCAGGGCCATTGTCAGGCATTGTTTTTTTCCAAAAGGTTACCTGTCCCGAGAGAAACAGTATTGTTCAGAGCTCTGTGCCACAACTTCTAGTCTCTAAAGTTTTCTTGAAAGTGCTACCTAGTACACTGGATGATAAAGTGAGCATAAATTAAAAAGGAAAAAAAACAAGCCAGGTGTCAAATGCAGCATATTTTAATTTGTTTCAAATAAAGCAATATATGTATATATATATTTTTCAGAAAAACACCAGATGTTAAACTCTAGAAAAGCGCACGTGTCTTCAGCAGATCAAGTTTGTCTGATCAATAAGAATTTTGTTTTCAACATTAACTCTCTAAAGACGATCAATGGACTGACATCACTGCTACAACATAGGTTGCTACTGAGCCTCTGATCTTTAGCCACATCTTGATTTTCCTAACAAATGAGTAAATACTGCCTGGCTAAAATGCTGCAAAGTCTTGATGAGAAAAAGCGCCAACAGATCAAGCAAAGCCATGAAAGTTATGAAGCAAGCTAGAGCTGATTATTAGAATTAGAAAAAGTGATTAAGAGAGGATGACACAGCCGTACAGGATTTGGATATTCGGATTGACTCTCTTTTGGCAGCGAATTGGGTCAGCACCTCGGGCAGGGAACAGAAACTGAATGAAAACGGCTTTTTTTTTCCTCTCCTAGCTCAGGCCACCAACGTCACAGCTGGGACAGAGAGAACCGCGGCATCTGTGGAAACTTCTATTCTCGTGGGGCAGAGATTGCACTGTGAAACCCTGGAGACGTTTCCCCGGAAAGGCCTGGCCTCCGAGTTGTCTGCAGCATGCTGCCTTCGTCGGGGCTTTTCCGGATGGGCTGCGGCCTCGGGGGTCTTGGTTCCCAAAGAGGCCTCCTGGTTTTTGGTGCCGCCTTTGTTTTTGGGACGGAAGCCGTTGTGTGGCTGTCTTCTGTGTTCATGGCGGTTGTTGCCTTTCCCCATCGGATCAGCTTCGTTACCACTGCCCTGGGGCTTCGCAGACCCATTTAGCCTGTTGTTGTGATACTGCGGATTAAATCTTCGTCTTTGGCTAGAAGACCCATTCTACCAAAAAAAAAAAAAAAAGAGGTAAGTATTAGATGCCAACAAACCTCAGATGACATCAGTAGACATCAGGGAAACCAAATCTCTAAGTCACAGGTAAGCTTTTTTACACCCCAGAAGAATGTGACAACATGCAAATGAGGTCAAGCTGATAGAATCCTCGAGCTTAAAAGAACAGCGGACTGTCGTGTAAATGGAACTCCAAGAAAATAAAATCACTGATGTTGAAAGAGGTTACAGAAGTGTAAGAGAGACAATTCCAGAACCAGGCCAAATAAACCCCATAAAGAATGCCTGAAATAAAACAGAATGAAATGTAACACAGAGGCAGGGAAACAATGATTCTCTACCATAAACATTTCTAGGACATTCTCTATAGGCTATGTATATGAATTCTCATGACATATATGAAGAAAAACATAAAATTCTATTTGTCATTTTTCATCTCTGAAGCAGCTTTTCTATTTTATTTCAAAACAAATACCATAGGGCCTCCCTGGTGGCGCAGTGGTTGAGAGTCCGCCTGCCGATGCAGGGGATACGGGTTCGTGCCCCGGTCTGGGAGGATCCCATATGCCGCGGAGCGGCTGGGCCTGTGAGCCATGGCCGCTGGGCCTGCGCATCCGGAGCCTGTGCTCCGCAACGGGAGAGGCCACAACAGTGAGAGGCCCGCATACCGCAAAAAAAAAAAAAAAAAAAAAAAAAAAAAAAAAAAAAAACAAATACCATAGTTCAGAAATCTTATCTTGGGTAAATACAGGGATGAGGTGTCTCTGGTAGATCTTGGTGAGATGTAGAGGTGATGTGTATTTTCAAAGAGATAATTAGTTCTTTTTCTAAACTTTTTGCAGTTCTCAGCTAATGAATTTTGAAGCATCAGACTGAAAAACTGGCAACGCTCAACAAATCAGCAACCAAGAACATAGATGGATAAGTAAAAAGGAAGCAGTGGATTAGCCAGCCTGTGTGTCTTCATACAAGGGAAAGATGTCTGAACTCCTTGAGGTCAATAACAGCCAACAGGTATGTAGTGCTTAAGTGTGCCAGGCACCAAGCGAGGCACTTGACCTTGTGCCACCTCATTTGTCATTGCCATCACCTTTTAAGAGAGCTTCTATAATGCACTTCATTTTATCGATGAAGATAAGGAGTTTAAGGGACTTGCCCAAGGTCTACAGTTAGAAAGTGGTGGAGCCATTCTCACTTCACATATTCCCTCCAGACAAGATTCATAAGCAGGTTATTACATGAACACAGACCTTTTTTTGAAAATCAAACCTCTATTACTAAAATGTGTAATTTTTTGAGTTACAAATATATCAGGTTCTTAATTTGTGCATTGTGACTGGATGGTATTGGTTTAGGGCAGACGCGCCCCTAGTAACTCAGGGCCCAGGGCAAGAGTACATAGGCAGAGGCCCACATACCATGTGTCTGAATATTTTCTCTTCCTACCTTTAGCTCCATCCCACATTGTGAGGGGCCGTGCCCACAGGAATGTGGACGCTCCAGCCTGCTCACCTAAGCGTCGTCTCCACCTCCACAAATAATCACCCTTTGGACCTACGGGTGTGCAAACTGGTAGTGTGGTCAGCTCGGCCCTCAAGGTGATGCATCCAGGGAAGTAGTCCAAATAGACCCTGAGAGTAGGCTTGGGGCTATCCGGGAATAGAATTCCAGGATCTCGAGTATTTGAAGCACTTTCCAGAAGGGAGAGTGCAGATTCTGGGTAGTCACATCTTGGTATCGCTCCGTAGGGAGGGCCATGGGCCATGGCTGGGGGAGGGCCATGAGGGTTTACGCTAAAGCACAGGACCCAGCACAAGGGCCCTTCTGAGGCTCAGATATATGTTTAAGGTTAAACAGGCCATCGCCTGAAATGCTTTGCTGAAAATGATGAAACAGTGAACTGAAAAAGTATCTACATGGACAGCATTTAATCTGGCCCTCTTTACTTTTAAAAAAATTGTGACAGGGAAATTCAGACTAAATTTTGGACTTAATTTTAGCAGGGGGTTTAATGATAAGCAAAGAAAAAAAGCTATGAAGCTGTATTTAGACAAGTGAAACAGATTTGATTATGATCTTGAATCTATGACTGTATGAAATACTCCTTGTCCAAGTGCTATTTTAAAGTTCATGAAGACATCTGGGGCCAGAGAAATGCCTGTCAGAGTCACTAATGAGAATTCTAAAAGACCAAGACCACAAAATCCAACAGGGCACTTGTTAGAAAACCAGCATTTTGGAATGCTTAAAAAAAAAGTCTCTTTATTCAAGCTCTCTTTCTGAGAGCTCAGGAAAAACGTCTTTATAGCATTCCCAGCTTCTGAATCATCAAATCCCATTTCTTGGTCATTCTCTAATGATAAGGAGGAAATCACTTCTCAAGGATATAGTGGAGAAGCAGAAGGAGAGAAGCCTGTCCTCTGGATACTTCTATTTTTAAGGGTCATAGTAGATAAGAATTAATAATGTCATTTTGAAATGTATTCTCTTTACTGAAAGCCCAAGAGAAGAAAGAGCAGTTTGAACTAACTTTGGCCTCTTACAGAAAAACTAGACATAAATGGGAGTTAAAGGATCATAAAAAACATGCCAGATTTCTTCTCACTAATGGTGTCAGTGGCCAGGTTCTGAATCTTGTTCCCATGTCTGTGTGAGTCCCTTCCACATGTGGGCCAGTTACGAGGACCTGGGTGGCACTCAGGGCATGAGAAGCACCGTCTCATTTAGGTGGACTCTTTGCTGATGCTGTCAAGTGTGTGAAGACCACTTCCTCCACAGGGGACAGCGCCTATGAAATGGGGACCGGATGGACCAGGGGAGCTCTGGGAGGCCGGACAGGCAGATGGAGGCTCTGGAGGTCGGGCTGCTGCTGGGGGTGGGCGGAGCCTGGGTGTGACCAGTGGTGGCTGTTTTCTTCCTCTGCAAACGAGTGGTTTCTCGCCCAGGCAACGCATTAGGGTCTGCGGGACTCCTGGAAGCAGGGCAAGGTGGCCTCCCTGGAGCAGTTTACCTGCTTATTAGCCGGCACAGCCTGGTGAGAGCTGTCAGCGGTGCTGGGAAGGTTGCTCGCCATTTTGGGGTTTGCTGCTTTACCCTCAGAGGGCTTGTTGTGATTGGATGATTTTCTGGTAAAGTTACTCTGTTTCCCAGAGGTGGTCGCGTGAGCGTTGAGCAGTGGCAGCAGGGAGCTGCAGGGAGTTCTTGAGGAATAGTTGTTCTTTGGATGTGTAACTGCAACAAGAAAGCACTTGGTGTTAGGGGCTGTGCATCAGTAACCCATTAGGAGATGGAGAAATTGGCAGAAGTTTCATAAAAACATTAAGTTTTTTTTTTTTTTTTAGAAAGATATCGTTTGAAAAAGCACCGAGGTGCCTGGAGACCAACAAATGTCTTCTGTAAGAATCACTGAATAGACTGAACAGCATCATCATTCAGGTTGGGAGACATTTGTAGGAAACAAGACAGATCTGAGCACCTTTAATATTATGCTTTAGGTCAAGAACCACCGAGGGAAGAGGGCTAATGAAACCCCGAAGTGCCCTCTCAGCCCTGTCCACAAAGGTACGCTGCCTCTTGGGCTCCCCATTACCAAACCTGTTCTTGCCGATCTTGTCATATCCCTAGACCAGTTGGTGTTGCAGAGATGCAGAAAAACCTAGAGGTACACGGACACTTGGCTGGTCAGAGCCACAATATTTTGAGAGCTTCAGAATGGGGTGATGCCAGGTGTCAGGAATTTTGTCACCCCGGGGTGGTATATATCCCCTGACCTTACGGCCAGGCCTTCCAGCCCAAAAGATGCCCCAAAGAATCTTCTATATTCCATTAGAGTTACATTATCTGGCCTTTTATCAACTCCATTTTCTACAGCCCCACTGCAAATCTGCAACAATTCCAATGCTAAAGTCCACACAGGCTAATCAGACAGATCCCCGGCAGGGCTCGGACAGGTCTGTTCAATTTTTATTATCACCCTTCCCGCTGGTTTTGAAAGGGGTGGTTTTTGATGGGATGTTTCTGTGTGATTATGCTGAATCAGGGCCAGAGGGAATCAACTTAACGATATAATCATGACTTTCCTCTCATAGTTCACCAGAATTTGACTGCCGGTCTGGACAGCAAGACCTCTGAATCTTAAAAAATTGTCACCAGTTTTTAAAAGCAATTTTCTCTGCTACCTGTGTTGGATCAGACTTAATCCTAGCATTCTTCCTGAGGATTTGGAGTGTGAGTAGGGATCCCAGAACATTAGAAGTGGAAAGGACAGGGAGGTATCTCTAGTCCCTTCATTTTACAGGTAAGGTGTGATGGCACGTCGGGGACTGTCCAAACATGATGAGGGGATTTTAGTGACTCTTTGCTAACTAGATTCACTTTCATAGGGGTCATTACTATTTCCGGTTCAGTAGCTGTGGGCTTTCCATGTGCTCTCAACAAAGCTGAGAAGAAAAGGGCCTTTCAAGGACTCTTGTCTCCAACAAGGGAGGCTGGCTTCCAATGTGGACACCTGGGATTTGGTAAGGGACGGTTCCTCCCACTAGGTGGCACTGGAGTGCTCTGGAGGACAGCAGGTGACGCTGCACCGCCCTCCCCTCCTCAGATGGTGGCAGAGTCACTTGGCATCAGGGTCTTGCCCATTATCAGGCTGGAGTGGAAACCAGGATGGGCAGTTAAATTTCCAACTGTGAATCAGATCGTCTGGTTTTTTAGAGGTGAGGCAAAATCTGGGGGTGGAGAATGGCAAGTGGGGATAAATTCATAAGGGAGGGAGTGTATAAAAATAATAATTTAAAAGAAGTGCAGTCAAAAATTCGGATAATTGCCAAAGATATGTGAGCAAGGATGCTCACAGCAGTGTTATTTTAATGGTGAAAAACTGGAAGCAACCTAAATGTCCACAATCAAGGGACTGATTGTGCCAATTATATTTAAATAAATTATGGGTTAAATATATTGACATGGAGAAATATTAGCCATATATTGTGAAATGATAAAAGCACAAATTCTCTTACTATATATGTATATTGCATAGTATAGTAAATGATGTAGTATAATTAAGTATACTATATAATTTACACAGTAGATTATATGTGCATAAAAAGTGTGATGGAGCCACAAAAGTAATGTCATGTTCTATTTTATATAGTTTGTAATTTTTAGGTCA
Source organism: Mesoplodon mirus (assembly GCF_964341445.2). Taxonomy (NCBI): domain Eukaryota; kingdom Metazoa; phylum Chordata; class Mammalia; order Artiodactyla; family Ziphiidae; genus Mesoplodon; species Mesoplodon mirus. The sequence goes on from NC_138984.1 coordinate 35,776,093, forward strand.
AGCTTATATTTTTTATACTCAGAAAAAAACGCAATTTCCACATTGAAAAAAAAACGTGAAGCCAAATCTCAATTTGTCAGCTCACTACGAGGCTGTAGATATTGCATGTCCTTCACCAGTTGTTCCTTCCTCCTTGTGGCGTCCTTGAAGCCACTTTAGTGCTAATTCCCACCTCCCCTGGTGGGTGGGCTGGAGCAGGGGAAAAAGGATCAGCCAATTTTGTTGCATGTTAACTGCTCTAATTAAGGGAGAGGCTCAGTCAGGCACTGCTGAGCAGCGTGTGTGACACACACACAGACACACACGCACACACACGACAGCTGGGCCCTTCACGACAGTAGCCCATTGTTCTCAGACTCGTTAGGGAGACTCCCTCTCCCTGTAACAGGTCTCTATAGAACCAGGCTGTTTGAAATCAGAGAGGCAGTTGATCTGGCAGTGCTTAAGAAAAGTTTGCGAAAGGTATAAACTAGATGACCTGTTCTGTTCCGCTTAATAAATCCTGGGGATTTACTGATGGGCAGTGGCATTTGAAGACTCGAAGTTCGGATCTTGACATTTTTAGCGACTTGTGTCATGACCTTAGATCATTAAATCTCTTTAGACCTCACTTTAGCCCCGTGGGGGACCGCACACCTGACATTTCTGATATCAACTCCAAATAGCACCAGGCTTATATGCACACAGAATTATTTAGCAAGTATGCAAAACTCACTTTCTCCACAGAGCATGATTTGAGCCTTTAGCTGTTCAATGTCACAGGAGAACCGGGCAGCTTTCCCAAGCTCTTCATCATATTTACGCTCGCTGACAAAGTGCTGTAGGGAAGAGACAGGAGCCCCATGATTACAGAAATGACTGAGGCATGCTGCAGATCCATTCTCTGGTCTCCCGCCACCACTGATGACGTGAAAGCATCCCCAGGTGGGGAAGCATGCCAGCTCTGTCACTGGGAGGCTCTGTTAAAGCAGGCTTGGTTTTGACCTGCCTGGAGCACGATCACCTCCTTCTTCTGGGAAACACGTGTGGGTCCTGTCTGTACAGGCAAAATGTGTGTCTGGACTCATCTACTTAAACCTTTTAGCACCCCACGCCCTCCTTCTAGCACTTCCTGTCCTATTGTAAGTTACGGGATTGCCTTCTGGCAGTCTTCCTAATCTGGCCAATGGCCTCCTAAGGTATCACCCCTCATGAGAAAGCATGTCATCCTTCCTAGACGTCCGTCTCCATTTTAATAGGGTGCCAGGAAGTCCAAAAAGCCTTCAATATCGATAACTAGAAACCATTATCTTGAAATGTAGAATTTCAAGTGCTGTTAAAGGAAGTGGGAAAGAGATTACTCTTCAGTTCATTTAAAATTAAGATCTATGTGTAGATGACAGAGTGAGCAATACAGAAATAACTATGAGTCAGTCCCTCTGTGATCTACCAGGGAGTTTACCACATGGCAAGAGAGACAGATACCACAAAATACAATGTAACGTAGAATGTAGTAGGTGCTTTAAGAATATGAAAGAGGAAGAAATTATTTCCTACTGAGGGGAATGGGTAAAGAGTTATGTAAGAGGAAGCACTTGAGCTGGAACATTAAAAAAATATTGAACACTTACCAGACATGGGCCAAATTCTTAACAGTTAATCTCATTTTCAGCTGATCACATTATTATGAAATCAGTACTATCATTTTTTTTTTTTTTTTTTTTTTTTGCGGTACACGGGCCTGTCACCGTTGTGGCCTCTCCCGTTGTGGAGCACAGGCTCTGGATGCGCAGGCTCAGCGGCCATGGCTCACGGGCCCAGCCGCTCCGCGGCATGTGGGATCTTCCCGGACCGGGGCACGAACCCGTGTCCCCTGCATCGGCAGGTGGACTCTCAACCACTGCGCCACCAGGGAAGCCCAGTACTATTATTAACTGTAATTTACAAAGGGGGAATCGAGGTTCTAAGAAGCTAAGAGAATATATAATTTATCCAAGGTTGCAAGAGCAGGACTGTTGCACTCCAAAGCCTGTGCTATCAACCATTTTACAGTGAGTGGGGTTTTGATAGGTAGAAGTGAAACCTGGAAGATGAGTGGATTTCAGTTGACCAGGAAGCTGGCAACTTCATAGTTATCAAAACAAGTGTGTGTTTGTTTGTTTTGCTTTCCAGGATGTTCTTCTGGGTATCAAGATGGGTTCTGCCAACCAGCCCCATTCTCCATTCTAATCTCCTTTGGGACCAGGGAACATCTGTGACATTAGAAGTGCATCTGTGTCCACAAGACGAAGGGTTTTGTTCTACTGAAACTAATTAGCACTAGCCATAATAAATATATACTGGAGTCCAGTGGTGGATTTTATTTTGAAGGGAAGAGGAGACCATAGTGGGGGAGACCAGACCTCCTCTAATAACTCTGGTCTCAACGTGAATGACCAGGCTGGAGGGAGACAGTGGATGCAGAAAGACTAGTCAGGAGGCCACTGCAATTGACTGGGTTGGAGGAAACAAAGACCAGGAGAGCAGGTGAGAAGGGAAAGACCTATAGAACTTCTCAGAACCTTCAGGGGAAATCCTCATCCCCATGGGGCGCTCTTTTATGCCTAACCAGGATGGATGGGACCAAAGTCACTTGCCACTTTCTACCATACCCAACCAGTGGTTATGCTGGGATGAGCAGACAATCCTACTTATAAAGCTGGCAACAAATATGACTTCAAAGTACACTAGTTCCCTAAAAGTCGGTCAGAAGCTGGAGTGCGTGTGCATGTGTGTATGTTTACTGTATTGGGGAAAATGAGGATAAGGGAAAATTTATAAAGTGTAACTTCCTATTTTGTTGTAGATACTTGTTTTTGCCTTTCTGGTAACAATTTCTCCTTCTGGTAACTGTACCCCAATGCAGTTTCCAAGATTCACAGCGTTGGTGGGTCTTTCAATCAAGACCTCTCTTGGCCAAATGGTGGATGTGACCCAAGTGGAGGCCAATCAGAATCTCTCTGTTTGGGATTTGAATCCAGTGGGGCGGCCCAAGGGGTGATGACAGCTGGAGGTCACTCACTCTGATGGTGCCCTGAAGAGTGTCTGGTAATTACTACTGCCAACATTTCTGCCCAGTTATAATCTGGAGTCTTCAGAGCACACTCTGCTTTGGTGAGCTACCCTCATATCCTTTCCAATTCTACTTGTTCTTAAGGTTAGCCAGGATCAGCTTCTGTTGCGTGCAACTGAAGAAATCCACTAAATACGTATTTGTGGGTGGTATTCTTAATAAAAGGGCAAGTAAGCTAGAAAAGGATATAGGAAAGAAGTCTCCACATATTGTACATTCTTTAGAATCCTTACTGTTATACTAAGTTCATACTTAGTGTGTGTTCACATGTGTGTGTGTTTATATACATATGCATAAATTACATATGGTGAAAATAATGTTCCCCTTCCCAGCTATAAGTTATGGTCGAATACATTTTATTTGGGTCAGTTCCACTGGCTAAAAAAATAGCTTGTACCTCTCCTCTGTAATGATATAGCCCTTCAACACATAGTATACATAAATAAATATAGTGATAAGGTGGTTCTTTAACCCTTCTGTATTCTCGATTTCAACCCTGTGAAAGACAGCTGGGTGTCTGATGTTACATCTTCAGAGAGCAGCACTCTATGGATGCAGAACAGACATAATGGGGATCAGAACTCTGGCTCAGGGTTCAGGCTGTGATATTTTAGAACTGACCTTAATTTCTGCCCTGAGTTCGGCCAGCTGCATCTCTGCCATCTGACTGGCTAGATCAGTAAGTCTCTTTAGTTCTTCTGCTTTCTTTTGACGAGCAGTCAGGATTTCCACTGCCAGATAAGAAGGAATAATACATTAAGGCCAAAGATGTAAACATATTCAACGACCTGATTTCTTGGATCGGTTCTCTCTCCTCAGACTGATCGCTTTGTTGGGCCATGGCTGTTTTCTGAGTTGGTCACTAAGCTGGGTTGGCCCTTGGTGCTCATCACCAACCACTCATTTCCTTATGTCTTTATTCACCAAGCCCCAAACCAAACACGGTCCTTTCTGATTCACTGTACACCCACAATCTTCTTCATTTTCCCCACTGGCATCTGATCTCACTTACTTAGTTTGGACTTTCAGATTTGTGCATTACTCAGAACAACTATCTCCAAGAAGAAAAAAAAAAAATTAAAATCCTATCTGAATGATAATGCAAAGACAGTGAGTCCACTAAGCAAAAACCATTATTCTGTAGGTGCTGTACTATTAAATTCTAGCAACATCAGACCCTCTGAACTTTAACACATATTCATTTAGGGCAACTAGCTGTGTTATTGAAAGTTGACCTAAAAGTTTTCCTTTATTAGCTTTTTGTGAGCTAAAAAATGCCTCTGCTTTTGCTACTCTGCAGATATGTTTCCATTTTGCAACCAGAGAGAAGTTGCAAACCAGAGTTTTTGTTATAAGTGTCCACAATGGAAAAATTTCAAGGGTGAGTCAAAGCTTGCTTAAGCTGAATTCATGTGCACTCTTCAGCATCTGCACATGCAGCGAAGTCACAAGGGAATTCTCGGCATCACATTTCACACACCTGTCAGATGAACTACTAAAGGTTCAAGTAGATGTAGGAGCCCACAGGTTAATTGTCTGTGTGTGTGTGTGTGTGTGTGTTTCCCAAAAGACCATGGAGCTCAAAGGCAATGAATACAAATACATTGGGTGAGATTTAAACAAGAAGTTTGATTTTATAATAGAGAAGATTTGTAGTTCTCTCATTCCAGTCACATATGAATTGTCTTCATTTCTTTTGGACAAAGATTTTGAGTGATAACAAAAGAAAAGTCCACCTAACTAATACGATATGCACATGGAATTCACATTCCATTCTTGGCTGAACAAGGGTCAACTGCTTTATTAGACCAGATTCACAGCACAATGCCCAGATTCACAGCACAATGCCCAAACAAGGTGCTTTCTGATTTTAAGAGTTCTTAATTTATAAATGTCAAAAATAGTTGCTTCAAAAGCCCCAAAAGAAGTTCAGAATCAATCAAAAGTTAAGATTTCCTGCAAACCATAATCCATTCCTCAGACAGGATGAGAAATATCTTTTTATGCTGATACCAATGTTGAGATGTCAATAAAATAACTAATCTATAACTCATAAAGCCTAACCATCTGCCAAACTACTCTAATCATGCTTTGATTATTTACCGGGACGCCCCCTGCCTCCCATTTACAATTCCAGGTAGCTGGGAAGAGACTGAATTGTGCCTGGTAGCATTTCAGAGTACAGAGAAGCTAGTGAAAAACTTGTCCTGATGATGGGAGTGAAAGGAATTTTCATCTGAACATAGAAAATGTATTACTGAGTGATGTCCCAGGTTACCCAGTCAGACCAGAGGTCACAAAAAGGTAGCCAGCTATCACTTTCAGTGACAGGGTACATATATTTTGTTTGGTCCACACATTACTTTTACAAATAAATCACCCACACTTGAAAGTTAAGTGATTCCATTCAAAAGCTGGATTTCTGGTTGCTCTTAAAATATTGTTACTTCTGGCTAGAGCAGGCATCTCTAGTCCTGGCAAAAACTGCACATTTAGTTCTTTGTGTCCAGGATACCTAGGGCCTGGTACACAGTGGGTGCCCAATATGTTTGCTGAATGAAGGATTCCAACGAATGGATCAGTGCATTACTTAAAATGAATATGCAAAGAATGAATCAATGCATTACTTAAAAGGAATATGCAAAGAAAGGCAGAAGTTCCTTTTCTACAGGGGCCACTTGAGAATATCTAGGACTCATACCTTTGATTGATTATTTATTTCCCATTATAATTCAACATGTGGATGGGACTAAAGCCTGGAGAATAAGAAAATGATTCTTGAGTAGGAAGATGAAATGAGGTACTTTCCTCTTGCAAAGTAAGATAAATAAGAATGCTGAGGGCCCAGCTTTGATGAGCAGCTAGTAAAGGGGTCAACAGACCCTGAGTGACTACATGGATAAACAGATCTGACTTTTCTTAACAGATCATTTGTGGGACTGGTGACAATTAGGGGTAATTGTTCTTTTTGATTAAGTAGAACTTGGGCATTCATAGCAAACAAAAGATTTTGTAGAAATAGATATAAATGGGCCCTAAAATAGAAATGCAGGTGCAAGATCACCAATAAATTCTGAGTTACACTCATGCAAATGTGCATGGGAATGAATACTTTGCATCAGCAAGTGTTGGGATGAGTTTTACATATAGTCTCATTAACATTTCAAAGACTTTCATTATGAAAAAGTCCTAAAACTTGAGATCCAAAGCCAATATTCTCTGGGGGGAAGCCAACATTTTCACCTCAAAAGCATCAATCACAGAAACAGAAAGCAAGACTGAAACAGATCAGTTCCTAAAATTCATTGATCCTATAATTTAAAATAGAATAATAAGTATGTTTTGAAAGCACCATCCTTTTGGAAATTTGTAGAGGGAGACAGTCCCATATGGCTTTAGATTTTACTGCATTCAACACTCGATTAGTATTATTTATGTAGTTTTATAAACAGTATCTGGTATGCTGAAATCCATTCGCTCAGTAGGATTTATAATTTCCTTCAAGTTTCTGGAACACATTAGAAGCTTGCTCTTATTACTTGAACCATGGAAAATTTTAGGGCTTCTCGAATAATGTGTCTTAGCAGAGGGTATACTTGAAATCCTGGGGGGTGGGGGGCCAGGAGCTGGGGCCCAAGTAGCTTCAAGCACAAAGGTTCTTTGAAATCCTTTTAATTCCTTAAAAATTCTTGTGAATTTTGCGTTTTACTTCATAATAGATCTATGTTCCTGTTAATATAAAGTCATGTTTTCTTCCCATCTCTAGTAAATTTGACACTCTGAGAACACACCTGTCTAGGCCTCCAATTCCCTGGGCAGGCAGAGTTTGAGATCATAGCACGACAGCATCCTTACTTTCTTCATCTGTAAAATGTAATAATCATATACCCCTCACAGGGTTATTGTGGAACTGAATGAAATAACCTATATGAATTGTTTAGAATAGTACCCTAAAAAGCCCTAACTACAAATACTATTATTTTTTTAATTAAAAAAAATAAATTTATATATTTATCTTATTTTTGGCTGCACTGGGTCTTCGTTGCTGCACGTGGGCCTTCTCTAGTTGCGATGAGCAGGCACTACTCTTCCTTGCAGTGTGTGGGCTTCTCATCGTGGTGGCTTCTCTCATTGTGGAGCACGGGCTCTAGGTGCATGGGCTTCAGTAGTTGTGGCACGTGGGCTCAGTAGTTGTGGTGCACGGGCTCTAGAGCACAGGCTCAGTAGTTGTGGCGCACAGGCTCAGTAGTTGTGGCTCCCGGGCTCTGGAGCGCAGGCTCAGTAGTTGTGGCACACAGACTTAGTTGCTCCGCGGCATGTGGGATCTTCCCAGACCAGGGCTCCAACCATGTCCCCCTGCATTGGCAGGTGGATTCTTAACCACTGCACCATTAGGGCAGCCCACAAATACTATTATTAAAGTGAGATATATTTATCTAGAATATACCTCCCTCTTGTTGCAATTATATTCACGTTCACTAATATTGAATCTCACAGCCTGTAGATACTGAATTAATTACAATAATTCTTTTAAGAAATACAATGAAGTACCCACAGTCTTCTCAGCTTTGTGTTAGGTGCCATGAGGGATATAGGAGCTTATATTATAATTGGGGAAATATGGTTTATATCATGTGCAGGAAATGGAAAACGTGGAAAATACTCTTGAGACCATAGATAAGGAAGCTCAAAATGGTGGTTGTAAAGACAGTTCAGCACTTTGTGGGGAGAAATTCAATGGTTCTTTCTATCGATGGAGAAGACTTACAGTTGACATAGGTGTGTCACCTGAGAGAGGCTGCATAACCCCTCTGACCTCTGTTTTCTGAGGGGTTGGACTAACCTCTCTACTAAGATGAGCCTTTCTCTTTTTATACACACCGTGTCAGGCACTGTGCTAATAACTATTTGATATAGACACTCTTCTTATGCCCTCTTTTCTGATTAGGAACCTGACTTTAGAAATTCACAAAATAGTTCAATGTCACACAGCCAGTAAATGGGTGGAACCTGGATTTGATTTCATTTCTGTTCACCTCCAAGGTAAGCAAATTGGTTTCCCCAGGGTGCTGGGCAGTTCTAAACCAGGACCGATTCCTGAAGTTAGGGGAACCCTGTCAACCAAACTAGCCGTTTCAGCTAGCCTGAAAGCTCCATGTGTGCAGGTCCCAGATTTATCTGTTTGCTGTTTGTCCCTCTCTCTGCCAGTGCTTAGCACATAAGGAAGCACACAGTCAATGTTTACTGATTGAATGAGTTTTCAAAATGGGGATACTCTCAAGAGATGCCCAAATTCCACAGGTCTTGGGACTGAATACTACTGTCCCAAGAAGGAAGAATGAGCCCTTGAAATCTGAGGCCCTTTGTTAAACTCTGAGAAGTGATGTGCTAGTAACTTTCTATTTGGTGCTAGAGAAACATTTGTGTTTGTGTTGGCTGTTACATTTTTATCATTAGGATATGAAACTGAAAAGGGAAAATAAGCTGTACCTGAGAAACAGGGAAGATCCCAAGTCATGGGGTAATCTACTGCTACTGAAGAAATCAACAAATTTCAATAAAATAAAATAACTTCACAGTCAAAGAAATTGTGTAACTATCTAAATATTCCACAGCTTAACCCTGGATCACATTTAGTTTTATTTAATAAAACCTGCTGTATTTTAGATTCTAAAATGTTGTTTAAAATTATTTGGAAAAATTGTCTAACAAAAATAATGATAGCTATTTTCCATAAAATAACTACTGAATTTATGGCCAAGGGCCAGGCAAGAAAAATATTTTTAAAAGAATGAAGAATCTGGTCTGATCCTTCACTGATAAAAAGGAAAGCACTGAAGTCAAAAGTAAAGGAATTTTGCTGAAACCTGACTGGGGGTGCAGACTGCCATTTATCCAATTTATGAGATAAGATTTGGGTAAGGATGAAGAATTTAAAATGCCTAGGAGATATGGATTGTAAAACTAAATCCCAGCCGAAAAATATGGTCTTAGGGGAAAAAAAAAGAAAAAAAATGTTCTTAGGGCTCCCATTAACATAGCAAATGAATTTAAAAATAAAAGAGGGATCAGCATGTACGCCTGCGTTGAATCTGACTGAGCAATCTTGTCTCAGTTGAAATTTCCAACCCATGAACCTCAGCCTATTTGAGATGGCAAATCCACCCTAATGGCTGTTGGGTAACCTTACAGCAGTGGAAAGGTTTAGAAATAGGTATAAAAATAGTAAAATAAATCAAACCCAGAGTACTAATATTTTGTGTTAAATTCAGAAAAAGTTTTGCAATGATCAAGATTGTCTGTGTGTGTTCATTATTTAAATATAGAGTATTCTGTATATTACGCAATCTCACTTGTGATTTCAAACACGTAACTGATTTTCTTCTGAGGTGTTAAGTTGGCAGGTGTTAGCGAATTTGGCTGAGTTTGTAAACAGAATTGGAGTGTTTTAAGAGAACTTCATTTAATACATCTCTAAGTTTGAATTATTAATCTTATAAGAGTTGCTTAAGAGCTTGGAATACTTTGCTGGTTAGGTTTGTGAGTTTGCCTTGTCAGGTATCCGAAGTGCTTGAAAAAAATAAGATATATTAAATTTACAAATGTAATTCAAAATGTTAAGGGGAATTGAAGTAACCTTCAAATAGAACACATATTTTAGGGGAACTTAATTTGGTAAACTTGAGTTAGTTGAAAGAACAAGTGAAAAGGATTGTATAAGTAGTATAGCAAGATTTGTAAGTTGCGAAGGCATAAAAACTTATGTTTTAAAATTTAATACTACATTCAATGTCATTTTAAACCCAATTAACTATAAGTAGTCCTCTATAGGCACAAAAGTCTCCCTGGACTTTAAATAAACTCAACTGGCACCTATTCTTTGCTGCATGCCTATTCTGCCCTCCGCTCAGTGGGTGCTACTACTCCATCCTGTTGGACCCCACTCAGAATCTGTATCATTGTCAATCTGACCTATGGATTACTTCTGATTGGGAGACTCCTAATCAAACAACCATGTGTCTACTTACTGGCTTCTTCTTTAACTTTATCCATTTCTGCCATTAATGAAACTTCTTTGTCAATGATGCTGGGGGAAAAAAACAAAAACAAAAGCAAAGAATGCTTAATCAAAGATAAACTTTTAATAAGCACTGGAAGTAAAAGAAAAATTATTTTCATTAAACAAAATACAAGATTACCATAAATATTTCTATGTTACATTGCCAGCAGCAGACTCTGCCTTTCCAAAAATGAGGCAACATGGAAGGGATGCTCCCAGAGTTACATAGTGACATCTGCTGATTAAATCATTGTCAGCAAAACTAAAAAAAAAAGCCTTTTCAGACTTTCAGAATTGCACTGCTTTGAATTTCAATTTGGGAGTATTTTTGCCCTATGAATTTTTGAAGTTCCAAAACAATATAATAAGTATTTAAAAGGTGGCACTCAGGTTATCAAGGCCTGTAATTCTCAAATGTCTCTGTGCTTCACTCTCCCAGATTTGGGCGGGGAGGGAGAGAGGTGGGCCCAATGCTGACGCAGAGGGTCCTAGGACCCACTTTGAGAAATATGGTTCTGGGTCAATCCATCCACATGCTCTATAATGAGTCTATGCCTTCTCATTCCCCCAAATAAGCCTTGCAAGGTTAAATTAACATTTTTCCATTATATTTAATATATTTTTGGCTAGTCCTTTGAAAAGGTATTACCTGCAAAAGTAATAATTTTCTGTCCAAAAGTTCATTTCTCTCCCATCCTGACTCTTTGCTCCCCTTGCAGTATCAACACATCATCACAAATCCCTTATGTATCCTTTCACAGATTTTTATGTGTAAATAAGCACAGATGCCAGATTTTTAAAATTTTCATTTCAACCATAATATTTCAATATAGGTATCTCAAAGATAAGGACTTTTGGGGAATATAACCATAGTATTACTGTAATACCTAAAAACATGAACAATAATTTAATGTTATCAGATATCTACTCAATATTCAAAATTTCCTAATTGCCCCATACATTTTTTTTAAACAGTTTGTTTGAACCAGGATCTAAATAAGGTCTGTTCGTGACAATTTGTTGACTGTCTCTTAAATCTGTTTTAATCTCTACATTCCCTCCCATCTCTCTTTCTTCTTTTTCCTCCCTTGCAATTCCTTTGTTAAAGAAACCAGGTCCTGTAGAGTTGTCCAAGGTCTGAATTTTGCTGACTCCATGGCCATGGTATTATTTAACCCATTCCTTTATATTTTCTATAAATTTGTTATGAGATACAGAAATCTGATTAAATTCATATTTGTTTTTTATTTCAGGAGAAATTATGTTATGTACTTCCATCAGCAGACACATGACAGGACACACTTATAAATACTCCTCCTGAAAAAAAATTAAACCTGAAGGTACTCAACTTTATACATCTCAAAATAAATGTACAGGAAATACAAAGAACCTCTCTATTTTTTATGATATTAGCAGCTATTGGTGATCACTGCCTAGATCAAGAGGGTTTGAGAAATGAGGATATTCAAATTCTCTCACTCCTTGGTTTAGTTACTGAAAACTTCCATAAAGAGAAATTTTCCTTTATCAACTATTTGGTTATCATGAAGTACAGTTTGCATAGGCAGGGTAAATGCTTGGTTCTCTCTTTTTATTTATCAGTTTTCAAAATGATAGTTGGCTCCTCCAAAAGTAACCAATGAGATTTTTTTTTTGCTTGTTTGTATAGTTTAATTGTGAACTCATATTTAATGTGCTTCAATACACTGCAATTATTATCCTTAGAACATCCTTATTTATTACTACTCAGATTGTTCCAACAGGTGTACATTTTTTTCTCCATCAGATGTATTCTTAAAATTTAAAGTGTGTTGAAAATCTATTTCCCCTTAAGAGGAAATATTTTGTAGCATTTGTCAAGGTACGAAGTGGCTCCTGGGATGTATCTCTAGGAGTTTGGGTCTCCTCATCCAAATGATGTAAACTAAACACTTGGAGAGTAAGGACTGTGTGTTGAAGAGCTTGGCGCTTTCCAACCAGGAAATCCTCATGGAAAGAGCTGACGTGAACAAGGAACGGCAAATTCTCCAGAACTGGGCTCGAAGCCTAATCCATCAAGCATAGACATCAGCTCTCCCCATGACGCATGTGGCTTTAGGTCACTGGCTATAACCACTTTGGTGTAACTAGCGTATCAAGAGAATTGTACCTTATTTATTGACATTAAACACATATGATGTCAGTGTGTTTTAAGCACAGGAAATACACGATACAGAAAGGTGCACAGCGAGAAGGAAGTCTTTATCCAAACTCTGTCTCAGTTTACTCAGTCCTCCTCCCTGGAGGTCTCCACCGTCACCAGCTTCTTGCGTTTCTTTCCGGAGGTCATTATTCATAAACCAGCACATATTCGTTAATTGTACGAAATGCTGAGTGAAGTCAATAGGCTTGTGCTCCTGTTATTATGAGGTATACTTAGCCTTCCTGTCAAGTTCACAAATGTAGCCACAAGCGATTGGAGAGGGCAGTTCTATGTTAGTTTAGAAAAACAAGGCTAATGGATAAGCTGGTAGGGAGATAAGGTGAGAACCTAGAGATTTGGAGTCAGGAGCCCAAATTATAACAACACGGCTAAGCTATTCTACCTGAGACAATGTTCTGAATGTTTATTCACTATAGAAAAGGAGGTGAAAAGAGAGAGAGTCAGCCAGAACGCTGGGAGCTGTGTAGGGTGAAGAGGTGGGGAGAAATCACCAGTAGTGGGGTGAGCAAAGGAGCTTCCAGAAGCAGGAGGACCACATATGCTACTGTGAGGTATCCACTGTAAGGTGTGTGATGTGAGCCTTGCTTGGGATGTCCAGACCTTCACCACGCTTGGTGTGAATGGTCTGAACGTGTGTGGGTGCGCGCACACACACACACACACACACACACAGAGGAAGTGGCTGGGTTTCACGTCTGGGTCAGTGCAGGGCTGAGAAATGGGAAGAGCAACAGCCTGAAGGCAGAGTGAGCATTGAGAATGTCGGGCCTCATCCGCATCCCTGAACTGGCACAAATCTTAGAGAGGTCTTTTGACTTCCAGCGGACATGAAACGGGAGTCCAAGGGGCTGGGACTCCGCTGACTTATGGGCTACAGGTCAGGTGAGACTTGCTCCATTCTCTTAATCAACGAAGTGAAGCCGGCTTGCACAAGTGTGGGGTGACGGTACAGAATATGTCACAAAGAGCACTAGAAGACTCCAGTCTCTGGAGAGACTGACAAAACATTCATCCACTGGACAAACATTTGCTGAGTGCCTGCCACATGCCAGGCGAGGGTGGAGCTGGGAATACAGCTGTGGATAAAAAAAAAAAAAAAAGATTCCTGCCATCCTTGTGGAGCCTCCATTCTTTTGGGTGAGCTGAGAGGAAGAGGGTGAGAGGACCTGCCGAACTTGCTGGGGAAATAGCGTAAAACAGATGGAGAGGGAAGAAAATGATGATGGCAGGAGGAAGAAATTAGAATTGCCCACCCTCCATCAACCAGAAGGCTGTAAGTAGAGTCTCCAGGATTTGAGAGCATGCAAGGTGCACAACCAAAGCAAATACCTCCACGTGATACAAGATGGGGTACCTTTAGACTTCAGGGGGCAGGAGGGGGTGGACCGCAGTGACAGTGCCAAGACAGCCTCATGTAGTCCCCACGTCCTCAGTCCCCAAACAAGGCCACGGACCCTGCAGCCTGTGTGTGTGCTGGATGAGAGCATGGTGTAGGAAGGGGCCTTTGCTCATTTCTTTACCAGCTACAAGATTATAGTGCATTTTTGTTGATTAAACTTGTTAATATAATTATGTGCCCAGAGAGTTTACAAGATGGATATTTGGGGTGCAATCCGTATCCCCAGGTCTAACACATTAAACATTGTGGATATTCACACAATGGTTAGTTTAGGCCTCCTGGGCTAGCAACAGGAGGGATGAAGGCTATACACAATAAATTGTTAATCTGCTTAATGCCCACTGGAGGATGTGAAAAGCCTCTGAAGTTGGCATCAAACCATGCTTCCATTCCTCTGGGTATTTCAGCAAAAGACTGTCCTCAAGCATCTTAGTAATTCAAGCACCGCAATGTATGATTGCTTTCAAAACTCATGCATAAAAGCAATCCAAGGGATCTCTGCTGAGTCAGGACCCTGCTCAGAACCCATGAACTGGATGCAAACCAGCATCCAGGTGCTAGCTCGAGGCCGTGCCCCAGGACCTCCCATGAGAATCTCAATAAGGTGCACCTCAGAGTTTCGCTGGATTTTTTTTTTTTTTCCTTTCAAGGCAGCAGGCTTGTGGAAGGGAATACTAAGGGAAGAGGATGTGGAAGATGAAGAGAATGAAGTAGCGGAAGCCGGCCGGTCCTCTGGCAGGCTGTCAGACAGTGAGGAACCAGCATCACAGCAAGCTGAGAGCCAGACCAAAGGAATGTCCAAGATGAAAGGCCGCGTCTAACACCTTTTTGGGCCGCACCGTGGGGCCTGCGAGATCTTAGTTCCCCGACCAAGGATCGAACCTGTGCCCTCGGCAGTGGGAGTGCAGAGTCCTAACCACTGGACCGCCAGGGAATTCCCTGTGTCTCACACTTTCTAAATGCCCGCAGTGCTGGGGGCCACACCCAGCTTCCTGAGTCACTTCCTCAGTGCCATTTACAAGTCCCACTGAATCTTCTTAGAGACCCCAAGACAGAGATACGCACTGAAGTGCTGCCTGACGCAGGACAACTCTGCAGGCTGGATAAAAGAGGAGGGTGCTGGGCAAAACCCAGTAGGGAGTTAGCAGATATGGAGGTCAGGAGGGAGGAATGGCACAGAGGGAGGAGACGAGTCACAGGAAAATCACAGGCAGTGTCACTGTCCCCATTCCTACTGGAGAAGCAGGAAGGTCACGTGCAGGCTTTCGAGATACCACTGTGTATACAGCCTCAAAATGACAGCTGCTCGTAACTAACCCTCCTGAGTGCTTACTGTGCGAGGCCATCAGGGAGAGCACCAGTGCCTCACTGGAATGATCTCATTGAAGTTTCCCAACACCCCAGGAGGTATGAGCTCTAATTCCCCCTCACCACAGGACCTTGGCACGTGCCCTTCCCACTGCTAGAGGACAGCTCTCCTCCCCGGCTCTGCCTTTCTTCATCTCCTTCACTTTGAGGCTTCCTTCAGGTCTCTGCTTAATCATCCCTTCTTCAGAGAAGCTCTGACAGAGTTTTAGGAAACTTCTGTTCAATGTTATGGTCTTCGACCATGGTGGGCTGCTCGACAAAAACTGCTTGACAGTGATGAATGGAAGGGAAGACAGCATATTTATTTTTCTATGGCATAACAATAATGAAACTCCTTAATTGGTACACTGTGGTGCTTGCATATAAATCATCTTTATGCAAAAATTTATATAACTTTTGTCACTGACAGAATCTAATCATTTGAGACATAAGCTTACGAATAAAAGTACAACGATATTCACTAAACCACACAGGGTTTGGCTCAGAATCAAGACACGTAGTTAATGATTCTGTTTGTAAATTGGGATGGTAATAAATTACTGAGATTTGTACTTTCCCCCACTAATCCTCTGCAATTCAGGTTTGGGGCATTTTTGCTTTTCAACGGTGATCCTCCGTACTTGATAGAAACACAGAACTCTTTAATCGGCTTTGCGCTGACCACTGAAAGTTCTCTAAATGGCTGGATAAAGTCCTCAGGAGGGCACCAGACTGAAGACACATCAAACGTGTTCTACATAAACTGAGCTCACATAAAACCCATGCTGACCTCACATGTTTCAGATGTGCCCTTTATCCTTCCAAAAACACATCTTCTCATTTTATCTAAACTGCCTGGATAGTAAAATTTTATTCTCTTGCCATAAAAAAGCTTTTATTATTAAAGCAATAAGGTGTAAGGAGAGGGAGATGACCATGGCAGAGCCTTCATGGTTTATTATATTGTTAATCACAGAGATAAAGTGTCATTTTATAAAAATGTTTCCACTGTCTTGATTCCTTTCTATAGAGGACTAATAATAACAATAATAAAAAGAAACAGAGAGGCACTTTAGCAGGAATAGATTTATCATTTTCTGCTCTGTGAAAGACTCTTCTTTAAATGTGGAGACAAGATACTGAGAGACAAAACGGCTTCATTTGGCAGCTCGAAGGAGCCACGTCGAGTCTGGTGTGCTTCATAAACAAAGATGCCGTGATGGGGAGCGGCCACAGGACTGTCAGTGGGTGAGAAGCTGGAGGGCAGAAGCTTCTGGCGGATACTGAGGAATGAAAGTAGGATTTCAATAGGAGTTGAACGAGATCAATCTGCAACAGCAGCCAGAGTCAGACGTTAAGAGAGTTAAAACTAGGCTACATTTCATCTTCCTGAGCTGGCCTCAGGGAGGCCATAGTGAGAGAAACGGCCTGCGACTATCTGATCCCAGACAATTTTGCTTCAGGACCTTCTGGTGGACGAAGTGCTTCGGTGCGGAGCTTCTTTAACTCCTCGGTTGCCAAGCAGAACAAAGCAGGTGGAGAGCCTCAGGAAGCAGACAGAGCCCCGCGCTTGCTGGCAGGATGATCACGGGGCAGAGCCTCCAGACCGCCGGCCCGTTAGAGAGAAAGAGAATGTGGAGATTGCTGGGGAGGAAGGATCCTACCGAATGCTAAGGGGATGTTTCAGCCCTCCTGGCCCGTAACAGACAGTTTAAAGCATGCGAAGGAGGGATAAGCTGTAAAGCCAGACTTCCTGTTTAAAGAATTTCTATTTCTTTCACTAAAGAGAGAGGGTAATGTACAAACATTTCCCCCCACTGTGGGCCCTGCTCCTTACCTGCTGCATCAGGAGTAAGAACTGTGACCACGGGAGGAATGCCTGCTGAGCGCCTGGCAGCCTAGTAGCACCCAGGGGCCGCTATGTGGATCCTGAGCTGGGAGCTGGTACTGATGGAAGAGGCCACCTGTACTGCCCAGGAGTTTAGGCATCTACGTCCCTTGCCCTGGCTGAGAGGACTGTGCCCACCAGGTGGAGGGCAGAAAACCTCCCTTTATATACTTAGGATGTACTCTACTGTTACCATGGGTACCATGTCTAGTCCAATCTCCCAAGTATTACCAGGAATTCTTGGCCCAGGGCAAAACTAGTCAGGGGTTTCGGCCCACCCATTTCTCAATTATTGTTGCTGTCACCAAAGGCGTCCCTGGCATGACAGGCACAAATACATCAAGACTGTGTATGGTTCTCTATTCTCAGGGTCAGAAGGACAGGCAGCCCTAACACGACAGGTGCCCACAAATGGTGCCCACGCTCTTGCATGGCTGTCAATTCCCTGTTCCTCCTTTCTCTGTTCTGCTCCCTGAAGGCTAGCAGAATATGCCACCCCAAATATGGCACTTTGGTATATTGATCATGATGAGCTGTGGGCACGTGAAAAACAGCAAATGCAGGGACAGGCTTTCTCCAAACTCCCCTTTTCTGCTTAAAGACAGATTGTCTAAAAGGAACTCAGTTGTCATAAATTCCTTCTCCAGAAGTTTCACCAACCAGGGAGGATGCCGACTCTCGCCCATCAAAGGAGAGAAGACTAGACCTGACACCACACTCAGCAGACTGTGTCACAAGCTATCATACCTCCACCTGTTCTTCTAAGGACCCATTCATCTTTCCTAAAAGTCATTTACTCTCCCCTCAGAGGCCTACACCCCCTCTCCCCTTTCCCTATGAAGATGGTATTTGATCCTGAATTCCAGGCCACCTTGGGGAGTTCTTCATTTTTCCCTGGGTCTCTCCCATGTGTACATGAGGCGTACATGTTAATAAACTTCTGTTTGTTTCTCTCTTGTTAACCTGTCTTTTATTACAGGGTCTCAGCCAAGAACCCAGAAGGGCAGAGGGAAAATATTCTTCCTCCCCTGCACGTCCATTCTGTCCCCACTCCTGCACCCGTCTGCTGGTTACTGATCTCACTACTCACCAGTTTCCACGACACCCCTTCCTTCACTTCCCACGTGATCAAGTCCTCCCAAGTCTACCCCAGAAATGTCTCTCCTACCCAACTCCACTTGCCAATTTATCTCAGGCTCATTATCAAGTAGCTGGCTATGCTCATGTATTTATGTTTTTTTGTTGGGATTCCTGGGTCCCTTACCTTCTACTCTGTACACTTTTGCATTTTGGTTTCACAACAACCTGCGTTCTTCTTGTAATTGGAATTCTTTTTCTGAGTGCAGCAGTGATTGACAAATTGATCTAAAGATTTCTTGAATTCCACAGCGTTATGTGATAAACATATAAAACCCAGCATACATGTCTACAGCCTGTCAGCTGGGGTTGGGACACAACTCTTTGAAGCTGCCTAGTAATCATGACTCTCAGGGTAACAGAGTGTCCTCTAAGCATGAATCACTGTTGACATATACAGCAGAGTTACACCCCTCTGGCTGCCAGTGAATGTGGCCAGTGCACTCAATCTGCCAATCAGGTTGAGCCCATTTTCTTTCTATTTCTTTAATCAGAGGTAATATAATTTGTTAATGTTAATATCTCTTAGTCTGCATATTTTATATTGGAATTCGACAATGATTTAAATTACTGTTAATGAATATGTCATCACACTGTCCGAGGTATGCTTCTGGAATGAGACACGAACAAATGTAGCATAAGGACTAACTCCCAATGCTTGTAAAATCCTGGAATTCCTCACAGATGACACAGTTGATTGAAAAAACAAACAAACACAGACAGGGATTCCTTTTTCTTCTTGGAATTAAAAAAATGACATCAGAGTTATAAAATCCTGCAAATTCTACAACTCCCACAACATCACATGTTCACCTAAAAAATCTGTATTCCTTGTATACCTCTATTTAGAATTTTACATATATTTGGCTTAATAATGTAATTTCTTATCTTTGCTGATTACTTTTTAGTTTTGTTTCTTTCCATGGAGATCACTATTGAGGGAAAGTAACTAACCTGTATGTCAGTTTCTATAGCTATAAAAGTGACATGACTTACCACCATCTCTTTTTTAAAAAATAAAAAACAACCAAACTACATATAAAGAAAAGAAAGCACACTTCTATCTGTGGGCATTGTTATAGCACAAGGGTACCAATGAAGGAAGTAACATTCTTCTTCATTTACTTCATTTTACATGCTCATTAAAAAAAACTGGGAAATGTACAAAGCAGGATAAAATAAAACAAATTTCAAAATAAAACAAGGCAAAATCTCTCTTTGTTTCATACCCAAAATAGAGCCAACCACTCTGAACACTGTTGCCTTTCCCTCCAATTTTGGGTGATGGGGGGCATCTATGCAGAAGCCATCATGGTGACTGAACCTGAATAACTCAGGAACAGAAACTAGAGGAGACTGATGTGGCACAAAAATTCATAGAAATGCCGGCCCACTTCCAACCCAAGGCAGCCAGGCTTAGCCTCCACTGCTCTGGCCTCCTGGGGTCTCCTGAATTCCTTACCTCTCCTGTGAAGAGGGGAGGGGAGAGGATGTGGACTTCTTGGTTTGGGCCAAAAGGCTCTCATCAGCCAGCATCTCCAGGCTCACTTGCTACCCCTCCTCTTTAGGACCTGACCTAGCCAGTGGCTTCCCAAATGGGGGCAACAAAGAAAACAGTAAACTGTATGTACTTTTTTTTTTTTTTTGGCTGCACCATGCGGCATGGGGGATCTTAGTTCCCCGACCAGGGATTGAACCCATGCCCCTGCATTGGGAGCGTGGAGCCTTAATCACTGGACCACCAGGGAAGTCCCATGTACTTACTTTTTATTCTAAAAAGTAGACTTTCCTAATCTTTAGTATACAGATTAACCACAGTACACATATATGATTTATAAATAAATTTTCTGGTTTGAGAGGGATGTGCTCAAAATTCATTTATCGATGGAGTGAGACCCAGGGAACGCACTCCTCCTAGAGCACACCGTGGTCTCTCTTATTTCTGGTTCCTTGTGTTGTTTCTTCTACATGGAATCCTTTCTCCTGTCTCAGGCTGATAAATTACTAGTCTCCCTTCAAAGACCAGCTCAAATGTAACCTCTGTGGTGGACCCTTCCCTAACCAGCCAGCCAGTGTTGATTTCCCCTCCTCCACTCCCAGCTCCATTGCAGTATTTGCCATCGTGCATTACACACTTGTTTCTGTCTTCACCCACTAGCTCCTGGGCTCTGTTGGGTGGATGAATGAAGAGAGGGGAAGGGAAGGTAGAGAGAAGGCATGGCAAGACGGGAAAGGGGAAAGAAGGCTGATGTGGTGACAACTGTGGCCATTCAGAATCAGGGGTCCCTTTGCCTTACTTCTCTCTTCATCAGGCAGTCAACAGTAAAAAGCTGTGATGAAATACCATATCTTACAGCTGGCATCTACTGCATAACTAAATAAACAGAAAGGTGGAACAGATTAACTTCCTCCCAGTGTCTTGGTAGAGAGGGAAAGACATTTACTAAATGCTTATCTGGAAGAGAAGAGAACCAGCCTAGACTGAACTTTGATCATGGGCCAGGCAAGAGATTTTCTAGAATAATCTGAGAAGTGCATATCTTGTCCATGAATCTTCACAAAACCCCCAGAAAGTGACAGCCGTACACCTGTTTTGTAGCTGAGTAGAAGTTAAGAAACTCAACTATATTCAGAGCTAGAACACGTGGAGATGAGATTTAAACCCTATTCTGTCTAAGTCTACACCCCACACCTCTTAATTATGTTGTTAATAAACCTTGGAAAATGTCACTTTTGTTCGAATATGGCCTACTAAGAATCAAAGGTCACTGTCACTAGAAGGATAATGTAACATACATATATGGAATTGGCTATTCTATTATACTGGCTTCAGGTACAGTTTTTGTATGATTTGTTGCTGTCCTAGCTGACAAACTGCCCAAAATTTCTCCTTGGTCTCACTCTAAGAGACTACAGAATCTCACTCTGTACTAGTCTAATAAATAGAAATAAGCTCCAAGATCCATTCTGAAATTGTGATCTAGGATATTCCACTTTTCAAACTATAATGTATTTATATTTCTACTAATGTATAGGAACAAATTTGTCTTATTTTCTCAGTGAAAATGGATTATTCTGTAAATTCAAAACACACACACAAATGATACATACTTTCCTTCTGGGATTGTGTAGTTAGAACAATGTGGTTAATTCCTTTTTATATTTCTGTTCTATGATGAAAGCTAACAATTCCTATTCAGGAGCATGTTACAAAGCTGGTTTGATGGGTAGCCTTCATTTGCGGAAAAGATTCAGAAAATCTTTTCGAATTTCAAGCTGAAATCAGAATCAACTTCTTATCCTCCAGCTCTTCTTGTGGGTTTATTACTCTGCAAGAAGGCTACAGTGAAGGAAAGCTGTCTCCCAAGGCTAAGTGTAGCACTGACATGACGTAGAGAGGTAATCACACATGGAGCTCAGAGAAGCTATTAATACAAGGTGCTATTTATGCTAGTTTCCTGGGGACTACACCCAACTGAAAAGGCTAGTTCTGTACTTTCCATATTTATCAGCCCGCTCTTCCTTCATGTTGACTGATTCACTAGGTCCTTGCAGTGGCCCTGGGGAAACATCTAATGCAGAGAAAAACCTCAGGGAGGAAAGAGAATAGGAAAAGAGAAGCTTTCACCTCCAAAGAGCGAGCTACCCCTATTTAGAATGACACACAGTCACAAACAAGGCAAGATATGAAATGCCCTGTACCATGGGGACTTGCCATAGACCCAAAGTCACAGGGACCTTGAGTTCCTCCCTGGCATAAGGTATTTACCCTTTTCATGATTTCAGAATGGCTCCTGGAGCTGATTTCTGTTTATTGGACTGGTGCAGAGTAAGAAAAAAGAGCCATTTGGGGCAGTTTGTCGGCTAGGACAGCGACAAAAACTCATTATGGCTCTCTTGAGGCATAACTATATTTATTAGCCTCTTCTATTATTGTCTCTTGATCCTTTGCAGGTGGATGTTCATCTTAATAATGTGTGTTCTTTTAATATGCTGGTATAATCTCCAATATTGGGTGTTGGGAGAAGGAATGGGTTTGTTTAATTTCTACTGTGCAGTACAAGTCACTAGCAGGTGGGCACTTAGAAAAACCATCTGTTGAGAAGAAAAGAGATTAGTCAGAAAGTTTTGTTTGCAATAGGTTTTGATCAATGGGAAGTATGTATTCCTTTCCAGAGCAGAAGGACGTAGAGACCTTGTATTAAATTTCTTTTAAAAACCATAAAAAAGTGTAATGTTAGACTCTTGATTTTGCCTGTGTCTCGTGTATAGGCTAAGGAGCTGGCAAAATCTAGCAATCATTTAACACGTTGTTGATACAACGTGGGAATAGGGAACCGAAGTCCTGGTGAAGTTATCACATGACAATACTAAGTGGCTGCAAAGGTTCCTAACGTCAGCTCTCCTACTGGTGGTAACATCCCTTGTTGAACGGCACAGAGAAAAGCATTACTTTATTACTGGCCAACACACTGCTCCAGACACTCGATGCTCATGGGCATGCTCAGAATGCTTGCTGTTTCAGCCACGTGGTTTTACAAAGGAGGCCCAACTCATCACTCATGCTTACACCCACACCCTACACGTGACTGAACTCAAAAACCCCATTTGCTTGTTTTCACAGCACCTATTCTGTGACACAGATCTGATTCTAGGACTTGTTTCACCTAATGCATATTTTCCCGGTACTTATCTATCAGAGTAGACAGACTGTCATAATTTCAATATTCTCCTAATTATGAGAGGGTAATTCAATGGTCAACAAGTATTTGCCCAACTACTACCGCACCATAAGATTGCAAAAAGACCTTCTGTTGGGAATTCCCTGGCGGTCCAGTGGTTAGGACTTCACACTTCCACTGCAGGGGGCCCAGGTTCTATCTCTGGTCGGGGAACTAAGATCTTGCAAGTGGCACAGTACAGCCAAAACAAAATCAAAAACAAAAACAAAAACAAAAACCTTCTGTTGTCATTCAATTTAAATAGCACAAGGGCAGGCGCACCTGAAGATGTCACTGGCATCAGAGTAGATGGATATATACCATGTATAGCCAGGAACACCAAGTAGTATTGCTGCTTGACTAAAGCCCGAGGAAAATAATAATCCCCCAAAGAGACACTTAATGGAACAATTCCCTACTGTATTTATCTTCACATGCCTCAGATCTTCATCCTAATCCCAGTCCCCACTGTGATATTCGGTTTTATTGCAAAATGAGAAAAAAGACTCAGGTTGAGACAGAATGGTGAATGAAAGTGATGGCCTGTCACCAGCTACAGCCTTCAGTTCTTAATTGTTCCATTTTCTCCTAAGGACTGACTTGCATTCCATAATGAAAAATAGACAAAGCAGCAAAGCCCTCAATTTTCTACACTTCAGTGTAATTGTTTTTGCTTGTCTTAAGGAAACAAAAATGTAATTTGACCTTTAAAATGTGTAGCTAGAAGGTTTATGTTTCAGGAAGTATGGGGAAAATATCTCGCGACTGCACTGATGTGGAAAGAGAAGACACTATGGCTGTGTTCTGGGGTACATGCCTGATCTGGGCATGTGAAGGAAATCTCCTCCCTCGGGTCTGCAGCGGTGGGTAGGAGGGCGGCTGGGGGAGGGGCAGAGAGGCACTCAGGTGCGTTGCAAAGGGAGGTACAGCAGACCTCGCAGAAGGGCTGTGCAACCTTCCTCTCCCTTTCCTCTCACCCAGGCTTTCTCAGCCTTACCGATACCTTGGACCAGATCATTCTTTGCTGGGGGTGGTGGTGGAGCAGGGGATCCTGGCCCGTGCATACGAGGATAAGGAGTGGCATCCTGGCCTCTGCCTACTATATGCTGGTAGCACTACCTCTCCACAGCTGTGATAACCCAAAATATGTCCAGACATGCCACCTGTCTCCTGGGGGGCAGATTCATCTGGCTGCAAACACTGCTCCAGCCCCAGACATATCACCTCCTCTGCAGGATTCTCAGTCCATGGTTTTCAACCACAGATGCACAAGAGAATCACCTGGGGTTCTTTAAAGACAAAAAAAACCCCTCTTTCTGGGTTCACTTATGCCCAGCGAAATCAGCATCTCTCCGGGTGGTAGCGAGGCAAAGGATGACCACAGAGCTCTGAGAGTGTGTAATTACAGTGCAGACACGTACACTTTGGTACGGAGAAAAGTACAGATGCATTTACAGACATCATCTTTCAGTCAATGTTCAGTTACTTATAAAGAGAACAAACAAAAAACCCAAAGAGCACAGAAAAACCATATGTGATAAATCTGCAAAAGTGAAGAAAAATGGTCTTATTTGGACTCAAACTGAAGTAGTTCCAAGGCTGCATGCTCCAAGAATTTGATATTATTTGGGTACCCAAGGAGCAGTAAAGTGGGAATATGGGACAGATTGCTGCTTGGCTTGTTCTGAAATGCAAGAGCCCCACTGGCAATTTCTTCTTTGGGAGGCCTTCTCGAGTTTATATTCCAGAAAAAGACACAATATTTTAAATGTCACAGCAATGATATCTGGTGGTCTGTGTGTGATTCTGCTTGGATACCAACAGGGCTTTAGTAGCAGATAAAGAGCCCTCCTCTGGAGTGGGATTTGAGGGATGCAGAAGAAGATATCTCAAAATTGCTTTTTCTGGGCTTCCCTGGTGGCGCAGTGGTTGAGAGTCCACCTGTGGACTCAGGGCACATGGGTTCGTGCCCCGGTCCGGGAAAATCCCACATGCCGCCGAGTGGCTGGGCCCGTGAGCCATGGCCGCTAAGGCTGCGCGTCTGGAGCCTGTGCTCCGCAACGAAAGAGGCCGCAACAGTGAGAGGCCCGCGTACCGAAAAAAAAAAAAATTGCTTTTTCTTCAGCCTGCAATTCTCACTTTTAGAGTTATTCTTTTGGCTGCTGGAGAGTCTCAACAGACTGTCAACTTTGGTTTACATGCAAATCTGTCACTTTGGGACGGATGACACATGGTCATCAAAAGGATGAGGTTACCAGTTACACGAAAACGAGTTTCAGTCGTTAAAAGGAAGGAAAGGAAAAGGATACAGGGAGTCTGCTACAAGGTCCTATGGCGTAGTGAGTGGGGTCACGGTGGGGAGCCCCTAGCCTGTAGGGGGCAGTAGGAGGCTCACCTGCCTTTGCTGGAAGGGAGGAAACTCCAAGATGGAGGGTAAGTCGGCAGAGAAAGGGGAGGTGGGGGAGGGCTTCGGGTCGGGGGAGCTGGGTGAGGGCTTAGGGTCCGGGAGCTGGGAAACTCCTGACCCACTTCCAAT
Source organism: Mesoplodon mirus (assembly GCF_964341445.2). Lineage (NCBI taxonomy): Eukaryota > Metazoa > Chordata > Mammalia > Artiodactyla > Ziphiidae > Mesoplodon > Mesoplodon mirus. Next base: position 35,801,475 of record NC_138984.1, read on the forward strand.
TTCCTGGCACTGCTTCAAGAGAAAATAAACACCGACTGGGTCCAGGAACACTTCTGGCCCCTTTTTTCACAGAAGGCATGCTTTGACTGATGTCCCTTTCCTTTTTGAAAGCAAAGCAGCCTAAAAATATTATCCCCTCCGGCCCCCATTACCCCAGTACACACCCTAACCCTCTGGCTTGTTACCATCTTCTGTTTTCTTTAGGAGTGCTTTTAATTAGATGTTAAATTGACAATAGCACCTAGCAATTTTTACAGCTCTATTTTGGAACCCTTTCTCTCCCAGCATATGGAAAAACTATCAAGTATTACTCTCCTTCCTCAATGTTTTTTGAATTTAATGTTTTATTGCTCATTTAAAGCCGTCAACATCAACTTGGTCATGCACACACACAGATTTGTGGTGAGAAGCTAGACTAGTTTGCACACAAAGCAATTAAACCTGGCAGCTATGATTCAAAAGGATGAATATTTTCCAGTTGTGGTAGGGGCCAATCATATAGGAAAGAAACCAGCTGTTTCATGTTAGTTCCTGATGTGACTTTTCACATAGACGCTCATGTTGCAAAATTTATTTTCTGTGAAGACATACTGTGAGGGCATTGTGTTATCTTTGTTCCCCTCTTAAATCCCCAGTTCTTTCTGGAAAAATGAGAAGGAGTCATGTAATGGTCACTTGGCCCTGTGTAACTGTGTCCTGGTTAAGTGCCAACTCTGATATTATAATTTAGCTACTTAATGGTTTTCTTCAGTAACATACTGAGCAAAATATTCTTCACAGCCAGATGGGAAGGACAAGCATTTCCTTCATTTCACTCAGATATCCGCTCACTCAGTACTGAGCATATGCAAACAAGGGCTTTCTCCCAACCTCACACAATCACCATTCCCATGAATTCCAGTGAGATCTGGGGGGAATTTAGTCACACAGGATTCACCTCCTGAAGTTGGTGCTTTGGTAGCAAAGTGAATGTGGAGAATTCTTTTACCAAGAGTGTCTATATTTCTAAACTACACGCACCGCCTATTGAGTGCTTAGGTGAGAGAATGGGATGGCCCCGAGGAAAGGGAGCAGAACCTGCAGGGGGATGTATGCCACCTCCCTGTCGCCTGTGCACCAGATGAGTCAACATCTGCCTCAGAACCAGCACTCTTTCTGGAAATCTCCAGAGGACTCCACATCCTCCAAATCTGGATATACTTTACGATGTTACCCTGAGGTTTCCATTCTATTAAATGAATAGGGCTATATTCAAAATTCTCTCTGGTGCCTAGAGTTTGTGATTTCACCACCACTAGGAAAGCTTCATTTTTTTAAGCATGTAAGCTGCCTCCTTCGATTCCGTGACCCGCTCTTTCTCAAGAGCCCCACAACCCCTAAAATCCATCCTTTGCTCCTCAGAAAATTAGAGAGAGGCTTAATTCAAGCACATCACGCCATTGCCTGGGCTGCAGGCTTAATTGGAACAGAGGCAAAGAGTTTTCCCTCTGGCATAAATGCATGTAAATGGTTGATAAAAGTGGTTTTATTTTTAAGTTGGCATTTATGTAATTATTTTGGGATCATTTTAATGAAGGGTTAGGTCAGAAAACAAGTGGTGGTGTTTTCTCATTTTGCAGCAATAGAATATAGTTGATCTAAAGTTTTTCTTCTTCAGTTTGGAGGAAAAGTTCCATTCTGTCAAGTAGGTGACTTTTAAACAGCCGTACTGCTTGGCAGGGCTCATTCAGAAGTGATCCTTCCCATCAGTTTAAAACACAAAATGAATTACAAGCAGAGACAAGATACACAACTTCCCTGGGCGCTGACCTTCCTGGCCTCACACTTCCACCTCTTGAGGAGTAAAGCGCTCAGAGACTCTGTTCTAAATCTCAAGAGTCTCGTGAGCCATGTGATGTTCATTTTACTAAGGAAATAAAATAAAATAAAAAAGAAAAGTATTCAGAGCAGCTGGAGGAGAGAGGTAATTTGGGGTCATTGCTACACTTTGTCAATTAGTGCGTGAGTCACTCAGTTGGAAGGTATCATACAGAGGCCTCAGAGGAAGAGTTTATTCTAAAACGCCACACAAAAGGACAAGACAGTGTGGTCTTCTGTGAGCAGCTCACTAATGCCTCCAGACAGAGGCTGGCAAACTACGACCCCCATGAGCCAGAGATGACTCACTGCCTCTCTGCATGATTTCTGGCTGCTTCCACGCCACCACAGCAGGCCTGAGTAGGCGCACTCAGACCTCACCACCCGTAAAGCTCAAGATTTTTACTAGCTGGCCCTGTACAGGTGAAGTGGGCTGAGTCTGGCTCTCGAGAACAGGCCTGGATGTTGAGTGTGCTTTTATATATTAGGGTAGCTTAAGGATAAACTGTAAAAGTCATATAACTGTAAAATTTAAAAACCAATGATGATGATGATAATAATAACACCTTTTATTTGTATAGCATCTTTACCTTCTCCAAGTACTTTCAAATGTATTCTCGGAGTTTGCTTTGAACAATTAGTGAGGTTATAATCTGATCAAACAGAGAAGGGTTCCAGGAAGGTTGAGACGGTGTGACGGGGTGGAGGGTAAATGATTCCTCACTGAATAACTGAAGGAGAGGCTTTCTTTCAAGTCCCTGGTGTCTATGCACTCTTGGAATCTCACATTATATGTAGCAGATGGTTTAAAGTTCAAGAATTTTTAGATTAGGTTAGCGCTCGGCGTAATCCTTAGTTTTACGCAACTCTACAATTAGCAAAAAAGCACATCAGTGTCAAGGAAACGACTTAGAATGGGAAGAATATGCGGAAGATGTGATCAAATTCTAGAATCACAGGACGCCAATATAGGGAACATGTTATGCGAGCCTGGGCATTGCGGACATGTGTTTTCTTTGTTCTATATTTTCTTCTTTAACACCTTGTTTCCTTCCGGGAACCATGGCTCTTCAAGTCTCACTTCATGGAGTTCAGGTGGGGCTCCCCCCCCCACTAACTCTGTGGTAGGCACATGACTCCGGCCTGGCTAGTGGGAAAACTCTGTCCCTCTAGCCACAGGGACAGGTTTATTGACAGATACATGACCCAACCCGGCCAATGGGAATTAGGCCTTTTGGACTTTTTGTTGGAACTACTGGAAATGAAGCCCTCTCTCAGATCACAGGGGCTAAAGATTATGTAAGCTTGGAGCTGCCAGCGTGTCATCTTGGCTGCTACATGGAGTCAGTACCTAAGAATGAAGCCAAGAATAAGCAGAACCAGGAGATTGTGGGAGACATTGAAAGAGGAAAGGAGGCAGAGACAGAAAAATTGAATCCTGATAACATATTGGGCTTAGAACCAAATTTGCCTAAAGGAATCTCCTGGAACTTTCATGTACATCAGTCAATAAATCCTCTTTTCTCATTAACTAGTGTGACTTGAGTTTCTGTCACTTGAAAGTGAAAGCATCCTGATGGATACACTGGTAACACTTTTCTGCTGATAATAACTTAAACTTTTTACTAAGAGGTATTTCATTCCAGTTGTGGACATGAGCAAAAGCACAGGGCTGAAAGAAATGTCTTCCATCAGAATCTGCTGCAGAGCAGGGCAGGGCAGGACCAAAACCACACTGGTGTACCATTTCTTAATTCCAGTCTTAAAGATACCCAAGAACGGGGTTCTATCACTAAGCTTACGTAAGATGTTTCTCAGTTTTGTTAAGGGAGTTTTTCTTATTTTATGATGATATCAGGCTGGAAAGTATTTTCTTCTGAGTAGCATTCATGATGTTAACCTTCCAAAGATCTGTCAAAAATATCATTTTTGATGTTTTGTTCTTTGTTGAGGTTGTGTTCTACATCATTCATATACTTTTGGGCCAACTTCAACCTCCAATGAATTATGTCTATCAGGTTTCTCTTTATTCCAACATTTTCTCTTCTTTTTTATTCTCAAGATATATGCATCTGTCTGCAGGGCTTAAGAAAATCTGCTGAAGTGTTGTTCTGTGATGTTTATGGATTAAATAAACAACATTTTCCATCTGATGTCTTTACCTATAGGAATAGCAGAAGTGCCATAAATTTATAGTTTCTAAGTCAAATTACTCACCAGTTGTGTAATTCCGCAAAGGCAGCTTTGATCTTCTTCACTGAACTATCCACTTCCTCCTTGATCATGACGCGATATCTAGTTAGAGACACAGTGCAGCGTTGCAAATCCTTCACCGATTTCTCAATATTTGGGCCTAAAATTAATGTCAAGAGAAAGCATGTTAAAGCGAGCACTTTATTTTTTTATTTTTGAGCTAAACAACAACAACAAAAGCAACTAACTCACCCCCTTCCAATAAAAAGAGAGAGATTTGTCTCTTGTTTTTCAATGGAAAAAAAAGTTCCTTTAAGAGGATGTTTATAACCCAGACTGGGTGGTTGTGTGGCCCTGGGACCGCTGGGATCTCACCAGTGGGCTCTCTGGATGGGCCATTTGGGGCACATGCGTCTCCTCTGCCCTCTGGAAAAAGGCTCTGATCATTATGTTCTATTGCAAACTGTAGTTTCTTAGACTCTGATTTGTCTAAAGACCATTTGTGCCGCTGGCTCTCTCTCGAGAGACACCACTCTGCGTAGTTTAAGGCCAGCGGGGCTTTTGGAAGAGGAGAATGACAGAGAGGTTGGGAGAGGTCCAAATGGGCTAGAGAGAGGACAGAGCAGCGCTGCCAGGTACCTGGCTGTGGCCCCAGCAGTAGGGTTTACACACAGTGCAGAGCAAACAGGCAAGTTGTACTTATCCCAACAGGGGCATGTTTCTTAGAAGAAAGAAATCTCTCTCAAGAAAAGCGAGAAGGTATAATCAAACCCAAGCCAAGGAAATCAGATGCAACCGAGGCTGAATGAGAAGAGTATTATGTAATCTTCTGGCAATCAGAAAGGAAGTGATTTAGCCCCTTTCATTGTTAATACCAGTTATGTGTAAAGTATATCAAAGCTCAGAAAGTGATAAAAATATAATGTGTCAAATATAAAACTCTCTTTCAGTGTATATTGTCTGCAAGTCCTAACACAGAACTGAATTTACGTGAGGAAGGTCATATCAGAAGAAGACACAGCAGCCTCTAAACTCATCTTCATTCAGTGCAAGTTCGGCACTTACAAACTCACATATTGGGGAAACATTCAGCCTTCACATTGCTAAAAGAGCTCCTGCATTAACATTTGCTTTATAGGATGTAAGGGGAGAAAGTATTTGTGGTGCAAATTTATCCATGCCTACAAAGAGAAGAACGGCCACAGAGGGGCAGAAAAAGGGGATATAATTCCACTTAAACATTCAAGACCTTTAATTAACAGTGAGGGAATCACATCTGGCTTTCAATCTATGTGGCTCACAGAAAGAAATGCAGTTTCATGTGTATCTCTCTTCACTAAGCAGCATCTTTTGGAAAGTTCTGTCATTCGGGTACTCCTCTGTGTGTACAAAATATGTTGAATCATTTGTGCAAAAGAAATCACTTTACCTCTTTTCTTTGCCAACTCATCTGGCTTTATTTCAAGATGAGCTGCAGGGGCATTGGACTTAACAGGAGAAGTTTTTGCCTTAGGCTTGCTTGGGTTACAAGGCTGCTCAGCTGACCAGTGTAGGCCATCTGACCCCTCTGGTGTTCCATGTATAGGTTTGGGGTTCCCATCTAAGGATAGTTTCTGTTGCAGTGGTCTGTTGCCTTCTGTAAGAAAACACCAAATAATGACTGTGAAGTGATAAACTAAAAACACTGATGATAAAGTGATGGGGGATGCCGCGATTTTTGTTTTTGTTTACATGTTGGCAATAGTGCCCTTCACTGCAAACAGTCAAGAAACTGTTTTAATAGATGCCCCAGGAGATGAAAGGGTATACTGGAAAGAACCTTGTACTTGGAGTTACAAGACCTGGGTGGGTGTTTTGGCTCCAGTAATTACTTGCAGAGTGACCCCCAGGTGAGCCACTTATCTCTGAGCCTTAGTTTCCTCACCCATAACCACCCAGGAAGGTCATTAGGAGCCTTACATGAGGTGAACAGTTTGTTTTCCCCCATTCAGTAAAGGCTTAGGCGTCTTTAAGTATGATTTCATATTGAGGCAATAAAAACATAGCCCTCGGGCTTCCCTGGTGGCGCAGTGGTTGAGAGTCCGCCTGCCGATGCAGGGGACACGGGTTCGTGCCCCGATCCCGGAAGATCCCACATGCCGCGGAGCGGCTGGGCCCGCGAGCCATGGCCGCGGAGCCTGTGTGTCCGGAGCCTGTGCTCCGCAACGGGAGAGGCCACAGCAGTGAGAGGCCCGCGTACAGCAAAAAAAAAAAAAAAAAAAAAACAAAAACATAGCCCTCCCATCTCCAAGTGCTACATCAATGTCTTGTGGTATTTTATTCAGAATTAATGAAGGCAGAAGAGTGACTGGAGATAGGGCAAGGATGTAGTGACAACAGGTTCTATGATCATTTCATCTAATTTATGGAAGGATTAAATCAGGAAACATCATCACAGTAACTCAACTATATTTAAAATCTAGGGAGTCAGATTCTCTCTGGAGCTTTAACAGATGTGGCAATAAATTAAGCAGCGCATTGCTTTCAGCGTCTTTTAAAGGTAGGTTCCGATTTAGTTATTGCTGGAGTGAATTAAATGGCACCTTAGTGGCCTGAAAAGGAAATGTATCACCATTAACATCTTACTCACAACCAGAGAGAGCTTTGGGTGTGAGAAAAGGGCAAGCCGGCATGCTTTTGCAGGTCAGGTTCTTAGAGAAAGCTGGGGGTAGTGGAAAGAGGGCAGGTTTGGCACATTCTGATCTTCCCAATGTCTGGGTGACCCTGTAGGAATGACTGCACTTCTCTGGCCAACTGCAGCTTATACCCAAACAGAGCACAACATCATCTCTGCGACACCCAGCCCCCTTTCAGACAGTCACCCTGCCTCACTTCTCTCTACTCCGTGGTGCCTTGTAAAAACTTCATGCATTATACTCTAACACAGGGTTTCCATGTCTGTCCCTTCCTTGCAGAGGCTATGACGCACTTGAAGGCAGGTGCTAAAATCATATTCGTTTTTGAAGCTCCAGTACTTGTGTCTAGGTCAATAGCTATCTGTAGAATTGTGACTGAATTAAAGTCCTCTTCAAATGATTTCATAGGAAGAAAACAAGAAGCAAAGAATACCTTTCCTGACACTGTCACAAACATTACAGCGACTACACTTGGAAGGTACAAAAGAATACGATCTGGTCCCCGTCAATTTGATTTTAGACATTTGCCCATTTATGATGGGTAAATTTGACTTTAGTTGAATCCATCATTTACTACCTATATATCAAAAAGGCACAGCATACGTTTTTATGGGCTGAATACTGAGTGCCCTTTAAATTTTACTTAAAGGGAAATTATAGCATCCAATGAAATGTTCAGCCCAGGTGGTGAACAAAGTAAATAAGTACTGAAAACACCATTTCCTCCAGTAATAAAACAGATTTAAATGGTAGTATACAATTTTATCTTTAGTTATAATAAAGTTTGGAACTTCCCTGTAGAGCAGTAGTTGTCAAACTTTAGTGTGCATGAGTTTTTCCCCTAGTACTTACTGCAAATGCAAATTCCCCAACACCACCTCCAGAGATTTCGATTCAGAAGTAGATCCAGGATTCAACTTCCTAGGTATTTCTGTTGGGATGGAGATGGGTGGTACCTAGGTAGTACCACCCACCAGGAGAAACTCTATTGTGAAAGATGAAAAACTAATTTTTTTGGGGGGGGCCATGCCCCGTGGCATGTGGGATCTTAGTTCCCTGACCAGGGATTGAAGCTGCGCACCCCCTGCAGTGGAAGCGTGCAGTCTTAACCACTGGACCATCAAGGAAGTCTCGAAAAACTAATTTTTTGATGAATCTATAAATGTTTTGTTAAAAGTAATTAAGTATAGGCTGGTTCCACCTCACTCCCTCTCTAAATCATAGCTGAGATTCAGGCTTGATGAAATATTATAAATTGAGAATCTAAAATACAGCTCATTGTACATAGTATAGTAAATTACTGTTATTCTTGAAAATAAGGGGATTTCTATTATAGCCTAGTGGAAATAAAGACCTTAGAACAGAGGAAAATATTATTCTGTTGAATGCAAAACATTTTAAATGAAGACAAGCATGCAAATGAGCTTGGGCTCATTAACCTAGAGCTGAAAATATTTTGTTTGTGTATCAGAGAACTGATATGTGGGCTACTGGTTCATTTCATCATTCATCCAAAAACTATTTATTGAGAAATTTGAGTAGTAGTATCTTTTCAGGTCCTGAAAAGCTGTCTCATTAGTGAGGTCATTGAATGCTGGGAAGATCTGAATTCTCAAAGACTACTTGGATATATTCTCACACCTGCTGTACAGATCTGTCTCCAGATATAGTAAAACTCTAGGACTCTTTCAGATGAAAATTGGTGGAGAGTTATAGAATCATAATAGAAGTAGGTTCATCTTGACCACAAATCCAGATATTTCTAGCAACAGAATAACAAGAGTTCTTTCCTGGATACAGTGATTTTCCTCTAACATTATGGGCTAGAAGCACCATCAGTCTTCTACCTTTCTGGAATCCACTTGTAAACTTCAATAGACTATAGTTGACTTGGAGTTGTTTCATATCACTGTCCATTAAGGTAGCCCCTAGCCACATGTGGCTATTGAACACTCGAAATATGGCTTGTCTGAATCAAGTTGGCTGTAAGTGTAAATTACACACTGAAATTTGAAGACTCAGTACAAAAAAAGAAGAGTTAAAAATATTCCTTTGATAATTAAAAAAATATTGATCACATGTCAAAATGATTTTGGGTATGTTGTTAGGTAAGATATATTACTCTATTTAATTCACCAGCTTCTTTTTTTTAATGTGTCTACTAGAAAATTTTAAATTACATATATAGCTCACATTACATTTCTATTGAAAAGCACTAATATACACCAAAAGAAGCACGAGATTGCTGGTCTCTCTAGACTAAGAGAGTATTGATTAATGCAAACTTAAAATATCCTCTGCAATTTCTACATGAGAAAAGTGGAGACAGTGATGTATTATCTTGTTCATCATTACATGCTTGGTGCCTTGTGAGTACATGATGAATACTGAATGGATGCCTGAATGATTGAATCAGCATTACTTTGGTACTGTGCATGCCTGGGGCCTTTCCAATTATAGGGAGCCTAGTTTGATATGAGTCTCTGGTTGTGTCTTTATCCTATAGTCATCAAATACTTGAACCAAAGTAGCTACATCTTGGAAAGAAAAGTTCTCTCTGGAAACACCCAATCTGCCCAGATTTCAATAAAAATTATATATATTTTAATTTAATCCTTGTCCATGTATCTAAAAAATTGCTCCTAGAAGCTTATGTGTTTTTGAATCTATTACCTAAGCCTTCCTTCTATTAAAAATACTTATCAAATCCCAATATTTATATAACTTCTTGAGTATGGCTCTGGTTTCTGATTCAATTTAACTCAACAGACCTGTATGGAGTGCCCACTTACTATGTGCTTGCCTTGGCTAATTCACAGGAGTTAAATGGGACATAGTCTCTCTGCCATTAACAACTAGTATATAAAATTGAAAAAGTAATATAAGACTCCAGCATGATAAATCTGAGTTGACCTTTCCCCACTGTACTGTCTTGGCACCTTTGTTGAAAATCAATTGACTGTATATATGGTATTCTATTTCTGAACTCTATTCTATTCCACTAATCTAACTGTTTCTCCTCACTCTGATACCACACTACCTTATTTACTAACTACTATATAATGAGTCTTAATATCAGGTAATGAATGTCCTCCAACTTTGCTCTTCTTTTTCAAGACTGTTTCAAGATCTTAGGCCCTTTGCATTTCAATATGTGTATTTCTTACAAAAAAATTCTGATGAGATTTTGACTGGTTTGCATTGAATCTATAAATCAATTTAGAGATAACTGGTACCTTAACAATCTTGCATCTTTTGATCACTGAACATGATATATCTTCCCATTTTTTAAGGTTTTCTTTAATTTGTCTCAGCATTGTTTTATAGTTTTTAGTGTCTTGTGCATCTTTAGTTAAATTTATTCCCAGGTATTTTAGATGACATGCAAAATGTCACTGTATATAATTTTCTTTAAATTTCATTTCCCAACTGCTGGTTGCTAGAATGCAGAAATACAAATTAACTTTTTATATATTTGAGCTTGTACCTAAAACACCTTGCTACTTTCCTTATTAGTGTTTTGTTTTGTTTTGTTTTGTAGCTTTCTTAAAATTTTCTACATGGGCAATAATGACATCTGTAAATGAAGTTTAATTTCTTCCTTTCCAATCTTTCCTTGCCTTATTGGACTGGTTAGGAACCCTAGTACAATGTAGAATAATCATTCTTGCATTGTTCTTGATCTTAGGAAAACTACATTCAATATTTTATTATCAAGTATTATATTAGCTGTATAGTATATTTTTCATATGTTTATCAGTAAATTCTCTTATATTCTGGGAGTTTTTATTTTGTCAGGTGATTTGAGATGATCATGCTGTTGTTCTCTTTGATTTTGTTAATGCAGTAAATTACATTGATTGGTTTTTAAATGCTAAATCAATGTTGCATTCCTGGAAAAAAGTACCCTGGTCATGGTGTATTACCTTGGGTTTAAATATTGCTTACTTCAGTTTGCTAATATTTTGTGGAGGATTTTGCTCTTTTACTCATGAGCAATATGGTTCTTAAATTTTTCTTGTAATGATTTTTGTCAGGTTTTGATAAGGTTATGCTGGCCTCATTAAAAGAGTTGAAAAGTGCTCCCTTCCTTCTATTTCTAAACTATTTCAGAAAATAAAAATATGTTTAAGATTGCTATTATTTCTTTCTAAAATGTTTTTAAGCGTTCACTGGTGAAGCAATCTGGGCCTGGAATTCTAATTACCAATTGCTTTGATAGGTTTTGGGCTATTCAAATTTTCTATTTCTTATGTACATTTTAGTAATTCATATTTTTTAAGAAATTCAGCCATTTCACTTTTTGGCATAAAGTTGCTTATAATATCCTGTTTGTTGTTAGTCTTTAAATGAATGAGGGGTCAGGGTCAATTTCATTACCGATATTGGTAATTGGGTTATTGTATTTTCATTATGATGTAGTTCAAAATATTTTCTAGTATCTCTTGTGAAATTTTTTCTTTGACCAATGGATTATTTATTTATTTTTATTTATTTATTTTGGCCGCACCATGTAGCTTGCGGGATCTTAGTTCCCTGACCAGGGATTGAACCTGGGCCCTCAGCAATGAAAGTGGGAGTCCTAAGCAATGGACCGCCAGGGAATTCCTGACCAATGAATTATTTAGAAGGCTGATTAACTTCTGAATTTTTGGAAATTTTCTAGATATCTTATTCCTATTAATTGTTAATTTACTTCTATTTTTGGTCAAAGAGCATATTCTAAAGATTTCAAAACTTAAATTTTGTTTTGAAACTTATTTTATGGTCCAGTGATTGGTCTATTTTGGTGAAAATGCCATGTGCTCTTGAAGTCATTGGGTGTAGTGTACTACAAATGTCAATTAGGTCAAGTTGGTTGATAATATTTTTCAAATCTTTTACACTCTTACTGATTTTTAATATACTTGCTCTATCAGTTGCTAAGAAAATGGTGATAAAACCCATAATTATTGTGGATTTGTCTCTTTCTTTAGTTCTATCAATTGCTGCTTCATGGGTCTGGAAGCTTTGTTGTTAGGTGCATGTAAAGTTAGGGTTGTTATGTCTTCTTAAGGAATTGATCAATTTATTATTATGAAAAGATCCTAATTACCTCTGGTAATATTCCTTGTATTGAAATCTTCTTTGGTGTTAATATAGCTTCACCAACTTTATTATGCTTACCTTTTGGATAGTATATCTTTTCCTTTCTCCTTTAACTTTAGGCCCATCTCTCTTTCTATGTAAAGTGCATCTCTTGTAATCAGCATATAGTTAGGTCTTGCTATTTTATCCAGGCTGTCAATCTCTGCTTTTTAATTCGAGTTTTTAGTCCATCTCCATTTAATGTAATTTTTGGTATTATTGGGTTATGTTTACCATTTTGAGTTGTGTCTATTCTTTATTTCTTTGATCTGTTTCCTTATTTCTTTTAGGTGAATTTGTTTTCAAGTAATAGTTAGTCTTATCTTTTTTTGTGATACCTCTTCATTCTTTGTCTTTAGAGACTGTTCCAGGGATTACAGTATGTATCATTAATTTATTACAGTGTCTTTTGAATCAATATTATACTGCCTCATGTATGACGTAACAACCATACAATAGTATAATTCCACTTACCCACTCCTGTCAATTGTATATTTATAGTCATATATTTTACCTCTACATTTGTTGTAAACCTCACAATACATTGTTATTGTTTTTGCTTTACACAGTCAGTTGTTTTTTTAAAAAAATATAAGAGAAAAAAAACTTTTCTTTTTATCCATATATTTACCATTTTCAGTATTTTTCATTTCTTCCAGCAGATCCAAATTTCAATCTGGTATCATTTACTTTCACCCTAAAGAATATCTTTCAGCTTGTTTTGTAGTGCAAGTCTGCTGGTGATGAATTCTTTCAGCTTTTGTTTATCTGAAATTATCTTAGCTTTACCATCCTTTCTGAAGGATATTTTCACTAGATATACAATTCCATATTGGCAGTTATTCCCATTACATTACAGATTTCATTCTAGAGTTTTCTGGCCCATATTGTTTCTGATGAGAAGTCAACCTTTATTCTTTTTGTTGTTTCCTGTTTGCAATGTGTCTTTTTTTCCCCTGGCTGCTTTTAAGATTTTTGTCTTCACTTTTGACTTTCAGCAGTTTGACTAGGATATGCTTTGATGTGATTTTCTATCATTTACTCAGCTTGGATTTTGCTGAGCTTTTTGGATATGTGGGTTGTTGTTTTATGCTGAGTTTGTAAAAACTGTGGCCATTGTTTCTTCATAAGCACCCTCCCTCCATTCTCTTCTTTTTTTCTTTTGAGATTCCTATTGCATATCTGTGAGACTGCTTGATACTGTCCCTTAAGTCACCGAGGCTCTGCTTTTTGTTGATGTTTTGTTTTTTCTTTTAATCTTTTTCTCTGTTCTTCAGTTTGTTTATTTTTATTTTTATTTTTAATTAATTAATTAATTAATCTTAGTTCCCTGGCCAGGGATCGAACCCATGCCCCATGCAGTGGACGCATGGAGTCTTAACCACTGGACCTCCAGGGAAGTCCCTGTTCTTCAGTTTGGATGATTTCTTCTGACCTGTCTTCAAGTTCACTGATCCTTTAGCCTTTCTTGTCCAAACTGCTGCCAAAGGCATCTGATGACTTTCAAAAAAATTCAGTTATTGTACTTTTTAGTTCTAGGATTTCCATTTTATTATTTTTATCTCTCCTAAAATTCTCCTCTCTTCACCTTTTTTGGTAAAATTTTAAAACATATTTATAATCCTTATCTGCTGATTCCAACATCTGGGTTGTCTATGGGTCTGCTTCTAATGACTAATGTTTTCCTTCACTATAGGTCACATTTTCTTCTTCCCATGTCTAGTAATTTTTTAAACGGGATACTGAATATTGTGGATGACACATTGAGAAACATTGGATTTTGTTATTTTCCTCTAAAGAGTTTTGTATTTTGTTCTAATAGGTCATTAAAATACCAGCATATCACTCTCTGCTCCCCCCCACCCTGCCTTTTGCCTTGAAGGTAAATGTTAGGCATCTTATAAAACAAGCTGGAATGGAAGTAGGTAAGGGGATAGTAGACTGTTCCTTAAAATACCTTTATTTAATTACCCTGTTTTATATTTCTTTTCTTAAGTTTGCCCCCCATATCTGCTGACTCCAAATCCAGAGTTTCCCCATTTTCTGACAGGCAGTCAGCCTCCTCCCTCCCAAAGCTCTCTCCCTCTGAATTCTATGCTGAAGTTTCCCATACTCTGCTTCATCAGTCAATCCTCTTCCACCTACTTTCCTTCCTCTAGAAATTGAGGCCCTCTTCTCCCTTTTCTTCATTATTGTGGATTTCTATATTTAAAAATCCTTTACTATAATTCAGTGGCGTTTATGATGAAGAAGATATAAATTCATGCCTTTCTTTTTCTTAAAAAATTCTTGATATGCTTTGCCAAATTATTTTCCAGTCACTTGGACCCACTGACATTCAGCTGTAATGCATGCAATTGTTCTCACACTTAACTCTTGCCAATACTGAGAACTATCAATTTTCCAGTTACTAAATCTCAGTATCAACTTACATATTGGACTTGTCCTTGACTTGATTTATTTTACAGAGCAAAACATGAACTGTGGTGGTTATTTTTTGTTAACAGCACCAGAGAAAACAAATCTTCCTTTTGGGAGAAATACAAGAACTTAGATTCAAAGATTTTCATAATATATGTACAGCCATGTATGTGTTCAGATTTGAAAGTTTCTGAAAACTCCTTTTTCTCTTTAGCTTTTACTTTTTAGTGAAAGCCTCATGTACTTAAAAGTAGACTGAAGGAAGTATACACAGAATTCACATCTAAATTTAAAGGATGTCTTAAATACAGAGTAGTTCTAAAACAATTATTTTAACCCATTGAGTTAAGATGATTTCATAGTCTCCTACACAAATGTAATTTCAGTAAATCACATCACTTCATGACAATTAACTTAGTATTGTAAAGTATTTCTATCTAGAAAAAACCGATAAAAAAAAAATTTTGTTGTTATAAAATAATGCCTAAAATTGCTAATATCTGTGTTACTTAAAGCATTACCATTCTCTTAAAAGTATCAATACTTAAGTGAATTCAATAGTGTTTTATAATAACCAATAATAAAGTAATTGGTAGTTCTTTAATCATTGATCTTAGTGTTCTTAAGTACTCACAAAAGAAGAAATGTAAATGGAAATTAAACATTTTAAAAATGTTCCATCTTTCTACTAATCAGTTTTACAAATAAAAACAATGAGATTAGTGCAATGTTTCTGGACAGCAATATATTAAGCACTTAAAAAATATCCATACTCTTTGAGCCCAATAATTCCACTTCTAAGAAAATATGCCAAGGAAATAATCATAATTGTTCATAAAGATTTATATACAAGAAATGTTTGCTACAGCATTGTTTATAATAGCAAACAAATGGAAACAATGCACATGGACAACATTATGGGAATAATTAAAATAAACATGGCAAATTGCAGTCATTAAGGTCATGTTTTTAAAGAACATACAATGATAAGGTAATGTTTATAATGTCATGTTAAGTAAAAAATGGAATACAAAAGTTCACCCGCTAGGGCTTCCCTGGTGGTGCAGTGGTTGAGAGTCTGCCTGCCGATGCAGGGGACACGGGTTAGTGCCCCGGTCTGGGAAGATCCCACATGCCACAGAGTGGCTGGGCCCATGAGCCATGGCCGCTGAGCCTGCGCGTCCGGAGCCTGTGCTCCGCAACGGGAGAGGCCACAGCAGTGAGAGGCCCGCGTACCGCAAAAAAAAAAAAAAAAAAAAAAAGTTCACCTGTTATATAATATTTGTAAAAACAACCCCTATATATATATTTGCATTTAAATCATTCTGAAATGAAATTTAACAGTGTTTTTTTCTGAGAGGTAGGGTATTTTTCCCCTTAAACCTTACTGCATTTTTCATATCTCTCCAAGTAATATAAATGCCTTTTAAAACCAGAAATACAAAATCCATAATTATCTTTAAAAAGCAGCACAGCAACTTAAACTTTTTAATTAACCTACACTTATCCACATATTTTATCATTAATAATTCAAATACAACCATGAAAATGGCTTGTTTGAGTTCCTATCATGTCCAGTTATTGTTCTAGACGCCAAAAACACAACAGTGGTAAAAGACATTTGTGGTTCTCATCTTTATAGAACTTGCAGTCTCATAGGAAGACATATAAATCAAACCACCACACAAAAAAATGTCGAATTACAGCTGTGTTAAGTGTTATGAAAGAAAGGTACACAGTATATGAAATCCTCAATTGGAGTATTTGACTTAGGGATATCAAGAATGAATTCTCCATGGAAGTAACAACTAAGCTCACCTGAAATTACATGAAAAACTAATCAGATGAAGAGGGCAGGCAAGTACATTCCAGGCAGAGACAGTATTTGAGGCAGTTATCAAGTTATTGTCTCTCAACTCCAAATCCACTCTTCTTTGCCCTACTTTGTGATACTGGAGCTGGACCCTGTAAACAATTCTGTTTTGCCAACTGGCAGAATGTTAGCTTTGTCAGTAGAGGGCAACAAAGGGGTCCCGCAAGGCGATGAAGACAGAAATACACTTCCCGTCTAGGTTCTGGTCCTTCCTTATTATTATTATTAGTCACCACAGGAGCCAGCAGCCATGCAGAGGAGCTCCAGCTGCACTCTCATGCCATGTTCCCTGGCTCCCCTGCCCTGATAGTGGCTTTGAGCAGTTCCAGTCTATCTACACCCTATGGCAATGGTGGGCTTCTTCTACAGAACAGCTTGGGCCAGGCCCTATGTCAAGATTTCTTGCCACTGCAAGGTGGCATGCATGTTCCTCTGGGTAGCCACACACCTTGTTTGATGAGGTCAGTCTCAGTTTTAGACTGGGGGCCTCTCCCAGTCCTAGTTCCTTTATTGTCCAGTCTTCCTGGAAATAGTGACTGCTCTCTTGACACATCTAGGCCCCTGAGAGTCCTTACTTACCCCTTTTAGTAGTTAGCCACCTCCTACAGTTTTAGTTAGCAGTTCTTCCTATTACATGCCTCCCATCCAAATAACCGGTGTGGCTTCTGTCTCCTGACTTGAACCTGACTGTTATACATGGCCAGTACGTGGGAGTAAGAGGACACCAGTACGGCTGACGCAGAGAGCAAGAATGAACATGCTGTGCATTGAGGCTGGAACGAGACACAGGGGCCAGAATATGCTGGGCTTGCAGGCGAGGGTAAGACTTTTGGTCTTTATCTTAAGAGTTCAAATATGTGTTATCTGAAAAGATTACAGGATAGAGAATGATTTAGAGGGGAACAGACTGAATGCCAGGAGATGAAAGAGTGGACCCTTAGAGCAGCAGAGGCAAGAAAGGATGGTTTTGATCAGAAGGTAGAGGTAGAGACAGTGAGAAATGGATGGATTCCAGGAATATTTGAAAAGGAGAATCAACAGAACTTGGTGATGAGGAAGATGTCATGACTGATGCCTGGATTTCTGGCTTGCAGAATGGATGGACGGTACACTAAGATCAGGAACAATAAAAGAAAGCTAAGACTGGGAAGGGAGATCAGGAGTTTGTTATGAGCATGTTGTTCAAGTGCTTTGAAATTATCAAAGTGAAAATGTCAGGTAAGAGTCTGAGTTCAGAGAGTAGCCTCAACTGGGATGATGAGTTTGTGAGCCAGGGCACATAATTAAGGCTAGGGTATGGCTGAAATGATCTACAAAAAGAGCAGAGCTCTATATGAGAAAGGATTTGGCACTAACCCAGCCTTGGTGAGCCTCAACAACTAACAGCCAGTAAGAGAAGACTTAGAGGTAAACGTGGTGGGAGCAATTTCCTTGGAGTAATGGGGCTGTAAGCCATAGGAATAGGTTGATAAGTGACAGAGAGGTAAAGGAATGGAGACCGTGAGTAAAGACAACTCTTTTAAGATGTTACAGAATAACGGTCCAGTGATGAAGCCCCAGGAAAACTCTTTTCACATTACAATTATTGTACACCTTAATTTGCATTTTTCATCATTCTTCTATCTCTACATGACAGGCTAATTAACAGAAAATCAGAGGAACCAATAACTAATAACAGGTTTATTCAGAAGACATAATGTCAGTCAGTTCTGCCTTTTCATAACTTCTTTATCATATACAGGTAGACTTTATTATTTCATTCATGTTCTATAGGACTTGATCAGCTCAGAGGTCATAAAAGCTGGAAACTTTCTAATTGGAAACCAATCTTTTAGTTTAATTTACGTTGTCTTTACAAGGTCTCATACGTCATCCATACTTTTACAGGTTTATTTACATTAAAAGATAATAGATAACAAAGTCGATGGATTAATAAGCTGTCAATGACACAAGGTAGGCATATTAACTTGATTTGTTTTGCAGACTTATTTCTCTGAAAAACAGGCTTAATTCTCGTAGCATTCTGATAGAACCATTTAGATCTTTGTTCAAAATTAAGAAAAAAAAAGGGAAGGCCTTTTATTCTTTGCAAGGAGTGCCTTCCATTTAATTAAGTCTATTTTTAACTGAAACTGCCGTAACAAGGTTTGAGTGGGAAGTTATGAAGGTATCAGCTATTCAGAGATGAGTAGGTTTGTGGTTTTGCTGTTAAGGATGCAGCAAAAGTAGTTTTCAAATGAGAAAGAGAAGGGAGAGGGCTCTGGATTTTGCTGTACCCAGGTAACAGAGAAGCACCCGAGGGGTTTTAATATCCTGTGTCCTCATGTCGATACATCCTATGTCTGTCTCCATCTCTTTCTGCTTTATCACACACACAGAAAGGAAGCAGAGGCCTAAGCCATTGAAAACACAATGTAAGGCCACCCCTAATACTACCTGAACAGTTCAGACACAGTGCTGCCGGAAGCAGATGTTGAGACTGAACAACACACAACTACAGACAAGAGTTAACACCAAGGATCTGATGCCAAAATAACAGAGTGAGAATAATGATAAATGTGCTCTAAAATATAAGCTTCAAAACGCCTGTTCACATGACAGTACTTAAGGTCAGCTATATATACGAATAAAGTACTATACTTTTAATTAAAAACCAAAGGTTATAACTCCACAAGGGCTTCACCTAAAATAATCCTTAATTAAAGTTTAAATAAAACATTGGCTGTTCAGACCAAGATAGCTTGATGTGACAGAATGTGAACAGGGGCATCCTCAGCCTCAATGTCTCAGCATCCATATCTCCTCTTCATTCACTCATGTCACGTATGGCCTTATCTGAAGTTGCTACCCACACTTCCCTTCCTGCCCCAGTCTTTCTCCTACTTGCTGGCTTCACAACATTTACTATAATCTATAATCATTCAGCTGTATTCTGCTTTACTGTGCATCTCTCCATGAGGGCAAAAACTTTTTAATTTTGTTTACTTCCTCTAGAAGAATTCCTGGCACATGTTAGATGCTTAAAACATTTCCTGGATAGATAAGAAATGATTTGAGGGTTTACTTTGTGCCAGATGCTGTGCTGATCACTTTATGTATCTCATTTACTGCTCACCACAATCTTGTAAAGTAGGATATTTTGCAAGTGAAGATAAAAACACAGGGGAAAACTCTGGAGCTGCCGAAGAGGCAAGAGACTTTTTCTTCCCTCTTGGTTTCCTGGTGCGCGAGGAGAGGGGATTAAGAGCGCTGCTTAAAGGAGCTCCACAGACGGGCGCAAGTCGCGGCTGAAAGCGCGGAGCCCAGTGATGGGCGTGGGACGCTGGGGCTGCTGCTGCTGCCGCCGCCAAGAAGCCTGTGTGCAAGCGCAGGTCACTGTCCACACCGTCCTTCCGGGAGCCTGTGCAGCCCGCCACTGCCGGGGTCCCGGGATCCAGGGGCGGCTTCACTGGGAGAACGCACGGCACGCCTCGGGCTGGTGCAACGTCACGCTGGCCTCTGCCGCTGCAGGCTCGCCCTGCACTCCATGCCCCTCCCTCCCGCCCGGCCTGAGTGAGCCAGAGTCCCCGAAGAGGCTGCTCCTTTAACCCTGTCCTGTCTGAGCGAAGAACAGACGCCCTCCGGTGACCTACACGCAGAGGCGGGGCCCAATCCAAAGCTGAGACCCAGGAGCTGTGAGAACAAAGAAGAGAAAGGGAAACCTCCCAGCAGCCTCAGAAGCAGCGGATTAAAGCTCCACAATCAACTTGATGTACCCTGCATCTGTGGAATACACGAATAGACAACAAATCATCCCAAATTGAGGAGCCAGGAGTCAGTGCTGTGCCTCTGAGGTGGGAGAGCCAACTTCAGGACACTGGTCCACAAGAGACCTCCCAGCTCCACATAATATCAAACGGCGAAAATCTTCCAGAGATCTCCATCTCAACACCAGCACCCAGCTTCACTCAACGACCAGCAAGCTACAGTGCTGGACACCCTATGCCAAACAACTAGCAAGACAGGAACACAACGCCACCCATTAGCAGAGAGGTGGCCTAAAATCATAAAAAGTCCGCAGACACCCCAAAACACACCACCAGACGTGGACCTGCCCACCAGAAAGACAAGATCCAGCCTCATCCACCAGAACACAGGCACTAGTCCTCTCCACCAGGAAGCCTACACAACCCACTAAACCAACCTTAGCCACTGGGGACAGACACCAAAAACAACGGGAACTATGAGCCTGCAGCCTGCAAAAAGGAGACCCCAAACACAGTTAACATAAGCAAAATGAGAAGACAGAAAAACACACAGCAGGAGAAGGAGCAAGATAAAAACCCACCAGACCTAACAAATGAAGAGGTAATAGGCAGTCTACCTGAAAAAGAATTCAGAATAATGATGGTAAAGATGATCCAAGATTCTATTTCCAAGATCCAAAATCTTGGAAATAGAATAGACAAAATGCAAGAAACAGTTAACAAGGACCTAGAAGAACTAAAGATGAATCAAGCATCGATTAAAAACACAATAAATGAAATAAAAAATACTCTAGATGGGATCAATAGCAGAATAACTGAGGCAGAAGAACGAATAAGTGAGGTGGAAGATAAAATAGTGGAAATAACTGCTGCAGAGCAAAATAAAGAAAAAAGAATGAAAAGAACAGAGGACAGTCTCAGAGACCTCTGGGACAACATTAAACACACCAACATTCGAATTATAGGGGTTCCAGAAGAAGAAGAGAAAAAGAAAGGGACTGAGAAAATATTTGAAGAGATTATAGTTGAAAACTTCCCTAATATGGGAAAGGAAATAGTTAATCAAGTCCAGGAGGCACAGAGAGTCCCATACAGAATAAATCCAAGGAGAAATACGCCAAGACACATATTAATCAAACTGTCAAAAATCAAACACAAAGAAATCATATGAAAAGCAGCAAGGCAAAAACAACAAATAACACACAAGGGAATCCCCATCAAGATAACAGCTGATCTCTCAGCAGAAACTCTACAAGCCAGAAGGGAGTGGCAGGACACAATTAAAGTGATGAAGGAGAAAAACCTGCAATCAAGATTACTCTACCCAGCAAGGATCTCATTCAGATTTGATGGAGAAATTAAAACGTTTACAGACAAGCAAAAGCTGAGAGAGTTCAGCACCACCAAACCAGCTTTACAACAAATGCTAAAGGAACTTCTCTAGGCAAGAAACACAACAGAAGGAAAAGACCTACAATAACGAACCCAAAACAATTAAGAAAATGGGAATAGGAACATACATATCGATAATTACCTTAAATGTAAATGGACTAAATGCTCCCACCAAAAGACACAGATTGGCTGAATGGATACAAAAACAAGACCCATATATATTCTGTCTACAAGAGACCCACTTCAGACCTAGAGACACATACACACTGAAAGTAAGGGGATGGAAAAAGATATTCCATGCAAATGGAAACCAAAAGAAAGCTGGAGTAGCAATTCTCATATCAGACAAAATAGACTTTAAAATAAAGACTACTAGAAGAGACAAAGAAGGACACTACATAATGATCAAGGGATCGATTCAAGAAGAAGATATAACAATTGTAAATATTTATGCACCCAACATAGGAGCACCTCAATACGTAAGGCAAATACTACCAGCCATAAAAGGAGAAATCGACAGTAACACACTCATAGTAGGGGACTTTAACATCCCACTTTCACCAATGGACAGATCATCCAAAATGAAAATAAATAAGGAAACACAAGCTTTAAATGATACATTAAACAAGATGGACTTAATTGATATTTATAGGACATTCCATCCAAAAACAACAGAATACACATTTTTCTCAAGTGCTCATGGAACATTCTCCAGGATAGATCATATCTTGGGTCACAAATCAAGCCTTGGTAAATTTTAAAAAATTGAAATTGTATCAAGTATCTTTTCCGACCACAATGCTATGAGACTAGATATCAATTACAGGAAAAGAGCTGTAAAAAATACAAACACATGGAGGCTAAACAATACACTACTTAATAACGAAGTGATCACTGAAGATATCAAAGAGGAAATTAAAAAATACCTAGAAACAAATGACAATGGAGACACGATGACCCAAAACCTATGGGATGCAGCAAAAGCAGTTCTAAGAGGGAAGTTTATAGCAATACAATCCCACCTTAAGAAACAGGAAACATCTCGAATAAACAACCTAACCTTGCACCTAAAGCAATTAGAGAAAGAAGAACAAAAACATCCCAAAGTTAGCAGAAGGAAAGAAATCATAAAAATCAGATCAGAAATAAATGAAAAAGAAATGAAGGAAACGATAGCAAAGATCAATAAAACTAAAAGCTGGTTCTTTGAGAAGATAAACAAAATTGATAACCCATTAGCCAGACTCATCAAGAAAAAAAGGGAGAAGACTCAAATCAACAGAATTAGAAATGAAAAAGGAGAAGTAACAACTGACACTGCAGAAATACAAAAGATCATGAGAGATTACTACAAGCAACTCTATGCCAATAAAATGGACAACCTGGAAGAAATGGACAAATTCTTAGAAATGCACAACCTGCCAAGACTGAATTAGGAAGAAATAGAAAATATGAACAGACCAATCACAAGCACTGAAATTGAAACTGTGATAAAAAATCTTCCAACAAACAAAAGCCCAGGACCAGATGGCTTCACAGGCGAATTCTATCAAGCATTTAGAGAAGAGCTAACACCCATCCTTCTCAAACTCTTCCAAAATATAGCAGAGGGAGGAACACTCCCAAACTCATTCTACGAGGCCACCATCACCTTGATACCAAAACCAGGCAAGGATGTCACAAAGAAAGAAAACTACAGGCCAATATCACTGATGAACATAGATGCAAAAATCCTCAACAAAATACTAGCAAACAGAATCCAACAGCACATTAAAAGGATCATACACCATGATCAAGTGGGGTTAATTCCAGGAATGCAAGGATTCTTCAATATATGCAAATCAATCAACGTGATACACCATATTAACAGATTGAAGGAGAAAAACCCTATGATCATCTCAATAGATGCAGAGAAAGCTTTCGACAAAATTCAACACGCATTTATGATAAAAACCATGCAGAAAGTAGGCATAGAGGGAACTTTCCTCAACATAATAAAGGCCATATATGACAAACCCACAGCCAGCATCGTCCTCAATGGTGAAAAACTGAAACCATTTCCACTAAGATCAGGAACAAGACAAGGTTGCCCACTCTCACCACTCTCATTCAACATAGTTTTGGAAGTTTTAGCCACAGCAATCAGAGAAGAAAAGGAAATAAAAGGAATCCAAATCGGAAAAGAAGAAGTAAAGCTGTCACTGTTTGCAGATGACATGATACTATACATAGAGAATCCTAAAGATGCTACCAGAAAACTACTAGAGCTAATCAATGAATTTGGTAAAGTTGCAGGATACAAAATTAATGCACAGAAATCTCTGGCATTCCTATATATTAATGATGAAAAATCTGAAAGTGAAATCAAGGAAACACTCCCATTTACCATTGCAACAAAAAGAATAAAATATCTAGGAATAAACCTACCTAAGGAGACAAAAGACCTGTATGCAGAAAATTATAAGACACTGATGAAGGAAATTAAAGATGATACAAATAGATGGAGAGATGTACCATGTTCTTGGATTGGAAGAATCAACATTGTGAAAATGACTCTACTACCCAAAGCAATCTACAGATTCAATGCAATCCCTATCAAACCACCACTGGCATTTTTCACAGAACTAGAACAAAAAATTTCACAATCGTATGGAAACACAAAAGACCCCGAATAGCCAAAGCAATCTTGAGAACGAAAAATGGAGCTGGAGGAATCAGGCTCCCTGACTTCAGACTAAACTACAAAGCTACAGTAATCAAGACAGTGTGGTACTGGCACAAAAACAGAAAGATAGATCAATGGAACAGGATAGAAAGCCCAGAGATAAACCCACGGACATATGGTCACCTTATCTTTGATAAAGGAGGCAGGAATGTACAGTGGAGAAAGGACAGTCTCTTCAATAAGTGGTGCTGGGAAAACTGGATAGGGACATGTAAAAGTATGAGATTAGATCACTCCCTAACACCATACACAAAAATAAGCTCAAAATGGATTAAAGACCTAAATGTAAGGCCAGACACTATCAAACTCTTAGAGGAAAACATAGGCAGAACACTCTATGACATAAATCACAGCAAGATCCTTTTTGACCCACCTCCTAGAGAAATGGAAATAAAGACAAAAGTAAACACATGGGACCTAATGAAACTTAACAGCTTTTGCACAGCGAAGGAAACCATAAACAAGACCAAAAGACAACCCTCAGAATGGGAGAAAATATTTGCAAATGAAACAACTGACAAAGGATTAATCTCCAAAATTTATAAGCAGCTCATGCAGCTCGATAACAAAAAAACAAACAACCCAATCCAAAAATGGGCAGATGACCTAAATAGACATTTCTCCACAGAAGATATACAGACTGCCAACAAACACATGAAAGGATGCTCAACATCTTTACTCATTGGAGAAATGCAAATCAAAACTACAATGAGATATCATCTCACACCAGTCAGAATGGCCACCATCAAAAAATCTAGAAACAATAAATGCTGGAGAGGGTGTGGAAAAAAGGGAACACTCTTGCACTGCTGGTGGGAATGTGAATTGGTACAGTCACTATGGAGAACGGTATGGAGGTTCCTTAAAAAACTACAAATAGAACTACCATATGACCCAGCAATCCCACTACTAGGCATATACCCTGAGAAAACCATAATTCAAAAAGAGACATGTACCAAAATGTTCATTGCAGCTCTATTCACAATAGCCCGGAGCTGGATGTGTCTATCATCAGATGAATGGATAAAGAAGATGTGGCACATATATACAATGGAATATTACTCAGCCATAAAAAGAAACGAAATTGAGCTATTTGTAATGAGGTGGATGGACCAAGAGCCTGTCATACAGAGTGAAGTAAGTCAGAAAGAGAAAGACAAATACTGTATGCTGACACATATATATGGAATTTAAGAAAAAAAAATGTCATGAAGAACATAGGGGTAAGACAGGAATAAAGACACAGACCTACTAGAGAATGGACTTGAGGATATGGGGAGAGGGAAGGGTAAGCTGTGACAAAGTGAAAGAGCGGCATGGACATATATACACTACCAAACGTAAGGTAGATAGCTAGTGGGAAGCAGCCGCATAGCACAGGGAGATCAGCTCGGTGCTTTGTGACTGCCTGGAGGGGTGGGATAGGGAGGGTGGGAGGGAGACGCAAAAGGGAGGGGATATGGGAACATATGTATATGTATAACTGATTAAATTTGGTATAAAGCAAAAAAAAAATAAAAAAATAAAATTAATAGAAAACATTTTCCAACTTAAAAAAAAAAAAAGAAAAAAGAAAAAAGCATTAAATCTAATTAAAAAACACAATTTTAGTCAGCCAGTACTCTGTTTTAAAGAAAGAAAGAAAAGGAATTTGTAAAAAAAAAAAAAAAAAAAAAAGATAAAAACACAGAGCGGTTAGCTTGTCCAGGGTCACACACCTAGTAAGTGACAAGGCCAGTATTTGAGTCCAAACATTTTTAATGCTAAAGCCCTGGTTCTTAGCTATGATATTATGCTGCTTCAATCTGAGAGCTGGTACGGCTGAAATCCTGGAATATACACGTTTGGCTTTTCTATTAAAGTTCTCGGCAAGCTGCTTTCTTCTTGTTGATCTTTTCTAATCATGTGGTCCAATATAGGGTTTAGAAAAGCAGGGGGGATAATCTTGTAGCTAGGGCCAACAACAGCATTAAAAAATCTGCTTGGAAATCCTACAGGGAACCTCACACCATAAAAATATTGTAAAACAGTCTGTTGTTGTTGTTGCGTTTTAATAAGAAGCACAAATGAAGGACAAGGAGCCAACATTCTAAAATAACAGGACCCTTTCTCTCACATTTGGTTCAGTTCACCTAGAGAATGAGAAAGCAGTTCTGTGCCAGAGGCATGCCAAACACAGAATCTGCACTGCAAAGGTAAAACGATGGAGCTGCTACTGTCCTCCAATACAGGGCAGACTGCGAAGTCTGGTTTGTGGAGGTCAGTGAACACTGCATGGGGCCTTCTGTTTGAGACAAGTAACAGGTAACAGAAGAGCTGGCTTCCCAGGATCCTTGACAAGATGAGAGGGTATAAAGGAAGCCTGCTGGGAAGAGAAGCTGAAGACAAGGAAAGCCCCGCCCCCAAGTTTATCTCAATGGAGCCAGTTGGTGGCGCATAATCCTGCTCCTTTCCTACTGGATGGGAATTGTGTCCAGAGGGAGAAAGACAACACAGGAATCTGAATTCCTATTCTGGCCCGAACGGTGATAAGCACCTATACATTTCAGCAATCTGAGCCTTAAGAAAAATAGAGCAGGAGCAACATTTAAGATAATTGCACCCTAAGGGTATAATGTGCTTTAGTCATTTAGATGGAGCCTTAGAAATAAAAATGATCCTTGGCATTACATTTGGTGAAACTAAATCTTGATCTACTCCTTGTCTGAGTTTGTACTTGGACACAGATGATCTTGATTGGATTATGTAAAAGATCTAATTTGAGCTGTTATTAAAAATTCTGAAATACAGAAAAAACTACTCCAAGGCTTAAAAAAGTAATTTTGTACTAAGTTTAAATCAAACTCCCCAACTTCAAAGCTATATGCTGACATGCAGTGTTGTCCCACTCGACAGTACTATATTTACAGCCTGAAATGATGATGCTTTGGGTGGTTATTTTTCATGTGGGAAGTCACACTAACACCCTGGAACCACCTGCATATATCTTAAAGCTAACTTTTCTCCTACCAGAAAATGATCCTTTTAAAACTTTTAAAAAGAGAGATCTTGAATGTCAAGGTGTTAAAAAAAGATAAAACATGCATTCCACATGTTCACAGCCTGCTGCCCAGCTGGGCATTCAGAACAGGCTTTCCTGAGGCAGTTTCATTATTGGAAAGCTTGGTAAATGCTCCACCACTAGCGGACTGGAGATGCCTTTTAGGCTCGTACTTCAAACTCATTCAAGTACAGAATACCATTATCTAGCTTTGTTATGATTACTTTTTCCTAAGTTTTCAATTATACATCTTTTAGGAGTAAGGGAGCCTGTGGTTTTAGCAATAACTCTCTAACATGTGGATACAATTGCATTGACTTGAGTCAGGCTTTTGCTAACCAAAGAGAGTTACCCCCGGGTGTGGGTCTTCTCAGTTTCTCGACCCAAGGGCCTTGGTTTCCTCAGCTATAAAGTGAGGGGAGTAAGGAATCGTTCCCATCCTTTTCAGTTCCAAAGGTCTACTCAAAATGGGGTGCAGAATGCCCAAGACCCAGCACTCATCTGTGAAATATCTAGCAGAGGTCTCAGGATTTCTGATAGCCTGAATAAGCATTTCAGAGTCATTTGACAGCTTTGGCATCAACTTCCTGATGAACCTTCATTATCTTTGGGAAGGAAAACTTAACTAGTTATAAACTCATTTTAAAATTTATGATCACAATAAGTGAGCTGCTGATGAATGGTCAACCAGGAGGATTCCCTTCCTTTTGCAAAAACATCTAATAACCTTCCATTATCATCATTTTATTCTTTAACAGAAAAATTTACATGAGTGATAGATTTGTATTATTAATTATTAACAAATAATACTGACATACCTCAATGCCTTCATGCTAAGCTTATAAAACCGAAGGGATATTGGGATGGCTCTTTGTGCAATAAAGTATTCTTCACCAAAAGTTTCATGATAGGGTTCACAAAAGCCCCCTGGTACAGAGAACTCATCTGATGGGTACTTTCAAGGCAGCTATCCACTGTGAAGTGAAGCGATTCAATACTGCATTTGCTCTAATGTCATATACTTGGTAGAGTTACTGAAATTGCTTTAGGAAGAAGGTATAAATTATAAGTAAATGAACAACTCTATGTGCTGGGCTTTTAGTGTATGATTGATATCACAACAGCAACTTGAGTAATTAGCTTTTGAAATAATTGGTGTGAAGGCAAATCACAAGCAAAGTTGGGAATGTGCCACTCGATTATTTAATTTCTTTCTCCTGCCCTGACTATAAATCAAAACATTCTCAAAATTGTAGGCAGAGGAAAAGCTGAATTAAAAGATTACTGGAGGGGCCTCCCTAGTGGCGCAGTGGTTGAGAGTCCACCTGCCGAGGCAGGGGACACGGGTTTGTGCCCCGGTCCGGGAAGATCCCACATGCCGCGGAGCGGCTGGTCCCGTGAGCCATGGCAGCTGAGCCTGCGCGTCCGGAGCCTGTGCTCCGCAATGGGAGAGGCCACAACAGTGACAGGCCCGTGTACCGCAAAAAAAAAAAAAAAAATTACTGGAAAATCCAGATTCTAAATAGAAGTAGGTTATTTTCGTTGTTGTTGTTGTTTTTTTTTTTTTTCGTGGTACGCGGGCCTCTCATCTCTGTGGCCTCTCCCGCTTCGGAGCACAGGCTCCGGACGCGCAGGCTCAGCGGCCATGGCTCACGGGCCCAGCCGCTCCATGGCATGTGGGATCCTCCCCGACCGGGGCACGAACCCGTGTCCCCTGCATCGGCAGGCGGACTCTCAACCACTGCGCCACCAGGGAAGCCCTCGTTGTTTGTTTTTAAGAAATCATTGTGTAGTAAGGATTATCTGAATTATAGCACTATTAATAGTGTTGTTAGGTAATGTGTTTATGGAAGAAAATTAGAGCTTTGTGAGCATTAAAAAACTTCCTAGTGTGTCATATGGTGTCAGTTATGTAATGCTTCCTCATGGTATCCCTGATTCAATACTGGTTAGCATGTGATTTTCTGTTTGCACTTGTCTTTTCTGCTAGACTAAACTCTTCTCAAGTAGGGCCCCTGTCTTATTCATCCTTGGTTTACCTTAGGAGGCATTTTGAAAAACAGGGCCCTTTTAAAATTTATCTAAATGATTGTATATGGGAGGGGGGGGTGTTGGGGGCAGGATGCTAAATGACTCACAATCACAGGAATCCCACACAGCGAAGAACTACCCCGTGACCTGAACTTTCTCACATCCTCCTAGACACATGACATGTAAACCCAAGTATTTTTTGTACAGTTTTCCTATGGATTTCCAAGGTTTACTTGGATTTCTAGGGTTCAACTACTGTGGAAATTAAGAGAAAATTGTACTCTGGTGTTCAGAACTTTACCAAGAGTTTTTCACCATTTGGAAAATCCCATGGCCAATCCCATGGGCAGTCACATTATTTGAGTTGACAATCAGCACTTGTCAGTCTGTATTTGTAGCAGCTGCATTCACAGTGACCCCATGTCTACATAAAAATATACTTATTCAGTCCTTCCTTCACACATCGCATCTAAAGAAACAGTGTTCACGTTATCCAGTTGACTGCTGTCTCCCTTCTTTTAAGTGCAAAGTGAGTCATTATAATTGGGTGTCAACAGCTGGCTATTTTACTAGGCCTTCTATTTTAGTTGTTCTTGAATTTCTTATGTTTTTACATTATTGACATTTTGTTTCTAGGTAGATTATATTACCTATGAATTTTATTTGAGTATTTGATATAAAAATGGAGCATTGGGTCAGACAGTATTGAAGACCACTGATCTAGTAGATTCCTGTACAGCTGCCTTATTTGGCAGAAAAGAAATGGGACACTAGAGATGAAATGATGCCCCCAAGGTCATACAGTTGATTAAGTAGCCTTTTGTCGAGTAATGAATGTATAGCTATAGCACAAGTAATTAACATTCCAGATTCTAACACCCTGGGATATATATTCTACCACATAATACAAAATACCGGGAGTTAAAATAACTTGGCCTACCCTTTAATAACATTTCCTTTGGTCACCAATTATCCCTCCCTTATCCCAGCAAAAGTGTCTACAAAGAAAATTTCTTTAAACTGGAATTTCCTTTTTCCTGATGATCCCAATACAGACTAGAACTATATTTTTTAGATTAAAAAACCCTCTGACTTAGTGCAGGGCTAGATTGCACACTTCTTCTTTAGCCTTGTCACCTTCCTCCCCGCCTCCACCATCCTGCGAGAAGACCGCTTGAATCTGTGGACACCATAAAAGAACAATCTTTCCCTTCCAACAACATCAACAGTAGCAATGACTGCCCCAGTGGGTCCCTTGGCATCCTTTTCTTCTATGTCTTTCTAAGCAACTTTACTTAAGAATAACTGACCTGTGACCCCACGGAGTGCCTTGGAAGGTTCCTCGAGTATTGAGATCTTTTTCTCACGGGGGGCAAGGGCTGGTTTTTCACTGGCAGAATCAGTGGATGAGCTGTCCTTCTCACAGCCGTTGACGTGGCCATTTTGTATCTCTGGCGGAGGTGGCTGCACAGGCCCTGCTTCGGGCCTCTCTGCCTTGTCTTTAGCATCTTTGTTGCCTTGATGCTGCTTGGACTTGCTTCTTTTTCTCTTATTGTTCTAGAATGAGAAACAAATGAGAAGCTCACACCCTTGAAATAGAAGGTGAACCCGAGAGACCAAAATAAGATATGTTACCCTTTTTTTGTTTTCTGGCTCTTCTAATAGAATGGGTGAAAACACCTATGTCTTTATTAACCACCCAAGTCAATGTAAATATCTTCTTTCCTACAGTGAGCTGTATAAACTTTTACCTCGTAAGCATAGGAAACAAAAAGTTTTCTTTAAAAGGGAAAACGCAGCAGGAAATGGCTTCAATAGCTGACACATTATTTGAGCACATTGAGTTGCTACATATTTGAATGGTCATACAGTAGAGTCTTGTGATAACTGCCCTGGAAGAACCTGAATTCAGCTATTGTGCTATTGAAGAAGAGGTCTCATTTCTTAAAGAGACGATGGGTGGGGGGGGGGAGTCCAGGCTGGGTCTAGGAAAAGGCACCAACCAACCAGGAGATCCCTGGATTGCTGTCACTGTCCGGGAATCATCCCCATGAATATTTAAGCTGGAGTGGACAACTGCTACAAAGGAACGCTGAACCCACGTGGGTCTACCTGGATTCGCATTGTGCACCTGTATCTGGATCTCTCCGCTGCTACCTGAACGGCATTACAAGACTTCAGTTACATTTAGTTCAAAATAACACAACCCTGCATTCTAGATCATTGAAAACTTTTAGACCCTGGTGCAGGCCTCAGCCAATGAGAGCAGACATGGGGCCCATCAGGGCAGACACTGTCCTGCCTGTTGCATCAGTGTCCCACCAGCTGAACATCAGCCCGGCTTTGTTCTTCAATACATTTGGAAAAAAAATAGAGAAGGGCTTCCCGGGTGGCCAGTGGTTGAGAGTCCGCCTGCCGATGCAGGGGACACGGGTTCATGCCCCCGTCTGGGAAGAGCCCACATGCCGCGGAGCAGCTGGGCCCGTGAGCCATGGCCGCTGAGCCTGTGCGTCCGGAGCCTGTGCTCCGCAATGGGAGAGGCCACAACTGTTAGAGGCCCGCGTACCGCAAATAAATAAATAAATAAATAAATAAAAATAAATAAAAAGAAACAGTTTTCTCTTGATTCTCCTCCCCGTTCTCCTTCTTTTCCTTTGAAACCACAATCATGCCCCTGAGTAAGGGCTCCTCCAGGGGAGAGGAATGCACTGACTGGGTAAAGGAAGGCCCAGGGGCACTTATTCCCACACAAGCCCTGCATCTCCTGGGCTGGGGAGACAGTTTTCCCACTGAACCTCTAAGAGGGAGGCTTAGTAATGAGTTGGGTCTGCAGCTGCCGTCTGCTCTGTTTTTCACATCAGAGAAATTTCATACCCAAACCACACATCTGAAATTCTTCCAGGTAAGTATAAATACTGCCTTTCAATCACCTGCAAATTGTCTTCATCTCACATAGAAGCCTGGGAAGCTATGATTAAAGATAAGCAGAGATTGTCAAAGACGGTGGCATACAGAGGTTAAAAAAATTATCATAATTCTTCCTATTCTCCATGAAGCTAGGAGGAGAAAAAGGAGGAAAGGATCATTCCAGTAATTTCAGTAATCTCGGGATTTTATGAAAGCAATACTGTTTTTTTGTGTTTGTTTAAAATCTGTGCCACAGGCCTGCCATCTTCCCTCAGTGGGAAGGGTATACCCTGGGATTCCCAAGACACAAGGCTTCTCTGGGAATAGTGGGAATGGGTGGGGAAGTTACTTTGAAAAGAGAAGCAGACGTTTTGTGAAAGTCATGAAACAGGTTACAGGCCAAGAACAAGAAGGAAGCTGCACCTCCCTGGAGCTAGTGAGCGCTCCAGTGCTCCATGGTCACTCACAAGACCAGAAAGGCATGTTCTGGAGACAGAGGCCAGTGTGTGCGCTGCATACCGCACGTGCGCCCATAAGTCGAGACTGTGTGACTAGACAAGAAAGCAAAATAACTTGAGAGGGGCAGAGTAAAATCTCCCCTCTGTTCTCAAGGAGCAGTCAGTCTGTCAGGGTTCGAAAGAAGGGAAAACAGGTCCCTTACTTACTATGGCTTTAAGGCGCTTTCCTTTTTTCTTCCTTTATTAAAAATCTAGCTTATTAGAACTCAGGAAAAAAGTATCTCGGGGCAGCCCTGGACAGATTCTCTCAGCTGGAAAAACATGTGAAAATATATTTAGGGCTTTTCAAGTATCTTTAAAACACTCCTTAATTTTTTCCTTTGTGCTACAGGATATGTTCAGGCAAGTTAACGTCTAGAATCCTTTGAATTCTCTGGTTGGGCTCGCCTTAATACTTAAAAAGAAAACTCTGGGATTTCTAAAGCACACCTGGTGGTTAAAAACACTTGAACAGAAAACAAGGGCATTAGTAGGGAGGGAGGCTGGTAATTTAAGAGAGTTGTGAATCTGGAAGCTTCCTGGGTGTACATATTAACATATTTGAAAGAAGCACAAAATCGGCAGCCTTGTTAAAATGATAACAACCATGAAGGTTCTGATGGAAGATGCTACTAATTTACAATCAATATCAATCTTACCTTCTTTTTTCCTGTCATATTCCATTCTTTTAGAACTTGAATTGCACTGCCTAGACAAAGACAAAGAATCTTCAACATGCGTTCACATAATAAAGCACCACACAAAATTCATCTCTGTCTTTCCATCTTGGT
The DNA here is from genome assembly GCF_964341445.2 of Mesoplodon mirus. Lineage (NCBI taxonomy): Eukaryota > Metazoa > Chordata > Mammalia > Artiodactyla > Ziphiidae > Mesoplodon > Mesoplodon mirus. The sequence continues at coordinate 35,834,750 of NC_138984.1, forward strand.
AGCGATTTTTTTTTTCCGCTTTTTCATTTGTTTTGATACCTCCTACCTTAATAAAAATGTCAGTTTCATTTTTTATTCCCAGATTTTCATTAAATTCACTGCATGATCTTGGTTTTATCAAAGTATTAAGCCCCACTACATGAAGCTGACTTTGTTTTATCATTATGTTGTCTTAGAGAAAATGAAATATATCTTGAGAATTTTCTGATAGCTTCATTGCCATAGGTAGAATTAAAATTGTTCTGTTTGATATATGAATCAAAATACCTCTAATCTTCCAGGCTAAACATGAGATTTTGAATATTATTAGCCATGTGAATCCTAACTTTTTGTTTGGCTATTCCTGCTCATTTTCTGCCTCTCTACTCATTATGTTCACAACCTGCAGGGTGATAAGAAGGCCAGATGATCTGATGTTAGCTTTGCTCTCATCACTGTGAATAGGGATGGGATGCAGTCTTTGCAAGGTTCCACTTTGAAACAAAAGGAGCTCATCAAGTAAGTTGAGTCCTAGGTTCTGTCAATGCCATTCACATGCATACGTGGCATTGCTCAGATGCACAGGAAAAGCCTAACTTGATTAAATTAGAAAACATTTTAAAAGAAATGCTTAACCACTGGTCAGCTACAATAAGTATCTTCATGTAGTCTAAGTAAGTTCTTCACTCATTCCAACTCTGCTGGGGGTAATTTCAACAATAAGTTATTGGTAATGAGTAGACCAGTTGTTCTCATTTAAATAGGTGCTTCTAAAAGAGTAGCCCTTAAATGTATCCTTTTAACAATTTTAAGCATTCTCATACAGTCTCATTATACTAATGGTTCTCTACAATGAGTGTGTTGGCTAAACAAAGATAAACTTCAGGCCGGTCTTTATAACACATTTCAAATTAGTAGGGCCCCAATTATTGAGTCTACTGTTACTGGTTGATAAGCAGAAGGCCATAGTGTTTAGACTAATGTTGAGAAAGGCTAATTATTCCTATCCATTCACAGTTTCCAATTCAATGCCCCTCTTAGGCCTTTTGCGTTACATGTACTTGAAATAATAAGACTGCACTTAAAAGTAAGCTATAATTCAGTCTTTTTATTAACTGGGCTGGTCTTTTTCTAATTTGCCCAGAGAATTAATGTTTCACAGTATTTTCCTTTTGAAGAACTTTAGGAAGTCACTTTCACTAGGTTACTTCGTAAGTCACACCAGTGGTTAATAATCATTAGGGTAGTTCTTACTTATAGCTCAACTTCAGTTTTCCAGATAAAATTAAATTTTAAAAAATGTTAAATACTGTTCTTTTTAATCAGAGGAGGGAGGTGAGTTGCTTACTGCTTTCAACTGCAATATTCAATTATTCCTCTAATTTGCATATTTTGACATAAATTCTATTTGCAATTTGGACAACAAGCTTTTAGAGGGTAATTCTGAAGAAGAAATAACTATGTTTACAGACAATTTTGAAATTGTTGTTATTAAACTTTAATTATACTGAAACTGCTTGGAGGTCTTTAAGCCGCTCAGACAGAGTGATTTTAGTGTGCCTCGTAAATGATTCTTAACAATTAGTTCTGATTTTCAGTGATTTTTAAACAAGTTTTCTGACTGCTCCCCATCCAAAATGATATGAGGTTTCTCAGCAATTGAGGAGTCTTTAAAAATGAGACCTCAATACCGACAAGGTGAAAATGTCAAGAAGGACAAGCATGGTGCTCTATTTAAATATGATCGGATTTGATGACAGTCCAGCAGCTACTGAGTATCTGTGCATCTCATCAGGGGTCACTCTGCAATAAAAACTTTCATGATGGAGAATGTCGGGGCCTCAATCCAACTGAGGCTGGGGAGGCATGGGGATAATAACCTTTTTCCTTTCCTAAAGCTTTTTTCCGTGTGAGTGATGTTGGCAAGTGAAACCTGAAAAGAGTTTATCTGAGCCAGGATATGCATGTTTCCCCCAATTTTTTCTTGAGACGAATTGCACTAAATGATGCAAAGGTGGAGGAATAATCACATTCTCTGTATTTGTATCTGGTGAGTAAAGATTCTTGTACATGAAGCAGGAAAAACAGTCAGAATAGTTATGTACCGTGGGTCTGCTTGCAGGTCTATTTTGAATGATAATCATTTTTAATTCAGTTAGGACCCTAAACCCTGACTGCAGATATCAGAATGTAAGTGTGTTGCCTGGTTCCAAGACCTTATCTGAAATGCAATTGTACTATATGTAGGAACTTAGGAAGATTATTCTACTCCTAGGAAAGTAAGTAAATCAAACTGTCCTTAACAAATAAAGTGTAACTAGGATAAACCCGAGGAATGTGCTGATAGGTCTTCCCTGACCTTTCGGTCAGACTATGTTTAGTTAGTCCACACTGACAAAACAGAAACTAATGCTGGGACAGAAGACATATGATAACTAAGGACAGGTATGAGATCTCTGTTCATAAATGGAACTTTAATTTGAGTAGGAGAGAAGAATTTCCCATAATTTATAGGAAATCTAAAGCAGTAGGTTATCCATTTATAGAATAAATACATTCCTGAGACTTTAGATTCTATACCGTCACTGGCAATGGGCTGTCCAAAAAAACATTTTTTTTTAGACAGCAAAAAGTTCTAGAGGTAGATAAGATGAACTGATATTCTGATTAATTAGGTAATCTCAAAATCATAAACTAAGGATATTAAAGACTAAACCAGTCCTCTCAGGCTACATAAGCATCAAGTTCAAGGATTCCAGTTGTAAGGCCAAGTAGAACCATACTGGTTGAAGAGTTGAGAAGGCTTCCCAGATCAGGAGTAAAGTACATTATCTTCCATTAACAAGGGCGCCATCAAATAAAGGACATGTTTAGTAACAAATTGGACAGACTGCTTGACAATGGAATTAGCAGCATTATAAAATCTATCCTTTGCAAACTATCTACAGTCTGTCTTTTTTTTTTCCCCAATGAGGAAAAAAGAAGTTCCAAATTCTGCTCTTAATATGTAGATGTGTTTTTAAAACCTAGCACATTTTAATGAAAATTAAAGTATTAGTGAATAATTGGTATTCAATGCATTCAAGGAAAAAAATACAGAATATATGGAATATCTAGTTCTAACATCTTCAGGTTCAGGGGACATGTATACTTACCATCCACGAAGGCCTGCACTGCTTTATCTACATTAAAATCAAACTGTTGTAGCACCAGAACTATTTCATTATTGCTTTTGTTGGGAACAACTGATCGAACCGCATAGATCTGCAAAGGAGAGGAAAAGAAAAAGAAGGGTAAACATTTTGAATATTTTTCATCCATATTAGTCTCTCACTGGATAGAATAATAACTGTTAGAAAGGCCTTGAAAAGCCAACTAATCTACCTTCTTGCCATGAAGCATACTCAAGGCACTTCAGACCACTAAAAATTAATCCTGGTGATCACCTTGATAGCCTCTTTACCTGAATACACATTTCTACAGAGACGTCCTTGTTAGGACTGGAGTTGCACGTGGGAAAAGCCAACTCTGGTTTTGCAACCTACTCCCCCCACCAACCCAGCCCCAAGACTCCAAATGCACCCAAGGTGTGCTTTCAGTGAGGACACAGATAGTTTTCTGTCTCAGGCTCTCTTCTCCGTGGGCTCAGGGCAGATCTTTGGAAAATTTACAGAAATAGCTTCATGCCTCAGCTTCTCTGATCTGCACAGTGGAGACAGTCATAGTGAGGTTCACAGAAGCGTGTTGTGAAACTCCATTAATTTTTATAGAGATATAAAATGTGGGGCATTGTATTTTTGAAATAGCAATCTTAGCCATAATATGGAAAACGTTCCCCAACACACTTCTGAAAATCAAACATTTAAAACAGTAAAAGTAAATACATATATGAGAGCTAAGGACTTCAACAGGTTAAGCTGATATTCAATTTTTAATGACCTATAGGTATTTCTTCATCAAATTTTGCACATGTTCTTTCTTCTTGCCTAATAGAATTAATTGACCTTTATCTCACAGAACTTGCAATTACTACAGGACGCTCTATCCACTTCAGCAAAACCTGGCTCACCCAGCTTTCTATCAAGGGGATTACTTCAGCCACTACGGACAAATATGAGAGTACTGCATGGTGCCAAGGTGAGTAGCATCCATAATGATGACCACAAAAGCACTGCACAATCCTTACATGTTTTCATCAATGGTTAAACTGAGTTTTAGAGTTACAAGCAATTTATTGTAATCAGATTCATGGACTATGGATTGTATGTGTATGATAATGTGTAACGTGATTCTATTGCCCAGAACACTCAATTAAGCAGCATAGCCTATTTCCTAATTATGTTAGAAAATAGACAGCCTACTCCATATCAATGTACATGTAAGAGTATTTAGATTATAATGAGAAAACAGCACAAGATATGAGTTTATAACTTGGAGAGGTTCTGACATTATAGAAAGCTGGCTTTGAATCTTGACATTCAGAAATGCTACATATGTAGGGGTTTTCAAGGACTCTAATTATACACACACACACACACACACACACACACAGAGTTGTATATATGTGACAAGAGTCCTTTGATTTTTTTCTCTACTTTACGGTTCTTAGTTTTCCTAGCCTCTATTTTTAAAAAATATTAACTTCTTCAAATCTAAGTTCTTTCTCACTTTTTCTCTTGCTCTCTTTAAAAATCCTTTCAGTGAATAATTTTTGAATGTCTATTGTGTGACAAGGCACCAAACTTCCTGTAACTTATAGACTAGAGGGGGATGCACAAATTGTTCAAATGATCACACAAATACATACTTATACATTGTGATAAATGCTATAAATCATAGGACAGGGAGACGACTTTATATAGGTATGCTGAAATCTGAAGGACAGGGGAGAAGAGAAGGGTGGGAGGTTAAGAGGAAAGGCATCTTAGGCAGAGGGAACAGCATGAATGTGGAGCAAGGCACAGGTGAGGGAGTATAGAGGGAGGCAGAGGCTGAGGCTTCCAAAGTACAAAGATGAGGCCAGAGGCGGGCAGGGACCAGATCATGCAGCCTACAAGGCTATGCAAAAGACTTAGGTCTTGTGAGCACCCCATAACCATCCTTTTGTGTTGTCCTTTCTTATTCATTCATCCTGTTAGAAAGATAGCTCTCTCTCTTTTCTCTCTCTCTCTCTAATTTATCCTTGTCATATACACATTTTATATGTAGATAAATGTATATTTATATATCATTATATTTAAGTTATGTGTAAGTTAAGGTGTACAGTATGTTGATTTGATACATTTATATACTGCAAAATGATTACCACCATAGCATCAGCTAATACCTCCATCCCATTAGATAATTACCACTTCTTTTATTGTGGTGAGAACATTTAAGATCTACTCTCAAGTATATGAATCAGTATACAATCACCATACTGTGCATGAGATCCCCAGAACTTACTAATCTTGTAACTGAAAGTTTATACCCTTTGACCCAAATCTCCCCATTTATCTCTCTTTTTTTAAGAGAAGCCAAGATGGGGACAAAAACAAGAACAAAAACACCTGCACTGACCCGGGAGAATCATTAACAGTGCATGTCCAAAACTAAATACAATTGGCCTAGCAGGCACCAGTGCACCGGAGTTATGTATAAGCATTACGTGTTGTCCTTCTAATGTAATTCTTTTAAATAAAATTCTAGCATTTCAAGCCACTATGATTGGTTAGTATTATATAAATTTTCTTAATAATAATTACCATCATTATTACCACATCAGTCATGCCCTTCTAAATAATAATTTGCAGTAACATGGATGAACCTAGACAATATTATGCTTAGTGAAACAAGTCAGAGAACACATATGATATCACTTATATGTGAAATCTAAAAAATAAAACAAATGAATGTATATAGCAAAACAGAAATGGACTCACAGATATAGAAAACAAAATAGTGCTTACTGGTGGAGAGAGGGAAGCAGGGAGGGGCAAGATTGGGGCATGGAATTAAGAGATACAAACTACTATGAAAAAAATAGATAAGCAACAAGGATATATTGTACAGCACAGGGAATTATAGCCATTATCTTGTAATAACTTTTAATGGAGTATAATATGTAAAAATACTGAACACTATGCTGTATATCTGAAACTAATCTAATGTTGTAAATCAACTATACTTCAATAAAAAAAAAGTTTTCGATCCACCTACATAGTTGTGTGATCAGTAAAGAGCTAGAAGTATGGAATAAACATAAAATAATTGTTCGCCCTGTTTCCAGTCTCTCCTCTGCAAAACATAATTTATTTTATTATGTTAAGGCAAAATATAATAGAAACCCGAGCTTATAGAGATACTTCTTTAGATGTTTATACTACTCTTGCCTGTCCCTCTTTAAAAGAAAAAAAGAAAAATCAACCATGGTAGGATATAGAAGACATCTATCCTTGTCACTTTATATATCCTAGCACTGAACATATCCTTAGAATACTGTCAGTAACTGAGTTCTGATATCAAATATAACTATGAATATTGCATATAACTCCTGGAGGAAGACACAGTTAAAACAGGAATGTCGAGTTTTAAAGAAAAGAGAAAAAAAAATGAAAAAAATAATTTCTGCCTATTCTTAGATATTCCATTGTAATGTTGAATTCTAGTGAATTTCTGGGCCAAGATTCTGCTTTAATCACAGCACTTGGCTAATGTGAACAGAGTAGTATTGTTTCTACACCTTCTTATTTATAAATTCACTACATTTATTTTTCTATGAAACTGTGTTTGAGAAAGATGCAGAAATCCAGGCACTCATATGCACGCATAAAAATACAGGAACCTGGGCTTCCCTGGTGGCGCAGTGGTTGAGAGTCTGCCTGCCGATGCAGGGGACACTGGTTCGTGCCCTGGTCTAGGAAGATTCCACATGCTGCGGAGCGGCTGGGCCCGTGAGCCATGGCCGCTGAGCCTGTGCGTCTGGAGCCTGTGCTCCGCAACGGGAGAGGCCACAACAGTGAGAGGCCCGCGTACCGCAAAAATAATAATAATAATAAAATAAAAAAAATACAGGAACCTCACAGTGTCACTATTCAAGATGCAGCAGTCATAAGGGGTCTAAGCATTTAAATCTAAAAAAAACCTCCTTATGAAGGAGGTTTAAAATATAAGGAGTGGATGACAAAGGCAGTGTTATAGTGAGGTTGTGCTGAAAAGCTGCCTTTGCATTTGGAAATGAAGCTCCTGGAGCAATGGATCAATCAATGCATGACTAATGGTAGTTTGCATGCGGAGAACTCATAAAATTCACGCCTGCAGTGGCTGTTTTGCAGAGGCTGTCTTTGGCGGCGATGCTTCAGATACATGGCCTTTACTTCACTGCCACAGCCCAAGCTGGTGAGTCTGTTGCTGCAGCTTCACCCCAAAGCCCACTGTTTGCAGCTGCACGTGAGTGCATCCCTCAAAGGTTCTCATGCCATAAACATGCGTTCCAGGGGGGTCAACCAGGCAGCGGCGCAGGATGTCAGGTGACAATATGCCCCCTTAGTTAGTGGTTCATTTAGCAACTGCTTTACCTTTCCCAAATCACATTCCCCTGTTTTGCTTTTACTAATTTAAACTTAGTTTGGCAAATTCAATTTGCTATTGAGGAATCTTCCTTTTGCACATCAAAAGTTGTTTTGATTTTAAAAGCTTTTACACAGCAAAGGAAACCATTGATAAAATGAAGACAGCCTACTGAATGGGAGAAAATATTTACAAATGATATGACCAATAAGGGTTAATATTCAACATATATAAACAGCTTACACAACTCCAGAGAAAAACAAACAACCTGATTAAAAAATGGGCAGAAGAACTGAATAGACATTTTTCCAAAGAGGAAATGCAGATGGTCAACAGGCACATGAAGAGATGCTTAACATCCCTAATCATCAGGGAAATAAATGCAAGTCAAAACCACAATGAGATATCACCTCACACCTGTCAGAATGGCTATCATCAAAAAGAACACAAACAGCAAATGTTGGCAGGGATGTGGAGAAAGGGGAACACTCGAACACTGTTGGTGAGAATGTAAATTAGTGTAGCCACTATGGAAAACAGTATGGAGGTTTCTCAAAAAACTAAACACAGAACTATAATATGACCCAGTAATTCCACTCATGGGTATATATCTGAAAAAAACAAAAACATTAATTCGAAAAGATAACATGTGCCCCAATGTTCATAGCAGCATTTACAATTGCCAAGATATGGATACAACCTAAGTGTCCATCAGCAGCTGAATGGATAAAGAAGATGTGAGATATATATATATATATATATATATACACACATACACATATATATAATGGGATACTACTGAGTCATAAAAAAGAATGTGATTTTGCCATTTGTAGCAACATCCATGGACTTGGAGGGTACAATGCCAAGTGAAATAAGTCAGACAGAGAAAGACAAATACTATATGATGTCACTTATATGTGGAATCTAAAAAATACAACAAATTAGTGAATATAACAAAAAAGAAGTGGACACAGATATAGAGAACAAACTAGTGGTTACCAGTGGTAAGAGGCAAGAGGGGAAGGGCAAGATAAGAGTAGGGGATTAAGAGGTACAAACCATTACGTATAAAATAAGCTACAAGGATATACTGTACAACGTGGGGAATAGAGCCAATATTTTTCAATAACTCTAAATGCAGTATAACCTTTAAAAACTGTGACTCACTGTATTTTACACCTGTAACTTATGCTGTACATCAACTATACGTCGATAAAAAATAAACATTTAAAAAATTGTTTTGATTTAACGTCAGCATTCTAATCTCCCTTTCTCTCCTCTCTCTGGGGCTTTCTATCTGGCTTGGCAGGTTTTGCCCCATTCTGCCTCAGGCCCGCCCTGCGTCATTTTGACTGCAGTAAGCAGCAAGGCAGTGTGGCTTTCATGTTTGATTTCAGCTTCCCACATTAACCTACCTCCCCTGGACCTGACTTGTCTGGTTTAAGAGCTGTTAGATTTCCTCATTCACACTGCACATTTCTTGAGCCTGTCTATGATGATACCTTAGAAATTCTTCTTGGCTTACTGATGAGTCACTTAGACTATGTCTGAGTTTCAAAAAATGGTTCTGACAGAAGTTTTCAATCCACCTACACAGCTGTGTGATCAGTAAAGACCCAGTATTATCAAATAAACAGAAAATAACAGCTCCCTCTGCTTCTGGTCTCTCCCCTGCAAATTCACCCCTAAGGCTGTTGCCAGACTACTCTTCTTCAAGTATAATCATGACTATTTCCCCACCTTCCTTAAGAGTAAAGTTAAATGTCTACAACCTGGATTCCAGGCCATCAACAACTGGGCACCCACTTGCTTTTCCAAGTGCCCCTCTTGCTCTGCCCTTTATAGATAAGTGCAAGCCCAGTGTTGGCCCCCTACCTCTGTGCGAGCTTTGCCCTTGACCTGAGATGTGTTCACTTGCCCAAATCTTACACTCCAGCTGAGATGCCATGTGTTCCGTGAAGTCCGTCCCAACCATCCCTGCTGTAAGTCATCTCTGTCTCCTTTCGGTTCTCACAGACCTTATCAGTGGGTGCCTCCTAACCTTAGCATCTTCTACGTCACAGCCTAAGTGTCTGTGTAAGGTGTGTCTTCTAAACGGTAAGCAACATGTGGGCAAAACCTTCCTCTCAGCCTTTGCATTGTTGCCAAGCGCACCCCGAGTGGCTAACAATGTGCACATAGTAGGTATTTAATAACTATTTGTTGAATGAGAGAATGCTAATTTGTACCTATACAGGCTGCTCTTTTTTTTTGACATGTCATGCTAATATTTTTATTACTTTTCCATTAATTCATATGTGAAATTGTGCTACAGTGGTGTTTTGCTAAATACGCTATAAAGCTCTTCTTCATTCTCTACCCTCTAAAACCATTTTTTTCCACTGGAGTATAGTTGAGCTGAAAATGTTGTGTTAGTTTCAGGTGTACAGCAAAGTGAATCAGTTATACATATAGCCACTCTTTTTTACATTCTTTCCCCATATATGCCATTACAGAGTATTGAGTAGAGTTCCCTGTGCTATACGGTAGGTCCTTATTCAGGCTGCTCTTTTGAGTCAAAGGAATATTCTGCCAGTGTTTGGACCATCCCATCACTCTGTATTTACCATCCACAATAACAGGCAGGTGAGTCTCTGTAGACTGTGATATGACCTAAACATTATATGGTTATGGAGAATAGACATATGTTCTTTAACTTTCAACAACAGAGATGGGAAGAATATTTATGAGACTTCTGTATAATAAGATACTCATGGTATTTTGTGGAGTTTTAAAAATACAAAATAGCATAGTAACTGCCTATCCTTCCAAAGCTCAGCCCAGCAGACAGGTATTGGTTGAGCCTCCACAAGGTAACAGGCACTGAGGGCACAAAGGGGAGCCAGCTACAGTCCCTGCCCTAAGACAGACAGTGTAGCAGTGGTTCCAGAACCGTCCGTACCTGAAAGCACGTAAAACGCTGTGCTGCCTCTATGAAAAAGGCTGTAGTATCACAGAGAAGGGAGCAGTTAAGTTGGCCCAAGGAAGGGAGAATATAGAGGAAACAGCCAAATGTCGCAGAAGCAGCTTTGGAATTAAACAGACCTATTTTCCAATCTTGGCTCTGCTATATGCTAGTTCTATGACCTTGGATGAGCTGCTTAAATTGTTGAAACTTGGTTCTGTAGCTGTAAAATGAGGATATGACCAGCTAGAGTCTCAGTAAAAATGAAAAGAGATGATGCATGTAAAGTGTCTGATATAGAATTTGGCATATATTAGCTGCTCAATAAATTTTAAAAAGGAAAGGGTGGGAGCATTTACACTGGGCCATGAAGGAGAAGGGTCTCTCTAGGTATAAAGGTTGGTGTGTCTTTGAAATGGAAAGAATGTGTGTCTAGAGTGTTGGCCAAGCCTTATTTGGGGGAGATTCCCCCATATACTTCCCTTCTTTAGAACCTTCCTCCTCAGCCTTGCTGAGCAGTCAGTGGACCCAAGGCTCTTCTCAATCTCTTTCTCTCCTGCAAGTTGAGTGGCACCACAAGGAAGCCCATCACTAGGGTGGTTAATAGCACGCACTCCCAGACTCCCCCCACCCCACCCCCACCTCCTGCCCAAGTCTCATTCTTTCATTTAGTTATTTACTAAATGCCTACTATGGTCAGGCCGTGCACTAGTGGCTGGAGACAGCAGTAATAAAACAGACACAGTCACTACCAAAGGCAGCGAGGAAAACAGATGTAAAATACACAGATTAAAAAATACACAACTGGGCTTCCCTGGTGGCGCGGTGGTTGAGAGTCCACCTGCCGAGGCAGGGGACGCGGGTTCGTGCCCCGGTCCGGGAAGATCCCACGTGCCGCGGAGCGGCTGGGCCCGTGAGCCATGGCCGCTGAGCCTGCGCGTCCGGAGCCTGTGCTCCGCAACGGGAGAGGCCACAGCAGTGAGAGGCCCGCGTACCGCAAAAAAAAAACAAACAAAAAAATTTATATATATATATACACACAACTGCAACTCGTGCCAAGTGAGTGATATGAAGGAAGCAGAGTATAGTGACAATGACCGCAGCAGTCGGGTTTGAAAAGACAAAGTGGGCCAATCGGATTCTCTGCTTTGGCGTCTGGACTATTCCACACAAAGGGAGAGAAGCCAGAATGGAGATGAAGAGGGGCCGTTTGGAGCTGCCTTACTTCCTGGCTTTCCTGCTTCTTTAACTTGTCCTGAAGTCCCATGAGTCCCTACCAGTTCTTTAGAGTAACCTCTTTTTCACTTGCACGAGTCGGAGAGGTTTCATTTTCTAGAACAAGTAGCGAGTGCCTAGGGGCAACATTAGTAACTAGAGCTGAAAATAAAAGTAATAAAGCCAGATTACTAATCCAACTGGCAAAGGGGAAAAATGGGCGATTTTAAAGATAAATCCTGATAGAATGGGAATGACACTTCAGAGAAGAGAGGCCCACGAGCCTTGTTCACAGACCTCATCTAGCACTAATGTTGCCCTAATTATTTACTTATATGACTATTTGCCCCACTGGAATGTGAGCTTGTAAATGACAGGGATCATAGCTGTATATCCACAGGGCCTAGAACAATGGGTGGCATTCAGTAGATGATTCATAAATGTTCAGATAGATGAATGAACAAAAGGAAGTAGGGAGTCTAGTAAGATGATCATTGAAATATTACTTTTATTTATCCAGTTTTTTCCCCCAGTGCATCTCTGTAATTCAGCTTAACATATTATACGGTAGTAAAAAGTATTCAAGTCCAGAAATGTATGAAGTGCCTCCTAGGTCCCAGGCACTGTGGGTCCCAGCCTTGAGGACCTTGTAATCTTGGAGGTGAGCTTAACCTTATCCCCTACAAGAAGGACAGCAGTCAAACAGCCTGCAACTTCCTTTTTGCACCACTGAGAACCAGAGTTATTTATGGGTTGCCGTTCCTGCAGCTCTGAAAGGAATTTTATAATCAGCTTTGGTCACATTTCTCAAATGCTGAGCAGTTCAGAGATGCCTTAAAAACAGCTCATCTGTGTACGTTTCGCTTCACTTGCTGGGCCACTAATATTATCTACACTCTAATGAAGGCAGTTCGCCTATGAATCTTCTTGGGGAAGAAAATGTTCTTTGCAGACCAATACCTTTGCATCATGGATAATTCTATAATTTAATTGCCTTTTCTAACATCTACTTTCTGCCAGTAAAAAATATGCAGAAGTGTTGTCATGTTCTACTTGGCTGGCTTTTGGGGAATTAACACCAGGCATATAAATCAAAATTAACTTTTTTTTTTGGGCAGGAAACCAGGATTAGAAGGAATAATGAAGATTTGAAGGTGGAAAAAAGTGCAGTTTTCACAGAATTGTGGGAAGTTTAAAGTTGAGAGAATCTTACAGATAGTCAAGTAGTGGCTCCACAAACTTTAAAGTATATTCACCTGGGGATCTGATTAGAATGCAGATTCTGATTCAGAGGCTTGGGGTGGAGCTCAAGAGTGCATTTCTAATAAGTTACCAGGTGATGGAGATGCTGCTTGTCCAAGGATGTGGTGACAGAATAATAGCCCCCAAAGCCAACCACCCCCTAATCCCCAGCAACCTGTGAATATGTTAGGCTACTGGCAAATTAAGGCTGCAGATAGAATTAAGGTTGTTAATCAAATCACCTTGAGAAGGGGAGATTATCTGGATTATCTCAGTGGACCCAATATAACCATGAGGGTCCTTATAAGTAGAAGGAGGAAGAGAGTGTCCGACTGACTCACTGTGAGAAAGACCTGACCAGCCATTGCTGGGTTTGAAGCTGAAAGGGGGCCACGAGCCAAGAAATGCAGGCAGCTTCTAGAAGCTGGAAAAGGCAAGAAAACGAATTCTCCCCTAGAGCCTCCAGAAAGGAATGTAGGTAGCCCTGCTGACACCTTGGTTTTAGCCCAATGAGACCCATTCAGACTTCTGATCTCCATAACTGTAAGATGGTAAATTTGTGGTATTTTAAGCCACTATGTTTGTGGCGATTTGTAATAGCAAGTCCCATTTGTTACAGCAATGGGAAAATACTACAACAGACCACACACTGAGGAACAAACTCTACTTTTTTCTTCCTCCTAATATGGAGCCATCTTTCCCTGTCTCAACAGCTATCCTCTTTTTAAAAAAAATATACCTTCCAGAGCGCTGCTCTCCCTCTCCCGCACTCCCCCTGACACAAACATTTTGAGGGAATTCTAACCATTCATTCCAAGCCAGATTTCATGAGAGAAAGTGAGATGAATCTGTGAGATGAATCTGACACAGTATTTGCCCCCAAGGAGCTGACAAAGCCATAGAAAAATAAGGCAACGTCATAAATAACAACTAACTCAAGGTCGTTCTGACAACAAAATCCTCTCTGAGTCTCACCTGTTCTCTCTTTTTTCTTTCACTACCTTGGACAGGTTCCCTTTGCCTTTCACCTGGACTCTGGAAAAAGCCTCCTAATTGGACTCTCTGGCTTGGTTTCTGTTCTCTCCAATCCATCTTAAAACAATCACCACACAATTCATCTCCACAGAGTGCCTGAGTGTGTTGAGTGACGGGAGAATGGAGCCGGCAGTGAGAAAGAATTTGAAGAGAGGAAAGACGGGAGATAAATTATGAAACAAAGTCCCAGAGGAAATGAAAGAAAATGGTATCAAAATCCATGTGGAAAGGCAAGCTTTGGAATGGAAGGCAGATTCTTTCTCTTTCTCAGAATTCTGAGGAAGGAAGAAAGGAGAGAAAGGAAGAGTGAAGATAGAGAAGAAATTTGAGATCCTGAGGAGGACAGCCGAAGGAAGGTATTTCCTCTGAGTGAGAGTTTTAGAGTTTGCCTTAGGGCTAAAATGTGGAGAAAGGTTTAGAGCTGCCTTATGGCAATGTGATAGGAAATGGCCTAGATGAATGAAAGAGGGCCGAGCTGGACTGAAGGGCCGCTAATGCCGGATGATGGCACGGATTTGTCATGGAGCCAACTGGTGTGGCTTTCCTCAACAAGCCAGAGGTAGAAGCAGACAAAAGGAAGGATTCAAGGTTATGAACTCTAAGAAACATAGTGGTAGATCCTAGGACTCGGGGATACGGCGGCTGAGAATCATAAGGTAGATGATCAAGGCGTCTGTGGGCAATGAAGGAGGACAATGAATTGGGAGACTAGGGAGAGACTAAGGGACGAGAGATCCTGTTGAGAACACAGAGCAGCTGCTCAACAGAACGAGAGGATAAGAGAGGTCAATGATAAGAATGTGGCCAGAGAGGGGATGTTAGATGTTGCCAGTCCTTGGTCCTGGTTCTGCCTTCTGGTGTAATCTTTTCCCTAAAGACCAGCCCTTCATTTTTTTTTTTCCAAGGAACGAATGTGTTCCTCAGAATTCCATCTCCTACGGAGCACAGTTATGCTCTTCTGTTTTTCATAAGCTGTGCTTCCCAAGCTTTCACCACCCTGGTCGAGCTCCTCTGAGTGCATCCTGGTGAAATGTGGTCCTATAAATGACGGACCTTGTTCCAGAGGTGGCTGGATCAGAGCAGAGGATTGTGGGACCTGCACCTGTCTTGGTGGGGCCCTACTTACCCATTAAAGGAATCTAAGGTGGCATTAGCACTTTCAGGGTCCTCATCAATTACCGGTTCAAACAGAGCTTACTATGTTAGTAACACACCCTGGATTGTTTCTGTGACAAGCGTCCCCCATCCTATACTTGTATAGTGACTAGAACGCAATGGTAGGATATTGCATTCACCTTTATTAAATTTCAGTCTGTAAGTTCTGACCCATCACTCCAGTCAGCTGTTAGCTTTTAGAACCTTGCTTTCTGCCATCAAAAACAGGGAATGCAGGCTTCCCTGGTGGCGCAGTGGTTGAGAGTCCACCTGCCGACGCAGGGGATACGTGTTTGTGCCCCGGTCCGGGAGGGTCCCACGTGCCACGGAGCGGCTGGCCCCGTGAGCCATGGCCGCTGAGCCTGCGCATCCGGAGCCTGTGCTCCGCAATGGGAGAGGCCACAACAGTGAGAGGCTTGTGTACCGCAAAAACAACAACAACAAAAAACACAACAGGGAATGCATTAGCCATTCCTTCCAATTTTGTATCATTTAAAACATTAGTTGCCATCATCTGTATCTTATCCAAATTGTTGATCTGAATTTAGATGGGCCAGAGCCAAGTACGGAGGCCAGAGTATCACGACAAGAACTTCCCTCAGAGCTGATACTGCTCTCTTAATCCACATTCACTTGTTTATTCACTCATTCAGTCACAATGAACAGACTATGCCAGACGCTGGAGTGTAGCAGTGACAGAAACACTCCCTGACCTGCTTTGGAGCTTATAATCTAAGGAGGCAGATGTTTGATGAGTGTTACAGAAGGGGAGGTAAAGATGAGTTGGGCACCTGTAACAGGGAGACCTATCCTAACCCAGAGAATCAGGGAAGCTCCATCTGAGGACTGAAGTTTGTTTACGCTGAGAATGAAGGGTAATAAGTCCAAGCCAGGAGAGGGAAAGGGGAGAAGAGATGGAGTATTCCAGGAAGAGTATACAGCATCTACTCACGGACAGGACTGAGTGACTGGAAGCACGTTCAAAGGAATGAAGACCCAGGATTGTTGGAGCATTAAATGTTAGAAGAAATGGGATTTCAGATGAAGCTTGATCAAAAAGGCATGAGGCAGGGCTTCCCTGGTGGCGCAGTGATTGAGAGTCCGCCTGCCGATGCAGGGGACACGGGTTCGTGCCCCGGTCCGGGAAGATCCCACATGCCGTGGAGCGGCTGAGCCCGTGAGCCATGGCCGCTGAGTCTGCGTGTCCGGAGCCTGTGCTCCGCAACAGGAGAGGCCACAACAGTGAGAGGCCTGCGTACCGCAAAAAAAAAAAAAAAAAAAAAAAAAGCATGAGGCAAAGCGTGCAAGGCTCTGCAAGCCATCTTATGATTCTGCGCCTTATCCTAAAGGTAGCCATTGGAGGCATCTACTCAGAGGAGTGTGATATTTGCATATTTAAGAAGGTCACTGTGGTTTCTATGTGGATGAGCTGGAGGAGAGCAAATGGATGCCAGTTAGGATTCTAATACAGTATCGAGGGGAGAGAAAGTAGACCAAGATGGAGCAGCGGAGAGAATGACTCACACATTACTTGGGGGGAAGTGACTGATTTGTGTTGCGAGGAATGAGGAAGACGGAAGATGAAGGAATCGGGATGACTCCCGGGTGTGTGGCTTGAGCATTTCTGTCGATAGTGCTGTCATTTCCTGAGAAAAGAAGTAGTGGTGAAAATGGAACCTTCTGCTTGAGGGGGTTGGGAGGCATCCATGTCCAGACATCTAGAGAACAGTCAAATCTATGAATCTGCAGCTCCAAGGAAGAACTGAGCCAGGGATACAGATTTGGGCACTGTTAGCATCTAACAGTGGTTCTCAGCCCTGGCTGCAAACTGGAAATCACCTGGTGAGTTTTAAAATGTACCTACATCCGGGTCCCACCTCAAACAATTAAATATGGGCCTGGACATTCACTATTTTTTAAAGTTTTCCTAGTGGTTCTAATGTCCACTCTGAATTGAAAACCGCGAGTAAGAGATATAAGGGAAGGCTTGGAAGCTAAGGGATAGTGTGGAAAGAAGAGAAAAGAAGGTGGCTACTAGGACAGACCTCTTTTTAGGTATAACTGCTCACCTATTAACTAATTTACCTGCATGTAAACACCCACGCCTCTGTATTATTTAGGCAACATCATCATTTAAAAAATATCAGTTCTAGTTTGAACAGTTTTAATTTTTGAGAGGGTATTCCAGTTATTTACTGCTGCATAACAAGTCAACCCAAAACTCTGTGGCTTAAAACAACAATCAATTGTAATTTTTCAACGTTTCTGTGGGTCAGGAGTTCAAGAGGAGTTTGGCTGAGTGGGTCTACCTTGGGGTCTTTCATGCAGACAGAGAGAGCAGCTGGTATAGTGGGGGAGGTGCAGCTGAGGTCTGGCTGGCCATCTCTCTCTTCCTGTGCTATTCTCAGGTCTTCTCCACGTGGTCCTTATGGGCTAAGTCTGGGCTTCCTCAAAGCATGGTGGCCTGAGAACAGTCAGATTGTTTACGTGGCTGCCCAGAGTTCCAACATAAGTGTCCCAACTAGTGAGGAAGAAGCTCAATCACCCACGATGAAAGCCACAGAGAGACACTTCCTTCCACTATCCTGGTCAACCAGTTCCAAAAGCCTACCCAATGTTAAGGGGAGGGGCTCAGACCCCACCTCTTAATGGGGGAGATATTTTATAGCCATTGAAGAATACAATCTGGTTCAAAGGGTTAAAGCAACAACAACCCTGACTTCTTTCCATCCATTCAGAGTCTATACTTTCTCAAGTCACTGAGCATTTGAGGGCAGAAAAAAAAAGCAAATTAATGTAACAGTTACAATACTAAATGAAAATTGATAGCTTAAAGAAGTTATATAACTTCTCTAATTCCTAGAAATAAGCCTGATAAATTGACTTGTTGAGTATCTGATACTTAAGTGAATGCTTCTCCTATGTAAAGAAATAGTAAAATTAAAATCAGATAGGGCCTCCCTGGTGGCGCAGTGGTTGAGAGTCCGCCTGCCGATGCAGGGGATACGGGTTCGTGCCCCGGTCTGGGAGGATCCCATATGCCGCGGAGCGGCTGGGCCCGTGAGCCATGGCCGCTGGGCCTGCGCGTCCGGAGCCTGTGCTCCGCAACGGGAGAGGCCACAACAGTGAGAGGCCCGCATATCGCAAAAAGAAAAAAAAAAAAAAAATCAGATAGAGTGTCTTAAAGGTTTTAATTTAGTCCATGACACATTTTTCATATCAGAATTCTCGTCTTTAATCTGGCACATGTAGGTTTAATGTTTAATGCTGTTAGTAGCAGCTGCCCTTCTAATCTATATTGAGACAAGCAATGGACTTAATACACATTTCATTCCCTTAGCTACTAGCTTGTATTCAGTGTGTACCTGCATGTTCTCCATAACTGTGCTTTATTCTTCTTCATATCTTCCCAGAACTACCAGTTAGACCTGCACATAATTTAGGATAGGGTGAGCCTCTGAGTCCATTGGAAGTCTATTTTCAGCCAGCCTTTTATACCCACACAGTATTAGGACTCAGGTAAATGTTCTGTTGAGCTACTTTCTCTGATGAAATCCATATTTGGATTTATTAGTGAAGACAAAAAGAAAAAGGGAATTTTATTTTTTTGTTTTTGTTTTGCGGTACGTGGGCCTCTCACTGTTGTGGCCTCTCCCGTTGCGGAGCACAAGCTCTGGACACGCAGGCCAGAGTTGCTGAGACTGCGTGTCCGGGCCTGTGCTCCGCAACGGGAGAGGCCACAACAGTGAGAGGCCCGTGTACTGCAAAAAAAAAAAAAAAAAAAAGGAAATGGGAAGTTGTTGTTCAATGGTATAAAGTTTCAGTTATGCAGTTTAATTAAGTTCTAGACATCTGCAGGGCAACGCTGTGCTAGAGCTAACAACACCACAGTGAACACTTAAAGAGAATAATCTCCTGTTAGACACTCTTAGCACAATTTAAAAAAGAAAAACGTTAACTTTAAAGTATATCATTGCGCCTCAATCATCATTTCAGTACATTTTTGTTGATAGTTATCTTCAAGAACTGAGCAGCAGAGTTCTGAAGTGTCTGTAGACAGGGAGGCATCAGAAATGACATACCAGTGAGCCATAAATGTACCTTATAAATAGTTTAATCAAAAAAAAATTTTTTTTTCTGGTATGCAGGCCTCTTACACTGTTGTGGCCTCTCCCGCTGCGGAGCACAGGCTCCGGATGCGCAGGCTCAGCAGCCATGGTTCACGGGCCCGGCCACTCCACGGCATGTGGGATATTCCCGGACCGGGGCACGAACCCGTGTCCTCTGCATTGGCAGGCAGACTCTCAACCACTGCACCACCAGGGAAGCCCTTTTTTTTTTTTTTTTTTTAAACAAGGAACTGAGTATGGACAGGTTGTGTACCACATTCAAATTGAGGCAGCGACTTGTATAAGGACTAAGGCTGCCCCCAGGTTCTCTGATCCGTGGTACAGTTCCCCTTTTCAGTCTTTTATGGGGCCTATGAGGTGGAAAAGACCATGGATTCATCCAATATTAGAGCTGGAAAGGATTCTGGAGATCCTCTACATAAAGGAGACCCCTCATTTGGCAGATAAGGAAACTGAAGCCTTGTGAGGTTCCACAATGTACCAAAGGACACACAGTTTTTCAGTAATATTAATGTGTCCCTTTGTTTCCTTAAATGTGGTTAGAGAGTATACTTCTGATAGAAAATAAGACTCCTAAATTATCCTTTGCCCTAGAAGTTGAGACGACTCCATATACTAGTGGCAGTATGGCTCATCTTGCTAAGGGAAGGGAAATTCTAGAGTTTGTATTTGAATTTACTAATTAACAGAGGTTCTTGAAATTTTTATTAAAAAATTTTAAAATCTCATGCTTTTCTCTTATGTGATTGAATTCCAAAATAGACATTTCAATTTCCTTTTTAAACATAAAATTTTGTTATACTCTCAAATATTGTGGTGGCACAGAAATCTCCCTCTGTGGGAAACAGAGTTGACTGACAGCCTAGCTACCGTCCCTCTGGGTCCACTAAAGCCTCAGTCCACCCAGGATGCACCAAGTCAATGGCTCAGGTAGGGGGTGCTAGTAGTGAAAGCTCATTTCTGAGGGATGTGGGAGTTCCCCAGCTGGGGAATGAAGACTCGCCATCGACCTGCACAAACCTTCTTAGAACTGCACTGCCCAGGGAGACTCTTTCTTCTTACCCAATTTTTTTTCCTTCTCCTTCTTTCAGCTATGGCAGACCTGCATGCTTGGCAGTCTGTAGACTCTCCCTGCCCGCACATCCTTCTTCCCCTTTCTCTTTTTACAAGCACCTGCCTCCACTGCTTCCCACCCCCAAGGCACCTCTTAATCATCTAATCCCACCTTGGCCTCCGCTCTTGGAAACTCAAAAGAACACAAATATGCTTTTTCTAATTACTCCCGTCTTTCCCCTACTTACATTCTAATGCTCGTCCCAGCACAGGGAGGCACGCTCCTTTCTTCTCCTTTCTTCCTACTGGCTGAGAATCACCATTATAGAATCTTGGCTCAGTTATTTGACTAAATATTGTTTCACAGGTATTTTGGGGGCATAAATTCTATGATATTACCATTACAGGAGCTACTGAGTACACAAATAAATTGAAAATCCATTTGTGCTTATAAGGAGTTTGTAATCAAGTTGTGGATAAATCACAGAGAAAAAGTTGTTATAATAATAATAATAATGCAAGCAGTATACTGTTAAGTGGTGACTCAATCAATCCATCTAACTACCTATCTAATCCATCTGGATAGATTTTTAATGCTCAAGGTCAGAAGAGAAGAAACCACTGCAGCTTTATCATTTTTTTTAATTTGTAAAAATTGGATAATTTAATAGGAAGGATCATTGTGAAAAATAACTAGAATATTGGTAAAGTACACATAAATTCCAAGGGATTGCCAACAGAGGTAACTTTTTTCCTGTCATCAAAGGTTTTAATTTTGACATGCTCTTGTATTGTTTAGCATTAACCCTCTACCTTGTATGTAACTCTCAGCCAGAGTGCAAAAGGGGCTGTGATGAAAGGCTGGAAGCAGGTGGGGGCGGGAGGGCAGGAGAAGCAGAACAGAAACACTGTGAATTCCGATTGTGTAGCTTAGGAAAAAAAAACAATGTGATGCTAATCCTACAATAGTAAATTTCTTCTTATCTGCAGAAACTGATGCTGACATTTCCATTTATTCATTCAGTTCCTTCAGACTCCTTGTCAGATCTCTTCTAGTTGCCAAGCAACAATAACAGCAGTCCTGTACACAAGCATTAGGCAATAACTATTGTCAGTGTTTCTCCGTTCTTTGAAAGGGAAATTTAATGACCCTTTCCTATGAGAAAATGATGACAAGAACCTATTCATGGTGAAACCTAAAAGCTCTGTGTGTGGCTTGTGTTTTTGCTGTTGGAATCCAAGGACTGGGCTAAAGTGAAGTAAACCCTCGTACAAAATGATGAAATTAAGACTCGCTCCAAAGCTTGCATGGTTTGGTCTTTAAAAACAACTGCATATCATTAAAACTTGTACTACTTCCCATAAAATGAGTTCACTATTAAAGGGAGTTAATATTTTAAAGATGCTTGATGATGGGTTTCTTTTGTACTTTCTCTGATCCTGTTAAAAATCTCTTTAATCAAACTCTTGGGTTTTTCTGACAATACTCCCCCACATAAAGACTTGAGCCATATTTCAGTACTTTATAAAACATAAATCAAGACAGTTACAGGAAAAAATAAAATAAAATGGGACATCTGTCCACCTGCTGAGGACAGACTCCAGGACACAGAGTCTACGTCAGTCACCTGCACAGATGTTGAGATGGTCCCTCCCTGTTCCCACTATGGACAAAAAGCTCCTCTTCCCTTGTCTAGTCCTCCTCCTCCATTTTCATAAGTCTATATGATTATTGTTTACAACCCAATTTACTTCCATGACTTTAACAGCTCAAAAAGCTATTCATAATAAGTGGCACATTGCAGCGAGGATATTATAGACTAAGTGATTCCCCATTTCCATATCATCATATTTTCTAATCCCACTTATTTTTTGTGAGGCTCAGCAATAGCTATAAAAGTTTGAAAAAGTCAAGTCCAGTTTTATGTTCTTTTTCTCATGTGGGCTTTTTATTGTGTTTTCTTTCTAATCTCAGTTCTACGTGAATTTATATTTTGAGTCACTAACAAAAACATTAACTAGGGCTCCTTTTCCATTTTTTAATTGTAAAATACACAGATGAGCTCCCCCAGATCCTTTATAGTTTATAGGATTAAGAGCTCACAAAGCAGCTCTACTTTTATTACTGTATTTGATGATTTTGCAGGTAGGTTTTGTTTTCATGTCCAATCTACAGATTAGAAAACTGAGGCCCAGAAAAGTTAAGTGACTTCTCTAGGCTGCTCAACTAGTAATCAGGCAGCTACTTATCTCTGCTACTGTTTCCAAACTCCAAGCTCCTTCCATGACTTTACCTTGCTGGAGATCACTTCCCAAGCATACTTGATTCCCTACAGTGGCTTAAGGAGCACTTTTTGTTGGAATTAGTTATCAGACCATAACTAGACATTCAGCAAATATTATTTTGTAACTCCATTTGTAATCCCGTTTTACAAACAAGGATACCCTTGGATTTCCATCACCAAATTGTACTGCTGAATTGTATTCTATATAAACTGATTTATAATAATGCATGAAAATATCTGGCTGAAAATGTTATTTCGTGCATGACAGTTCCAATAATCCTTTCTTACTCAGTTGAGAATTACATCTAAAACTTTATAAATCAATTTAGGTTGGTACCCTAGTGCTTCACATGAGAATAATGTAATAGTCACTACTGAGCCCTATCCTTAACTCATCTATGAGGTTCTAGTGTTAAATTTCTTTTTAAAAAATACGTCACTTAGAAAAGAGCTGTAGAAATTGAATTGGCCCTAAATATGGGATCCCTGATTAGCCTGAAGGTTTTGTTCTGGTATCTTTCCTTAATAAAATGAGATATGGAGATTTTTTTCATTTTTTTTTTGGAGGGGGTACAGTGGGATGTGACTGGTTACTCACCAAAGGACCTCATCTGCTATTGGCAAAACCTACCTGAGAGCACCAGTATTTGATAACCATCTGATAAAGACGCTGCTTTTCTGCAGAACCACAGGTAGTCAACCTAAGTAACCTAAGGTTGTTTTTAGAAGCAATTTAAAACTTGCTTTATTTAATAGCAAAGAGAGTACCAAAATAAGATGAAACTTCCATTAACCTACATTTCAGTTTTCAAGAAGGCTTGAGGGGGCTTCCCTGGTGGCACAGTGGTTGAGAGTCCGCCTGCCGATGCAGGGGACACGGGTTCGTGCCCCAGTCCAGGAAGATCCCACATGCCGCGGAGCGGCTAGGCCTGTGAGCCATGGCCTCTGAGCCTACCCGTCTGGAGCCTGTGCTCCGCAACGGGAGAGGCCACAACAGTGAGAGGCTCGCGTACCGAAAAGAAAAAAAAAAAAAAAAAGAGGAAGGCTTGAGGTTTTGCAAAATATCGTGAATGGGAAATCTGTTCCTAAAGAACGTAACAATTCAAGCAGGCGTGTTCATTCATTTGTTATCCATTCATTTATCTAAATCGAACTGGGGTCAACTATGTGTCAAACACAAGAGTACGAAAGGCCCAGTGCCTGCCCCCAGGGAGCACACAATCTCCCTTGGGGAGACAGACCACTAACCATCATGGTATGGAGGCAGAAGGCAGAGAGCCTCACTGAAGCACAAAGGAGAACAGAGGAAGGGCCAATAATTCAGGAGGGGCAGGAGGGCAGAGAAAGGAGCCATCTGAAAGGCTTCCTAAAAGGGAGGTGGGTGAGGCTCGGGTCCCTGTGGAGGATGTCCCAGAGAGAGGAAACTGCCTTTGCAAAGGCCTGGAGGCAGCAACATTCATGGTCAGGATGGCTGTGTTGAAGGGAGAGAAGAGAAATGGCTACTGAAAAAGGTGGAAATGTAAACAGGGTCAGCTCACACAGAGGATGGATGTCACACTCCTAAGGAGATCAAACTTTGACTTCAAGGATATTTCCAATTTAAATCCTTTCAGTTATCGTCCAATAATATAGAGATACTTTAAAAGAGTCACAAAGAGTGTCAACTGTAAATTTCATTCTTGGATATGAGAGACCTTAAGTTAAGCCGCATGAGGACAGAAATGATTCTCTCACCAAAGCACCTCTCCCTTTCCAATTCATCCAATAGAGATAACTGATGAACTCATTTCACTGCAAGACTTTTTACTAAGTATTTAATTTCCCACAGTGCTTGGCTAGCTAGTGTATAAAAACACCACATGGATCTGTTCTCACATCTCTAAAAGCTTATAATTTATAACTTAAGACATAACAGTTATTATTCTTAATTTTCAGAACTAAAATGTCATTGCTGTGTGACAGATTGGGAAACAAACTAATCATAAAAAGGCCATAAAAGCTAATCACTAAAGGAAATAAAAGTATGAAAATAAATCAATGTAAAATTACAAATGATCAGAATTTTCCGTTGTTTATTATGATTTATTTTATTGAGCTGAGAAATCTATTAACCTTTTGATATGGGAAGATGGAATTTACTAACTGAGTTAGAGGAGTTTTACTTCCATTGTCATGCAGATGGATAATATTTACAACTTAAACATCACCCTCTTTCAAAACGATGCCAACATTTTGATAAGTTGCTGAAGTGCAATGGCAAAAACACCATCTCCTGTTACTCTTCGTATGTGTATGTGACACTGGTCATGACAAGTGGATGAATGTGGCGCCTGAGCCCATGCATGGAGCATTCACACTGAACCTCTGTGGTCTGTGAGATCACAGATCGGCCTCCTTCCCCATTTTGGCTTGAGGCCACCTCTGTTTTGAATAAGACACTCTATCTGCTGAGCCTGCCATACTGGTCTGTCCACTGGCCATGTTTTGCAGGGAATCAATTACTATGACTGATTCTTTAAAGTGCTTTTCCTTCCCATAACCCAACTTTAGGAGCTGTTCAACCCATCCATCAACAGATAGTTGGAAAGGGGCCAATATTTGGTCAGCACTGTGGTGCCGGACCCAGCTTCTCAAACTGGGAACACATAGTCTCACCCGAGTGTATGACTGTGAGTCACAGAGAATATGAAGCCACAATGTAAAAAGGGCCCAGACTTCTGCCACTGTTTGCTCAATGGTCGATAAGTGAAAACAGTTCTGTATTAATATAATATATGGAATATATTACGGAATACAATGGATAAAAAGATTGCATCCATTTTTAAGATCACACAGAAGACTCCAAAGAAATTATATGTGGAAGTTGGTTTTGACCATGTCCCAAAGTAGCAAGTTTGTTCTTCTGTGCCCTGGGGTTATTTTGGTGGAAAACTCTGGGAAGCAGTAATACAGTGGGAAGAGCATGAGCTTTAGAACCAGACAGAGCTGAGTTTGAATCCTTGCTGTTTCATATTCCCTGAGACTCTGACTTTGACCAAATCACTTTATCTCAAGCCTCTGTGTCCTCATCCAACAGAAAATTATTTAATATGAAGATCTATAAAATAAGTAGTACAGCAGCTGGCAAAGCTGGGGGAGGTTTTAAAAATATACCACACTAAGTCATGTTCCTGCTTAATTCCTTTCAACGGCTACTTTCGCCCTTTGAATAAAACCTTACATGTTTCTGTCTCAGCTTCTAAACCTTTTGGGGCACAGACCCCCTTGGGCAGTCTGGTGAAGCCTCGGGGGTCCCTCTCAGAATAATGGTTAAATAAAACATGCACGATTACAGAGGAAACCACTCATATTGAAATAACATTAAAGTATTAATAAAAAATTTTATGCTACAGTGATGTACGTGCTTCTCTGTCAACATCAAATAACACAACACAGCGGCAGGTTCTGTAATTACAGTAATTTTGAAGTAGTGATGAACAAACAGCTTTTCAGGATATCTGCAACCAATGTAATGTGATATGAAGACACCTGTGATTTCTAGTGGTGAAAGTCACAGGTACTCCTGCTACTCCTGTGGGTTGTTTTTCTCCCTTGCCTAGATTCATGATTGAGGGAAATGCTAAATATCATTTACATATGAGTAAAGATGAAAATTCATATTTTATTTTCATCCAACTTTGTGAAACCCTGGCTTCCACCCCTGGATGCTGTGGAGGATGAGGAAACAGGTGAAGGGTCAGTATTCTACCAGTTCCGGTTCCTGGCGTACTCTATGCCCTCATCTCCCATCACCACCCCTCTGCCTACCACACTCTGGCCACACCGGCCACTCAACCACTTGCTCTTCAAACACGATGAACTTTAGTCTTCCTCAGGCACCTGCTTTTGCTTATCTACCTGGAATGCTCTGCCCTTGGATCACTGCATGGTGTTTCTTTCCTGTTTTCTCTATCTCAGCTCAAATATCACCTCCTCTGAGAGGGCTGCCCTGACCAACCCCATTTAAAGTAGCCACCTGCCCGTGCCGCCCTGCTGTATTTTCCTCATCGTAGACGTCACTATATGAAGTAGTCGTGTTCATTTATATGTTCTTGTGTTTACTTTCTGTTTCCCTGCCTTAGAAAACAAGCTCCATGGGAGCAGGAACCTCATCCACACGTTCAGTGCCACATCATCAGTATCCAGAATAGTGTTTGGGACAAAACAGGAGTCTGATACATCCTGGCTAAAGGAAAGAAAAATTACTGAGGATTCCAGTAATGTTACTTCTCTCATCCTTCATTCAGGGTTTTAGGCACTGTGGGATACAAAGAGATGAAAGACCAACTCCAGCCCCCAAGTAGTTAGCCTAATGGAGGTGGGAGGTGGACCTGTGGAAGGCTGGAGTGAGTTCCAGGTGAGGCTCTCTCACTTTGCTGTGTGACCATGGACAAACCCCTTCTAGGGCCTCAGCTCCCCTGGTGCCAGACGAATGGTTTGGACAAATTTAACTCCCTGGTCTCATGGGATCTACAGTGTATGATCATTTAAGATCTAACAGTGCGGGCTTCCCTGGTGGTGCAGTGGTTGAAAGTCCGCCTGCTGATGCAGGGGACGCGGGTTCGTGCCCTGGTCCGGGAAGATCCCACATGCCACGGAGCGGCTGGGCCCGTGAGCCATGGCCGCTGGGCCTGCACGTCCGGAGCCTGTGCTCCGCAACGGGAGAGGCCACAACAGTGAGAAGCCCGCGTACCACAAAAAAAAAAAAAAAAAAAAAAAAAAGCTAACAGTG
Organism: Mesoplodon mirus; assembly: GCF_964341445.2. Classification (NCBI taxonomy): domain Eukaryota; kingdom Metazoa; phylum Chordata; class Mammalia; order Artiodactyla; family Ziphiidae; genus Mesoplodon; species Mesoplodon mirus. The sequence continues at coordinate 35,862,110 of NC_138984.1, forward strand.
CAAGGGAGCATATATGGCAAGGGAGGGGTTGTGACCCTAAGCGGAGAAAATTCAGAGGAGGACAAGACTTGGAAGGGCTCTGAAGTACACTCAGCCTCCAACGAATAATGAGGAGGGGTGATTTTCAGAGTCATGAACCCTCAGTGTTGAAAGAAACTGTAAAGGCTACCCAGCACGACCACTAGGGAATGCTTTGGATAGCTCTACGAGGCTGTTTTTGGAGATGTAGCATAATGCCCCCGCTCTTAGATGGAACCCAGCATGGTGGTTAAGAGTATGAGCTGCAGAATAGCACGGCTGGGTTCAAATCCCAGCTCTGTTGCTTCCTAGCTGTGTGACCTCAGGCAAAGTACTTACCTTCTCTGTGTCTCAATTCCACCCTCTGTAAAATGAAAATAACTACATGGCGTTATAGTCAAGACTAAATGAGAAAATGAATATAATATGCATAACACCCATTTAGTAAATGCTACTTATGATTCTGTGGAATGGCTTTCTCATGTGTCAAGCTTACTATGTATTCTCCCAAACCATTTTTCCCTTCTTCCATTATAATTGAGTTTTTACTAGCTAGAGACTACATTATCCAGTTTGGAGTATCTGCAAGCCAATATTTAACTATATCTTACCTTTTCCTTGACATTCACATGAGTATTGAGTTCAGCCATCTTGCTTCTAGTGGAATAAGCCCTACCAAGAAGGGGGAAAAAAAAATGATTAACTTTAAAGTTTTAAAATTGATTTCTCAATGTGTTATTTTTATGCTCTCTTCCAATATAGTAAACAATTTCATTCAGCCATAATCATAAATACCAATTTAGAATATAAAAATACTTTCAAGCTAAGCACTTGTCTTAGATATGCTCTAAAAGCATGTTATGATAACTCCAGATGACAATGTAAAATATTTTATTCATACTGTACCAACATGGAAAATGACAAACACAGATGGGTATGGACCTAAACTTTGTTTCTTATTATGTAAAAGAACGGTGGTCAAAAACGGTGAGAGGAAGAAAGTGTACCTATTTTAACTAAGCATTGTCATCACAACCTTTACTGTTCCAATGTTTTTATTAGTCTCTAGTCAATATAGCAAACATTGATTGAGTCTTTCCTGCATGTATGTAACTACACCAAAACACTCCAGGAAGAAACAAGAGAAAGGTTCCAGATTAAAACATAAGAAACACATAATAGTTTTTAAACTTGCATTTTCACTTATCAATATATGCACATTCTTCCAGATCAACACATATATACCTGTATCATATTTTTAATGACCATAAATTCATGATCTGTAGTCTCAAATGTACTCTTAAAACTGCCCATAACCCTTCTGTTTTCCTACATTCTTTAGGTTTTCGGCCTTTGGCGTCCAATCTTCTTTGAAAAGTTGCCCACTATGAGAAGATCTGTATTCTTAATATCAAGCTGTTTTTCTTCTTCTCATCCGGTCTAAATCTTTTACCATTATTATAGAAGCTACATCTTAAGTCTTTAGTAGTTTCAATCTCTTTTTGAAATAGGGCATAACTGACTTACAATGGGCAAAGAGATTGGTTCAGAAGTTAGCAGCTAGACAGGCCAAGATATCAGTATATTACCTATTTGCATGTTTAATGCTTTTTGTCAATCAAGAACCACTGAAACTCTTTCTTATATCCTTTTTGACTTTGGCTACAAAGAGTGTATCTAGAATTGGTAACATTTCAGGGATAACTTGCAAAAATTCTCTGATTTCTCCCCACCATTTTCTTTTAAGCCTAGGTCTTAAATAAAGCATAAATTCAGATCCATTACCTTTGTTGATTTAGGATGAAAGCTTGGCAATATGTAATCTTAACTCTATTACCACTCAAATAGGAATCCATATACTACTATCTACTATATTGTTAAATATTAGAAACAGTAAAATTTTATTTTTACAAGTTTCCAAATGACATTGCCACTGATACATGCATTTGGGCACGGTGGCAGGGGAGACCCTGCATACTCAATCTCCAGTAAGACAGCTCCTTCCCATATACTGTGCAAAGAGTGCCCATCCCACTGGATACACCTTCCATTTAAATAACTCTTCCCAATGGTAAATGCTATATCCTCTGCCTTGGCATAAGGGAGAAAGTAAATAATGCTAGCTGGCAAATAATGTCTGAATTTCATTCTCATTATTCTTGCCCCTGAGAGTTACTAGTAAAAGACATTAGGATTATTTTCTGATTATCCATAACAGTGAATACAGATGGTATGTGAAGTATGAGGACAAATAATCAGGTGTTTTTGTCTACAAGCCATAGATGTGAAACCTTTGATCAGTCATCACAATGCCTGCAAGGTAGTCTATAAGCGTGATATCTGAAGACATTTGAATGGTTGATTTCCTTATTCAAATGGAAGTTCTGGCATTATGTAAACATACACTGCATATACATAGATTTTTCTACATGTGATAGTGTATGTATGTATGTGAGAGAATGAGGATGGGGAAGACAGAGAAAGAGACACAGGCTGTGGCTATGGAGTGAGGAAGGCTCAAAGAAGACAGCAGCACTTGCGGCAATTTGTTAGGATGGATCTGAGCCACAATTCCTCTCCTTAGACTGGATTAGCTGCATCTTCTGGACACATCAACTGCTGCCATTATAGATGTGTGAAATCTGATAGAAAAGGGGTTTTGTTTTTGTTTTGCTTTGATGTCTAGGATTTGGGTGTGCAGCATTTTCTAAAGCTGGAGTGTTATAATCTATAGAGAAATCAGGGAGGAATTCCACAGGGGACAGAAAATTCCTGAGATCTGAGTAAGTGGAAGTACTGAGCTAGATTCATAGGAATACATATATTTCCTCGGCAATTCCCTTTCTCATTGCTTCGGCGTCTAAGTCAAGGAAGACTCTTCTTTGGTTGTGATGCCAGCAAGATTGATTACAATATTATTTTTTTTTGTGGAAGGAAAAGGCTGGCTGTGAGAGTAGAATGGGGCTATTACAGGTTCCTCAGATGGGAAGATAAGATAAAAATAATTGGTAGGGAGCTCTTCTTTGTCCATTTTACTCTTTATTCCCCCCCCCCCCCCCCGTGTGCTATCTCTACAGGCAATTCCTTCCAGCTGGATTCCTATGGCCTTTGCACATCAAGGCTTTCCGCTGGCTGGTATATAACAGAGAGATTGGGAAATCAGCTCCAGCTCCAGTTATAGAAACTAAATGAAAGATTTCAATATAAATAGAAAATAAATCTGATTTGCTTTAAGAATTGAGAATTTAAGTGGCTAGATAGTTAAATTGGGTTCTATTGATAAGGACAATCAACGGGGACAAGATTGACCTTCAGTGTCAAAGGCCCTTCCTGAGTGTCCACACCTCAGATTGGCACTAGCCCTTCCAGAATATTCGGAAGCACACCTCTCCCTGGCATGGCATCACATGCCCATGACCTTTCCTCTGACTCCCTCGCCCCTAGGAAAATGAAACTGTGCTGTGCCCCTATTCTTCTGGGATTCTGTTCTCTGCTCTGAACTATATCGGGAAAGCCAGATCCACTTAATCTGAATCTTAACTGTTTAACTTAAATAGTTAAGGAACTTTTCCTCTAAGAAACAATATATTGTCACCTCCTCCTAAATGACAGGCCCAGAGTTCAGCAACTTGAAACTCCATCCCTCAAAGCTGCAGACCCCCTGGGTTAACCCGAGAAGCCTTTGAGGCTGTGAGTAAGTTGACATGTTTGGGGCCAACGGACCTCCTATTTCCTTCTCATCACGCTTGGTCACCATGCTTGATGGTCTATCTCTAACACAGCTTGATCTCGAGAGCTTTTAAGTCCATAAGAAAGGTACAACGATCTCTGACTTCTTGGGGAAGAACCTGGTTTCTAATTCCTATTATCACTACAATTGTTCTTAGAACAGACCAATTACTGGGGCCTAACTATTCAAATCCACACATACATGTCCCATGCATATAAATAATTGGGGCCTAACTATTCAAATCCACACATACATGTCCCATGCATATAAATAATCAATAGAAAATGAAGATAGCCAGAAATACAAGTCCTGATATTGGTGCAACATTTTAACAGCTTAGGTATTGTTTGAAATTTTTTCCCTATAATTACACCTCAGCTTTCAGTAATAACATTACAAACATACATATACATCATCTAAGTTTTACACATATCCTAGAGAAAAATAAAGATCAAGGAAACTGTTGACTGAAATTTTATTTATGAAATCTCAGATTGATCTCTCACCTCAGTTTAGATATATGTTCCATAGTCAAAAACTTGTTAGGAAAGATGTCAATCCCAAAGAAAAGCATTTCACCATTAATCTATCACCAATATATCATCTATACACGTCTCCAGTGTAAAATTAATAATCCACAACTATAGTTACCATCAAACTGAACTTACTTATGCAAAGATCTTAATATGCATTAATGCTAGTCAGAAAATCTATTAGTTTGTAAAAAAAAGACAAATATTCTTTATGAAAAATACACCTGAATAGTGCAAATTCCGGCACATACATTTGTTTCAGTATTTCTAATTAATACAATTCAGAGAAGTTTAATATATACCACAATCTGATCAACTACCAAACTTGGAGTTTAAAAAAGATATGTATATGTTTATATTTCTCACGCAGTCATATAAACTATAAAAAGTTAAAGCAGTATATTGAAATGCCAATTGCTTTCTGATTTACCAATCTCCGTTTTCCCTCCTGTTTCACTATGTAGACAGTAATAAAGTTTCACTTTTGTTTCTCTGAAACCTATTACTGCTCTTGGACTGACTTTCCTGTTCTCAGGTGTCATATCACTTTTCTTGAATGGAATTTGGAGAGCCAGAGGAAATACATAAGAAAAAATTTAAAATAATGATTTTAACAATTTTTTCAAGGTCATTTATGCAAAGTTTTCCCATGATTTATAAAAAACATAAAAATAGAGAATGCCAGTTGGTATGGGGGGGAGGTGGAGGCCAGAAAAAAGAAATTTCCTCGGGTCATTTTCTTGCAAAGTCAGATTTGAATGCGGCTGGTCTGAACCAGAATGTCCTGGGAGCGTAAAATGCATCCTGGATTTCAAAGGCTTGCTACAGAAAAGGAATGTAAACTGTCTCAATAGACTTTTATGTCAGTTGTGTGTTGAAATGATAATATTTGACACGTTGAGTTAAATAAAATATAACATTAAAATTAACTTCACCCATTTCTTTTTACTTTTTTAATGTTACTACTAGAAAATTTTAAAGGGCTTATGTTGCTGACATCATACTTCTACTGGAAACTGCTGTCCTAGAGCAGTGGCTCTTAAAGTGGGATTCCCAGAGAAGCAGCAACAGCAGCATCTGGGAACTTGTTAGAAATGCAAATCCCTGCCCCTCTCCAGAAGGACTGGATCGGAAGCTCTGGGAGGGGGGCACAGCAGTCAGTGCTCTAACCCGCCCTCCAGGGCATCCAGACACACGCAAACCAAACTGTGAGAACCACTGTTTATAGTCTCTGGCCTGGGAATATTAAGAATGGGCCACTTCCTTGATCCCAATCACCACACACAACAGATTCTCCAGATGCCTAGACAGATAAATGGGTGGGGAGCTAGTTTCGTTAGGGAATGGTCTTTTCACCAACATATTAATAATAATAATAATATGAAGCACTTAGATTGTGCCAGGCACTCTGCTAAGTGCTTGACACGTATTTATCCATTTAACCCTCATACCCCCATAAAGTAGAAACTGTGATTATCTTCCTTTCATACACGTGAAAGCTGAGGCACAGAGAATCAGTAACCCACCCAGGGTCCCACGGTAAGTGGCAGGGCCAGGACTCAACCCCAGGCAGTCTGAAGCTCTGGAGCCCAGAGCCATTGTGCTGATAGCACCTCAAAAGCATCATAAACAAGTCATGGGGCTCATTGTATAAGAACTGCAGTGAGAACTCTGCAAGGAGAATAAAAGCGGTCCCGGGCGCTGCCTTCTCCAGCCGGTCAGGCATGTGACGTATGCTTTGTACATTCGCAGGGCACACAGACTGCAGAGCAAAGCACTAAAGTCTCACAGGAATGGGAGGGAATGTACCTATTATAAAGAGATGGCTGTTTTCCTGTGGCTTCTACCTCAGATGAGAATGTTAGAAGCTTCACTTAGTGGGCCCTTGACCAACAAGCTGCTTTCCTGGTTCTACAGCGTTGCCCAGAGGCTCCATGACATTCCAGGGTCTAATGTTTAACTACTCCACCTTTCTAAGTTAAAGTAATTAAAGTGCCTCTGTATTTGATTTTGGTACAGCCTAGACAGTGTTTTGATCACATAGATCCTGAGACATTTTCTCATGGCTGCCTCAGAGAGGAAGAATCGGGACTGATCTTGTGGGGAGGAAGTCGATTATGCGATGTGATTGGAGAAGCAGCAAAAAGCCTCTCCGTCAAAACAGAGCGTCCCACAGTCTCCCAGAGAGCCAGCTCCTCACCTGGGGAAACTTCTTAAGAGATGTCTACATTTTTACTCAGCTTATGGGTTACCACCACCTCTGGAAGCAGGTGCAATTTCACACATTCATTTATTTCATTCTCTACTGCCATCATTTGGCCCTTAGCAGACAGTGGTGCTCTGAGAGAATGGGAAACAGGACAGGGAAATGTTGACAGACAGCTTGGGGAAGCCTGCACATCTGTCTATGTGGGCCACCATTTGCCCTGATGGAACATCTGAGTAAAGGTTCTAGATTGTCAGAGTAGAGCATGAGGGCCTCAGGCACTCAGTTGCAGAAAAAGAGATTGGAGTTGTAGGGAAGAAAAACAAGTTTCCCTCTACCCTTTGAGTTCTTAGCTGGGACCCCTGTAATAAAAGATGAATACGTGAAAAACAAACAGACATTTATTAACATGTATATCTCACATACACATGGGAGATACTCAGGGAAAAATGAAGAACGCCCCCGAGGTGGCCTAGAATTCAGGATTAAATACCATCTTAACAGGACAAGCAGAGGGGAGAGTAAATGACTTTTAGGAAAGATGAATGAGCCCTTAGAAGACCAGATGGAGGTATGGTAGCTTGTGACAAGGTCTGCTGAGTGTGGTGTCCATTCTCTAGTCTCCCCTCCTGTGATGAAAGTCAACATCCTCCCTGGCTGGTGAAACTCCCGGGGAGGGAATTTATGACAACTGAGCTCCTTTTGGACGATCTGTCTTTAAGAAGAAAAGGGGAGTCCAGAGAAAGCCTCTTCCTGCATTTGCTGGGGTTTTTTTTCTTTTTTTTTTTTCCTTTGCGGTACGCGGGCCTCTCACTGTTGTGGCCCCTCCCGTTGCGGAGCACAGGCTCCGGACGCGCAGGCTCAGCGGCCATGGCTCACGGGCCCAGCCGCTCCGCGGCATGTGGGACCCTCCCGGACCGGGGCACGAACCCGTGTCCCCTGCATCGGCAGGCGGACTCTCAACCACTGCGCCACCAGGGAAGCCCGCATTTGCTGTTTTTCAAGGGCCCACACCTCACAATCATCAATACGCCAAAGCGGCATATTTGGGGTACCATGTCCTGAACCACCACTGCCGTATTTTGGGGTGGCATCTTCTCTAGCCTTCAGAGCGCAGGACCTCTGTGGTCCTTTTCAGCTCTCAGGTATTCAAGTCTGTAAGGGCCCTGGGGGTGATGCAAGCACTTAGTAGCCAGGGTAGCTGAAAGCTGAAAATTCACCTTAAAAAAAAAAAAAAAAAAAAGACGTGGGTGCTGTCTCCCATGTACTAGGCTATTTCTCTGTAAAGATCACCTTTAAACTGGTCAAGGACTAACTGTCCAGTCCCCTAAGCACAGTCAAGGGCACTTACATGCCAGCTGGAGAGGAAAACAGTGCTCCCTCTATAAAACTGGGACTTTGCCTAAATGTATCAATAACATCATATAGGTTTTCTGTTGCTTAACTCTTCCATTGCCTAATCTTCCCTCTCTTCCATTTTGTGTCCTCTTCCCTTTCACTCCTACCTTAGCTGTTCCTTATCTGGTCTTGTAATTACTGAGGTCTCTCATAATCTAAGTACTTTAGCTCTTTTTTCTGTGGTTTAATTCCCACAGTTTAATAAAGGTTCTTGTGCAGTGCCTTGCTCCTCGGAGGAAAGTTGCTTTAATTATTGGGAATGGTGTATGTGTATGACTGATTCACTTTGTTATAAAGCAGAAACTAATAAAAAAAATTATTGGGAATGAAGGCACATAAACAATGAAACAGAGAATAGTGACTGAAATATGAATTTCACATGAAGACTCTTACCGAAACTTTTTTGTTTAATTTGAAGGGGGAAAAAAAATCTCAAGGTTGCATTTTTATTCAAAGACACTTCAGTGTTCTAAATCCACTGTTAGAACAACTTCACTGAAAAGCATTTTAAGGGCAAATGTCAGGAAAAAAAATTTCACTTTTAAAAGCCCTGTCTCTGCCCCTTTTGAAAAGCAGGGTTAGCCTTTGGTTTAGAAATGTCACTGCCTACTAAGTTCTTTGTGGAGGGAAGAAAGAAAATTGAATGTTTTCTTTAAACAGGTCATTAACAGTCAATACTTACTCGAAAAATCCTGCTTCCAGAGGCAGATAAAAGCTTCCAATCACTTAGGATATCACTTGAGCACATCTAGGGCAAGATGTGCTGATGCCAAGTTTCAGACCTTTATGAAAGAATGTCTTGACTCAACAGCCCCGAGTGCTTGCGTAGGAAGCGGAGTCATCGGGACTGTGCGCCCTTGGACGTGCTGCACACACAGAGCCCCCGGGAAGAGCACAACGCACACTTTACGGCAGGCCCGGCTTTGCATTTTCCATTTTAGTACCGGCACACGCGTATGAATGAAGATTAACCATTTTTGCATAAAGTGCCAAACCACCTCCCCAAGGCAGCAGAATGCAAATGGGCGGAAAAGAGCAAAGGACAGCTAAAATAAACGTGCAGATCTCAGGCACCGCCAGCACAGGGGGAGGGCGCACAGGGGGAGGGCGCACGGCAGGCTCTATTAGCATTCATCTGCGGCCTGATTTCTCTATTTAATTTGAAATTATTTCATTGCATAGGTCTCTGACAGCTCGAGAATATAAATAAATGCCTTTTTCTAAAAGTGACCCGATGCTGGCTCCTGGAAGGCTCTGCTTCTCATTGCTGGGCTTTCAAGCAAACATGTGTTTCCATAGAGATGTGGGTGACCCGGGGCCCGATGCAAGTACCCACTTGTATCAGCAATTCAATTATGCTCAGTTCTTTTAAGATGCGATGATGTCAGCTCAAGTCTTTAAAACAGGCCTATCCTCAGAGACGCCTCGGGAAAGGTGAAGTGGCCAGCGTTACAAGGCTCGGAGGAATAAATTCCACTCTCTCCAAGCACGCCATAATAGGCTCTCTCCCCACAGATCGCACCGCCTTGCCCACCATCCCCTACTGCCCGCCTGCAGAACAAATCTCAAACTCCAGAGGGGTTTAGACAAAAGACTAAGCACAGTTCTCCTTCACACCTCTGAGCACCAAACTCACGCCAACTCCCCAAATGTTGAAAAGGAAATACCATGCCTTCTCTTTCTTTTTTTTCCTTTCCCCCAGCTCTTCAACCAGCTATGGCAATTCCTACACAAAGGGCAATGATTTTTATTAGTATGTGACAAACATTTACTAAACACCTACAATGTGCCGGGCTCTAAGGGGAATGCTGGCAATGGTTATAAAATACCACTTATGCAACTCTTGCTGTATACCTGGCACCTTCCACGTATGAACGCATTTAATTCTCATAAAGACCCATATGGAGTATGTCAGCCCTCATTTTATAGAAAAAGAAATGCCAGCACAGAGAGGTGAGCTACTCAAGTCACACTGCCAGTAAGTGCCTGAGCTGAGATCTGAACTTGGACCTCCTGACTGCAGCGCTCCTGCCCCCAAAGGAGCTTAAACCCTCTGATGAAGACAGATATACAAGCAAAAACACAGAAAAGAGGAGGTGGGGAAGGAAATCAGCGTGTGAACTCAGGAAATTAGACTAGGAATTCAAGGCTCTGGGCAGAGCAATGCTGGTGCTGTGATCTGCCCAGGTGGCCAGTCTCACCCCAGAGACCGGGCTTCCCAGAGGGTTAGAGGTGGGCTCGCAGTTAGAGGGGGTGGGCTGGAAGTGGAGGCTGCATACTTTTTAAAAGATTTTACAGAAAATTTTGAAGGAAAACACTGATATTCATCTCCAAAGAAAACATGAACTGTGGTTCTGCACTATAGCTCTGGCCTGGCAAAGAGAAACCCTGACAAAACCTGGCAAACAAAAGCTCTACGTTCACAGCCAACTCTGGGCAAGCGCGCTCATCTGTCATGGAATAAACACCTGGTAAAGGAAGCCACGGTCTCTCCTGAGGATATTCTGGTTTCAAAAACCCCTGTTCTAAGGTACTCACAATATCCCTGGTTCATTAAGTCAGAACCCTCCTAGTAAACATTTAATGGTTTTCTCAAAGTAGCAGAGCAAGTCAGGTCCCTCCTACTTCCTTGAAACGTCCGTCACTGGCACTGGCTGAATCAAAACAGTCTGTGATGTTCTAACTTACAGGCACTGGCGTTTGCTGGGAGAGCAGTGCTAGGGAACTGAGGCAGAAGAGAACTACAGGCAGCCAGCCCCTCTCACGCCTCCTCCCCCGACCCAGCACTACTGCTCCTAAGCCGTTCCAACAAAATCCATCTCGACTCACTTGGTAAGGTGTCCTGGTGTTCCACATCAGGGCTTCCAGCGCACGGCTTGCCTGCCTTTTCTCGATAGACAGATAGACAGATGGCCTGTCCCTGAACTGGCCACCTTTATCAACTTGCTTTTACTGCGTCAAGTTATCTCAACAGCGAGGCAGGTGGAGTCAGAGACTGGGGTAGGTAGCAGGATCCTGGGGATGGCTGAGGCCACCTGAGGCTCAGAGGGACTCACCTACTTCGAAAAGACTTGTTTCCTTTTTGTAAAGCTGCCCCGTGCTTTTGCCTTCAGGCCCCTGGTAGCGAATGCCCAGTTCGTCGTTCTTCTCCTCTTGGGAATCGCAGAGCCGTCAGACTGCACTTGCGAACTTTACACGGACCGCCCCGGAGGCTAAGAGACAGTATGGGCTGGGACCGCAGTCATCGTTCCAAAGGTCAGTTCCTGAGAGTGGGAGTCAGCCAAGGGCTTCTAATCGTCCAGTGCAATGAATTAGCAAACATCCCTAGCACTGCACCCTGAGCCTTCCTCTCTCCCCTCCCCATTCTAAAACCTGTTCCTGGTTCTAGACCTAACCAGAGGCATCTGCATCTGCTGGCTAATTTTACACTAAATGAATAATGTACTACTGTGTCCAGGGGTATATACAGTTTATTAGGGGTCATGCCCTCACCCAAAGGAAGGAAGTTTTCATGGTGAATTTCACCAGGGAAAAGCTAGTGTGAGGAGCGCGGGAGTGGGGATAACCATTGGGGGAGCAGAATGGAGAAGGCCTGTCAGGCCTGCGCGCCACCTACAGGCACCTCAGTCCTATCTATGTTTGTTTGCTGGTTTGACACTTAAAAAAAATTAACTCGTAAATTCAACATGTTCTTAGAAAGGCACTGTTTCTCTTTAGGGTCAGGCCCTCTCACCCACCATCTTGCTCACCGTCCACAGGCAGTCAGCCCGGGAGCCCCTAGAGCCAGCCCTGTGGCAGAGACATCTACATTAATTACTGTGCCTCTGTCACCACCACACAGGATCTTGGGCCCCCAAATGATCGCAAACAGGAAACACTGCCCATTTCTGCTATTCAGATTCTTCCTTATCCTCTTATGATCGAAAATAAGTAATTACAATTTGCCAAGTTTGAATCTCAACTTTGCCTCTTACTGGTTTTGGGATTTGAGCAAGTTATTCAACCTCTCTACATCTTCACTTCCTCACAGGTAAACTGAGAATGATTATAGTAACTACCTCATGGGGTAGTAATTTGGATGAAATGAGTTCATATTTGTAAAGCGATTAAAACAGTGCTTAGCACACATTATGTGCTATAAAATAAATAAAAATAAATAATCTCATTCGATTCCTCCATAGCTTATGTGGTTGCTTTCCCCTCCATCCTCATTTTGCAGGTGAGAAACTAAGGTGGAAGAAGTTATGGTCATGCATCTAGCCAGTGATGGAACTGGCCCTTGAAACACAACCTTCTGACCACAAGTTGCCCTCATCTGGATACACCTTTCCCTCACCATGGACACTGCCACCTTAAGGGAAGCCTAGGGCAATTCTAGAGAGGTGTGGGTAGCAGTCCAAGGCTGAGGCCTGACTGCAGCACTGCTGAGAGAGATAGAGACTTCCAGGGCTCAGTGTCCACAGGGTCATTTGTTTATCATGTTCTTAAATTTTCAGCACAGGCAAAAGTGAATCCAAGACTATAATACCTCTTCCTTGTAGAATGGCTCAGAAACCCATGCCAGGTCACGGTTTCCTGTCTTGTGGCTACCAGATGTGGTCAGTGCTCTAGTGACCAAGTTCACAGCTAAGGTACTTGTCTTTAGAAGACAATAAGCAGTTATAACATGGAAAGAACAAAGTATAATAAAGTCTTAGAGCTAATAACAGAACAGCCTAAAAATGACAAAATCTCCTTTCATACGTGCTGATTTCAGGTAATTGTATCAAGATGGATAAAAGAGAATTAACATGATTTTAATGCCCTTGAATTTATTCTAACGCAATCACAGATAATAAAACTCATTTTGACCATTTTATGATATGGTCAAAATTCTAGAGGTCATATTCACTGCCTTAGTGAATTTTATTTCAATTTTTAACTATAATAAAAAAATAGAAATTTGTCACCTGAAATATATGCTGTTTTGGGGAAATTAATAACTGTTTTTAAAGTGCTTCAAATATATGAGATATTAATAGATTTAATGAATCACAAAAAGAATTTCTTCCTTTTAAAAAGCCTGTCTCTGGGGCCTCCCTGGTGGCGCAGTGGTTGAGAGTCCGCCTGCCGATGCAGGGGATACGGGTTCGTGCCCCGGTCTGGGAGGATCCCATGTGCCGCGGAGCGGCTGGGCCCGTGAGCCATGGCCGCTGGGCCTGCGCATCCGGAGCCTGTGCTCCGCAACGGGAGAGGCCACAGCAGTGAGAGGCCCGCATACCGCAAAAAAAAATAAATAAAAAAAAAAAAAAAAAAAAAAAGCCTGTCTCTGATCAATTCCACTTCTCCTTTCCCTTTTCCAAAGTACCTAGGAGAGTGCCTTTGACCTTTTAAATGTTCAATAAAGACATGTGGAAAAGAGGAGTGAATGTCCTCTCATTTTATTTTTCCTTTCTTGGTTTCAGTGAGTCTTCAATAATTTATCCCCCAGGTTCCAACATCTAGTGCTGGAGTATCACTTTAAATGCCACCATTAAAACCAGCATTGTCAAATGCTGCTCTAGCCACATCGCTTTACACCCCCTCCAATCCACCCCTTCTCCCTCCTCCCCCCATATCTCCAACCCAGTAGTGTTTCAGTCATTCTCAGAGTCAAGGTCGAATCATGAGCGCTGAAGCCCTCTACATCTTCCTGTGTTGGACCCCACGTAGCCCATGTCTTTAACCAGGTAACTTCCCCAACATCTCCTACTTATTTTAGTTCTTAACTCAGAGCCTCGTATTCAGGATAATCAGGTCACTAGGCTAGCCCTCTAGTTCCCCTGCACCAAAGCCTATGCTCTGTCTAAAAGAGATAGGCCGAAAATTTATCCTTTCTGTGGAATACAAGGGGAAAAAGGTGGTTTCCAACCCAATGCTAAACACATTTAACCACTAACCTCACCAATATATACCCTGTAACTCCACCTATAGATAGGGATTTTTATTGCTGTTGACACCCTTATGCACTCTATGGGTTCTTTGTAAACCTTCTCACAACCTGTCTGCTTATCCCTTTAGTTTACAGCAATCAAAGTCCCGCCTGAAAGCATACACCTTGCTCTGAGTCCCAGCCTGACCTATGGCTCAACTCACATTGGGGGAAGTTTGGAAGGTACCAAAGGCTTATGATGGTCTATAAGCCATAGCAATATGTAGTTTAATCTCTTTCAAATCATTTTTCTAAAGATTGAATGGATCGAAACTGGGTTTTGTACAGTAGTTCAAATATTGTACAGGTCTCTCAATTAAATATAATACCATATATTATTTCCCTTTGGAAGACTTTCTGTTAGTCATCCAATCTCCTTTAAAGCAATTTTGAGGTGTAAATGTATTAGGTTTTGATCACTTGTCTGATGAAAAAGATCCATCTCTCACAGCCTTGATTCCATTTATACCCATTCTTGGCAGACCGATAGAGACAAGCAATCAGGGTTGCCTGGTTTTCTACACTAATGTTAAAAATTTCATTACCTAGCTGTAGAACACATCCTTTGAGTGTGCTTTCCATAGGTGGACACTGCATGTGCAGGGGTGTCCCTGTGTGTGTCCCTGTGGGAAATAAGACTCAATGCCTATTCTTGATGTGTGTATATTGTGGGGCATGAGGGATGTCAGAGCCAAGAGAAATAAGAATCTTAAATCATTCTGAAATGACTACAACCATGTTTATAAAAGGGGCTTCTCGATGGGTGAGATGGCTTTAGTTCAGGTGGGTTAATCAGAGAAGGCTTCTAGGAGGAGGTGTTCTTTTGCACTGCATTGAGGCAGTATTGCCAATGATGGGAATGCCATTTCAGGTAAGAGAAAGAGCAAAACTGAAACCTCTCTGGTGGAAACAAGTAAGTCATGCATGAGATCAGAAAGAAAACCCACCTGCATAGTGCACAGAAGTCATTCAACAAATATTTACTGGGAGTCCACTATGTGCCTTGACTACATGCAATGTGTTTAGCTAATTGCAACGCAGTGTAATTTTAAGATCGGCTCCTGAGGGAGATAAGATTAGCAGGCAGTAAGTAATTAGATGACATCAGAAGGCAGTATGTGAAAAGGTGTTCACAATTTGGTTTCAATTATACACGTGTCCTGTTCATAATACAGCTAAGAGTTAACATCCTTCTTTCGTTTTCCTTTTAGCGAATGCGAGAGTTTCTGCTCATCCGAACCCCACACCAACTCCCCATCCCACCACACTGTCATTTTTGGTTACAAGGTTCTGAAACCAGACCCTATTTTCTCCGTTATTCTTGACATGCTGAATCAGACACTGGAGATTTTTTTTTGTTTTTTTAGCTATTTTAATGTAATTCTTTGTCCTTACAGTTTTATAAAAACATAAGCTTTAATCTGACTAATATTAAAGGCCCCAAAACAAATAAAAGCTATGAAGCTGAGTTTCACTTAGCTCTAGGAGAGAAACTCATAAATTACATTAAAGACTTCATATGGTTTTATTTTTTACCTGGAAGATGACCAACAGCTAATACTATGTAATTTACCAAACTCAGTCTTGAAAAAGAGATAACCAGACACTGAAAAGATGTTCCTGTTTTATTAAATGCTTCTTTAAAAACAAGGAAGTCTTAAAGAGGAAAAATGTCTTTGAAAATTAATCTACTTTAAAAAAAAATCTATTTCTGAATGGCTACCAGCCAGACTTAACTTGGTTTCATTTTTCATTTCAAGCTTTCAAACAATATCTGACTAGGCAGAATGAGACCTCTCTAGATACCTCATGGAAGAATGGTGTAAGGACTGAAGAAACACTACAAAGACGACCTAATGGTCACAGTTTTACTTTAATTTTCAAAAAATCCTAAAGCTACGCTGCATGATGGGAAAAAGTAAACTTAGCTATGGCAAAGCATTCCCCTTCTTCAAACCTGTGAATAATCAGCCTCTTGCTTTACAAAGACTTCTCACATCTGAAAACACTGCCATGCCTTTAGTAAGAACTATCCTCTACTGAACACATTCATTCACTCATCCATTCATTCATTCATTCAGTATTCACTTAGCAAACACCTCTGAGCACCTCCTCCGTGCCAGGCACTGGCCTACATGATGGGGCTACAACAGTGAACCAAATGAAACACCCTCGGGCACCACACTTTGATGATTTTATCTCTTTATGTCTACTTCCCTGAGTCCTCAGGATGCTCCTGCAAGGTAGGCATTATTATCGCCATTTTCTAGATGAGGGAACTAGGCGTACAGACGTTAAGGCCAAGACCCCAGAGCCAGTCAACAGCAAGGAGGGGACTCAACCTCTGGGAGTGACTCCCAAGCTTGTGCTTATTCCACTAGTCTGCTGCCATTATTTTGGTTCAATGAAAATAAAGGGAATCGTCTGAAAAGTATTTAGTGGGTTCATTCCAAATTAGAAACCTTAGTATTCCCTAGAATTAGAATAAAAAATGTAAAGCTGACTTGGTTAAAAAAGAAAGTCAAATGGGGTGGAAAATTATCAATGGGAAGAAGAACAACGTTTTTAAATTTTGCTCTAAGATTGAATTTTGTTGATAATCACACTGTACATCGGTCATAATGAGCCTGTATTAAATGAAACTCCCAAGACTTCCTCATTTGATCTATTAGTAGGTCCCATCTCCCCAATCTTTATGTTTGCAGTTGAGTTATTTGGAACTTAAGTGTATGAGTTTATATTTGACTCAAATTAATTTTATCTTTATTCATTTGGCTACTTTTTCCAGTCTATTAGAGTTTCTTTTTTCTTTTTTTGGATACCAAATCTATAACTTTACAATTTTAGCTATACACATCACTTTGGTCATCCACAATTTAATGGATATCATTGATGTAACTTATGCCACTAATTAAACAGTCTGGGCTTGAATGTCAGCTCTGCCACCTAAGAACGGTGTGACCTTGAGGAAGTTACTTCAACCCTCTGTGTTACTCATTTATAAAGTGGAGATAAACATAGCAACTGCATAGGGATTGTTGTAAGGATTAGGTCCCATTTGTTTATTTTTGTTTTTATTTCCATTACTCTAGGAGGTGGATCAAAAAAGATCTTGCTGTGTTTTATGTCAGAGAGTGTTCTTCCTTGATTTATGTCAAAGAGTGTTCTTCCCATGTTTTCCTCTAAGAGTTTTATAGTGTCCGGTCTCACATTTAGGTCTTAAATCCATTTTGAGTTCATTTTTGTGTGTGGTGTTAGGGAGTGTTCTAATTTCATTCTTTTACGTGTAGCTGTCCAGTTTTCCCAGCACCACTTATTGAAGAGACTGTCTTTTCTCCACTGTATATCCTTGCCTCCTTCGTCATAGATTAGTTGACCATAGGTGTGTGGGTTTATCTCTGGGCTTCCTATCCTGTTCCATTGATCTGTATTTCTGTTTTTGTGCCAGTACCATATTGTCTTGATGACTGTAGCTTTATAGTATAGTCTGAAATCAGGGAGTCTGATTCCTTGAGCTCCGTTTTTTTCCCTCAAAATTGCTTTGGCTATTCGGGGTCTTTTGTGTCTCCATACAAATTTTAAGATTTTTTTGTTCTAGTTCTGTAAAAAATGCCACTGGCAATTTGATAGACATTGATTGAATCTGTAGATTATTTTGGGTAGTACAGTCATTTTTACAATATTGATTCTTCCAATCCAAGGATGATGGATGGTGTATCTCTCCATCTGCTTGTGTCATCTTTGATTTCTTTCATCAGTGTCTTATAGTTTTCTGTATACAGGTCTTTTTTCTCCCTAGGTAGGTTTATTCCTAGGAATTTTATTCTTTTTGTTGCAGTGGTGAATGGGATTGTTTCCTTAATTTCTCTTTCAGATCTTTCGTTGTTAGTGTACAGGAATGCAAGAGATTTCTGTGCATTGATTTTGTATCCTGCAACTTTACCAAATTCATTGATTAGCTCTAGTAGTTTTCTGGTGGCATCCTTAGGATTCTCTATGTATAGTATCATGTCATCTGCAAACAGTGACAGTTTTACTTCTTCTTTTCCAATTTGGATTCCTTTTATTTCTTTTTCTTCTCTGATTGCCGTGGCTAGGACTTCCAAAACTATGTTGAGTAACAGTGGCGAGAGTGCACATACTTGTCTTGTTCCTGATCTTAGAGGAAATGCTTTCAGTTTTTCACCATTGAGAATGATGTTTGCTGTGGGTCTGTCGTATATGGCATTTATTATGTTGAGGTAGCTTCCCTCTATGCCCACTTTCTGGAGAGTTTTTACCATAAATGAGTGTTGAATTTTGTCAAAAGCTTTTTCTGCATCTATTGAGAGGATCATATGGTTTTTCTTCTTCAATTTGTTGATATGGTGTATCACATTGATTGATTTGCATGTATTGAAGAAACCTTGCATCCCTGGGATCAATCCCACTTGATCATGGTGTATGATCCTTTTAATGTGTTGTTGGATTCTGTTTGCTAGTATTTTGTTGAGGATTTTTGCATCTATATTCATCAGTGATACTGGTCTGTAATTTTCTTTTTTAATAGTATCTTTGTCTGGTTTTGATATTAGGGTGATAGTGGCCTCATACAATGAGTTTGGGAGAGTTCCTTCCTCTGCAATTTTTTGGAAGAGTTTGAGAAGGATGGGTGTTAGCTTATCTCTAAATGTTTCATAGAGTTCACCTGTGAAGCCATCTGGTCCTGGACTTTTGTTTGTTGGAAGATTTTTAATCACAGTTTCAACTTTATTACTTGTGATTGGTCTGTTCATATTTTCTCTTTCTTCCTGGTTCAGTCTTGGAAGGTTATACCTTTATAAGAAATTGTCCATTTCTTCCAGGTTGTCCATTTTATTGTCATAGAGTTGCTTGTAGTAGTCTCTTAGGATGCTTTGTATTTCTGCGGTGTCCGTTGTAAATTCTCCTTTTTCACTTGTAGTTTTATTGATTTGATTCCTCCCCCTCTCTTTCTTGATGAGTCTAGCTAAAGGTTTATCAATTTTTTTCATCTTCTCAAAGATCCAGCTTTGTTTTATTGATCTTTGCTATTGTTTTCTTTGTTTCTATTTCATTTATTTCTTCTCTGATCTTTATGATTTCTTTCCTTCTACTAACTTTGGGTTTTGTTTGTTCTTCTTTCTCTAGTTCCTTGAGGTGTAAGGTTAGATTGTTTATTTGATATTTTTCTTCTTTCTTGAGGTAGGCATGTATTGCTATAAACTTTCCTCTTAGAACTGCTTTTGCTTCATCCCATAGGTTTTGGATCATCGTGTTTTCATTGTCATTTGTCTCTAGGTAGTTTTTGATTTCCTCTTTGATTTCTTCAGTGACCTCTTGGTTATTTAGTAATATATTGTTTAGTCTCCATGTGTTTGTGTTTTTTACATTTTTTTCCCTGTAATTGATTTCTAATCTCAGAGCATTGTGGTTGGAAAAGATGCTTGATATTATTTCAATTTTCTTAAATTTACTGAGGCTTGATTTGTGACCCAAGATGTGATCTATCATGGAGAATGTTCCATGTGCACTTGAGAAGAAAGTATAGGCTGCTGTTTTTGGATGGAATGTCCCATAAATATCAATTAAATCTATCTGGTCTAGTGTGTCATTTAAAGCTTGTGTTTCCTTATAATTTTCTGTCTGGATGATCTGTCCATTGGTGTTAGTGAGGTGTTAAAGTCCCCAAGTATTATTGTGCTACTGTCGATTTCATCTTTTATAGCTGTTAGCGGTTGCCTTATGTATTGAGGTGCTCCTATGTTGGGTGCATATATATTTATAATTGTTATTACTTCTTCTTGGATTGATCCCTTGATCATTATGTAGTGTCTTTCCTTGTCTCTTGTAACATTCTTTATTTTAAAGTCCATTTTATCTGATATGAGTATTGCTACTCCAGCTTTCTTGTGACTTCCATTTGCATGGAATAACTTTTTCCATCCCCTCACTTTCAGTCTGTATGTGTCCCTAGGTCTGAAGTGGGTCTCCTGTAGACAGCATATATATGGGTCTTGTTTTTGTATCCATTCAGCAAGCCTGTGTCTTTTGGTTGGAGCATTTAATCATTCACGTTTAACGTAATTATCTATATGTATGTTCCTATTACCATTTTCTAAATTGTTTTGGGTTTGTTTTTGTAGTTCCTTTTCTTCTCCTGTGTTTCCCACTTAGAGAAGTTCCTTTAGCATTTGCTGTAGAGCTGGTTTGGTGGTGCTGAATTCTCTTAGCTTTTGCTTGTCTGTAAAGCTTTTGATTTCTCCATCGAATATGAATGAGATCCTTGCCAGGTAGAGTAATCTTGGTTGTAGGTTCTTCCCTTTCATCACTTTAAATATGTCGTGCCACTCCCTTCTGGCTTGTAGAGTTTCTGCTGAGAAATCAGCTGTTAACCTTATGGGCATTCCCTCTGTGTTGTTTGTCATTTTTCCCTTGCTGTTTTCAATAATTTTTCTTTGTCTTTAATTTTTGCCAATTTGACTACTATGTGTCTCGGCATGTTTCTCCTTGGGTTTATCCTGCCTGGGACTCTCTGTGCTTCCTAGACTTGGGTGGCTATTTCCTTTCCCATGTTAGGGAAGTTTTCAACTATAATCTCTTCAAATATTTTCTTGGGTCCTTTCTCTCTTCTCCTCTGGGACCCCTATAATGCGAATATTGTTGTGTTTAATGTTGTCGCAGAGGTCTCTTAAGCTATCTTCATTTCTTTTCATTCTTTTTTCTTTATTCTGTTCTGTGGCAGTGAATTCCACCATTCTGTCTTCCAGGTCACTTATCCATTCTCCTGCCTCAGTTATTCTGCTATTGATTCCTTCTAGTGTATTTTTCATTTCAGTTATTGCTCATCTCTGTTTGTTTGTTCCTTAATTCTTCTCGGTGTTTGTTCTTTAATTCTTCTAGGTCTTTGTTAAACATTTCTTGCATCTTCTTGATCTTTGCCTCCATTCTTTTTCTGAGGTCCTGGATCATCTTCAGTATCATTATTCTGAATTCTTTTTCTGGAAGGTTGCCTATATCCACTTTATTTAGTTGTTCTTCTGGGGTTTTGTCTTGTTCCTTCATCTGGGACAAAGTCCTCTGCCTTTTCATTTTGTCTATCTTTCTGTGAATGTGGTTTTCCTTCCACAGGCTGCAGACCTGTAGTTCTTCTTGCTGGTGGATGAGGCTATCTAAGAGGCTGTGCAGCTTCCTTGCTGTAAGGATTAAATAAACGGATACACATAGAGTAATAGAAAAGTGTTTGACACTTAAGAGTTCAAAAGATGTCACTTATTTGTATTACCTCTAACAGATTAATCATCATTCACATTACTGATACAGAGAGATCTAGAGAAAAACAGAAGTAGATGTCTATAGATCACCCCTGCAATCACATGGGCCCATTCTTTAGCACTCCTTGGGTTTGGTTATGCAAACCTAGCTGTGAATCCACTTGACTATTCTGTCATTCAGTTCATATTTCTCCATTAAATCCTAATAGGATCATAAGATATTGTGAAAACTGCCTTGATGAAATTCATACATACTGAATCTACCACATTTTCTTCATCCTGCATTCTAGTTACTCTACTGAAGAGGAAAATCATTTAGTCCTGCTTGACTTCCTTTTGGTGCCTAATGATTACCTCTTTCTTTTCTGAGTGTTCTCAAAAAGTTTCAGAATAAATTTTAGAATTTTGCTGGGATTTTATATTTTCTCTTTTTGTCAATCTCCAGGCTTTTGGGGACTTTTCCATTCGCTGAAATGTCTCCAGTGTGGCTGGCTGGAGTGGGACAGTCACAGGCATGAGTGTTCTCAGGCTTGTGGATACAGTCTGGGCCAGGAGACCCCAATCCATGCCAAACAGCTAAGGATCTAGTGTTATGCTGCTGCGTGCCTCAATTCCCTCTTGTTCACATTTTGTTCTACCCTACCAGGTGGGAAATCATGATCCTCAATTAAAAGGCAAAAATAGGAAGAGATGAATAGGCTTTTGTTTTTCTCATCAGAGGTCCTGTCACTTTCTTGTTCTTTTTTCTACAAAAGTAAAACAAAAAGTCTACAATAAAAATAATATTCTAGTCTTGACAGAAATTATACCTATGTCATTAGCAAAAATGGGTACAATACTGAACATCACAAGCATTCCAGTTTTCTATGTCTGGCTTATTTTGTCACCATCATTTTCTGTAGAATTGTTCCTTGCCAGCTTTTTAAGTCTCTTTTGTTGTTTTTAGAATTTTTTACATACTTCAGCTCACTCTGGACTTTAGGCTTCCTGACACTATTCTAATGGGATTATCTCTCTCTTTGGTATTCTCAGTTATTTGCCTCTCCTTGTGTTCTTCTTGAAATGGTCTTTTATATTTTGAGTTAATTTAAACACGCCCTTTGCAGCCACAGCCATTTCTTTTCCTCATTATTTAGAACTTTCAAACCTTTAATTCGAATCGTTCAAAAAACTGAATTGTTAGACTTGGAACGTGTGTGTGGGTGTATACATTATCTTTGATAATTTGGGAAAGTATTCATGATTATATTATCAGAATTTCATCACTATTTATTGCTTAATTCATTATATATATAATGAATTGTGGGTGTGTATGTATACATAATTTATTGGGCATATATAAGCTATGTGTCAGGGACTGTCCTATTTGCTGGGATACAAAGATAAACATGATAGATGCAGCCCCGCTGTCTTGAAGCTTAAAGCTTCAGAGTAAATAGAGATGAGCGCAGGGGAATTATGACCCAGCATGATACTGGATTTGAGAAGAGAGTTTTGAGGAGTCTTGGGAACACATAGAAAGGGCCCTAATTTGAACTTAAGGACTGGGTTTCTCATCTCCTTTGTCATCTCCTCTTTTACGGTCTCAGACTATGGAATCACATCTACTTCTTTGACTATTTGAAATTTCCCTCCTAAAGTCTGCTGTATGTAAGTAACCTGCTCCTTGGTTATCACAAAAGTTAAGAGGACATCACGGCTATAGTCTTCCAAGTGCTTGGCACATAGCAGACATCCAGTAAATATTGGTTGAATAAATGGATACAGATTCCTTCCACTTCTATTTCAGCAAGCAATCTCTTTTTGGTTAAAATTTGATCCCTAAATAGAAGTTGCCTTCATTTTCTTTACCTTTCTAAAAATGAAAATGTCAGGTAAATTGGTATCTGAGATTTGTCTTCATTTAAACATGAATAAGACTTCTAGCGATGCCCAAAGAGCTTAAGTCTCTCCTCACTCCTACTAACTACCTTTGTGTCACTTTTGTATGCTATATCAGAAGTAAATTAGATCAATGCTTCATATGGTTGGGTGGTCTAAGTTCATTTATTCACTCAAAACTACTTATTGAGTGTTTACTATTTACAAAGGACTCTTCTGGGCACTGTATTCCTTCTTTCTTCCTTTTAACTTCTCCAAGTGTGTGTCCTTTCTTGGGTCTTTAGATATGTACCCTTCTGCCTCCCCAAGAATGTCTGGATTTCTGCTCAATGAGAACAACTCATTTTCCTTCTGTTTCTTGCCTGTCAAAAATTATGCCATGGACCAACCTTTAACTGCACATTAGTTAAAATGGGTTTCTCAGTCTTTTGATAATGAAAACCTTTCTTATTTTCCTATAATGCTATTGGAAATATCAAATTAAGGATAGTAATTTAAAAAATCAGAGCTATGAGAGAAAGTACTACATTGTTTACAAAATAGACCCTTACCACCCACCATTAAGAATCACTGACCTTAATGATGGAAATAATTAACATTTTAAAAGAATATGGCCAAATTTACAATATTCAGTTGATTATCAACATAATGAGTAACTTTCAGGATTTGAACTTTAATTTACTTATCCGTATACCCCATGTTTAGCATAAAAATTGGAATTCACTTCCAATACTAGGACATGTAAATATGAGCATTACTTTCTTAATTTCTTTAACCTACTTTTTGCAAAGTAATTTAAGTAGTCTATAATAAAATGTCTATAATAAAATGCAAAAGCTGTCCCAAATAAACCACCACAATTTATCTTCCATATGAAATAAAGATATACTCTTATTTTCTTGAAAAGTATAGATTTTCATCAAGGTTTCTGTACCAAATATTTGAGTCTTTAAATCATTTTTACCAGTTATGATTTGAGCTCAGAGTTAACTTGTCAGTAGAGAAACAACAAATCCATTTGTCTTTGGTGTTTTCTTGATGTGCTGCTAACAGACCATGCTCTGTCCACACAAGGTCATGGCCACCTGACCTGGAAGCAGGCTTTGCTGAGTCAGGAGGTCAAAGATCATCATGGATTGCTAAATAAGCAACAATACATAAAAGTAATGGAGAGAGAGGAAAAGAACCCTAATGGTAATTAGCCTATAACCTAAGCCAAATACAGTTTTGTCCAAAGATAAAAGAAATTCTGCATTGGGCAAGATAACTTTCAGTTAAAAACAGAAAATAAAATCCATTTGTAGTGAGTTTACTTAGAATACTGATGATACTGCTGTTTTAACCCATCAGGTATATCATTTCAAAAATACTGAATTGTGAAAGACTTCGTAGTAAGGTTAAGAGGTAATTTTTGAAAAAAATTCAGTTTATTTTTAAGTCTTGAATTAGTCATAATTACCAGGAAACAGAGCAAATTTTAGGAAAAATTAATTGCACCTATAGAAACTCTTAGTAAATTACTACTTCAGATTATTACATGTAATATATTAACAAAATATCTAAGCATGTTTAATTTAGTAGCAAGAAGTACTTGAGACCTGTTAAGATTCTGATACGTATGATAATAAGCGTTAGGAATGTAGAAGGAAGCAACCTCCAAAATCTGTAATCTCAGATGCAATCTTGTAGTTTGGTGTGGATTCCCTCTTCAGGGATAACCTAGCAGACATCATGTGTGAGCTATTACAATGATTTATATTTCACATTCGTACTCTTACTACTGGCATGTTAGTAGTTCTCTTTTTTCCTTTTATTTTCATATCAAATATTCCACACTGTTAATATATGGTATTATGTCCATTACGAACTCACGTTCACGAATAATCAGCAAAATTTGCAGTTTTTTTCTTATTTGATACCGCTGTTCTCATATAATGGTTTATTTAATTACCTTCAATTGAAATTATTAGTACAGCAGAAGATTTCATTAAGTCCCTCTCTAGGTAAAAACAGATGGACATAAGAACAAAAAAGTAGACATAAACAAAATTTATCATTTTATCACGCTTAAGACGCTCCTTTTGGATGTGCTTAACGGCATAAATGAAGACTATCCGGCAGAAAATAAACCCTTGAGTTAAGGACGTAAATATCAACACAAGTACAGGTATGAATCTATTGACCATTAATGTATATAAGTAGATGAAGTGAAATAATCAATCCACGTTAAAGAAATGAATTCCATGGCAATGCTCCCAACTTATCATTTGCAAGATACGACTGACTGTTGATTTATGTTTTCTGGATGGCTAATGAGTTGCATTAGAATCCCAATATGTTCATGTTTGGAAAGAACTTCATATCATCTCAATGAAATTTCTCTTTTTAAAAATGAGGCAACTGAGGCCCTAAGCATGTAAAGAACTTGTCAAAAGTCTCACACTAGAAAGTGGCAAGGCCAAGACTTCAACATAGGTCTTCCATTCTCTATTCATTCAAGAAAATTTTATTGAGCACTTCCTGTATACATAGGCTTGTGCCAAGTAGTAGGTAGCAGAGTAATAGTGAATGAAATATGGACCCTGGCCTCAGAGAACTGAGTAGATGTGGTCACGCAGATTCTGGTGAGGGTTACCAGACAAATAAACAGGACACAAGTCAACACAAGCTATTACAGAGGAAGTACAAGGTTTTATTAGATCACTTTGACTTGGGGGTACAGGGTGGGAGCAAAGACCGAGATTAGGAGGATCAAGGGAAGCTTCCAGTTGGATGTTAGAGCTAAGCTGACCCCTGAATTAGCCAGATGAATGGGGTACAGTGAAGAGGAAAAAAAGGGGAAGAACATGATCTCAGCAGAGGGACCAAAATACACCAAAGCACAGATGCAAAAAAGATTCAGGGCTGACGGGGGTGTTCAGTATCCTTAACACTGAGTGAAGGGAGGAAAGATGAATCCAAAGAGAGAGAGGCCTGTGACTTAAGTAATGGAGCCTCAACTTTATCCTGAGGGGAGCAAGGAGTCCCTGAAGGGTTACAGCAAGGGAGTGAAATGGCCGGATGCATATTTCAGAAAGAACTCGGGGGCACTGGGGGGATCAGATTGGCGTTAAGGGCAAGAGAAGTCTGTGAGCTCTTGATTTTGGAAAGAGGAAGTCCTGGTCCTTAGAAAGAACAAATGCCCTAATAATAAAAACATAATCTTTCTAGTTGATCCATCATCCATAGAAAAACTCTGTTAGCCTGAGTATATCACTATAGAGTCTGAGCATCTCTGAGCTCACAGAAAAAAAGTCCAATGTATGGACCTCCAAGGCTAAAAACTGGGCTTTGAAACAAGGCCTCAATGGAAAGGTCCTGCCTAGGCAACCAGCTTGCAGCAGCCCCACACAGCAGTCACATCGCTGTCCCAGCCAAACCAGTACAGCTGCCGCCCTCCCTGAGCCCCTGGGGCCTCAGCTGGAATTGGGGGTCATGATATCTATTTATCTATTTCATAGTGATATTGTGAGGATACTCGCCCTTCCTCAGCGGGAAGTGAGAGTAATAATATCTATTTCACAGTGATGCTATGAGGATTAAAAGACAACATATGGGGCTTCCCTGGTGGCGCAGTGGTTGAGAGTCCTCCTGCCGATTCAGGTATCGTGGGTTCGTGCCCCGGTCCGGGAAGATCCCACATGCCACGGAGCAGCTGGGCCCCTGAGCCATGGCCGCTGAGCCTGCGCATCTGGAGCCTGTGCTCCGCAACAGGAGAGGCCACAACAGTGAGAGGCCCGCGTACCACCAAAAAAAAAAAAAAAAAGACAACATATGTAAACACACATAGTTTTAGCACTTTAAGTAGTAGGAATACCATTCCATTGGTTTCTTTTCCTGTGATAACGCAAAAGCTGTTCTCTGTGAAAATAACTGACTCAACAAAGAGAGAAAAACCTGTGGCCTTCACTTCATTTACACCAGGCTCAACCCAACTGACTTAACGAAGCAAGTCAGTGAATGCTACATTGTGAAGATTCTCATTTTCAGAATTTTCTGTCATTAAAAAAAACAAGAATGAACACACACACACACACACACACACACACACACACACACACACACTGTCCTTAAGTTAAAAAAAGAAAACAATGCATCTGAGTTCATTCTTCTCAGCCCAGGCAGGCTCTAACTTGGAGTGCCTCTCAGGAATGGCAGCCCACTTGGGGCTCCCCCTCCCTCACTGGGGTGCTTGGCAGCTGGCCCCTTTCTCCTCTCTGCTATTGCTGGAAATTTCCTTCTCCATACACTCCACCAAGGTTTCAGACAGAGCAGAAGAGGGGAAGAGAATGGGGCGAGAATTTGCTTAGGGGAGGGATCTAAGAGTTGGTGGTACCTGGAAGGCACTGAAAGAAACATCCCACAGTTGAAATATAAAATAAATACATGATGGTTTTCTGAGGTCAGTCTCCCAGGGCAATAGAAATAAAAGTAAAAATAAACAAATGGGACCTAATCAAACTTACAAGCTTCTGTACAGCAAAGGAAGTCATAAACAAAACAAAAAAATAACCTGTGGACTGGGAGAAAATATTTGAAAATTATGAGACTGACAAGGGCTTAATTTCCAAAATACACAAACAGCTCATACAACTCAATAACAAAAAAATAAACAACCCAATCGAAAAATGGGCAGAAGACCTAAATAGACATTTCTCCAAAGAAGACATACAGATGGCCAATAGGCACATGGAAGGATGCTCATCACTGCTAATTACTAGAGAAATGCAAATCAAAACTGCAACGAGATACCATTCACACTGGTCAGAATGGCCATCATTAAAAAGTCTACAAATAATAAATGTTGGAGAAGGTGTGGAGAAAAGGGCACCCTCTGATACTGTTGGTGGGAACGTAAATTGGTGCAGCCATTATGGAAAACAATATGGAGATTCCTCAAAAACCGAAAAATTGAGTTGCCATATGCTCCAGCAATCCCACTCCTGGGCATATACCCAGACAAAACTATAATTTGAAAAGATAATGCACCCCTATGTTCATAGCAGCACTATTTTCAAAAGCAAAGACTTGGGAACAACCAAAATGTCCACCGACAGATGAATGGATAAAGAAGATGTCATACATATATACAATGGAATATTACTCAGCCATAAAAAAGAATGAAATAATGCCATTTGCAGCAGCACGGATAGAACTAGAGGTTATCCTACTAAGTGAAGTAAGTCAGAAAGAGAAAGACAAATACCACATGATATCACTTACATGTGGAATCTAAAATACGACTCAAGTGAACCTATCTACGAAACAGAAACAGACTCACAGACATAGGGTACAGATTTATGGTTGCTGAGGGGAAGCGGGGTGGAGGAAGGAAGGTTTGGGAGTTTGGGATTAGCAGATGCAAACTAGTGTATATAGGATGGATAAACAACAAGGTCCTACTGTATAGCACAGGGAGCTATATTCAATATGCTGTGATAAACCAAAATGGAAAGGGATATGAAAAAATATATATATATTGGGTTGGCCAAAAAGTTCGTTCGGTTTTTCCATAGGATTGTACAGAAAACCCAAACGAACTTTTTGGCCAACCAAATATATATACATATATAAAAAACTGAGTTACTTTACTGTACAGCAGACATCACCACAACATTGTAAATCAACTATACTTGAATAAAAGTTAAAAACATAAAATAAAATCAATACATGAAGAATCTGAGAAATCTACAAAGTCTCCTTAAAATAACAGGGCCAGTTTGAGGCTTGACTGTTGTCACTGAAATAATCAAAGAAGTCTCTCAGCAACCTCAACATGGGAACGTACACTGAGGGTGCAAACCTTGCCTGTCTGAGTACTGTCAAAGCCAGCATATATCACTATGTTCCCTATGCTAAGTACCACTCACAAATTATTTTATTTAGTGCTTACAACAAACCTGTGACAAAAATCATTCTATTCTTCTCAGTGAACAGGAGAGGAAACTGAGTGTATTCGTTTTCTACTGCAGCTGGAACAAATTAGCACAAACTCAGTGGCTTCAAACAACACACATTTATTATCCTACAGTTCTGTAGCTGCAGAGGAGGATCTGTTTCCCTGCCTTTTCCAGATTCTGTAGTCTCTCCACATTCGAGAGCTCATGTCCCCTCCCTCCATCTTCAAAGCCAGCATGTAGCATCTCTCTGACTATCCCATAGTCACATCTCCCTCACACTCCGACTTCAGCCATAATATCTGATTTTTTTAAGCCCCAAGAACCAATTTTCACCCTCATGAGGGAAATACAGCCCCTGTTGAGAATGCACAATCTATACAAACAGGAATAATAATACTGAAGTAGAACCTATTGTTTATCTTCCACCCAAAGCTCCCCAGTACCCCTTCCTCTGCTGTGTAGCGGCCATGCAGTTTGGGTGGGACCGATTCAAGGCTTAAGCTTTGACCACAGAAATTGGCACAGGGAAGATACACACTAAACACTCAACAAATGAGTTTTTATTATTACTATATTATTATTTCTACAATGAGCGATGAAAATGTTAAGATTTGTATACCGAATACATGATCAGCTGAGAAACACATTTTAAATGCAATTTTTAACATCCCCTGTATACTAAAATTAATCCAATACTTAGGTAGAGCCATATATTTCTTTTTTGTTCCTGGTTAAAATAATGGATGTCCCTGATCTAATTCTGCCTCGGTTTTTATTACTTTTCTTAATAACAAAAGCCAGGGACAAAATCTGATTTTGCTTCTAGCAGTTTAAGTAGGTAAAAATCCGTGTGACTGTCAAAATCCAGGTTGGTCTTGTCAGGTTGAGATGAAAACCAGGGTTACATTTGAAAAAGATGAATGTGGACACTAACAGGAAAAAGCGCCTGGCTAATCAAGTAAGCAAATATGACATGCGAGTCCCAGATGGAATATGTATAGCACTGTAATCAGCAAAGTGTATTTTCACCATTATTTTCCTAGAACATTCTTAAAACAATGCAGATCTTACAATGGGGTGGTAGCAGTAGTACAATTTTTTAAACTTAAAATTTTCATTTACTAGGATTTTAAAAGTTTTATCTTTACCATGACAGGGCTCAAATATACGTTACTGCCCCTTTCAGAGAAGTGTAGCACTTTCTTAGACTAACGGGATGATTTGGATCGAAGGGCGATAGGGCAGCATGGCTTTGGGAGCCTGAAATCACAGTAATGAAGCAATGTGTGATCTGGGTTTTATATTGAACCTATTTAGTCTGGAAACTTCACCTAGATAATCTATTTTAATTCAGTTATACAGTAGTAAAAGACATTTCTGGAATTTAGCTTCAATTTCTTTCCTAGTAGCAGGAGAGGTATGCCTTATTGTTATCCCCAGGCCTGAAATCCACGAGGTTGCAACACCAGGCTTATCCAAGAGTTTGGGCTTCTACTGCAGAGCAAGATTCTTTCCTTCTTTATATCCTTAGGTATCTTCTACGGTGCATTTCCCTAGTTGAGATCATGGTCAAAACACGTTTCTCAGGCTTCCCTGGTGGCGCAGTGGTTGAGAGTCTGCCTGCCAATGCAGGGGACATGGGTTCGTGCCCGTTTCTGGGAAGATCCCACATGCCGCGGAGCAACTGGGCCTGTGAGCCACAATTACTGAGCCTGTGCGTCTGGAGCCTGTGCTCCACAACAAGACAGGTCGCGATAGTGAGAGGCCCGCGCACCGCGATGAAGAGTGGCCCCCGCTTGCCACAACTAGAGAAAGCCCTCGCACAGAAACGAAGACCCAACACAGCCATAAATAAATAAATAAATAAAGCAAACTGTCAACAAGTAAAAATAAAAATAAACACTATTAAAAAAAAAAAGGAGTGCAGATGGACTCAATGACCTCAACAAAGTCCCTTGGCCAGGGACCAGATATGCTTCCAATGCATCCCTCTCTCTCTCGAGAATGACACAAAATTGTTTTCTGCTTATGAACAATGAGAAGCAACAAAGCTTTTGTTTCTCTTTGCTTTGTTTCTCGTGACCACATGCCTTGACCTATGTCTTCCCTTCCACAATGTGCCAGAGACTGCAAAATTTAATAGTAGGAACAGCTTGGGTCGGGGCGGCATGCTGTGCATGGTGGGGAATGGGCGAGTGGAGCTTGGAAAGGAGTTATATGTTGTATCTAGATGAGACTGACAGCCAGACCATTCTTTTCAAAGACACACACACACAC
This sequence comes from Mesoplodon mirus, assembly GCF_964341445.2. NCBI lineage: Eukaryota > Metazoa > Chordata > Mammalia > Artiodactyla > Ziphiidae > Mesoplodon > Mesoplodon mirus. Next base: position 35,893,313 of record NC_138984.1, read on the forward strand.
ACACACACACACAGCACTCTTTTCTGTATAATGAACTCTGGGGCAGGGCCACATAATGGCATATCTTAGGCCTTCAAGTACACAATTCAAAATCTGGTCAACAGGCTTATGTGTTTTGCTTGTTCTTTTGGTAAAAGAGAGGAGTGCTCTTTTTTAGGCAGATACATTTGAAAGAACAGGAAACCTTACTTATTAGGAGATGATACAAGCTGAAGCAACAGTGGCCTATTTATGAGGAGAGACCTCTCTCCACCTGTTCCCTCCTTTCCTTCCCCCAAGAAGGAGTGGCCTCTCTCATAGGCATATTTGAAAGAATAAACTGAGCCTGCCCCACTCCATTCCTCCCCCTCTCCTCTGTTAGGAGCCTCTGGCCTTCTCACCTGCTCTTGGTCACGAAGGAAGCTTTAGGTGCAGCCCCTGGTTGGGGAGGAGGGAGGTAGAAAAGGAGCTATAATTGCCCACCCACTTTACCTGTGACTTGTCTGCTAACCGCAGGGGTGAAATATTAGCAAACAATCCTGGCCCTGATCTAAAGCCACATTTTCCAGTGAGCTTTTTTCAGAAATAAAGCTGACATTTTGATCTTGCCTGATCTCTCTCTCCAACTGCCTGGCACGCTGTAGGGGATGAGTAAACAATTTTTGAACGAGAGGATGAATGGACCTGGGTGGGCCAGTTTGCTGACCTCCTAAAACCCCGATGAAATTGTCCTGAATTTGAGGCTTTATATATTTTTTGACCATTCACTCTATTAGTAAAATGCACCCCAACATATGTATATTATTTATTTGTAAATGTTACACATGTATCTTTGTACTAAATACACTTTATAAAAACACTCTAAAATAGGCATTTTTAGAGATATGAAAAAATGTAAATATAAGTTCCAAGAGATTCTTCCTGCACCATGGGGTTATTTTGAGCACTCCACTCCGTTGCCTTCTGGTCTAGACTTTAAGTACTTAGAAGTTCAGAAGAGAAGGATGTGGAGGTCTGGAGCAGTCCAGACAGACTCAAGCAGTACAGTATGACCCTGTTTCACACAGCCCTGTAGTCCTCACCATGTACTCACTGTAAGGTGATTTTCAATTTGATGGCAGGTGCTCAGTCAGTATGTGTCAAAATGAATGGGGAGGAGATAGTGAGTGGGTGTTTATCAAGCTAGAAGGAGAAAGGGAGGGGTGTCCCAAGTAAGACTTATCTTGGAATGCCTTATTCCAAGAACAGACATCACAGAAATGGGAGAGAGGCTTGAGCACCAGTACACTGTAGAGGAGCAGGAAATAAAGTCAGTTATTAGATGAGAGAGAGAAGAGAGAAGGTAGCAGGTTATCCTGAACGATGAAATCAAGGCAGAGATCATCCGGATCTAAGTGCTGTAGAACAAAATAGGATACTATTGAATGATTTTGAACATCATCATGGTTTCAATGTTTTATGAAGATTACACTGGAATTAGGATGCTATTCGATGGAACAAAATTTGGATTTGGTCTGAGCAGCTCTGAAGAGTCTAGAATGAGAGACCGTGAGAGTCTGACTAGAGGAATGAAGGTCGTAATGGAAAAAAAGTATGAAACTAAAAGTCCATTAGAGGGCTTCCCTGGTGGCGCAGTGGTTGAGGGTCCGCCTGCCGATGCAGGGGACACGGGTTTGTGCCCCGGTCCGGGAAGATCCCACATGCCGCGGAGCGGCTGGGCCCGTGAGCCATGGCCGCTGAGCCTGTGCGTCCGGAGCCTGTGCTCCGCAATGGGAGGGGCCACAACGGTGAGAGGCCTGCGTACCGCAAAAAAAAAAAATAAGTCCATTAGAAGGAATAGGAATCAAGCATTGGTAACCAGTGAGATGTGGAGGAAGAAAGAGAAGAAACCAGATATGCCTAGAGATGATCCCACCCTTATGGAAAATGAATGACCTTAATTGATTTCTTGAAATTTTTCTCTAACCTGAATTGTTGTGGTCTAAGTAATCCCAGTGTGAGTTGATGTTTCTTTGTTCCTATTTAAAAGCTTGGGGCTCACCCTACAACCTCAAAGTAAAATTCTTAAGCACAGAACATGAACTAAATCTTCATGAGTCCAAGGTACCTAGTTTGCTGGAAGATGCAACTTAGAAATGGCACTCTGCCTCAAAAAGAAAGGAAACATCATGTCTGAGTGTATGCAGTTGAGAACTGCTGGCTTTCTGCACTTGGGTGAACAATCTAGTCAAAGACAACACTAGTAATAAGTCCATGACCTTTTCAGCCACATTTTTCCTTTATGTGAATTCCACAGTATTGTAAGCTACAGAGTTTAGCTCTGGAGTACTTTAGCCTGCTGAATAGTAAAAAAGATAGGATAGAGGAGTAGGTCATAACAGTGCTGGAAGAGAAAGAAATCCAAGCATTTTCACCAAATAGCTATAATTCTGTGGACAGGTTATATGACATGCCTATGTCTGTGCAGCTCATTTTTTCGAAACCTGTGTGCTTTATCCCTCAATGACTCATTCTGAAAATGGTCTCCTAAGATGGTAAGAAATGACCAAAAATTACATAAAGCTCACTTTCCAAATAGAGTTCTGCAGAAAATACAGCTGCCATCTGGCCTTCTGGCTAACTTCACTTCTTTCCTTTCAGGCAGATATTATTTAATCCAGACCACATAGTTTGTGCGTCTAGTTGGTTCATGAACATTTCAGAACATGAATCTTTAGCAGGAATGTCTGGCAAGTGACAGAACATTAACTGCTTGACACGAGGGCAGTTTCCTTGTCTCAGTGGTTAAGCAAGTCTCTCCCAGGCTCTGTGTGCTCAGGTGCCTTCAGCTATGAAGCCAAACTGATTACCCTTGTCAGTTCTCAAAGATGATGTCTGCAGTGCACTTTGAGACAGGTACTGCTCCTGTACATATATTGATGCCTTCACATTAACTACAAAGACTTTAAAACCCAGTGCTAGTTCACGGTTAACGTGACGATGGTCTACCTGAATGTAAACGTATCTAAACCAAGTCACCGTACTTGTCATTTCACGCGAAATAGGAATAAAGTTTCCCTATTCTTATTATATAAAATACAACCTGTGCTTTAAAATTTATCCAGGGTGTATTAAAGTATGGAAAAAGTAATTTGGTCTGGGTTGGCTTTTCAAATCCTGTTTAAACGAAGAAAAGAGGCATTTAATAAACTAACTCACATCAGTTACATAGTTGCTTTTTCTCCTTGCCAGGTTTTTAGGCAGAAACTGCTGGTGTCTGTAACTGCCTCCCTGCCTCCAAAGAAAGTGAGAGGGTAAGGGACTCACAGCCTGAAAACTCCTGCCCTGTTCAGATAGGGCAAGTCTTTTCAACACACTCTAGGCTTGGCTTCATTTTTCAGTGGTCTCACTTAAGTAGCAGCGCTAAAGACTGCGGCAGAGCCCAAAGCATAATTCTATAGATTCTGCCAATGAAATCGCCATCAGGAATAGTAGTAATCCATCCCAGTGAGGCAGATTACCAGGGTCAACATAGGTCAAAAAAAACCCAAAAACAAAACCTGGCCATACAATAAAAGTGAATGGAAAAACTTACATCTGTTAAGAATGTTAGAAGATGATATACTATAGTTTTCAAGAAATATTCAGGTAGAACTTTACACAATTCTAATCAAGAACAAGATTCTAGCAAATAATAATTCCATGATCCTTAAGGTTTTATTAGATATTTACCAAGTTTGTTTTCAGATTTTCATTTCCTATTAAATCTAATTGGTAAGTTTATCTTTTATTTGTATAATTCCATTTCCTTCATCATTTCTTATTCAGAGCATGACATCATGGAGTCAGAGAATGGAAACTGTTTCTATACTTTGGGAGGAAAAATAGCAATGTTTGTGATAAACCAATTTTTTTTTCCTCCTTCTAAGCTAAACTCTTAGAATTCTTAACACATGCTTTTTTCTTGGAACCATTTTTACTTCTGGCTTTATGTAAAATGTGAGAATTTTCTATCTCAGGAAGTGGCATTAGTTCATCTCTTATGACGCTCCCATTGTATGTTCACTGCTAGTGAGATAATTTGTTTAGAGCCACCATTATTATTACTATAAATTGACCTGTATAGTGTACTTTTATGCATGTTTATCATTTTCAGTTTCAGAATTGTGTTACTTAGGCCCTGATCAGAAAGGTTATCACATGAAAATATCTAATGAACCTGGCTTTAGGGTATGGAATTCAAATATACTTTGTAGCTACAAATAATACCCATTTACTAAGAGTGGACTGACTTACTATAAGTAATTCAAAACCACAGATGTAAATATACTATCAGTGTTGGAATTAGGCCTGTAAACAGAGATATAATTCATGAGTTTTATTATTTAATCAACCACTACATAGATATTTCTACGTCAAGTTGTAAAATCTTAACACTCAACTTTAAGTGTGTTTTATAGGTACACGCAGTACTCTCTCTCTCTAACGCTTATGAAATGAAACCCCGTCATCTAATTTTCACCCTCCAGGTATAAGGATCTTATAAAATAGCAGAATATCGAGGTAAGAGATGGTTTGAGCTTCTCTGGATTGTTTGCTGATCACCTGCACATGTGTCTGCTTCACTATTTAAAAAGGCAGAGATGTGATCATGTGTGTGTACATACAAAACCCAGACATGTATAGAAATACTCACACACACAAGGGGATATGGAAGGCAAGGAGAACTCAAATCTGAATTTAAATTTGCAGTTTCTAAAGTCCTGCTTGCAGCACCTCAAATATTTCAAGCTCTCTGAGTCCCAGTCTCACCATTTGCAAAGCAGCTGTGAAGAAGAGATGCGTGTGGGGAACCCTTTGTAAACAGTGAGATATAAAACACTAAGCATACGTGAGAGCTGTGTGTTTGTGTGTGTGGCCACTGTAGCTTGACCCAGTTCACACAAACATACAAATGAACGAAGGTTGTTTTCTTCGTTTCTCTCACAGACATCTGGACATTTTTTTTTTTTAAAGGATACTTGTAAGTCCAAATGAATAAAAGTAAATGGTATTTAAAAGACTCCTACCACATTAGAAAAAATATTGGGGTGTCCACCTGGTCCTGCCCAGGAGTTGTCTCTGGGGTCAAGCCCAACTGTGCCCATTGTGTTCAGCTCCTTCTTCCACGTTAGAAACGACAGTTTTTCCAGAGTAGCCAAGCTTTTCCACGGGCAGTTTCCATGGCAGTGCTGAAATGGCTCTGGCATTGAGGGGACGGGAGGGTGGGAGTGGAAGGGCAAAGAGGAGAAATGAAAGGGATCCTGAGAGGGGAGAGGTGGAGGAGGGGCAGCCTTTTATGTCTGCTGGGAACTTGTTTGTCAAGTTCTTGTAAATCAGGGGTTGTACGTATATCCAACCATACTTTACTACAGTTTTTTAAAAAGCCATTCACGGCTGACATTTCCTAAATGTCATGTTTAGCTACAAAACACAACCCTGGCAAGACATCAAAGGTGCTGCCTTTGTTGCTGAAATCTGGTTTCTTCAGTCACAGCAAATAACTAACAAACTTATGGCTATTTTCTCTTAAACACAAAAGCATCTTCTTGTATATACCAAAAAGTGCATTAAAATACATGTACAGACAGTTAAAAGCTATTTGTATTTTCTACAAACTACCCCCCAAGATGGGAAGAAAGGACATTAACAAGAATCCTTGGCACTACTTACAATAGCCAGGACGTGGAAGCAACCTAAGTGTCCACTGACAGGTGAATGGATAAAGATGTGGCACATATATACAATGGAATATTACTCAGCCATAAAAAGGAACGAAATTGGGTCATTTGTAGTGAGGTGGATGGACCTAGAGTCTGTCATACAGAGTGAAGTTAAGTCAGAAAGAGAAAAACAAATACCGTATGCTAACACATATATATGGAATCTAAAAAAAAAAAAAAAAAGGTTCTGAAGAACCTAGGGGCAGGACAGGAATAAAGACACAGACGTAGAGAATGGACTTGAGGGTGCGGGGAGGGGGAAGGCTAAGCTGGGACAAAGTGAGAGAGTGGCATGGACATATATACACTACCAAATGTAAAATAGAAGCTAGTGGGAAGCAACCGCATAGCACAGGGAGATGGGTGCTTTGTGTCCACCTAGAGGGAGGAGATATGGGGATATATGTATATGTATAGCTGATTCACTTTGTTATACAGCAACAACTAACACAACAATGTAAAGCAATTATACTCCAATAAAGATGTTAAAAAAAAAAAGAATCCTTGGCACTAAATAGCCTCCCACTTTGGTGAGGATCTCAGAGGCATGACAGTGAAGCAGGTAAGAGATGGCCACATGCAACTCTACTGGGGCTGGTTAACTGCACCAGCCCTACAGCTCCATTGCCAGCGTCTCGAGCTAAAGCTGAAGTCATCTCATTGCATGAAGGTGAGGGGCGTCAATATCCATTTCTACTGAGAACGAAGAGCCTTCACTAAAATGCACGGTGTTGGCCAATGCATCTTTTCCTCTTTGGGATAAAAGAGGGGGTCTGAGCTAATGATTCACAGTGTTTATAAAATGACAGACGTAGGCAAACACTTATTCACGGTCAGCTAAGCTTCGGTCTGCTCCAACATGCCTTCCTGAAGCGACTCCTCTCAAAAACAAACTCACTTGGCAAATGTTTAACTTCATTAAGTCTGAATGACATCAAGAGGGTACATTTCCAATGGATTCAGACATGCAAAATGTGGATCGGGCATCTTTACCAAAGGCCCATTTTGATATTTGTGGAATGTTCTCAAATGGAGACAAAACTAGAGCGTGGCCAAGAAAAGGTAAAAGCTGTGGTTTCCTACAATAGTGTGGTACATTTCTGTTTTAGACTCTAGCAGTGCTTCCATAAGAGTTGATTACGTGTTTATTTTCTCAAGAACAATGTGTCTGAGTGGCAAACACCTTCGGAATTATTTTTTTAGGGATAAGCTAAACTAAGTCAGATTTCTTTGTGAAAGAAGGGATGCAGTAAGACAAAGGGTGTTGAGATTTAAAGTCTGAAAATTTAGGGTCTGGCAGCTATTGGGGGTGGGGGATGGTGAAGGCCTCTTGGAAGAGGATAAGAAGATCCAGGGACCACAGCCATGTGCTCTGGTTTTCCTCTTTAGGGGCAGTGACTTCTTTTGAAAAATGAGAGGTTTATTTTCCTAACAGGCAGGGAGGAAAAGCTAGGCAGATGTGTGTGGGCTGGTTCTGGCCCTTGATGAGCAGACAGAAATGATGCTGCCTTTATGTCTCACCAAATATATCCATCCAAACATATATGAGGGGCCTCCACTTGAGCTGCACATTCAAGATCCTAAATTTCAATGCAGTGCTGGTGCTGTTTTAGGGAAGTTTACGTGGCCAAATTTCCATTAGCAGAACCGTTCTCAGATGTGGTTAGCAAATTACACGGACATTTCCTCCCCCCCCGCCCCGCCCCCGCTGCTCACTCCTCTAGGTTGAAAAGTCTGAAATCAAGGTATTTTGAAAATGTTTCTGTGATTTGATCAAGGAGGTAGTTGATAGGGGCCAGATGTAATTCTTAGGGCAAAGTGAAGACTATGACCAAACAATCCCCTTCCTTTGAACAAGAATGCTCCCAGCCTTTTGAAGACTGTCCCTGTCATGTACAACATGTAGATGCTCTTGTCAGTGTAGCTCAGGTTTTTGACAGCTAAAAGTGGAATGCGGCTTTGAGCACTCACTAAAAAGCTCCCTGTACAGCTATGTTTGTGTGTCAATGTGGGTGTTCCCCCCCACCCCCGCTTTTTCCGTGTTTTTTTTTCCCTCCTAGAATAGGGGGTTTTGTGCTGTTAATCCGCTTGGAATGTAGCTCTTATCACCACCTAGATGAATTCATTACCCTTTTGCCCTCAATGCTCCCCAGGCCCAGGAGACTTGGGAACAAGAGAGCAATTGTCTCGGGAGCTTCCCCCTGAATTCAGGTATGCTGGCACTGGGTTACCCTGCACCCCGATTTTTCCTATAATCAAAAGGGAAGGGGAGAAATTAATCATGCTTCCCTCTCCAAGGGAGTGGGAGGAAAAGAGCCTTCAGGAACAGAGGCTGAGGCCCCCTGCCATTAAATCCAGCTATTCTAAAGCTAAAGGTTTTTTTTTTAAAAAGGCAGCAGGCTCACAAGAGCATTCTGTAGCTGTATCTGCACAAGGCCAGAGCAACTGATCAATACAGTGGAGGAAAATACTAGTTAAACCTGTTATCTGGGAGGATGTTTAAGAGAGAGAGAGGGAAACATTGCTTGCTTGTCTTTATTTTTCTTAAACTTCTGCTGGTTATACAATGGCATCAAAACCAAAATGTTCTGTACTTTATACAGAGCTTGCAAAACTTATTTTACGTCTTTAACTGTATGTCCTTCTCTATCATCTTTAAATCATGAGTTTTGCTCACACAAGAAAACAAACTCAGAATACAGATGCAGCGTGCACCTCTTAGGGTTGTAAACCATAAGACATTGTAATGTCATCTAGGCAAGAGGTGCAGACACAGGAGTGCATCCGTCTCTGGTTCTTCCTTCAAGCACATAAACATGAAACTGAGATGTACACTGGAACGGGCAATGACCCAAACCAAAAAGGTGGCCAAATAGACTGGAGAAGAGATATGAGCATTCTTAATCCATTAAAAGGCAAAAGAAAGCAACCATTAATTGAACAATACTGAACTAGATCCCCCCTCTTAAAGAACTCTGTCAGAGGGCAGGGATTTCTAACCAAACTCCTCAGATATTTCTAGAATCCAGTACTCCCTGAATAAAGTCCACAGGACCACTTTACACTAAGGTCTACATTCTTTTGTTTTTTTTTTTTTTGAATTCTTACAGCCATTTATTGCGCTTTTTTTTACATCTTTATTGGAGTATAAGTGCTTTACAATGTTCTGTTAGTTTCTGCTGTACAACAAAGTGAATCAGCTATACGTATACATATATCCCCAGATCCCCTCCCTCTTGTGTCTCCCTCCCACCCTCTCTATCCCACCCCTCTAGGTGGTCACAAAGCACAGAGCTGATCTCCCTGTGCTATGCGGCTGCTTCCCACTATCTGTTTTACATTTGGTAGTGTACATATGTCAGTGCCACTCTCTCACTTTGTCCCAGCTTACCCTTCCCCCTCCCCATGTCCTCAAGTCCATTCTATACATCTGCGTCTTTAACCCTGTCCTGTCCCTAGGTTCTTCAGAACCCCCCCCCTTTTTTTTAGATTCCATATATATGTGTTAGCATACGGTATTTGTTTTTCTCTTTCTGACTTAACTTCACTCTGTATGACAGACTCTAGGTCCATCCACCTCACTACAAATAACTCAATTTCGTTTCTTTTATGGCTGAGTAATATTCCGTTGTATATATGTGCCACATCTTCTTTATCCATTCATCTGTCGATGGACACTTAGGTTGCTTCCACGTCCTGGCTATTGTAAATAGTGCTGCAATGAACATTGGGGTGCATGTGCCGTTTTGAATTATGGTTTTCTCAGGGTATATGCCCAGTAGTGGGATTGCTGGGTCATATGGTAGTTCTATTTTTAGATTTTTAAGGAACCTCCATACTGTTCTCCATAGTGGCTGTATCAATTCACATTCCCACCAACAGTGCAGGAGGGTTCCCTTTTCTCCACACCCCCTCCAGCATTGATTGTTTGTAGATTTTTTGATGATGGCCATTCTGAAGGTCTACATTCTTGTTAGCTGTGTTTTCACAAGGCTGAAATGTCTTGTATCAAAATAAAACTCAATTTATAATCCCTCATTACAGGTATGGTGCGGGAGGAGTGAATACAAAACTTTTCATGCCTCCTCCTTCAGTTTAAGGCTATGTAAATCCATCATGGATTCTGAATACAATATTAGAGAATCCCTTTGGTAACAATTATGCATGTCAGAACACCAGGAATAATGGAATACTAACTAAAATACATCAGGTTTTGGATAAAAGTTCTGACAGGCTAATATATTTATTTTTTAATGGAAAATTTTAGTCCCTGGTAAAATAAAATACGTGCCATTCATTTAATTTTCTCAGGATCTTGAAAAGCATCTTGCCTTCACTGTTTTTATTGCAAACACGTTGCTGTAGTCACAAAATCGTCTACCATACATTAAGTTTATTCACTTAACAAACACTTCTTCCTCTGCATTGCAGGTATGTACACAGTCGGAGGAAAGCTTCCCATTGCTGGTTGGTGCATCTAAAAACACAAACACCAAGAGATGTTCTGCACTTCCTCCCAACAAGTGTTCAGCTACAGAAGAAATACACAAACACGCCTCTCCCTCAGCAGTTCTCATTGATTTCCAGCCATTGATTTCATAGTGGCGCATTTCATTTTCAAAACACTTTCATAAACGTGATTGGGAACCATGCTGGGAGATTAACTTTTGGTGATAACACAAAACCTGATAAGATTTGTTTTTCGGAAGGTTCTTGGCAGTGAAGGAACATATGGTGCACTCTTTGCTGAGCATAACTCCTTACACCCGAGAACTGAGATTTCCTTAACTCATTCTCTGTATTGCTGAAGGCCAAAGTCCTCAACACCCCCCCCCCCAAAAATTAACTGTACTCAGTCCTGGTCGGTCACTATCCACTCGGCTTCGGGTCCACATTAAAACCTTGTATTAAGAGAGAAAGAAATAGGGCTTCCCTGGTGGCGCAGTGGTTGAGAGTCTGCCTGCCGATGCAGGGGACACGGGTTCGAGCCCCGGTTTGGGAAGATCCCACATGCCGCGGAGCGGCTGGGCCCGTGAGCCATGGCCGCTGAGCCTGCACATCCGGAGCCTGTGCTCCGCAACGGGAGAGGCCACAACAGTGAGAGGCCCGCGTACCGCTAAAAAAAAAAAAAAAAAAAAAAAGAGAGAGAGAGAGAGAAAGAAATAAACAAGGTATAAGCCTCAAAGGAGACAAAATGGCTGAGACACAACAATTCTGAAAGATAGAAAGCGAACAGAGGAGTGGTACCTGGCTCAGCAGAAGCGAGTGAGAAGAATACAGAGGAGAAGCCAGCTAGTTGGGCCCCAAAGAACCCCCAGGAAGGCTGGAGACCAGACATTACAGAGGACAGTGTGAGGCACCAGGCTGAAAACAAGGGGCTGAGGAGGAAGCCTGGACAGTAACCATGAGGCCTCCAGCCCTGCTCCCATTCAAAGCTGAGGATGGGGGCTACTCTTAGACCCCTAGGCAGCAGTTATGGGTTCCATCAGTGGCAGATTAAGTGGCCACAATAAGAAGATCATTTGGGGAGAGAGTAAGATGGCTTCTAACAAACCAAACTGGCTGAAAGAAATGAATTCCTGTCCTTCAGTGGTTGGATGAGACTAGCAATTAGCAAAAGACCAGAAGGAGAGGTTTTGAGGACACCCAGGAAAGTCTAGGGACTACTGTCATCAGCTCCTTGACCTGGACACCAGGAACCTTGGGTTTAAGATCGTGCCTGTGTCCCTGACTCTTCATGTAGCCTTTGAATTACTTTTCCTTTCCAGGCTGCAGTTCCCTCATGGTAAAATGAAGGGTTAACAGTCCTAGGGTCCTGTTATTCTGAGATGCTCACTCTTCCCAGCAGATCCAAAATGACAGAGTCTCAGGGGTCTCTGACATGGTGCCATGCAGCCCAAGGCTTCACTGACTTCTCGGGGTCCTTGCAGCTCCCACAGCAGGTGTTTGCCATTCCTGGATGTGATGCAATGACATCATCCTTCCAAAAAGGCTGTTTTCAACAAACTTGCATCAGAAGTACAGGACAGGGGCTTCCCTGGTGGCGCAGTGGTTGAGAATCTGCCTGCTAATGCAGGGGACACGGGTTTGAGCCCCAGTCTGGGAGGATCCCACATGCCGCAGAGCAACTAGGCCCGTGAGCCACAACTACTGAGCCTGCGCGTCTGGAGCCTGTGCTCCGCAACAAGAGAGGCCGTGATAGTGAGAGGCCCGTGCACCGCGATGAAGAGTGGCCCCCGCTTGCCACAACTAGAGAAAGCCCTTGCACAGAAACAAAGACCCAACACAGCAAAAATAAATTTTAAAAAAATTAATAAACTCCTACCCCCAACATCTTAAAAAAAAAAAAAAAAGTACAGGACAGGACTCTAAGGCACTTACGATATGCCGGTATCCACTCTCCATTTTTCCATATAACAAAGTAAAAGCATTGTCAGGCGCAGCTAACCCAAACTCAACTGCTTTACTCTCACACTTTTCTTTTTTTCTTAATGAAACTCAGGAGAAAAGAAAAGAGTGAAAAACTCAATACACCTCCCTCTTTTCAAGGGGCAACTCTGAAAACAGAAAAATAGTTAACATTTTTTGAACACTTAGGACAGGTCTGAGGTACTGGGCTAGAAGCTTTACATGTCTTTTCTCACTAGATTCTCAAATACCCCCATTTTACAGATGAGGAAATTGAGGCTCCAAGAGCTTAAGTCATCTACTGGTACACGTGGAGGGGCCAGTGTCAAACCAAGGTCTCTAAACTACAGGGGCCACACTCTTGTTCCTACTGTCTTCAGCCCAGGTAGCCAGTCCCCTGGACACTGCAAGTGAGCATCCTGCACTCCAGCCTCCAGTGTTATTTCCAGTAGCTTCATAGGATTGACATGATTGGCCCTTCTGCTGAAAAGCTAGGAGGCATTCTGAAAAATCAATACTGGCTTCTGCAAGAAGCAGCCTTGCCCAAAGCTAATTGAAAGCCATCTCAACATTTTCAGAACTGTGGCCATAGTCATCTGTCTTGTGGCATACCCTGTCCCATCATGCAGTAAGTCACTTCCAAATCACATCTACATGTTCACTCATACAAAACAGCAGACCATGATATTTTTTGTCATTGCCCAGTAACTCCTCCACCTAAACTCAGAACACTGGTATTATGGTTTACATAATAGGCAGCTTGCTGACATTACTATTTTAAAGTACCACTTTTTCAGGGATTATCACAAGTCATTTTAAATTTCATTTAGCTCTAACTTGTTATGTAACTTTATGTTTAGAGACAATGTCCTCTGCTGCATCAACAAGCTGTGTTGGAAAATACAATTATTTGGGGTCTAAACATTTTTTTGGCAAACTTTGATTCTACCCTTTTAGAAGGCCATAAATAGGATGGTAATGAAAAAGGGAAGTTATATGGCTTTTTGCAAGATGTTAATCTGGAAAACTAAAAGATATATATTTTGATATTTAATCTGGATTTATGGTATGGCCTTGAGACTTCAATTTCATTTACCATAAGTGAACCCAAAGACCAAATCATTATTCAGTGTAACTTTGCAAGCCAAATGATCATCTACCTCATTACTAGAGACTAGAACTCAGAGAGGAAACTGGCAAATTTGGTGGGGTAGATATTTGTGGTTTGGTCATCATCCAGTATCTACTCACTCCCACTTCTCCTGGCCACGAAAGCTCCATTTTGCTACCTCCCGAAAGGGTGGGGAGTGAGGTATATGACCCAGGATGAACCCATCAGCACATCATTCCATATGTCTCAGTTATGGGTTCGACAAAAACCCAAATGGGCACTCAGACCAAAGAGAAGCCAATCCAGGGCTTTGCTTAAGGCTATTAGGAAACTGGACTTTCTTTCTGCTAGGCTTGAATGGAAGAGGATGATGGAACTGAAGCTGCCTCAGCCATCTTGTGAACACGAGCTCAGAGAGGAGAGTACACAGAAGAAATCAGAGGAAGCAAGAGTCAAGAATACACAGCCCAGTCAACCCCTGCCAAAGAGGTTTCCTGAAAGTCCCATCTAACGACCTCTCCACTGGCTACCCCTAACCGCAAGGGAGGCTAGGAAATGCAGCCTTTTGGCTGGGCACGTTATGCCCTTGAATAAAACCAGGGTGTGCTGCTAAGGAAGAAGGAAAGAAAGGGTGTCGAAGAGACAATTGGTAGTCTCCTCCGTGGCCTGTTTCGGTTGGGTTTTCTGTACTCACTATAGAAAACAGAGATCCTATATATGTAAAGGAGTCTACAAATTAGAGATAAAGTAAAAACACACAAGTGTTTGATTTATAAAATCTTTCATTAGGGTAACCTGATTCTCCTTTTATAGTAGATTCATTTGAAATCATTACTCAATCTTAAAATATGGTATCTACAATTAAAAGTGCAGGATCAGCAAGCACGTGCAGCAGCCCAATTTTGCGTATTCAGTGTAGTTACTGAAAAAAAATGTTGCTAAAAATGTTAAATATCCTAATTTCTTCTTAAATTATAGGGATAAATCATACTACATATTTATGAGTTCACTGTCTCAAGGCAGGAATTTTTCTGTTTCAGATTATGCCTTAGAATTCTATAGGTTAGGTTAGAAATGATAACAAATACGGGAATCTTTGAATTGACATTTAGTTCTCAGGCGATAGCTTTAAAAACTAGAGAAGCAGCTGCTATTAAGAATTTTTTTTCACTAGTCACAAAGACACATCATACATTAGAGGATATACAGCATACCAAAATGAGATGCTCTCTGAAATTATTTAGTGTGGCACAAGAAAAGCAAGATAAACAAGAAAACAGCGTTTATTGCACCAAGGGAGATAAGAGACTGAGGACTCATAAGGCTGGATTGTTAACAGACACCCTGCCTTTGGTCTAGAGTCATGCAGGCAACAATAAATGGCCTCTGTAAATCATTTTCATATAATTTCAGAACTGGAAGGAAGCTTGAAAATCACTGAATTCAACCCTCTCGCTCTACAGAGGAGAAAAACTTGGACCTAAAAAAACTCTTTCTACAAGTTCATGGAAGAGCCAGGATCAAAATACAGTTTTCTTTCCTAACTCGTGGCCCAATATCCTTTCCACCAACTTCCATTCAGAAGTTACAGAATTAACAAGTCAACCTGCCAGATGTGCCCTGTCATTTACCTCTATGTTGACTGTGAACTCATTCTGAAATTGTATTTTTACAGGTAGGAGGAACTGATGGTAATACCATGACATCTGCCAAGGGTGATTAATGAGAAAAGTATATGACATCTCGCCTCACTGAGCTAAACCTGGCCCAGGGTGTATGCACATACAGAGGCCTTCCTTGATACCAAAGGAAGAAGCTGAGGGGCTGTAAGGGTTAACAGCTGGCGGGACTTTTATTTTCTAGTGGAGGTTAATTCTCTGTCACTCCTTCCTTCAACTGCTTCCCACCTACTGCTGAAGTTCCCCTGAAACACTGAGCAGTTCCCTGCAATGTGACCCTCACGGTAAGCTCTTCCCAAACATTCAAAACTAGGGTAATCAACAAGTGATGGAAAAACTAGATCATTTGAAGGTCTCTCTCCAAAGCATCAGAAGACAGAACCAAGAAAAATCTTTCAGAGTGGGTTGGTTTGAATGTATTACAAATAATAAGATGAATCCTTCTTATTAATACACTTTCATCACATGGCAGCTTGTAATTATGAGAAATGCAGGAAGTCCCCACTCAGCAGTTTTTCTGAATAAACCAAGAAGGTATAGACCTGGCATTTGGGAGTAGGAAGAAACCCCAGAGATGGTCTAATAAGTTGAGTTCCTTCGTTTTTTTTTTTTTTTTTTCTTTTTGCGGTATGCGGGCCTCTCACTGTTGTGGCCTCTCCCGTTGCGGAGCACAGGCTCCGGATGCGCAGACCCAGCGGCCATGGCTCACGGGCCCAGCCGCTCCGCGGCATATGGGATCCTCCCAGACCGGGGCACGAACCCGTATCCCCTGCATCGGCAGGCGGACTCTCAACCACTGCACCACCAGGGAGGCCCGAGTTCCTTCGTTTTGCAGAGATCAGGAAGAAAGCTAATAATCTCTGCTAAATCAGGGAATTTTATAGGAAAGAGCAGTTACTGTTCTCAAATCACGGCATATTCAGCTGAAGTTTGTTTACAAATATATTCTCCTAAAGAGCATCACATGAGGTCTCTAGAACCCATCATTTTCAGATGGCTTGACTCATATTTTCCTTTTTTCAATTAAAAATAAACTTTGTTGGTTCTTTCTTATTAGAAAAGGCAGTATAGGGAGGGCTTCCTTGGTGGCGCAGTCGTTGAGAGTCCGCCTGCCGATGCAGGGGATACGGGTTCGTGCCCCAGTCCGGGAAGATCCCACATGCCGTGGAGCGGCTGGGCCCGTGAGCCATAGCCGCTGAGCCTGCGCATCCGGAGCCTGTGCTCCGCAACGGGAGAGGCCACAACAGTGAGAGGCCCGCGTACTGCAAAAAAAAAAAAAAAAAAAAAAAAAAACCAGTGTATGTTTAGAGTAGGAAATTAAAAACACACAAAAATGAAGAACATTTGAAATGCTCATGGATCTTACTACCCAGAGAACCACTTTAAAAACCCTTAAATATATTTCCAGGTCATTTTCTAAGGATATATCCATATATTACCAAAATGTGATCATTCTGTGCATACTTGTTTTTTTTAATAATGGGATTTTAACACTTAACAATATATGATGAACACCTTTTTATTATCAATATTGATCTATATCATCTATAGTAGCTGAACAGTATTTCACTATTTGTAACATAATATATTTAACTAATCTGTTATTGTTGTACAGTAAGCAATTTCTTATTTACCCTATTATGGGCAATGGTGTGATTAACACCTTTGTGGCCAAAACCTTTGCACATATCTTTAATTATTTCCTTAGCATAAACTCCTAGAAATAAAACTTCTGTGACAAAACAGTGAACACATTTTAAAAGGTTTTTTAGAAATACATATTGCCTCCACAGATTGAGTCAATAGTTTAATTGACTTGAGTTACATGCATATCAAGTGCTCTGATCAGTTCAGCACTTCATGAAGAGAAACCATATAGGCTTGGGTTGGTGAAGTGTAATAGATGTGCTATTATCTATAATTCTGATGAGTGTTAACTGCAAACACTTTAATCAATTAGATAATTGTTTTTACTAGAAGCTCTCTCTTTATCTACTTCCAGTCATGGCTGACTTATGCACTCCATTTTGACTCTTTCTTTGGAATTTGATGCCTTTTTTCCCCTCCTGTGTAAGTACTCTTTTTACACACTTACCAATATTCTTAAAGAGATTCTAGATGTTTAGTTCCTGGCAACATTCTTGTAGTGCACTGATTACATGCATCAGCTAGAAAATCTGTCTTCCAAGTTATGCTCCCCATTAGATGGCAGAACCAGTTTGCAGTTGGACATTTTAAGGAAATGATAAAAACAACACCTGAAGTTCAGGCAAAATTGACAAGTACCTACAAGACTAAAGAGAGGAGGTAGAACGTGTTGTCAGGCTGCACATTGTACTTCAAATTTTTTATTTATTCATTTTTATTCTACCTGGTTCCAAAAAGGACTGAAAACAGCTTTTCTTTTTAAAAGTATCTTCTAAATTGGACATTTTCACATCACTGAGGCTGCCAACTTCTTTCCTAACATAAGGATATTCTTCTACCATGACTGCTTGCTATATTTGAAAACTGAATGGCAAGGATATTGTTCTTATCCAGAAAAGAGGAAAAAATAACTCATTATGATCATGACTCCTGACTGGAAGACCCTCCAAACAGCATGCCCTAGGTATGAAATGCAAGTCTCATAAGAAACCAGGAAGAACTCCATTTCTAGGACGTATGAGAGCTCCAACAAATCACAAAAATTCAGGCCTTTGGGTATTCACTTCTCCCAAGGGACTGTAAATACACAGATCTCCAGCATCTTGACTTGTGAGACCCAAAAACACATAGGGGGGCCTGAGAGCAGGGAAAGCCAGGCCGGGCATCACGGGGAAGAGGGAAGCTTCCATCTCCCCTGGACCAGCTGCAGGAAACACCCATCTCCTGCTCGGCTTGTCCTTCTGAGTCTCCTCTTTCTGCTTCTTCCCAAGTCCTCCTCTCTTCCAGCACCACCCATCAGACCTCTCGGGGGTCTGGCTCTGGTGTCCTGTCCCACATTTTGAAACATGGGGTTTTTCAGCCCGTGGTCTTTCTATTTTTTTTTAATAAGGAAATGGAGATCCATTTTTTTAAAATAAATTTATTTTGTTTATTTATTTATTTTTGGCTGTGTTGGGTCTTCATTGCTGCATGTGGGCTTTCTCTAGTTGTGGTGAGCGGGGGCTACTCTTCGTTACGGTGCGCGGGCTTCTCATTGCGGTGGCTTCTCTTGTTGCAGAGTATGGGCTCTAGGTGCGGCTTCAGTAGTTGTGGCGTGCAGGCTCAGTAGTGGTGGCGCGTGGGCTTAGTTGCTCCGTTGCATGTGGGATCTTCCCGGACCAGGGCTCAAACCCGTGTCCCCTGCATTGGCAGGCGGATTCTTAACCACTGAGCCACCAGGGAAGTCCCAGCCCATGGTCCTTCTAAATCCTCATCTTTAGACTCGATTTCCACCTCTCTTCCATTGGCCTAAATCTTGCCTGATATCTCCCATTTCAGGGCTGTGTGTTGAGAAGCATGGTCCCAGACCCCATGTTATACACTGAAGGACCCTTCATGACAAGTACTCGGTATGTAGTAAACAGAAGACTTGGAAGAAAATTAATTTTGCGTGATTTAGAAGAAAAGGGAGGGGTGTTAAGTGCTACATTAATGTTAAAGGGGTTAAAGGGAACGAATGTCATTGAACTTACTTGGCATGTTAAAAGTGTTACACTGAGTTTTGCCTATGCTCTAAATACTCCCAGATGCTACCATTTAGGAATAAAAGGATCATTTTCATTGTGAAACCTGGGGTTTTCTGAAATTTCAAAAAAACCCTCAAGACAAACATGCAGTATTTCATCTGAACCAGCAGTATATCCAAGGAGCAAGGACCAGATTCAACAATAAGACCCACCTAACAGAAAATATCTTATCGACAGTTAGCCCAAAATTAACCCGGATGGTTTAGCATTTCACAATCTACAGTGGGCCCTTTCAAATAATCGTTTCATTTGATCCTCCCCACAATTTAGTAAGGTAGGTGTTACTAGTACCACCTCAGAGATGACGAATCAGGCTCCCAGGCGTTACATGATGCACTCAAGGCATTTAGGCAGCTAGTTCAGTAGTTGAGAACGTGGGCACTGAGGCAGACCCCCGAGGTTCAAGTCCAGGCTCTGCCCATGCTAACTGTGTGAACTTGGCAACTAACTTGTTTTCACTATGCCTCAGTGTCTACATCCTAAAACACAGACAAATAACAATACTACCCGCCTCACAAGGCCGCTGTGAGGATTAGCTGAATTAGTACCCTGACGCGGTTACAGAACTAGTCAGTCTGTCTGTGGGTGCCTGCCACACAGTCGCCACTTAAGAAATGTTCACAAGACTCAATTCTCAGAGCTAAGTGTTTTAAGGCCAGATGAGGTATCCTTATCTTTACATTGCTTCTATGATTCATAATTTTATCAGTAGAGAAATTAGCAATTTCTCACCAAAGAAAAAGACATGCTAAAAGGAAACCTTGAACTGGATACAATGACTCAAAAAGGAAGGAAAGGGCAAAAGTTCAAGTGTGGCTTCTTAAAAGAACCCCATTTATTTTTGTTTCCGGAAACATACTGCATACCATTTAAGTATTTTCAGTCATTTTAGAGCACAATGAAAGGTCAGGCTAAGTGGAAGTAATATTTGTATAGCCCATGGTGACTGTCCAGGAGTCTGTTTCCCATGGCCTGGTCCTGGGTGAGGACAATGAAGCACTTCTGGAGCCGCGGAGAAAGGGGCTGTGCCCCACCGCCAGTCCTCCCCCCACCCCTGCGCCCACTCCACGCGAGCTCTCGGGCAAGAGAGGAGAACAAAGATGCAGCTGGCAACGCTGGAGTGCTGGAGAAAAGAGCAATTGCACCCAGGGAAGAGAGAGGGCAGTGGGAAACGGGCAGAGGAATACTACCAGGACACATTTTCTAGTTTCCTGCAGCCATGGGGGCAAAGAAGGAGCAGAGAAGGTGGTGTTGGGAGGACAGAGAGGAACAGAGAGACCGACCGAGACACGGTGATGGCAGAAAAAAACGCAGGTGCCTGGAATAACTACTGAAAAAGGACCAGCCTGCAGAAGATACCAAAGCAGCAGAGTGTCATGGCAGAGAAGTTCTGGAAAAGTAGGCATGTCAGAGGCCCATAAAGGGGGGCCACATAAGGCCAGGAATGAGTGATTTCTCAGTCGTATTCCAGTGTGCAGGAGGGACTGGGAGATGACCACGGTGGGGCTCCTAGCCGTCATCTATAGATTGCAGTTGTGATGCAGGTTGAGGTTCCTTCCTAGAAATCATACCACCTTCTAAAGCATCATGTGAAGTGTGCTTCTCCTGGCACAAGCATGGTCTGGAGGGTTCAAAAGTCAAGTACAGTGTGAAGGAATCCAATTAAGGAACTCAGGGAGTCTCTGACACAAGGGTTACATGTGAAAAAGGAAATCTCCCTTGAAACAGGAACATATTCAGCATTAAAACATGAAGTTATGGACTGTCATTCAGCCCAGAAGTTCTGCATGTCACAGATGTAAAAATAATGATTACATTTGTACAGCACTTTAAAGTTTACAAAGAATTTTTATAAAAGTCTGTCCCACATGGGTGCTTTTCATGCCCCAACATGACATGTTCTTCGTATTATTATGAGTCCCTAAGAATTGGCGTTATGCTACTGCATAAAAATACTTTTTTTAATCTATAAATACTCCTCATAGAATTTTATCTAAAGTACTATACATAATAGGCAAACAGTGGGTTCTAGGTACTGAATCTATTCTAAAATATCTACTACTTTCCCAGAATGACTAATTAAATAAAATTTACATTACCTGAACTAGGTGTAAATATTGCAATACTCTGCACAGACCATTAAACATATTTCATTAAGAGAAGTTTCTATATTTCCAAACCCTCAGATATTCTAAAGGGGTACTATAGGTGAAAGACCCCTCAAGGGTCTTTAAAAACAGCTCTTCATAGCATAAACAGGAAGCCTGCTATAAGGTAATGAAGAATGATTGAATAAAAATGATTGTGGCCTATTTCCACAAAGAAGCATGGAAAAAAGAAAACAAGCTAATATTACTCCCAGTCTGCTGAGTTAAAATGAACTGTTTTGTCATTAGGCAAGTGTCCTATTCACTCTTTGCCCTATATACAATAATAACGTGTTGTTGAGAGTCAAGGGTTCACATTAGCATTTTTTAATTTAGGAAAAAGGGGAAATTGTAAACACTAAAGAAATTTTTCTGGTTGACACAGTTGAGCATGCCTGGAGGGTGATGTGTACTTTGTACCCAAATCTATACTAAATGTTCTATCCTTGAGGGACTTCCATGGTGGCGCAGTGGTTAAGACTCCACCTGCCAATGCAGGGGACATGGGTTTGAGCCCTGGTCCAGGAAGATCCCGCATGCCACGAAACAACTAAGTCCATGCGCTACAACTACTGAGCCTGCGCTCTAGAGCCTGCGAGCCACAACTACTGAGCCCACGTGCCACAACTATTGAAGCCCGTGTGCCTAGAGCCCGTGCTCCGCAACAAGAGAAGCCACCACAATGAAGAGTAGCCCCCGCTCGCCGCAGCTAGAGAAAGCCCGCGCGCAGCAAAGACCCAACACTGCCAAGAAAACAAAAACGTCCTGTCCTTGAGATACAAAGATAATATTTCTGACCCACAGTTAGCAGAGCATTCATTTTGAGGTTCTTTCTCTCAGCTCTGACAATAAATTTGTGCTGATTTACCCTCTTTTGGTCATCTGGTTTCCTACATTACTGACAGCATACATTTGGGAGACAGCTGCCTGGCGCTGCGAGAGAAGTTGCAGCTTGGAGGAAGGAAGTGAAGCAGCGAGCTAACCCTTGGTCTTGGCACTGGGTGCTTGCCAACTGATGTATTAAAAGCAAAATTCTATAAAGTTGAAACTGATACTGTCAGTATGGTAAGAACTCTGCAAACCTATTTATGTTAAGAAAAACTGTGATAAGCTAAAACTTTTCACTGGATATGTTAACTTCTGGAGTAAATTAAGCCTCCTGGAAGGTTGTATCAGTTCCTTGTATATTGCTGAGTATTCAGGTTGTTCCAAGTTTTGGTTTCTCCAAGCCCTTATTCTCCATCATACTGGAAGGTCCCAGTCTACTAAATTTGGATACTGATTCCTTGATCAGAAGTAATGTGGCCCAGAGTATATCTGGCCCAATATATAAATCACCAATATACAGATCACAGAAAGACCTACCTGAATATATTCCTTCATTCAACAAATACTAATGGAACATTTCTTATGTGTCAAGCAGTAGTCACAGCACTGGAAATACTAGTGAACAGAATTTACAGTCAGCCGGTGGTCTACCGTGGGGCTAGCTGAATATATCATGCACCATTTTGCTAAATCTTTGAGCAGACCATAGAGAAAGAAGAAGAAAAGAGAACATCAACTCATTAGCAGAGAGCAAGCTTAGAGGACAAAGCCACATCTCTCCTACTTGCTGATTTCCTCTCCCTAACTCTTTGTCACTCTAGGTGAGGAACTGCATGCCTCTTAACTGGCTGCCAGAGCCCCCTTCGAGCTCTCTTTTCAGAAAGCTTTGCAGAAGTCTTATAAACAATTTTGCTATTCCAGAAAATGTTAATGCTCAAGGTACTCCTTTGAAAAAAAAGGAAAATTCCTATGAGATTTTTGTCTCAGTAACCAGGAATGCAATTAGGCCTATGCTTGGCACTTTGTTAGTTCCCAGAGCCAAGAGATCTCAGGGTTAGGAGAACAAAGCTACCAAGATGCTTTAGCTATTGACTATGGCTGGCCCAAAATTCAAGAGTTAAAGCCTGAGAATGTTTTACCCCTTTACTTTAACTTCCCATTTAAGTAACTTCCAAATACCAAAGCTTAGAGGACCTAGAAGGCAAAATCCTTTCCACTACTTTATCGAAAAATTATGTATGCTGTGATTTATTGCTAATGCTGGTCTTTCAAAGCATTAGTCAGGACACCTGCAAACCTTTGGACAACAGCTGTCAATACAAGTTGAACATTTCATGGGTCAGCACTTAAAATCTGACAAATAATAAATCATTCTTATAACCTAACCAGTGTGAGGCACTGGGTTGGTAATCTATTGAGAGTTGGTTTAAAAAGTATAAACCACAGATTACATTATAACTCAGCACTTGGGAAAATGGAGACCGGGTAAAATAATGATTGTTGTTACCATTTCTCTTTCTTCGGTGGTACTCTTTCTCTAAGAAAGAACTCTTTTTACATAAAGATACTTCACTGTCTGTTAACAACATAAAATTTGGTTCTTACATTATGTGTATGTGCTTTAAAAACAAAGAATTTCTGCACTCTTTATAGCTAATAGTGAATGTTCCAAAGGGGACAATACTCTATTTAGGACTTGCCAGGGCAATATTTTTTTTTTTTTTTTTTTTTTTTGCGGTATGCGGGCCTCTCACTGTTGTGGCCTCTCCCGTTGCGGAGCACAGGCTCCGGACGCGCAGGCCCAGCGGCCATGGCTCATGGGCCCAGCCGCTCCGCGGCATATGGGATCCTCCCAGACCGGGGCACGAACCCGTATCCCCTGCATCGGCAGGCGGACTCTCAACCACTGCGCCACCAGGGAGGCCCCAGGGCAATATTTGATAGCAATTTTTTTTTTTTTTTTCGGTATGCGGGCCTCTCACTGTTGTGGCCTCACCTGTTGCGGAGCACAGGCTCCGGATGCGCAGGCCCAGCGGCCATGGCTCACGGGCCCAGCCGCTCTGTGGCACGTGGGATCCTCCCAGACCGGGGCACGAACCCGTGTCCCCTGCACCGGCAGGCAGACTCTCAACCACTGCGCCACCAGGGAAGCCCTTGATAGCAATATTTAACTTGTTTTGGAAGATATGCATCGATTTTTCAGGGATATAAACATTTTCATCATTTCCATTATTAAAATATTATAAGTAATTGCTTGAGCCCTGGTAGAATAAATGCTATGTATCAAATACCCACTGGTGTGAGGAACAGCTGGATACGTCTGTCTAGAAATGGCTGTGATATATTCAAATATACTTTAATAGGTTCACAAGAGAAAAAAATTAAGGTCCTTTAGTGGTATGATGACTTGCCTGTGGTACACAGTCTCTGTGTACCTCTCTTACCTTCTTTCCACACTGGCATAAAATTTTAGGTCAAGTCAGGCTGTCAGTGAAGAGAGCATCGGCATTAGGAATCCTAAAATTCATTTGATGCCTTCTTTCTAACCAGAGGTAGAGCAGTAGCTAAAGGTAGAAGTGGAGTCAAACCTTAGAGAAGCAGCCTGGGCAGAAGGACCTCTTGGTACCTACAGAGAATTTTCAACATCTAATGAAAGTGATTTCAACTTCAGTGTTCACCTCAAGAAAAATATGAGAAGCCCAGACTCAGTTAGGTGCATTGACATTTATTGAAGAAAATGCTCATATACACTTCCTTATTTAAATTTCTTTGATTCCTTTTATTCAAACCCCTTAAAGAGAATTGAGTCATTAGCAACTATAGAAACATTAATACCGGTGGTAGGCAGAAGCTCACAGGGATGCCTGGTTTCCTGAGATGGCCCAGACATGCAGGGCTAGAGCTCCCAGGAACCTTGTCTATCCTATGTGACCTGTTCCCACCTAAGGCTGACTGGTCAAAAGGCGGTCATCAACCTAAGTTGGATAAATTAGGTTCCCTCTTCGTGGAGCCTCAGACTTTGAACTATGAACCCCAGCAGGTAGATGTCATCAGCACTCCATCACACTGACAGCAATGCCTTAGAGAAGAGACCACAAAGCCCCGTGTCGAGTCTGCAAGGCCTTCCCTGGTGGTGGCCCCTCGTGCAGTTTGAAGGTTCTACCATCCCTTCAATGCTATACATGCCCCAGGATCCTGCCAATAAAACAATTCAAAAATAATTCTGTTTTGGTTTAAGCTAGCCAGTCAGTTTCTGTAGCTTCCAATCAAAAGAGCCTTGTAGGTTAAGGACGTTAGTACTTTAATAAGAAGCTACGTTTTGTTAAAGGTGAAGTAGAAGGGACAGGACCATAATTCCTTCTGTTTGTAGGAAACTCCATTTCACAGATGCCCTCACATGTGATCACTGTCAGGGCCAGGGAAGGGTTGCTATTATCCCCTCAGGAGAGACAAAAGGCAAGGACAGCTCAGCGAGGGCACTGCCTCTGTGCTGTGGCCTGATTGCTGGCAAGTGGCAGAACTAGGCTTAGAACCAGGTCTCCTGACTGCCGGTCAAGCACCCTTCCCACTACCCCTCGGTGTGTATGTATATATGTAATCATAAACGAATCTTACAGGGAATATAAGCAAAACAGAAAAACAGAGCTATTCTGAGTATATACATCGTTTCATTTTTTCCTACCCAACTCCAAACCAAGGGCTTGGGGAAAGTCTTAATAAAGTAAAAAATACAAACTGTTGCCTTATGATGATATTTGTCAATAAAAACATTAAGACCAAGAATGCCTCTTTTTGACACGAATAGTAAGTTTACCTTCTCCTACACATTTTAACTATTAGCAGGGAGTAGCCTTTGAACTACAAGGAAGTGGTATCCAAGGTATTTTCATCTTACATGTTTGAACAAAAAAAGGTTTGGCTATTTGTTTACGATTCATATATATGTATTATTGTACTAACTATATATAATGGTTTGTTATGATTCATATACATGTATTATTGTATATACATTATAAAACATAAAAAAATAGAAAGGAATGACAGAATTGATGTACTATTTTGCTAACCATGATGTCTCAAATCTAATACACCCAGGACGAGATTCATGACTAATTAACCACAGTGGATATAAATCTGTACGTCTTCTAGATAATTTAGAATTTTGGTGGCCAGCTTCTTGCAAGATCGGATTAGATGAGCACTGTCATTACCTCATAACAGGGCTGACAGAGTTCATGTTAAACTTTGACATTTTCTTGTTGCTTGAAATATTAAAATTATCTTCAATTTATGGGAATTCTTTGTAGAATCTTTTTAAGACTCTGTGAGGGTTTGTTAAAACTAAAACATAGAATTTGTAAATACAGTTGACCAGGCATGATATATTCCACAAAATAACCAAAGCAGATGAGCCAGAGGGGAAGCCACTGTGAAGAGGAGGCCTCACCTCCCTCCCTCCAGGTGATACTCGACCATTTGACACGTGGACCCAGGAATGATGCCAGTGCCAATATAGTCACCATCTGTTATCATAATGTTTCATGATAATAAAATGAATGTAAATGAAAATTCTAATCAATGTCTTTCTCAACCAAATGAATCTTCTCAAGAGCTCCCTGTGGGTACATATCCTATTTTGGAGGCCACTTTGCCAGGCAGTGAGGCAGTCGGTTACTTCTAGAGTCACTTATAATCACAGGAATCTCTTGGCCTAAAACTATGCAGGGCAAGGATAAACCAACCTGGGTGGGAAAAAGTTTATTTTGCCTTTTTAAAAACTTTTAAAATTATGAACTCTAAACCACAACCAGAAAAGCACATGAAACATTAATGTTTGATGTATACACTGTGTATTACCCATGCAACTGCCAGCCCCTGTCAAAAACCAGAACATCGCCAGCACTCGCACGAGACCCGCAACTCCTCTCTCTCCCCCAGCATGCCCTTCAGAGGGAACCATTATCCTGATTCTTTCAGTAATAAATTCCTGGCCACTTATGTCTGTAACCCTTAGCAACAGAGTTTAGTTTTGTCTGTTTTCACACTTTACATAAATGAAATAACATTGCTATGTATACTTTGTATCTTCTTTCTTTTAACATTACCGTCTTAAGATGTATCCCTCTTCTTGTGTGTAGCACTAATTTATTCTTTTTTCATTGCTGTATAATATTCCACTATATAGTTATAGACATCATAATTCCTTATGATTACACCGCAGTTTATTCATCCATTCTACTATTGATGGATATTCTGTGTTTCTAATTTGAGATGAATACAAATAATGCTGCTAAGAACAATTTACACATCTTTGGATGTACACAAGTGTACATTTCTCTAGAATACACAGACAACTGCACACCTGTGCATGCATGAGAGTGGAATTGCTGGATCGGACCTTAGTTTCTAAAAAAAAAACAAAACAAAAAAACCTAAGAAAGGTAATTCTAGTGAATCACTTGGAAATCAATTTTAATATAAACTAACTCTTACGTGGCCATGAGGAAAGCTCATTAAATTACTAGATTTATCTTTCCCTAGACTTTCACTCCTGCACACTGACTAAATTTGAACCAAGACATTAAATGCACTTAACTCTGTTAAAAAATAGTTTGAAATTTTCCAATGAATTTACTGAAGCCAATACCCCCAAATCTCCTCTCCCTGCCACATATATATTTTTTACATACTGTAATTGCATTTTTCCTTTTAATGAGGGCCAATATTGTGTCTGCTGAGAGAAAAAAAATGTTCATTCAAATTTTAAAGCAATTTTGCACCAAAAGGTTTCAAGTTAGCACTCATATTGATCAAGCATGGAAAGCCAAAAATGTTAATCCTGAGCTAAACTGAGGAGTACAAAATACAAACAATAGGGATTAATTCCAACCTCAGTCTCCAATGTTTCATTACCATCATGAATGATCTCCAAATGGACTACAGAAATGGGACATACTTGGATGACAATATTGTGGCACCAGCAAATCTGCTCCTCCGTCTCCCACTGTATTATTGACAAAAAACATAATAACTAGCATCTATGATAATGCCAGGCACTGTCTGCATGTTAGTTCTTACATGCAATGCCTTTTTTATTCTTTTATTTATTTATTTTTTTTGTGGTACGCGGGCCTCTCACTGTTGTGGCCTCTTCCATTGCGGAGCACAGGCTCCGGACGCGCAGGCTCAGCGGCCATGGCTCAGAGGCCCAGCCGCTCCGCGGCATGTGGGATCTTCCCGGACCGGGGCACGAACCCGTGTCCCCTGCATCGGCAGGCGGACTCTCAACCAGTGCGCCACCAGGGAAGCCCGCAATGCCTTTTTAATCCTTAAAACAACCCTATGAGATAGGTACTATTATCCTTCCCATTTTACAAAAGGAAACTGAAGCCCAGAGAGGGAAAGTAACTTGACCCAGGTCCCATGGCTGTAAGTAGTTGAGTTGGGAATCAAGCCGGTTCCTGGTGCGTCAGTTCACACTCTACTGCCTGGCAACATGTTAGTTTTGTTGTTATCATTGTTGATATAATTTTGATAACAAGAAGAATAGTTCTTTAAGACCAGGGCAAATGTGTGAACCAAAGGGAAAAAAAAATCTATGTACGTTTGCTTTTATTGGAAAATATTGTAGAAATGACTGTAACCAAGCAACTCTAATTCTGGGAGAACTAATTAAGAAATGAATTAAGGGATTCGATGGATACCCAAATTAGTCATTAGAGCTTGAAGATCTGGAGTTCTGGTCTAAATCCAGCTTTGGCACTTGCATCCAAAATAAACATGACCAGATAAGTACCATAGCTCACAATTAAAATGGATTTATATGGCTTATGCGTCCACATGGGGGAGGTCGCTTCCTAATTGAATTCGGACACCTCTTCAGTTACTGTGGGTTTCATTTGCCATCTCCCTGTTCTTTTGTGACTGCCAGCAATAGGATTATGCTGAGGGAGAAATCATTTCAATCAGTGATGTCTGCAGAATGAGCGTAAAAAGATAAAAGTAAAGACTTTGAACTATAATTAGAAAATTCCTTAAGTGTGCTCATGTGACATGGGTTTGAGACTATGACTAACTGGCAAGATGAGTTACAGAATGGACGTCCGATGTCACTGTTCTGGGATAAGCAGCCAGTAAAACTGGTGCTCCAGCATGAGACAGCCGTAATCTTTCGCAGGCCAAAACATTCCTGCTTTCTACCTCTAATATAATTAGTGACAGACAGCTGGAGGTATCTCATTCTCCTGACAAAAATATGATCAGAATTGTTTTCAGTTGGTACATCTTTCCATCAAGCTGTTTGTTGCCTTCCAGCAGAATAATCAGAGTTTCTGATTATCTGGTACGTTCCAAGAAAACAGGAATTGATTGTGCCCTTGCTTGTCTGATGGGGAGAAGGCTGCCAGAATTTACATAGTAACTCTTCAGTTGCCTAATGGAAAGCAAAACTAAGCTCTGTGTGTGTGTGTGTGTGTGTGTGAAAGAAAAACTAAGGGGTGTGTGTGTGAGAGAGAGAGAGAGAGACAGAGAGAGGAAGAATCAACCAATAGTTTCCATAATAATTCTCTTTGAACAACAATAAAGAAAATGTTTTCGTGGTGATTCAGATTTCAGATATGAGGAAGTAAAGTATTCTATTCCATTCACAGAAAACAACCAACGTTAATGGCTCTTTTCAAAAAGTTACAGTCATCTTACTACTGAAGTTTCAGGGTTATGTAAGAAGAATCAAGTTTAAACATTCATGGAAACATCCAGGTGCAGTAAGACCTCATTATTTTGGACTACTTCTATTTGGAATTTACAATCATTTGACAGGATCTAGACCAGAGGTGATCTTTTCACAGTGAAAAATGGCTTGCTAAGCAAATTACTTTAAACAAGCAAGACTGCTGGGGGGAAAAAATAAGAATAAAAATATTTTTGTAAAGTATGAGGAACGAAAAATAACAACATGCTTCCCCTCCAACAAATACTTGTGATGAACCCAGTCAAATACCAATAACTGATAACAATAATAATTACCATTTAACTGAATGTCAATCTTATATAGTCCACTTTACATACATGAGCTAGAAATATCCCAACAACTCTGCAAGATGGGTATAATCATCCCCATATTAAAGAGAAGGAAACTGAGGCTCAGAGAGGCAGGTGACATGCAGAGACCGTACAATTACTAGGCAGCAGAAGCAAGATGCAAAGCCAGGCTGTCTGGCTCAAAAGTCTGTGTCCTTCCACTCCCCACTCAACGCTGAGTGAGCACTGACGACTGCAAGCCAGACTTCCAGATTCACTGGACCAAGTTCTTCGACAACAGCAAAAACGGTTATCCCTTCAAGGAGGGAAAGCCAAGTAGTCTGGCCCCAGAGCCCACCACTCTTAACCATAATTCCTTTCTACAACACAATGACCTCTATAAATAAAGACTTTTCTCCCCTGGTACTTTGAGGTATTTCACATGCATGCAACTACAGGAATCCATAGAAACGTCGATGTAGGTGATGTAGGTGGAGAAGGCACAGGGGGGTGGGGGAGGATTGCTTCCAGTCCTCCGCTCCTTGCCTCCATCCCCCATCCCCCATCCCCCACCCCATCATGAGCGACTTGTCTCTTCGGTCTGTACACCTATACAGGAGCACTCTGGTGCTAAAATCCTGAAAGCTGACAGACTGTGACAAGACCTGTGGGAGTCAGCTGCAGGTGCAGGGGCAGCCAGCCATGTGGGCAGCAGGAGGATACAGAGAAGGGAGGGATCAGCCTTTACTTACCTAGGAATCCACGGAGATATTCCTGACAGTGGTCAGAGTCTGGAGTGCTCTAGGAAAAAAAAGAAATTTGGGAAGTCAGATCTCACATTTCAAAGCCACACCACTCATCTCCCTCACACCCACACTCAAGCACGGGCTCTGGAGTCAGGCAGACAAGGAATTGGGTCTTACCTGTGACTTAAAGCCTCAGTTTACTCAACTGTAAAATGGGGGACAATATCAATAATAGTAGCTTCCTCACAGAGATGTTGGGAAGACTGGGTAGTATATAATTTGTACAATGAATTTGGCACACACAGTAGTGATATTTTAATAACAACAGCTAACATTTATTACTTTCTTACAAGGTGCTTGGCGTTGTTCTAGGGCTTCAGTGGGTTAACTCTTCGATACTCTGAGGTAGGCACTATTACCACTGGCATTTTGCAGATACAGAAAATGAGGCACCAAAAGGTGAAAGCACCTCTCATAAAAATATACAAGGGGCTTCCCTGGTGGCACAGTGGTTGAGAATCTGCCTGCAATGCAGGGGACACGGGTTCGAGCCCTGGTCTGGGAGGATCCCACATGCCGCGGAGCAACTAGGCCCGTGAGCCACAACTACTGAGCCTGCGCGTCTGGAGCCTGTGCTCTGTAACAAGAGAGGCCGTGATAGTGAGAGGCCCGTGCACCGTGATGAAGAGTGGCCCCTGCTTGCCACAGCTAGAGAAAGCCCTCGCACAGAAACGAGGACCCAACACAGCAAAAATAAATAAATTAATTAATAAACTCCTACCCCCAATATCTTATATATATATATATATATATATATATATATATATATATACACACATATATACAAGACAAGTGATGGAGCTGGGATTCTGTGACCATCTGACCACAGGGCCTAGACTTTAAACCACAGGGATATCCTGCCTAATTGATCACAAATAAATGTTAGTGACTGTTATTATTATTATTATTTCTGTAATGATCTCCTTTCCAAAACATAGCCTGTAATATCCACACAAGCCCAGGGAACTCACCATTCAGCTAGTAACCACTTAGGCACAGAGACAGGTGCTGGGCTCCTAAGTCAACCAGGCAATTACTCACTAAGTCAACAATCTCTTCAAGTGTTCCCTGAGAATCCCTCTGCATCCGTTGCTCTGTTAAGCACCACGTGGGGCTTCAAATGCTCTGGTCACTGATCCTGCAAAGTCAGCTCAACCTCCATGAAACAACCGGGGAACGAGGACAGGAGGGAGCACTGGGAAGGACGGGACAAGACCTCAGGATGCTGGATGCTGTGCCTGGCTTGGCGCCATCTCTCTAGGTGACCTTTTCCAAGTCAGCTGACCTCTCCGGTTCTCATCTTTAAGTGAGAGGATGGACCTAGAGGCCCTTAAGTCTTGAGATGCGAAGTCACCATTCTATTCGGACTCTCTTGTAATCAGACTACCTTTCCTCCAAACAGTCCATTTCTGCGAGAATATATCGTAACCCTTCATTTCTCTAACACACTGACTGAACACAATGCCAGGCACTGTGAATAGTGCCCAGGATTAAAACACAAGACAAAGCCTACACTTTGTAATGAGCTCTGAGAGCACGATGAAGTCTTACCACGGGAAATCTCGGCAATCGGAAGACCAGGGAAGAGGGCAGCCCTTAGGACACCTGCGCATGCCCAGTGGGCCCCCATCGGAGCTCTGGGTGTGGCCCCGAAGGACTCTGCACCAATCTTAGGACCCAGGGTCCCGGTGTCCCAGGTGCCCAGCAATCTGGGAAGGGGGTGCCATGCTAACCTTATGGGGCAGATAAGAATGTCTGAAAAATAAGGCAGAAGCCAGACAACCAGGGAGATGCTTGAGCTGAGGGTTAGGTTTGTTTTCTGAAAGTAATAGTGTTGTGTGCAATAAACCAAAGAGATGAGAACTCAGCTGGCACTTAATTACTTGACTTTCTTCACTTTGATAAAGTATACCCGTGGCCATTTTGATAGCGATCTTTTATGTATGTGTGTGTGAGTGCGCATGCGTGCCTGCTTCTTTGCGAAACACTCTGACAAAAGATGCTACCAACTTTATTTAAAGATCAGTTCATCATACTTAAGATATATTTGCTTTTACAGAAACTCCTTGGAGGGAAATAATTCAGTGAGTATAATACTTCCATTAAAAAGAAATTGATTTTAAAATGTGCTTTTCAAACTTTGACAAAAACAATTCTTTGATTTTCTTTATGTACCACAAAAGGCAAACATTGTTGTGTGGACAATGTAACACATAACATGAGTTGTCAAATGAGACATTAAACATTTATTGATTTAATTTTTAATAAAGACTTTTAAACATAACCCAAAATGTCCATCAATCTTTGACATGGGAGGAAGTAGCATTTTGGTAAATTCCATCTCCTACCACAATTGAAGTCACAGAAGATGTTTATGGTTCTTAGAGAGGGCAATGATGGTATTCTTTACAGGATGGTCAAATATTTGCAGCATATAACTTTAGAAGGCACAAAAAGGTAGAACATAAAAATGTATTATTTTGACAGGTATTTAGGTAACGGATACACCCTCTTTGCTATGTCTCTACCAAAGTACCCAGTGCATGGGAGTCTACAGAGAATTTAGTTCCTAAATTGGCTCCAAAAATGTTTTAAGCAATGGCAACATTGTTAGAGAACATGAATAAACTTCAAGGATGACAATTCTGAGGAACAATACCCTCTTGGATATATAAATTATAGCTTTCTTAAGCCTAGAAAGAAAAATAAAATAAAATTTTAGTAGTGATCATCCCTGGGGTGAAGAATTATGAGTGATTTTTTCTTCTTTATAATTTTGTCTGCTTTCCAAACTTCCTATAATGAGCACGTGTAACTTTAACAATTTGAAAAAGAAATTTTTTTACACTCTCAAGATTCCTGATGTAAAAAAGTGAAAAGGCTTTGGAACCAGACAAACTCGGGTTCAAATTCCTGCTTATACCCTTTCTAGCTTGGTGCCCTCAGATAAGTTACTCAGCAGCCGAAGTTGAACATGAAATGGAAATAATAATACATGCTTAAAGCATCATTTTGACTGTTAGAGGTGAGATATTGTAAATGCTTAGCACAGAGTAGGAGCCCAATAAATGACAGTCGCTCTTCCATTTATAGTACACAGGCAAGAGAAGTTAGGCTCTTCTAATAACAGTAAATAAATTTGTTGGTGTTTATAAATTGATGCTTCAGGCCATTTGTTTATGGAAACACTGAGTTTTTACTACATAATTTTCAGAAATTTTCTAACAATTAAAAGTTCAGAAAAAGAGTAAGTAAGAGGCTTCCACCTCACTCTCCCTTTCATCACATTGATTAGATTCCTACAGTCTGAGACTCTTGAGTTTACTGGTATTTGCCACTTTGCGGCTGTGTTAAGAAATCCTCTGGTTGGGATGGGAGTTGGGAGAATGGGTTACAGTGAACCCTTTAGAGAAAAGAGAAAGAAACCACAGCTACCACAATCAAGATCTTTTCCATATTGTCATTCCTTATGATGAAAGTGAGCAAAATAAACTATGAGATTGCTTAAATGAAGGGCGAGGGACTAGATCAGAGATTCTCCAGCTTTTCTTTTTTTTTTAATGGTAGTTACGTTGATATTTTCACCCTATTCATGTGAAAGTAGTTCAGTCAAGTAGGTTTATGATAAAATACATGTACTTAACAAAATATGGCTGGTGGGGGTATGTTGCCCTTGGTTATATGTTGCTGTACTTGACTACAGCAAGAAATATAGATTTAACTGGCTTTAATATCAAGTCAAGTATTTGTTGACACATGGAAACGAAAAATATCAAGGAAAAGCTTGATATATAGGTCAAATCCCATTTCAACTCACTCCAAGGGACTGTCCAAAGTCTTCTGCTGCCCTAAAATTGTGTTCTAAATGATGCTTGTCCCAGTCATAGATAACAGGACTTCTCATTACAATGGGATTTGCTACGTAAATGAATACTGGTATAGATTTTCAGGCAGTACAAATTATTGTAGAAAGTACAGCTCAAAAAAAAGAAAAATCATTACATACTTAACCTCTCCCTCTCTCTCAACCCTGGAGGTTTATCTTGCTTTCTGCCTGAGGTGTGAACTGCTCTCTCCTTTTCAATGTTTGATGGCTTTTTGTTCCTCTCACTTTGCCTAGTACACAGCAGACGCTCAAAAAATAGCTGATGAAGAAATGAGCTGAATGAAATGAGGTACCAAAGCAAATAAGTGAAATTCAGAATAGTTTCCTGCATAGAAGGAGAAACAAAATTTAGAAATTGATTCAAGATGAGTATAGCAAGCAGGGTTAGCATTCCCAGCTAGCGGGCTCAAGGAGTCCGGGGCTCCGTGGGCCCTCTGTTGGCTTCCCTACTGCTAAGTGTTCATGGGGGTTTGTATAAAACATCCAGCACTTGGTTGACCCACACCCCGCCAATCTCCGAGGAATGCCACGGAGACATTTCAGTCATTAAGTACCTGAAGCACCTTCATAACGGTCCTGCAGTGAGCCCAGGCTGGGGTGGCCAATGAACAAATCCTGTCCTTTTAAAGGACAGAGAGAAAGGGCCACCACGACCACCTGGGAGGCAAGAAAGGGAAGGCGGGTTAGCCGGCAGCAGCCCCAGTGGAAAGGGAGTGAGCGCAGCCCCTGGGGTGGGATTGACTCTCTGGCAGCCAGACTCAAAAGCAGTTGCTGAGCCCTTGCCTACATTACCAGGGCTGGGGGGAAACCACAGGAGACTTCAGAAAAGTATGCGTGATGTCCAGTGTCAAAATTCCTAACTTCTTCTCTTTCATTCTCCCCTTTGGCAAAATGATTGCTTTAATAATCAGAGTTTCCTATAATTGTTTATAATGCAACCCTGTTGGAATATGCTTTTCTATCTGATAGTCTTTTATTGTGAGCCCTTTTTTAGTTGAAAGCTAAAATAATGCATCAAATATACAAGTTTTGCTTCTGTCTTGGAACAACTTAATAGACCTAAATGGCTATTTTTATAAAGGTCTGTACTGTATTCAAAGGAACCACGTACTGATGCCAAGGGCTTCCTTCCCTCATCGAGGGATGTGCCACGGGAGTGAGTAGTTAAGCTCTGAGAGATGCCAAGCTCGCTGGGCACTGGGGGCTTCCTGGGCAGAGAAAGGGCCTGTCCCTTTATTATTGGATAGAGTATAAGCAAAGAGTTAGGGGGGTCTGGTGAGGTTAGCCCCAGGAGTGGTGTATTTTTACATATATTTTACAAATATTCCCATTATTCATTTGAAAATATTTTCAATGGTAAATCGGCTTCTCCTTGGGAGGCATGACCTGTGGCCATTAATTAATAACTTGGGAGCTAACCATGAAAGCACTTTTGAGTTCACCCACTGGTTTGCTCAATGCGTTTAATCCTCCCTATGACCTTTGTGCAGGAGTCATTATCTCTGTGAGAGCAGAGGGAGCCGAGGCTCAGAGACAGTAAAGCACTTTGCCTAGAGGTAGACAGCTACGGAGCAAGCGCTGGATGGAGCCGCATCTCGGATCCCATCCACAGATTCACACCCATCGTCCACAGATTCACACCCATCGTCTTGTGCACGGTTCTACCTACTCACTAGCTGTGCAGCAAGCCCAAACTGAACTCGCTGGGCCCTTCCCACCTGCAAACCACGACGGGGCACAGACTCTCCACAGACCAAGCTGGTGGGCGTGCTGTGTCGATACAAACCTTCTTTTTTTTTTTTTTTTTATTAGTTTCTGCTTTATAACAAAGTGAATTAGTTATACATATACATCTGTTCCCATATCCCTTCCCTGTTGCGTCTCCCTCCCTCCCACCCTCCCTATCCCACCCCTCCAGGCGGTCACAAAACACCGATCTCCCTGTGCTATGCGGCTGCTTCCCACTAGCTATCTACCTTACGTTTGGTAGTGTATATATGTCCATGCCTCTCTCTCGCTTTGTCACAGCTTACCCTTTCCCCTCCCCATATCCTCAAGTCCATTCTCAAGTAGGTCTGTGTCTTTAAACCTTCTTAGTCATTGGGCTACGACGGACACTGTTTCTCCCTTGTAAGAACTAAAATGACTGCAGGAACACGGGGACACTGCTAAGGCAAATGTGTAAGTTCAAGGGCTATGAAAATTCAAGAACTCAAAAACCAAAGATAACTTTCTTGACTAGACAAGAGTTGGGCACAAGCTCTGCAACAAAGTAGCTCTTGGATATGAAATATGACAACTAGGGTTTTTTTTTCTTTCATTTTTACTAAGAACTGAAACCTACAGAATGACAAACCAGGATTACCCTATTAAAAGACAACTTCAATTGCTCCTTTGTTCTAAGAAACTGTGTGTTGGGTACTGACTGGCAACACCTTATACCTTGATTTTCATATTAATTATGCGTTTTTCCTTCAAAAATTGACTGCCACACTACACGCTGTGAGTCAGATTTGAGAGCTGCCAAGATAAATGTTCCGAATGGCTGACTTTTTAAAGACAACCTGTCAGTTCACCAAATAATTCTTTGGGGGTTTGTCCCAGTAAACGTTATGTCTCCCCTATACCTATACTTATACCTACAGCAATTGTTACAGCTCTTTCCTGGTGTAGCATCTTACAACTAAGGCTAAAGATTTTCCCTTTCAACCCCGAATATACCAGCAATGAAACTTATAACCCCTTTTGACAGCATCAATTTACTTTGGCTGTTATTGTTTAATTCCTATACTGATTTGTGTGAAATACTCTGATTCCTAGGGAGATAAGTAATTCTGGCCTAGTCCATCCAACTAAAACAAAGATGACTTTTGTGTTTTTGACTAAATAAATGTTTTCTTCCCTGACGTTTGCTTTCATCAAATAATCACACCAATGTTTGATTTCCTTTAGTTAGCACCTTATTTTAATGAGGCTTGATTCCAAAACATATAAGAACATACGCACACAAGAGGTACTATATTGAGTAAGCCAAGAGTTCCAGCCAAGTGTCCTATCTTTTATGTGGCACCAAGTGACATTTTGTGAAAAGCACAATGGTAACTATTCATTCCGCCAGCCTTAAAAAGATAGGCATGAACTGCCTGCCAGAATGGAAAAGCTTAAGCTTTGAAATCAGACAGCTGGCTTCAAATACCATCTCTACCACCACTATCTCTGTGACCTTGGGCAAACTACTTGTCTCCCCTCAGAGCTTTTTAATCCAAAAATAGGGGTAACAGATGTACCTCAACGGGGTTGTGGAAGAGTTAAATGAGAATTTTGACATTAAAAAACCAAGCATATAACCTGGCATATTAAGGAGATACTAAAGAATTGATCATTTTTCTCTGCCTCTCTGTAAAATGCCATTAGAAATTCATTTTGTTGTCTACGCACAAAAAAAATGTAAAGGATATTAACTGTGGTGCTCTTTATGACAGCAAAGAACTGGAAATGGTCTAAGCATAGCGAAATGATTACATTAAGGTACATTCATATATTGAAATGTATGTAGTCATTCCAAATATTTCTCAAATAATGTTTTTTGACAAGAGAAATTGCTACCCTAGAATTTAAGTGAGGAAAACAAACAAGAAAACCTGTATAGTAACAATAATAGCTCACATTTACTGAGCATTTACTGAGGCATACACCATGCTATGTACTTTACATTCATTATTTTATTAATTCTTACAATAAACCTACTAGATACATGCTATTATTATCCCTATTTTATAGAAGTAGAAATTGAAGTTTTGATCGTTTAAGCAATTTACAGTCACTACATGAGTAGCATAGCCAGGACTGAAATCTCCAAGTGTCTGATTCCAAAGCACTTTTAACTACTATGTCACACTGATTGCTCAGTACAAACCGCCTAGGTCTACCATGAAGCTAGTTTAAACACACACACACACACACACACACATGCACATACTCACAACTACACATACATCCATGTCTGGAAGGAAAACACACCAGATACTAACAATGACAATCTCTGGGTGGTGAAATTTTAGCTGACTTTTAATTCTCTTTTATCCATTTCAGTATTTTTTCCAAATTCAAAGAGTATGCAATTATTTTTACAGTCAGCAAAAACTTTTTTCAAAAAAAAAACTTGTGAGAGTATTTTGTAAAATCTAAAGCACCACCAAAGAGAAGTATTTTTATGAAGCAAGAGTTTATTCCTTGACTTATTACAGATTTGAGTTCCTCGTGCTACTACTCTTTCAAATTATTTTTTCTTTCCATCCAGTCCAAGGTAAAAAGCGTGGAAAAGACCATTTTGTACACAAGTAAAACAAAACATAGTACACAAACACCATATTATAAGTGACAGACATTTGATATTAATATAAAAGTCAAAGAGTTTGTGTGAGAAGGAAAAAAACCCTCTGAATAATACAGGATTTTCCATTTAGAGAAAACACATCCATTAGTGACATGATGCCATCAGTGCATTCTCTGTCATGGTCACAGTCATGGTCACAGTTAGTGAAACTGTCATGGAGCCATTTACATAGACTCCAGCATGCTACTTGGACATGATTCAGCCTGATTACTGTCTGTCCCAGGAGATGTGAGTATAATGATGTGCTGGAGGGACACCTAAGGAGTGATTTCCTGTCCCACCACCAATTAGTTTCCAAAGCAATGATTCCATACAGAGAACTGAATGATATACAAAAAAGCAATGTCTTTGAACCAAACAAGTTCACGTGAATTGAAATTATGGGTGAAGAATGAACTTATTTTACAAAATTATTTTTTAATAAATTAAAACTATTTACACATGTTTTTTAGTAAACTTTTCAAAAGAAAAATGAATGCAATCTAAAAGTTACTCCAATTCATCTTGCTTCATTTCGTAATATAGTTCTATGATTGGCAATAAGTGGGTCAATCACCATAGTGTCACTAAGGCATCTAAGTCCTTCCTAACTGTATCCTCTTAGAGAGCTTGGGGGCAAGAAAGTAAACACGACTGCGAGATGATCAAACTAGTTCCAACAAAGAAACAAAAAACAGCTAACAAAATTCATGTATGGATGTCAAGAAGTCTCTTGTAGAAAGTCACAGGGCTCTCTCTTTGGCCTGTCTTGGTCCACATTTTATCAATGACAGAGGAAGTACCTTTCTCAAAAAGTGTAATTGACAAATAAGTGGAAAATGTACCACTGAGAGATTGAACTTTTAGAAATTATAATTCAAAAATGTCTTGATGGAGAGGAAAAATGATTTGCCAAAATGGGACAAAATGTAACGAGAATAAAGGTAAAGTCCTCTACGTGTGTTCCCAAGGTTAACTGCACAGATACAGAATACGGGAGAGCTGGCTTTGTAGGGGTTGTCCAGAAAGAGACTGGGAAGTTTTATTTGACTTTGGATATAAACTAACAACGTGCTGCCCCTCATTTAAAATGGAGGCCAACACAGGATCTGAGTAGATCAGCAAAAGAAGGTGCCCTGGATGGGGAGTTAGCTGCAGCTGTGTGTCCTCCGCCACTCAGAGAACTCAGGAGCAGGGTGTTGAGTTCAAGATGCCTCGCTTTTAAAATGGCACAGGCGGAGTGGCGGGCGACCAGAGTGTTAACAGGATGGCGAATCTCAGCCAAAAGAACTGGAACCACGTAAGCCTGAAAAGAGAAGACTTCGAACAGGAGATACAATAGCAATGGTCAAATATTTGAAGACCTACCACACTCAGGTGCATGACTATTCTGTGGCACTCCAAAGGGTGATAGGAGATGAACAGGGAAGCTACAGGGAGGCAGATTTCCGTATCTGATGTGCGTGATAATGAGTATTGGTCCAACCACAAAGGAGACAAGGTCCAAATCTAAAGGGGCTCAAGATCTAGGAGCACTGCAGGCTACCGTGGGCAGCAGTCCTCAGTGTCACAAAACTGTGACCACCTCATTCCTGGCAGGGTTCGAACGGCAGCTGGCTGACTGGGGTACTGTGGAAGGGATTCCTTCTTCTGGGGGGACCGTTAGGCCACAGCATCCACTACCTCTTTCCAGTGCCCACCTTCTATGCTTCTAATTTCACATCAGTAAATTTCATGAAGATATTCAGTGCATTTATGTAAGCAATAGCTAAATATGCCTCGCCTTAATAAATGAGAAATAACTATAAATTTAAAGACAATCCAGGAGATTCAGAAGGTAAAATCCTACCAAAGTTTGGAAATGATAAATTAATGTTGTCATGACAACCTTAGTTGATATCACCCATCGCAACTGCAACAGTTCTTGCTCTGGGACTACCAGAACAATAAATGAGTTTATATATTCAGTGCCACAAACCAGCACTAAATACTATTTTTAATGCTTTTATTTTTAATTTTAGAGGTAGTAGGTTTATACTCTCTCCTTGAGTATTCTCAGGTTGAATATGACACTATACTGAGGCTGTGGTATTGCAGTGGGGCGATCGAGATTACATCAAGAGCCCAGGAAGTCACTGGCAGCCCCCTGCGTGTACTGAATCCAGTCCACCATTCAGACTTCACAGGAGAAATGAATGAGAAAGGACAAAGACCTTCTAGATCAGGATGTTAGCAGTCACAGTAGCCAGCATAACATCTTCCACTTTCCCCTTTAAAAATGATAGGACTGCCCACGTTCCTGTAATAAACACAGGTCGATCATAAGTGGCAGTATGTCAGATCAGACTATCTTACTGCCGTTTATGGGTTTTCTCGGTTTTGTATTAGCAAGCACTACAATACAGGAAAGTGAGCCCTCACTGAGAACAACACTGCCTCCAATCAAAACCATTCTCTCCTGAGTATACTAAAGCTTTTCCCCCCTTCTTGGAAGCAACAAAGGCTACAATAAAAGAACTTCCCAAACACCCACAGTTAAGGAAAGAATGGCTCCTACAAAGTAAGTGTGAAATCTGTCCCTGGTATCTCATTTGTATGTGAATCTTCCTTTTCAGGGTATTTTAGTGGCTTCCTTCAGCTATAATTTATCAGCAAAGAATAGAAATAAAAATTTATTTTGATGGCAGTGCACCTAACTATTCAGAGACTCAAAAACTTGCTTTGTTTATTCTTATATTACCCTGGCAGAGGATGTAAACATTCCTTTTTTTCCATGGCTTCATGTTGTATTCATAATCCCAGACGAATATTTTCACAAATGCAAACCATTAGGCAGGACGGGCCTTAAGCAGAATGTGAAGGCAACTTCCTTCTGGTCCTTTTTCACCCAGGGATGGCTGAATTCTGGCCCTCCTGGCCCAGGTTTCTTATCTCCTTCTTATCAGTCTCAGGGAAGGGTCTATAAAATCATTCAGTCTAAGGAGCACATGTCTGACCAGTTTAAGTTACCACTTTCATAGCATTGCATTTTAGGCCCTGATGCTGGGCACTTTATACCTTGTTTTATTTAGTCGTAGAAAATCATAACAAAGCAAGTAGGTATTATTAATTTTACTCCATAAATGAGAAAACTGAGGTTCAGGAAGATTAAATAATTGGCTCAAGTTCATTACAGCCAGCCAATTACATGCGTCAAAACCAGGCTTTTCAACCATCAAATCAAATCTGTTTTCCTTCTCGTCTAAACCATATTGGTCTTAGGAAAGAGAATAGAGTTTTTATCATGTAGGCTTTTGCATATTAGAGAGCAGGAAAGAGAAAGTGTTGATATTTGAAAAGCCCTTTTGAGTAGAATGAATTCTGAAATCACACCATAAAGGCAGCCACCTTTCTTGCCCACACTTAAGACCAGCCTTCTCACAGGGAACAGAGAAGCAGATGTACCATAATTTAGGAAAATCAGCCCTATACTTGCCTTCCCCTTCCCCTCCCAAGTTGCACATGTGGTACAAATGGGACCCAGAGACCAGTGGGGCAGCCAAAGAGTGTTTGGTGTCAGGGGTCTGGAATCAGGGAACAGCCAGTATCCAGGCAAGCTCTTCAATTCCACAAATACCTATTAAACTAGCTGAGTTTCCTGCCCATTGCTGGCAGGTGTTAGTAGAAGCTTGAAAGTGGGCAGCAGGCACTCACTCTAGGGCTTGTATCTCAGATTCAAGACTACTGGCTTAAGAAGGCTTGGAGATATGTGATGGGATCCTTACCCAAGGCAATTTGAGATTCCTACACAAGACCTCAAATCAGGGACTTGGAAATGTGAGAGAGAACCTGGGGCACAAAGTGAAAATGTGGTACGCAAGAATGAGACAGTTCTGGCTTCCCAGGTAAGGCCAGACAGACTGCATGGTCAACCCAACGGAGAGTCACTCGGGTACAGGTGGAAAGGAGTTGTAGCTCCTGCCAAGCGCCCAAACTGGTCCCAGATCCTGCAACTGGGGGAGCAATCACCACACCACGGTGGTCACCACTTTCTCAGGCCAGTCTCTGTACAGGTATGACTTTCAAACTTTTATTTTTAGCCTAAGAACCTTTCCCCCTACCAGAATCT
This sequence comes from Mesoplodon mirus, assembly GCF_964341445.2. Taxonomy (NCBI): domain Eukaryota; kingdom Metazoa; phylum Chordata; class Mammalia; order Artiodactyla; family Ziphiidae; genus Mesoplodon; species Mesoplodon mirus. The sequence goes on from NC_138984.1 coordinate 35,936,113, forward strand.
TATACTAATGCCTAATATGTAAAAGCAAATCAAAGCAACTGCCCAGGGGCATTCTTCTCAGAACCAAAGGGCTCAACAGAACACAGCACACAAACCACCAGGAGAGAGGCGCTGAGCCCCACTGCCTATCAGACTCACTGGCACCTGATTCCATTTAATTTTTCCCGTGATAGTCATGGTTTCTTCCCCTCACCTCCAGGTTTCTCCCTCCTGCTCCATCCTGGTAAGCTCTGGTTTCCCATCACTGGTTTGGCTTTTCCACTTGAAAACAAAGCTCTGTATATCTCTTAGGACATATTATCTTCTGGGTCCTTGTGACAAGGTCCTTGGGACCTTGAGAAAGGTCCGTATACCTTCCTCAAGCCTTCTGGGCCAAATGATCCACAGACTGCTGCCCTCAGTATCCTAAGGCATAACTGAGGAGGACTAGTTGTTGGGCACATCATTTTGTTTGATGCACAATGGCTTTATCATGTACATATTATTGAGGCTCAAGACAGTGGAGGACCTGGGACTTCTCCCACTGGGAAAGGGTCCATGGCAGCATGGGGGAATCTCAGAGACCTAGGCGTGGCTCTTGGTGTTTTGTCTGTACCTCACAAGCAGGAGGCTTCCCGGGACTCCACTTGCCCTGTCCTTGCTCCTCCTGTCTACCTCAAATCCTCCCTCTAGCACACAGTATCCCTGTTTCCCTCTCCTGATGGTGTCTGGGTGGGCCTGGCGAGACAGATGTGCCAGACTCGTGATTTTAGCCCTGTGCACACTGTAGGAAGGACTCCTGGCTGTAGTTTTCACAAACTGTCTCTCTGATTCTGAATCGTATCTAAAGCACTTTAATATCTGTGGATTTAAGAAACTGAGCAACTGCTGCTTCTCTATACCTGTAGGGCTGACTTAATCACTCAAAAAGCTCCTGGGCTTGGCTCGTACAGGATGCATCTCCCAGGAACAAGGAGATGTTCTATAACGATGTGGTCCAATACGACTATTATGCCAGCCACACAGGTAGTTTAAAATTTCCTAGTAGCCATGTTAAAATATCTTAAAAAAATAAGATAAAGAGAAACGTGAAATTAATTGTAATAATATATTTTATTTAACCCATTATATCCAAAATGTTACTGTTTCAACATGTAACCAATAAAATTTGTTCATGAGCTATTTTACATTCCTTTTTGCATACCAAGTCTGGCGTGGCGTATTTCACACTCATAACACATCTCAGTTTGGACTAGGTACATTTCAAGTGCTCGGCAGCCACAGGCAGCTAGTGGCCACGGTACTGGACAGCAAAGTTCTTCAATCTCTTCCCTGTTCCCATCCCTCCTCCCGTTTCTCGCCTGTAACAACTCATTTCCTTTAGTAGGGATGCTGCGGGGAGGGGTAGTCAGTGGGGACCAGGATCATTAGAGAAGACTTTGGTACACACCCGAAGGGAGAGCCCAGATCACAAAGGAGCTTTTGTGCCAGGCTAGGGATCTTAGATTTTATCCTGGAGAAACAGTGACTCCGCTGAAGGAGTTTAAGCAGCAGAGAGTCCATGATCAAATTTGCCTTTTAGAAAGGCGGCAGTGTGGGGAAGGGATTGGAAGCAGGCCAGGCAGAAGGCAGGGAGACCAGTTACAAGGCTACTGCAGTAACCCTCAAGAGAGTGATGAGGGCCTGAACCTAGGCAGTCGTGGTGGTAATGGCCTAGAGAGGTGAGCGCGGACTCAAGGGTTTGAGAAGACAGTTTTTACACAGCTTAGTCATCAATGAAAAGTACGGGTTGAGGAAGAGTGAGGATCCTAGAACAGCTCCCGGATTTTAAACTTGGTCAAATGGGTTTCATTAACTGAGGTAGAGAACACAGAAGGAATATGCTGGCTGCAGAAGTAGAGTTCTGGGGCTTCCCTGGTGGCGCAGTGGTTGAGAATCTGCCTGCTAATGCAGGGGACACGGGTTCGAGCCCCAGTCTGGGAAGATCCCACATGCCGCGGAGCAACTAGGCCCGTGAGCCACAACTACTGAGCCTGCGCGTCTGGAGCCTGTGCTCCGCAACAAGAGAGGCCGCGATAGCGAGAGGCCCGCGCACCGCGATGAAGAGTGGCCCCCGCTTGCCACAACTAGAGAAAGCCCTCGCACAGAAACGAAGACCCAACACAGCCAAAAATAAATAAATTAATTAATTAATTAAAAGAAGGCTCAACATTAAAAAAAAAAAAGAAAAAGAAGTAGAGTTCTGAACCCCCTGAGTTTAAGACACCTGGAGCAGATGTCAGAAGAGTTCAGGGTTGCAGATTCAGGAATCGATGGCGTATGGGTGGTAGCAGAAGGAAAGAGTAGGTGAGCAGCGGGTTGAAGGGGGAACCCTAGAGGGTACCGAGGTCCGGGAGGAGGAGAGGAACCAGCAGAGAAGCCTAATACAGAGCGGTTGGGCAACAGGAAAGACATCAGGAAAGGAATGACTCAGAAAACAGGTGGGCAAGGTGTCAAGGAGTAGTGATCAGTAACACCAGAGACTCCTGGACAATGAAGCTGGCGGTCTGCAGGACAGAGGTGGCCATTACGAGAGGACAGGGCTGTAGAGGGTTGGGGAGGTGTGGGTGTTGTGTGAGGACCTGTTCTTCAAGGAGCTGCCTGCTGAGCCCAGGAGGGAGAGGCAACGTGACCAGACCAACAGGGAAGGGGCCGCAGGGATTTTGTTTGTTTTGACTTCTCTTGTTATTAAAGAACGAAAAGGCTTATGAATGCTTATGCGACGAGAGGGAAGGCTGGTTGAGACCCTGAAGGAAAGCGAGATAATGGAGCAAGATCCCTGAGGAAGCAAGAGGGGATGGTGTCCAGACAGATGAGCCTCTGCCTGGAGGAAAGTAAAAGGTAGAAAAGGAATGAGGAGGGCTTCCCTGGTGGCGCAGTGGTTGGGGGTCCGCCTGCCGATGCAGGGGGCACGGGTTCGTGCCCCGGCCCGGGAGGGTCCCACATGCCGCGGAGCGGCTGGGCCCGTGAGCCATGGCCGCTGAGCCTGCGCATCTGGAGCCTGTGCTCCGCAATGGGAGAGGCCACAACAGTGGGAGGCCCGCGTACCGCTAAATAAAAGAAAAAAAAAAGAAAAGGAATGAGGAAGAAGGCCCTGCCATTTATAAGGAAGATACAACGTGACCATTGCAAAGCTACTTTTCTTTATTTAGAAATATATGTGAAATATAATTACAGGTGAAGGCTTTTTTTCTTTAATAGTACTACACATCATGTATAAAATCGGATAAAAGTTACTAGTTTTCTGGAGCTCCAGATGTGTGGTCTTGGTGTATTACCAAATCTTTCACATCCCTTTGGACTTGGCCTCAACATCACCTCAGGGGACGTTCATCACTGGGAAGGGCCACAGCGTGGTATATAGCTGGTGGCCTCTCTGATTGGTCGGTGTGTGTGCCGAACTGATAGGTAAATATTTCCCGTATCACCACGAATTACCTTAAAGGGCGGTGTAAGAAAAAAGCCACTGATCAACCCTGCGGATTGATCAAGCTACGTAACTTCCTAGAGCCCCCTCCTTAAAAGATACATAATCCCTACCTTGCAAGATAGCTGTTAGGTTTAAATGAGATGGTCACTAAGTGGTGGCCATCAGGATGATGACAATGATTGTAATTCACTTTGTTCTGAATTTCTAGGAATTGGGTGCTGCTGTTAATGAATTAGTGCTTGCCAACAATTAGCATCTTGATCCCCCAAGGAGAATTAAAGACTCAATCCTAGCGTTAGGAAGGGCCCCTAAAAATCCTAATGGCCATCTGACGTTTGCATCCTTTCTTCATCCAGTACATATTCAGTCGCTGCCCTCAAACTGCCTGGGCTGACACCTGCTCTACAATGTGCTCACTACTCAACCTTCCTAGGCTTCAGTATTGCCTGTCGGTAAAATGGGGGGGGGGGCAGTAACACTGCTTTGAGGAAAAACAGAGATGATGCATGTATTGAGACATTGCCTGGTATATGGTATAGCTCATGCTTAAATACATTTAACCATGGGGTCTTACCACCTCATGAACTAGCACAATCCATAACAGGACCACCTTCCTTATACTGACCCCATATCTGTCTCCCTGAAACTCACACCCATCGGTCCTAGTTTTACAATCCATGGAGTAGTTATACAGAATCAGAATCTGGGAACTATAACAAACAGTATGTTTACTCATTTACTGAGCTCTGCTAGGATCACTGGGCAGTGTCCCACAGATGGCTGGCTACTTGGGACCACATTCAGTGCTGACCTCTTCCTATTTACATTACTATGAAAGTTTCCATCTTCAGTGGTGTTTCCATACTGCAGGAGACCTCTTCAAGCATTCTAAGCCAGTTGGATGCTACCCAGAAATGCACCAGTTATACTGCTTACAAGACTTAGTTTGCGCTTTATGTCATGGTCAGTTCAGCACCTGGCACCAAAGTACCTATTTCAGGTCTCCATATCTCCTTTAAGTTTCATTATGGAACATTGCAGACCACCAGTACCCAGGAGAGTCCTAGTGGCATTTCAGCTTCTGAAGCAGTGGTAGTATATTAGAGGATTCATGTTAGAGTCAAAACACCCTGGAATGCCTGGCCTGTGTTCCTCCCAACCCTGCTGTCCTTCCCTCATCTCTATATTCCCAGTAATAGCTATTGAAATCTGACCCAAAGCCTTTCAATAATCAGCTCAAATAACTGTCACTCTAGGAAGGTCCCCACCGCCCTCCAATCTGAAGGAAATTTTCCCTTCTGAGCTCTCTTAGACCTTTGTTTCTGAGATACATGTGTTATTTCTCCTGCTGGACTATAAACTCCTTCCCGGCAGAAACAGTGCCTTGTACAAAGTGAGTCTTATTAAAGTTAAAAGAACTGAATTTTGTCCTGAATACAATATGATGGGTGTGGCAATTTTTCCCTACCTCACTTTTCATCCCTAGATGGATACCCAGATGATTTATTTTTTTAATGTACGAGAAGCTTTTAAATGAAAAAGTTGGGTAGCTCTGCAATACAGTCTTGGAGTTTGGAGCCGATTAGCTGAATATTTATAAAACTGATAACTCTAATTGTTTTATGTATAAAATACTGGCATAAGGCCTCAATCCTTTCATTTTTGCCAACTAATGGGACCCATCACTCCACCTTAAAATAATGACAGCCTCCTTAATTCTAACTCACAACTGCCAGCCTCCATCAGTACCTCAACTCTGGAAAATGCCAAGGCCTCAGAATCCTCACAGCTGATGAATGGAGAGGCTGATTAGAACCACTGAAGAAAAATGGGGAAAAAACTCCTTGACAGACGCCTCCTTCAAACGCTTGTCCCTTTTATCCAATGTCAACATTAATTTCTCTGTTAACAAATATTTATTGAGGTCATGACTAGGTGTCAAGCTGCAAGCTAGGCTCTGAGGACATGATGATGAGCAGTACACAGGCAATATCAAAGCCCATCTTTAAAAAAAAATTCACCTTTTTAGTTTATTGATTCTATAGGTCTACTTATCAAGGGCTTGCTATGCCCAAAGCTTGTAGATGGTTCAAAGATAGCATACAGGTACATCAGTGCCCTCCAGGGTCTTGCAATCTTGTTGGAAAAGCAAGAATTGTGAACACGATAGTATAAGAGAGTATCTCTTGGTCTAAAGAATGATGTAGACAAAAGGGCAGAAGAGGAAGAATCCAATGAGAGTAACATGATTCGGGTGAGCAGACTTAACATGGAGATTGTGCTTAGGTCAGAGGAAAAAGGAAGAGACATTCTAAAAGGGAGAGCATGAACAAAAGGGTACAAAGTCATCTTAGAAGGACAGTGAGATCCAATTAGTAGGAATAGAAGGTTCATGTTAGAAAAGTAGAAAATAAGGTTGGTAAGTAAAATTTGGGCAAGAGTGAGGTATATCCAAACCAGGTTGAGGGGCTTCCCTGGTGGCGCAGTGGTTAAGAACCCGCCTGCCAATGCAGGGGACACGGGTTCGAGCCCTGGCCCGGGAAGATCCCACATGCCGCAGAGCAACTAAGCCCATGTGCCACAACTACTGAGCCTGTGCTCTAGAGGCCGCGAGCCACAACTACTGAGCCCATGTGCCACAACTACTGAAGCCTGCGTGCCTAGAGCCTGCGCTCTGCAACAAGAGAAGCCACGACAATGAGAAGCCCGCGCACCGCAATGAAGAGTAGCCCCCGCTCATGGCAACTAGAGAAAGCCCACGCGCAGCAAAGAAGACCCAACACGACCAAAAATAAATAAATTAATTAATTAATTTAAAAAAATAATAAAACCAAGTTGAGACCTTGGATCAAGGTGGGGGGAGGGGGAGGGGGCATAAAAAGCACTTGAACTAGTGGAAAGAGCACTAGCTTTGGAATCAGACAAATCTGAGTTCAACTCAGACTTCCTGTGAGACAATCCTTGGATAAGAATTCTAAGGAGAAGAGGCTTTAGGAAGGTTAATATGACGAAGTGCGAAGCATGGGGAGAACTCAATTACAGAGAGACGGGATGTAGCAGATTATAATCATCCTAGAATAGGGATGGCCGAGGGCCTGGGTTATCGGGGTGTGGGGAGTGAGGAATGCCATGGAAATGTGGGAGCTGGCTAGGAAAAACTCTTACAAAGGAAGAGTTAACAGGACTTGGTGCCCGATTTTACTGATGGAATGAAAGAGAGAGAGAGAAGAGTCAGGGATGGTTCCTGGGTCTCCAGTCTGGGTGATGAAGAGAACGCTAACAGTATGAAGAAAAGAAAAGTCTTTTCAGTGCGAAAGGAAGAGGTTTAGCAGAGGATACTAAAAGTTGATAGGCATGCAGCCGTTGGCCTAACAACAGGACATCAACCATGAAAACTATTAAACAGGTGCATAAATGAGAAGAGAGTTTGTGTCAGGACTAGAGAGAAAGATTTGTATGTATAAGGGTAAATAACACCATCCCATTTAAGAATATTTTTATTAGAAAATAAAAACTCTAGCTGTTAAACAAAAATAATGGGAAGGATATAAATAGTAGAGAGAAATGCATCCTCACAGACTATTTTTCTTAGCTATGGTACTTAGGGGATCCTATCCATTATCACAACACTGAACGAATAAACTTCTATAGGAATTCAACATATGGCCTATTTACATAACAAGCATCACAACTCCAAATTAGCCATTTTGATGTGTCAAGGAAATAACACCTTCATAGCAGACTACTTCAAAAAAATGGAGGAAAAAAGAAAGGTTTGTTTTTCTTCTATAATTATGTGTACTGGGTTTTTAACTGTTTGTATCGTGAAAATCACATTTTAATTGTGTGATTACACTCTAAGACAGAACAGTGATGGAATGAATTGATGGGCTGAATTATGCACGATCATTCAGAGATCAATAAACAGACTCCATCACTTAAATCTGCCCATATTATGTATCTGCCCTCATGTCCTATGTCATGCTTGTGAAAGCAACTGTTCTGTGTACAAAAATTATAACAGCCATCTGATTCAATTATCACAGTCAAATAACAGTAAAGGGTCTACAGAAGATGACGGGGAAAGAAGCACAAGGGAGCAGTGAGTAAGCGGTATCTGTCTAATACAAAACCCACTCCACTCTAATCATATGGCGAGACAGGAGGTAGCAGCTTAGATCTTACCATGAGCAACCTCAACCTCTTCCATTTATCAAACTGTAACCAAAAGTTCTTGTCCTGCCTCGTGAGACGCTGATTAAAGCTGTGTAAAGGTAAACAGGATGAAGACCACCTAGGTGCCTTCGACACAAAAGCCATAAATGAATGTTCACTGATAACAAGAGCACAACTCTATGATCAGAGGCTGAGAAACTGATAAAACTTAGAACCAAAAATGAAACATTTCTAAAGCTTAACTTCTGATGGAAAGTATTTCCATTTGCACAGCAAAGCAGGTCTTTGAGATGCTTCCTATTGGCAGCGCATCAAAGGCTGAAATGGTGTGGCCTAAGCATTTTCTTTTCCTGATCATTACAGAGGTTGGCCAAGCAGCCTCACAAGCCCACAGACACCTATCCCCACAAAGCCCACTTGAAAATCAGTGCAAGCACAGAAACAGTCAATTGAAGGCTTTCATTAGGGGGCTCCCTAAAACAAAATGAATACAAAAGGAGTCTTGATCATTTTGCCTAAGTACTTTAAACTAAGTTGATTCCTAGAAAATTATTTAATATTTTCAGAGGCAAGGATTAAAGAAAGAAAGAAAATTTCCAATTAATATACTCCTTCCCCACATGTTGAGGGTTTTTTACTATCCTCTTAAATATTCCCTGCATTCAAGTGATTGTATTTTTATGCAAATTATCCTTTGGAGCTAGTCGTGTGTGTGTGTGTGTGTGTGTGTGTGTGTGTTTTTAAAGCCACACAAAGAATCGGACATATTTTTTGTTCTGCTGCCCCATAAAATAGATTTTAACAAAGCTTGAGTTTAATCCAAAACTCTAATTAGAGACTGGGGCAGTATTTGCCTTGTCCAAATAGAAAATCATTCCCAAAGTTGATTTTTCCCCACTTAGAGCTCCAACAAATATTTTCATACACAGATTTTTTTAAAAACACTACAATTAAAAAAAAAAACACTACAATTACTTGATAAAAACTGCTCCCACCCATACAACACACTGCTTTCTGGTTGATACAATTTTATAAGGCCAATCAAATACTTTATCCAGAAGGCCACTGTAGACTTCACTTTCAGAGTATCTTTCAAAGCCACTGTATTTGTTACTTGAATATTCTTTTTTTTCTTTTCCAGAATGAAGCAATTTCTGACTTCCTGTCCCTTCTTTTCCCTGCCATATTGCACATCTGCTTTATCTCTAGAAAACAAAATCAATCATAATGGCAATGAATCGTTCCTTGAAGAAAAACTAAACCGGTCATAAAGGTTACACGACCTTACTCTTTTAAATACTGGCATAAAGCCTCTTCCTCTGCATAGGTTCTAAAATTTCAGAGTCGTTTGTTTTCTTACTTGCAAGACGATTGGTAAAAGTTTTCAATATAACATTTCTTTAAATGTAAATAAGTGAAAAATATTACACATAACATTTTATGTAAAGAAAGAGACTGTGTTTGAAGTTCAAGGTTTTTCACTAGCTCTCAACCTACAGATTCTGTAATACACTCAAAGGAAAATGCTGCACAGAAAGAATCTTTACATGTCAGGTCTCCAAAACCTTGGCATCTGCTAAAACCCGGACTGCTGGGAATTGAAGGCTCAGGAAGTTCACAAACACACAAACCAAACCCCCAAGAGGTGGAAACCTCCAGTTGAGAAGATGGGAGGTTTCAGTCGCATCCCCGTCCAGGTAAAGTCTCAGCCCTTCACCTCCTACGTCTGCAGTAAGTATTAATCGCCGAACAGAGTGGGAGAGAGCGGGGCCGATCTTCCAAGACTCGGAAAAGTAGAGCGTGTGGAGAGAGCGGGAAGACCCTATCGCATCTCCGGAACCACCGCTGTCTTGGGCTCGGGCCGCTGTCGGCCGACTCCGGGTCCGCCCGCCCAGACGCGGCAGCGCGACCGCTTCGTCCCGCGGCCGGGTCGCTCGGCATCTACTCCTGTCACGCCGCGGGCAACTGCGGCGACTTTGCCGGCACCGGGGGTCGCCGCATCCTGCTCCCGCCTGGCGCCCAAGGGGCGCGGGTTTCCCCGGACCCGCGGCTCCCGGGCCGGGCGGCGATCGAGGGCGAGACGCTGCCGGCGGAGGCGGCTTGGAGCGGGAGGGGGTGGGTCTCCGTCCGCCGGGCGGGTGGAAGGGGACTCTCGCGCGGGGGAGGTCAGGCGAGGGACCGCGGCCGATTCAGATCCGGGGCGGGCGGGTCCACGTCGGAGCGCGGCGGCCACACGCTCGCCCCGGGCGCGCGAATGTGCGCCGCACCCGGCGCCTCCTCCCGCCAGCCGGCTATCTCGCCCGCGCCGCCCCGAGAAAGGAAGGACGGCGACCTCCGCGTCCGGTCCGCGCGGCCAGCCCGCGTCGGCGCCGAGCGGGGGGCCACACCCAGCGCCCCGAGAGGCGGCTGGGGCTGGGCGGCCCAGGCTGCGGATCGCGCGGCCCAGGCTCAGCCACCGTCCCGGCCGCGCAGGCCCCGCCGCGTCCGCCCGAGCCCCGCGTCCCGGCCCGGGCCCGGCGGGCTGGCGGGCTGGCGGGCTGCCGGGGAGGGGGTCCCGGGCGGCGGCGGCGGTCGGGGATCCCGGGCTTACCTCTGTGCCGAGCGCCGTCCGCTCCGTCCCGGGCCAGGGAACAGGGATCGGGGGCGCGGTCGCCGATGGAGGCGCGGCGGCGGTGGCGGCCCCTGCGGCGCGGAGGGCGGGCGGAGCAGGAGCCGCTGCCTGGGCCGCGCGCCGTCCGGAGCTCGCCCCGCGCAGCCGGCGCTCGCGGCGGAGGGCGCAGCCGGTTCGGCCCCCGGGCTAGATTCCTTCACTGACACAACTCCGGGTCGGCCCGCTCCACGCAGGGACACTCCCGCCCCTCGTAGGCTGCCCCCGCCCGCCGGCCGGCCGGCCAGCCCGCCCCTCGGTGTCACTCACCCAGGCGCACACACCCCGAGCCGGCGCCCCTCGCTCCCGCTCGCATACACAGCGCTGCTCACGCCTCTCTCGGGTTTTGTATCCGCTCACACGCACGTTCTGACACAGATCCCTTCCCTCCACACGCCCTCCCTAGCTCCTTTCCCACCCCACTTTCTAGAAGAATCCCCGTACAGCTTCCGCGCTTTGCTTGCCCCACACCAACCTCCTCGCCTTTCCCCGAACCCCCGCCTCACTTAAACTGCCCCTGTTATTCAAAGGTTTTGCCACACCCCGCACGTGTTGCAGGAGAGGCATCCTCCCATACCTAGGAGAATGAACTTTGCTCCCCCCCAGCACCGTCTACAAATGCAAGATGCTTCTATTTTTAGAAAGCACTGATGCTTTCTGGTGCTGAGCCAAGCTTAAAATGTAAACAAAGGTAGCCGATTCCGAAAAGACCTGAAGAACCAGACGCGGAAAAAGTACTGGGTTTGGTTGGGTCTGACCTTAGAAACGCGGCTAACCGGGAGTATCCCGGCTCCTCCCTTTCGCTGCCTTTCAGGCTGGAGGACGGGTTGCTCTAAACGTGTGTGATAACCAAGTTCCAGATAGACACCCTGGGCACCAGCCCATGGATTTCTGCCTGGGAGTACAGTAGTCGGGAGAGTGAAGGCAGTTTCTCAATCATTATTCATGATGGAAGCACTTTAGATAACACACCTCTTCCAGAGGCAGTAGAGTGAAATGCAGGCAGCTCTCCAGTTTTGTTTTGTTTTGTTTTTTTCAGGGTGACTTAACCTCCCTTTTTCTCAATACCAATAACCGTCTCTCAGCGGCTCCTTGGATGTCAAAGCCCCCTGCAAATACGCAGGCCGGAGTTACTTGACGCCTCTCACGCTCCAAACTCTAAGGGGCCCCTGAGTGTATAGCAGAATGGTATATCATCTGATGTTTAGGAATTCATAATTTGAAATTAGATACAAACACCTTTCTGGTAAAGTTCAAATGTTCTAACATAGTGTACCCCTGTGGACAAAGCACAGCCCTAATAAGGGATAAAGGAGCCGAAAGCCAAGGAACCTATTTTCTTTTGTGACTTGTGGTGGCTGTTCTTGTTGCACTGGATGGGTGTATGGATCATATAATTTATTTTAAAATATTTGTAAGTGCTTTATAAGTATTAATTTATTTAATCCTTCAAACAGTCCAATCAGGTAGGTAGTATTTTTGAACTTTTTTTATAGATAAAGAAACTGAGGCATGGAGAGGAGAAATGTTAGAGGGAGGGTTTGAACCTACACAATCTGGCCTCCTATGCTACAGAAAGGAAAACCTGCTTCTAGAAGCCATATTACATGTAAATATAAAGGATAAACATCATATTGCTTATTGAATTTAGATGGAAAGGTAACATGTAACAATTTGACTTGGAATTTGATGTACTTTTTAGGTCCTCTGGCAAAATAATTCACTTAAGTTTTGGGGAGTTTCTCCTCATAATTAGAATTCAAAAATGAGTAATAAATTATTGTTTTCCTAGGAAGGGCTTTGGAAAGAACATTGAACTCAGTCTTCATTCCTTTCTTCTACCATTTCATTACTTCCTAGGACTCCAAATCTAATTTGTTTAGTAAAGTCTGAAAGAAGAAAGCTTTCAAGACCTGAATATGACCAGAGGGAAGAAAGGGTTTTCAGAAGCCCATACATGGCCTTTTACCTTTAAGGGCTATTTTCCAGTAAGTAGGTAGTAACCACAAGAATAACTGGTGTGTATAGTGAGAGTGAAAATATTAAAGCATTGAATTTGATTAAAAATAAATAAATGGAGAATGGGTGTATATTAGTAGCCACTGTACCACAAACTAGACTAAAACTAATTTTCTACTGGGAATGGAGTGGCGGCCTAGTCCATGAAAAGACAATTAAAAAGTAACTAAAGAAAATAATTACAACTTTCAAGGGTTATTAAGGGACCCAGCAAAAGAAATCAGACTTTTAAAAGTTTATACACAGTGAGTTTCAAATAAAACTTAAACCTTTTGCTGTTCAAATTAATTTACTCTTAGAAAAAAAAAGTGAAAACTTTCTCGGAGAGAGGGTTTATTCAATAAGCATGTAAAAATTTCTTGGACATCAAATAACTAACAAAGCAGTATTTTGATGAGTCAAGCATAAGTGATTTTTAAAATATATGAATTACATTCCTATAATTATGTGGAGATATAAAAATCCAAAGAAATAAAATATGAAAAAGATATGTATTGGTGCTAGTACCAGATATTGAGAATTTATTTGAAAAATTACGTTATTTGAAATTTTGATCAGAAGGTTATCTATAAAATGCTAACATGACTCTTTTTCAAAATGATTCTCTATGATTATAATCTGTGAATCTCATTTTACTATTTTCTAAGCTAAATGGAAAAGTGAGAGTCTTTTCTTCAGCAAACAAACAAGAATTGTAAGAGTCGACATTTTCTGAGAGAAGAACAAAGTATGTTAGTTTGTATATTATAATATTTCCATATAGGTATTTTTAATCTGTGTCTACTGCTTTCCTCCATATTGTCACTTACACCCTTTATCTGATGTGCTTAATTGTAAGCATGGGGGAACAATGCATATCCTGCAATGAGGCTGACCTTTTCCTTGAAAGATTTCAGCAAAATGCCATATTTCCTATTTTCCATCTCCTAGATTGTCCTGATTCTCTAGCCATGGCCATTCAGAGCAGGGTTCACATTCATGGAAGCAGCTCAGATCCCAGAAGCCAGTTTTAGGCCATGGTCAATTGTCTTTATCAGAATTTTGGCATCTGAATAAGTATGGAGACAGAGAGTGATTTTTAGTTGCTAGGCTCCAGACCACTGACCGCTGGGCTCCAGGCCGCTATCCAGACCTACTGGAAGGCCTTTCATCTAGAGATCCTTGACTTTGACTAGGTGCAGGGACTGGGTACAATCTAGGGGATCTCCCTTTGGGAGGAGTTGAATATGTTCTGTGTGTGTGAGTGTGGTGTTCATCAGAGCTGTTTACAAATATTCCAGCTCTGCTTTCTTCAAAGCATTTGGTAGGATTGTGTGTCCCCAGCATACCGAAGTACAGGGTAGCTCTGCAACTTGCTTCAGCCAATGAAATCAGCTCTGGGCAGAAGTTAACAGCTAGTGTGTGTATCACCACGTTCTATTTTCCCCTGTAGCACTACAATCAGCAAGGTGCCTGGCGGTGGCTGCTCCATTGGACTGCAGTGCATGATGATAATGAGCAATGCCACCCCTGCTGACCTTCCCTTCCTGGACAGGAGTATGAGTGAGAAATAAACCTTGTTGTTTTAAACCACTGAGATGTAGAGGTTGTTTGTTTCTGCAGTATAATCTAGCCTATTCTGATTACAAGTAGGGAGGAAAAAAGAAACAATAATTGCAGGGCATACTGTGGCAGAGAATGGCTAATAATTCCACAACTCTGTTTCTCTTTTCTCCCTGGTGCACAACTAATTCACATTTCTCAACCTCCTATGTAGTGAGGTGAGGCCATGCAACTGAACTGCGCCCAGTGTAATGTAGGTGAAAGTTTTGTGCTCCACCTCCAGTCCCGAACAGTGGAAAACCTCCTGCATGATCTCTCAGTCTCCATCTGCCATATGGAAACGAAGGGTTCTGAGACTCCAGAGCAGGAGTCAGCAAACTTTTTCTATAAAGGGCCATATGGTGAATATTTTAGGTTTTGTGGATCATGAGGTCTCTGTCATAACTATCTGCTGTTTTAAAATAGTCATAAGCACTTTGTAAACAAATGGACATGGTTGTGTTCCAATAACGCTTTATTTACAAAAACAGGCAGTGGGTCTACGTGTCCTGGGGGTGGTAATTTGCTGACTCCTTACCTAGAGGAGGGTAGAAACACAGGATGGAGGGAGCCTGAATCTCTGAGTCACTCTGAATCACATAGTCACTCTATGGTATTTACTTGCTGAACACACACATTGAAATGTTATCTGAGTGAAAAAAGCAGGCTTCTGATGAGTTAAGCATAACTAATATGCTATCTTATTCCAGATTCCAGAAAAAATTCCGGATGGATTAATAATCTAAACAAAGAAAACTATAAAATACTAAAAGAAAATGTAGGAAACTCTTTTACAGTATTGGTTATCTTAATAAAACTAGTTAGAAATATCATGATGAAAACCCCAGAAACTAGGGCTTCCCTGGTGGCACAGTGGTTGAGAGTCCGCCTGCCGATGCAGGGGACACGGGTTCGTGCCCCGGTCCGGGAAGATCCCACATGCCGCAGAGCAGCTGGGCCCGTGAGGCATGGCCGCTGAGCCTGCGCATCCGGAGCCTGTGCTCCGTGACGGGAGAGGCCACAACAGTGAGAGGCCCGCGTACCGCAAAAAAAAAAAAAAAAAACAAAACCAAACCCAGAAACTATAACAGGAAAGATTAAACAGATTTGACTACAAAACAAATAAACTACCCAAACATTTCTATACAGTGACAGGTACCATAAACAATATTAACTAAGGGGAGAAACTATATGCAACATATATACACAATGGGAAAGAGTTAATATGCAAAATAACAAATAGCTTCTAGAAATCAATACAAAAAAGAGAACCAGCAAAATAAGAAAACGAACACAGGATATGAAGAGGTTATTTTTCAAAAGAAGGAATATGTGCCAATAAGCCTATGGAAACATATTCAACCTCATCAATGATCAGAGTGTAAATAAGAACAAAGCAGCATTTTTTACTTATTAGATTGTCAAAGAAGTGTTTTAATATAAGGTGTTTGTGAGTGTGTATAAAAACATAACAACTTTCATACTCAACTGACTATAGTATGAATTGATAAACATTTCTGGAAAGCAATTTGAAGTATCTGTAAATATTAAAAATGCATATATATTTTGACCATGCATTTCCACTACAAGTAGTCTATCCTACAGAAATACTAAGTGTGCAGAAATATATTTACATGTATGTCTATATACATGTAAATACTATAATACAAATATTATAGTATTATTTGCAGGAGGAAAAAAAGTTAGACTCCACCTCAACATTTATGAATAGAGGAATTGTTAAAAAAATGGAGTGTATGTACACTGTGGAATAGTAAATAACTGTTAAAAACCAGGGAGCTATGCACGTGTTGACATTGAATAGTGTTCATGATATATTTTTGTGTGATAAGAGCAAGTCAGAACAATATGTACAGTATGTGCTCTAAAAAGAGGGGAAGGAGGGTGGAAATCTATGTATCTTAAAGGATATGCACACTGTTGACACTGGTAACCGCGGGGGTAGGGCTCTTCCATTTTTAACTTTGTACACTTCTCTTTTTCCCTTTGTATATCATTTTTATAATTACAATTTCTTTAAAAAGTACAGGGACAGAAGTCAAGAGAGACTGAAAGAAAAGCCCATTGTGGACCCTGGCCAACGCCGAGAGGTTGAGAGATGGCTGGGCAGAGGAACAAAGACTTGTTGAAGACTTGCTGAGGCAAATCCAAAGGCATGAGTCACTCCCGTGGAGTTCCAATGGCAGCAGATTGAGTGGTTATGATATGGAACCAGGGTTCTGCTTGGAAATTTTCCAGGAAAGAGGAAAACTTGGGGTGAGAAGAGAAAGGATACCCTTGCCGGCCTGAGGGCAAAACATGTTGGAAACACAAAAAACAAATAATGTCCCTTGGCTGAACTTTCTTAGTCTATACAGGTGCTAAATATTAGGTTATCTTTTCACTTCTTCAGATTTTTTTTTTAGGTTAAATACCTTCTCTTCTCAGAAGTTGAAATGAATATATACCCAATAGAAGGGGTTCTTTTTTTTTTTTTTTTTTGGTTTTAAAGGTTACATGTCACTGTGTATTCTAGGAAGATAATTTGAGGTTCATTCAACCTTAGTTGTGCCAGCAGGAAGACAAATGGCCCCAGTGTGTGTTATAGGTGTAAACGCTCTCACTAATTCAGGATGCCTTCATTCATTCGTTCTCTGATGTGTATTAACATTTTCTGTTGACCAATAGTAGTTTTGTCACAAGTCTGATTAGTAGTGAGATGGAACACCTTGTATGTTTATTAACCATTTATTTTAACTAATGCCTTGTTGATGTGTTACTTAAAAGAAAGTTTTATTTTATCTCTTGGATATAGCTTGTACTCTAAAATTCCCCACATTATTGTATATTACTTACCTTATAAACAAAAACCCACTGGTGCAGCTTTTGGATACCACACCAAAGGAAACTTTTTGTAAACCCAAACCCACTATTTAAAGAAATCTCACGATTCCTCTGGGTCACAGCATAGGAATGAGCCAAAGGCAGATTCAGGCATTTTTCTTTTTGGTTGTACTCTGAGCACTTTTGCCCAGATCTTCACACATGTGGGACTGGCCTTGCCTGGCATGGAACCTGAGACGTGGGGGTATGCTGGTAACAAGGAAATGGTGCATTAGTTTGCTAGGACTGCCATAACAAAGTACCACAGATGAGGTGGGTGGCTTACAACAGGAATTTATTGTCTCACACTCCAGAGGCTAAAAGTCTGAAATCATGGTGTCAGCACCGTTGATTCCTCCGAGGGCTGTGAGGGAAGGATCTGTTCCAGGCCTTTCTCCTTGGCTTATAGATGGCTGACTTCTCCCTGTGTCTCTTCACATTGGCTTCCCTCTATATGCATCTGTCTTTATGTCCAAATTTCCCCTTTTTATAAGGACACCAACCATATTGGATTAGGGCTCACCCTATTGACCTCATGTTAAAGACCCTATCTCCAAATGAGATCACATTCTGAGCTACTGGGGCTTAGGGCCCCAACATATCTATTTTCTTTCTTTTTTTTTTTTTTTTTCAGGGCAGGGCAGCAAGGACAATTCAACAACAATTGATGGCATAATAATGAAGTTAATAGTAAAAGTGGGGTCAGAGCCTGGCTCTCTGACTAGTTACCCAGGATTTTTTTATCAGACCCCGCACCTCTGCATTCCGTGCTGTCTTCCTGCCCTTTTCCCTGGGTTCCTGTTGATTCCTGTGCATTTCTCTAATGTAATAATTAGGTAATTGGGCATTTATCTCTCTGATGAGACTTCAGCACTAGCTGTGAGCAGGGACTGTGTCTTTTGTTCCTGTGTCTAGCACCGTGCCTGACCCAGGCAAGGTGATTGAATGAATAACAACATCTATCTTGTAAAAAGCGCCGGTCCACACTGCCATTCGTCTTCCTGATTGCACAACTAAATATAAGTGAATCTAGACTCAGCCCTGTGAAACAAACATGAGAACTTGAAACATTTAAAAATCCTTATTAAGTATATTGTGGCACATTGTGGATAGAAGCTTCTAGATGGGATGGTGGAATAAGGAAGTCCAAAATGGGGGAGTCCTTACATGCAGCTACTTCATGAGTGAAGCAAGTTCAGCCAAAGGGTACTGTGCCCTACTTACATTAATAATGAACTTTAGATTTAAAGTCTAAGTTAAAAATTACAGTTAGAGGGGCTTCCCTGGTGGCGCAGTGGATGGGGGTCCGCCTGCCAATGCGGGGGACGCGGGTTCGTGCCCTGGTCCGGGAGGATCCCGTGTGCCGCGGAGCGGCTGGGCCCATAAGCTATGGCCGCTGAGCCTGCGCGTCCAGAGCCTGTGCTCCTCAGCGGGAGAGGCCACAGCAGTGAGAGGCCCGCGTAACGCAAAAAAAATAAAAATAAAAATAAATTACGGGCCTCCCTGGTGGCGCAGTGGTTGAGAGTCCGCCTGCCGATGCAGGGGATACGGGTTCGTGCCCCGGTCTGGGAGGATCCCATATGCCGCGGAGCGGCTGGGCCCGTGAGCCATGGCCGCTGAGCCTGCGCATCCGGAGCCTGTGCTCCGCAACGGGAGAGGCCACAACAGTGAGAGGCCCGCGTACGGAAAAAAAAAAAATAAATAAAATAAATTACAGTTAGAGATAATGGAAATACTTCTGTGGAGATTATTCTATGGTTAATAAATAGAATTCATGAGGAAGGCCTATGGGAGTTGTGTGTTTTTAAAACCAAGAGAACACAGAACCAAGTCAGAAGGGCAACTTAGTAACAGTCTTCAAGTGGAAACACAGGGATGTTGATGAACTTTCCGGTCTCTGCTGAAGACAGAACCAGAAAAGTTTATGCCACAGCATGCAAGGGTTTGGTTGACTATGAAGGAAGGATTTCCCAACAGAATACTAAATATCCAGGTGGCTTGGATTCCAATACAAGCTGTGGTTTTACATCTTTCTATCATTTAAATGAAAACTCCTAAAATACATCAAGCCAAGCTCTTTCACTTACGGGCCATGAGACCTTGGAAAAGTTACATCATTTCACTGAGAGTCTGTTTCCTTACTCATAAAATGGGTTTAATTTTTACCTCAAAGGGTTATAGGAGATTGAATATGAAGCATGTAGTACAGCCCCTGGCACACTGTAAGCACTCCAGAAATAGCATAAATAATGAACACGGAGCAAATATTAATTAATTACTACATGTCAGACACCATTCTAAGCACCTTATGTGCTATTTCATTTTGGTTTCACAACGATCATGTGAGGTAGGTGCTTTTATTTCCATTTTACAGGTGAGAAACTTGAGGCACAAAGATATTAAGTAACTTGCCCCAAATCATATAGTAAGTGACAAAGCTCCAATACAAGTCCAGGCAGTCTGTCTCCAGAGCCTGTGTGTCTAGTCACTAAACTGGCAACCTCTCTGTGTTTATAGCAACTAAATATTAGCTCTTTTAAAATAAAAAATTGGCACGCTCTTTAAAATATCATAGTCTAGTGGTCCCCAGCCTTTCAACATCCTTTTTATTATTGTTTTCCTTCTGTGTTTTGAATGGTTTTATTTACTACAATACTGCAATGATAAGTAATAATTTATTTTTCATTGCTATTAATGGAAGAAATATGTAACAGAACTCCAGATCAATATGAAGTAACAGCGTGATCTTACAAGAGTCTTGTCAAAGGCAAACAACTTGATGTTTTGGTTGGCTCATGCAGTTTTATCACCGCACAGTTTGTACCAGCCTTTCTGAAATAACTGTAATAATTAACTGGTCCTCTTTCTTCCACTATGAAGTTCACAGAAGTTAATATTCTGTGATGAGTCATCCATGATACTGATATATGAATTCCCTATACTGAAACATCATAGTAGGTAGGTAATCCCCAACGAATGACCCCTTCATGTGATTAAATGCAATCTGAAGACACAGATGTACTACATTAGCATTCTCAGATAGTGTGGTCAGTAGTTTTGGATACGTCTGGTTAAGGTCCCGAAGGTATTTTCAAAATACATATCCCAGGGGCTTCCCTGGTGGCGCAGTGGTTGAGAATCCGCCTGCCGATGCAGGGCACACGGGTTTGTGCCCCGGTCCGGGAGGACAACACATGCCGCGGAGCGGCTGGACCCGTGAGCCATGGCCGCTGAGCCTGCGCGTCTGGAGCCTGTGCTCCGCAACGGGAGAGGCCACAACAGTGAGAGGCCCGCGTACAGCAAAAAAAAAAAAAAATATATATATATATATATATATTCCGTTATTAAATGTTAAAAGTGAATGTTTTAAAGTAGGGAACAAAATGTCAAATCCCTGGATGTAGGTGGGTATGAAAGGGTTCTCTGCAGCTGGAGGCTAAGGTAGACTGAAAATTGGCGGATCTGGAATTAGAGCTGTCCACTGCGTGCGCAATTCTGCAGGGGCAATTATGGGGAGAAACAAGCAATGGTGTGCTAGTAAACCACCTTTAAGAAGGGGAAAAGGCCCCAATGGTAGCATTTGCCAATTTCCATATTACAAATACTCCTACCATGGCCAATTTCAAGGTACCAACAGTTTGACAACATTATATATTTATATTTATGTTTATTCTATCTTAATATATATTTATATTTTACAGCCGGCTCTATCAAGCCAACATAAGCTTGCTCCATCAAATCCCTGGAGATAAACAAACTTATTTATGAGTAGTCTCAGGATGGAGCCTGGAGATGCTACTAATGAGAATGAGTGTCTGACAGGGCAGGTGAAGGAGAAAGTCAAGAAAACAGATTTTCTGAGATGAAGTCCAAGACTGAAGACTTATAGCCAGAAATGATTTTGAGCCAAGGAGGCCACAAAGAGGAGAAATTCTGGAAGGTAGCAATCTAGTCACCAAACTGGGGATGAAAGGCTTGGATGCATGGGCATATCCCAGAGATGATGACTGATTGGACAAGGAGGAGAAGGGGGGAAGATGCTGCAGTATAAGCAGGGTGAGGATCTGCTCACCTCAGACCAGATGTGTTTCCGTACCAATTGAAATTCTTGTCTGATACAGCCAGCTAATAAGCCAGGTACTAAGGAATAGGAAGCAGAGTGGGGATTTTGTTCCAAAAATTCTAGTACAAGGTGAGGAAGAAGGAGGAAGCACAGCTACTGAGACTAGGACATAAGATAAAGCCTAAAATAACAACCCTACTCAAAGTCAACTTCTCTGAAAGAAAGCTACTTAAATCCAAATCTGAAAGGCTTCCACCAAGGATCCCCTTTTGCCAGTAAGCCACAAGCAGGAGAACAGATGGTCTACAGACAGCGATCAAGTGCTTGCAGCTGTTAGCAGAAAAGGGCCATCTCAGGGCAAGGGAACAGGTAAGTCATTATACTAAAGAGGAAAGAGCTTTGGTTGTGAAGAGTTCAGACACTTCAGTATAGTTCTCGGCTGGAAAATCAAACCACACTTAGCTTCTCACAGCTTGGCGACCAAACTCTCTAGGCTACCCCCGATCTTACAGTACAAGCCTTTCCCTGCCCACCCCCCATCATATCAGGACCAAATTTCTGGATGCCCGAAGATGGTGACGAGCAGAGGGAGTGTGAGGAAGTGGAAACGGTGGACATGGACCACTGTTTCTAGCAGCATGAAGTGGAGAGATGGAGCTACAAAGAAGTAAGTGACCTAGGGGTTTGAGTGAAGGGGAAAAACAATAATGAAGTGACGACTGCCATGAATTCTGATCAAAATTAGGAGTATGATTGTGTTTATCTGGGGAAAAGAAAAAGCAGAGAAATAAAAGCTAGAGGTCTAGACACACAGGCGTCGTCTTTCCAGTGCTCCAGTGTGCTGTAACGTCCTGAGAAGGGACGATTCACATGTCCAACTGCTTCTTTTCTGCCTCCTTTATAATAACCAAACTGCAAGGTGAGAATATTAGAACACTGGTGTCTGGCTTCTTCTCTGCAATGACACACGAAGTGTCTCTCTCCACCAAGGTCACTAGAGACTTCCTATGTGCCAGAATCAGTTGACAGTGTCTACTCCTTATCTCCCCTGGCCTCCTCGAGCGATCTGACACTGTCCTCCTTGTGAGAACACTCCACTCCCCTGTGCTATCACTCTGAGCTCATTCAAGCTCTGGGATGGTCTCTTTCCGGTCTCACACTAGGGCATCTTCCTTCTCCTGCCTCTTAAATGTTGGTACTCCTGGTGTTCTGTCCTCAGTATTTTCACTCCTGAGTCGCTACTCTATTTCTAGATGACCTCCTCCATATAAGTAATTTCATTTGCTCTGTACAAATGATAACTCCAGTATCTTTATCTTTGGCTCACAGCTCTGTCCTTGGCTCTAGACTTCTAGATCCTAAATCTATGTAATTATGTCCCACAAACAACTCCATTCCACAAGTCCAAAATTAGAACTCTCCAACCACTTCCAAAGCCTTTAGAGTACAGGAGTTACAACTCATGCCTTTTTTCATAGCCTCAGTGCATGGAGGGTTCAGCAAATATTATCAAATGACAACATGGCTGGCTATTTTCAACAAACGTATATTTAAATTTCATTTATTTATTTAATATATTACTGAGGTACAATTGGTATACAGTAAATTGCACATATTTAAAGTGTACAATTGGATGTTTTAACATGTGTATACCTTTCACCACAGTCAAGATGCGGAACAAAGGCATAACCCCCCAAATTTTCTTCTTTGTGCCCCTCTGTGAACCCTCCTTCTGTTCTCCCTACCCCTTCCCACTGCCAGACAACCAGTGATCCAATTTCTGTCACTATACCAGTTTCCATTTTCTATAATTTTATGTAAATTATCTCATATGTTATACGCTGTTTTTTTGGCCTGGCTTATTTTGCTCAGCATAATTATTTTAATTGTTCTTATGCCTCATGTATCAATAGTTCACCCCCTTTTATTGCTAAATAGTATTCTGTTATGTTGGTATATCACCATTTGTTTATTTATTACCTGTGGATGGACCTTTGTGTTGTTTCTATTTTTAGCTATTACAAATAAAGCTGCTATGAATCATTTGTGGGAAAGTCTTCGTATGGCATATCCTTTCATTTCCTTTGGGTAAATAAGTAAGAATGGAATAACTATATTATATAGTAGGTATACGTTTGACTTTATAAGAAACTGCCAAACTTTTCCTAATGTTTTGTACTATTTTACTTTCCCACTAGCAGTCTGTGATGTTCTAATTCTTCCACATCCTCAGTAACATTTGGTATGGTCAGTGGCTTTAATTTTAGCCATTCTGATAAATGTGAAGTGGTATCTCACTGTGGTCTTAATTTGCCTTTTCCTATTGACTAATGATGTTGAGTACCTTTTCATGAGCTTATTTGCCATCCATATATCTACTTTGGTAAAGTGTTCACTTCTTTTGCCCATTTGAAAATGTTATTGTGAGTTCTTTATATATTCTGAATATAAGTTCTTTATCATATGTATATGGTTTGCAAATATTTTCTCCCAGTTGTGGCTTGTCTGTTTATTCCTCTAACTGTGTCTTTTGAAGAGCAGAAATTTTTAATTTTGGTGAAGTTCATTTTGTTCTTTTATGGAGTGTGCTTTTGGTATCACATTCAAGAAATCTTTGCCTAAACAATAGTCACAAAAA
This sequence comes from Mesoplodon mirus, assembly GCF_964341445.2. NCBI lineage: Eukaryota > Metazoa > Chordata > Mammalia > Artiodactyla > Ziphiidae > Mesoplodon > Mesoplodon mirus. The sequence goes on from NC_138984.1 coordinate 35,959,568, forward strand.
TATCCTATATTTTCTTCCAGAAATTTTATAATTTTAGATTTTATAATTAGGTCTATGATCCATCTTGAGTTAATTTTTGTATATGGTGGGAGCTATGAATTGAAGTTCCTTGTTTTCCATGTGGATATTTAATTTGTTGAAACACATATACATTTAAACAAACTATAAGGGAGTCTGTCTTTATTGTAAATCAGTGGAAACCTATACTTTAAAATTTTTAAATCAAAAATAATGTGCCAGGGACTCCCCTTGTGTTGCAGTGGTTAGGAAATCTGCCTTCCAGTGGGGGAGATGGGAGTTCGATCCCTGGTCAGGGAACTAGATCCCACATGCAAGCCGAGACTAGGAGTTCGCATGCCACGACTAAGGAGCCCACAAGCCACAACTAAGGAGCCCACAAGCTGCAATTAAGACCCGGTGCAACCAAAATAATAATAATAATAATAATAATAATAATGTGTCAACAGCCCAAACTGTTTGCCTAGTTTTTAAAAACATACTGTTTACTTATTCTATTTTCAAGGTATCTCAACTTTTAAATTTTTTAAAATTTATTTTATTGAAGTATAGTTGATTTACAATGTGGTGCTAATTTCTACTGAACAGCAAAGTGATTCATATATATATATATATATATATATATATATATATATATATATATATATATACTCTTTTTCATATTCTTTTCCATTATGGTTTATCACAGGATATTGAATAGAGTCCCCTGTGCTATACAGTAGGACCAACTTTTAAATTTTTATAGTAAAGGAATAAGTCAACATTTATGTCTTGTGTCCTATTGGCTTATCAGCTTATCAAGTTTGAGTTCTATTAGCTTGCTTTGATCCAGATTGTTCCTAGGCCTTTCAGGGTGGGAGAAGAGTAATGGGAAGCAGGGTAGGCATGAACTAAGGATAAATGTACCTTATTTATGCCTCATTAAAATGCTCATAACTCTGAACTGGCACATTAGGGGGGCTCCAGGATTATTGCATGAAGCATCTTTTCTGTATGGATTTTGACCCAGGAGAGAATGGAATACTTTTAACAGTATGTGTATGTCTGTATATTTTATTAGGAGGCAGGAAGAAGATGGCTGATTACAGATCTTGTTTATTTCAGTTTAGTAGAGAGAAAAGTCCTGGGACAAACCCATCTTCCCTCTTCGAAATGGCCCACCAGAGTTTAATAAAAAATGACTCGGGCTTCCCTGGTGGCGCAGTGGTTGAGAGTCCGCCTGCCGATGCAGGGGACACAGGTTTGTGCCCCGGTCCGGGAAGATCCCACATGCCGCGGAGCGGCTGGGCCCGTGAGCCATGGCCGCTGAGCCTTCGCGTCCGGAGCCTGTGCTCCGCAACGGGAGAGGCCACAGCAGTGGGAGGGCCCGCGTACCGCAAAAAAAAAAAAAAAAAAGACTCAAGTATCTAGAGTGGTCTGTGAATTCCTAAAGCCATTCTCAGACTGGAGATGACAAATGGGCATCCTCAGCCTGCTCAGTGAAGCTGCGAGGAACCTTCTTGTGGGTATTGGGAAATAATTTTGACCATTAAAAAAGTATCCACTTTTAAAAATGGGACACAATTTGTCATTAGCATCCTAAGTCCCTTCTTCACTTCTCCTTCTGGTAGTTTCTTCTCCTCTTTAGGTATTGAAGCCTCTCACGCTTTTGGGTGCTCTCTCCCTTCCACAAATCTAAACCTGCCCATGATTGATGATTATGTCTGCATGTATTATGTTAACAGGGATACTTGCACATTAGCAGAGGACCAAGCCTTAACCAAAGGACTTTCTAAGGTTGGAATGCTAGGGCTCAATAAGCCAATAGAAGAGGTATATATTTGGGTAGCCATTTAGGCTAGGTAGTGGACATATGTAGATACTGTGTTACTTCCATGCATTCATTTTCCGCTCTCCCATTCTTCATAGCCCCCAGTATCTTTGGGAAGTCGTGAAGTTCCATAAAAACTGAGCCCACCTCTAACTTCAGCTGTGGAACATTGACCAATTAGCTCTTTCAATGCTCCTGGCCCTTGAGATTGGTTCACAGATGGGAATATTACACGAGTTGGTTCAGTGAGAGTGAATCTCAAGACATGTGTGGAAACTACCAGAAGTTTCTTCTCTATTCCTCCAAGCACTGGACTGTAAAATTGTAAGGGCTGAAATTGCTGCCACCAGGAGAGGAAAACTTCTATTTGAAACTTGGAAATGAAGCCAACACTGTAGATGGCCAAAGGGATATTCAATGAGAAAAGTTCTTGGTGATGTAGTTGAGCTGCTGGACCAAACTTCACTTGATTACTTCAAGATTGTTCCACTGTGTGAGGCAATACGTTTCCTTTTTCTTTTATGGCTGTCACTTAACTGAAAGAAAGATACAATGGGGTAGCTTAAGGCTGCAAGGGACTGAGATCTGCTCAGGTTTCCTCAGGGTTATGAGGATAAAGCACAGTGCCTCAGCAGGTCTCCTGAAAAACTAAAACTTGGTTCAAGAAACAGATGAGCTTGAGCAAATCTAATTTTTAAAAATCTCCTCAGAAATTAGTATCTAACCTTATTCTGATGCTCTACTATGTTGGTGATTTAGCTGCCTTCCTGTCCAAACACTACCAGTTACCTGATTCTCTTCTACTCTATTTCACATTCATATTTGAGTCCAGTCAGTTGGTTACAATTCCAGAACCCCTCTCAAGCATCACTGGCAAAAATAGATATCTGCTTGGTCCACTCCACCCTGGTGAATAATCAGGTGGAGGGTTAAAAAGCATGGTGAGGAGGGCTAAGGAAATCTTCAGCTGTAGGCTGTGGGTGTGGAAGTCACTCCAAGCTTTCTCTCAGGAGGGAGTCTTGTTAGGCACCGTGCATGGGCTGTGCCAGACAGTGTGCTTTCTGGAATCCCTACACTTCTGATGGGTACTGTGGGAGAGCTGAAGGAGCCAGGGAGCTGAGAGTTGCCAGGGATCTGACTGTGTGTGTAGGAACTTCTGGAATGGTCTTGTTGGCAATTCCTATGTAATCATATGATAAAAATGATGAAATGTGATTTTGACAAAAATCACGTGGGAATGTAGATGCCAAGGTGATGTGGGCGGGGTCCTGACAGTGTCTCATATGATTCTATCAACCAGCTTTCCTGTCCTTGTCTTCTGATTGGGTTCAGTCAAGAAGGAGCCATCGTGAAAGGTGGGAGAGAATGGAGGAGAGTAATATTAGGCTATTTATGCCCCTGGCTCTCATCCTATGGGATTGCCTTAGGCTGGCTGTGTCCTTCAACCAAAGGTCACTGCTCTGCAGTCTGAAGATCACAGCTCCTCTCAAGGCGACCTTTTCTAGATGAGTCTCTTTTTGTGGTTTCTGGTAACTGTCCCCTGCCCTCTGTTGTTACCAGCTCTGGTCTGGCACTATCTCTCTGGGTTTCTCTATATCCTTATTACACCCTTATAAATAGTCCTCTGCTAAATAAATCTCAGTTTTGTCCTAGTTTGTGGCTTATCTATTCTTTTTCTTAACCGTGTCTTCTAATAAGCAGAAGTCTTTGTTTTTGGTGAAGTCTAATTTATCATTTTTCCAAAACAGTGATTGCTTTTGCATCCTAAGAAAATGTTGCCTCTCCCCAAATCATGGATCCAGTTTCCTGGATTCTCTTCTAAAGCATTATGACTTTAGCTTATATATTTACATCTCTGATCCATTGCAAATTAATAATTGTGTACAGTGTGAGCTAGGGGTCAATTTTTTCCGCATATGGATAATGCAGTTATTCCAGTGTCTTTTATTGAAAAGACTCCTTTCTCCATTGAATTGCTTATGTTGATATGGTTGGATTTATGCTACCATTTTGTTATTCATTTTATGTTTGTTCTTGTGGCTGTTATTCATTTTATGTTTGTTCTTTTTCCTCCATTTCTCCTTTTATGCCTTCTTTTGGATGAATCACATATATTTTAGAATTCCATTTTAATCTATCTATTGGCTGTTTAGCTATACTTCTTTGCATTAAATGTTTTAACTAATTTCTCTAGCAATTACAATATCATTCTTAACTTTTTATGACCCTCTTAGGTTACTCTTTATTATTTTATGTAAAATGAGGAAAACTTGCAATCATAGAGGTTGCATTTACCCCCTTTTTCCTTATGCTATAATGGCCCTATTTATTGCATCTCCATATAGTATAAGTCCCACAAGACAGTGTTATAACTTTTGCTGTAAACTGTATGAATTCTTCAAGTTTGAAGAAAAAAGAGGCTTTTATAATTACCCAGCTCTGTGCTATTTCCAATGCTTTTTATTCCTTCCTGAGGATCCAAGTTTCCATCTAGTATCATTTCCTTCAGCCTGAAGAATGTCCTTTGTATTTCTTGTAGTACAGGACTTCTGATGATGAACCGTTTTAGCTTCCTTTTCTTAAATCTGAAAATGTCTTGATTTCATCTTTATTCTTAAAGGATATTTCCACTGGATATAAATTTTTTTCAGCCCCTTAAATATGTCACTCCACTGTATTCTGTCCTGCATTGTTTCAGATACAAAGTTAGCAATAACCTAGATGAAATGTGGTAATTATCTCAGGCTGCTTTCGAGACTTTTATTTTCTTCTTTTTAGCAGTTTGATTATCATGTGCTGGGTGTGGGTTTTCTCATCTGGGTATGGTTTTCAGTTTGATTATCATGTGCTGGGTGTGGGTTTTCTCATCTGGGTATGGTTTTCCTTATATTTATTTTGCTTGACTTGGCTGAGCTTCTTCAATCTGTAAATAGTTTAATCTCTGCTTTAAAACTCTTGTCTCCTAATTCTAATTTCTGAATCATTTTGGGTTTGGTCTGTATTGATTGTTGTTTCTCTTGAGACTGAGTCACAATTTCCTGGTTTTTATATGTTGGGTGTATTTGGCTGTATCCTAGACATTGTGAGTATTACGTTGTAGAGACTAGATTGTAATCAATTCTTCTGAAGAGTGTTGACTTTTTCGTTTTTTCTCATCTGTGTTTGGTTTATCAGGCAATTGACTTGGCTAGACTCTAAGTTCAAACTTTGTTCCTTAGGTGGCAGTTCAAATCTCAGTTCAGTTCTTTTATTGTTATCTAGACTTGAGGGGTCTGGCAGAGATGTGTGTAGAGTATTAACTCCATCTATCTAAACACTTTCTGGGATAATTCTCTTATTGCAGCTGTATTTCTCTACACTCTGTCTTCTGGTTCTTTAGGGCAGAATAACTTTGAGTTTCCTATCAGAGTTCTAGCTGCTCTGCCTGGTGCCAACTGCAGCCTATCCCTGGGCTAAAAGCCATAACAATGGAAAATTCATCGTATGCCAATCTCTTCTTCCAAGCATCTTCTCCCTTCCAAAATCTATCTTCTTTTATTCACTCTCTAACCTTCAGATTGTTATTTATTATATTTTTCCTGGAGTTTATAATTATCATCTATGGTCTCGTAGGAGCTTACTCACCTATTTCTAGAAGCAGAACCTCTTACTTCTTGAATTTTTGGAGTGTGTTCTCTCATAAAACAGGCAGTTTCTGGATTCATGCTACGATAACTGGATCACTGTGAAATTCACCTACCTAACAATGTTTTGTATATTCTATGTTGATTTTCTCACACATTTTCTCTCCAAGTTGTCCAAGTTTTCTGTTACCATTTGGTAGAGCCATTTTATTCTCCAAGGGGTACTTCCCAGTTTGCACTTTTGTGGGCTTCCTATTTATGGCTTTAAGGGAATGCTGTTCAGTACTTCTTGCATCTGAATTCTCTCAAGGAATGCCATTCTACTTTGCTCCCTGAAATCTTGAGTCTTTCTCTTTCACATTTCTTCTGGGCCCCATCAGCCTCTCAAGGGCTAGCCATGACTAAAACATCACCCTGTTTTATACTCCCATAGTTATAACAGGTTAGACTTTCCATACTTTATAGATTGTCTGGCCTCTAGTATATTATTTTTTTCTTCATATCTTTCTAGCCTGACTACTAAGATCCCATTTTTCCCAAGGAAATTTCTTTCTTCCTCCAGCTTAATCAGCCTATATTTCTTTATTTTTCTTTTACTCCCCTGCTGCTCCATTCAGAAAGTAAGTCAAAAGCATGTTTTAATATTATCTTTTATCTTCATAAAAGAGATACATGTACATGTATCAAATAGTCAAATAATATTACAGAGTTTTAAAAAACACCAGCTATTTCTTACCCACCTGTTTCCCAAGGCTTTTCCCAAAACCCCTCCCCAGAGCAATCATTTTGAATTGTTTTACTTCTTTCTTCTGGTGCTGTCCTCTATGTTTCTACATAATATGCTTAGACCCCCCTAGTCAGTTATTTATTGATTCTTTTCACCCTGTATGTACTACTGGTGTAGTTTGGGCGCACCCAGAGCAGACCTGGATCAAAGACTTGAGTAAAGTAGTTTATTTGGGAGGTAATCCTTAGAAGTACAGGTAGGACAATGGGGAAATGAGACAAGGAAGGGCAAGGAGCCTAATAAAGAGTGTACTATCAAGCATATGGCCAATGTGGACACCTAGGACTCAATCATACTGGAGAACTCTGGGAGATAGTATAGAAGATGCCTTGGAATTATTCCTGAGGAGCAAGGGGCTGAGATAGTTGTCCTTCAACTCCTATCAGTCATTGACTGAGGGGTTCAAGCAGAACCCACTATCTGTATGCACTTTCAGCGACTCAGTATGCAGGTCAAGTAGATTCTATTGGTCTGAGAAATCCATCAGACAAAGAGTTGCAATTGCTTTCAGTTAGATGCCATTGAGTAGCACGCATTGAAATGGGCAGCACCAAAATGGCAAGATAATGTGAGTGGGACTCCCCTAGCATATTTGTATCAGTCGTAATTCTCTAAAGAGACAAAACCAGTAGATGGGGGTGAGGGTGGGATTTATTATAAGGTATGGGCTCATGTAATTATGGAGCCTGAGAAATCCCACAGTCTGCTGTCTGCAAGCTGGAGAACCAGGAAAGCCAGTGGTGTCGTTTTAAGGCCTGAGAAGCTGGAGAACCAATATTGTAGATTCCAGTCTGGCTCTGAAGGCCTGAGAACCAGGAACACCAAGGGCAAGAGAAGACCAATGTTCAGCTCATGCAGAGAGCAAATTCAACATTTTGTCTTCCTGTTCTCTTCAGCCCGTCAACAGATTGGAGGATGGCCACCCACATTGGGGAGCTCTGTGCTGGCACAATCCCTTGCACTTTTCCTACACTCTGCTCCCATCTTTGTACATTGTCCCTTTGTAAATATACCCTCTTCAAATTATCCTCATTTGAGTGCGCCATCTGTTTTTTTGTTTTGGGACCCCAATGGGAGAATGTGGTTTGAAACAGCAGCTAAACGGTTTTGAACTAGACTGCCTACTCAGCTCCCCGACACAAGTATAAGATTCTCCCCCATGGAAGGCAAGCCCCTTCTTGGCAGAAGAGGATAATTTGTTTTTCCTGTGGACTCACCATACCAAAAGCAGAAAGAACTAAGCTAAGAACAGTTGTGGTCCTTTCCCCAAATTCATCAGTTAGATACATCACTCCTCCTTCCTTGAGGTGAAATGAAGACAGACACTCTCTTCGCATTACTTTCAAAGCAGTGGACTTTATGGGCCAAGGAATGAAAGCTGGGAGGAGGAAGAGAGGATGGTTTTGACAAATCAGTGAGTTTGAGTTCAGCAAAACCTGCTTATCTGATACTTTCATACTCAGAGTTGTGGGTATGTATCAGGTGTCAAAACCTGGTGGTAAATTGAAGTGGTAGTTGAATTGCCAGTTTACATGCAGCAGAGATCAATTAGAAAAACGAATTACTCATGGTGTGTGACTAATAGTAAAATAATAAAGTTACTCCCATCACAAGAGGGAATGCTTGCGATCTGTGTTCTTACAATTACTGTAATTTTTAAATTTCTTTCCTTTGTATGTCCTTGGAACTCACTAGCCTGTGAGCACGAAATAAATTGCATTTATTAATAATATTTGTCAAGCGTTTGATTCCCCACTTGCACTGCTCCCAGCTCTCAGCCCCATCCTCCAATGGAATCTCCCTGAGCTCCCCCTGCCCCTTCCTGGGAGTCCTTGGGTGGTATCTCAGGGTTGCTCAGTTCTTCTGACCCTGCCTTTGTGAGGTTGGTGAGGGAGGCATTTGTTTGCCAGCCACCTGGAGGAGGCAGGTTTTCACTGCTTCTGCTGCTGGTGTCCTTGCTGACGGCACCTTGATACTGTCTCCCAATGCTTTCAGGGCCCCCGTGCCACCGAAGTCACCAGGTGCTCTGGGGGAAAAAATGGGTTGAATGATCTTCTTTCCATCTTTTTGATGGCTTTTGTCCTCTGGACTCCAAATAGGACTACATGAACTTCAAGACTCCCCAGATTCTTTGGCCACTAAACAAAATACCATAGACTGAGTGGCTGATAAATAACAGAAGTTTATTTCTTATAGTTTCTGGAGGCTAATAGTCTAAGATCAATGTGCCAGCAGATTTGACGTCTGATGAGAGCCTGCTTTCTGGTTCATAGATGGCTGCCTTTTTGCTATGTCTTCACATGGCAGAAGGGGCTAGGGAGCTCTTACAAGTCACTTCTTATAAGGGCACAAATCCCATTCATGAGAGCTCCACCCTCATGACCTAAGCATCTCCCAAAAGCTCCACCGCCTAATACCGTCACACTGGGAACTAGGTTTCAACATACGAGTTTGTGGGGGGACACAAACATTTAATGTCTAGTACCTGGCTTCCAAAGCTGATCCAAGGTTTTCTCCTTAGATAAACTTTCTGACCCTGAAGCAGCCTGATTGGACAGGTTATGATAATATTCCTGGATCTGGGAGATTGCAAAAACCCAATGGTCAAAACAATACTGTTTCTTTCCTTCCTCTTCCATTCCCACTCTTCCTTCCAGAACACACACATTTAGTACTTAAGGATGAGGTTGACAGTTGTACAGATTGTAGCCTGTGTAAGTAGCACACTTTAGAGTTGTGCAGCTCACACTCACACCAACTGGCCCTGTTAGCATTAAAGCCATTATTGCTGACCTGTTGGATATCTCCTTATGGCTCTAGCAATCTATTCCTTTATTAGGCACTACATTAAATAAAACCAGTAACATATAACAGTATAACTCAAAGAATGGACCATGGGAAAAGGGAACCCTCCTGTACTGTTGGTGGGAACATAAATTGGTACAGCCTCTATGAAAAACAGTATGGCCATTCCTTAAAAAACTAAGAATAGAGTTGCCATATGATCCAGCAATCCCATTTCTGGGCATATATCTGGAGAAAACTATAATTCAAAAAGATACATGCACCACAATGTTCATAGCAGCACTATTTACAATAGCCAAGATATGGAAGCAACCTAAATGTCCAACAGTAGATGAATGAATAAAGAAGATGTGGTATATATATACAATGGAATACTATTCAGCCATAAAAAAGAATGAAATAATGCCATTTGCAGCAACATGGTTGGACCTAGAGATTGTCATACTAAGTGAAGTAAGTCAGAAAGAGAAAGACAAATACAATGATATCACTTACATGTGGAATCTAAAGTATGACACAAATTAATTTATTTACGAAACAGAAACAGACTCACAGACGTAGAAAACAAACTTATGGTTACCAAAGGGGAAAGGGAGTCGGGGGGGATAAATTAGGAGTTTGGGATTAGTAGATACAAACTACTATATATAAAATAGATAAACAACAAGGTCCTACTGTGTAGCACAGGGAACTATATTCAATATCCTATAATAAACCATAATGGAAAAGAATATGAAAAAGTATATACATATATATATATATATATATATATATATATATATATAAAACTGAATCACTTTGCTGTACACCAGAAACTAACACAACATTGTAAATCAACTATACTTCAAAAAAAAAAAAATAGTGGACCATGGACTGACAGCAAGAGCGTCACCTGAGAACTTGTTAAAATGTAGGTTCTCAGGTCTCACCTAGACCTACTGAATCAGAATCTTTGGGGTTTGGGCCTGAGAGTCTGTGTTCTAGCAAGCTTTCTAGGTGATTTTTATGTGGGTTAAAGTTTGAGAAGCACTCGCCTATAATCTACACAATTTCTTGAGTTTGGTTAAGCTAACAGGAGTTGAATGTAGGTGAGATATAACAAAAATAAATAATCGTGTCCATCTGATGCCCCCAGTTAAACCTCTTGGAAAATGGGGCCAACAGGGAGCTTAAAATCAGTTACCAGCCACTCTTATCTTGGCCTGCCTCTAACATCAGTATCAACTGTAAAAAGGGAATGGTGATGATGATAGAGAACTTACTGGGCTCTTGCGAAAATCAAATGAGAAACTAATGTGATGGTTCTTTCCTCCCAAATGTCAATAACTGTTATTAGTAACATAAATCTTTTGAGTCACTTGAATCCCATTTATTAAATTTCCACTTTAGTAAACTAAATGGTATGCATCAATTTCTCATAATGACAATTTTCAATCAATAAAAAAGCCACTGACATTGCTATTGTAAATTTTAATATTTGAAAATATTTATTCATCTTTTATCCATGTTTTTCTATTTATGGATAATTAAAGAATACCTTCTTATACTATACCTTCCACAGATTGCTCCTAGAAGGGGTAGGGTCTGTTTTGTTTTTTCCTTACAAGGAAGGATTTTTTTTTTTTTTTTTTTTTTTGCGGTACGCGGGCCTCTCACTGTTGTGGCCTCTCCCGTGTTGAGGCCTCTCCTGTTGCGGAGCACAGGCTCCAGACTCGCAGGCTCAGCGGCCATGGCTCACGGGCCCAGCCGCTCCGCGGCACGTGGGATCTTCCCGGATTGGGGCACGAACCCGTGTCCCCTGCATCGGCAGGCGGACTCTCAACCACTGCGCCACCAGGGAAGCCCCAAAGAAGGATTTTTAAAAGTCTTTTATCTTGGTAACTATTCATTGCCAATCAGTATAAAAGAGCTTTTACCCCACTAATAATTTCTATTTTATGGTGACATGCTTGGTCAATTTCAGTACAATTTTAAGGTACAAATGGATCTACTTAAGTGCTATTACTTTTTTTTTTACAGTAAGTGAACATTTTATTAATAAAACAAAAGTATTCTTTATGTATCTAATCATAGAAAAAAGATATTTGCCAAGAGGTTAACAAATGATTTTTGTTTTCTCCTCTTGGCTTATCTGTGTTTTTTATTATTTTTTTAGAAACATCAGTTACACAGATTATTTTATTTTATTTTATTTTTTTGGTTTCAAATTCTGATGATCATTTTTTTTATTGGAGTATAATTGCTTTACAATGTTGTGTTAGTTTCTGCTCTACAATGAAGTGAATCAGCTATATGTATACCTATATCTCCTCCCTCTTGGACTCCCCTCCTACCCTCCCATCCCCCTCATCTAGGTCATCACAGAGCACGGAGCTGAGCTCCCTGTACTATACAACAGGTTCTCACTAGCTATCTATTTTACACATGGTAGTATATTTATGTCAAACCTAATCTCCCAATTCATCCCATCCTCCCCTTCCCCCCTTGCTGTGTGCACATGTCCATTCTCTACATCTATGTCTCTATTCCTGCCCTGAAAATAGGTTCATCGTACCATTTTTCTAGATTCCATATATATGTATTAATATATGATATTTGTTTTTCTATTTCTGGCTTACTTCACTCTGTATGACAGACTCTAGGTCCATCCACATCTCTACAAATGACCCAATTTCGTTCCTTTTTATGGCTGAGTAATATTCTATTGTATATATGTACCACATCTTCTTTATCCATTTGTCTGTCATTGGACATTTAGGTTGTTTCCATGTCCTGGCTATTGTAAATAGTGCTGCAGTGAACATTGTGGTGCATGTGTCCTTTTGAATTATGGTTTTCTCAGGGTATATGCCCAGTAGTGGGATTGCTGGGTCATATGGTAGTTCTATTTTTAGTTTTTTAAGGAACCTCCATAGTGTTCTCCATAGTGTCTGTATCAATTTACATTCCCACCAACAGTGCAAGAGGGTTCCCTTTTCTCCACACCCTCTCCAGCATTTATTGTTTGTAGATTTTTTGATAATGGCCATTCTGACCAGTGTGAGGTGATACCTCATTGTAATTTTGATTTATATTTCTCTAATAATTAGTGATGTTGAGCATCTTTTCATGTGCCTCTTGGCCATCCATATGTCTTCTTTGGTGAAATGTCTATTTAGGTCTTCCACCCATTTTTTAATTGGGTTTTTTTTTTTTTTTATATGGAGCTCCATGAGCTGTTCGTATATTATGGAGATTAATACTTTGTCCATTGCTTCATTTGCAAATATTTTCTCTCATTCTGAGGGTTGTCTTTTCATCTCATTTACAGTTTCCTTTGCTGTGCAAAAGCTTTTAAGTTTAATTAGGTCCCATTTGTTTATTTTTGTTTTTATTTTCAAAGTGCTATTACTTTTTTAATTGCTATTTTTGCTACAGACTCGTTAAGAATTCAAAACTTGAATTGGAAGGAACCTAAAAATATCTTACTTTATGTCAATGGAGTCTATTAGATATCAATGAAATGAAATCCACTTTTGCAACCCTCAAAGAAGAACATATCACACCTAATGCAAATCTGTTCTCAGATTTCCTAGAAAATAAGCTGAACAAAGGGAGGACTAAATAAAATGTAATTTTAATATTGAATTAACACGACAGAACAGGAGAAATAGAGTCAAAATGCTGAACACATTTTTAGCTATCCAGGGTAGCCCAGGAGGTTTTATTTTAATTATACACTAGAGGTAATGTTTTTAGGGAGTTCAAATAAATACTCTTCATTCAACTTGACCTTTAAGTAGGCATTGAAAACCTTCTGCAAAGGGAAGGAAACCATCCAACAAAATGAAAAGGTAGCCTACTGAATGGGAAAAGATATTTGCAAATTATATATTCCATACAGGGTTAATATCTAAAATAAGTAAGGAACTCATAGAACTCAATAGAATCAAAAAACCAAACAATTCCAATTAGAAAGTGGGTAGATGACCTGAATAGACTTTTTCCAAAGAAGACATAAAGATAGCTAACAGACACTTGAGAAGATGTTCAACTTCACTAATCATCAAGGAAATGCAAATCAAAACCACAGTGAGATATCACCTCACACCTGTCAGAATTGCTATTATCAAAAAGGCAACAGGGCTTCCCTGGTGGCACAGTGGTTAAGAATCTGCCTGCCAATGCAGGGGACACGAGTTCGAGCCCTGGTCTGCGAAGATCCCACATGCCGCAGAGCAACTAAGCCCGTGCACCACAACTACTGAGCCTGTGCTCTAGAGCCTGCAAGCCACAACTACTGAGCCCATGTGCCACAACTACTGAAGTCCGTGTGCCTAGAGCCCGTGCTCCGCAACAAGAGAAGCCACGACAATGAGAAGCCCACACACCACAACAAAGACCCAATGCAGACAAAAATAAATAAATAAATAAAATTTTAAAAAAAGACAACAAATAACAAGTGTTGGCAAGGATGTGGAGAAAAGGAACCCCTGTGCACTGTTGGTGGGAATGTAAATTGGTGCAGCCACTGTGGAAAGTAGTATGGAGATTCCTCAAAAAATTAAAAGTAGAACCACCATACCATCTAGCAATTCCACTTCTGGGTATTTACTCAGAGAAAACAAAAACACTAATTTGAAAAGATTTATGCATTCCTATGTTCATTGCAATATTGTTTATCATAGCCAAGATATGGAAGCAACGTGTCTATTGACAGATGAATGGATAAAGAAGATCTGATAGATATAATATATATAGTGTGTATATATATATATATATATATATATTGTGTGTGTGTGTGTGTGTATATATATATAGTGTGTATACACACACACAATGGAATATTACTCAGTCATAAAAAGGAATGAAATCTTGTCATTTGCAACAACATGGATGGATCTAGAGTGTATTATGCTAAGTGAAAAGAATCAGAAAAAGACAAATACCATATGATTTCCCTTATATGTGGTATCTAAAAAACAAAACAAATGAACAAACAAAACAAAACAGAAGCAGACTCATAGATAAAGAGAGTAATTTGGTGTTTGCCAGAGAGAACTTGAGAGGGGAGAAATAGATGAGAAAGATTAAGAGGTGCTAACTTCCAGTTACAAAATGAGTCACAGGGATGTAGTATAGAGCATGAGGAATACAGTCGATAATACTGTAATAACTTTGTATGGTGACCAATGGTTACTAGACTTATGGTGATCATTTTGTAATATATGTAAGTGTCAAATCATTATGTTATACACCTGAAACTAACACAATATTGTACAGCTATACTTCAATTATAAATAAATAAGTGAATAAGCCATTAAAAAAATCTTCATGAATTCATGAAGAATCATCAGACTTCTGTTATATCCTCAAAGTTCATTACTTTTCCTTTGTTTTACTATAAGCTTTTTATCTATAATTAAAAGAAAGAAAATGTATGAAAGTACCTAGCATAAAAGTTAGCATATATACACGTAATAAATGTTTGTTTCCTTTCTTTCCCTGTTGTATAATAAACTTAAAGAAACTTATTAAATTTCTGGTCGCATATTTATTGGCTTTCTCTAGCCATTTTTAAAAGAGCAAGTAAATATGCTTGGAAAACGGAATTAAAACTCAAGGGAAAATTAGAGCTATATGAAGACAAAATCTTTTAAGTGCTTAAAATATTACATAATCATATGCATTAATGGTAGGCATTTTAACTTGAGCATAGTTGTGTGTATGTTGTTGATATTCACATTTTTAACTACTACTATTTTCAGGCATTGCAAATCCATGCACAGAATTCAATTCAGAGGGAAGCTAGGAGCCTCAGATGACAGATGATTAAGTCAAAAGGAATTCATATTTAAAATAAAAGTAAAAGAACTTCTTTAACTATTTTTAGATCATTGGCAGAAATTCTAACCAAAAGAATATTATTAAAATGATTAATCTTGCAGTCTTGGAATTATGAATATTTGCTTCTTCCAATTAAAAATGTTAGACTCATACAAAATGGTATAAAGATTCAACTGCATAAACCTACAAGTTAAAAAAAATCAGTTGTTACTACGCAGAACAGCTGTTACCTATAATGAAATTGGAATTTATGGGTGTTTGTGTGTGAACATGTTTATGACACAAATGGATCATAGATTGTTCAGCTTTTCTAAGTTCAGAAATGTTGGGCCAGTTTTACTCCCTTCCAAAGTGAAATTAGGGCTCTCAAAGATTCCAGACTTGAATACAGGAAATGAAAGTTCCTGAAATGCCCACAGGATAGGTACCAGATGGAGATCAGGGTTACCAAGTATTTGGGGCAAGGCAGCGCAGAAAATTATATCCAAGTAAGTGACAAAATGAAAGTAACTGAACCATTCAGTAAATGCTGTAGTTCATCATGCAGTCTAACGTACCAGTACTGTCTCGTCATCTTCTCTCTTTAATCATTTAGGTTGGAGTCTTCACTAGGGCCATAAGGGATTTTAGATCAATCTAGTTTGATCCCTTTATTATACAGATGAGGCTCAGGAAGATTAAGTGACTAGTTCAAATCACAAAGGCAATAATAGGAAGAATAGGGTCTTGAACTCTGCTCTCTCTGTTCTCAGCCCAGAGCTTTCCCCATTCTTTCCCAAGACCCTTTTCCAATATTATCAGCATCACAAGTGCTGCCTGAGGGCTGAAGTCAAAGCTTGGCTCTCGCTTTGGTGTTGCAAACAGGGAGGGATTCCAGTCCTGCCCATACCCGCCTGGAGGTTGAGACTGGTACCTGTGAGAAGTCTTAAGGAATCCTTGGAACGTGGAAAATAACGTCTTTGAGGGTGAGTGTGTGGTATGTGAAGATACACCTGAAAAGAAGGCTGGAACCACACTGTAGGGCCCTCAACTGCCAGGCTACTGAACTTGAAATTTATTTGACCTGCCAAGGAGTACCTCTCCTGGTGTCTAACACAGTGTAGGTATTAATGTATATTTGTTATATGAATGAATGAGTCGTTAGTAATCTGTGAGCTGATTCTGGGACATGTTTTATCAGAGATGCACTTCAGGCTGTGTTAGAGCTTCAGTGAGATTTGACTGAGTTTCAAGGAGGCTGGCAGTTGGGAGAGTAGATTCAATCACAAAGATGAGAAAGAGACTACAGCGAGTTATATGAGATATATATATATATATATATATATATATATAATTTTAATAACCTTGTTGGTATATAATTAGGTTTTTTAAAAAAGGTTGCTCATGGGTGAACCAGCATATATAATGTTAAGTGAAAGAAGCCAGACACAAAAACGTGTCAGTTCAGGTCCTCTAGGAAGCAGATGCCAAAATGGAATCAAAGTCCAAGGGACACAATGTGTGAAATAAAGGGAAGAGGGGGTGGAAATATAGGCAGGGTGAGCTGTCATGGTACAATGACACCTGTGACACCTGTGAAAGGAGAGGGGAAGGAAGGAGGATTGGTAAGAAGAGACTCAGACTGTAGGACTGCCAGGCCGATAGGGCTCCCAGATCACAGCTTGCCATGAGAGGGTCCTGCTTTGAGCAGAAATAGCTTGGCTCTGGTACTTCCACCCCGCTAAGTCATTGGCTGGGTTCAGCCTAGGGAAAGCATGGTCTTGGTGTAAATTCGGCTGACTGCACTCCTCCCTGCAGGTTCTCTCCTAAAGGGAGATCTGAGTGGCACATATCCATGGCCGTTATAATATTATTTGAGTCTGTTTATATACAATTTAAAAAACAGACAAGCCCAGATAGTGGTTACTTTTAGGGAGAGGTAGTGACTGGAATGGGATACAAGAGGGACTTCTTCTGGGGTGCTGATAATGTTTTTTCTTTTAATCTGGGTGCTGGCTACACACCAGATATGTTCACTTTCTGAAAATTCATTGAGGTAACACTTATGATTGGGTATTTTTCTGTATTGTGCAATATTAACATTAAAGGATGAAATAAAAAGATTGCTCGCTGAGCTGAAAAGAAAAATAATATTGAAGATTTTAATACAGTAGAAAATAACAAAGAATTTGCTGGAAAATCAAATACTTACTTCAAACATAATAAAAATAAAACAGTTGGCCTAGCTTCTTGTCAGGGCTTGAAATTGAATTAAAATGGAACAGTGTGGACTAGGACAGGGAACAAGCCGGCAGAATCTGGCAAATCTGTAAAGCTTCTCAGTTGGGGGCAGAGGCAGGGTGGGTGGGAAGAGGGACCTATAAATGGAGACCAGTGGTGGTGGGTGAGGGCAAAGGTCACCACGAAGAATGACCAGGCAAGGTGTGGGATCCCAGAGGACAGAAAGGCATCAGCACCCAGAGAGCCAAGTTGGGCGGGAGAACAAAGATGTATTTTGTGGTCTACTCATGGCATGCAAGCGTTTAACACATACTTTGTCAACTATGGGACAGAAAAATGTCAATATGTAGACTTGAGGCATCAGCTCAGTCGTTTGAATTATGAGATTGGATTTCAGGTCCAAGGCTGGTTATCAGGTAAATGGATGAAACTGCTGACCCATTAATTATACTAGTCCTCTGCTCATCGCTGATTATGTTATGTCTCTGGTAAAAGAAGCAAACATATAACAAACACAGCAATTGTTTCCATGCATAAGGAAAAAAATGACCGCCTTATAAAAGATATTAAGCTTGAAGTTGAAAAAGTGGTTTACTTGTGGTGTGAAAATATTAGGAGGTTCTATGTGACCCTGATCAAAAAAATATATATATATATGAAGCTATAAAGGCATTTCCATTTTCTCGATTTTAGGAATATGAGAATGTCTCAGGTCATCTCCCTCCGACATTGTTTTAGACAGGGATCTTGTCTTCATCATCTTTGGACGCTCAGTGTGTGGCACATGTGGATTTTCTATAAAGCCTTGTTGGAGGAATAGGTTTTTAAAAAAATGAATGAACAAAGAGGTCACTGTGTCATCAGTCTGGTCTTAGTGAGTAAAGTGTACATGAAATCAGAGGTCACATGGCAAACTTCTGTGTACCCTGGTAAAGCGAGTGGGGACCAGTTAGAGACAAGTTAGGACCACCCTCTCACTAAGAACTGGGTTAATGACACAGGGAGAACAACCTTGACATTCACCTTAAAACAGCACCACTTTTTCTGAGGCCCTTGAGGCCATACTTGGGTCAGACTTGTCTGAGCCCACTGGTGGAGACCTGATCCAAGGTTAGAAATTCATGTAAGAGCTGTTTGCAGAAGAAATTTCTGGTGCTCATCTTTAAGTAAATTGCTGATTTACTATAAATTCTTGAGTTCAAGGTGTACTGAAAAAAATCCTGTGTTTGTTCAGTGCTTTATTTATTTCAAATCTCTTTTGCACATATTATTTCTTTAGCTCATCATAGCAGCCATAATGTCTATAGAATGGATTCAATTTTTTCCATAATGTAAAATGGAAAAAAAAGAGGGTTATATTAGTCAGTGTTCTCCAGAGAAACAGAACCAATAAACTTAAAAAGAGAGAGAGAGAGAGAGAGAGAGAGAGGATGAGAGAGATTAAGGACATGAGTATAGAGACTGGCAAGTCCCAGCAGACTGGAGACCCAGATATGAGCTGATGCTGTATTTCAAGTCTAAAGGCTGTCTGTCTGATGCAGAGCTCTTTTTTGCTCCAGGGAGCAAGTCTTTTTGTTCTGTTCAGGCCTTCAACTGATTGGATGAGGCCCACCTACACTACAGAGGGCAATCTGCTTTATACAAAGTCCACAAGTACAAAGTCCACAAGTGCAAAAGCACTTTCACAGAAGCATCCAGAGTAACATTTGACCACCTATCTGGACATTGTGGCCCAGTCAAGTTGATACATAAAATTAACCATCATAAGAGTCCTAGACTCCAGGACTTGTTCAAGCCTATGGATTTAATTAGTCAGGATTGTTTCTAAAATTCTGGGCTTCTGACATTTAGTCCCCATGAGAGACTTACTGAACACTAGAATTAGGTGATGGTTTTTCATTAATTCTGATGTGGGAAGCAAGAATGGGAAGGAACTAGCTTGTAGTCAGAAATATTAGTTACTCAGTAGCTGCTGAAAGTAAGAATCAGACCTCAGGTCATCAGAAAACATGAAAAACCTCAGTCTTCCTTGAATAATGTTATGTGTAACAGTATAAAATCACAGAATCATAAACAAACTCAAAGCAAGAGAAAAGAAACTAAACCATCTGCTAAATTTAGAAAGACACCCATAGAGACACAAGTCTAGGTCTGGAGTGAGGATTTCATTATGATGATGTCTAGTACAGATGTGAATAACCACGGCCTAGGGCAGGGGTGGGCTGGCAAGGAACTGGGCTCAACTGGGAGGCTAGTCTATTCTGGGAAGGCTGATCTACATTGGGGGTCAAGTTTAGGCTTCCAGACTACCAGACAAGTGAAGAAAGCAGGATATCAACTAGCACACAGCTCTTTCCCTTCCACACATGACTCCCCAGCCTTCCTCATGTTGGCAGGGGTCTCTGTGTCTCACACAGCTCAGCCAGAGGAACTCCCCATCACGATGAGTGTGTGATCTGTGGCAAAAATTCATATTCAAACCCCATACATCTATGAATTGATGATTCTAGAGGTTTTCCTGTCACAACGTTGGGCAGTAAATTCTTATGCACTGCACATTCTCTCCTATGACCTGTGATAATGAAGAATACAATTCGTATGAATATTTGAAGACCTCAGATAATCCCCAAACCTAATTTTAAGTTAAAAGCTTTTTAAGTTTTCAACTTCCTATTTCAAGAAACGGCTGTTCTTTTGGTCAGTTCTTCCTTCTAGTCCTTCCTTCACAAATCCAAATGGAAGCAAAATGGCCCACACAAATGTGTGCCCTGTTTCTTACATCCTCAAAGTATCACTGAAAAGTTGTATATGAACTGTGCATTTTAAATGCACCCCAAAAGAGGCAACTTTCAGTTTAAAATCATCCTGCAGTAAAGAGTCCTTTGATTTTACAGTATTCGTGTCCTAATTTAGCAGCCTATGAGGTTCTGATTTTCACAAATCGTATTTACATAAAGTAGACAGTATTAATGGAAAACTGGGGGGGGGTGGGAATACAAATTATTAAGCACACACTAAGTGCCAGGTAATATGCTGGACATGGCACACTCAGTGAGAACAAGGTGTGTTGATGCCTCTGCTTCCAGGAAGTATTTTGCAGCCTGACACCACTGCTGAGGATGGACATGTTTCTAATGAAAGGCAAACTACAATAATTAGCACGGTTATGGAACAGTAAACGTGCGACTGCTTAAGACAGAACAATGAATCACGTTTCATTTCCCTGCCTGAACAAGAGAAGCAACTCTTTGTCCTGCCTTTCCTTCAACCTCAGCAGATGCTGGCTCCCCCCAAAGATAAAGCATTCTTTGTGTGCTGTGCCCTCAGCTTCCCTGGGTATTGGATGGCAGCTTCTGTATGCAGATGCTGAAAAATCTTTCTGGGAGTGTTGACATAGTATTTGTCTCTTGAGCACATGTTTATTTTTAGCGGTAAATTATCAGAGCTTGTGAGGCTGAAACCTCAGCTACTTTTTGCATGCGTTTTCAGTAGCTGAATTCCAGACCAGGGCACCAGAGACAGCCTATCAGCCATGATGATGATTTCCAGACCTCATCCTCCCATCTTGCCAGGTAACTGAAATTGATTAATGACTTACCAATTTAACGATGGTCAGTGAGGGCCCGTAAGATGCTTATTTTCAGATTATTCATAGTTGGAAGTCTATTTATTCATCACAGAGAGGAATGAGAAAATATTTCCCTTTGTGGAGGTAGAAACCTTAGATCAGGGATCTCAATTCATTGCTCAGCATCTGCAGGGAGTCAGAGCAAAGAAAAATGGTCAAGTCCCAAGACCCGAGGGCAAACTGCTCAAATTGCTAATGGGGAGGTGAAGGCTGCCTTGATTGCTTAGGATTCCAAGATGCTGCTTTCAGTAACATCCTTGATACTGAAGGAGGGTGGCAGGGATTGCTCCACATCTTTTTGGAAGAGACCTGGGAAACACAGTGAACTTATACCCAAGAGAGGTGTTCTTCTGGGCACAGCAAATGAAGAGCAGGGCATCTGCCCCAGGCCCTCTCTTTTGCATCTCGTTACCCTCAGAGATTTAAGGCTGCAGCACACTAACTGCAGGGCTTAGGGATATTATAGATTTTTTTCTTTTTAAAGTCAGGACTCTTGGGTCCAAGAAACAGATATTCAATCTAACTTCTTATACTTTCAACCTAACTTCTCATACTGCTTCTTAAACTTGCAGTTACATCAAACAAACAAAACCCTGAGAATATGAGTACCTACAATATGTTTGGCTTATGTCTGTGTGTGTGTGTTTCCTATAACTGAAAGTTTAAGAAATATATACAAGAGTTCAAATGATGTCATCAGGGTCCTGTTACTCTCTCCATGTCTTTGCACTGCTTGTCTTTGCCTGGTTTTATGCCACTTGTACACTCTTTCCATATGGTGGGCAATTACAGTCTGTGGTTAGAAATCAGTGGAAAAAATAGCTTCTCCTGCTGTCCATGTATCAATCCCCAAAAATGGATTCTGATAGGCTCTACTTGGGGCACAGGCACATCTCTGGACCAATCACAATGCCTTAAGGGACATGACTGGATGATCTGAGGAGTCATGCACTTATTCCTATGGGGAATGGAGACAGGGCTGTGTTGAGATTAATAACTCCATTGGGATCTCACTGTGTAAGGAAGGGATAGATTCTTCAAGGAAGGGATGACGATAAATTTTTTAAATGTCTACTACAACAGATAAGTGATCCATAAAACTCTAGTGGTCTTAAAAGTAAATAGGAGGGCTTCCCTGGTGGCGCAGTGGTTGAGAGTCCGCCTGCCGATGCAGGGGACACGGGTTCATGCCCCGGTCCGGGCAGATCCCACATGTCGCTGGGTGGCTGGGCCCGTGAGCCATGGCCGCTGGGCCTGCGTGTCCGGATCCTGTGCTCCGCAACGGGAGAGGCCACAACAGTGAGAGGCCCGCGTACCACAAAAAAATAAATAAATAAATAAATAGGAGATTGCCAACTGTTCCTCCTTCTCACTCATGCTCTTCCTCTGCCATTCAAGGCAGTCCTTGATGCTATGTTAAATGTATAGACTTGGAAGAGGTCCAAACAAGTCCTATGCTAAACTGATAAACCTTAAGTTGCTGCTACTTTCATTAAACCTAATTCTTCTGTTACAATAGTATGTCATCCAGTGATGTTTGATAGACCAAGATGGAGAGAAATATGAGCTTCTTGGGAGATAGAACTTGGTTTCATTTTATCTTTGTTTCTCCTATAACAATGAGCACCGTGTCTAGCACATAGAGGCCTCAGATCACTGTTTGTTGAATTGAATCAAGTAGGTAAACATGTTGTCTGGGGGTTTAATAGGTCCAATAGCTAAAGAACCTACATCCTCTGAGAACTTCTAGTTCCCCCAAACTCTTCCATATCAAAAATTTGATTTTTTTCAAAAAGATTCCCTTTAGCTAAAGACCTTCGAAGAGCCTAAGGAGATAACATATGAGGTCAGCATATTGCAATAGCTGAATTTTTAGAGTTAGACCTGGTTTTAAATTTTTCAATGTATTGGAGTATAGAGGTTTCTCAAAACATTAAAAATAGAACTATCAGGGCTTCCCTGGTGGCGCGGTGGTTGGGAGTCCGCCTGCTGATGCAGGGGACACGGGTTCGTGCCCTGGTCCGGGAGGATCCCACGTGCCACGGAGAGGCTGGGCCCATGAGCCATGGACGCTGAGCCTGCGTGTCTGGAGCCTGTGCTCCGCAATGGGATGGGCCGTGGTGGTGAGAGGCCCGCGTACCTCAAAAAAAAAAAAAAAAGAAAAGAAAAAAAAATAGAACTATCATATGACTCAGCATTACACTTCTGGATACTTATTTGAAGAAAACAAAATTTGAAATTTTGTTTGAAGAGATATATGCACCCACCCCCCATGTTCATTGAAGCATTATTTCCAATAACCAACACATGGAAACAACCTAAATGTCCATCGATGGATGAATGGATAAAGAAAATGTGGTATGTACACACAATGGAATATATTCAGCTGTAAAAAGAATGAAATCCTGTCATTTGTGACAACATGGATGGACCTTGAGGGCATTATGCTAAGTGAAATAAGTCAGACAGAGAGAGAGACAAATACTGTATGATTGCACTTATATGTGGAATCTAAAACAAAATAAAAAATATAAAAGGCACTGAGCTCATAGATATATTCTGAGAACAGGCTGGTGGTTGTTAGACGTAGGGAGTGGGGAGGTGGGCAAAATGGATAAAGGGGGTCAAAACATACAAATTTCCAGTTATAAAGTAAAATAAATCCTGAGAATGTAATGTACAGCATGGAGACTATAGTTAATAACACTGTACTGCATATTTGAAGTTGCTGAGAGAATAGATCTTTTTTTTTTTTTTTTTTTTTGCAGTACGTGGGCCTCTCACTGTTGTGGCCTCTCCCATTGCAGAGCACAGGCTCCGGATGCTCAGGCTCAGCGGCCATGACTCACGGGCCCAGCCACTCTGCAGCATGTGGGATCTTCCCGGACTGGGGCACGAACCCATGTCCCCTGCATCAGCAGGTGGACTCCCAACCACTGCACCACCAGGGAAGCCCAAGAGAGAATAGATCTTAAAAATTTTCATCACAAGAAAAAATTTTTCTAAGTATGTATGGTGATGGATGTTAATTAGATTTATTATGGTGATCACTTTGCAATATATACAAATATCAAATCAAATTATGTTATATACCTGAAACTGATATAATATGTTAATTATACCTCAATAAAATATTTCCAATTTTAATAAAATTTCCAGTAAGTTGGACTACCTTGGGCAAGTTATTTAATCTCTTGGATCCTCAGTTTCCCCTCATTATTACCCTCAGTGAAAGGGTAACAACAATACCTACCTCACAGATTGATATGTGGAAAAATGGAAATAATATTTGAGAAATCTGGTACCTAACAAATGGACAGATATTGTGGTTGCTGTTGAAGGAACAGAGACAGGTACTGATAGATGGGCCAGGAGATGGAAGAAGTACTTAGGGTGGTAAAAGGTTGGATGGAAAGTTGAAGGTCCAGAAGAAAAAATTAATTCACTTAAGACTTGCCCACAACAATGTATTTGTGTTGTGGTGACTACAAAAGCTAAAATCACTGGTGGAGAGGATGTGTCTCTTAATCAATTAATTTCCTGCCCATCTTGCATCCTTGGGGTGCAGCCCCTACCTTTGGTCACAATATTATTTTTATCACCATCTGGTGGTATCATAACAAAATTGCAGGGATAGCTATCAAAGTGAAACACCATCACCTGAGAGTAGATGATGAAAAAACTAATCCCAGAGGTGAGAACAGCTCTGAGGAGGCAACACCATTCAGTGACATTTTTATTAAACCCAAAGACACATTTAAAACTTTACTAGAATATGAAAATTTCAGAGAAGTAGCTTAGTATTAAACTTTTTTTTTTTTTAATGTGTTACTGGAATATAAAAAGTCTCTCCAGAGAAACCTCCCACTACCAATGACTTGTGTTGAATTAAGTAGTGTTATACTTGGGAAAGTTTTACCTTTCTCCCAATGCAAATCTATTTAAAGGTAAGCTAAGCTCAACTTTAAAAAAATAAATAAATCCCACTGTAGGCCTGCTGCTAATGCTTTATACATCCCATTTATAAAAGGACTGGTTGGTGTGAAGTTGTATATTGATAACTGGTAGGCCTGTTGTTATATGTTGATTATTTCTGTATCAGCCCAACTGGAAATTATGGGTTGTGAGGTTTTCAGTACATAATCATTTGTTTTTAGTATGACCTATGTGATAAAAACTTATAAAAATTTGGGATTTTCATAATTCTGAAAGTGTTTTGTACTATGATTTTAAAAAGAATAAAGTCTAAAACAGTATGGAAAAAATTGAGTCCCATATTAGACCTCCATGGACCTGCACATGGTATTAGGATTGGCCTAGGGCTGCTTCTAGCTCAGGCTATCTGTATGGCTGTCTATTCTTCCTTCCTACAGGTCTAAGAGATCTGTCTCGTTTCCTCTAGGGAAATAAGAAAGGCATAACTCAGGTAATGGCAGAGAAAAAAATTTTAAAGGGTTAAAAAATCTTACATTCCTTTGGCAAATGTCCTTGCTTGATAATTCCTATTGGTTCTTCCTCTATGCCTGATAGAGTTCTCACAATCAATATGGCTAAAACTCGAGTTAATCTTTTCCTTGCCAAACCTATCAATTCATCATTGATTACCAAACTGTGCTGATGGCACTATTTCCACCCAGTCCACCTGACTAGAAGCTTGAGTCACCTTTGACTAGTCCTTGTCCTTTATCTCTATATCAAATTGATCACCAAGTACTTCCCCAGGATATATCCAAATGGTTTCTTGGTTCCATTATCACTGTCACTGTCTGATTTAGACACAACTGTTTTTCACTTTGACTTTGGTAAGAGTTCTCCGTGGCTTCTCTCCTTCCTTCCCTACACTTTTCTTTCCCATTTATTATCCATGGAACAGAAAGGTTATTTTTACAAAATATAGATATAATCATTTACCCCCTTGCCTAAAAAACAAGACAGTCATCCAAGATTTTTGTTGATAACTTTGGTCCATGCAAAATCTTTTCAATATTTAAGAAAGAATTGAGAATCATTACATTAATATTGCAACAAAGTTTATAGATAGGTGAAACTTAGTGAAGCAAGATCAGCACAATTTATTAGAACTTAGCCAATGTTTATTACATTGAGAGTTATATCAGATTCCTGTTAAGATCATGACTTCTTAAAGAGGTATATCAATCTCTATCTGTACCTCAAAATGGAGACTTAAAACATTAATAAGTTAAAAGCTAAGTGGTCTATATGATTAAAAGTTGAGTCATTTTTCTATTCAAATTAATTACCAAAATTACGTTAAAAAGTGACAAAGATAATGAACTACCACTATTCTTAGTTAATTCCAACAGACCATATATACTTTGAACAACAAGAGAATAACACATATACTGTTTTAAAGTGTTTGGAAGCCTAAAAGAAAATTTTTAAATACAGTAATGTTTTTTCATAATTTTCTAATTATGGTAGCGTGACATGTTATGCAATATAAACAATCAATAAACAATGTATTTTTTGCCTTCTTACCATTAAAAAATGTTGTTAGATATACCCAAAAGGTTGTATGTAAATATATGTAAATTACCAGATAGTACAATAAACAACAGAAATCTGCCACCCACCCAAGAACAGGAACACTAGCTATAATTTCCATATATGTTTGTTCCTTTCCTATATAGCCCCCATTTCTCCTGCAAAGGTAACCCAATCTGAGACAGCTGTGGTACCAGGAGTGGTTGGAGAAAATGGGTGATAAGATGAGATTTTGAAGCTGAATCATAACCTACTTACTGGCAATGAGGTCCCCAAAACTGAGGTAGGAGGAGTAAATACAGTACCTGGCCCAAGGTGGTGAGCCATGGTTAACATTCTCACCAGAGGTGAATTGGGATGCTGTACTGGTGGGGTGTAGAACATTAGCTGGTGTGACATAACAGGCAGCTGAGAAGTATGTGGGAAAATGGTAACTTTAAAGGCAATGAGATTGGATGGCTATTGCTACTGTTGATGCCCTAGAAAAAAATGATGAAACGCTGTAAGTGATGAACAAGTAATTTGAAAAGCTTGGTATGAAAACAGAGGGCTTCCCTGGTAGCTGACAAAGCACTCTCATAAAAGAAGCCAGGTGGACACAATTATTGTAATGACTGGCTAGATTGGAGGGACAGCCAAAGGAGACTACCCTACAAAGACTTACAGAGAAGGGTAATAGAACATGGCATTCTTAGACACGAAATAGATGGGCAGCTGACAAGTGTACTACTCAGTTTTACTGTCAGAAAAAAAAACAAAGATAAAGGAACAAAAGACTAAGGGTAGTAGCCCCAGTAAAAAGTCATCTTTTGCTTAATTTCTGTACGTGCACCAGTTTTCAAACTTAGAACCTAGAAAGTGAAGTGAAGACCAGGTCCCCGGGAGGAAGAACTAAGTATGCCATGGCGAATATACATGGTAATGACTAGCCCAGAGCTTCCCCACAGGGACCAATGGCCATTTACTCTGGTAACTGTATATTTGGGAAAGGGCAGTACCCAAATATTCCTAGGACTATTGGATAGGTGTCATCATAGCCTATTACCATGGAGAACAGTAAGGCCAGGTAATGAATGAAGCCCTAGCCAAAGTCGACTTACAGCAGGTCCCCTGGGTTCATGGACTCACCTGGTCCATAGTCATTTCTTTGGTCTCGGAATGTATAGTTAGAATTCCTATGCATGGCAATTACAATACTTCCCATATTGGATCTTTTGCCTGTGGGGAAGGCAAAGTGGAGGCCTCTGAAACTGCTTCTCTGGGGGTGGTAGTAGAGATTGATGTCACTTTTAAGGATCTAAAGCAGCTTGGGAAACTTTCTCTTGAAGGGCCAGATGACAAATGTTTAAGGTTTTGTGGGCTTAATGTTCTCTGTTGTAACTATTGAAAGTTGCTCTTGTAGCAAAAAGTAGCCACAGGCAATATATAAACAAATGGGCCTGGCTGTGTTTCCTCAGATACAGTTCCCTTCTGCTGGTGGCCTCGGGCTCTGTGCAGGGGACCACTTCAGCCTCCCTGGGGGTCTTGGCTAGCCCAAGGAGTCTCAAGTTCCTTTTACTCTTGCCACAGTGGGCCATGCTATTGTCCAACCAGCCTCGGTAACCCTGTCCCTTCCAGCTGCCCCAGCTCCTGCTACTTCTACTCTCAGGTGATTTGCGGGGGGAAAGATCTCTGAACATATCCCCTGTCTCTTGTGAAGCCAGTCATGTCTCAGTGTACCTTCAAGAGGATTTAGCAGCAAGAGAGTCCCTCAGAGCATCTAGTTAGCCATAGTGTTGGAAGTGATGACCTTTGTTTTAAAAATACAATAGACAAGGATTTATTAGGCCAAATGTGCGAGACCCTGTTCTTTTATTCTATGCATGTTTACACACATGTAATAGAGCATGACTCTGATAAGAGTTTTTTGAAGCTAACTGTGTGCTTTAGATAAATATTTTTTGGAAAATATCTTATCTTTTAAGTATGGAAAATTTGAAATGTCTACAAAAGGAGAGATCATGGTAGAATAAGCCTTTATGTACTTTTTCATCCAACTTCAACAATTTTCAATTCATGGCCAGGCTAATTTCATCTATCCTCTCCTCTTTCCTCTTGATTATTCTGAAGCAAATCCAAGACAGCCTATAATTTATCCATAGATATTTGAATAAGTATCTCTAAACAATAAAGACTATTTTTCAAAAACATAACCACCTAGAGATTTGACAATGATTCCTTTATGTCATCAAATGTAGTAGGGATATTAACCCTTTGTGATATCAAATTTTTTTCCAGCTTTGTCATTTGTCTTCATACTTTGCTTATAGTGTATTTTTGCCATTTAAAAGTTATTTTTGTTTTATGTAGTCAAATACATCAATCTTTCCCCTACTGCTCTGGGTATTTGAGTTCTAGTTGAGAAAGTTTTCCCCATTCCCAGATTTTAAATTCACTCATGTTGTTTTCTTCTAGTTATTATATGGCTTTACTTTGTAAAAAAATTTTTACTATTTAAAAAAATTTATTTATTTTGGCTGTGTGGCACGGCTTGCAGGGACCTTAGTTCCCCGACTAGGGACTGAACCCGGGCCATGGCAGTGAAAGTGCCGAGTCCTAACCACTGGACTGTCAGGGAACTCTCTTTTTTTTTTTTTTTTTTTTTTTTTTAATTTATTTATTTATTTTTGGCTGTGTTGGGTCTTCGTTTCTGTGCGAGGGCTTTCTCCAGTTGCAGAGAGCGGAGGCCACTCTTCATCGCGGTGCGCGGACCTCTCACTGTCACGGCCTCTCCCGTTGTGGAGCACAGGCTCCAGACGCGCAGGCTCAGTAGTTGTGGCTCACGGGCTTAGTTGCTCCACGGCATGTGGGATCTTCCCAGACCAGGGCTCGAACCTGTGTCCCCTGCATTAGCAGGCAGATTCTTAACCACTGCGCCACCAGGGAACTCTCTTTACTTTTTTACATTTAAGTCTCCTATCCATCTGAAATTTATCCTGGTGTTTGGTATGAGGAATGGATCCAATTTTACATTATTCCTTGTAATTCTCCAATTATTCCTAACCATTGACTAAAACATACATTTTCCCCTCACTGATTTAAGATGTCAAGTTTATCATACATTATAATCTCATATGCAATTGAGTCTATTTCTGCATTTTCTTTCCCTTTCCATGGGTCTTTCCCTCTTTTCATGTGCCAATACCACGCAATTTTAATTATAGAGGCTTGGTAACATACTTTAATAACTGATTCAACTACAGCTCCCCTACAATTGATCCTTTTTAAAAGATTTTCCCCTGCTATTCTTGCTTGTTTTTTTACAAATGAACTTTAAAATCAGCTTAAAGCCCTCATACTTAATAGATATGGATTTTACTAAAACACAAGTATTTTGCTAGTTAAGTTATATTTACTATCTTACTTGCCGATACATAAATCAATATTTCTCAATACACTGCAGTGATATTTATAAAAACCATGTATTACATAATATTGTATCCCTTATTTTGAACAATTTCTAGTATTTGTCTTTGTACTAAGCTGGAGAAGATACTAACAGAAGCTGAAGGTAGCTCACTAATGGCCTCTATGCAAAATATCTGGTTGCCCCAGGTATAAGTAACTCTCATTTCTCTAACGTTTAAATAAATCCCTCCTTGTTGGAGATCATGTCCTTTCAGAGGGATAGCACAGTGCTGGTTACTTAGTAGCTGCTTAGTAAATGTTAGTTGGCTTTTGCATGGCAAATACACATTCTCATTATATTGTTTATATTTATAAAGAACTTACCAGAAGCAAAGTAGGGTGCTGAGCACTGTTCAAGGCATAAAGATGAGATGAGATTGAAGAGTTTACCTTCAGTAACTATCCCACAAGGCCCATAACCCAGAAGAGATGTGTAGACGAATGCTACGGAAAAAGAAAAGAAATTAGTTCCAGCTGGAGGACTGAGCAACAAGTTAGTATGCCAGAGTCTTGTTTGTTATGAGAATTAACCAACTAAGAACTCTTACCTATTGGGGAATCAGGGTAGAACTATCAGTTTGTCTAAATGGTTTGCATGAAGAGAAATTAATACACGTTTCCATGTTAAGCAGTCAATTTTTTCCTTCCATATTTACTTACTGTCCTGTAGATATGCCCCAGAGAAGTGCATATTTTTGGCTGGTGAGAAGGTAATGAGTTATTTGTAAGTCATTATTATAAAGAAGCTATTACTCCAGAATCATATTCAGGAAGGATTCCTCATCTGGATGCAAGGCACACCACTGCCTGATTAAGCCCTGGGAAGAGTTAGTGCACCCTGATGTAAGAGGGAGGGTGCGGCTCGGATATGGCTTTAGACTGCAATGTATTTCTGACTGCAAGACAAAATGAAATGAGCTGTGAAGGACCAAGCGAAGCAGAGAAATCGGCTCTCTAGGGCTGACCCGTGAGCCCAGCCATAAGCTCCCTTTTGCTTTGTCTTTGAACAACCTCATTGTTCCCTTAACCTTGTGTCCAACAAAGGTTGTCCAGCTCTTGAACCTCTGGTGTGGAGGTGAGAGGTCTGGGACGTTTCATGCAGGAAGAAGTGGTCTCTGTGGACGTGCTCTAGTGAGGCACCCAGGTAGAAGCCTCTTCGGGCAGCCTACTGAGCCCCTAGAGGCTCTTACCATGCCCCCTACCCACCCTGCTCTCAGCCTGCTGCTGATTCTGCATTTGCCATCCATTCACTTCAACTGGTGGGAAGGTGGGCCCTTCAGAAGAGATGCCGAAAGAAGGAGAACAGCTGTGAGGGGAATCCCTCAATGTTGGGCATGCCCTTGCCCCAGAAGATGAATTCCTGGATGGTGGTCAGGCAAACAGGCAGAGACACATCTCATACTACACTCTTTTGAATAAAAATATCATTTTATTTAAAATTTTATAAACCCAGCTGTGGTTAATTTTATGTGTCATCTTGACTGGGCCATGGGGTGCCTAGAACCCTGGCTAACATACCAGCCTTGTGATAGTATTGCTCATTTTGTTGAAATGTTCAGTATGATACAAATGGTACAAACACAAATGATAATCTGATTTGTTCTCTTGCTACATCCTTGGGAGTATTATAAAGAGTCAGAGAGGATGACTTCGCCAAAGCAAAAAAAACCTGTGGTTGTAACTGGAAGTAGATGATAAGACACATGACTCACATGTTTATTTCTACTAAACCATATTGCATCCTGAGAAACACTCACTTTCATGTAAAACAGAATCTTTTGCTTTCTGTATCTTTGTGGAGATCTGAAAGAGTTTCTAGTTGTCATTTCGAGAATTTTTGAGGCCTGTGAGGTAGGTCTCATTACTAAAATCTCACTAGATTTCTCATTTGAGTTTTGTCAGTGATATGTTATCATTCAGACAATATATATGCCATCAAAAGATGCTATGGGGCGTCCCTGGTGGCACAGTGGCTGAGAATCCACCTGCCAATGCAGGGGACACGGGTTCGAGCCCTGGTCCAGGAAGATCCCACATGCCGCGTAGGAACTAAGCCCCGGGCGCCACAACTACTGAAGCCCGCGTGCCTAGAGCCTGTGCTCCGCAAAAAGAGAAGCCACCACAATGATAAGCCCACGCACCGCAGTGAAGAGCGGCCCCCCCTCGCCGCAATGAGAGAAAGCCTGCACACAGCAACGAAGACCCAATGCTGGCAAAAATAACTTAAAAAAATAAAATACTATGGCTAGAGTGATTTAAGAAAAACTACAGCATCCCGTGGCCCAATGTTACTTAGTGTATTATCCAAAAAACCCCACAGCCTAGCATCCAAAGGTAATTAAAGAGCCATTCACCTCTTTAATTGTGTTTTTCAAAGAACTTTTATCATCCAGTTATTGAATGGTTTTACTTTATGATCTAGTTCACAACCTTTAGAAACCTTCCTGAGGGTCTTTTTTTCCTCTCCAGTTTTCTCAAACACCAAGAAATGAGGAGATTCTCATTCTTTTAACTTACTCTTCACCTTCTAGCCAGCTCTCTTCTCTGTCTGTGTCTCAGCCCCCATGGCCCTGGTCTCCTCCCCACTTCCTTGTACATTTCTGGTCTTATTTTTCTCCTGTTCATTTACCCCATTCTGACTCTTAGAACCTGGAACCTGGGCTGGCCAATAAAGAAGACTATTTGTAAAGTAGGGGAGAAGAAGAAGTTGAGAGGACAAAAATGTAAGTCTTTTTCAAGATGAAATCTTAAAATGCTCATCCTTATTTTCTCTCATTGTCACACTTAGAGGTAGCACTTCACGTTAGCCAGGGATAAGAGCCATATTAGCTGTCGCTTCAAGATCCTGGGTATGTTTCTTTTTATCTTTTTCTTCTTTAATTGAAGTATAGTTGACAATGTATAGTTACAATGTTATATTAGTTTCAGGTGTACAACATAGTGATTCAATATTTTGATAGATTATACTCCATTCAAAGTTAGTACAAAATAATGGCTACATTTCCCTGTTATACAATATATCCTTGTTGCTTATCTATCTTATACATAGTAGTTTGTATCTGCTAATCCCCTACCACTATCTTACCCCTCCCCCTTCCCTCTCCCCACTGGTAACCACTAGTTTGTTCTCTATATTTGTGAGTTTGTTTCTGTTTTGTTATATTCACTCATTTGTTTTACTTTTTAGATTTCACATGTAAATAATAACAGAGTATTTGTGTTTCTCTGTCTGACTTATTTCACTAAGTACAATAACCCTCTATGGTACATGTTGCTGCAAATGGCAGAATTTCATTCTTTTTTATGGCTGAGTAATAGTCCACTGTATATGTGTGTGTGTGTGTGTGTGTGTGTGTGTCCCCACATCCTCTTTATCCATTCATCTTTTGATGGACACTTAGGTTGCTTCTATATCTTGGCTATTTTAAATAATCCTGCTCTGAACATTGAGGTGTGAGGTATGTTGCTTTTATCCATAGTTGCCTTCACAGTAGCCCTGGATTGCCCATCAGAAGAAAGCTGGCACATCTCTGAGACTTTGCCAAGCTCCATCCAAACTCTCTTGTGTGTTTGCTCATCCTTTTCAATGATCCAAGACACTTGGACCCCTCCTCCTATATACAGATTGTGTCAGGCATTGACAACCAGAGGCTGTGTGATAGAATGGAAAAAAAGCCTCTGTGCTGGTGCAGGGTTGGACCGCTGTTGTACATACAACTGGATCACTTTTTTTTTTTTTTTTTTTTTCCCGGTACGCAGGCCTCTCACTGTTGTGGCCTCTCCCGTTGCGGAGCACAGGCTCCGGATGCGCAGGCTCAGCGGCCATGGCTCACGGACCCAGCCGCTCCGTGGCATGTGGGATCTTCCCAGACCGGGGCATGAACCCGTGTCCCCTGCATCGGCAGGTGGAATCTCAACTGCTGCCCCACCAGGGAAGCCCGGCTCATTTTATCTCCCAGGACAACCCTGTGGGATGGACAGGGGCAAATATGAATATTACTATTCTCATTTAATAGCTCACCAGGCTTGGCATTTCTGTTAAATGTTGGTGAGTGCTTCAAAGCAGTAGGGAGAGTTGTTCAGACTAACTGTAATTTTATTAACTCACATTAAGCATCCTGGATAGTTTTTCCATTTCTATACTAAAAAAAAGTCTGTATTCAGATATGAAGTAAACATCTCTTTTTTTCCACTAGAAATCACACACTGCATCTTTTACAAAGAAAAATATTGAATTTATAAGCATACTTATACTGTAATCATTTCCTGTGATTACTTTTCGTTTTTATGCTAACATAACTAGAATTTATGTAGTGCATTATTTTTCCATAGTGAGTGTATTCTGATAGATACAGAAAAAGGAAAAGCACCCAAAAACATATTCTGAGAAGAGCCATAAATATACATTTTTATCATCCTTATTAGCAATACATTCTTTATTCTCTCTTCTCTCTCTCACCTCATTAGAAACAATCTGTAATATTTATATACATTACATAGATTTATAAATAGATTTATTTATAGAAATAAAGTAGATATGGACCTTAGTACACTAAAGAACAAGTCATTCATAGATTTCTGTGACTCTCCTAAATTTGCAGCCTGTTCAGATACATGATCTGACGTTTCCTTGGTCTGTGAGGTTTTGGGGGACCATTATGCAGGTTACGAGCTCACCTCTTGGTCAACTGATTGCTCTGATTGACACAAATTATCTTTGGGCAAGAATACGTGTATAAGGGGGGTGCCTAAAGGCATGACCCTTGACAGCCCAAGGAATAGACCTGAGATGAAAAAGGAAGAGACCTGGCCATAACAGCTCAGATGTCCATACTATGAACATTGGCCAAACAAGGTTTCTAGAGACACCCCATGTCTTATGAGATGGTGGCGGGGCAGGTGTAGGGAAGGACAAACTAAATGGCAGGCCTGCGTCACACTGAGGAGGTGGGATTTAATACCCAGTTGCTTGGCATTGTTTTCTCCACTTAAAGTTTTAATTTAATAATCAGGTCTGAGTTTCTTTTTCTGACCAGGAAAAACAAATCAAGCTTGAAATCTGTGGAAGTGTTTGCTTTCCTCATGACGGAAGCGCAGCAACCTTCCTGTTCTACGTACGTTTATGAAGAGCAGCCGCCTCAGGGAGCTGAGTTTGTCTCCACTTTTTTTTTTTTTTTTTTTTTTTGCGGTACGCGGGCCTCTCACTGTTGTGGCCTCTCCCATTGCAGAGCACAGGCTCCGGATGCTCAGGCTCAGCGGCCATGGCTCACGGGCCCAGCCGCTCCGCGGCATGTGGGATCTTCCCAGACCGGGGCACGAACCCGCGTCCCCTGCATCGGCAGGCGGACTCTCAACCACTGCGCCACCAGGGAAGCCCTGTCTCCATTTTTTAAGGGACTGAATAAAGATATATATGACAGAGAAAAGCCCAAGGCTGATAACGATTTCTGAAAAGAGAACTCAGATTGTGCCGTGTTTAAGACACCAGCAGGGTCACCCCTGCCAGTGTTCCAGTCATGGGTGTTGGCCTTCCCTGGACTCTTCTGATCTCACGGGCCTGTGTCCATCCTGAAGCCCCCCAGGACAGAAGCCCATGCTGCATGGCTGCTGCCTAATTGCTTGCTTTCTTGCATTGTTCCCTAAAGCTCATGCCAGTTTCCTTTCTTGAGGGGTCCATCCCCCTGCATCTCCCAGTCTTTGCACAGTGTTGATTCACAGCAAAGTGCTTCAGCATCTGGAATGCGGATCATATTTGAAAGTATTAAGCAACGTGCATGTCATTTTTCTCCCTTGTAAACTGTGTCCTCGGACAGCCATGGTAAGCTCCAGGGAAGGGATGGGTAATGCCTTCAGAAGAGATGGATCTGACCAGAGCTGCTGACAGCATTTACAGTGCTTTTGTGAAAAGTAAAAAAAGGACCTTCTTGCTCTAGACACAGCCCGGTGCCAGGGCTTCTGCTGGGTGAGCAGAGGACAGCCTGGATTTCGAATCCTACTCGTTGTCTCATTCTTGCACAGGCCACATTCTGTGTGACTGCCCATGGTGGCCCCTGATGGAACATAGGGCTAAACTCTGCTAAACTGGAAGAAGGAAAAAAATAGCTCATCCTTCTGGTCCTTAGGGGGTTGGGGGGAGGAGAAAGACAGAAGTAAAAGGAGCATCAGCCATGAGTCCTGATCATTCCTTCGCAGAGAGAAATCCCAGAGCGTAGGCATTTTGGATAAGTTCAGGGGAAAGCCCAAAGAAGGGGATATTTACCCCCGTTCCTATTTGGGACCCTAGGAGGATACCCCCTTGCAGCACGTACCTTGTACTCACTGTAAAGTGATGGCACAGTGTGGCTGGGCAGAGAGGAAGACTGTGTTAGCATTGCTCTGCCTTTGTGCGGCGTTGCAGAGCCCTGAGTCGTCTGCATGGTCTGTCAGAGCACCTGGGGACTGAGAGTTTGCCTGGGCAACCTGCCAGAGGGAGTCACCACAGCAGGGACATGGTGACCTATACAGAGTGCCATCCAGGGTGGCCATCGAATGGAAGTCACAGCCAAACTTCAGGATGTCTTAATGCCAGGGAGATACTTGGGGTGTGTAGACAGCAGAGGAGTGGGTTATCCCCTGATTGAGCCAAGGCAGCCACTGCCTACTCCTGAGTCCTAGATCAACACCCAATGCCAGCCGGGTGCCCCGCAGCCAGTGGACAAGGGCTAAGAGACTAGGCAGCAGGCAGACAGGTCTGAGCCCTTGATGCACAGCTCTGAGGTCCTCCTTTCTCCTGCCACTCGGAGGTAACACACCCTCCTTCTGTTCTACCGAACCAGGAGTAGGACATCTGAAAGAATAGCAGTTGCCTAATAAAGACTGATTTATCTAAAGAGCCTAAATATTTAAATGATTGGATGAGACAGTGTTGACTAGGTTGGAATTTCATGTCGTCCTCCTTATACAGTGGGACAGGGGCTAATAAGAGAGACTGAATCAGCTCTAGGAGATTAAAAAAAAACACATTTTTTCCTTACTTGCGTTTGTGGAATTGGTCCCAACTTCACCCTCATTCCATATCCTCCCTCTAGCCATCATGTAGCATGAGTGGAAACTGGAAAAGCTGAGGGTTGAGGGACTTGGCCGAGAGCAAACATCTGGTTGGTGGTGAAGCTTGGACTTGAACCCAGTTCCTCTCATCCAAGTCTAGTCTCTGGAGGTTCCCTCAAAGGCCATGAACATGCTGACGCTGATCTGGGAAGAAATGTTTACCCAAGTGTCAAGTTCCTCAGAAGCTACCCTGAGGGTTTACATGCAAGTGAAATATGAAGGAATGGCTCCCAGGAGAAAGCAGGAACGGAGCAGAGGAAGCAGGGTGGGATGGGAGGGAAGCCAAGCAGGGCCATGACTTCAGAGGCAAGCCCAGCCTCAGCCTGGTCATATGGAAATTACCCCTCAGATGTTGTCCACCTCTAAGGAAGGGATCTAGGCTTTCACACTCAAGCAGCAGTCAGGCATGCCCAGGCACTTCTGGTTTTCTGTACATGAACCCAAAGAAATTCCAGAAGCCCAAGGGCAGTCCTCTGAAGAAGGCTGCTGATGGATGTGGTCAGAAGCCAAGCACAGAAGGGGTGGTGTTGGTAAAGGACAAATAGGAGGCAGCTGAGGAGACCATGGGAGCCCCTGACAGTGTTCTCTCTCTCTCTCTCTCTCTCTCTCTCTCTCTCTTTGTTGTTTAAGGCTACCAGCCATACTTTCTTAGGAAGAATAGTCCTTTATTCCAAGGTTACATTCTTCCTGCTTTTTTGTTATTAGTGTTGCTCCTTTTAGGAAAACCTAGTGGTTGTGGATAATAAGACACTGTATTATTGTTTTAATGTCTTACTTGGGCAATAAAAGTTGGCCACTGTCTCTTGGTTTCCCAACTTATTTTTGACATATTACTGGTCCATGAAACCCCAGAGTCTGGGAACCACTGCAACAGTCCATGTCACTTTTCTTTTTCAGTTGGTTTCCAAAGTACTTCCTAATCATCTCTGTGTGATTTAAAACAGGCAACTAAAACAATAAAGAGTTTGGAATCCAGCTCAGTAATAATTGTGTAAACACTGCTTTTCCTCCCAGGAGGGCCTCTGCAATCATCAGCAATATGCGCTTTCCCATGTAACTTGAAGGCAGGGGGGTGAGGGGAAAACTGACCCAGAAGGAGTGTCACAAAAGCTACCTTTGCCTCACCTCTCCATGAATCCTAGGCTGAACAAGTCTGGCTGAGGTCATAAGTGGGAGAGAATCCTGCAATCTCATCAAGAAATCCCTAGAAAATCCCCAGATGTGAGTGTGTGGGTGTGGGTAGCTATGCGCTGTAGGAGACCCGGAGAATGGCGAGGAAGGATAATTGTGATCAGAGTGCAGTTAAATGTGAAAATTAGGAGTCAGTCGGTCTGTGCCTGTTCCTGCTCAAAGAAATAAGTTGCATCACCTAATATTCTTCCCAGTGACAAATTCTAAGAGCTGAAAGGTTTTTTTTCTTTCCCTCTACTTTACCAAGAATCACTGAGTTTTCCATTTGGATAAAGCTTCATGCGTTTCTCATCTGCCAGCTGAAAAGTGCAAACAAGAAAATTCTGTTCTTTGGAGCAGTTCCTGGAGCAGAGGAATAGTTTCAGTTGATCAAAAGAATTTATAGTGTCTGATGCTTTTTACTTTGAACTTTAAGAATCAAAGATTTATTTTTGTAAAAGAGTTTGGCTGATTTTTCAGTTCAATTATATACTACTGACTCTTGAAAAATGCGTGACATTCAATAAAGGTATTCTAATTGTCTCATTTTAATGAGTAATAATCAATATTTCTATTTTGATTCCATATGATCTTATAAAAGACTTATTTTAAAACTATGGTTTGGGATATAATTATATGTCTAAGGTTGATTTAATGAATTATTATTATATTCAACTAATATTTATTTGTACCAAGCATGTGCTGGGCACAGTTCTAGGTGCTGGGATGCAGCAGTGAACAAAACCGTTAAAGCCGTAGTGTAGTAATTGCCAAAGAGTTAAGCTGGCATTTCCTGTGAAATTGCCTTTGAAATAAAGTATTTTCATGGGGGCAATCCAATGTTATATAATGCAGGGATTGAAAGTTACCAACAAATATAGAATTGCTATTATTTTGTCCTTAGAGTAAAAAAGAAAGTTCCCCCCAAGGCAGAAAAGATCACATTTTAATACAGGTGAAATCTTCTCTCAAAATAAGTAATGCATTTAAATAGAAAATAATTTTTGAAGTTCAGAAATTCCCGCGTCTTTAAGATTTAAATAGCTTAGGAGTCAGGAAAAAACCTGGATTTCATCAGCCAGATGAGGACAGGGAAATCATGTTGAGAAAAGCCCTGATTTCCTTCCCGGAGACCAAGGTGACTTGTGGATTATCTAGATAATTGTCTTAATTCTCAACCTTGAAAGATGACCTGAGAGATAAGCTAGATCACGTGAAACTTATTTAGTGTCCTTTAGTTCTCTGGATTTGTTAACAATGTAAGGAGATTTACCGTTAACTGCATCAAGTCACCAAACCAGGGGTTGTGAATCTGTTGAAGTATGTCATGCTGAAATCTACAAAATACCCAAAGAATTCCTTGTCAAGGATTCTGGGTGGACAAGTGATCAAGAGAGAACAGGCAGGCTCCTTTCAATGAATGACAATCTGGAATATGATCTATAGCTTCCTACATCACACTGATGATGCCTCTTTTTCCTCTCTAAATATCTATTAATCTGTTGTATTATTTTGCCACATGATGCCAGTAAAGGGTCTTTCCATTAAATTTTGGAGAGGGCCAAATTCAGTCTATAGAGGCCTTTCTAAATAAATATGAAGTTTTATAAGAATAATAATGCTTCTCTAACCTAAAGGGATCTGCTCATGAGTGATTAAAAAAAAAGCCTCTCAGTTATTTGTTAAATTCCTTCTTGGGTCCTAAAATTTAATTTAACAATAGTATTCGCTGTACATTTTCCATATACCAGACATTTCCCCAAGTACTTTACATGCATTATCTCATTTAATCTCCATAAAATCCTATAACGTAGGTACTCCTGTACTCCTATGCTACGTCATAGCACAATTAATGGAGGATTCGGAGAGGTTAAACAAATTGCCCAAAGTCACCTAGATAGTAAGGAGAAGAGTCAGGATTGGAACACGTCCACTTGATACCACACTGATGCTACCGGAAAATGATGTCAAATTCCAGGATCATAAGCCAATTCCTGGTAACTTGGAGAAAGTGATGGGAATCTCTTCTCCTAGAGTCGTTTCGTTTCCCCCTTCCATCCCACCCATGTAGCATTACAATGCTATTGTACCTACAGTGTGAATTTCTCAGTTGAGTAAACACTCACCTAGCCAGCTGGATCCCACACCTAGCAGCTTCCTCGTATGATAAACATTCGCTATTTATAACATTAATTACCCTGTGCAGTACAATTCTTTGAGGAAAATGTATGATGTGTGTTCAAAAAAGCACTTTCCCCCCCCACAATCTTGTTAATCAAAAGAGTTGGCAAGAGATCATAAGAACATCATAAACCTTGCATAGAATGTAAGAAAAATAAAAATACAAGTGAATTTAAAGAGGGTGTGTTCATTTCAGAGATTGTTTTTGCTTCTTAATGATCATTCTTCCTTCAAGATCAAGAGGCTGTGTGTCTGATGAGGATAGTCCTATTCTGTCTCCAAAGGTTACTCTTCAGTTCAACTTTCCAGGTGACCCTATAATTAGAAAATAACATTGTGAAACAAGAAAGAAGCACACATATCATTTTAAAGTTTTGCATACCTGTGTGCTCAGAAGGATTTTTTTTCTTTTAAGAGTGGAGTTTCAGAAGTAAACTTAGAATTTCTGAGGCAAGACGTTTTTAGAATTTAAATATTTTTGAGAGAAAATTGAGTTCAGTATTAAGACAGATGCATAAAAGAGAAATCAAAATTGAATCCTTGTTTTTCAACTCACTCAAGATTCAAAATACCTAAATATTTATAAACTACAGCTGATATTTCTATAGGCAGTCATCTTCAAATTTTAAAAATATGTAGATTTAGAGAATAATATATTATTCAATAATAACTTGCAGGTAAGCACTTGTCTACTTCAAATACATTCAAATTTTCCAGCAAAGACCCTTGTATCTAAAATTTAAACCAGTAAATGTATACTGTTTTAAAAAAATAATCCCTGGGCTAATGACTAATGCTCACAAGTGTGAGCACAAAGTGGCTGCCAACTACCTATGACCTCCACTATATCACTTAATTCCTCAGAGCTTCATGTGTGTCATTTCTAAAGTGATGAGCTAGATCTAGTGGGTCACAATCCACTATTAGGCTGAGAAATCAAGTTATGTGTCAAAAGTAGTGATAAAAAAACATTAAAATCAAAGAGTAGAAAGTATCTGCATCATGCATAGGAGGAAAAAGTATTATTTTATATAACTTTTGTTTCAGATACACACACACGTGTGGTGTACTGGGTTATGATGTAAAATTTATTTTATTCTGTATGTCACCGTCAAAAAAGTTTGAGAAATGCTGAGGGAGATAGCTTCCAGGGTGCCCTCTAGTTCTGAGATTCTTGACATTCTTTAGGCTTGTTGTGTAAGTGATAGGGTGGCAGAGATTGCAAACAGATTGTCAACCCTAATTAACGCTCTCTTCCATATCACAAAGTTGTGTCTGTGCACCCAGGGACTATAATTCCTAGCTCCTGTTCCAACCAGGTGAGACCGCAGGACTTGTTCTTGCCAGTGAAGTGTAAACAGAGTGATACATCACTTCCAGGTTGAAGGCGAAGGAGCCCGTGAGTTTTCTCACGCTTTTCTTCCCTTTCTGCTTTGGCTCAACACAAACATATCAACCTTGGGAACGCTGTGTTGAATGAAGATGGTGGAGCCAGAAGATGGAAGGAGCCTGGTGCTTCAAACACTGCTTGGAGAACAGCCCTTACCTAGGGACACCTGTTTCAGTCTTCACATGAGCAAGAAATAAAATTCTATTGATTTGAGGGCCGTCATACATGTTGAGCATCTGCTTGTCAGGAGAATGTTACTCTCACTAATCCAGAGACATCCAGCGGCTGGAAGTACTGAATTACTGGTATAACTTCCTTATGCTGCATGTCAAAGGCCTAATATAATATGTGTTCAGTCATTTTGTGTTTTCATAACCCTTTTGACCAAAACTTTCTGGACACAGAGTAGTTTCCTCTGTCTAACTATCAGAAAGTTAGAGGGTAGACAGAATAGCCTTCTTCTGCTGAGACAGCCTCTTAATAGCAATTAGAAAAATAATTAGGAAAATAAAAGATAATATATTCCATCATCTAAAGAAAATCATGATAGGTTTAGTTGAAAACATTTCATTTGTCTTTTTTTCAAGTAATGTTTTCTGTTTCTTTGATCCTTCATAGCTTACAAAGCACTTGTATGTATAAGATACATCACTTGATTCTGTCAACGATCTTGGTGGTAGGAAAGCAAGAATGAATTGCCCCATTTTACAGATGAGAAAATAAA
This sequence comes from Mesoplodon mirus, assembly GCF_964341445.2. Classification (NCBI taxonomy): domain Eukaryota; kingdom Metazoa; phylum Chordata; class Mammalia; order Artiodactyla; family Ziphiidae; genus Mesoplodon; species Mesoplodon mirus. The sequence goes on from NC_138984.1 coordinate 36,001,788, forward strand.
GACTTTGTGAAATTAAGTGATTTAAGGTTTGTACCAAGAGTAGCGGAGCCAGCACCTCAATGCCACAACTTTAAAGTCCAAATCCTTTTCTCCTCTGAGGTCATAAAGGGCTGGGTCTTGTTTGTTTTCAGCGCCAGCCTGGAACGTAATAAAGATCTCATACTACTTCCCCTGGTTTGGTCTCAAATACCTCCTGTCTTTGCGGTAGGAAGAAACCTCTTTTTTTTTTTTACATCCAACAAGGGGCATTGACAGCAGACCTGAGAGCTGAATCAATTAAAGTCGTGTTAGAAAGCGAAAAAAAAAAGGTGGAGTGGTGCACATTTTGCTGATTAAAAAGAGTAGTTTTTGGATTTAATGATATTTAAACAATTTTGCACGGTTTTCCAGGGAATTCAAAACTCCTTGGGAATTACAAAATTTATTTTAAGCCGCATAATGACAATATACACAGCATTGTTAAGCATTAACTGATCAAAAATATCCACAACTATTTTTGCATGTTTAAATATAGGATGGTGTCAAACAGAACAAAATGTGCCCGGATTTTCTGGGGAAAAAGTGTTCTTATCAATGAAGCGCCAAGTCGTAAGCAGACGAATGGGCTCTGTTTTACTTGCTTTCTGTAGCCTTGTTTACACTTACTGAGGTAGCTGTTGAGGAAAAACAGAAGAGCTTTTGATCTTACCAGTTGAAAGAACTTCTCCAGAAATCACAAAAATATTAAATACTCAGCCCCACATAACTATTTCAGAAATGGTATTTTTGTAGCTATGTATAAATAAAACCATTTCCAAAGCAGAGGTCTCTGTAGGAAATTTCAGACCAGTGTTTCCATTATTAAATATGTCTATGAGCTAAAAAGTTTCCTAGATCCAAACCTGGCCTGTCTAGTTATTTTTGGACACAGTGGAGTCTCAAGCTTGCAGGGAAACGTCTGCAGTGTTCTGCTGTGTCACAGGGTGACTGTAGCACAACCCACAGACCATCTTCTGAGGAGTGGGGAGCAGTACAAGCTGGCTTCCACGCGGGGCACATCTTGTTGGGGAAGAACCAAAAAAGTCACTGGATCCATTCTTGAGAGTGTGATCCGAAGTTCATCTGAAAATTTAACAGCTAGAGTTGGAGGTAACTCAGCCCACTGCCACAGGAGAGTCTGAGGCATCTGAAAAGAGTGGCTGGGAGCTTGGCGCTTATTGCAAATGTTTTATAACTGGGACATCTCTCAAACTGGTTCAGAGGGAAACGTGCCTTTCATTGTAGAGCAATCTAGTTTGGTGATCAGGGCAATACATGTAAAAACCAAATGTTCTGCTCTGTTTTTAGATTAGCTCAACTGATAAAGCATTCTAAAAATCAGTTATTTTGTGTGTGTGTGTCTGCGTGTATGCGTGTCTGTGCACGTTAATAGTTTCTTCCAAAGATCAGGATGGGAGAGGCACATTCTTTGATTTAATGCCTTGATGTCTACAACGTTTCCATTTTGGAGCCTGAGTTCACACGTGGGCTGGGCATCCTCTAAGAGACTCCTTCTTGAATACCGAATGAAAAGAAATTACCAATCCAATAAACATATGTTAATTACCTTCACATTCAATAATTAAGGAGGTGGAAAATACCACTACTCTGAAACCATCCTATACGTGCCGATAAAGATTCAGACTCCTGGTCATAGCACATGCAAAGTACAACTCCCAGCATGGTGCACAGTTTAATGAACACCTCGGCTGGAGCTGACTACATCAGGAAAGGCTCACATCAGACAGCAGTGTTTACCAGAGTACATTACATGATCATTGCAATGATTAGAGGAAAATGGTTTTCTAGACATGCATTTGCTACAAGAAAAAAAAAAGCCAACATTAGCTTCTCCCTCTGTACCAGCCTTTATATTTTCCTATTAACGTGAGCAGGAAAAAAAAGTCTTATCCGTAATTTTGAGGGGAGAAGGAAAAACATATTCTATTCAGCAAGGATTCTGAACTTAAGAGAACCATTATGGATCTGTAGTATGCAGACGGGTTGATTGTTCGTTCACTAAAGACAATTATGGAATGCGTCCCAGGCCAAAGGCAACATGAGAGGGGCTAAAGAGATCTAAACACAAATTTCTAAATTCCTGCCCTTCAAGAATTTACAATTTAAAAAATGAAACAGAAGAGACCACGAACATCTCTAAAGTCAGGCCCAATGTGAGATGCTGTGTGTTATAGGAGCAAAAAAAGAGGGAGGAATAATTCTGGGGATGGGGGAGATTTTAAGACGGATGTAACAGCTGAGCTGGGCTTGGAAGGATGAGTGGGATTTCAGCTAGAGAATTACAGGGATGGCAGAAAGACATTCTGTCTACAGAGCAAGAAAGGAACAAAAGCACTGTAGGGGAGGAGGTGGGGTGTTCTGGGGACCGGTGGGTAACATCATGAATGGAATCTGTTCCTGGGGAGGTGCAGTGGGAGACAGGCGTGGCAGGGAACAGGAACAATGATAAAATTCCTTTAAAAGTACTTTATAGAGTCAGGGTGTTGCCACTGCCTCCAGGGAAATTACATTCTGCACCTTACACACCAGCCGAATTGAGGACATAATTGGTTGTTTTAAGTCCAATTATATTTAACTCAGTTGAAGGTAAGGATTATGGATGTTGATATTACTTACGATGGGGTGTGCATAATAAGGCCTTTGATAGAGGCTAAAACAATGATGTAAGGCACGGCGTTCTGCCCCTCGGCTAGGCAACAAGAAAGAGATGACAAAAAATGAGAAATGAGCCAATTAAATTACGCAAAAACATCAGGCTTGCAAAGAAACAGAAAACATAAAATCAGTCTTTAGGGTTGTACTTCAAAGTCTAATTTTCCTTCCCCTTTAACTTCCCCTTACTTCATTAGGATTTTTTTCCCTAAACCATTTAGTAATTGGATTATGCTCAGAAAAAAAAAAAAAAAGGGAAAAATGAATCCAACGACTAATCTTAGGAAGGAATTGGAGTGACAGATTTGATTCAGTATTTGTTATTTCTAATATCAGTTTCTTTGCTGGGGGAGGGTGACTGTTGTGTCCCTCCCTCTCAGAAGATAATTCTAAAGATTACATTCTGTTCCTGATAAAGATAAGGAACACAGATCTAAGCATATGCAGCCCAAGTGAAAGAAGAGAGGGGTAAATTATCTGATATTCTTAAGAGGTGTAAACAAATGTCTTAGAAGATTCAGTTTCAAGTGACACTTTTTTTTAAAAGGCAGGGTATTTTAACAAAGGAAGCAACCCCAGACTCATTGATTCAAACCTGTACACAAGAATCAATCCTGTAAAAATTACTTTCTCAATTTTTCTTATGTGATACCTCACTGAATACTATGTTGAAGGTGGTGGATACATGTTCATTAAATAAATGAACAGATTTCACTTAAAGAAATGGCATATAATTTGGATAAGTTATCTAAAGTTTAATTGGGTTTGACTTATGACCTAAAAATTGGAGCTCTTAGAGAGATCTTAGAAGAGAAAGAAGTACCAAATGAAAAGAAATGGGTGGTGGTGGTATTTTACCCGTCTTCTTCAGTCACTCTTATTTTACAAAATAGCCTTATTATTTATTTTCCTCATTATTTAAGTATGCATGCTCAATGCAGCCCTTCAATAAAGTTCATTCCATTCTAGAAGCATTTCACTCACCCTGCATTGCAAGAGCATCTTTTTCCACTTTGCAGGAGGCTTCTTAATGACACACCACCACCCATATAACGGAAATTTCGGTCCTTCGCTGTGACTCAATAAATTCACTGATGTTTAATTTTAGCCCGGAGAGAGCTAATTTTTCATTGAAACAAAATTTCAAATCAATATATTAAATTTCTTTCTTAAGAACCACATGGATTAAAAATTAAAGGGCAAATTAATGATCTTTTTTGACCCACCTCCTAGAGTAACAGAAATAAAAACAAAAATAAACAAATGGAACTTAATTAAACTTAAAAGCTTTTGCACAGCAAAGGAGACCATAAATGAGACAAAAAGACAACCCTGAGAATGGGAGAAAATATTTGCAAGTGAAACAACAGACAAAGGATTAATCTCCAAAATATACAAACAGTTCATAGAGCTCAATATCAAAAAAACAAACAATCCAGTTAAAAAATGGGCAGAAGACGTAAATAGACATTTCAGTAAGGAAGACATACAGATGGCCAAGAGGCACATGAAAAGATGCTCAACATCACTAATTATTAGAGAAATGCAAATCAAAACTATAATCCCACTACTGGACGTATACCCCGAGAAAACCATAATTCAAAAGGAGACATGCACCACAATGTTCATTGCAGCACTATTTACAATAGCCAGGTCATGGACCCAACCTAAATGTCCATCGACAGATGAATGGATAAAGAAGATGTGGCACATATATACAATGGAATATTACTTAGCCATAAAAAGAAAAGAAATTGAGTTATTTGTAGTGAGGTGGATGGACCTAGAGTCTGTCATAGAGAGTGAAGTAAGTCAGAAAGAGAAAAACAAATACCATATGCTAACGCATATATATGGAATCTAAAAAAAAAAAAAAAGAGGTAGACGTAGAGAATGGACTTGATGACATGGGGTGGGAGGGCAAAGCTGGGGCGAAGTGAGAGTAGCATCAACATATATACACTACCGAATGTAAAATAGTTGGCTGGTGGGAAGCAGCCGCATAGCACAGGGAGATCGGCTCGGTGCTTTGTGACCACCTAGAGGCTCGGTGCTTTGTGACCACCTAGAGGGGTGGGATAGGGAGAGTGGGAGGGAGGCTCAAGAGGGAGGGGATATGGGGACACGTGTATGAATATGGCTGATTCATTTAGTTGTGCAACAGAAACTAACACAGTATTGTGACGCAGTTATACTCCAATAAAGATCTATTAAAAAAAAAAAAAGCCCACTCCTTGCTGGCATGTATCAATCCTCGAGATCCTTAAATATTGAGGCATGTGATAAAACCAGTTGAGTTTATCGCAATGGAAAATTAATAGCCGCTCAACCACAAGCATTTAAAATTTTCTGAGTGGTTTAAAATGATGTACATGTTTAAAACTTCTCATAGTAAATATGTTCAGAGACCATCACCTCATCTGGTCTCTGCCATCCCTCATGGTTGAAGGAGGCAGGTGACGGTGTCTTTGGAACTTTAGAATAGCAGACAGCATGTGAATGGCAGTGGCACAGCCCCAGCAGGCAGCGTGCTTCTGAAGGTCTCTCTGTCTGAACCATCTGTCTAAGTGGTTTCCTACAGTCCACAAAATGCATACATGCGTGGTATCTACATCAGATAATTTTGTATCTTGTGGCTTACATGAGGTCTGGAAATGGTGGGCAATCTGGAAAAGCAAGAAATCATTCAAATGCTGGAAGAAAGATGGCAACGGCAGAGCTACTGCAGAGTCTGTTGGTTTTAGAAATGAGGGTGAGTGTCTCTACAGGGTGAGGTTGTAGCAGTGTCTGTTTAAAGGCTGGAGCCTCAGGAAATCCAAGTCACAATTCTTTCTCCCGCTCTTTTTAATCCCTTCCTGACCCTTCCTAGACAAACGTCCGTGATGTGGACATTTTCCCGTGACCATTATTTCACCCACATTTTGAGTGCTCTCCACTAAGAATTAGCTTCCCTCTCTGCTAGGGAACAACGGAAGCCAATGAACTGTGGTCATATCCTTGTAAAGCCCTGACAAGATGCTGATGCCTGATGCCCGATGTGCAAAGAACTCTCATGTACAACATGTTCTTTTCTTCCTCTAGCAATCCTATGAAACAATTAGGGTAGGAATTATTTTTCCTTGGTAATTACTTTGTCAGTAAATGTTGGAGCTGAGACCCAAACCCAGGTCTTCTGATTCCAAGCTCATTGTTATACTAACAAGGACCTCTGCTGCTCATGCACCCCTCCACCCTAGTGCGTACTATCATGTCAGGCACATCAGTAAACTTGTTTGCTTATTTCAAGTTAGTTCTTTAAAGGAAATTATCTTGTTTCTTCTCTTGAATAATAGTAAGAGATCTTGAGGATAGGTACTATTTTATTTAGATTCCCAGAAAGAACAAGAAGGTCCACTCAAGAGGCTTAAGGATAGATTTTAACAAAATTCTCTTTACAGAGATGTGGGCCGGGTAAAACAACTCTAGCAGGGGATGGTGACGCACCCAGGAATTAGCAGGAATCCACATCCTCCCTAAGCCTGAAGGGGAAGGGGCGTGCTATTACTGGAACAGAGTGCAAACCGAGTCCTTGAGAAAGAACCATCTAAGAGAAGATGAGGACATAAAGGAAGGAGCCTGGAGGAACCTAGGAGAATGCAACCACTGCCTACATCCTTGGACTAGCAGAGGCTTGGGAGTGTGGGGCAGGAAATAAATACTCCAGTATCTGTCTCCTCCCGCACATTGACCTACTATCATTGCCTCTAATTGGATGAATCTACCAAGACCAGGGGCTGAGTGAAACTGTCCAAGAAGTCAGCCTCCTGGGACACAGAACGGGGAAGAGATAGTAGACAGTAGGTCTGGAGAGGCAAACAAAGAGTCCTAGCACAGGAAGCTAAATAAATACTTGGCGACTGGAATGTTTTCTTTATTCCCTTCACTTTTATACCATAATTTACCATAAACCTCCTTCCTCCTTCTTTTCCTTACAATCAAGATGCCTGTTACTTACTTTTGTGTTTTTCTGTAGGAAACACAACTCCGCACAATGTATACATATACATGTACACGTGCGTGCACGCACACACAATTAAAAGGCATAAAGCATAGTTTTCTCTTTTGCTCAGTAGAGCCAATTTAATGAATGAGTGGGGTCTGTGGAATGGCCTGTGAAACAGCTTTATTTTCTTACACCACAATATTCTAAAACTGCTCTACTTGCTCTTCTTTTTCCATCACTCAAAGATACCTAAGGCAGACACCGTCATTTTTTCCAGTCACTTCCACATGTTAATAAACAGTGCTATTCTCAGGTATTAAAAAGTCCAGCTTCATCTAGATCAAAATCTCCCATGTCTCATGCAATCTAAAGCTTTGCCTCTGCTGCCAGTACCTTCACCTGATCCATGGTTGAATCCCTGCCGAGGAATGGAGGACACAGGGGTCCTCTTTTCTCTTTTTGCTCTGAGTTATCTGGCTCTGTGTGGCAGAGGTCTAAGTGATGGTTTTCTGTGTTGGGGTCCTTTGGTGACCTTTGTCTCACAGAGCCTTCCACTATACCCTTCCTGGTTGCCTATGGCTTACCCTCCAGAACCACCGTATCTTACATGGAGGGGCACAGTGCAGTGACTCACAGTTTCTGCTTCTGGCAGTACACTTCTCACAGGTTTGGGGATGAGGTCATCCCAGGACAGACCATACTGGGCTACCTGTTGTGGTGGCCACTCTTCTCCATGTGAAGCACCAGGAATTTTTGCCTTGACACACTCTGGAAGTGTAGACTACTTCTACTGTAGCCCTCTGTGCTCACAGTCCTCACTTCAGACTTAAATTTAAGTGAAAAGGGGTTGTGGGTCTATGCCCTTCAAACCTCATGGACCCACATCAAGCCCCCTGAGAGGTATTCTTAAATCCCCTTCTCCTTTGAAGGTGGCTGGGGAAAGCACAGCCCTCTGACAAATCTCTCCTAAAATACTTCTTTACTAACCTTCTCCTCACTCTTACCTTTGAGACTGAGGCAGAAGAGCCTAGAAGTCATACACACATGGTTTGGAACCTTCATGAGGATATGTGAGCACTTAACAGGTATTGCTCTCAGCCTCAATTTATACACTAGAAAAGCTGAATTTAGATTCCTGTTACCATCTTAGTATTGTGTAAATAGGAGAAAGTAAATTCCATAATCCCGCCCCTACAGGGACATTATCATCTTAAGTATTCTATTCCTACTCTTTTTCCTACTCCAGGCCTATTTTATGTAGTTGTAAACTCAATATTGTGACCTTTTCCCTAGGTTTTATTACCTTTTTGTTACAAGCACTTTTCATATACCTATATGGCTCATTTAATAATTTAACAATCCTTAATTGAGTACCAATCATGTAAAGACACTGTGCAGCCACCAAGAATACGGTAGGGGAGAAAACAGACATTATAGGTTGGTTACATTCTATAAGGGCAGTTAGGCATTAAAGAGATAATCACAAAAAAGTATGATGAGTTGTATGATCATTTAACATGTATAACTAGTATTTTATCAAGTGGATAGGCCATATTTTACTTAATTATTTCCCTATTGTTTCATTTTCTGAGCAATGTCATAATAATGTAAATAGTATTTTCCATATTCTGAATCATGTATTAGGCTAGATTCCAACAAAGATTAGGCACAGTGTATTTTTTACTTAGCTTGAATTGAAATGCTTGTGTTTTGAGGCTCCTCAAGCAATTTGACAGCATTCATATAAAGCACTTAGAATAACGTTGGGTGTATGGTAATCACCCAATACACATTAGATACTATTACTATCATTACTATCCTTTGAGATAATTAGAATTATCTTGAGAGGCTGTGACTCTTTTTATGAAGAAAATATAACTCATGGTTCCCTTAAATATAGCATAGGATATATACGTACATATCCCATGAAAACAAAGCAAAAATTGTAGGAAATAGAAGTAAAATCAGACATTTCATTTAAATCTCTTTGGTATCCTTAGACTTCTAGGCTAGTGCTTTTCCCCCTGACTACTCTAATTTCTCTTTGCTCTAGAGCTAAGCTGATGGCATTCTAGAGTTAAAGATAAGGATCAGAAAATTAAGTTCCTCAGTTCATGATCACATCATCATCTGAATTTCTACCAGTTCCTTCTATGTTATCTACCACTTCTTTATGAAGTTTATGAGAGAATATTTGTAAAGCACAAAATATAAAAACATGCCTGCCACTGGAAACAATATCTGTATTTTTGCACATAACTCATTCATGCTTGCATCATTTATTATTGAGTGTATACTCTGCATATGGATGATCTGAAAATGTGAGCTATAAAATATATCTCTCTTATCTCAGCTTCTCCACTGAAGCCACAGTGGTCTTTTTTTTTTTTTTTTTGTGGTACGCGGGCCTCTCACTGTTGTGGCCTCTCCCGTTGCGAAGCACAGGCTCCGGACACGCAGGCTCAGCAGCCATGGCTCACGGGCCCAGCCTCTCTGCAGCATGTGGGATCTTCCGGGGCGGGGGCACGAACCCATGTCCCCTGCATCGGCAGGCAGACTCTCAACCACTGCACCACCAGGGAAGCCCCACAGTGCTCTTTTAAAAATACAAATTTGACCATTTCAGTCCCATGATTAAAACTCTTCAATGACACACTTCAGGTGAAATTCAAATGCATTCCAAGATTTAATGTGCTAAAAACCTAGGAACTGGGAATAGGAGGGCATAAGAGGGAAGTAAAAATATTCTAAAAGTCATATTCTACTGAAGCAGAAGAGAAACAGAAGGGAAAGAGAATTTATCAATGAGGAAACAGTGTATCATGTTGGTGAAAAGCGTATTTTGTTTTCAAATAATAAAAGAATTAGGTGAGTAATGATGAGAAAAGGACAAAAGAAGTAGGAATTAAATGGAGTAGAAAAATATTGTGAACTCCCCAGGGAAAAAACGTAATGAAAAACAATTTGATCAAATCAGAAAAATAGGAGAAAAAGGAAAAGAGATAATATAAAATAAATATAAGATAGAAGGAATAAAATCAATTACATTAGTGATGACAGTACATGGGCAATAAACCTAATTCTCCCATAAAATACAGAGACTATTAAATTAGGGTTAAAACAAAACTCAGTGATGTACTGATTATAGGAGAATCACTTACAATGAAGGATAAAAATAAAGGACTAGGGGAAGAAATACCAGGCAATTGCGAAAGAAAAGGAAAGAAAAGAAAAAAACCCAGAAAAGATAAAAAGGAAAGCAAGAAAGTACAAGGATAATATTAAAATCAGACAAGCTGGAATTTAAGGTTAAAAGTGCTAAATAGGACAAAGATGCAAATTATACCATGATAAAAGTCACAATCTATGAAGAATTTAAAATACTTATAAACTCATATGCACCAAACAACTTAAAAAATAGATAAAGGAAAATCCATTGGGAATTCAATGAAAACAATAAAAATTATAATAGGAGATTTTAATACATTTCTTTCAAAATTGGATGTATCTAGGACAAAGCCCTCAGATTTTGCTCATATTTCTTCTTCTATCCAGAATGTCTTTATCCTAACTCATCACCGAGGGATTGATGCTCACCTTTAAAATTTTATTTTGGAATCATATTTTCCATGAAACTTTTCAATTACTCCTCTCTCCTGATAGACTTTACCATTTTCCTTTGGATTCCAATGAATTCCTTACATACATGTACCTAATACAGTTCTCTGAGAGAACTCACTGGGGTATTGTTTTGCTTTACTAATAAAGGGGTTTCCACCCCTACCATGGACTTCACTGAATTTCTTCTTCTGAACACTGATCTTCCTCTGGCCGAGTCACCAAACATGGCCCCATCACACCCAAGGGGTGGGAAAGAGCAATTGGGAAAAATAATCCAATTTATCACAGTGTGGTACCTATAAAGTAGAAATGTTCATCATAGTATGTGTTCACTGAGAGGCTTAAGACTGCCTCCAAAGGCATAAGAGAGCTTCTGAAAGTTCTTCTGCTCCAAGAGGATCATGCAAGTGATTGACAGGCTTGTAACACCCGGATGAGGAGGACCCAACAGAGTGTTCACTGAAGACATAACTTGTCTTATTAATGCCAGATGGAAGTGTGGCCATGCCTGAGAAACCAAGCAATTGATTAGTCACCTTGGCAGATGCTAGCACAGAGTAGAGAGTGGCTGCCAATCAGATCCCTCTTCCTCCTCCCACTATACCAGCTATGTTAGTTCATGAGAAATCAGAACCTCATGACCTGGAGAAGAAAAAGAGGGAAAGGGAAAATCTGGAAGTAGAGCTTGAAACAACTGATTTTATCTGGAGATGACTAAATTAAGGAACATGCCATCAGACAGACAGAAGCTGAATCCAGTTAGCCAAAAATAAATTGCATTTGTTCTCATCCAAGTTAGTGACTTGAAAATATCACACCTGCCACACAAGTTTATACCCTTGGCATGGTGCCTGGTAGGTAGTAGATGCTCAAGGAATGATTATTTATTTGAATGAAAGATCAAATTATAATTGAATAATTAAATTCTAAAGTTTCTTATTTGTTATTGGAATTTGGATTAATCATTTGTCTTTTTAGACTTTAAAGATTTGCTTTTATTTGTTTATTTTTTTGCTTTTCACTTTAAAGAGAATGGTTTGAAATAGTATATTCATCTAGATGTTTGATGTGATTGAGATATGGTTATTTTGAAACTAATGCATGTAAAAGAGAGACCAGAGGACTATTTCCTCAGTGAAATCCATGTCCGTTGATGACCATCTTAGATCTGTTCTCAAGACTCATTCATTGTTACTCGGGATAGAGCCTTAGTACCTTGGAATCCATTTTATTCTTCTCTATGAAGTTAAGAATGAAGTAAAATAGAAACAGTAAAAGAATCTACTACCACATCTTCAGAGGCTTAGTTATACACATGAGCAAACACAGAAATACTTATCTTTGAAGTTGAACTAACAATTTTAATTTCCTGATGACTTGTGAGGTTGAACACCATTTCATATGTTTATTGGCCATTTGGATATCTTTGTGAAGTCAATAACCAGTGTTTATACTGAGTTTTCTGTTTTCTTTCTTCTTGATTTGTAGGAGGTTGTTTTTTCTTTGCCTTTTTAAATGTTCTAGATTCAAGTTCTTTATGTTAATGATACTTTCAGAAGTTCTATATCTTGTTCTATAAACAGAAGTTCTATATTTTAATAAAGTCTAATTTATCCATCTTTCTTTTACGCTCAGCACAATTTTTCTGTCCTGTTTAAGAAATTTTGCCTACTCCAAGGACACAAAGTGTTCTCCTATGTTTTTTGTACTCTCCTTTTAAAGTTAGTTTTCAAATATTTAATTTTCCACACTGGTCCTGTTGTCATCTTTTCTCCTTCTTGTACTCTTGTGGTGCAAGAAAGATGGCTCTATTACACTTCCAGTTTTATAAGCTTGGAATCTGTGTGTATTCTAAATCAACACCATCACTAAATATTGAATCTCTATGTGTAGAGTGTTGCACAAGAGTGACATTTGACTTTAAACTTGGGGTGTGAGTTTAAATTTTTCTCTTCTTTGAGAAAAACCCTTGAATTCTTAGCAATTCTCTTCCCTCCCAGTGTGCCGAGATTTTTATGTGCTTTTATAGTTTATTGTTCATCCAGAATGCCTATCCAAATCCAAACAACACAAAACCACACTGAGCTGAAGCCATGTTTTCCTTAAGGTAACCGAAGAAGCAAAAGTACAGAAGGATACTAACTCCAACCCAATGAAACTAGGCTCCAGGCCGATTTTAGATCTGAATGTGCCTTTCCTCATGACCATAAAAAAAAAAAAAAAGTAACGATTTTGTTACTGTTAAAAAAGAACGGGAACATCAAATTTGTTATTCTGTAAGATATCACCTGGTATAAGCTTCATCAAGGCTTAAAGTGTTATCTTTACTTCGACTTCATGGTTTTAGATTTAAGCTATATTTTAGGGTTTTTAAAAATTATTTTATACTTGGGAGAAGATATTATGAATGCTGGTCTCTGGGATGAATCCTTATGAGGGACAAAAATAAGTAGTTTCTCTGTGAAACTCTTCCAGAGTTTCATTTTGTTTCAACAATTTGACCAAATATTATATCAGAAGAATAAAGACACTAAGCATAATTTTGAAACTGCTATAAGATTAATGGACAAATTTTATGTCCTCTGCCAAACTTCATTTTCTCTACAAAATGGGAAACTCTAGGAAACTAGAGTGTAAAAAGAAATATAATTGGCATTAAGCTTGAGAAGGCCTGCAAATCAAGCAAAGTCTGTTTAGAAAGCTTTTACTCTCTCATTTTGGTCTGTTATTATAGGAGCCTGACAGTAGTTCCACAAATGGCATTACAGTCTCAGTGTACTAAATAGCCATAACTATGAAATATGCCTACTTAAAAAAAACATACACACACAACTAATGCTTTCTTCTTACTACAACATTCTGATTTAGAATGAATGTTGTTCTTTGAGGTCTAGGAATAAAAACGCAGATTCTCTTTTCAGATTCAGCATGTCACTTCTGTCAATCAGTTATTCATCCTCTGCACATTGAGCGCTTACTTTGTGTCAGGAACTGTACTAGGTATTGAGATTATTAAGATGAAGGAGCTATGGTTTCTGTCCTTCAGGATTTTACAGTGGGGAGAAAGATAAGTAAACTGACAACAATATTACATGAGGCAAAGTGTTATGGAGAGGAATCACAGGGTATAAGTACCATCAAAATTCAACATGGCATTCAGAGAAGACTTCTCAAAGGAGGTGTTATGTGCACTGACAATTGGTAGATGAGTTTGATTTTGCTAATTGAAGACGAGAGTAAACTAAAACTAAAATATACAAAAAGAGCCACACATAAAGGGTATTACACTTCAAATAATGATAAAGAAGAATCCTTGTGGGGAATGGTAGGAAGGAAGCTACAACGTTAGGTGAGGAAGAGATCATAAGCTGTGTTTAAGCTTAAGGACTTAAACTTCTGGAAATAAAGTGTAGAGAATAAAACGCTGCAGAGAAGAAGAAAAGTGGAAGAAGACAAAAATGTTATTGGATTTGGTAGCACTGAGATCATTGAAGAGTAAATCAAGGTCATTTCAGTTGGATAATGGATTGCCATGGGCAAGAATCAATGAGAAGTGCAGACACTGCCAGGTACCTCCTTCTAGAACATTGATTGGAGGACCAGAAATGAAGCAAAGTTTGGCTGGCTTGTTGTGGTTGTTAGCTTGTTGCTTTTTTTTTTTTTAACTTTATATTGGACAGAATTTTAGACTTCAGAGAATTTCCAATAGTGCAAATAATTCCTGTATCCTCCTCACCTATGTTTCCTAAATGCTAATACTTTATCACATTTTACACATTTGCTCACTCTCTCTCTCTCTCTTCCTCCCTCTCATTATATTTTTTATTGAACTGATTGGGAGTGAATCACAGACATGGTGCTACTTTACATCTCATTCTTCAGTGTATTTACTAAAAAACAAGGATATTCTTTTACCTAACTACAACACAATGATCAAAATCAGGAAATTAATGTGGATGCAGTATTATTGCTTAATCTATAGACCTTATTTAGATTTCGACAATTGTTCTAATAATGTCCTCTACTGCAAAAGAAAATCACAGCTCATGTGTTGCATTTAGTTGTCATGTCTCTTAGCCTCCTTTAATCTGGAATAGTTCATCAGTCTTTCTTCATACTTCATGAAGAATTTGCATTTTTGGAGAGAATAGGCCAGTTATTTTGTAGGATGTCTCTTGATTTGGCTCAGTCTATGTTTCCTCCTGAATATATTCTGGTAATGCTTTTATGGCAGGAATTCTGTAGAAATGATGCTGTGTCTTTCTCAGTGTATTATATCTGGAGGTGTATGTTGTTGATTGGTCCTAGTACTTTTCAATCATTTGGCCGATTCAATCATTTGGTCAATGTGATGGTATTTGCTAGATTTCTTCACTGTAAACTTACTGTTTTTCTCTTGTAATTCTTGTAACTAATAAGAATCTTCTGGGCGATATTTTGAGACTATGTAAATGTCTCGTTTTTCTTTTTCTTTTTTGTCTGTGTTGGGCCTTCATTTCTGTGCGAGGGCTTTCTCTAGTTGTGGCAAGGGGGGGCCATTCTTCATCGTGGTGCGCGGGCCTCTCACTATCGTGGCCTCTCTTGTTGTAGAGCACAGGCTCCAGACGCGCAGGCTCAGTAGTTGTGGCTCACGGGCCTAGCTGCTCCACGGCATGTGGGGTCTTCCCAGACCAGGGCTCGAACCTGTATCCCCTGCATTAGGAGGCAGATTCTCAACCACTGTGTCACCAGGAAAGCCCAATGTCTCGTTTTTCTTCAATTTTTTTACCCCAGCTATAGCATCTGTTGGTGATTTCCTGACTCAATTATTGTTATATTGGTTGCAAGATGCTAATTTTCTAAATTCATCATTCCTTCTACATTCATTAACTGGCTTCATAGTCTAAGTAAGAACTTTCCCTTCTCCATTTTTTAAATTTCTTATTCATTCTTGTCACTGTGGACCCATGGATTCTTATTCATTCAAAGAATTAAAATAATTTACTATGGTTTGTTTTTAAAGACACGTGAGCATGTTTATAGGCATAGGAAAAAGAGCCAGGGGAGATATAGGAGAGAGAGTGCGTGATTGATATAGCAAAGCAACTAATTCACTTTTATTCTGCAACTCTGTTAGACTAGGCTGGGTACTAATGATGCAAAGATGAGTAAAATAGGGCCACATCCCAAAAGGAGGTCATATATTGGAAGAGGGAGTTAGGGAGGGGCAGCCCATTGGGAAAGGGAACAGAATCATTTACCAGTGTGATTTGTAAGAGCTGCAGACATGAAAGCAGAGCGGTGGGTGTCACTAAGGGGAGAATAATTAATTTGGGTGGCTTGGTGAAGACTTCCCAAATAAATGACCTTTGAGACAGATTTCAGCAGATCAGTTGAATGGGGGGAGCAGGGAAGGAATAATAAAGAAGAGTGGAAAAGACATTCCAGACAGAAGTGACAGCCATGGAAATATGGAAATGGCTTGTTAATTTCATCTAAATCTTTGAGAAAATAAAAATTTTACAGTGAGCTGACACCAAAGGCTACAAGGTTATGTGGTCACTTCAGGTTTAGGCTAAATTTGTTCAATTTGTGGATTGAGAGTCAGAGGATGTAAACACTTTGGTTCAGAACAGATCTTGACTTTTAAGAGAAATCTCTCAAGGACCAAGCCTCAGAGAAAAATACCTTCTGTCAACCTCCAACATGACCACAATTATCAAAACTAATTCTATGCCCACTTTGAGGAGTTAGTTGCCAGATCTGTGTTGGTTCATTTAGGGAATCCCATGGGAATGTAGTGTATTCCTTAAAACATTTGCTTTTAACTTCCGAAAGTGTACTCACAAACCTTTTGCATGAGCAGAAAATGAATCTGACTGCAGTGTTAATGATTTAGCTTTATTTATTTCATCCACACTAACAAGAAGCAAACGTAAATCAGAATGCCAAAAGTTTGGTTTATTTCAGATTTTACCTTAATTCCAAAAATGCAGAAATACGGTTAAAGTTTTAATAGATTAATATTTGGTACCTGAAAAAGCCGCTGTGAGAGTTTTTGTGTTTTGTTTTTATTTTTGTTTTTAAATAATGCAGAGACAGATTAACATGGTTTTTAAAACCTGGAAGCAAAAAAAAAAAAAAAGGAATGCATCCGTTACCCCATTACCCAGGATACATAATACTCCCAAAGAAATTTAAACTAAAAGATTCTAAATCTTAGATTTCATTTTAGCAAAGGCCGTCTAGCTGCAAATGTAGGTCACATAGTTTTGGCATCCTGTGTGGGTTTCCAGCTGTCTGCTGAACACAGAAAACAGAAGAATACGTGTTCCACTGCACAGCACACTTGAGAGAGAATTTCACATTAAAGCTTAAAGTTAATCAGTTATTGAAATTTATTTTTCTTCAACATTCTCACTTCTAGTTTTTCCTTCTTTCTCAGGTCAGGATTTTTAGGTGGTAAAGAAAGTATAACATTTTCTCTCTTTCTTTGCCATCTGTGGACTTCAGTTTTCTACTACATTGAATTATAAATAAACTCAATCATGGTATTAACCTAATTAGCACAACAAAAACTGGTCTGTGATAGTTCAGGCTATTCCCAATGCAAATGCAGAAAAGCTAACATACCAATGGATTCATTCAACTTTTTGGGAAGGAGGATAAGTAAGGTAGAGCCATGCTCCACTATGGTTTATGAGCTAGATTTATACGTGGAGACTGACCAAATATGGCAGAAAATGATAAATGTCAAGTGAGTGCCACAGACAACAAATATCACAGAAAGCCAAAAGAGGACACAATTTGGGACAAGGGCAAAAGAAAAAGAAGTGTGTGAAATTCTTAACCCATGTCATTGTTCCACCAAATTGCTATAGCTGAAGAGCTCCCTCACTTTGTCACTAAACAATCTGTGACCATCTATCAGGTCAGTGAAATAAAATTCCACAGATATATATTGACCTTTTTATTTTAAGGAACAAAATCTAGCTAGAATTAGCTTAAATTAAAAGTGGAGGGCTTCCCTGGTGGCGCGGTGGTTGGGAGTCCACCTGCCGATGCAGGGGACATGGGTTCGTGCCCCAGTCCGGGAGGATCCCACATGCCATGGAGCGGCTGGGCCCGTGAGCCATGGCCGCTGGGCCTGCGCATCCGGAGCCTGTGCTCCGCAACGGGAGAGGCCACAACAGTGAGAGGCCCGCATACCGCAAAAAAAAAAAAAAAAAAAAAATGTGGACAAGTTATAAAAATCAAAGGTATCTCATAGAATTCAAGTGCCAGAATGCATCCTGACCTCTGGAAGGGTTGGGCCAAGCAGCTGGAAGGTCATCACAACCTCTGTCTGTCTCTCATCCATCTTTTTATCATACTGCAGACTGACATTTACCACTTCTCCAGGCTCTGTGGTAAAATATGGCTGCCCACAGCTCTCAAGGTTACATGCTGCCTTGGAATTCTACTTCCATTTCTCAGAAGAGAGACTCTGACTAGGTCAGCTAGGAGAAAGGTGTCCATCAGTCAGAGCCATGGGCAGTCACAGAGTAAGACAAGATGGTGGTGGCCATGGGAGTGGGTGTGGGGCAGTGGCAGTTCTCAAAGGAGGGAGAGTCTCTGTGAGATGGAGCAACACCCAAAATGTGTCTCGATAAACACCTAGTCTGCGAATGTGGCTATCTGCCCTCACGTAGAAGAGGAGGGTGCTGGGGTAAGATTAGTTTAGAGATGACCACTGTGAGGGAAGACACTGCAGAAGGGACTTAAAAGTGCTGGAGGAATCTAAGGAGTGGGAGAATCTAATGACTGGAGGTTTAGAAGAGTGCTCCTAGAGATGGAGATGGACCTGGACATGGGTAGACTGCAAAGGCAGAGATATGTGTAGCAGAGGGGGATGGGAACAAAAAGAGGTGGGTACAGTGAGCAGAGGGAACACTGGGAACAGAGAGGCCTGGAGACAGGAGTGCCATGTTCTGAGAGAACGAGAGGTAACCCCTGGTAATCCTCATGGTTAGGTGTGCCTGCAAATGATAAAACAAAGCAAAAGAACAGACAACAAAATAACTGTGGCTTAAGCAAGATAGAAGTTTATTTTTCTCTCATATAAAGGAGTCCAAATGTTGAGAGTTCAGGGTTGTTTGGATGACTCTGAGCACCAAAGACCCGAGCTCTTTCTACCGTGTTGTGCTGCCATCCTTAGTATGTGGTTCCTATCTTACAGTCCAAGAGGGTAGCCCAAGTTCCAGCCATCATATCTACATTCTGCCTAACTGTATGGAAGAAATGAAAAAGGGCAAACTCCCTACCATTTAAGGGTACTTCCCATATGATGCACACAACATTTCTGCTTACATCCCACTTGCCAGAACTTTGTCAAATGGATATGTCTAATGGCAAGCAAGCTGGCAAATGTAGTAGCCCTGTGCCCATATAAAAAAATAAGAGGGCTGTTTCTAAGGCAAAAGGTAAGAATAAATATTGGGAGATAAGCAGCCTCTTCCACTCTTACTTTGTCAAAACTGTAGGCTTTATATGAGGGATGAGGTTAGAAAGTTAGGTTAGAAGTCCTTGAATGTTAGGCCAAGGAAGTTGTCTAATTTTGTTGGCAGTGGGCAACCATTAAAGATTTTAGAACAGGCAAGTGACATGATCAGATTTATACTTTAAGAAAATGCCTACTCAACTGATTATAAAACAAGGCAGGAACTATTAAGTGCCATTTGAGAGTTACTCCTGGTTTAGGATCTATAGGCTGCGTTGGAAGTGGGAGAGGCAAAAGGTGGGGGATTGGGTATGGGGAGAGAATGGTTAGGAGATTACATTAGTCTAGAGTCCAGACAAGAATTAATAGCATCAGGGCTTCCCTGGTAGTGCAGTGGTTAACAATCCACCTGGCAATGCAGGGGACATGGGTTTGAACCCTGGTCTGGGAAGATCCCACATGCTGCAGAGCAACTAAGCCCATGTGCCACAACTAGTGAAGCCCACGCGCCTAGAGCCTGCAAGCCACAACTAGAGAAAGCCTGCGAACAGCAACAAAGACCCAACACAGCCAAAAATAAATAAAAATAAAAAAAATAAATTTATTAAAAAAAATTAATAGCATCAGAATTGGGCCTGCAGCAATGAGAAGAGGGGATAACAGAGGGAGAGGGAGAGGAAAAAGGCAATTCCAAAGTTTTGAGCCTCAGGGATTGAGGACTGATGGTGTCCTTAATAGAAACAAGAAAGTCAGGAGGAAGAGCTGGTTGGAATGCAAAAGGGGAAGACCATTGGTTTGGCACCATGTCCTGTGGTTAGGGCATCCATTCAGGGTTGTCCAGTGGGATAGTTGGAAAATGAAAAGATGTGACCAAGAGTCTCCAGGACAACTCTTGGTGGTTCTAGGATTCTATGGTGTCACATCGCCAGCACTTAAATAGCCAAGTGTGGCCGAGGAGTTATAATGCCACTGATTCATAGCCTGTTCTTGCATCACTCTGGGAAACTAAGAAGGCAATAAACCTCCATCACTCTTTAGTATTGAAATCTGCAATTATTCCAGGTACTCTGGACACATTCAGCATGGGTAAATGAGACTTGGGTGTACTGATACTGCTGTATTTCCAGAAAAATGTCAGTAAAGCCTCAAATGTAATTTTTGACCTAGGTTTTAAGTGGAGGAGATTGATGTCGAGGTGAACACTAAAGGCTTTTCAGAGAAATTCTTATTTCAGGGTTTTTGAATTTGTTTATAAATCAACTATTCATTCATTCAATACATATTTACTGAGCACTGCTATGACATACTAAATGCAGGGTTTATAAGGGTGGTTAAGGCAGACACGGTCCCTACCTTAGTCTAGATCAAAGGTTGGCAAAATATAGCCCATGGGCCAAATCTGGCCTGCTGCTCGTTTCTGTTCTGCTTGCAAGCTAAGAATGTTTTTTGCATTTCTCAATGGTTAAAAAAAAAATTCAAAAGAAGTGCAGTAATTTGTGATACACGGAAATTACAAGAAATTCTAATTTTAGTGTTCATAAGTAAAGTTTTATTTTGACAGTCATACCCATTCATTTACATATTGTTTCTGGTTGCTTTCACTCTAGAAGGGCAGAACTCAGTAGAGACTGCTTGGATCCCAAAGCCTAAAATATTTACTATCTGGTGCAAAATATTTACCATTACACAAAAAGTTTGCCAACCCCTGGTCTGGAGAGAATTAATCAAACACATGATCACACAAGTAAATACATATTTAAGCAAAGTGGGTAGGTTTTGCTAATGTCTGGTCTTACCCAGGTACTTTTTCTCACTACCATTCACTCCTTGAATATCAAGGCCCATGGTACATAGTCTCCAAAAGATGGACCCCAATGAATTGTGCTTCCCAGGATTCAGAGTCTTGTATCATCCTCTCACCTTAAACCTGGCTAACCTGTAACTTGCCTGTAACCAGGAGGATATGGCAGAAGTTACACGATGTGGCTTCTAAACTAGGTCCGAAGAAGCCTTACGCCTTGTCTCTTGGAAGGCTCATTCTGAGGTAAACCAGCCATTGACCTGAGTCCATCATTCTGTAGGAAGCCTGAGCTAGCCATGTGTAGAGGCCATGTGGGGAGAGAAATGCCTGGACAACCTCCAGTGGTCCAGGCATCCCCAGCCAGGAAATAGACATGTGGGTGAAGAAGCCATTTTGGATGTCCCACCCAGTCAAGTCTTCGATGATCATCCCCAGCTGACATTCTACTGCAACCCCATGAAGGACCCCAAATGAGAACTATCCTGCTGAGACCCATCAACCCTGAGAACCATTGGAGGCAATAATAAATTTGTTTTAAGTCATAAGTTTGGGGATGACTTGTTACACAGCAGCAGAAACAAGGCCCTGACCTTTATTTCTGAAGGGACATTGGAAGGGGGGAGGTGGGTGAATTCCACGTGTTGATGTTTAGATGGGACTTGACAAAGTCTTAGGGATGGACAGGTGATCTTCTGGCTTATCCTCTGGGCTATGCAGGCCTATCCTGGAATGGAGATAAAAGTCTGCAGTTGAGACTGATCATCTGTAGGTTCACTGGTTTGACTGCACTAGTTATTAAAATATGGAAATATTTTCATACCAGTTGGGAAATAATATGAGTAACTGCAATATACAGTAAAACTAAATAAATGATATGCATCTCAGCACGTGTGGTTTAATCACTGAAATCCCATGCACTGTAGAAATGAGACTTGTTTTTCTGGTTTTGGCACTCAGAATGCAGATCAGTGGAACATGCTACGCACTTTAGGTTATTTATTTCAGGTGTTGAAAGGTTGCCTCCAGTTTCTAAAGTTGTTGTTGCTGATTTTATGTTAGCTTTGTTGATGTGTAATTGAAATACAAAACTGTAAGATACTTACAATGTACATTGTGATGATTTACACATATATTGTGAAAGGACTTCCCCCCATCTAGTTAATGAACACATCCCTCACTCCAGTTCCTAAAGTCTTGATGGGGGAGGCAGGACCGCAGAGCTGAGCTGAGGAGGACCTATTCTGCAAGCCCCCAAAGGAATGCATAACTCTGCCCAAGGGGAAAAGCAGGGTCCAGGTTCAGGTAGAGGTTGAAGAGGCTTCTGGGGGTGGTTGCACAGACAGCAATTTGTGTGGGCAAGCCCTCTGGTGGTTTTCATAACCTTTGTTTTCTTTGGCATCATATCCTTTGGTTGGGGGCAGCTACCCCTGAACAGGTTTGCCTAGAACCCTATTTAATGGCCAGGAAACTGTGTGCCCCAATAAGTGACAGTGTGAGTCATCTCTGTCACCTCCTCTTCCCTGCACCTGGTCTCTGAGCAGAGGAAACAGCCCATTCCCTTATTCCTTCTATGGATGCCACTCTCTCATGCACCAGGGCAGACATGCAGAGCCAGCCCCAGCATAAGCCCTACCCACCTCTGGGTAATGTGAATGGCAAGCTTTTGCCTACTTGTCAATTAACTGCCATTTGTGTGTTCTTTTCGTTTATCTCTTCTATTCATTTTGTTCTCCTTTCTCTATGTGTTGCATCTTCTAACTGCTCCCCTCTTCCTCTCCTCCTCCTATCTACCCCTCCATCTGGCTTGTCTACCCCTGGTAGCATGAGAGAGGCTGGAAAGAGGCCTGGAGAGCAATGGACACAGCTAAGCTGAGATGGGGGCAGCTGCATGAACCATCGCTCAGGTCCTCACAGGCTCTCTAGTCACCTAATCCTTACCACTGCAATGGGGAAGTCGTTGAAAGAGTTTGATGCAATTACCGATGTCAGACCATGACTCATTCCAGGATATAATTCAGAGAGCATCTTAGTTTGGGTTTCTCTCCAAAGCAGGGCCTATGACAAGGACTTGGGTACAGGTAGGCTGTTTGGAAGGTGATCCCAGAAAGCAGGAAGGAAGGAGTGGGAAGAATGAGATGGGGAAGGAAGAGAAGCCAGCAAATGGGATGTTACTGTGTTGGTTTTCACTCTGGACAACTGAGACCTGATCCTGCTGGGGGACCCTTTGAGAAACCACATAGAACACACCTCAGAGTTGTCTTCCCTAAGGATGGGCATCTGGAGCACTGATGACCACTGACACCTATTTAACCATCGTCTGAGTTTGTCTCTGGGGTGTTCACTCCTGGGCACTTCCAGGGCAAGGGCTGGGTGAACACTTGTGGCTTCAGGGAGAGCTCCGAGGCAGACCAAAGGAAGAGATGAGCAGGCTCTTGTATTGGGATGCTGGCAGTGTGCGTGGGAAACAAACACCTCAGCTGCAGCTGAAATCAGAGAGGGGCCCGGGGGAGGTGGCATGGGAAGCACAGAGAATCTTCCTTAGATAGCGACAGCTGCAGCAAACACAAATGCACGCCCTCACTTGCTGTAACCCAACAAATGCTTTGGGAATTGTTAGAATGTTTTAACAAATGGGTTTTGCTACAACTTAGGTTTCATGGTAAATAGTTTTATACTCCAGTTTAGATAATGTAGACAATAAAAGAGAATCTGTTCTTAATTTTTGACTTATATATCTGTTCATATACTAGTGAATATTAGCATCAGATGGTCAAATATTTGTTGTACCACCCCTGTCTGTATGTTGCTGCTCCCTCCCAGGGCTCCCTGGTGCCAGCCAAGCATGGTACTTAGCCATCCCCTGACGCTGACTCCGTATTTCTTCTTTACTTGGTCCCCAGCATCTCTCCTCGGGTGACAACATCACCTCTACTCTCCACCCCCAGTCTCACAACCTGCCCTTTTAATCCACACAAGCCTCTATTGGAAGTCGAAAAACGGAACATTAAATTGTTCTTGCTCTTGTCACTCCCTTTATAAATATTCTACTTGTCCTTGAGTAAGTGGATGTGTCTGATTAGGGAAAAGGTCATATATAAGTTGTGGAGGGAAGAAAACACGTTTCAAGTTATTACCGTACTGCACTGACACTTATGATAAGGGCTGTGCAGGAAGAGTAGTGACTGTTATGAAGAAGTATAATGAGGACGATGCGGTGGGGAATCAAGGAATGCCTCTGAAGAAGTGACTTTTAAACTCAAATCTAAGGGATGAGAAGAGAAAACAGACAAGAGATTTGAGGAACAGAAAACAGCATGTGTGAAGGCCCTGTGACATGTGATAAAGGATCTGAAACAAAGCCAGGAAGTGTGGGTAAATATCGCAAATATGACACATGTACTTACTTTGCTTGCTCCTGAGATTCCACTAAATGATAATAAAGGGACATCCCAGCATGACAGCTGCTCATCAGATGTAGAAGTCTGGGCAAGTGAAGGGAAAAGTCTTTAAGAAGATAAAAATTGACATGCATTTCATTGTTTGGAAGTATGGAGATGTTCACACACCTGAGGGGGAGTTTAGGGTTGATGTAGTGATAAGAAGATCAAGCCAATGGGAAAAAAAGAGACAGTTATCTAGGAAAAGTAAAAGTTATTCAGGAAAGGAAGAGTAATCTTTGATACTATATGGCTTAGCAAAAATGTTTACATAGCCCAAATAATGTAAACACAGGGTACTAATCTAGCCACAGTGATCAAGTAACTATGTTGGAAAGACAAGCAATGGGGAGGGTGGTGTCGAGGGAGGGTCTGGAGGGGAGGGTAAGAGAACGAATTCTCATCTTCCATAGTAAGAACTCAACAGGATATGTTAAAAACAAAAATAAAAAATAGCCTTAAAAGCCTGGTATTTAGGGCTTCCTTGGTGGCACAGTGGTTAAGAATCCGCCTGCCAATGCAGGGGACGTGGGTTCGAACCCTGGTCTGGGAAGATCCCAAGTGCCGCGGAGCAACTAAGCCCATGCACCACAACTACTGAGCCTGCGTGCCACAACTGCTGAGCCTGCATGCCACAACTACTGAAGCTCGTGCGCCTAGATCCCGTGCTCCACAACAAGAGAAGCCACCGCGATGAGAAGCCTGCGCACCGCAACAAAGAGGAGCCCCCGCTCGCCACAACTAGAGAAAACGCACTTACAGCAATGAAGACCCAAGGCAGCCAAAAAAAAAAGCATGGTATTTAGAGATGTGGGGACAAAATCGCAGAGAATCAGCTGAAATTATTGCAAGCATTTGCCTTGGGGAAGTGGAAGCTGGGGTGACGGGGTGCTCTGTGACATCTCCTCAAATGGGGGCATAACTGTAAGCAAGCAACTTCAAAATCACAGGTAATAACTCTAAAATTATTTTACTGAAAATCCATTCAGATTAACGTTGAACGTAATGTTGCAGATTGGCAAGGACATTCATTTCAGGCTGAGTGCCTGTGGAAACTATGCCGGCAAGCCCCATCGTGGCCTTGCATCCAACGATCCCATTTTCTTCAACTAAGTGGCTATTTCAAAGACATGTCATCTGTTTACTGTTAATACATAATAATACAGCCATCCATGGATCAACAGCCAAGCCCATCTAGAAAGGCTACATTATACTTGTACAATTTGTATATGCTTTTTCAGATGCAGGTACGTTTCAATTCCAAAACAACATCTTCTGAGTGACATATCACAGTGAAAATAAAATGACAGTAAATTTAACTCTGCTGGGGGAAAAACGTTATCAAACCTTAGATTACTTAAAAATCAATGTTCTTGGGCTTCCCTGGTGGTGCAGTGATTGAGAGTCCGCCTGCCGATGCAGGGGACGCGGGTTCGTGCCCCGGTCCGGGGAGATCCCACATGCTGTGGAGCGGCTGGGCCTGTGAGCCATGGCCGCTGAGCCTGCGCGTCCGGAGCCCGTGCTCCGCAACGCAAGGGGCCACAACAGTGAAAGGCCCGCATACCGCAAAAAAAAAAAAAAAAAAAAAAAAAAATCCA
The DNA here is from genome assembly GCF_964341445.2 of Mesoplodon mirus. Lineage (NCBI taxonomy): Eukaryota > Metazoa > Chordata > Mammalia > Artiodactyla > Ziphiidae > Mesoplodon > Mesoplodon mirus. The sequence continues at coordinate 36,027,376 of NC_138984.1, forward strand.
TGTTCTTTTTCTGTCTCTTGCTTTATTCATGTTTCAAGTGAAGACATTTGCAGTGATCCTAGCTCCCATCCCCTACATAGACACTACCATGTAGTTTCAGGCCATTTGGCAGTTTTTCCTTGCCGGGGTTGAAAATTTTCCTAATATTTGCTAACAAAATTTGGGTGTCATTTTCTTTCCATAGCAGTCCTTTTCATTTCCCTAGGGATGGAAAGAGACTCTGAGATGTTCTGATAACAGTTTAAAAAGAAAATTAAAAAGTGAGTGAAATAACTGCCTCCAAGCTCCGTCCTTGATTCTGCATCCTAGTAACTTGATTTGCTGATTCATAAGGCAGCCAAACACGTTACAAAAACAAGCAATAGTTTGTGTGTCTGGGATTTAAAATCAAAGCCCACAAGTGATCAGAATAAGATGAATGGAGTTTGCTCATGCTTGGTAATCATTTTTGGTTTAATTTACTTTGCATTCATATCTGGAGCAGTTTCCAAATGTTGACAGGGAGTGGGGCAGGCAGAGAGAGTGGGTGGTTGGAATCTCCTGGTGTTTTGTAACGGACAATCCTTTCTATTCCAGGGGCCCAAAACTATTTGCTTGGTTCTTGGTAACCCTTTCCTCACCAAACCTCCAGACTAATATGAGAAACATCTATCTCATTCAGCATTCAGATTTAGCAGGTGTTAATATCTTCCCACATTTGCCTCATATCTTTTATATTAAAAATAGAATATCAGAGATACTGCCGAAGCCCACTTTGTCTCCCTCCATGGTCCCATTTGGCCTCTGTTTTTTCTCTAGTGGTAAATCACTGTCCTGAGGCTTAAGTATATCTTTCTCATCCGTGTTTTACATGTTTACTATATATGTACATATCTATAAAAAACATGTACTATAGTCTGGAGCATATGAAAATGTGTCATAAATGGCTTTATGCTCTACATTTCATTCTGCAATTTTCTTTTTGTAAGTCAACATTTCGTTTGTGATGTTTATACACATTGTTACCGGTAGCCCTGGTTTATTCATTTTCATTACTATACTGTCCTCTGATGGATGGAAACACCACAATCTATTTATCCATTCCCTTTTAGATGAACATTAAGGTTCTTGTTGTCTTGTAACAAACACTTTTGCAGTGAACGTGACAGATCCCATTAATAGACCAATTCTTCACTGATCCCTGCAACCGAATCCTTTGTCAGGTGACTTTGCAGTTACTCCCCCAGGGTGTATTTTTCTGTTTGGTCATGTGACTTGCACTGGCCAGTGGAATGTTAGCAGGCACAAGTGACCAGAGGCTTGGGAGGTACCTATGTGACTGGATCGGTGCTCTTGGGTCTCTGTCGTAGCCGCGGGAATAACATGCCTCGATTACTCATGAGACCCAGGAGGCGGATCCACGTGGGTCAGAGCTGGGTTTCCTGGCTGAGCCCAGCCTATAGCAGCTGACCCCTGGATGGGTGGGTACCACCCCAGCTAACACAAATAGAGCCATCTAGCTCAGCTAACTTCCGGCCAACCTATAGATCCACGAGCTCAAGAAATGTTTCTTCTTGAATGACATTGAAATGCTGTGGTTTTTTGTTATGCTACAATATCTAACTAATATGATAAATATCCTTGTAAGTGAAAGAAAAGTTCCAAGATTTTACCTAGAAATGGAATTGCTCAGTTACAAGGGATGTGAATTTTTTTTCTTTTTCTTTTTTTTAACATCTTTATTGGAGTATAATTGCTTTACAATGGTGTGCTAGTTTCTGCTTTACAGTGAATTTTCAATTGCACTAGATGTTCTTAAATTCCAAGGGAATAGACTCACTTACACTGGTGAACCAGTGGTATATCTTATTTTCCTACATTCTTACTAGCACTGGTTATTTTGTGTATCTTTTTCATTTCTTTCTGCATTTCTCTACTTTCTAGGGAGGTTTATAGTCCCAGCTGAGCCTGTTCTTCTGTCATCCCAGCTCAGGCTCCAGACAGGTGAGGCAGGAAGCCACCTTGGAAATGGATTCCAAGCTGCTCCAGCCACCAGCCATTCTAGTCACGCCCTGTCAAGTGAGCTGGCCCAGCTGAGGCCCCAGGTACTGTGGAGCAGGGAAGAGCTGTCTCTCCTTTGCCCTTTCTGAATTCCCAATGCATAGAACCCATGAGCAGAATAAAATGGTTGCTGCTTTACACTGTTAAGTTTTGGGGTGGCTTGTTATGCTGCAGTACATAAAAGGAACACTGGCTCATCTTCCTTGGTGTGGGACCCTTTTAGCCCCATGACAGGGGAGGGGTTGACCGTCCCCCCGTCGCCTGGGCCCCCGCTGCCTCTGGCTGCATGTGTACGGAGATCGTGGCTCCTGGCTCACTGTTTTGATTTGCTGTTTCATTTCTCATCCAAGAAAATTTTTGGTTTTGGTTTGAGCCATGTCTTTTAAATATTCTTTTCTCTCTTTGCTGTATGCCTGGAGTAGCGGTGCCAGGTTTCAATCCAAACTTACAATGCTGTCTTGACTGGTTTGCACTTTAAGTAAAAGGTCTCATCAAACATGTATCCAATTCAAGATCCTGGATCACAGTCATACTTAGCTCATTCATTTATTCCAAAGGTTAGTTAGCACCTACTGTGTGTAAGCACTTTTCTAGACACACTAGAGGATACCAAGAAAAGTTAGACATGAGCCCTGCTCTCAAGGAGCTTATAGTCTGTAGGGAGGACAAGATGCACATATATAACTGTAATAGCATGTAGACTCCTAAACTGTATGATCAAAATGATGGAGTTACAGGAAAAGTCCTATGACTCAAAGATGACAAATAAACAAAAATAAACCAAGTTGGTGGTGGCAGAGGAGCCAGACTCAGCCGTCGGCTCTCATGTGTCTGTGTTTCCTTGAGAGCACCACCAGCCATGCATTCGCCTCCATTCTATTTATTACCAGCACATAGATGACCCTTAAATTGGTATCTCTGGTCTGGACTCCACACATATCTTTCTCTTGCAACTTTGCTGCCTCTGGGAGAACTCCCGACTTTCTCCCAGGTGTGTGGATGTGAACTCTCGGATTTGACTTTCACCTTTCCTCTTGCTTTCTCCTCCATCTAGGAAGTTCTCGCATCCTATCAAATGTTCTCTCAGACTGTCTCTGGTGTGTATTTATCTACCTATGACCACCATCCCAGTGCAGGCTCTTAACAGCTTGCACGTGTATTACTGCACAATTTACATTTAGCATCTCTAAGGCTAAGCGTTCACATTTCCCACTGATACTTCACTCTTGGGCTAGATGTGTCTTCTTAAATGACACTTTTATTATGTTCCTTCTCTGGCTTCCAACCCTTCAAGACTTCCCTATTTTCTATTGTAATTCGTTTAAACTCCTTGGCTGGACCCCAATACCTTCCTTAAATCAGCCACACTGTCAGTAGGGCATTTCCTTCATCATATTGGACCATCTCCTCTTTGTCCTGAGTACTTATTCTCATATTCACAACTTTTTCCAATGCTGCCCATTGTCTGGAAGGCCCTTGCTCACTATTATTACTTCTTGGACACTTTGCTTCAATCAGTTCATATTATAACATATTCCTGGTCTTCCAAAATTTTCAAATGAAAAACTTCTAAAGGAAGTGAGGGTGCTGTCATGTGGGGAAATGTTGAAAGGTGGCCAGCGAGGAGGAGAATGATAGAGCTGTCAGGGAGGGTCCAACAGAACCCTTGGAAGGAGATCGAGCTGCTGTTATTGTCTCCAATTCCTAGAGCAATTGAGGTTCAGGGAAATTGATTTTTTCAAGGTCACAAAGCTGTCCAGTGTCCAAATGAGGCTTAAAGCCCACATCTTCTCACTATGAACCCAGAAAGATTTCTATACCATAGCAGAGTTAGACATTGTGTGTATAGCCAATGGATAGAAGTTTCCCAAAGATAGACCACTGCTCAAATGAGAAATAACTTTAACAATAAAAGTTATATAAAGGCAAATGAGCGACTCCATTTTAAAAATGAGTTCTGCACATTAGAAGCAAAGATAGGATGATGGAGAGTGGTCCTGTTTGGAAGAGAGGAGGTGAGACCTCTAGCATCCCTTTGAAGGATGACATACTGTCATTCCCAGCTTGTCTGTAAGTGCTGCTTTTAACTGGCTCAATGAAGTGGAGAAGGAAGAGAAGAGGGATGGGAGCTATTGTTTACCTAATAAGTATTATAGGTAACTTCCTAAGGGATTTACATTTTTGTTTAGTCATTACAGCAGCCTAGTGGATTAGGTTTTTATCATCATCCCAAATTTGAAAAAAAAACTTCAAGGTTAAGAGAGGCTAATAAATTTACTCAAGACCACATAACTGATCAGTGGAGAAAATGGAATTCAAGTCAAGTAGAGGGATGGAGGGGAGTGAGGTCAGGTATATATCTCTCCAGTTCCCTCCGTGTGGGGTGTCTCCAAGGCTGGCTGCTTCTCTGGGCCAAAGGGTTCCTGTCAGGCACCTTCCCCAAGGTTCATGTTCTGTTTATCACATTGTGCAGCACATGTCGGGACCTAGAAATGCTTATTATCTGATTACCTAATGAAAGGATCAAATGAATAGACAAAGAAAAAGATGCCTTGAAAATTAAGCCAGTGTACTAGCAGGCCAAAATTGTATTGCTTTTGATCAAAGTTTGCTGCATGACTTATAGAGCAAGAGTAGATGTCAAGGAATATTTAACACAACATACAGGATTTAACAACAACAAAGTATAATCATAAGAGACATTTAGAATCATTATTGTAAAAGTATTCTTGACCCAACATGGAGATATCTAAAGTAGCTTTAACTCTTAAGTACAACGTAACTGGAGTTTGCAGTGACACAGATGCAGGTATATCTGTGTTAAAGAGCCAACAACTCCTCTTTCCTGGTATTATTGTGGACTAGATAGTTCTTAAATTACTTTCAAGAAACTCTGGTTTGAGTACAGATATGTGGAACAAATTAAGAGGTAATGTCAAACGTCTGCTCTTCAAGTGTCTCCATGTATTTATGTTCACTCGTCTGGAGGCGTCCGGAGGCGTCTGGAGGCATCCGCAGGCATCTGCCTTCAATCATGGCAGTGGGCCGCTTTGGATGTGGAGTGCTGGAGAGGTGCGCCTGGCCAGGTGGTTTGATCTACCACAATTGGTTTTCCACTTGGAAAATACGGTATCCAAAAGAGTCAGCCTGAGGGACGTGGTGTTTTGATTGAAAATCCACTCATCGAAACTGATGTGTGCTTGAAAAACGACCCGTGTGTGACTTGAAGTTATTTTGTGCTGAAAACCAGTTCTTATGATTCTCTGGCTGGATATCATCAACTGATGCTTCTCCTAGGAGACCCAAACTGGGGGGAATTTTGTTATGGTCATATGAGGGGGAGATGGGGTGGAGGGGAGAAGAATCTCTGCCCGTGTTGGAGCAGAAAGAGTGGTGGCCAATGTAATAACTTTGCAAGTAAAATGTTCTTTATGGTTTCCAAGTTTGAATTCCATGTATCAAGCCAGATTCAAGTCCCTGTTCCATAAAGAATATAAGCTACTCTAGATGAATTTTAGCACAAAATTGATTATGTGGTTAACTTTAAGAGAACTAGCATTTTAGTCTAGCTTCTGACTGAGGGATTTTAGTTTTTACTCTTTTAGTGTAGGTGCCAGGAAAAGTGTGTGTGTGTGTGTGTGTGTGTGTATTGTGTGTTAATGTAACCCTAGATATTTAAAATCCTAATATTGAATATTTGAATACCCATCACTGTCTGCTGATAATAAGTACCAGACTGGTTTCCTAAATAATCACTTTGGTTTGTGACTTTTGAAATAATCATGGAATTTGGAAAGTAGGCAATCAAAGTCTATGAAATTAAAACAAAATAGGCCATATAGTCAGCAGACAGAAGAATAAAGTTTCCTTGAAATCTAACTGAGGGAGGGAAAAATTGGGCTCAAAGATATCTTACGTATGTCATTAAGCTAGAAATTAAATGTGGGAGCTGGGGATGTAGTGCTATGCTGATATCTTCTGTTTACCCCTCCAGATCCACTCTCTATCCCTTTCTGCCCTGCTCTGGGCCTCAGGAGTCTGACCTGCTTTGAACATATTAACAGCTTCCTTTGCCTCTGGCTTCCATTTGGGTGAGGTCAATGGGAAGCAACGGAAGGAGATATTTATTCTGCTAGTTCTCTCTTTGTGGGGTCCTACAAACTGATGGGAGGTCTAAGCTCCTGTCAGGAGGCCCTCTCCACACAGCCCACCCTGTCTCACTAATCCGTTGCTCCCCTGCCTCTTCAGGCCTAGGCGTGGTGACTCCCAAACATGCTAGCCTGGGTACTAATGAGGCACTATCCCTTGTGCTTTTGCTACTCTTGTTAATAGCCCCTTTCTTAAACTCTCCTCAAATTATCTATTTCTTTGTGCTTATGTCCTCTGCTTCTTGCATAGTTTTAATCTTTGAACCATCAAAATAAACAGAAAGGAAAGGAGGAAGGAGGGAAGGAAGGAGGGAGAAATCTGTGATTTGTGGTGTCTTTGTGAAGTTGCTAAAGTAAGAGACAACTGTGAATGTCAGTGCCTTGGACAATTTCAAAGGGCAGAGTAAAAGCTATAGAAGAGCCACTAAGGAAGTGTCAGGGTGTCTTAGAGGTGCTTGTAGACTTGATTGCAGTAAACAATGGAATGGTAAGTGCTGGTCGCTTGATAATTGCCTCCCCCAAATCAGCTTGTTCTGGAGGTGGATGCTATTGGATTTCTCTCAGGCTCTGTGCTTGTTCGATACCTGTTTGTCACACAACTTGGAGGTTTATTGGTCAGTAGGGTCCTGGATTTAGTTTTTTGCCCTTTTAATTATTGAGACAATAATTTTTCTTTTCTGGCTAAATTGGATGTCCAGGATTTGAACCCAACAGGGTAGAGATTTACTAAATAATCCTGGAGGCAATGCATCCTTCTGGAAGGCCTTACCTAAGAGAAAAGATCTTTTTGTTTCTTTCCTGTTGGAACAAAAGATCTGTGAGGTAAATTGGGTATATCCATTAAAACATGGACAAAGCTGAGGAAAATAAAATCCATTTAATAAGCCATCTGTTTGGAGGTCAAATCTTAGTAATAACATACTTCAAATATGTGTTTTGACAACCATTTCACAGGCAATTTATAGAATGGTTTAGGCTAGGTAATTCGGTCTTTAAAGCATTCAACAAATTATCTAGGGCCCATTTGGTGCAAGGCATCATACCAGGCAAAAGAGACCCAGTGTTGGCCAAGATAGACAAGATTCCTGCCCTCAAAGGGATTGTATGCTGGCTGCACATGCATGGCTGAGCAAAATTCATTGCCCCTACATGTCATGTGAAGTGAATAACAAAGTCTTTTATTATATCTTACCCTCAAGTTCAACAGGTCATAGAGGATTGATCAAATACAGTTTTTTCAATATTCTTCCATATAAGAGGCTTCAACATGTCCCTTCTTGCTTCCTGAGCTTTATATTTTTGCCATGAAGCACTTTCATCTTTTGAATGGTTTCTGCATCAATAGCAACTTCAGGGAAACCCAGCTGTACAATCAGCATCAAATACTTTTTACCCCTCTCTGGACTTCATGCTTGGGGCATGAGGATGTTTGAGCCTTCTTTTCTCTAGGTGAATATTTGGTTTGTGAATCCTTTTGACTACAATACTAGGTAGCTAAGTAGCCAGGAAGGACAATAACTTTCCAGTTTTCCATGAACAAGATGAGCCCACAAGCCATATCTTGTAGGAGTCCTCCAGTATAGCTTTTCTTTGACCAGAGAGGCATTCTGCTTTGCCTTCAAAGGACTTTTATAAGCCAGATGTTCAACCCATATTGTATTTTGTGACTTTGGAAGGAAATCTGAGCACCTGGACAAATGCTAGGAGGAGGGAAAAGTTTAAAGAATGATAACAAAATGCTTAACTTACACAGTCTATTGTAAGCACAGGAGGCACCAGTGTGTGATGAGTCCTCCATTGTTAGATCAAACAAAGCAGAAAAAACTTGTTTTGTTTTTGTCACTAATGAGATATTTCTGTACAGCTGGAGTCTTTTAAAAGATCTCAAAGAAACCACACTTTATGAAAATGCTATACATGCAATATCTGTACTTAAAACAAAAATAAAAACAAAAACTAAGCAAGATCCCATTATCTTAAAGACACTGAAAATACATCTTCTAATTTAGGAGTGAATCACAGTCTGGATGAAGTTCTAGTATTGTTCTGAATAGTTCAATCTAACTGTTTTGTAAATATAACCAAACCTTATGGTCACCATCAGCTGGAAGATAAACTTTTAAGTATGCACAGTGTTTTGTCCACTCCACTCTCCTCTTTTCTTTCCCCCTTCTGACCTTGTTTTCTGTATGACTATTATTATTATTATTATTATTATTTGGTTGCATTGGGTCTTTGTTGCTGCACGGGGCTTTCTCTAGTTGCGGTGAGCGGGGGCTACTCTTCATTAAGGCGCACAGGCTTCTCATTGCAATGGCTTCTCTTGTTGCGGAGCATGGGCCGTAGGCGTGTGGGCTTCAATAATTGTGACACTCAGGCTCAGTAGCTGTGGCACACAGACTTATGCTGCTCAGTAGTTGTGGCACACAGACTTATGCTGCTCCGCGGCATATGGGATCTTCCTGGACCAGGGAACCCATGTCCCCTGCATTGGCAGGTGGATATTTATTTATTGGGCTGCATTGGGTCTTCATTGCTGCGCGTGGGCTTTTTCTAGTTGTGGCAATCAGGGGCTACTCTTCGTTGCGGTGCGCAGGCTTCTCATCGCAGTGGTTTCTCTTGTTGTGGAGCACGGGCCCTAGAGTGCGCGGGCTTCAATAGTTGTGGTGCGCGGGCTTCAATATTTGTGGCACACGGGCTTAGTTGCTCCGCAGCATGTGGGATCTTCCCAGACCAGGGCGCGAACCCGTGCCCCCTGCATTGGCAGGCGGATTCTTAACCACTGCGCCACCAGCTAAGTTCCAACTGTAAGTCTTTCTATTAAAAATTGAGTTCAGGAAAAACTTGCACAATGAGATGTAAATGACTGGGTAGTTAGACTTCCACAGAGTATGTGCACTTTAGCTGGATGCAAAGGAGTAAGTCTCCACCTGGGATGTAGGATGATGTCAGGAAAGCAGGAGGAGGGAAATGAGGGGATATTGATTCTTTCTCACCATCTGGCAGACTCACGGGATTGATAGATGCTACACCCAACTAGCATGGCCCACATATGTGGGTGGGGATAATGGCGATGGTGGGAAGAGTGGAGTGAAGCTGCAATTGTCATATGTGGTAGTTTTTTTTTAAAAAGTGTGCTTCCCAGTCCTTCTGGGATGGAACACCAAGTCTTATGTCTGACCTAGGTATTTTAGAATAAAGAAAAATGGAGTTGAGAACTTCCCAACTCTGCTTCGTATTTCCAGGCTGTGTCTGAATGTATATATACCATAATGTAGCAAGTCTGGCTCATTTGTTTCTCCTTTTGAGTAGAAAAGAACGTCTGTCCACGGATGTCAGAGAAAAAGATGCTGAGAGACAGATGAAAACAGATGGCATATAGTTACAACCACGGATTCTACAGCCAGACTGTCTGGGTTCAAATCTTAACTCTTCAGTTATTAGCTGTGTGACCTTAGGCAAGTTAATTAACTTTTCTGTGCTTTAGTTTCTTCACCTGTAAAATGGGAAAATACTAGCACTGGCCTCATACCACTGTTGTGAGTTATTTATGTGAAGTATTTAGAACATTGCCTGGCACATAGGAAGCCTTGTATAAGTGGTAATAATAATAATAATAATAGTTTTTAAGTTAGTATAATAATATTATTAATGGTGACCTCTTAGATTCCAGACCCCAACATTTCAATCACTCTTTCTCTTAGATTCCCAACCCCCCAGCCCCAGTCTCCTTCTGCTGTATTTCCCTGGCAAAACCCCTGGCAATGCTGGGGGAACCTAGCTGCTCCACTCCTGACGCTATAGCCAGGAGTCTGGGCTACCAAGCTCTGCCAAAGAAAGCGTCACAGTGCAGCAGACTGCTGTCGCCACACAGTTATGGGCACCAATCTCAACGGGGCTCCTGACACCACCCAGAAATTCTATTTCTCATCCTCATTTTCCACAAGAACTATATCAAACCTTGCCCGGTCCCTTCCAGTCTCCAGCTCCCCGTCTCCTTCATTCACTCTCAACTGATAACCTTGGTTCCCATTTCATAGGAAAAGAGATGTGAGAATGAAATTCCCCTCTGTCTCCAAATCTACAGACCCCCTGGCATCACTCACACTGGGAGAAATGCCCTTCTCCTCCCAGCGTGCTTTGCAGCCCCTCTCTACCGCTTTCTAGGGCTCGCTCCCTCTCTCATCCTTCTTTCCCCCATATTTTCTGTATGTCTTTCTCAACTAGTTTCTTCTACCCACATCCAGATAAGCTCAAGTCTCTTACTACACATACACAGACACACCCCTTTTCTTAATTCTGACTACCCTTCAGTCAAGACCCAAGCAACCACACCCTTCTTGTTCATAACCAAACTTTTGCTGTTCCATTATCCATAAAGATGTACCTTATCTTTGGGCTTCCAGGTCACTGAAACTTCTCTTGCCTACATTCCCGAAGTCTTACACGTCGTGAGATCTTCAGGATATTTTTCAGTAGTTGTTTTGCTCTCTTCTTTCAAAAATTCCCTCCTCTTCCCTTCTAGTTACAATCATCGGATTCTTCTACCTCACTGACTGCTTCTTACATGTCTTTACAATGTTTCCCTTTCTACTCATTCCTTCAATATCTCTAGTCCTAAGGGGTCTTCTCTTGACTGTCTGATCTTCTTCCTTCAAGCTCAATGGATAACGTCCTCCCCCTTTAGTTTTAGGTACCAGCTACCTGCGGATGGCCCCCAAAGCTACAACACTAGTACAAACCCTCCTCTTCAGTTCATGGCCCGTACACCCAATCGCCTGTTAGATGTCTCTGTTTGGATGCTTGGATGTCTCTAATGCCATAAATTTAACACACCAAAACAGAACAGATCAACTTTTCTCCTAAATCCACTTTCTCTCTTTCTTTTTTTTCCAGATCAGAATTCATTATCTCAGGGAATGGCACCGTCATTCACCCAGTGCTCATATCAGAAATTTGAGGAAGTTAACTTTAAATCCTCCATCTCCTTCATTCTTTACGTATCGATTCCCTTTTATCTTCCTTCCATCTCCTAGATGTCTCTTGAACCCATTCACTTCTCTCAATTCACTTCTTTCTGCCTTACCTGGCCTTTCTACTCACCTGAATTACAACACTGCCTCATACTTGCTCTTCCCTTCTGTGTCCTATACTTTAACCTTGAGATCTTTGAATATTCAAACTTGATCACGGGAGTTGCTTAAAATCCTTCATTAATTTTTCATTGACTTTAGGATGAGTTCAAACTCCTCTAAAGGGCCCCTGCTTGGGGCCCTCCAGGCTCTGGCCCCTTACAGTTCCTCTAGCCTCCTCTCTCCAATTTCCCCTTGGCCTCTGCCATCCAGGTGTATAGACTTTCTTGGGCTCTGCAGAGATGCCTTGTTCACGCTTACCTCGGGGTTCCCCTGGGTGCTGTTCCTTCTGCCTTGAACACACTCCTTTACCCTATGAATTTTTTCTGGCATGTTTTTTTTTTTTTTGCGGTACGCGGGCCTCTCACTGTTGTGGCCTCTCCCGTTGCGGAGCACAGGCTCTGGACGCACAGGCTCAGCGGCCATGGCTCACGGGCCCAGCCGCTCCACGGCATGTGGGATCCTGCTGGACCGGGGCACGAACCCGCGTCCCCTGCATCGGCAGGTGGACTCTCAACTACTGTGCCACCAGGGAAGCCCTGGCATGTATTTTTATAATCCTTCAAGAGTCTAACCACTAGACCATTTCTCCCCCTCACATCTGTACCAATTTTTAAACCAGTGCCTGGTATATAGGAGGTACTCAAAAAACATTGATTGCCTGAGAAATGAATAAACAAACTTAAGAATTCTGGTATTGCATCTTTTCGATTGTCTCTGATATCTCAGAGCTTATCAGAAGTCCCATCTATTCCCCTATTCCCATCTCAAAATCCATCTTCTCTACCAACTCTCCACAATTTTCTACACTTTTAAATTTAATTATTTTTTTTAATCCTCCTTGTAGCCCAGAGTTTGCAAATTACCAGTTTATGGATCAAATATGGCAGATCATACGTTTTCTTTGGTCTACACAATATTTTAAAACTTGAATTAGTTGCCAACCTTTAAAATTCAGGAGGTTTGCATAACAATTCAGCTTCTCTTGAAAACAAATTGGAAAAATCAAGATCTCACACTATACCAGCATTCCCACATGGTCATAACTAGTTCGAGTTGGGTAACAGTCACTCTAAAAAGTGGGGAGTTTCCAGTTTACCTTAATCATACCAAGCCCACTTCATCACTCGATTCCTCTGTGGTGCCTGCAGTACCTGTAGGCATCTAGTTTACAACACCTGGTATGAATTTTCTCCTAACAGTAGATTCCCCAGGCAAGAAACTCAATCTCAGTCATGTTTGTAGAGTTCCCCAAAGTGCGCAGGAATGCATAGGATTTCTGTGCTGGAGTGGTTCCCAGAGAATGGGGTCAACGTTGTCATCATTTCTTGCCCAGTGTGGGTCCCCTGATGTCTGGGTGTGCTGCTGCCATGCCAGGGGGTGAGGGGTAGGCTCAGAGATGTAGTCTCACAGGGGTCCTTTCCATGGGCCTGAAGACTCAGTGATAGAGGCCCTAGTCATAGCACTTAGATTTCCAGTTTCCATAAACATCCCATAGCCTCCCACCATCCGGCCCATCACTCTCTCCTGGGTCCTACATATAAGTAGGGTGCATCTCTGCCTCTCTTGAGAAGCTCTCAACTACTATCCTCTTTCAGTTTTGAGGAAGCTCCCTCCTGGGTTTGGGCCAGGCCCCCACTCTAACCCAGAACACCAGCCCCAACTCTTCCACCGCTGGCATCATCTGTTTTCACCCCTTTTGTTCCTGCCAAGAACACGAAGGATGTTTTCTGCCCCTGTGGAAGTTCTGGAAGGGAAATCCAAGCCTTTCAGAGACACAATAATGGCACTGTGCTAGCATATGTTTTACTCTTCCCTGGTGAACTCATCATAGCAAAACAGTAACAAAATAAGACACCCATCAGCATTTTTCTCAACATCTTACCCTCTTATATCAGTTATTTCAGGTTCCTTGTATTATCTTCCCCACTGGACTGCCAGTTGCTCAAGGATGAGACTTCTTTTATTCATCATTTTTATCCCTAATACTTGGCATAGGTTCTGCCATATAATATTTGCTCAATAAATATTATTTCACTAAATGAATGAATTATAGGTCAGTATACTGAGTCTCTGAGTCTAATAAGTAAGCGGTCAATATTTAAGGGAATACAAACTCTAAAGCAGTTATCTTCAAAGACCACTTGTCAAAAATATCCTGGCTCTATAGAAATCTGAGGATCTACGGAGACAAACAGTTCAGTTTATCCCATTCAAAGTAAATCCCCCCTTCAAACATTCATTGGTGATAACTAGAGATTCCATTTCTGAGTAATTATTTCTCTTTCAGGGAGTCAAGGTTCAGATATTTTCAAAGCTATAATCCTGACTTAGCCACACTGATTTCTGTCACTTAAGATTATCCTTGAAATAGTGAATGCACGTTTCTTACCCTGGGGTTAAAATTCATTTGAAAGTCTAGCCATTCTTTGTTTGCTCCGGATGAAAGTTCACATTTCTCTGTAACACAAGTTACATGAACAGGTAAATTAAAACAAGTTTTGCACTGTGATTTCCCATTAATCATGATTATCAATTCATGAATTCCTGATAAGCCTGTTTGGTTAAATCTGATCTTTCACCTCCATGTTTAGAAGTTGAATTAAGGATAATTGCATGCATTATGCCACTTGTGACAGTATTTGAGCTGATTAGCTTGTGGAGGACTGATTAGGTGAAGGCTATAGTAGTATAAAAGTGTGCATTATAATAGGCTATGTAGATGAGCTCATAGTGATATTGTATATGACATGAAACTAAAAGAACAGATTTTTATTCAAATTAGAGACGCATCAGGGTGCATGACAGTCATTGAATGACTATGTAAATTCAGCCCCACATTTTTATCAACTGCCCATCATGACTCCTTTGCTCTCCGCTGAAGAAAAGGAGAAAGCATAAATAGAAAGTTCTGGCAGGTGGCATAAAAATGCACAACAAAGAACACAGCCCAAAGCGCTCTCGTGTGAATCCACAAAAAGGGATACACTTGTTTCTACTGCCGAGCCCATTTATTTTGATAAAGGTCTTTGAGAACCCCACCAGACCCTCCCACAGCAGGTAAAGCTTCTTGTCTCATTTGCAAGCAACACCTCCCACTCCCACACGCTTTCCTTCTTATTAACTTTTTTTTTTTTTTTTTTTTTTTTTTTTTGCAGTACGCGGGCCTCTCACTGTTGTGGCCTCTCCCGTTGCGGAGCACAGGCTCCGGATGCGCAGGCTCAGCAGCCATGGCTCACGGGCCCAGCCGCTCCACGGCACGTGGGATCTTCGCGGACCGGGGCGCAAACCCGTGTGCCCTGCATCGGCAGACGGACTCTCAACCACTGTGCCATCAGGGAAGCCCCTTATTAACTTTTAGAAGTGTGACAAGATCTTGCTCAGCGCTGGTGTTCCAGTTTGCTTTATGCTTTTCCTTTTGACTTGTTCATCATTGATAATTTCATCATAGTTGCTTCTGGCAGCCTCCGTGTGCCGTATCCTTCTTCGTTTCTGCATGGTGCAATTACCTGATGTGATCTGGGATTCTAATTTTCCTAGACAGCATAAAGCATCAGCAGTAGCTACTCTGAAAAGTAATAAAACAAACACGAATATTCCCTACCCCACCTCCTCTTGACAAGCCTTCCATTTGGCTGCATATTTTAAAATGTCTCATCTTCAGCACAGGAAAGAAAGCAAAATGTAATGTTCTGCTGTGATGGTGACTGGGGACTTTTGAATTACATCAACTAGCCAACTCAGGACGTTTAGAAAGAATGTGATTTTCTTGGAAAATCATTGTGAGAACTTTCAGCAAAAAATTACCAAATCTTACAGAAAGGTGGCCTAATAAAAATATTAACTGGGCTTTCTCTTTTTTGACCACATATACTTATTTTTTAGTTGTTTTTTTTTCTAAAAACATATATTTTCTAACTTGTATCTTTTCTTATGCTACAGGTGAAAACATTATGAAAATATGCAGCTTAATAAAAACATTTGGGAGACAGGTCAAAAAGTGTAGTTATAATGTGACTTTCAAAGGTGGCCCTTTGATTTTTCTACAGGGATCACATATGGGCTGAGGGTACAGCCTAGGTTGAGAGGTGAATGATGTAGGTTAGCCTGACCCTTGGTTTAGCTCATATTATAGTGGGACATCCAGTTCAGTGCAATGTCCTTGTGACCTCAGCTTTCCCATCTATAAAATAACAACAACACTTACCATGTGTATTAGGTAGAATAATGGCCCTCCCAAAGATGTCCATGCTCTAATCCCAGGAACCTGTGTATATCTTACCTTACAGGACAAAGGAGAATTTACAGATGTGATTAAGGATATGGACCTGGAGATGGAGAGAATACCCTGGATTATCTGGGCAGGTCCAATCTAATCACATGAAAAAAAACCCAGAAAATCTTTCCCAGATGGGTTAAATAGAGAGGTGTGTTGGAAGAAGAAGGAAGGATTCAGAGCATGACAAGGACTCGAACTACCAGTTACTGACTTTGAAGATGGAAGAAAGGGGCCAGGATCCAAGTAATGTGGGAGGCCCCTTGAAGCAGGAAATGGCCATTAGCTGACAGCCAGCAAGAAAACAGGGATCTCAATCCCCATTTCGTAGTCCCTGTTGCTGAGTTCTTGCCTATCACGCCAATAAACAAGGAAATAGTTTCTCCTCTAGAACCTCCAGAAAGAGGTGTCAACTTGCTGACACCTAAATTTTAACTCAGTAAAACCCTTGTTGGACTTCTGACCTACAGAGCTGTAAGAGAATACACTTGTGTTGTTTAAACCAGGGGTCCCCACCCCTTGTTCCCTGTTAGGAACTGGGCCGCACAGCAGGAGGTGAGCGGTGGCCTGAGCGAGGGAAGCTTAATCTGCCGCTCCGCATCGCTCCCCATCACTCATATTACTGCCTGAACCATCCCCCGCCACTGCCCCCCACCCCCCGTGGAAAAATTGTCTTCCATGAAACCGGTCCCTGGTGCCAAAAAGTTGGGGACTGCTGGTTTAAACCACTAAATGTGTGGTATTCGTTACAGCAGCAATTAGAAACTAACACAGCATGTGATGAGGGATTAGGAAGGTCTCAGCCTTTTTATTTTTTCTTCCCCAGACTATTTCCCAGAGATGGAATATTCTGGGATTGCTCACTTAGCTACCCCCTGCCTGCTGAAGAGCATTCTGGGTCAGTTTGGGTTTTGGACCTTTGTGAGGAGGAAGTGAGTAAAAGGAGAGGAAAGAGGGAGGGTTAGAATACACCAAAGCCTCAGAGGAGGTTCTTGACCAAAACACTCTTATAAAGAAAAGAGGCACTAAGTTCTCTATGGGGCTGGATAGGCTACGTGTCAGCAAGTGCCTGGGGACACTGTAGGAATGTGGAGGGAGTAGGGCTTGTCTAGGGAGTGGCAGGGCTCAGGCCTGATAAGCTGCAAAGGAGAGGGGCAGGAGGGGAGAAGGGAGAGGCGAGAGAGAGAGAGAGAGAGAGAGAGAGAGAGAGAGAGAGAGAGAGAGAGAGAAGAGAGAGAGAGAGAGACGAGCGGAATTTTCTGGGGTTGAGAATAAGAGACTGCTGGGAGATATAGGATTTTTAAGAGCTGTTAAGGATTTTGTGCTCATATCCCATACTATATTTTTCAGAAATATTGGTGAAGATTGGAATTCTGATTTGGACTATGTTTCCTCAGAAACAACTCCATTCTGGCCTGAGCCAAAAGTCCATGATGAACACGTTATAAGGACACAGGAAACAAGCGAAGTAAAAATTAATGAAATGTTCAGACAAAGGAAGATACGTAAAATCTAGATCAAACTGGCACTTCCGTTAACTCTTGATAGATTTCAACAGATGGATAAATAAGATAACTGAGACCAGCTTATTAGAAGGGTCTTCTTCTGTACCAGTAGCTTAATCTCCATGGATAGAACATTTTTATTTCAACAACTAAACCTCCAGCTTAAACTGATGTTTACTCAACAATAAATAGAATTAGAGTTAGACCAGCATTCAAATTCCAGCTCTCCCTCTTATAAGCTGTGTGATACTGTTGGTGAAGTGAGTAACTTCATAATTCAGAGTTACTACCTCACCTCTAAAATGGGATAATAATCCTTGTCTTTCAATGTTTGGTGAGAATTAGATACCACATCTGAAAAGTGCCTAGAAGTCTGGTACATGGTAATAAGCATTTCATAAACAGCAGCCCCTGTTATGATTAGGCAAACTGGAGGATATTATTGTAATAGCTTAACCCAGGATATGAAAGAGGACAAGTGGATGACAGTTGCTAAGACTTAATAGCAATTTTCTTTGGAATTGTTGACATAAATAAATGCATGAGCCCTTGATTATACATTTTCCAACAACTTCAGTTAATTGTGGTTTCATTTCTCAAACTGTTCTCAACTCTAGGACCTCCGCAAGTGAAAAATAATTAGCATAAAATGCAGAGTAAATGAAAGCAATATAGAATCCAAGTGTTAGCTCCTCAGCATGTTACAATCATAAATAATATAATGTCCTTGCTTGGAATCAAACTTTCTTTTCTTGATTTTTCCCCCTATTTATGAGAAGTCAGATTAAAGCCAGGCTGCAATGCAGAACTTGGTCAAAATTGAGAGGTGTTAAAAATCGGTATTTGTCATTTTTTTCCCTCTAGTGTGATACTCAGTCAACTATCCAAGGCCTGTCTCCAAGCTGTGGTTGGCTGCTTGTGGTGCTGGCTGCCCCCGCTGCACTCTGCCCATCTGTCGCTCCTCTTTTCAGAGTCCAGGAAACTCATCAGTTGAAGTCTGTTTAACAAGACTCCATTTCCTTTGAACATTGCCTGCACAGACACTGTCTCTTTTGTTTGAGTTGCTCTCATTTGTTCACTGTTTATGCGATATATTAGTTAGCTATAGCCACAGTTATGCTGCGTAACAAACAACTTCAAAACCTCGAGGCCTCCAACAAAAATCATTATTCTTACACTCACATGAGTCTTCAGGTGGCTTGGGGTTCAGTTGCTCTAGGATGGGAGGCTCTGCTTCAGCCTGCAAGTCTGTTGGTCTCAGCTCTAGGCTGTGGTGGACTCACATGTATCTCATCTTCCTTGGACTAGTGACAACACAGGGATTGTTCTTCTCATGATGAACAGTTGGTGTACAAGCCAAACCACACATGCACATTTCAAGTTTCTGCTCACAAACATTCACCAACCAAAGCAAGTCATGTGGCTAAGCCCAGCGTCAACGGGCTGAGGGAGAATACACCACCTCATTGGTTGAGCACTACAAAGCGACGTTGCAAAAGGTAAGGGTGCATTAGGTTAAATCAGGCTGATATTTGATCATTTTTCACTTAACCAAAAATGTCAGTTATACATAGTTTGATCTTACATTATTATTATCCAAGGGAATGGAGAATTGGAACAATGATCCAATCTACCACAGATGGCTAGTCAATAGACTTCTCTGGTTAACTTATTGACCTTCAACATTGAAGCTTTTAGTCTTTCACATTAAGTATGAGGTTAGCTTTGGTTTTCATAGATACCCATTACCAGTTTGAGGAAGTTCCGGTCTATTTAGTTTGTTGATTGTTTTGACCATGAAGGGATGTTTTGGTCTCTTTAAGGTTACTTTACATACTCTGATAAATGAGTAATCAGTGTCAGGGTTCAGTTCTTGATGAGAGATATCTGCCCCCTTTTTCCCCAATATTGGGAGTATCTCTCTTGCCTAAAATAGCTTTTCAATTTGTTGTATCTAAAGTACTCCATTCTAAAATACATCTCTGAACCCTGACACTTTTTTAACTTTTAGAAAATATTCAGGTTAAGATGAATGTACACAGACTAAAAATTTCATTGATTGTAAGCCAGCCTGCTCATGGCAAGCTATCTTTTTTTTGGGGGGGGGGGGCGGTACGCGGGCCTCTCACTGCTGTGGCCTCTCCCGTTGCGGAGCACAGGCTCCGGACGCGCAGGCTCAGCAGCCATGGCTCACGGGCCCAGCCGCTCCACGGCATAGTGGGATCTTCCCAGACCGGGGCACGAACCCACATCCCCTGCATCGGCAGGCGGACTCTCAACCACTGCGCCACCAGGGAAGCCCATGGCAAGCAATCTTAACAATTCTTTCCATCAAAAGCCCCTAACCTGAAACAAGTTTGCTACTCTGCAATTTTCCCATTTTAATTAACTCTCTTTAAATCTAGTATCAACTGAGGAAATTTTAAATGAGTTCATTAATCCAAATACTCAACACCTCTTCCTCTCAACAACTGAAATAAGAAGTTAAAAAGAAAGTTCCTTTAAAAATTAGTCTTAAAAAACAATAAAAATCCACACACTGCATTTTAAATGTTTTGGCTGAGTCTGAATTGCACTAATGAAATGAGAAAAATGTCCTTATAAATCTAATGTCCTTCACCTCATCGTCTCTCATCTTCTAATTTAGCATCTGTTGTCTAGTTTACTTGTGCTTCTTTGTGGTCTGTTCTTGGTTTAAGTATTTCATAGATAGAATTTGTCTCCTGACTCTTAATCCCCAGTGATGGGAAATGTACCCTCTATAATTGAGAAAATAAGCCGGACAACAAATACCTTATTGTGGTGAATTTTAACTTGAGATTCAGAGACGCTTTAAAAAAACTGAAGATTGCTATGGATCTTCTCTCCAGAAAAATGCACACATGTGCAAGTAAATAAAAGTTTGTATGCAATTTTAGTAAGTCTTCAAATGTGTGCAGAGACTGTAAAAGTCCAATAAGTCTTTGAGCCTACAGTTAAAGAAGCAAATGTACTAGAAAAATTCCAAAGAAGTAGGAAATAAGAGTATTTTTTCACAGTTGGTTGTCATTTTTATGTCCAGTTTAGCCTCTTGTGTTCCAGACTACTCATTACTCTGGACATCCCTGATGCTTCAGAGACTTTAGTTTTCTGCAGGCAAATCCTAGAAATAATCCTGCCTTATAGCACAGCAGACAAGTAGTTAATGCTCTGGCGGATTGGAGAGAAAGAAAGCAATACAGACAGGGAAACAATATTTCATTTTGCCTAGAATCTCTTTTTTATTGAATTCCTTGCCCCTTTGTTCCCTTCTCTCCCAGCTAAGAGCTTCCTGTATTGTCTTGAGGATGGGAAAACACAAGCTGGGGGAAGGAGAAGGCTAATTTTTCAGTGAGGCTCTTCAATGCCAATGACTTGACAGATGGATTTGGAGGTTCACACAATCACTTTATCCTTAATCATGCTGGCTACCACACGGTGCATAGACACAATTGGAAATGAAGGCTCATCCAGGAGGGATGTTTTTAAAGTACGTTTCTATGCACAGCTATGGAAAGTACAGACAGTTTGCAGAGCTATGGAGCAGGCTTGCATTCTAGGCATAGAGCCCTGTGCTACAAATGCTGCATGCACGCATGCACACATGTGCACACACACACACACACACATCCCCCTTCTAGTCAAGCGATTGTCTTATAAAGATCTGCTTTAAAAGAAAACACATCTTTATCTGAAAAATGCCACAAAGAAAGGAAAACTCATGCCATCCATCAATCTCTGGTAACTGGCATTCAGCTCACAGATAGACTCCCCCCTTTTAATTTTTAAATCACCTTATCAATCAAAGCACCGTATTGTTCTCAATCTCATTTTAGCTGCTCTGCGTTGATCCCATCTACTTGTCTCCTACTTGCTTCTTGGATTTTCTCCTATTGTCTGTGTCTTATAGAAATCATTCAGAGGCTTTCCGAGACACATGCTTAGAAGAAGGTATTCATTTTTCTTTAGTTAAATTTCCTTGGGAAACTGTGTAGGCTCAGTGAAGTTCAGGCTATCAATCTCCGACTTTGGGTCATTGTGACAAAAGGGCGAGGCACTAACAGTGAACCACAGCAAAAGCAGAGAGTTCAAGTTGAAGCTGTGGCAAACAAAACCTAGAGGCGATTCTCTGTACCCTGGTGCCTGGACTGTTTCAGAGAATGCCCCGGGAGATAAAACTTTATAGTGGCTCTGCCGTCATAAATCCTGGGAGGAAATTAAACAGAAGAATACATAACTTTTTAGTAAAACATCTCAGCCCGGTTCTGATCCCAGGTGACCCACGTCCCATACCCTTCATTTCAGAGTTTTCCTGAGCTGAGCTGTGTAGATCTGGTCCCAGTCTATTTTGAAGAAAAACAAAGTGGTAGAGTATAATTATTCTTTTTTGTGACATTAGACAGTAAACCCTGTACTATCGGCGGAATGGAGCATTTTTCCTTTTTTCCTGTTAGAGTAACTCTCTTTCTTTCTGACACTTTTGAGGGCAAGTGAAGAGGAAAATTATTGGTGCTTTGTTTTTTCATCTAAAACTGTTTTATTTGAGGTAATACTTTGATCACCTTTTATGAGCTGCATTGTCCTTTCTAATCAGAAACCATTTATCTACACAATAGTAAAATCCTTGCCATATTTAGGAAAGCCAGGAAAAGGCAAGGGGAATGGGCGATAAAGAGCAGGGCTGAGATACTGGATGCAGTATTGTGAAATTTGGAGTACTCCTACAACCCACGAAACAATACTCTAGAGACCTGAATCAGTTAACCACCCACACTGGTTGTGTCAGACTCATTCTCAGGAAGCAGCCATATAGGAAGACAGTATTTACCGTTTAAAAATTATACTTACTCAAAAGGGAACTAAGCTGTTCCTAATGCCATGTGTGTTATTACATCTCATTTTCTCTCACTGGATGCAGAAAAATATGGAAAATATTATATTTGCAAGTTAAATATATTTAAAATTTAAATCCTGAAATATTATATTTAAAAGCCTATTTAATTTGCTTATATATATATATATATATATTTTTTTTTTTTTTTTTTTTTTATTTTTTTTTTTTTTGCGGTACGCGGGCCTCTCACTGTTGTGGCTTCTCCCGCTGCGGAGCACAGGCTCCGGACGTGCAGGCTCAGCGACCATGGCTCACGGGCCCAGCCGCTCCGCGGCATGTGGGATCTTCCCAGACCGGGGCGCAAACCCGCGTCCCCTGCATCGGCAGGCAGACTCTCAACCACTGCGCCACCAGGGAAGCCCTAATTTGCTTATATTAATTCAATATGTATTGAGATTCTATTAGGTCCTTGTAGATAGTTGTTAAGGAGGATGTAATGGTTAAAAAATATGTCTTGCTCTCAAGGAGTTTAAAATCTTGCACGTAGTTTTAATGATATTCATGACCAGGTTAATTCTGCAAGTCCCATTTTGCATAGCCATATTAGGAAATAAAAAATTCGAGTGTCAATTTGAAGATAGGTATATATCAGCATCCTTTCTTTAAATAAAACCTTGCTTGCATCATGTTGATTGTACTTTGATACAAGAATTACGATAGCTTGCTAGGGAAACAACGTGCCTCTGTCATGCTATCTAGTTTTCTCTCTGTTCGCTGTCCAAAATTCCAACTGGGGAAAGACTGAATTGTAAACAAACGGTTACAGAAAACTTTCAGAAGGGCAGTGACCATTCCTTCAGATCTTCTCTTCTGAGCTGGTGTTCTTGTCACTTGGTCTGCGCAGCACAGATCCGGCAGCCTAAATTATACTTGTAGCCCTTGCCATACTTGAATAGGCATACTTGAATATTGAATGGAAAATGCTGAGTGTTCAGGCTGCAATGAATGACTTCTTACATCGTGAAGCTACTTTTCAGATACGTCGTGAAGCTCTAACTATCAATACATATACACTACAGGAAAAGACTTCCCTTCCCTCCCCCCCATGCCTATGGCCTGAGTCTCCCTACAATGCCCATCTCCATGCCCTTAGCATGGGGCCTAGAGAAAGTCATTTGAAATGTTTTATTTTTTCCCCTATTCTTTCCAAGAGTCAACCTTGGTGTTTCTGTAATCCAACCCTAGCAGTTGTTCTGTGTTTATGGGACAAGCTGCACAAGGGCGCAAATTTCAGCAGCATGAAAATCCAATTTCCCCAGTGTCCTCTGGCAGCTAGGGGTGTGGTAACATTACACTCATCATGGGATGACCTGCTGACTACTTTTAAAAACACTTATCAGCACCTAGTTCAACGCCTGGCACGGAACTGCAGATTTTTGTGCACTTTGCCCCATTTAATTCTTATTTCAACCCAAGGATGTAGGCATGATAATATCCCCGTTTTACGGATGGGGGTGAGGGTACTGAGTTCGAAGGAGATTGGATGACTTGGCCACATGGACACTTAAATCCAGATCTCCAGAGCCATTTAAATATAGCTCAACTTTGTCTCCCATTTATAACCTAAGAACAAAATTGAGCCTGAAATATGAAAAATCAGTCAACTACGTGCATTTGAATCCATAATAGGAAGGGAGCCAGGGGTGCCCTTTTCCCTCAAGTTTTCTAAACAACGTAAAAAAAAAAACCTCATCTATTTTAGCCTGAACACTGTAATATAACATTTCAG
The DNA here is from genome assembly GCF_964341445.2 of Mesoplodon mirus. Classification (NCBI taxonomy): domain Eukaryota; kingdom Metazoa; phylum Chordata; class Mammalia; order Artiodactyla; family Ziphiidae; genus Mesoplodon; species Mesoplodon mirus. Next base: position 36,051,118 of record NC_138984.1, read on the forward strand.
CTTTTTCCATTAAAACCGAGAAATTACCACATATCCAAGTAAACTAAAGAACGCTATAATTGTTCATGTTTCAGAAATGTCACTGGATATGTTAGCAAACAGGCTTGTTATTCTACGTGTCATAAATATTATTGTTTGAGTGGGTAAAATGCATGGTTTTAAAATTCCTAATCAGTGTTTTCAAGCGCTCCTATTGGCAATTCATGATTGCAGTTTCACTGGGTATTTCGGTTGTTCCTTCCAACTATCAAAGAAACATGCACATTTGTATTGGGTTAGCCAAAAATTTCTTTCGGGTTTTCAAAAAACCCGAACGAGCTTTTCGGCCACCCCAATATTTCTCCAGGGCTATCCCACCAGCTTCCTGGGCTCCAAAGTTCTGGATCTCTGCATGTCCTTCCACATAAGGTCCTTCCACCTGTCCCTGTCTCTGTGTTTCCAGAGGAAGTATTACTTCCTCTAAGTAATACTCCTGGTCTCTCCCCTGGGCCCCTTTTCACTCTTCCACATGAGAGGAGGGGTAGTTATGTGACTGAGTGAGTTTGCAAGGAATTAACACCTATTGGCCATGCTCCCCGAATGTGTGGCTAGAAGTTATTAAAACACTGCAAACACTGAAGGGTCCTTCTCTCTCTGTCATGAAGGGACGCAGCAATCCTCATTGAATGGTTTGCTCTGCAGACCCAAACTCTCTCTTTAGGAGGGAGTATTTGAAAGCCCAGCTTGGCCACCAGATTAAAGGCATGTTCTCCAATTGTTTTTTTTTTTTTTTATTTTTTTATTTTTTTATTTTTTATTTTTATTATTATTATTATTATTATTATTATTTTTTTTTTTTTTGCGGTATGCGGGCCTCTCACTGTTGTGGCCTCTCCCGTTGCGGAGCACAGGCTCCGGATGCGCAGGCTCAGCGGCCATGGCTCACGGGCCCAGCCGCTCTGCGGCATATGGGATCCTCCCGGACCGGGGCACGAACCCGTATCCCCTGCATCGGCAGGCGGACTCTCAACCACTGCGCCACCAGGGAGGCCCCAATTGGTTTTAAGTGTAATAAAACTAACATTTGCCTCTTAATGTTCTTAAGTCTTAGCTCTCAGTTGACTGGAAGAAGAAGGTGTTATTTATTATCTCCCAGTCCCTCAAAGTAACCAATATTTCAACTCTCACACGTACCAATGCCAACTCCCAACAACCTGGAGCACCTGGAAAGCCTAAAGCAGAACTTGAGGTTTTCATCAGTTATTTGCTGCGATGAAGTGCCACAGGGCAATTACACTAAGAAGGTCGTGATAGCCAAGCAGTCATTCACCCATTCATCTAATTTATGTTACCATCTACAAACTGAGGATCATGCCAGGTGATTAGGATATAAAGATGGTTAGGGCGTGCTGCCTGCCTTGAGGAATTTGTAGAATAGTGGGGAAGACAGGCAGGTAGCAGAGGTGATACTGCGATAAGATCAGTGATGTAACATGAGTATGTACAGGGACCACAGAAGCACAAACTCAGGCCCTGGGGTGAGGGGCTGGGGTGGGAGGAGGTCAGGCCAGATCAGGAGGAGACGTGAACTGAATCTTGAGGATGAAAAATAATTGGACAAAAAGAGAAGGTCGGGGGCTTCCCTGGTGGCGCAGTGGTTGAGAGTCCACCTGCCGATGCAGGGGACACAGGTTCATGCCCCGGTCCAGGAAGATCCCACGTGCCGCGGAGCGGCTGGGCCCGTGAGCCATGGCTGCTGAGCCTGCGCGTCCGGAGCCTGTGCTCCGCAACGGGAGGGGCTACAACAGTGAGGGGCCCGCGTACTGCAAAATAAATAAATAAATAAATAAATAATAATAAAAGAGAAGGTCGGGGGAGGGTGTAAGGCAAGGGGCTAAGGCTGTGCTCAGGGAAATAGCAAGGGTGCAATAGGTTTGGGAGTAAAAAGCCTGTGGAGACCTTGATGAGGCTGAAGAGCAGGTAGAGTGGACATGTTCCATTCTATCAAGCCCATTGTGGAGAGGGGAGAGTATTTTCCCCAGTAAATTTCATTGTCCTTGCTCCAGCCTGAACAGCTTTCTGGGAAATGGGATGTGCTAATGGGCTGAGGCCAAGATCATGGGGCAGAACTCCACCCAAAGCACATGCAGAGGGAATTCGGGGGTGCAGTTCCAGGATGGTTGGATGCAGTATGGCAGAGATGACCTGTGTCCACCATTAAGGAGATGAATTTCCACTGGGGCCAAAATAGCTGGGAGGTGGCCAGGGTCAGTCTTGCAGGAAATTTCTGGGTGTGAAGCTTAGCTCTACCACATACTGAAAAACCTTTGATGCATTGCAGAGCCCCTCTTCACATCAGTTTCCTTCTCTGTAAAATGGAGGTAATAAAGCCTACTGCTCTGGGATAATATAATTACAGTAGCAGGCAGATGCTACGCATTTAGTTAGTAGAAATTGTTGACATTAACTTTGGTTAATAATAATTTTTGTTAACATAACTTTGGTGCCATTCTAGCTTTTTTCAGTCCCTTCTCATTCTGTGACCTCTCACTCATATGTGAACAAAGGTTTTAGTACAGTGTGTGTCATCTTTTGCCTTGTAACAATTGCCACAAAACTTAGGGACTCGAAACAACAATGACTTACTGTTTCTCACAAGTCTGTGAGCTGACTGGAGTTCAGCTAGATGGTTCTCCTGCTGGTCCCACTTAGGGTCTCTCCTGCCACTGTCAGCGGACAGGAGCTGGAACATTCGAGGCTCCGGGGTGAGAGCCAGAAGGATGGATGCAGATGGGACACTGCGATGGCCAGATCTCTCCTCCTCAAGTGATCTCAGGACTCCTCCCCTCACTTAGCTTCTCCATGTGGTCTATTCATCAGGGCGCCAAATTTCTTGGTGGATCAGTTTTTTTTTAAATACAAAAGTGGAAGCAGCTAGGATTTTGTAAGGCTTAGACTCAGAACAGCGTTTCTGCCCCATGCTATTGGTAAAGCACCCAGATTCAAGATGAGAGGACTTGGAATTTTCACACAAAATTCCAAGACTGGGAGGCAAGGTTAATGAAAGCCTCTTTTAGAGACTACCTACTTCATGAAGACTTTACTTTTTGTATAGCACAGGTCTATAGCCTCTTTTTCAAAATTCTTAGAGTCAGATATTTTTCATATTTCAGATTTTTTTAGATTTTAGAGAAGAACTATAAAGCATATGCTGTGTATTATATCACATGCCCAGGAGAGTCTGTGGCAGCACCCCATAACCAGGCACCTTAATAATTCTGTAATAAAATGTATGACTCAAGTGGAGTAACTACAGGCTACAAATAGCCTCAGAGAAGGTCAGATCAAGTTTTGGCGTTTTCAGAGATTTTTGGATTTTAATTTGTGAGTAAAATATTATGAACCTGTATTTTGAGTCAAAATAAGCTTTTAAAGATAAAATAAATTTCTCCTCTCTTGGGCATATACCTGCTGTCAGTTCAGGTCCTCTGGGAAGCAGACAGCAAAACCGAATTAGAAGCGTGAGCAATCTGGGGAAATGCCTGTTGAAAGGTGCAGGGGAGAGGGAACTAGAGCAGGCAGGGAGGGCCTTCAGACCCCGAGGCAGGTCCGATGTCCATGCAGGGGCAGGGGGTGGAGGGAGGTTGGGCAGGAAGATCCTTAGCCGCAGGGCAACTCTGAGAAATTTCGGCTCATCCAGTGGGGAGCTCCATCCGGAGCAAAGGTTGCCTCTCGTGTTGGCGTTAGCAGTAACAGCCAGACCTGGTCTCCCTGCCCTGATTGGTCACTGTCTGGGAGCTGCCTAGGAAGTGAGCAGCCGGCACCGCCCATCCTTGGAGGCCGTCAGTCAGCTCCTGGCCTCGGGCAGGTTCTCCTGGGAAGGGAGATCTGAGCTTGTGCTCTGTGGTTGCCACCATCCTTCCTCAGCTTCCACAGATTTAGTTCCTCTGGTTCTTAGTTTCCAGTTAACACAGTGCTCTTCAGGAATGCGTCCTCCGTGTAACTGGAGGGGGGAGGGGGGCGGGGTCAGTTCCCATTTCAGGACTATCCAGTTAGTCCATCAGCCACACTGTATTGCTTCTATGCCCTCTTCCAAGTCTATCCAAACAGAGTGATTTTACAAGTTCTCCTTCCTTGGTTTTCTTTGAAGTCAGAGTGGGCAATAATTTACAGCACAAATCAAGAAGGGATACTCTGCGAAAGAAGCCCCCAAAGGCCTAGAAGGGCTGTGTGTGTGTGTGTGTGTGTGTGTTTTGGGGTGGGGCGGGGTGGGGGCAGGACAGGTGACACAGAACTTAGCAAACGTGGGGTACCTTTCAGGTCAGTGAATCTTCCTGTGGCTTTTAGGACTCTGTCCGGTCTCTCCATCCCTCAGCAAACCTCTGCTCCACACATAGCTGTGGAGTGGGCGATGCATGAACGGTAATGCCAGCACCATCTAATCGCCCAACCCTTCCTAGTGCCGATCCCATGACATGCACAACCGTGGTCCCCTTCCCTGCTCTTGTGCTCCCTGGAGACGATCAGCTTAAGGCTAATCAAGTGCATCTTATAGAGCAGGGAGCCCAGAGGGAATGTGCCCCGAATCCCCAGCTAGTGACAGAACTGGGACCGACTCTCACCCCAGCCCTTTTCCACTGCCCCGCTCTGCCCCTCCCCTCCTCATATTAGGACATTCACTCCCACTTAAGACCTAAGGTGCTAGTGGCGGAGTTGTTATTTTAGCAGGGTCTGAAAGGTCCAATGGTAACAAAAAATTAAAAGTCACACTTCTCTTTAAATAATTATTCCAAAGACCCCTTTAAAAATACATTGGATCTTCCTGCCAGATTAGAAGTCCTGGGGAGTCTTCCAAAGACTTCTTGGCCCCTGCGTGTTCTGCACGCTCCCAGTGTTTTCTACTAAGCTCCACATTCTCTCAGTCAGTAGACTGTTCTCGCAGATATTTATGAAATCTTCTAAGGCAGTCATGCAGCACAGGGCTAGGAGTTGTGAAGAGTGCAAAAGAGGTCTCAGAAACAACTCTCACCAAATCTCTGACCAGTTTTTCTAAGATGTGGGTAGATACGTATCTTCTACATATGGTCAACCATGCAGAGTGGACAAACTGGCTTAACCGCTCTGAGTGTGCTTTTGTAGAGTTTAATGTGATAATCCAATACAACTTATAGCAAAGTTAAGCTGACACATAGAGTGGTATACATAATAGTTATTGTCCTACAATGGTAATTACGCATAAATGAAAGCAGTTCCCATAAATGCCTATAATTAGATTTGGAATTCCTCCTTGGTTGGAGGAAATGGATAGAGAATCTAGAAAATGCTATTGCATGTTTAATATATTACAGAGTTTTTTTCTTAAAGAAAAATTACCCTCAGCTAGCTGCTCTGATGTCCATTTTGTGACAGAGTTCTAAATCCATCAGCGCATGATCATTAATTTTTTTTCTCTCAGCTGCTTCTCTAGGATTAGAGAGATAAGGAGGAAGGGGGTGAAAGGCACCATAAGGCTCCTTGGAAGCTGAGCACACAGTTCTGCTATCACAATAGAAGGATTTTCAGAATAGGCAAAGAAAAACTACTTTGAGTATGGAAGAAAGTGATTAAAATGAGTATTATTTTTAAACAGATGAGTCAGATTTCTAGTTTTTATCTTTGTTTGGTTCATCTTCTAATAAACTCTGCTCTGTGTTGGTGCTGATTGAATTCTTGATGCTGTGAGTCACTTGGTCCCCATAGCCATATTCAAGACCACACAGCGGGAAGACCACAGTCTCTTTCTTTTTAGTTCTCTTGCAACTGGGGCTCAATAGCCATTTAAGAGACATTTGTTGAGCATCTGCCCTGTGGTAGCACAGGGTTGGGGCTGGAGATAAGGGTGAATCAAGCAAGGTCACTGTTCTCAAGTAGGCTGCATCCTAATGGAAGAACAAACCATGTAAAGAGATAGCTACGACATACATATGAGGAGTCATAGTGGAGGTATGAATGCTGTGGAGACACAGGGCAGAGATTGGAAGACATATGCAAAGAAGGTGAGACCAGGAAGGAAGTTGGTGTCAGGGTTTTCAATATAGAAAAGGAAAGAAGGGAGACTTCCCTGGTGGTGCAGTGGTTAAGAATCCCCCTGCCAATGCAGGGGACACGGGTTTGAGCCCTGGTCCAGGAAGATCCCACATGCTGCAGGGCAACTAAGCCCGCGTGCCACAACTACTGAGCCTGCGCTCTAGAGCCCATGAGCCATAACTACTGAGCCCACGTGCCACAACTACTGAGCCTGCGCTCTAGAGCCCGCGAGCCAAAGTTACTGAGCCCGCGTGCCACAACTACTGAAGCCCGCACGCAGCAATGAAGACCCCAAGCAGCCAAAAATAAATAAATAAAATAAATTTATTTTAAAAAAAAAGAAAAAGAAAGAAGGGCCTCCCACCCTGACGGAGGGGCACAGAGACACGAAGGCCACCCAGGAGGCAGTGAGGAGCTGGTGTGGGGGAAGATGTGGGAGATGAAGCTGGACAGCTACTATGCTGGGAAGGGCCCTGGACACTTTAAAAAGGGTTTGGACCGCCCTTTGAAGGCAACAGGCAATGGGCCATGAGTCCCATGCTAATGGTCTGGGGCTAGGTTCCCCGAATTGGGCCCATGTGGTCAGATCTTGGAGCAGCCTCTTCTGTGGGATCCGTGCAAGAGTCCAGCTGCTCCTGGCTCTTCATCCTCTTCTTTCCACCTGTTCCTCACTCGAACTTGTGTGGCCAGCTGGAGGGGGTGGAGGAATCCATGCAAACAACCATCCGTGCCAGCGCCTCATCCTTCACACCACTGGTTCCCAGGCCAGAATCTCCAGCAGTTGCCACTGCTTCCCCAGGGAGCCCAGACAGTTGTCGTTTTTGGCACATGGAACTAGTGGAGATTTGCTATTCCTTCCGACTCTGGCTTACTCAGCTCTCTGGCTTCCTAGGAAAAAACTCAAGTGGACTTAGGAACTGATTTTCTTTATGTCTTTAGTTGTAGAAGATCTTTTCTGGTAGGTTCTGGTCTTCTTCTGCAGATAGTTGTGATTTTGGTGTACCCCTGAGGGGATGTGAGCTCAGGGTCTTTCTACTCCACCATCCTGGCTGATCTCTCGGTAGCTGATTTTGAGGAAGTCTGAGCTCAGAATCAGAGAGAGGTCCCAGACTAGCAAGTGAACCCTAATTCCCACCTGCACCCCAGATGCTTGGGACCCTTTTTATTTATTTATTTATTTTTTAATTTTTATTTTTTTTTCCGTACGCGGGCCTCTCACTGTTGTGGCCTCTCCCGTTGCGGAGCACAGGCTCCGGATGCGCAGGCTCAGCGGCCATGGCTCACGGGCCCAGCCGCTCCGCGGCATATGGGATCCTCCCAGACCGGGGCACGAACCCGTATCCCCCGCATCGGCAGGCGGACTCTCAACCACTGCGCCACCAGGGAGGCCCGGGACCCTTTTTAGAATAGTCAAAGCCTTCCACAGTCAGAGATAAAAGACTGAACCCCACAGGAGCCTGGGGGAACCATTATCCACTATAAATGAGTTTCAGTCTCACCAAATTATTTCCTTTCATGTAATGTGGAGGAAGAATCAGAATTTTAAAAGCACAGGGCAGTGAAGTTGAAGGGGAGAGACAATCCCCAATAGATGCCATGCACTGTGTTAGGTAGCTTATATACATTACATAAACTAATTCTCACCACAAGCCCAATAAGATGGGTATTACAGTTCTCATTTTGTGAAAGAAGAAATTAATGCTCAGAAAATTTATCTAACTTGTTTAAAAGAAGCTTGAGATTCCAGAGTTGTCTACCTGGATAACTTGTTTAAATGAAGCTTGTGATTCCAGAGTTGTCTACCTGGATGACCCTGGGGGAGAAAAGGAGAGTATGGACTCACTGGGGACCAACTTCTTTGCTGTGTAGGCAATGAGAGACAGGTTGTCCCAAGGGCTTGGGGGCACTAGTGGCCTGATTTAAAGGAGCTTGCATTTCAGTTGGGCATGAAAGCCTAGGAGCTAATGACATCTGGCATTTAGTTAAGCACAAAACTGTCAAGGACTAATCATAGAATCTTAGAACTAGAGGATTTGTGTTACAAATTATCTTATCCAACCCTCATTTCACTGATAGGGAAACCAAGGCCAAAAGAATGGAAACAATTTGCTAGGATTAGAGCATTTGTGAAAGAGCTGTGATGAGAACCTTAGTCCTTACCAGCTGAGTGAAAATATTCACTGCCTCCGCAATAGATAATCTACCTAATTGTACCATGCAACTTTTACGCCATGTTTCTGCTTCTGCCAGTAAAGCCATTGGCAGACCGAGGCCTGGCTCGGGGTGCCTTGTGGGGGACATGGTGGATCTTGAGCACCTGACAAGGTCAGGAGAGGGGGGAAAACAGGAGCAAGGAACAGCAGCTATATTTTTTCCTAAGTTTTAGTCCTGACCATGAAATTTACAACAAATAAATGCCCTCCAGAAACAGTGGTAACTCTCCTTCGAAAAGTGTTTAACATTACCAAAATAATTTTGATGTCTAATCAAGTTCAATGAAAAGGATTTTTGTCTATATTTGTAATATCTCTGAGGTCTAATGACCAAATTAGGGTGTTCCAAGGCAGTCGTGGGATATGTGCTGAGACTAAAACCTTATGTATGTCATTAAATTTGATGTCCATATAAGTTATTTATAATTGTGGAGCAGGTGAAGTTGTTTTCCTGGCTGCCAATTGTCTCATGTTTTTTCTCTCTAGCTCTGGGGAAATTTCTCAGAATAAGACATAAAACTCACTCATTCTAAAGTGTAAATAGCTAATGATGCTTAAAGTAATATTTTTCCTAGGAGTATTTTCATTTTAACATTTAAGTCAGAGAAATTATGCTTTATTGGAGAAACAGCAGGCTTTATTTCAAGGAGGAAGAGAACCTCCTAAGAGCAGAACATTCTTAGTGCTTCTGAAATCACACTACATAGGTGGTTCTTTAGGCTTTCAGCCAGAGGAGTCCTTTCTGCTCGCAAAAATAATAGCTACCAATTAATTAGTTAATGTAAATCAAATGTCTAGAATTTACTAATGCTGTGAGTAGATAATAATAACGGGTTAAAATGTATTGAATGTTTACTAAGCACCAGGCATTTAAAGAAGAACTTTACATCTGAAATTAATTTCATCCTCCCAACTCCCTGTGAGGTAGATATTATTATCATCTCGATTTTATAGATAAGGAATTCAAGTTTATAGAGGTGAAGTAAGCTGTTCAGGAAGGTTTAGATGTTCCCGTTTCACAACTGAGAAAACTGAGGCTCTTAATTACTCTTTACTCCCTTGCTCCTAGGTTCTCCAACTCTAATTAACACAGAAAAGAGTATCTGTTTCTTTTTATTTTGTTTTGTTTTGAGATTCTGTGTTCTATGTGATGTTTAGTAACGGGCTAAGTCATTACATCTGAAATGAATACAAATAAGTCCAATTTGGCACATGTTCTGAAACCAAATTGATAAGGGCAGTATTCTATGAGGTTACTTGCTGGACATATGTGACTACATTGTTTCTTAAACGGACATGGAAACCACGATGATTATAATCTTTTGAAAAATTAATGATTGAACCAGATTCAAGTTAATTATGAGATTTGCCTTATGAGGTTGTGTGTACAAGTCATCAAGCAAAAGAAAGAACAGAAGGTCATAGAATTCACATTCGTGCAAGCATATGGATCAGTGTTTAAACACACACACACACACATACACACACAAACACAGACATTTCCACACATCTGGCTTGATCCAGAAAGAATCAGGAAATTCAAAGTTAAAATACAAACCCTTTTTATTTGTGTACTGTCTGAAGAAATATCATGGAATGTTATGGAAACAAAACTCCAAGCATGGCCGTGGGACAGACAGTCCAATTAAAAGCTAAATGAATAGCAGGGCCCAAACCCTGTGAATGGTAATTAAGACCAAGGGTCTGAATCTCCTTCCACCCCCCAGGTCTTCCCTTTTTATATAGGACAAGTGACTGAAGTGGGGCGATCACAGAGACTCAGGCTGCATGCTTGTTGTAATGGAGACAATAACTTTTTTGCATAACGTTCAGAAAGAAATGAAAACATTATCATTTTATTGTGGTTTTGTGCTAGACCCCTGACTTTTTACCTTGATCAACCATACATGAGGCTTTCTTTATGGACACAAGGTATTGAGAACTCTCAGAAAAAAAAAAAGTGTCAACAGGCTTCACTTTAGGCTTTTTATCTGGCATATTGTAAGCACTCAATAAAATTTGGGAAACCATCATTTTGACAGGCAAATAACTCATTTCACAAATGTATACTGAGTTCTTAACATGTGCCAGGGACTGTTCTAGTCTCATGGGATACAGCAGAAAACAAAATGGAAAAATCTTTTCTCTGATGTAATGAAGACTATATTCTAGTAAACAGTATGTAAATAAATACATAGACTATATAGTGTGTTAAATGGTGATAAGTGTTCTGGTAGGCCGAATAATGGACCCCAAAGATGTCCACAACCTTATCTCTGGAACCTGTGGATAGTTACCTTATATGGCAAAAGAAACTTTGCAGATATAACTAAATTAAGGATCTTGAGGTGGGAAAGTATCCTGGATTATCCAAGTGGGCCCAGTGTAACCACAAGTTTCCCTATAAGAAAGAAGCAGGAGAATCAGAGGGAAGGAGATGTGGTGATGGAAGCAGAGGTCAAGGTGATGTGGGGCAACAAGCCAAGGAATGCAGACAGCCAGTAGAAGCTGGGAAAGGTTAGGGCAGAAATTCTTCCCTAGGGCTTCCAGAAGGAATTCAGCCCCGCCTACCTTCATTTGCAGCTCTGTGAAACTGGCTTCAGACTTCTGACCTCCAGAACTGTAAGGGAATAAACTTGTGTTGTTTTAAGCCACTAAATGTGGGGTAATTTATTACAGCAACAATAGGAAACTAATACAAATGGAATGGGGAAAAAAAAAGGAGGAGGATAGAAAATTTTGAGGTGGAGGAGCCAGGGGGCAGAGAATGGTTGCAATTTAAAACATAGTGAGCAGGGCGAGTGTGCCAGCTTGCATTTTCTACAGATGGGTAACACAGTATCTCCCATCCCATAGGCTTTCCTTCCAATGTAACTTTCATAGTCCTTCCATCAGAAAAGTGGGAGTCTGTTCCTCCTCTTGAACCTAGGTGTGTCTGTGACTATTTTGAAAGGGATACTGTGTTACTTCTGAGACTAGATCATAAAAGGTGATACAGCATCTCTTTGGGATACCTACTCTTGGAACTCAGTCAGCATACTATAAGGAAGCCCAGTGAGCCACAGAGATATACCATTCACAGGTGTTCTGAATGAGGTACTAGCTGACAGGCAACCTTAACTGCCAGTCATGTGACTGGGTGAGCCTTCAACTCCCAGCTGTCATGTCACACTCAGACTTGAATGTCCAGTCACTGGGGACTGAGAAAAGCCATCTTCACTGTGCTCGTTCTGAATTCTTGGTCCACAGAATCCTTGAGCATAATAAAACAGTGGTTGTTTAACCACCAAGTTTTGAGGTTGTTTGTTATGCCATAAAAGTAACTGAAATGGAAGGCCACATTGAGAAAGTAACATTTAAGCAAAAGCCTAAAGGAAGTAAGTGAGCATTGACGATATCTGGTGGAAGATTATTCAAGACCCTATGGGAGAGTGCCTGGCATGTGCCAGGAACAGTCAGGGGGCTGCTGTGGCTAAAGCACCAGCAAGTAAGGGGGAAAGTGGTGGAAAATGACTTCAGAAATGTACTGGAGGAGTGCAACTGTGTGGGTCCTTGGAGGCCATTGAAAGAATTTGGGCCTTTCCTCTGATTGAAATGGGAAGCTACTGGAAGATTTTGAGGAGATAGCAGAATGATCTGACTTACATTTACAGAAGATCATTCCAACTGCTATGTTCAGAATTGACTGTGGTGGGGCAAGGGTGGAGGGGACATTCTTCTAATAAAGGAGAGACTTGGACCAGGATGGTAACAATAGAAATGGTAAGGAGTGGTGGCATTTGCATATATTTTGAAGGTAGAGTCAACAGTTATGAAAGATATATATTGAAGGTAGAGGTCCTGTGATAGATATGAAAGGAGTGAAGAAAAGAGAATGATTACAAAGATTTACCTAAAGAACTAGAAGAATATAGAGTTGCCATTTAGGAGATAGGAAAATGTTAAGAGAGAGACTCAGAGGGAAAATCATGCGGGCTGTTGATGGACAGGTTAGGCAGCCAAGGGAGAGGTATAGGCTGGAGACATAAATCTAAGTGTGCTCAGCCTTGAGATTGGCTGAGCTCGCCAAGGGCATAATTGAAGAAGGAAGAGGTCCATGGACTAAGCCCTGGGGCACTCTGATTTTAGGGGTCAGGGAGATAAAAAGAGACCGAAACAGAGCAGCCCGAGATAGGAGGAAGACCAAGAAAGAAGTGTGGTTTCCTGGAAGACAATTAAAGAAAGTGTTTCAAGGAGGAGGGGGTGATCAGCAATGCAAATGATGAGATCAAGCGAGATGAGACCTGGGAAGGAACCATTAGCTTTCTCAATGTTGGAGTCATGGGTGACCTTCGCAAGCCCTGTTCCGTGACAGTGGAAGTTGTGATGGAAAATGAATGAATGAATGAATGAATGCTGGCCAACAGGTTTTACGTGGGTACTTTTCCTTTTAAAGAACCTGGGATATTTTCCTTCCAGAAAACAAGAAGGAAAAAAAACCCCACAAAACCCCAGAAGTACTCTGAGGTAGCCAAAGCATCAGCTGAGTGCATTCAGATGTTGTCAAGCTGAGCTCTAGACACAGTGATACTTAAGAGCCTCCAGGAGGATAGGCTATGGTGAAAATCACAAAGTCTTAAGCAAGAGTCAGTCATACCCTTTGTTTGTTGCCAGGAAGCCTCAACCTTCCTTCCAAAGTGAAGATAATTTAGCTTCCTGGTTAAGAACACTGCCCCTGCAGTGAGTCTGCCTATATTTAAACCTTGATTTCACTAGTTACTAGCCAAGTGCGTAGATTATTTAGGTCTCAAATTCCTCATGGGTGAGATGGGGCTGTTAGCAGCATTCACCACATATAGTGGTGTGAGGAATGGGTTACATCAAACATGAGCAGCTTCTGGTTCATGGAAAACCTTCAGTGAATGTTAGCTGTTATTCCTATTAATTAATATCCAGGGGGAAGAGGAGGCTTTTGTACTGGCCCAAGGTAAATCAGTGCTACACAGACAAGTGTTTAATAACCTCATCTTTATGAGAGTAAGATGAGCTGGCTTAGCTCTAATGGGTATTTTCTGAAGTTGCAGGACTTTATAGTCTCTGGTAACACTGAACATCCTTTGTTATACTGGAATTGAACCAGTAAAGGGAGGGGGGCTGCCATTTTTAACCTTTGTATTTTACTCTCAGGATCAAAATACACAATAAGGAACTTTACACATGGCAAAGTATTATGCAGATATGCCAGTGTTGGTTTGTTGCCATGACATTGTGGCATGCCTTTACATCTCCAAATTACTTTTTGCCTGCCGTTGCATTTCAATTAAAAGCTAGAACCCCCCTCCAAAAAAAATCAGATTTCTGAGACCAAGGAAAACCACGAGACCATAATCCCAGTGATTCAAATAAACCCTTTGAATTCTTGCTTCAGTTTCTTCACATTTTACAAGGAAGCCTCTGTAGCTGAGAGAAAAAAGTAAGAATGAATATGGAAGGCAAGCGTGAAGAGTACCCACCAACATCTCCACCAGGAAAACTGTACACACCCCAAGATTCCAGCCCTTGTTTCCACATAAGGGAGGAAATTTGGGAAACACTGATCTCTAAGCCTTTGCAACTCAAAGTGTGGAAAATGGACCAGAAGCATCAGCATCACCAGGGGTTTGTTAGAAATGCAGAGTTTCAGGCCCTACCCCAGAGCTTCTGAATCAGAACCTGCATTTTAACCATCTCCCCAAGTGACTTGCATGCATATTAAAGGTTGAGAAACCATCTCTAAGAAACTCTCACCAGTTGAGGTGCTTCCAAACTGCTTGTTCAGCTTGGTGTGATCCTGCATTTGTAAAACCAGTCTCAGAGTCACGCAGGTGACTGACAGCTTTGAGGACATGGGTACAGTAAGTCCCATATCATTATGCGTAAATGTTCCTCCTTACCCATTAAAAAGGTTCAAAAGATACTGAGCTGCCATATTCTACATAATGACCTTCCAAATTTCTTGGCACCAATCATCTTCTGAGAGACTCCAGTGCCTGCACATATTAAATTAAACCAACTTTTTTCACAAACTGTCAGTCCTTTGCTGACTTTCAAAGCCATGCCCCGTAAATGAGATTACTGGAGAAAATATATCAGGTGTAACATAGACAAACTATAGACAGGTACTTAAGGAAATAAGAAGATGAAAACACCTTTGAGAAACAGGCCTAATTATTAACTGTGGTGTTGTTTCTGAGTTCATTGAAATTGTGATTTTCAAATGTTCTGACATTGTAGGGAAAAAAGAAATACGAATCTACCTTGAGACTGCATTCATATGCACACAGCTGGTGCCTTAACTATAGGGTCATGCATATAGTAGCTTTGTTTTTCTCATTTTCCAGGTGTTTTCTGAGGATGCATTTAAGCAGAATTTCAATGAGGCGGAGAGCTCTACTCAGTGTATAAATCACACTTAAATCTTCTCAAAACAAGTTTGAGCCGAATTGTCCTCCTCTGCTTATTTGAGGCTGTCTCTAAGGCAGCAATGGAAATGACACTTTTTAAGCCAGGCTCTCATAAATCAGGTGCTTCCACACTTTTTTGAAGTGACAATAGAAAGCCAATTGGAAACCATAATAGCAAAAGACACTGCTCCCAAACTATCGTCAGACTTTGGAGTGAGTAAAATGTTTGACAGGAAAGATTTTGTGTGAACATTATTCACTGCACCAAGAGCCATTCAAAGTCACCTTCGGAGCAAAGATTAATGAAAGAGAATTCTCAGGAAGTAACATAATACAGAACCTCTTCCTCTCCCCCACCTACTTCTCCTTTGGGGAGATCCAGATTTAGCTTGGGACGAGATATACGATTCTGAAGGTGTGATGAAAGGCAAATCATAGTTTACAATGCTATTACAGTGTAAGGGGCTCACCTCTGGACGTACCGTTTGACATTTCTTAAACCAATTTGGATGTTCCCTTGGTGTTTAGGGCCAAGGAGACAGCACTGATGAGTGAGTATCCAGATGTCTGGTGTCACTGCTACATAGGTAACCAACACCCCAAGTTTAATGATCTCCAGTTTGATCTGAGTTTGATGCCCTGCTGGTGCCATTCTCAATCCATCAAATTGTCAAATGCAAGACCTACCTTCTTGACACTTTCATTAATATTCTTTGTTCAATAGAATTGATCATGGACTCTTCGAAGAGTCAGCCCAGAGATATTGCTTAAGAAAAAAGCATGGAAGGAAGACTGATTTCATCTGTCAGTCTACACTTATAAGCAGGTTAGATTTTCCTCTGAAAAATGGAGAACCTAAAAAAATCTTTCTAAATACTGTGGCCGAGGCACCATGTCCCTAGGCATTCTAGCAACCCACCTCCTTAAAAAAGTGGGATGGTGGAGACTTCCCTGGCGGTCAGTGGTTAAGGCTCTGTGCTCCCAATGCAGGGGGCACAGGTTTGATCCCTGGTTGGGGAACTAAGATCCCACATGCCGCATGGTACAACCAAAAAAATAAAATTAAATTTTAAAAAGGGGGATGGTGATCTGAGAATGGAAGGCTCCACATTTTCATAACTGAATGCCACTATACTGTCTGATAGCTGAGTGGTGTGGGTCATTTTCTAATCAACAATGAAGATGATTGGGCTTCCCTGGCGGTGCAGTGGTTAAGAATCTGCCTGTCGATGCAGGGGACACGGGTTCGAGCCCTGGTCTGGGAAGATCCCACATGCCGCAGAGCAACAAAGCCCGTGAGCCTTTGCGTCTGGAGCCTGTGCTCCGCAACGGGAGAGGCCGCGACAGTGAGAGGCCCGCGCACCGCGATGAAGAGTGGCCCCCACTTGCCGCAACTGGAGAAAGCCCTCGCACAGAAACGAAGACCCAACACAGCCAAAGTAAATATAACAAACAAACAAACAACAACAACAACAAAAAACTGGAATCCTTCTTTGGGTTCTAAAATTGGATAACCTAGATGAAACGGACAAATTCCTAGAAACACACAAATTACCTAAATTGACTGAAAAAACGGAAAATCTCACTAGACCTATAACAAGTAAAAGCATTGAATCAGTAATCAAAAAAAAAAAAAAACACAATGAAGATGATCAACTGTTCAGTCACTTTTCAGAATTTAACCATATATTTACTATGATCCAACCTAAAGAAGGCTGCCATTGGGAGCAAGTATGTTAACCACTCATTCTTTGAAGTTTGTGGTTCCCAACATTTTTGAGCATAAGGACTCTTTTTTTTTTTTCCACAGTACGTGGGCCTCTCACTGTTGTGGCCTCTCCTGTTGCGGAGCACAGGCTCCCGACGCGCAGGCTCAGCGGCCATGGCTCACGGACCCAGTCGCTCCGCAGCACGTGGGATCTTCCCGGACTGGGGCACGAACCCGCATCCCCTGCATCGGTAGGCAGACTCTCAACCACTGCGCCACCAGGGAAGCCCTAGGACTCTTTTTTCAATAGATTATTTTTTAGATCAGTTTTAAGTTCACAGCAATTCTGAGCAGAAGGAACAGAGATTTCCCATATAACTCTGCCCCTGCACATGTACAGCCTCTCCCATTATCAATATCGCCCACCAGAGTGGTACATTTGTTATAACTGATGAACCAATATTGACACATCATTATTGTCCAAAGCCCATAGTTTAAATAGGGTTCACTCCTGGTATTGTACATTCAAACAAGTTTATAATGACCGGTATCCACCACTATAGTATCATATGGAGAGGACTCCTTTTTAAAAGGAATATTTTGTTTAAAAAAAACTTTTACTTGAAAACATTTTTAAACACAGAAAATTTACAAGAATAAGAAGAAAATGAAGGACTAGTTACCCAGATTTGTTTTTATGAACATTTTTGCTCACTTACTTTGTCATTTGTTCTCTTTCTTGCTATTTCTCAATATTGTATTTTTATGAACCAAAGAGAAATTATTGATATATACATCATAATCCTTAATCTTTAAATATTTAGTGTGTATTTCTTAAGAATAGTGGAGATTCTTACATAACCACAGTACAATGATCAACTTCAGTAAATTTAACATCAATACAATATTTTTATCTAATTTATATCCATATCCAAGTTTTGTTTACATCCATATTCAATTGACCCAGTAATGCCTTTTATAGCACATTTCCCCATTCCTGTAAAGAATCCAAGCTAGGGTCAGGTGTGGCATTTAGTTGTCATGTCCCTTTAGCCTCCTTTAATTTGGGACCTTTCACAGCCTTTCTTTGTACTTTATGATATTAACATTTTTTGAAAAACAGAGTCTCTCCTCCATTTTTAATAGAATGTTCCTTATTTTGAGTTGTTTAACTAGATTCAGGTTGTGCATTCTTGGCTGGATAGGAATACTATGTAGATGATATTGTGTTGGTATTTTTTTAAAAGCAGAAAGATAATTTGCTGATTCCCACATGATCTGAGTTTTTCTTTTATTTACTTGAGCTATAGGCAGGGCTTAGTGTGCATATAGATTTGTGAACACTTTGAAATTTCCACATGTTAGTGGCTCTTTGAGTGTTGAATCTTCTGTATCTTACCTTATTATTAATTCAGAAAAAAATCAGGAAGTGATATATCCAGAACATGTTATCTTAGTTCCTCATGTTGGCTTTTTTAGAGGGTTGATGCAGGAAATGTTTGAAGAACACCTCTGCAAATTTTGCAGAGCTGTAATTGACAACTTTATCGACCATGTTTTCAACCCCTCCCCTTAATAGGATCTAGTGATATTTATTTCTAGTATAAAGCTTACCCCTATAAAATAAAGATTCCCTTTCATTGAATAATTAGGAAGTGAAAGTCTCAATGAAATTTTTCTATTCTCTTTTTTTTTTTAGAGAGTTCAGGACTAAGTTCAGTGCTTAAATATTCTAATTCAGTAAGAGTATATATAATTTTCCAAAGTGCTTTAAAATTTTACATTGATTTGTCCTGCCATTGATATATTTCAGTATCATAGACTTGTGGCTTGGCAAGCAGAGCGTGGGTTGGATTTCAGTCTCATTTGTGCTTCTCATCTGACATCTAGTTTGGGCACAGCCTAAGCCATGGCCCTGGCTCAATCCTCCTCTGAATCTCTGGGACTGTTTTCCATCTCTCAGGTCTTCAGCCTGAGGACAGTTCTTGGCCTCAGTCTGCATGGAGCACTCTCTGGCCCCTTTCCTGCCACCAGGCCAGAGTTGTGGATTTAGGCTTTGCTTCCAGGCCTGATGTTCTGATGCCTGTCATCCCCACTAGCTGAGCTGCCACCTTCACAGCCAGGATGGGGCTCTTGGGTCACCATCCCTGCCTGTCTCACCTATGGTTGCCTCTTGTTCCCTTTGTCAATTCACACAAAGTCATGCACACACTTATGAGTTGTGATCTCTTCCAAACTTTGTGAATTTGTTGATTACAGTGACCAGAACAACAGGGGCTGAGGCAAAATTTTCTCCCTGTTGCTTGAGCGCCGGAGTAATGTACTGAGGTATTAACTTGGATTTTGTTTTTGGTTCAAAAAAATTCAGCAAGAATGAGGACCCTTTGTGTTTTATTCTCTCTGTTTTCCTGTCTCTCTCTTTCCTAGAAGGGGTCAAGGCCTTTTGGACTTCTTGCCTCCGGAGTATTTGAAGAGCTGAAAGCAGACAGTGCTTGAAACAATCTTTCTTTCTGGCTTTCCTGAAAGTCTTGAGAATACTAAACAACAATGTCCCCCGACAGAGAATGGAGAGGAGGAGGTCAAAAAATGTCAGAGAGAGGATGAACACTCTGTAAAGCAGGATGGGTCCTTGGTCTCTGTTATAGTTCCCCGGAGGAGGTGGCAAGTTCTTTAAGGGGCATGTCCTCTGTGCCTAAGGAGACTGGACCCCAGGCACTGGAGCCCCAGTTTCTGTAGAATATTGTACCCAAACCTGGTATGGAAGGAGCAAAGCCCTTGGCTTGATTTTTTTTTTTTTTTTTTTTACATTGTACTTTTAAAATTATCACACGGTAAAATTAACTTTTATCTTTTGGTGTACAGATCCATGAAGTTTAACGCATATAAAGATTCATGTAATGAGGCTGTAGAACTGCTCCATCACCCCCCAAATTCCACTGTGCTGCCCTGTTATAGTCACACCTGTTCTCATTCATAACCCCTGATAACCACTGATTCGTTTTCCATTATTATAGTTTTGTCTTTGCAATATCGTCAAATAAATGGAATCACATAGTATGTATCCTTCTCAGACTGGTTTCTCTCACTGAACAGAGTATCTTTGGGATTCATCCATGTTTGTGTGTGTGTGTCAGTAGTTCATTTTGCTTTACTGCTGAGTAGTATTCCACGGCATGGATGGATCACAGCCTGTTTATCCTTTCACCTGGTAAAGGACATTTGGGTTATTTTTGGCTTTTGGCTATCACAAATAAAGCTGCTATGAACATTCATGTTCAGATTTTTGTATCAGCGTAATGTTTCCTTTCTCTAGGGTAAATACCCAGGAGCGGGATTTATGGGTCATACAGAAGAGTATACTTAGCTTTATAAGAAACTGTGACATTGTTTCCCAGAGTAACTGTACCATTTGACATTTCCACCAGCAATGTATGAGAGTTCCAATTGTTCTACATCTTCATCAGCACTAGATATTGTCAGTATTTTTATTATGTCCATTGTAATAGTGTGCAGTGGTTGGTACCTCTTAGTGGTTTTAACTGGCAATTCCCTCATAAAGTCCCTGGATTTAAGGGTTCACATGGCCTCTGACAGTGAGCTTAATCAGCACTGACTATTATGGAACAGAGATGGAATGACTCCCCAGATATTTTATTGTAACAACTCTGGGGTTGAGGAGTGAGAAAAAAGGAGTGAAGAAAAAAATGACCAAGAATGAAATTCTCTACAAGTCAGCAGATGGGGTTTCTGAGTCAAATTTAATATGATTTAAATAAAATAAAGTGACAGTTCTTGCAAACCCAATTGTGGTGGAAATTCACACCCACTTCATGTGACTTATAGGTATCTCAAATCCATATATCCATAATTTAGTACACCTTACCTTGTGGTATATCATATGCCCAATTGTATTAGTATCCCTTGATTATAAAAACTCAGCAAAGTGCTTCAAAAGGATAATTTGAAGCATTCACATAATCACTAAAACAGGTACGCACCAGAATTCTGATTAGACACACAATATATCTTTGGACTTAGAACAATGGAAAAAACTGTAAACTAAGCAAATAAAGACAGTGAAAATCTAGGCCCAGGTGTTAATTAGTCAGTGTTGAATGAATTAAAGGCTACTTATCAGTTGCTGAGTGATACAGAAGTAAGTCTCAAAGGTGCTAGAACTAAAAGATACTAGAATCCAAGTATTTTCGCAAGTAAGCCAAATGTCTTTCTTTGCTTGGCCCCTAACTATAAGTATTACCTAAAGCTTTATTTTCAAGGATTCACTCTCACCATCCTCCCTTGGGGCTCTGTGAGTCTTCAGTGTGAGAATATATCTGTCACATTCCCCACTTCCCAATCCAGAAGACTTCTTATCTTATAATAAATAATTTGTCTGGTCTTTGTCCCAGATTCCTAGTATGGAGCTTCTAAAACCCTTGGAATTTGCTGAGTGATAGAAATGTCTTTGTTCTTCATGAACCCCTTGGATTACATCTGAGTTTATGCTAACGGGGTGACTCATGGTGGCCCCATAAATACCTTCAGGATGGGAGCTGGTCACCTGAAAGAACCACAACATGTTTAGAGGGTTGGAACTTTGAGCCAGTCCAACCTAGAGGTGGTGGGAGATGTGGAGGGAGAGGGAAGCTGGTGATTGGGTTAAATCACACAGCCAATGGTTCAATCAGTCATGGCTATGTAGTGAAATTGAAAGCAGCTTTTTTACCCCTTTCCTGTTTGCCCATTTCTGTTCCCTTCTAACTTAAAAGACCCAAATTATAGGAATAAGATCACCAAGCAATCGAAACTAACTCCTGACTTGTGCTCTCCTGAATGCACACCACGCCTTGTCTAACGTGTTGATATTTTTCCTAGATAAAAAGAAGAATGAAGCAGTTTAAAAAATGACTAGCTCTCTACCCCCAAAAGTCCCCTTAGCAATCCTACAAGCAGACCATGCAGGCAAGATAACATCTGAAGAGTGTCAGCCAATCTGCACTCAGTGGAGGATGATGCAGAATCCAACCTCCTTCCTCAATGATTCACCGAGATTCTTCCCCCCTCCATTTTTCCCTTTAAAAAGCTGTCATGGCTGAGCAGAATCTTCAGAGCTGGTCTCTGGACACAAGTCCACTATCTCCCCAGATTGCCGGCTTTTCTGATTAAAGCACCTTTCCTTTCTACAGACACTTGCCTCTCGAATTATTGGCTTGAGTGGCGAGCAGCCGAACCTGGGTTTGGTAACAAAATGCCAATAAAAACTCTGGACTGGAAGCTCACTAGAGCTTCCTGGCTGCTGAAGGCATCGATATGCCAGGAGGGTTACGTGACTTGATTCCATGGAGAGAGAGCACAGACCTCTGCCTTCGGGACTCTCCCCACCTGGTCCTATATGTCTCTTCATTTGGCTGGTCTGATTTGTACTCTTTATAATAAAACTGTAATTATAAGTATAGCACTTTCTTGAGTTCTATAAGTCATTTCAATGAATTATTGAACCCCAGGAGGGTCTTGGGAACCCGATGGCCACCGCCCCCCCAGATTTGCTGCTGGCTGGTCAGAAGTTCATGGGCCCTGGGGACCCCACATGTGGCTGGCATCTGAAGTGAGTCAGTCTTGATAGCCTGAGCGCTTAACTCATGGCACCTGTGCTAACTTCTGGGTGGTTAGTGCAGAAGTGAATTGCAATCTACCAGTTGGGCTTGAAACAGAATCCTCTCCATCAGCCCTGTGGGTGGGTCCCTGGCTATGGCCCCAGACCCACTGCTCCTGTGCTTCCTCCTCTACCACCACAGACACTGCCAGGCTGTCCGCACAGCATCTTGCAACCCCCTGAGGATCTGAGCCAGGCAGTGTTTTCTCTGATGCTCTAGTAAAAGCTAGAGCTACTCCATTACTCCAGCTACTCCACTGGCCCCTCAGGGAAATGCAAATGTGACATGGCCACCCCTCTTTTTTCCCCCTTCCCATGGCCTTTTATTTCAGACACAGGGGAGAGCTTCCTCCATCAGGCTCGTGATCTGCTCTTTCTCTGTTAATGCCTCCACAGAATTCGCTGCCGCCTTCCCCTTATTCTTTTGGCCTTTAGAAAAGAAGAGTGCTGAATGCCAATGCCTCCAAGTGGATGCTTGCATGGCTCTTCAGAAAGAGCATGAATAGATCCAGTGAGTCTCAGGCTCAGAGCGCTACTCGGGTGCATCTGTGTTCACCAGAGAAAAGCTAGTGGTTCTGTAAGGGGAGTTCGCTAACCCCGTGTTCCCTGCTCCGCTCCTCAGTGGGCACTTCCCTGTGCCCTTTGGTAATTTTTCCAGGCAAGGTGACACAAACACTACATTCTTCAAGAGAAGGAGGCGGATGATCAATGAAAACTCCCTAATAAGTTGCATGCACTCTGAGCGGTGCTGTCAGGCTTAAAGGTCACATATTTTTGAGGTATGAAAAATGCAGAGCCCAGTGGAAGCCTCAGGCATAAGCAAAGGCCTCTCATTGCATTCAAAAGTAATGTAAATGGCTGGAAACTTATCTCTGTGATAAAGGCTGCACCTTTTTATGTATGTTAAACCTAAGGAAAGTGCTTAAAATCCTCCCTGGCATTTGCCTTGCAGAGCTCTTGTGGGCTAATGGGCCATGACATGCTTTGAGCTCCTAGAAAAGAAAAGTGTGACGCAAGTGTAAATGTATTATTATTGCCATTAGGGATGGTGATCTGGGGGGAAGATTAAACGCTAAAGATAAAATCATTGAAATCTATAAGGGAAATGTAAAACCAGGCCGTGAAGTTCCATGCTTCAATTCAAATGACCACATAATGCTACATTCTAAGCCTGTGTGCATAAATTAACATAAAAACAAAATGACACAAAACTGCCAGCATCAGCAGGAAATTGAGGGGCCATTAGTCATTAGCCTCTCCAAGCCCTCTCTCATTATTATTCAGTGTCTAGGAACTTGATGACCCAACCCAAAGTGCTTAGCAGTCATTTGTTGGTAAATGTGCTTCCTCAAAGCGGATCCTCTCCTAGGCTTTCCTTCTAGCCACTGACCCAGATTCCCCCCTTTGAGCAGGGCCTGCTCTGGGGCACTGGTCTTCCTGGCCTGTTCCCAGCAGCAGCTGCAAATCCTCCCGAGGGCTTAGAGGTTCTCTAGGATATTCTGAGAGCTCTAGTAATTAGCTGATCCTTGATTGATAAAAAGGCAAGTCCTGATTTGTGCAGGTCCTGCCACCTGGCTCCCAATACCTGGTAGTGACCGAGGGTTAACCCTGCAGTTCCTGGTGCCACACTTGCCCAGGAGCTGTCTCTGCTTTGCCTACAAACTCCTAGACGGGGCTCTTGAAACTGGGGCTGTCCTAGTCCCTGAGCCCTGTGATAAGTGCGATAGATGTGTTTTGGACTTAACTGTTGTCGCTGAGCTGTGCTAGGCCCTCTCAATAGCAGAGCTAAGCCTTCCACAGATAGCCTTCTAAAAGGAAACCACAGCTCTGCCATTAGACACCCACTAATGTTGGAAGAAAACAATAAATGAACATTTTGCTGGAAGTACAAGTTGTCATTGCAGACTAAGGTAACCTGTTGCTTTTCCAACCAGTACATAGCTATATAGCAGGAGTTGTGACCTGAACCAACACTGTAGTTACTCCAGGAGTTCAGATGAACCCCAGCATGTCTGGTGAGCCACTGGGCAGACCTGAGCCACACCTATTTTCACGAGGACTGAGCTGCGTCCTGAAGAGAAATCCCCCTAAGGAATTACCTGGATCTGACGCACAGTGCCTCGGCCACAGGAGGGCTGATTTGAACATGGTGCGGGGATACTGCTTGGGAACCTCTCGAATGGATTTAATACCAAATGGAGAAAGACACCCGCACATCCTTTGCTGTCAATTCCCATGCAGCGTGGTGCTTCAGAGCTCTGGTGCATCGCCTAATGGCAATGGAGGAGGAGTCCTCTGGGACCAAGCTTCCTTCTGCATGTATGACACAAGCCTGCAGACTCACAGAATTGTTCAAGAAGCATCTTAGGAGACTCGGGAGCTATACAAATAGGTATGTGAGTCAGCAAATCTGGATTATTTTGTGGCCATAGCCTGGTGGTGCATGAGGAATCAGGAGTTCACAGATGTATAATTAACACGCTCAATTTTACCTATGAATTCTTTTTTTAAAATGAATTTATTTATTTTTGGCTGTGTTGGGTCTTTGTTGCTGCGCTTGGGCTTTCTCTAGTTGCGGCGAGCGGGGCTACTCTTCGTTGCGGTGTGTAGGCTTCTCACTACGATGGTTTCTCTTGTTGTGGAGCACGGGCTCTAGGCCCATGGGCTTCAGTAGTTGTGGCACAAGCGCTCAGTAGTTGTGGTTCACGTGCCCTAGAGTACAGGCCCGGTAGTTGTGGCACCTGGCCTTAGTTGCTCCGTGGCATGTGGGATCTTCCCAAACCAGGGCTTGAGCCGGTGTCCCCTGCATTGGCAGGCTGATTCTTAACCACTGCGCCACCAGAGAAGTCCATTACCTATGAATTCTTTCAACACATCATTATTGAGCACCTGCTATGCCAGGCACTGTACTAGCTTCTGAAGTTACATGTCTCCAAATCAAGTGGTAATAAAGAGATATTAATAACTCACTCTAATGATGATTATGATGATAACCAGCAAGAAGACCATGCTGAAAACTGTCATTTGTTGTGTATCAGTTATGTGATGTGTGCTGTGTTAGGTTTATTAATATATATTATTACTAATCTTTACAACAGCCCTAAAGAGAGTGCTTACTAAATCCATTTTAAAGATGAGGAAAACTGAGGCAGACAGGTCATATGGCTAGTAGATGTCAAAGATGGAATTCAAACCTACATTTTTAGGACTCCATAATCTGAAGTCTTTCTGTCATATGATAGGCTGTTTAATAGAAAACCATCTAGAGTGCAATGGAAGATGAGGGAAAAGGGAAATTAATGTGACTTGATGCTAAGAATTGAACAGCATGCTTCAGATCAGATAGGTGCTTTCAGTATTCGATCATCCAATACATGGGAACAGGGAATAAAAGATTTTGCTCACAAGTGTGTACCATATTGCAGTTTCTCATAATTTTTCCAGAAAGAAAGGAAGCAGAAACATGAAGTATCAGAATATTGAGCTTTTCTTAGCAGCCTGAAGGAGCAATTCTTCCAGAGTGATGGTCGTCAAGAAATGCCCAAGGTTCCACCTTGTTATTTTGGGGCAGAAGAGGGGACCCTTGACAACCCAGCTGCCACCAGCACAGCGAACCTTGTATGTTCAATACACATTCACAGAATTTAATTTTGCCAGTAAAGGTAAACATGTTTATCATTTATGGGAATGCCCTCCTTCAAAAACAAACAAAAAAAGGGCAGTTATTTAGCTGCATAAAAGGATTCTCCAAGTTGTGAAGTTTCCTGCATATTTTTGTGTTTTTACAATTACCAAGATTAATATGAAAAACTTTTTGGAAAGGGTGGAGGAATAAAGAGCAAGTGAAAGTTAAAGTGTTAGAAGTTAATTAAAGTTCAATCTGGAAGAACGATACAACATGTTTGCCAAGATACTATAAGCCAATAGGAGAATGACTCAGTTTATACACAACCTTTTAGGAACACATTTATTTTGTCATGTGAGGCACATCTGTTCAAGCAAAGCACTGCCTCAATCCCGTCAGGAGAAAAATAAAATGTTCTTCTACTAATATACAGTACTTTATTATTTCCCCAAAGACCATAGAAACTCAGTCGATGACCTGAAAGTAAGAGGTATAAAAGAGTCCACTTAAAATTTGAGATTGTGAAGAAAATATGCCATCACGTTAAGTCAGCTACTCAGTAACATCTAATCCTAAAGAAAGACAAGGTGTCCTCTAACACTTGTTTATTGCTACAATGATATACCGGGGATGAACTATGCTTCCAAATTATTTGCTCTCCAAGAAACAAAAATCTATCCCTATAATGCTTATTATCAGAATGGGCTAGATAAATACTCGCAATTTCATGTAATTTTGTCCAGGCAAATCAGTGGAATTTGATGATGTCATTTTTCTCAGGCGAAGCTGATATCATTACCATATGACTACAGCCAGCAAACAGTTCGACAGTTATCTCATATCCTCACAGAATCTTTTCCCCCAAATGTCAATGTTCAAATGCCTTCCATATGAACAACATTCAAAAGAACAGTTCTGTAATACTGCCATCCACCCACTCCCACTCCAAAAAAAAAAAAAAAAAAAAAAATTCAGGCTTACAAGAGAAATATAAGGGGTTTTTTTGTCAAGAACTTAAAGCTATCTGATTTAAGTGCTTAATTCTAGGATGTCGAGCAGAGCAGAGTACTTGAGCTGTGAAAGACAGCCATGAGTTTTTATTGTAGACCCCACTCTACCATGCTATTAATTCACGCTTGATTATGCATCGTACCTAAAATCCCATTTCTCAGCTCAACTGTGGTTCCAAAACAACAGCTTAGTGAGAGATCCATTCCTTTCTCCTCAATACATATCCTCAGCTCCTAGTCATTTTAATGTAGCATATGATAGTAACAATATTCAAAATTCAAAAGATAATCACTGCCACTTCCAGAGCTTTTCCATTACAAAACATTAATTTTATACCAAGTATGGTTATTGGCGCAACATAAAAAAAATATATATTTCTATAATTTTCTTCCTAAACAGACTAGCAAAAATGTATTGCATTATAATTTCAATAATTTTTTTTTTTAAAGATATTGTATTCTTATTATGTAACTGCTACACTTCCACTTTTTATTTATTTATTTATTTATTTTTGGCTGTGTTGGGTCTTCGTTTCTGTGAGAGGGCTTTCTCCAGTTGTGGTGAGCAGGGGCCACTCTTCATCACGGTGCGCGGGCCTCTTACTGTCGCGGCCTCTCCCGTACCGGAGCACAGGCTCCAGACGCGCAGGCTCAGTAGTTGTGGCTCACGGGCTTAGTTGCTCCACGGCATGTGGGATCTTCCCAGACCAGGGCTCAAACCCGTGTTCGCTGCATTGGCAGGCAGATTCTTAACCACTGCGCCACCCAGGGAAGCCCATAATTTCAATAATTTTTAAGCTCAGCTCCTCTTACAGATACATTTGTTTTTTGTATCTTTATAAAATGACACAATCAACTTACTTAAACACTTCTTGTCTTAGTTGGTTTGGACTGCTATAATGAAATACCATAGACTGAGCGGTTTATCAACAGTAGAAATTTATTTCTCACAGTTATGAGGACTGAAAGTCCACCACGAGGGTGCTGGCATGTTTGGGTCCTGGTGAGAGCCCTCTTCTGGGTTGCAGACTGCAGACTTCCTGTGTTCTCACCTGGCAGAAAGAGGGCGACAAAGAGCTCTCTGGCGTCTTCTTATAAGGACATGAATTATATGCATGAAACCCACCCTCATGACCTAGTTGCCTCCCAAAGACCCCACCTCCAAAAACCATCACATTGGAGATTAGATTTCAACACAGAAACTGCCGGAGCCAGGGCACAGACATTCAGTCCATAACAACTCTCTAGAGAGCACAAGCCCCATGGACCCCAATATCTTATAGGGCTGCTGGGCTCCATACAATCAATCTATTAGACTGTAAGGTCAATGGAAGCAGGGCCCATGTCTGTGTCACCTAATACTAGTTATTTAGTAGACCCTCTGGGAGGCCTCAGATCCACCCTCTGGGCAGCGTATTTGGGTGTGTGAGTGTGCGCACGCGCATGTGTAGGAAGGGTATGAGGTGGGTGCAGAGGAACCAGGGTGTTCTAGCCCTTTTTTTTCCCTGTCTGCCCAGGGCAACATCTTCTTCAGGGACTGAGTCTCCTCCACAGCTCCAGCCCCGCCAGCCAGGCCCCACTCTGCTTCCAGCTTCCCCAGCGCCCTCTGCCCCTGAATTCCAGTGATGCCACCTCCTCCTGCTGTCCCTGAGGTCTACGAGTGCTAGTGACAGCCTCCTGTTACTATTTTCTGGGGCACCTCACCAGCCCCTGTTGGGCTGAGCTCAGGAATTCAAATTATACTCCAAGAGAACTACTGGAGTTTTCTAATTTGTACAGCCAGAAATCTGGGGAACATGCATGGGAATGGATACTAAGGATGTGAGATCATGGAGGAAGGAACGTAAATTTGGATCAGGCTGGACTTACTGATACGGCCTCGTTAAGCAGGGATTCTGCATTTAATTTGCAGCTCAAGGAGTTAGAATGGACTATAATAGTTTGTTTGTTTGGTGGCTGAAATATGGACCAAAAGGTAGTCCACATTGAATGAATTGGAAATGCCTGACCTCCCTTGGTCTAATGTAGAGGAAGACAGTCAAAGGTTTAGGGAGATTGGAAAGTTGGAGTGGACTTGTCATTTAAGATCTACTTACCTACACTGGAGGCTCCAGAAGACACACCTTTCATTGTGACAGTGAGAAATAAGTTTGTGAGGGAAGCCCCATCCTTGAAGAGCCCTGTGATTGCTCTTCTCGGTAGGCCAGGCCTTGCAGGGGGAACTTCAATCACTGAACTGGAAAACCTAAATGAACTGGGAGGAACTGGATCTGGGGTGGCAGGGGCCAAGTGGCATCACTTAATGCAAGGTGGTTACCATAAGGGACAGCAGAGTCAGATCAGCAATCAGAATAAGCAGACTCACATGGATCTATGGTGTTGGCTGGTTGATTGTGATGCTCCTAGAAGACAAAAAGACAGAACAGGGCTTCCCTGGTGGCCCAGTGGTTGAGAGTCCGCCTGCCAATGCAGGGGACACGGGTTCGTGCCCCGGTCCGGGAAGATCCCACATGCCGCGGAGCGGCTGGACCCGTGAGCCATGGCCGCTGGGCCTGCGCATCCGGAGCCTGTGCTCCGCAACGGGAGAGGCCACAACAGTGAGAGGCCCGCGTATCGCAAAAAAAAAAAACACTTACTAAATTCTTATTTCATCGGTATTAGCAGAAAAGTTCTAGGACAAGTGAACAAAGGTCTAACTTGAATCATAAAAGCAGAGTCACAGCCCCTCAATCAACTCCCAGACTTGGGCCAGTTTACAGACCCAGACCCCTTGAATAAAGGAGAAGTAAGATCCCCTTGAGGAAGAACCCAATAAACTTCTGAAAATGTGTACTATTCATATTTCTTCAAGTGCTCCCCAAAGGGACCTATGACCTTTTACCAGAGTAACTGTGAACTAGGGAAAAAATAATCAGACCTTTTGGGGGAAGTACTGTACACTAGCTCTGAACTGGCACTAATTCCAGGAGGCTGAAAATGTCACTGTGGCCTCCCAGTCAGCGCAGGGACTTATGGAAATGAGATCAATGGAGTTTTAGCTCAGGTTCATCTCAGTGGGTCCCTGAACCCATTCTGTGGTTATTTCCCCAGTTCTGGAATGCATACTTGGAATAGATTCTTTGGATTTTGGAGGAAACATATTCCTCATTTGGCTGTGTCACCCTGGTCCATTTCCCGAGTGACCTGAGAAGCTGCTAGTTTAAATGGGCTCCAGGGGCTTCCCTGGTGGTGCAGTGGTTGAGAGTCCGCCTGCCGATGCAGGGGACACGGGTTCGTGCCCCCGTCCGGGAAGATCCCACATGCCATGGAGCGGCTAGGCCCGTGTGCCATGGCCGCTGAGCCTGCGCATCCGGAGCCTGTGCTCCACAACGGGAGAGGCCACAACAGTGAGAGGCCCACATACCGCAAAAAAAAAAAAAAAAAAAAAAAAAGGGCTCCAGAAGAAGAGAAGACTCTGCAGCAGGTCCAGGGTGCTGTGCAAGAAGCTCCGCCATGTGGTTCACATGGCCCAGCACATTCAGTGGTGCTTGAAGAGTCAGTGACAGACAGGGATGCTTTTTGGAGCCTTTAGCAGTCCCCTACAGGCAAATCACAGCGCAGGCCCTTAGGATTCTGGGGCAAAGCTCTGTCACCCTCTTCAGGTAACCAATCTCCTTTTGGGAAAAGGCTCTTGGCCTGCTACTGGGCCTTAGTAAAGACTGAAGGCTTGATCATAGGCCACCAAGTTACCATGGGACCTGAACCACCCACCAGGAACTGGGTGCTATTCTACCCACCATGTCCTAAAGTTGGGCCTGCACAACAACACTCAATTATCAAATGGAAGTGGTATATATGCAGTTGGGCCTAGGCAGGAAATGAAGGCACAAGAAATTTGCATGAAGAAGTGGCCCAAATGCCAATGGTCCCCACTCCTGCTACACTGCCTTCTCTCTTCCAGCCTGCACCCATGGCCTCACGGGGAGTTCCCTACCATAGGTTGACAGAAGAAGGGAAGACTCCAGCCTGGTTTACAGACGGTTCTGCACGACCTCACTAGAAAGTGGATAGCTGCAGCACTGCAGCACCTTTCTGGGACATCCCTGAAGAACAATGGTGAAGGGAAACCTCCTGGTGGGCAGAACCAGGGGCAGTGCACCTGGCTGTTCACTTTGCTTGCAAGGAGAAATGGCCAGATGTGCGATGACATACAGTTTCATGGATGGTGGTCAATGGTTTGGCTGGATGGTCAAGGACTTGGAAGGACCATGATTGGAAAATTGGTGACAAGGAAATTTTGGGAAGAGGGTATGTGGATAGACTGCTCTGAACAGGCAAAATAATCTGAAGATATTTGTTTTCCGTGTGAATGCTCACCAAAGGGTGTACTCAGCCGAGGAGGATTTTAATAATTTAGCAGATAGGATGACTTGTTCTGTGGATACCAGTCAACCTCTTTCCCCAGCCACCGCTGTCATCACCCAATGGGCTCATGGACAAAATGGAGTTAAAGTTTTGGCTGGAGTGATTTATCCTGACTACAAGGGGAAATTGACCTCTTACTCCACGTGAAGGTAAGGAAGAGTACGGCTGGAATACAGGCAATTGTTAGGGCATCTCTTAGTATTGCCATGCCCTGTGATTAAAGTCAAGGGAAAACTACAAAAACCCAATCCAGGCTGGGCTCCTAATGGCCCAGACCCTTCAGGAATGAAGGTTTGGGTCATCCCACCAGGTAAAGAACCATGACAAGCTGAGGTGCTTGCTTAAGGCAGAGAGAACACAGAATGGATAGTGGGGACAGGCAGTTATAAGTATCAGCTATAACCACACAACCAACAGAAAAATGAGGACTGTAATTCCATGTGATTGTCATGAATATTTCCTCCATATTTTGTTTTATGTTTGTGTGTGCATATATCTTTGTCTTCTTTCCTCTCTTCCTCCCTTATCATGTAACATAAGATACATTGACTTTATATCATAGTATTTAAATATTGTTAATTTTACATCATAGTGTTTAAGTTATGGTATATCAAGAAGAAGAGTAAACACCACTCATGGATTTTACCTCCTCTTTTAGGGAGGGGACCAGTGCACTTTTAGTTATACACAAGATAGTTGTTTTATGTTAGGTAGAATTACAACATTGTCTTTATTTGGAGATTAAATATGATTTAAGAAGATGCTTATGGTTGCCAGCTTGACAAGGGATACACTTGTGATGGTTGACTTTATGTGTTGACTTCACTGGGTCATGCAGTGCCCAGATATCTGGCTAAACATTATTTCTGGGTATGTCTGTGTGTGTGTTTCCAAAAGAGCTTAGCATTTGAATTGGTAATCTAGGTAAAGCATACTGTTCTCCCCAGTGTAGATGTGCCTCATCCAACCCACTGAGGACCTGAATGGAACAAAAGTAAAAAAAGAGAGAGGGAGGGAGAGGGAGAGAGAGAGAGAGAGAGAGAGAGGAATCGAGAATTCTCTGTCTCTTGAGTTGGGACATGAGTCTCCTGCCCTTGGACTGGGACTTACACCATTGGCCCTTCAGTTCTCAGGCTTTCAGACTTGGACCAGAACTTAACCACCCATTCTCCTAAAGCTCTCAGGCTTTTGCACTTGGACTGGAACTACACCATCCAAGCTTTTCTAGGTCTCCAGCTTGCAGAGAGCAGATCATGGGACTTCTCAGCCTCCATATGTATATATATATATCCTCTTTGTTTGTTTCTCTGAAGGACCCTGATTTGTACACCTTCTGATTCAGAAATTCTGGAGAAATCTGAGTTTTTAAAAGCTTTCCAGGTGATTCTGTTGCAACTAAGTTTGAGAACCACTGCCTTATAGGCCTCAGGACCCTCACCCCAGTGCTGGAGAACTCTGAGCCCCAGACTTATCAGTGCATTTTCAGGAGGCCTAAATGAGACCATACAGCTTCTTATCTACATCAATTAATAAAGCAAGTAAAACACTATACTTTTTTTTTTTTTTTTTTTGCTGTACGTGGGCCTCTCACTGCTGTGGCCTCTCCCGTTGTGGAGCACAGGCTCCAGACGCACAGGCTCAGCGGCCATGGCTCATGGGCCCAGCCGCTCCGCGACATGTCGGATCTTCCCGGACCGGGGCATGAACTCTTGTCCCCTGCATCGGCAGGCGGACTCCCAACCACTGCGCCACCAGGGAAGCCCCACTATACCATATTGATGGAACTCATTAAGTAAGAATTCTCCTTTACTAACCACACTTAATTCTTACCAATTATCAGCTGAACTTCAGTTGAATAGCTTTTCCTTTTGACTTGAAATTATTCTTTTCAGACAGGCTGATTTAACAATATTGACAATATTCAGAGTTTAAGAACCTTCACCTAGATTAATGTGTATTCCCACATCTTAAATCCATGATGAAAAGTAGAAATGATGGGGTTGCTTTCCATGCATTTAATATGTATTTACTGAGCCCCTTACTCTACTCTAGGCCTTGTGTCTACAGCGGTGAACAAATAGATGTGATCCCTGCCCTCACGGCATTTATCAAGCTTCTGGGCTTGTTAGGCCTCATCAGGTTACAAGGAACAAAGATAGGTTTCTTGAGATAAAAATCAGGTTTCTAGGGGCTTCCCTGGTGGCGCAGTGGTTGAGAGTCCGCCTGCCGATGCAGGGGACATGGGTTCGTGCCCCGGTCCGGGAAGATCCCACATGCTGCGGAGCAGCTGGGCCTGTGAGCCATGGCCACTGAGCCTGTGTGTCCGGAGCGTGTGCTCCGCAACGGGAGAGGCCACAACGGTGAGAGGCCCGCGTACTGCAAAAAACCCAAAAAAACCCAAAAAACAAGTATCTTGAAAAAAACGAAGTCTTGCTTGATATGGGAGAACACACCTGTGCATAGTTTGGGTTTTAGGCATCAACTCAGAATGGCCATGAGTGAAGGATGGATAGGATAGGATTTGGGGAGAGAAAACGTTGACGTGTTGGAGATTGGCTGGCACGAAGAGTTCCATTAGACAGAACTTTTCACATTCTACAACCGGCAAATTATTCTTTCTGTATTTACAGCACTAGTCCAATCTAGCACGGTCTTGCACATCAGCTAAAAGGCTGATCAGCCCAGAGGAACATATTACAGATATGGCCACTCAAATGAAAGGATGTGGAAATGAACTCCCTGTATAGGAAGAAAGGTAATTTTGAATGCCCTCATTTCAACTGGATCACAGTGTTTGCTCTAGGGAAGGTGGGGAATATTCTAGAGACCTAGTAAGCTAGAAGGGATTTTGGTGAAGAATTTACTGCGTCACAAGAGGGGTATGCAGAAGGCTCACGCTGGCCTATTTGGAGCCATTATTTGACAGGTGCTTTTTATTCCATAGCTCAATACAATGCACTCTTTGCAATGAATTCCATGGGGCTTTAGATGAAATCCTACAGCAATTCATAGCCTGTGCACTGAAGGTTACCATGACATGCTCCCTCCCATACTAAGTACCACACTCCCAGCCCTGGGGTTCTCTACTTTTGATACACCAAAGCTCTGTTATTAGGTAAACGAGGGGCAGCTGTGGTAATCAGCCCTTAATTAAAACAAAGTCATATAAAGCTAGCTAACATGCACTGTCACCCTCATTTTGCTTTGTCGTATAAAATGGTTTTATCTTGAGATCATTCCTTTATCATAATCATTTCCTGTTTCTGAGATGAGATTTCCACTCAGAGAGGTTTATAATGTTCTCTCTCTTCAACCTACCAGTCTACATCACAGTCTGATAATTTTTCTAGAAATAAGCATTCAGTAAAGGGAAGTAGTTTACATATTTCCAAAAGTATCTTAAGGGACCATTAATATCTCTGAGTCTATTCTATACAACCCTGAATACAGAAAACTGAGTATAGAATTACTACAATTGCTATAATTTTTGCCCCAGTGGTCAGAGATTCCTGGTAAACAGAATGTATGTCATTGTCCCAGTACCAAGAAAAAAAAATCTAAGTGCCTCAAGATCCAATTTCAGCAAATTCCAATTCTCACTCTCCAAAGTGAAAGAAAACATCTCTATTGATTTCTGACATAAACAACTAGATCAAAAGAGCTTGCGGGTTTTGTTCAAGGTCTCTTTCTCTTTCTTTTATTATTATGCCCTCCTTTGCTTTACTTCCCTTTGATTGGCTGATTATAGAATGAACTCAGCCAGACATCTTTTGTTCTGAGCGAATTTTTCCCCTGTAGAATTTTAGGGCTATAACGAACTGTAATCAGATGACCCGTTGATGTGTGGGTGAAGTCTGAATTGGCTATGACATCGTCCAGATGTTCTCATGAGTTCTTGGCACTGGGTGCCGACTTTGTGGCCAGAGCCCTGGTTTGGACTCATTGCTTCAATTATTGATGGGCTGGAGACTGTCTTCGGTGATGCTGCAGCTGGCAGCCTCTTGACCAAGTGCAGGAAAAACTGTGGGAACTAAATGGTGGTATTTTGCCATTTCATGGTGGATACAGCATCTGGGGAACTCACATTTGTTATAATTTCACAAAGCCTGAGTGGTCTTCTAGGTATTCATTCATTCATTTAAAAAATTGGTATTATTCACATACTAAAAAATTCCTTCTTTTAAAGTATACAAGTCAGTGGTTTTTAGTTTATGCACAAAGTTGTATAACCTACACCACTATCTAATTCCAGATATTTTCATCACCCCAATAAGAAACACACACCCATTGGCAGTCACTCCCCAATTTCTCCACATCCTTGTCAACACTTGTTATTGTCTATCTTTTTTATTGTAACCATTCTAGTGAGTGGAAAGTAGTATCTCATTACGGCTTTGATTTATGTTTCCTTAATGATGGCAAGCATCTTTTTATGTGGTTACTGGCCATTTGTATATCTTCTTTGGAGAACTGTCTATTCATATCCTTCTGTCTTTTTTGATTGGGTTACTTTTTCTGTTTATTTTAAAGTTGTAGGAATTCTTTAAACATCCTAGATATGTAGATATGTTCAAGATACCTTACCAAATATATGACTTGCAACTTTTTCCCATTCTGTGCATTTTCTTTTCATTTTCTTGATTGTCATTTGAAGCACAAAAGTTCAAATTTTTGATGAAGTCAAATTTATCTATGTTTCCTTTTGGTGCTTGTGCTATACATTTATACCAACTTTTTGGAGTACCTACACTGACCCAAAATTCAAAGATAGGTCAAGATACCATTTCTGCCCTCCAGTCAATCAGATTCTTGCATGAAGAAAACAGACATGTAAACAGATACATTGAGGAGTCTCAGTCTCCAGAGAGACTCATCATCTGGTTCATTCGGGTCTTTGCTCAAATGTCACTTCCTCAAAGACACCTTTTCTGACCAGCTGATCTAAAGATCACTTCCTGTCACTGTCTCCTGACCCTATATTTTATGGCCGCTCTTGTCATTCCCCAATTTTATTTATCTCCCACCAGAATGTAAGTTCCACAGAGACAGGAACTTGTGTGTCTTCACTGCTGAATCCCAAGCATCTACAACAGCACCTAGTACATAGTAGATGCCCAATAAATATTGGTAGAAAGAATGGATGTTATGATCATAGATATAGAGAAGGATCAATTCTACTGAGAAAAAGCATTAAGAAAGCCCTCTAAAAAAATGGGGTGGCTTGAGCAAGGTCTTGAAAGATAAGTTAGTGATAGGGGTGTGGTAGAAAAAACCAAACTAAGAGAGAATTCTAGCAGAGGAGTTGCATGGACAAAGTTCCACAGACATTTTACTAAGACATAGGGATTTACTGAAAAGCTCGTTTAGATTCCAGTATCATTCTCAATAGTGCTTTAAGGAAGTGGAGTGAGGGAGAGGAAAGACCACTGGACACAGTCATCAGGAGTCTTGGAGACTGATCTTCACTTGGTCGTTAATTTGTTACTGGCCTTGAGCAAGATTCTGTAACTTCCAGGTCTTAGGTTCATCTATGAAAAGGGGTGGCTGGTCTTTATGGAGTCATCTAACATAAGAGTCTAGAATTCCATATCAGAAAGGAGATTAGCTTTTAATATCTTTATGGTGAAGGGTCATTTCTTTCCTTTTTCTTCTTTATTTCTCAGATGAACTATAACTCATATGCAGTCATGATCACAAATCTTAAGTGTTCAACTCAATAAATTTTTATGTATACATGCACCCTTGTAATAACCACTCAGATCAAAATATAGAGCATTTCCTTTACCCTAGAAAGTTCCTTCATGCCTCTTCTCAATCAATAACTCCCCAAGGTAAACCACTATTTTGACTTCTATAAACATAGATTAGTTTTGTCTGTCCTCCCCATATAGTATGTGCTGTGTCTAGATTTTTTTTTCCAGCATAATATCTTGAGATTCATTCATGTTGCTGCATGTATCTGTAAGCCTTGTTTTACACTAAGTAGTATTCCATTATATGAATATATCACAATTCATTTATCCATCCTCCTGCTGAAGAACATTCAGGTTGTTGAGTTTTTAGCTATTATAAGTAAAGTTGCCATGGACATTCTTGTGCATGGCTTTCATTGGACATATTCACATAATTTTTCCCCTTGGGCTTGCTCCTAGGAGTGGAATTGTTGATTCACAGGGTAGACAGATGTTTAGCTTTGGACATATGTACTGCCAAATATTTTGCAAAGTGGTTCTGCCAATTTACATTCCTATAAGTGAAGCATGAGAGTTCCAATTGCTCCACATCCTTTTCAAAAGTTGTTATTGTCAGTCTTTTTTAATTTTAGCCATTCTATGGTGTGTGTGATGGTCCTCCAATGTGGATTTGATTTGTAATTCCCTGATACAAATTATAATGATATTTTCTCATGATTATTGGCCATTTGGACATTCTTTTGGGAGGAGTGACAAGAAATGCCCATTCAACCCATTTTTAATTGAGTGTTTGGTTTTTTTAATGGATTTGTAGAAGTTCTTTACATATTCTGGATGTGAATCTTTGTCATTAATGTATATATATTCACTTATATTAACTATATAGAATTATATATATGTATTATATATGTATATATGTATGTAACTATATATGTATATCAATATAACATATTATTGTTATATGCTTTTATATATTACAGATATCATTAATAGTATTAATAGTTATTAATTTTACTGAAGCCCAACTTATCATTTCTTTTTTAATCATTAGTGTTTTTTTGTGTCCTATTTGAGAAATCTTTGCCTATACAAAATTCATAAAGATACTTCTCCTAACTTTCTTCCAAAAGCTTGATTATTTTAGTTTACATATTTAGGTTCATGATCCACCTTGAATTAATTTTAGCATATACTGTGAAGTAGAGGTTCAAGTTCACATTTTTCCGTATGGATGTCCAATTTCTCCAGCACCATTTATTCAAATGACCTTTCTTTCTTCACTGAATCATAGTGTTGCCTTTGTCCTTTATCAGGTTACTGTACACATGTGGGTTTATTTATGAACTGTTTATTCTGTTTCATTGGCCCTTTTGCCTATCTTTGTACCAATACAATCATGTCTTAATTACTGTAGCTTTACAGTAAGTCTTGAAATCTGGGAGTGTAAGTCTTCCAACTTTTTCTTCTTCAAATTGTCTTGTCTTTTCTAGGCTTTTTGCATTTCCATATACTTTTTTTTTTTTTTTTTTTTTTTTTTTTGTGGTACACCGGCCCCTCACTGTTGTGGCCTCTCCCATTGTGGAGCACAGGCTCTGGACGCGGAGGCTCAGCGGCCATGGCTCATGGGCCCAGCCGCTCTGCAGCATGTGGGATCTTCCCGGACCGGGGCACGAACCCATGTCCCCTGCATCGGCAGGTGGACTCTCAACCACTGCACCACCAGGGAAGCCCTGCATGTCTTTTTAGAAAAATTCAAAAAGAGCAGGAAATAATGGAACTGTGGC
Organism: Mesoplodon mirus; assembly: GCF_964341445.2. Classification (NCBI taxonomy): domain Eukaryota; kingdom Metazoa; phylum Chordata; class Mammalia; order Artiodactyla; family Ziphiidae; genus Mesoplodon; species Mesoplodon mirus. The sequence goes on from NC_138984.1 coordinate 36,089,675, forward strand.
TTTGTTTATGGTTTTTCTTTTCCTACTAGGAATTTTAAGCTCTCCCTCTTGAATTCTGAACCTCCTTACTTTTCCAGATAGTTACTTAATATTGACAAACTTCCAGATTATTGTTATTTATTACTTATTATACTGTTACTTGTCGTAATATTACTTTTCAAAGCACTCTTACAATTATTATCTCATTCAGTACTTAAAACAATATCTATTTTACAGAAGATGAAACTAAGAGGTTAAGTTCTTGTCCAAGCTCATCCACCTGGTGGGTGAAATATCTAGAATTCATAGCCAGTTCTCCTGGTGGCAGTAGAGTTATCACTGCTTCTAGCAACACTATTTTCTTTTTGTTGTTGTTCCTAAAATAGAGCACAGAGTAGAGGGATAATTGCCTCAACACTATGCTTCATTTTAAAATCCAAAGCCTAATTTAGTACTGACTACACAAGTACAGAAAATTAGATCTTGAAAGGAAACTATTCTGTTATGGAGGAGTCCAATTTCTTCCTATTGGTGTAAATTAATGAGATAAAACTACTTTAATACTACTGTAAGATGCAAAGACAGTAGAGTAACTTTGAAATTCCTTTTTATACTTAAAGTGAAACAAAAATCCACTGCTGACAAAGTCCTAACAAAACTGGTCCACTCATACCCGGCCGCTGGCATGTCCATTGCTATTGTCTTCATGGAACGTAGTTTGGCAATAAGAACCCAAAGAAGCATAAAAGCATTCTCATCTGTTAGTCCAAGTATCTCATCCCAGAGAATTTATCCTGAAGACATGAGGCAGTTAATATTGATTTTTAAAAGTCAAAACAAAGTTCTTTATTAAAACATTATAACTAACTGCAATTGGTGGACATCAACAAACGTGTATTCTGATTTAAAGACCAATAAATGTATAGGTTCAAGTGCCCTTCTTCTGTAGACTTTAAAAATGCTCAATCCTTACACAATGGTTACTGGCTTTACTTCTTAAGCTCAAAATTGAGTGCAGCGGGGCTCCATTTTCAGGCCATGTACACAGGATGGACCTGTAGGAAGTGGTGTAGCTTCGTGTGGCTGGGAGCACTGCGGCCGGACATGCTGTTCCTTCCCGTCACCGGTCAAGAATGTCTAATTTTCTCCTTCCTTTGTTCTACTGCCCTCTTTACCCCAAATAGAGGTGGCTCTTGTATATTGTATATTTGTTTATTCTTCCCTCTTGTGCTTTCCAGCCAGAACTCCAGTGTCCCCTCCTGCAATGAGAGAGGGAAAACCTTGATGTGTTGGCCAGAGCCTTTTGAGAACCCCACTAACTAAATAGCCTGCAGAATTGATGGTGAACTTTCAGAACCACAGGGAAAAAGGGAGAAAGAATTATTTCAAAGCCCTTCCATATTACAGACTTGACTTGTAGAAATGTCTTACAGAAAAGAAAATGGCGTTGAAGAGTAAGTTGGAAAAAATAGAACGGATTCAAGTTTCAGATATTTTCCTGTATTGGATGAGGATAGCCATGTTAGAATTCCTCCCCCACCCCCTATACAAGCTGAGTGCATTTACATACACTTAAGCAAATACTTTAGATTGCCCTAACTTCTCAAGGCTGGGCAAAAGAGCGCAAACAGCTTGGCAGGGGACCATCCGTGGCTTTCAGTTTCTTCATTACTGATATGCATTTTTCGTGATTCTTCAGTCTCGAAGCCGTGTTGTAGTTTTCTGTTCCACAGCCTGCTAGTATTTCTCTGCTGTCCGCCTCCCTTTTTCAATCCCACTCTTGAAATTTAGTCTTACTGGGAGGATTAAGAAAAGAAAAACATAACTCTGTGCTGAGCTCATTTTACCATATGTTACATTATAGCTAGAAACCAGAGAGAGCTTTTGAAAGACTCAACCTGAATTCTGTCATAACACAGAATAAGGCAGAAAGAGCCAGAGGTGAGAGACCCGAACACCACAGGTTCTAAGCCTTAATCAATCATGTTTTGCTCTGTAGAGTCACCAGTTTTTGTTTCATTCCAATCTAAGATGATTCTCAGGGGGCACAATTGTTCCATACACTTTAAGAGAAGCCCATTGTTTCCCAAGGGCTTAATAACTACAGTGTGGCAAGAAGCCTTTCAAGGTATTATACGACCCTTCTTAAAGCATTTGCCTCCATTTCTGAGGTAATGAAAGGGATATGAAAAGGATTTTTCTCCAGGAACGAGATCTGAAAGAAGTAGGTAGCACTCTTCAGTCTTTGTGTCTCAAGTCCTTTCTGTAGGCATAGGATGTTCCTGGTATATTCTGAGCCCCAGAATGTTGCTACCATATGTTGTTTGTAGTTTGTGGATAACCCATGAGAAAAGAAGACAGTTTTAAGTAATTTTTCTGTATCAACTTGGCCTTGAATGGGAAGCAAAAAGAGGGAAAAGAATCCAGCACTTTGGAACATGCTTTATTTGCTATAGAATTATGAGGTAATATGATTGTGCTGTTTGTTTAGGGAACCGAGAAAACTCTAGAAGCCTGAAATAGGATACATTTAAATGGGAACTTATTCTGGCACTCTTTTTTTTCATCAGCATGACTTAAATGTCCACAGCTGAGCACTGAACAAAATATATAAAGCTTGTCCTATTTCTCCTCAAACACTCACAAAGAGAAAGGCAGTTTAGCAGAGAGCTGTATGAGTACATAGTTCATGTAAAATATACACTCAAAGAGGTAGTTTCAAGAAATGGTATATGTGTGGGGGAAGGTGGCATATGAGTTTGTAGAGATGGAAAATGTGCCTTCCAGGGATAACGCCAAATATTATCAGCCCCTTTAGTTGGTCCCCTGTGAATCCATATAGGGTAGATTTAGGAAGAGGATGAACACAGAAGAGTAAGAGAATTCGAGAGGTGAAAAGACTATTACAGAATATCCCCCAGATGTTGCAATTTGACAACTCATTGACAGAATTAGACCTGTATTTATTTGGTTTGCCAAATCCAAATTGAGAATTCGAATGACTTTAGGCTGGGAAGAACTCCTGAGTTCATGACAGTTTCCAGCCCATTTGATTGTCTTACACCTGGCAAACTTCATGTATATTCCTGATCTCTGAAGGCATTTGAGTTAGTGACCCCGAAAGAGCTCCATTTTGCAATGAGGGAATCAAGGGCTGTGGGCGTTGAGAGCCAACCTTACCAAGGCCAAGTAGCCAGCTGTGGCTGAGTTAGTGACAGAACTATGTTCCCTAACTCCCAGATCAAAATAACAACAGCTGCCACTTGTTCTGTGCTCGCACAGTGTGCTAAAACCTTTCTGCATATTATTTTATTTAATTCTCACAACAGCCCTAGGAGGTAGGGCAAGCTGAAATACGGGAATGTGAAGGAAGTTGCCTAAGGTGGCTCAGTGGTGAGGTCTATTGACAAAGGCTTTAACTTCTATCTCTTCTGCTCCATGTTTCCTCAACTACGTGTTTAGGAAAGGGTGTTAGGTGGCTTTGTTGATGGTTTGATAGGATGGCTTTGAAGAGGCCAGATTAAGCCAAATAGCAGGCTTTCTTCTCATTCAGAAAACGAGGTGGAACATTTGCTCAAATCAGAAAAATTCAGTAACATTGCTATCTTTGTTCGAATCAACTGTAGGAGCTATAAAGTACCCAAAATCTGCCTGAAATTTTAAGTAGATTATAAACTTAAATGGGTAAATTTACTATGATTTAGAAAAATGAGCCTTTTAATCTGTTAGTATAGCCTCTGCTCTGTTTTGGATTGCAATTAAGAATTCTCATTTTTTTACCTCTTCACATATAACAAGTATGGCCAAGGATGTGGAGAAAAGGGAACCCTGGTACACTGCTGGTGGGAATGTAAATTGGTGCAGCCACTGTGGAAAACAGTATGGAAGTTTCTCAAAAAACTAAACATAGAACTACCATATGACCTAGCAATTCCACTCATGGGTATATATCTGAAAAAAACCACTAATTTGAAAAGATACATGCAGCCCAATATTTATAGCAGCACTATTTAAAATAGTCAAGCTATGGAAGCAACCTAAGTGTCCATCAACAGATGAATGGATAAAGAAGATGTGGTACATATACACAATGGAATATTAATCAGCCATAAAAAACAAAGAAATTTTGCCATTTGCAGCAACATGGATGGCAACTTGGAGGGATGGCAACTTGGAGGGCATTATGCTAAGTGAAATAAGTCAGACAGAAAAAGACAAACACCGCATGGTATAATTTATATGTGGAATCTAAAAAAATACAACAAACTAGTGAATAAAACAAAGAAGAAGCAGATTTACAGATAAAGAGAACAAACTAGTGGTTACCAGTGGGGAGAGGGGAGGAAGGAGGGGCAATATAGGGGTAGGTGGGAAAAAAGGGTTATTATGGGATTGTATGAAATCATGTGTGTGAAACTTTTGAAAATTGTAAAGCACTATAGAATTTAAAGAATCTTTCAGTTAATATAAAAAATTTAAAAAATAAAAAAGAATTCTAGTTTTTTACCTCTTGAAATGACTTGGGACATTTTTTTCACCAGTGGATTTGCCATGTTCTTACTTCTTTTTCTTTGATGACAGTACAAGCTGGCTTTAGATTTTAAAGAAAGGGCAGGGGCTTCCCTGGTGGTGCAATGTTTGAGAGTCCGCCTGCCGATGCAGGGGACATGGGTTTGTGCCCTGGTCCGGGAAGATCCCACATGCCGCAGAGCGGCTGGGCCCATGAGCCATGGCCGCTGAGCCTGTGCGTCCGGAGCCTGTGCTCCGCAATGGGAGAGGCCACAACAGTGAGAGGCCCGCATACTGCAAAACAAACAAACAAACAAACAAAAACCTTGAAAGAAAGGGCAGAAATGGAATCATTTCTAGAGTGTTTTTTTAAAAAAGGTTTTGTTGAAGTTGTAATCAAAGGAATATATAAATGGTTTATACTTTATGCAATAGATGGGTTTTAAGAGGCTGTCATTACATCTTTTTTTAGGGTGGCACTAAATCCAATTTCACAATGCAGTCTGAGAGGTATGAGAAAGATGGTGTGTGATCAGTGAATCCTTTTGTAAAACAAAGAATCATTTTGAAACACAAATGATCATCCAACAGCACATCTCGTTTACCCCGTACAATTTTAGCACAGTACATTTTCTTGAAACAAACACAATAGCAAAGAAATTTTAAGTATTAAAATGTTTCCTAGATGATGTTATGACACACAAAAACTTGTCCCCAAATCTTGCTATTAGTGTATGATGTTTATAAGCAACTGAAGCAGTAAAAGAAATTGTACATTTGGGATTGGGTTCCCTGCATAGATAGATAATAGCAAAGAAGTATTGATTTTCACTTTCCATTCCTTTTTCCTTCTTTATCACATGCTTCAATAGGGTCAGCTGTGAGCCATTTACTCTTTCACATCAAAAATTAGATCTTTGAAACACAGGAGAATCTCTCACTTTCTCCGCCTTCCTCTGAGATAAAACAATGAAGGGCTAAAACCTTTGGTGAGTCACAGAATCCTTTGTTTCTTCAGTGCTTTGTGAAATGAAGAAAGCCTGTGAGATTCACATCAGATAGAACAAGCTCTAATGAGATACTTAGATTCAACTCAAAAGTTGGGGGGCGGGTTGAAATTTAGGATGAATTTCATCTTTTTGTCATTTAGTGCTTTAATATGTGGGTTAACATAACTTCCTCCACAGCACCTCTGGGTTTTTAGTGGGTCTCACAAATGTACAGAGCCACTTAAACTTGGGGTGTCCACGCCATGTGACCCTGGACTATTCCTTTGCGTCTCTATTTTCCCATGACTATAACAATCCCTCCTCCACCTATATCTGGATGCTGTCTGAAGCATCAAATGGGAAAACACATGAAAGGGCTTTCAACAATACAGCAGAAAAAGTGGGCGAATGTGATTAAGGGTATGGGGTCCCATGGTTGGTCTGCCTCGGATGCCAGAGAGTGCAGTGGAAGGAAGGCTGAGAATGTTTCCTGGCAGCAGCCCCCAGAGCCTAATGCTCATGAGGCTGGGCGAGGGGACACACAGGAACACAGCGGCAGGGCTCCCAGGAGAAGTGGAGGAAACCCACGAGGCACAAGTGATGAAGAGGGGCTGGCTCCGTCTCTTCATCTGCCACTCTCCTTTGTCCTTGGCCACTGTTTCCAAGGAGAAAGATGGCACTTAATACTTAAAATGTGGGATAAGAGAATGAGCTTTTCTTCAGGTGGACACAGCCATTTCGTTAAGGCGCTCCTGCTATAGCCCCAGGCATAACAGGGTTATCAAGTGTACATGTGAATCTTTTTTTTTTTTTTTTCCCTGTACGCGGGCCTCTCACTGTTGTGGCCTCTCCTGTTGCGGAGCACAAGCTCCGGACGCGCAGGCTCAGCGGCCATGGCTCACAGGCCCAGCCACTCCGCGTATGTCCCGCATCCCCTGCATCGGCAGGCGGACTCTCAACCACTGCGCCACCAGGGAAGCCCGAATCTTCTCTTTTTTCTTTGTTCCCTTCCTCCTCTGCCTCTTCCTTTGTCACATCGGACTCTAATGTTTTATTTTTTATTTAAGATTTACATTGTGCAATACAACATGCATTGTGAAAAGTAACATATACATCCAGTTTAACACAGAATTCCAGAGAAAACACTCTGGTTAAACCATCTAAGTGGATAGAACTCTGTCATTCCCCCCCACCAAAAAAATCTCTCAATTAGCCCTTTCCAAATCACAGACCCCTCTCCTCCCCTACAGGAAAACTTATCCTGATCTTTTGAATAATTTTATTTTTAAAAGTAGATTTACCACATATGTTATGCATCCCTAAAGAGTAAAGTTTAGTTGCCCCTGTTTTTAACTTTATATAAATGGAATAATACATATGCATTTTGGCCTTTTTCCCCCAGCATGAAGTTGGTGATCCGTAATCATATTGTTGCACATCGTTAGAGATGGATTTTTAATTGTTGTATTGTATTCCATTGTATGACCCTACCACAATTTACATATCTATCCTACCATGAAAGGACATTTGAGTTGTTATCAGTTTGGGGTATGACAAACAATGTTGTGATGAATGGACCAGAATTGTTGGGTCACAGGAGATTATCTCAAAACTGTTTTACAAAGTGGTTGTACTGGTGTATATTCTCACCACACACAGCATAGGGGGGATTCAATTGTTCCTCTTTCGTGACTACACCTGGTATTGTCAAACTTAAAATTTTTTGCCAACATGTTGTGCATATAATGTTATCTCACTGTGGTTCTAATTTGCATTTTCTGATTTCTAATTTCTTTTATTAAATAGTGATTATTCCAAACCTCTTCATACTTATACTCTCCTGTCCTCAGTCCCTAGGCTCCAGCCCCTACTTACAGTTCCCAAGCTGTGTGCTTTCTCTAACCCTGGGGCTTTTGCACAAACTACTCTCCTGAATCTGTCTCCCTCCTGTCTGGCTCACCTTCTCTCAGTCAGATCTTCTCTTGAGCATCTTGAGCTTCATTGAGCCCCTTCTCACAGGTGCCCCACAGCACCTAGCGATTAACCCACATCACAGTGTGTGGCAATTGCTGATTTAATTGTCTTTCTCCTACACGAGACTGTGAGCCCTCTGAGGGCAAGGACCATGCCTCATTCTTCATTTATCTCCAGCTCACAGCACAGGATCTAGCTCACAGTGGACACTGAATAATTATTTGTTCAATGTCACTACTTGAGTGACCCATAGAATACGCAAGTATTTAAATTCCGAGTGGGACTGAAGTTGAGTTTCAACTGAAATGAAAATGTACTGTAAATTGTTGAAAAACCTAAGCCCTAAAAAACCAAGTATATCTCTTTATCACTTTCTAGCACCACTGAAACATTAGTCAGTTCAATTCCCCATTCACACTGAATTTTGAGCCTGGAGGGAAATTAGAGATCACATGGTGAGCATGTGTCATTTTACAAGTAAAGAACTGGAGGCCCAGAGAAGCTGACTTGAGCATGACACACAGCTAGATGAAGCTGAGATTGCCAACTCCATCCCTTAAGTACATCTTTTTCAACTCAGAAGTGGTAAATGTCAATTAGGGGGGAAAAGTGGTTTTAATCTGGAATAATACAAGGTACAGGCAAAAGAATACAGAGAGATTTGGCAAACTTTTTACATCTGGGTGTGGATACTACTGATGAGCCATGTGAGAACAGGAGCCATACATTGCCTGGCTCTGAATCTCCCAGAGTACCTAGTTCCCTGCTGAACAGTCACGGTTGTTCTGAAAGCATTTGTCTGAAGGCTGGGCTGGGAGCCCTGGGCCAGGCTGCCATATCTCCTGGTAGTGTTTCCTGGGGCCACGGGCCATCAAAGTTTCCTGCCCATCTCTGGAGTCCATTGCTGCCACTGCTAAGAGCCAGAGCTAGGTACAGTGGCGCTAGGGAGGGGCCGTCCTGAACCAGGGGGTCAAGGTGGTGCCTGAGCTGGGGAGTCCTGGTGTAACTCTTCTGTGCAGGTGACCTCATGGTTCACTCTCAAAACACACAGACACTCAGAATTGTGATGACACAAAAGGAAAGAACACCTCAGCAGGACACTGGGACTCAGAATGCTACCTTTCAGCTTCTATGACATATCCATCCTTGTCACACAATTAGGAGGATCTCAACCAGAAAGAAGAAGCTTTGTAAATTATTTAACTGAGAAACTCAAGCACAGCTGAGCTCTTCAAACGTGTTCCTTTATGGTCTTATTGAAATTCATATTGTTTCCAAAGAGGTATTGTCCAGCCATCTTAACCCCAGGGAAAATGACTGAATAGGGATCTTAGGGGGAAGCAGACCTAGAAAATGCCAGGGGCTCTTTGGTTGTAGTAGAATATTCTGCTCTGCATGCATTTAAACAGTGTGATAATCAAGATGCGGCTCTGGTTACCTGCTGGCACTTCAACATTAGCTGGACTATTCTGCTAATTACTCCGATTGAATGGTGCCTACTTGACTTTTTTGAGTTCCCTGATTTAGAATGTTTTCAGATGGAGTGTTTTCCCTTCCAGCCTCTGCCTCTGTCCTGAATCAAGCAAAAAAATGATGCAATGAGATATATTTTGCCCTGAGGGTACCAAAAAATTGGTATGGATACATTTTCTTTTTAAACAAACACCATTACACTTTTTCATTCTTTGATTCAAGGCATCCTGTTCTAGGAGATGAAATGTTTGTTATGATATATAATTGAGAATGGATACCAAAATGGCATTACATGAAAAAAAAATAAAATGATTGCATCTCCTAGGTTACATTTTGTTCAGGGCTTTGGAGGTTTTAGGGTAGATCCAAATGATTAAAAGTTTCTCTCTCCCTTCTTTGGACACCTCTTCATGTGACTTGACAGGAACAGCACACCATGTAGTCATGGGCATGACACTCCTTGCCAATAGTATCCAATGGCTTTCTTTCCAGAAAAGTAAACTAAGATCTTTTTTCATTTTAAGGCACCCTTTTGATATTGCTGTGATGCTGAAATCTTTCCTCCCCTGTCGACCTGCCCTCAACGCTCTCAGTGTTGCCTTTCAGCATGCATGTTCCTCTTCAAGCCATTTGGAATGTGGCCTGGAAAAAAGACATATGGGCCTGCATGAGGTTATAAAACCTGGCTTGAAAATCCACAGCTTCTTATAAAAACACTATTTTTTATAAATGTACCATTTTAAGGAAGATGGTTACTGAGCAACCTGATTTAAATTATTATGAGAAATGGGAGGAAATTCTTCCATTAGGTCTGTTTTTACTTAGGTCAGAAAGCTTTGTTTTGTTTTGTTTTGTTTTGCCTGTGTTGGTTTTGAATCTATTTTCCCCTCTTTCTTTTTAATGCACGTATACTGGGTGCCAATTAAACATCAGGCACCAGGCTAGGTGGGTCCTTTGGGCAAAAAATGGAGGTGAATTCTTCTACAGACCATGTCCTTAAGGAGCAAAGGAGTGTGTGTATGTGTCTTAGGGATCTTTGGGGGCAGTAACCCACTCCAATTGCTGAACTGGTGAGAGGGAATTTAATATGCGTGTAGAAGTCCAAGGCTGGAAATGCATGTGAACCTCATGAGGGCTGAAGCCAGACCTTGAAGAAAAGGAGAAACCTCCCTTTTCTGTTCTCAGGATTCAGATTTCTCTCTGCTCAATTGCTTCATCATTCACTCTTTGTGGGCTGGCTTTTTCTGATTCTCCATGGATAAAATGGAAAAAGTCACCTAAGTGCTCTAAATGTCTGTTTTTATTATTGTGGTAAAATACTCTTAAGCATAAAATTATCGTTTCAATCATGTTAAAGTGTACCATTTGGAGTCATTAATTATATTCACAATGTAATGCAACCATCATCATTATTTAGATCCTGAACTTTTTTATCACCCCAAACAGAACCCCCATTCCTATTAAGCAGTCACTCTACCTTCCCCTCTCCCCTCAGCCCCTGGCAACCACAAATCTACATTCTGTCTGTATGGATTTGTCTATTATAGATATTTTATATAAATAGCATCATACAATATGTAGCCTTTTGTGTGTGGCTTCTTTCACTTAGCATAATGTTGTCAATGTTCATCCTTGTTGTAGTACTTCATTCCTTTTTACAGCTGAATAATATTCCATTGTATGGATATACCACATTTTGTTTATCAATCTGTTGATGGATATTGGATTGTCTCCATTTTTTGCCTATTATTAACAATGCTGTTATAAATATTCTTGTACAAGTTTTGTTTAAGCACCTGGTTTCATTTCTTTGGGACGTGTACCCAGGAGTGGAATTGCTGGTTCATTTTGTAATTCTATGTTTAACATTTTGAAGAACTACCAAACATTTTTTCCACAACAGCTGCACCATTTTATACTCCAATCAGCAATGTATGAGGGTTCCAATTGCTCCACATCCTTGCCAACACTTGCTATTTTCCATTTATTTATTATGGCCATGCTAGTGGGTGTGAAGGGGTATCTCATTGTGGTTTTGATTTGTATTTCCTTGATGACTAGTGATGTTAAGCCTCTACTCATGCATTTGTTAGCAAGTTTTATATCTTCTTTGGAGAAATGTCTATTCAAATCCTTTGCCCATTTTTATATTGGGCTGTTTGTCTTTCTACTGTTGAGTTGTAAGAGTTCTTTATATGTTATTTACACTAAATCTTTATAAGATATATGGTTTGCAATTATTTTCTTCCATTCTGTGGGCTGTCTTTTCACTCTCTTGATAATGTCCTTTGATTCTAAATATCTTCTCAAGAAGCAGCAGGCACTTATTTGGTTCTCCAGGTCCCAATTCTGATTGCTGAGGAAGAAGACAAATTTTTGCCCAACTGGAAGCAAATGTCCAGTTGGCCCATCAGCCATAGCCAGGAGGGTGGGCTCATGTAGTACAAATAAGGCTGCTGGGTCCACCTCTGTTAGTGGTGGAACTGGTTCTCAGGGGAGGCATAGATGCACAAATGCTTAGAGGTGAAGGCATGATGGCAAATTTCAGGGCTGTTTATGGTAGAGGTAAGGAAAGGTATGGCAGGACTTCAAAGTAGGGACACAGGACTTCCAACGAGGGGGTCAAAAGAAATCTTCCTGGAGGTGGCATTTAATGGCTTAGATGGATAGAAAAGATTTGTTCATATTGGGATGGAGAAAAAAGGCATCAGTGCAGGCAGCGAGCACCATCAGAGTCAAAGTGCAAATGGAGACACACATATTTGCTGGAGACTCAGATTTAATACATTGTAACTGAACCCATGAGAGTTAGTGACATTGCAAAGAGGAAACAGAAATGAGAAATAAAGTGAGTCTAGGCAAGGATTGGTGAGGTGTGGAAAGACGGGGATGAGAATGAGAAATGGATTCATGGAGAAGGCCTACTTGATCAAGTTCAATTAGGCCATGGGGTCTTTTCTCTTATACGTCATTCAGTTTATGCCTTTCTGGCTCCAGGAACTCCTCCCACACCTCCCAAGCCCCATTAGCTCTCTTCCTTCTGAGCCCACCACAGAATTCCTTTCTTTAAGATTCACCTGGTAATTAGTCTGGTATTATTAATGCAGCTCTTGCTTTCCATTGCTACTCATTCTCCTAGATTGATTCTTTCATTCTTGTCTCCACAGCTAGACTGTGGGTCCAATGACATTTTTACTTCCTGACATGCAATAAGTGCTCAATAATATTTGTTGATTTGGTGTGAATACAAAATTCTAATGAAGATTGAAATAACTTTATAAGCTGCTCACGGGTATGCTTCTTTAAGCTTTTTTGTTCTGTGCCGTTAACTTTTTCTATATATGTCTTGCATGAAATAGTCCTTGTGTTCACGTAGATGGGGGCTTGCTATCTATGACATAATTTTTTTAATAAGCCCATTCATTTATTATCACTAATGATTTCTCTCCTAAGATTATGAAGAGACTGGAGAGATATGACAATATGTGTCAATGCTTTTTCAAAAGGAAAACAACATTTTCAATCTAAAAGATCATTAGTGATACAATGATAAAAGTAACATTTGAAGCTTGAGATAATGTATCATTACTGCTCTGAGAGGTCTAAGATAACAAATTGGAAAATTTGTCTAAAATAATTGCAGGAGAAAGATTGTTATTACCTGCTTTTGCCAGTGAAACAAAGGAAATTACTATTCTTCTTGAGGTAAATATAATTTGTGTGCATCTGGAAATTAATGATATTACAAGATTTAATTGCAGAATGTCTTAATTTTACCACATAATTATCTTCTTTCAGCAATGTAGTATATTAGCATGGTAAAAATTTAATATATGGGGTTCAAAACAGACAAAAGAGTTATTAAGTCTTTTTTCCCTTATGGGAAGATGAACAATCAAAGAGAGCAAAATAATATGCAAAAGGAGTTCTTGTTACAGAGTAAAAAGCTCAAGAAAACAGAAATCAATCACAACATACCAAAAAACCATTGCTGTTTGCCTCAGCATTTATCTCTCCTAGTCACTTGCCATTTATATGACCATTGGGTTCAGTTGCTAGACTCCTCTAGAGAAATGAGGAGAGAGGCAAACATAGGAAATAGGGACAAAAAAGAGAATTACGCCAAAGTCATACCTCACCTGCAGTGGTTACCCTTGACTTTAAATCCATTCAGGAATTGTGAGATATTACGAGCCTCCATTTCCTCTATTTTGGGGTAGATGCTGTTTCATAAGGCACCTGAATCATAAATCTTAGGGTGGCTCTTAAGTTTCCAAGACAATATTATTGAAAGTGAGCATTTTAGGATTCAGAGATAGTTACTAGAAAGAGCACTGGGCAAGGAGTCCAAAGATCTAAGTGCTGCTTTGAGCACTTTTGCCAAATAAAACATGAAAAATCTAGTAAACCTCATTGAGTCTCAGCTTCCTCACCATTGAAATGAGGGGACTGGGTTCCATCAGGATGGCAAGTAAGATGTATCTTAAGTGCCAACCTTTTCATCTGGAGTAGCTTCATGGAGCACTGTTGAGAAGGATTCTGATGTTGAGTATGGGCTGAGTGGAAAAGACTTGCGCAGGATCAGAACCCTTTGCCTCAAGTGCACAGGATGGCAAATGGTTGCATGCATTCCAGGTACTTGTCACTGAAACTGTGACTTGGGGGCATGTCTGAAAAGACTGACTTGTATGTCTGAAAAGGCTTATTTCTGACTCACAAGCTTGCAGTTTACAGGAACGGGATGTGACTCTCTTTTGTGACCTCCGGGGCCCCTCAATATCTTATCTTCTTTTTGGATTATGAGGTTGAGACGTTGGCTGCTGCTGTTTGCTGGAAGCCTGGCATTTCCATACCTCATGTGAACATATGCTCCAGCATGTTTTAAATGTGATCCTTCTGCCTGTCTTGTTTTAGTAACTTAGTTCAACAAATTTTCTATGTGCCAGGCAGGCTGCTAAGAGGCTGCCCCACAGCTGTTTGGGGATCAACAGCCCCAAAGGGCTGTAGTATTTGTTCCAGTGCTGGGAGGTGAAGGGCTCCTCATGGCGGTTTGTCAGTAATCAATTCGGCCAGGCTCACTCAAGGTCATGCTCGGGAGAGGGCAGGGATTAACAGACAGGCAATATGCAATCTTGCAGAGCTCAAGGTGGAAACTGAAAGAGAACTGGGCCTCTCAGAGTCTAGCATTTGAAGGATAACCAAGTATACCCTCCTCCCGCACTTTTCTTGCTCAATTTGTGTGGGACGCAGCCTGCCAGTCCAATTCTGACTTCTACCCTGAGATGGGGTTTTCGGCACTGATTTCAGCTGTAGGGAGTGACTCAGCCCCTCCCAGCACATTTCTCTCTTCATTCCAGGATGAGCAAGAGATCATTTCCTCTGTTCTCAGGCTGCTCTGGAAAGTCCTCTTGTCCTTGTTCAAGGTGAGGCAGTTGCTTGCAGTACTGACACCCTGGACTTCAGGCCTTTTCTGCACTGACCTCTCTCTTCACACTCACGCGGGTTGCTAGGGCTTCAGGTACCGGGAAACCTGTCCTTTGCTCTTGACCTGGTCCTTGCTGTCCCATTCGATGTGCTTGAATCACACTCACCAGCCAGCTGGAAGGAGAGGGCAGGACTTAGGAGGCTGCTACCAGGAGGGATGGGCCGGCATGAGGGGAAGCAGTGAAACTTTGAAGGAAGGGTCAGGTTTTGGAGACATTTTAAAGGAAGAGTCACTCAGTTTTGATGACTGACAATGTGTGCAGAGTGGGTGGGGTGGAGGGGGTCAAGAGTAGCTGAGTGACTGAGATGATTTGGTTGAGAATGGGCACGTGAACAAGACAGGAAAGCAGAAATGAGGGTAGCTGAGAGTGTAGCTAAAAATAAAAAGGGCTTGGTTTGCTGAGTTTTTTTATACCAGATACACACACAGGTTATTTTTTAGTTGGATTGCATTTTTTTTTTTAAAAGCCCTTCATTTAAGCGTCAATTGTTGGAACATCTAAACATGCTCTCCCATCAAAACAGCACTCGAAGAGCTTCCTAGGCTAGCCCAAATAAAGCCGGTGTGGTATCATAAAGATGGAGGGGAGCTTAGAGATTGTCCAGTATAGGGTACTATGGCAGAGAGGACAGTCATTCAGAGGTGGACTCTGAAAGGACACCATATTTACCGACTAGGTAACCTTATGGCTTATTTAATCGCACCAGGCCTCATTCTCCTTGTGTATCAGACAGAATAATACCAACCTCACAGGCTTGTCATGAGGAATAAATGAGATGATACTATGCCATGTGTAAAAGCTGAGTTGCTTCTTGTTCCCATCACCACATGGTATTATATCAAGGAAACCTTGATCTGGCATTGAAAAGGAATTGAGGCTTTCCTGGGTCCCCTTAAGGACTAAGGGGTTCCATGCACTGGAATTTCTGTAACCCTGGAAAGCCCTAGAGTCAAGACAGTGAATAGACTGTGGCAGAAGAGGAACTAGAAACCAGGTATCTTGAGTTCACCGTCCAGATTTCTTCCTACCATCTCAACGTACTCGTCACAAAATAACTCAGGGGACAGCGCAATCCACTTCTCCACTATTTGTAGATAGATGGCTGTGAGGAAATTGTAGGCACTCTGAGTGGCCATGCCAGAGAGCAACCCTTTGAGAGGGTGTGGGGTGGAGCTCTCCCGGGCAAAGGGGAAGGGAGCATCTGGCAATACTGGCTGGCTGGGGGTGCAGGGTAGAGGGTATGGGAGACAGCCAAGAAGGGGCAGCGTGTCTGCAGTGCCCTATCCCGCAGGGGCTTGGTCGGGCAGGGAGGAGATTCCCACAGAGGAAGCAGCAAGTGGTTTGGGGCAGAGATGGGGGAGGGGTGCAAAAAGGGCGTCATTGTCATTTCCACCGACAGATTATTCCTGAGTAGGATTTTTATAGGCAGGAAACCGCAATAGGTTTTACTGTGAAAAAGAACATCACATTTTAGTTAATCCATACTATCGGGGCATTCTGGTTACAGAAAGGGTGAGGAATCACACATTTAGTGAACATTTACTGTGCGACAGCCGTGCTCAGCACTGGACACACATACCCACTTTGTCCGCCAGGCTGATTAGAACTGCTGACACCCCTGAGACTCAGAAGAGTTCAGGGGCCACGCCCACAGAAACGGTGAGTAGCAGAGCCAAGAAGTGAGCCTAGACACAGACTAAAGCCCCAGCTCCTCTGACGGCCCCATGCGGGCCCACAGATAGCTAAGCCCCTGCTACCTTGGCCCTCATTTTGAAAATATGAAATTCGTCATTCCACTTTTCTGCCTCAGAAAGTTGAGTATGCTTGCCTTGCTTCTTGATGACATTCGCTGTCACAGAATCACAAGGCCCAGAGGGCAGTGGGGCTCGATGGGGCAGGGAGGGATAACACAAGCGTTTCTACAGCTGCCTAATATTTGAGATTCTCCTCTTGGAGAGACGCCACGTGTCTTTGTGAGACGGGATGGTAGAGCGTGGTTTGAAAAATATTTGGAATTTCATTCTTCTCCTTTCTCTCAAATATCAGGTGTCCTCACAAGTGAAGACCAGCTGCCCTGACTCTTTACTCTTACCCTCCCCACAAAGACCTACCAGTTTTTATTCATTCAGTCAACAAATATTTATTATGCCCTTATGAGTGATGATAACATATATCAAAAGCACTTAAAATGTGCATTTCCTTTGAGACATTATTTTATTTCTATGAATTTTTACTAGGAAACAGTCATGGATTTGGTTATAAGGACATTTAATTGTAATGTAAAAGATTAAAAAACTTAAGGGAAAAAAATCAACAAAACAGAATACTACACAATATATAGCGTTATTAAATGAAAAGGGCATATTGCCCATGATGGTATATGAGTATATGAGCATTACATTATAAATTTAATACACTTTTTTTTTTTTTTTTTTTTTTTGTGGTACGCGGGCCTCTCACCGTTGTGGCCTCTCCCGTTGCGGAGCACAGGCTCGGATGCGCAGGCTCAGCGGCCATGGCTCACGGGCCCAGCCGCTCCGCGGCATGTGGGATCTTCCCGGACCGGGGCATGAACCCGGGTCCCCTGCATCGGCAGGCGGACGCTCAACCACTGCGCCACCAGGAAAGCCCCCAAATACACTTTATTTTTAAGAAGAGTTTTAGGTTCATAGCAAAATTGAGAAGGAAATACAGAGAGTTCCTAGACACCCCTCTGCTCCCACATATACAAAGCCTCCCCATTTCCGACATCCAGAACCACTGCGGTACATTTGTAACAGTCTATGAACCTACATGGCACACCATTATCTCCCAAAGTCCATAGTGTTCATTAGGGTTCATTCTTAGTGTTGTATAGTCTATGGATTTTGACCAATATATAGTATAATGACATGTATCCACCACTGTAAAATAATATATTTCAAAAATAGAAATAAAAGTGTTTATATTTGCATTTGGATAACAGAATTGCAGAAGAATATTATGTCTATCTGTATTTTTTTTACGATAGGTGTACATTGCTTTATAATGAAACAATAATTTTCAAGAGCTTCTGTTTAAGTAGGAGAACTGAAAGCTAATGGAAAATTTTACCTTGATGATAATCAGTAGATGGCAAAAGAGAGTCCAGCTAAAGAATTAAAAGACGTTAGGTAGAAAAATGAGAATTGGTATTTTGAGAGAAAAAGATATTTTTTCTGCCCTCTCCTCTCTCTTCTAGTAGGGGGAGAAAAAAGAAGGCTTAGAGAGAGAAGATGTGCATGTACCAAATGTGAAGCATTTAATAGGGGAAAAAAATGGAATATCTACTTTATCAGTTTGTTAAAATTTGCATCTTAAAGGAGACAGTCACCCCACATACCTTTCAGGTGTAAAAGAAGATGAAACTAGTCTTCAACATTGAAAATTCTAACTGTTGTACCACTTGCACTTATCTGCATTATTTTTAATATTCTTAAATTCCTTTCCTACTTGAGAATCTATATTTGTGTACAAGATCATAGAGGAGACCACCTAATGGGTTTGCTAACTGCTGCACAATATTGGTACATTTACTGCATTGGCCCTATTTGTCTTCTAAGCAGTGACTGTGGTATTGTTGGAATAACTTATCACATTTGCACTTATTATTTTATAAAAATGAGAGGAAATGTAGGCATGAAAATGTTGATACTAATGATAAGGGCAGGAATCTATTCTATCTAACAGAACTGAGATAAAGATAGATATTTTAAATTAAAATCTATAATCTCATTTGGAAATTTATTGGATAAGCCATTTGAGTCTACATTCATAGGTAATGTAAAAGAATAAAATTAAATAATGTGTACAAACAATGCAATTAGACAACAGCATAAGAATTGGAAAGGAGGCTAAAGCTATATCTGTTGACAGAATGATTATTGCTCTAGAAAACTTGAAAGAATCAACGGAAAAACTATTACAAATAATAAGGGAATTTAGTAAAGTCGCAAATTACAAAAAACAACATTCAGAAATCAATGACATTATATATACAAACAATAACCACTTAGAGGGTATAATGAGAGAGAAGACTCCATTTTACAATAGTAAAACAAAATAAAATGAAATGAAAACAACTATAAGCTTAGATAACAAGAAATGTCCAAAGCATATTTGAAGATATCTATAAAATATTCTTTAGAGACTGAAATATAAACATAAAAAATAGCAAAATGCACCATATTTTTGGATAAGGAGACTCAACATCATGAAGACGTAATTTTTTCATTGAATTATATTTAATACACTGCATGTAAAAATACCAATGCCATGAGTTTTTTGGTTTTTGGTTTTTTTCCTGAAGCTGGGACCAGTTGATTATAATGTGCATTTAGACAAACAGCAAAGGAGATGAGGGCTTCCCTGGTGGAGAGTCTGCCTGCCGATGCAGGGGACACGGGATATGCCCCGGTCTGGGAAGATCCCACACGCCGCGGAGCATCTAGGCCCGTGAGCCATGGCCGCTGAGCCTGCGTGTCTGGAGCCTGTGCTCTGTAACGGGAGAGGCCACAACAGTGAGAGGCCCACGTACCACAAAAAAAAAAAAAAAAAAAGAAAAAGAAAAAGAAAAAGAAAGGAGATGAGCCAGAAAAACCTTCAGTAAGAAAAACAGTGACAGGAGAGTTATCTCTGCTAAATAAATATATAACATTACAATAGGCTGCAATGTCTTTATGCTTAAAATTGTGTGATATTGGCTCACGAGTCGATAAGTACATCAATGAACAGATAGAAAATACAGTAGACTCAAGTACCTGCAGAAATTTAGTATATGATAAAGGCAACATCTAAAATCAGTGAAGAAAATACAGAATTCTTAATAAGAGGTGTTGTGACAACTAAATAACTATACTGAAATATGTAAAATTGGATCCATTCCTCACATTAAAGTTAGCATAAATAACAAGCGGATCAGAGATTTGTCTAAACGATAAAACCATTAAAGTACTAGAGGAAACATGCATAAATTTCTTTATAAGTTGGAAATGAAGAAAACTTTTCCCAAGTATGACTCAAAGAATCAAAAAGGGAAAAAACCAATAAATTTGATACCATATAAACAAAAAGCAAAAATATTTTGCATGACAAAATAAAACCATTAATGAAAAAACCCCACATCATAAGCAAACTCAAAGGCAACAAATTTTCAAATATTTTAATTTGTGTCACACAAGTGGTGGATATCTTCTATCTAAAAGTAAGGAAAAATGTCAATAGCCCTATAGAAAAGTGTAGATACCACACTTTTATCTATGTTAGATAATTCACAAAGAAAGAAATGTTAATGGCCCTTAAACATAGAAAAGATGCTCAGTTTCACTCAAAATATTAAAGGTACAAATTAAAAGTAATATTTCTCACCTATGATATTGCCAATAATCCAAAAGATTGACAAAATTTTCTGTGATGAGATTGTGGATGACAAGGAAAGTATTTACTCTTTGAACCAGCAGTCCCACTTCTAGAAAGCTATATTAAAAATACACTCACAAAAATATGAAATATCTTATGCATAAAGCTATTCATTGAAACACTCTTGGTATTAGACGAAGACTAAAAACAACCTAAATGTCCAAAAACAAGAACTTGTTCAAAAAAACCATGGTACACGCAACAATGAGTACTATGAAGTTATAAAAAATATTAAGGGACGTCTCTGCATATAGCGATGGAGTGATCTCCAGAATATATGGCTAGTAAGAAAAAAGTGAGAATTTGGACAACTGAGAAAAAATGGATATTCTGGAGGCTAGGCTTCTCTGAATAAACTTTGTTTTATAGTTTTGACATTGGAAGTATGCAAATGTTTACATAATTATAAAGCAAAATTAAATCAAAAAGGAAAAAGGAATTCTGAAATATAAAAAACAAAAGGACCCAACTATATTTCTAGTTGGCAACATAATTACATAAAAAAGAATTATTTAAAGAGATTTAAAAACCCAGTATTTTGGTGGTATAGTGTATATCCATATACCATAGAGGGCTATATCCTATGGTCAAAAACTACTGGAAAGTAATAATCTTATTCTTAGTAACAGTATTGTTATGGTTATTTTATTTTATTTTATTTATTGATTGATTTATTTTTATAAATTTGTTTATTTTTGGCTGCGTTGGGTCTTCGTTTGTGCACGGGCTTTCTCTAGTTGAGGCGAGCAGGGGCTACTTGTCGTTGCAGTGCACGGGCTTCTCATCGTGGTGGCTTCTCTTGTCATGGAGCATCGGCTCTAGGTGTGCAGGCTTCAGTAGTTGTGGCATGCCGGCTCAGTAGTTGTGGCGCATGGGCTTAGTTATTCCACAGCATGTGGGATCTTCCCAGGCCAGGGCTCGAACCCGCGTCCCCTGCATTGGCAGGCGGATTCTTAACCACTGTGCCACCAGGGAAGTCCCTGTTATGGTTATTTTAAAACACACACACACACACACCACTTTGGCTATTTTTTTTTTAAGCCACTCACAAAAATGTCCCATACAATTTGACTGGCAAATTTTATCAAATATTCAAAGAATAGATAATTCCAATCTTATATAAGATCTTTCAAAGAAAAGAAAGTTGGAGAATATTTTCTCCTTTTTTGCTAGACAGACTAATCCCCCCAAAGATATTCATATCATAACTCCTGAAACTTGTGAATATTTGCAGATGTTAAATTAAATGTCTTAAATAGGGAGATTATCCTGGATTCTGTAGGTAAATCCAATGCAATCTTGAGTGTCCTTATAGGTGAAAGAGGAAAGTAGAAAAGTCAGAGTGAGAGAAGAAGTTGTGATGACAGAGCAGAGCGCAGAGTGGTGTGATTGCTGGCTGGAAGGGCACCATGAGTCAAGGAATGCGGGTAGCCTCTAGAAGATGGAAAAGGCAATAAAACCAATTCTCTCCTAGGGTCTCTGGAGTGATCGCAGCCCTACTGACACCTTAATCTTGGCCCAGTGAAACTCATTTTGGACTTCGCACCTCCAGAGCTGTAAGATAATAAATGTGTATCATTTTAAGTCACTGAGATTATAGAAAATTGTTAAGCAGCAATAAGAAACTAACACACCGCTGCATATTTTAAAAGATTAGCAAAATCTTGATACCAAAATCCAAGACAGCATGAGAAAGAAAATATACAGCCTGATTGCGTTTTTGAATTTAGGTGTAAACATCCTAAACAAAACACTGGCAAAACAAATATAGCAAGTACTAAAAAAATAAAACATCATCATCAAGTTGGGTTTGTCCTTGGCATATGAGAACATTTTATCATTAGAAAAGTTATTAAAGCAATCCACCACCATAACAAATTGAAGAAAATCTTGATAGGTGAAAAAATGCATTTAATAAAATTTAAAACACATTTATGATTAAAAAGTAAAAACTCTTGGGTCATGATGAAGTAATTAGTATCAAATTAGCTCTTTCAGTACAGACTAGGTGATATATATTGATTACTGTTTTCAGATGTTGGACAAAAGTAACACAAAACAAAAGTAAAAGTCCCTGAGAGAAGAGAATGAAATGAGATGAGCCCACAACCACCTGGCATCTGCCTGGAGGCACTTTGAAGACTGTGGCATAGGAAGAGCAAACTCAAACAGCACAGCAGTCTTGCTGAATCAAGGAGGTAAAGACTGGAACTCAGAGTTCCTGAGGTGGCCCCAATTATAAAGCATGTAGAAAGGCTAAAAGACAAAAAGTAAAATCATCTATATCCACAGTGAGTGATTAAGAGATACACAAAACAAATAGATGTAAAATAAGATGTCACAAAGAGTAGATGTGAAGGGGGGAGTAAAAATGCAGGATTGTTAAAATGCATTTGATACCATAGATACATATATAAAAAAAGAGAAAGGAATCTAGACATAACACTAAAGATAGTCATAAAATCACAAGGGAGGAGAACAAAAGAAGAAGAAAGGAATAAAAAAGAACTAAAAAAAAAAAAACCAAACAATGAACAAAATGGCGATAAGTACATACTTATCAAAAATTACTTTAAATGTAAATGGACTAAATGTTCCAATCAAAAGACATAGAGTGGTTGAATGGCTAGAAAAGCAAGACCCATATATATGTTGCCTACAAGAGACTCATTTCAGATCTAAAGACACACACAGACTGTAAGTGAGGGGATGGAAAAAGGTATTCCATGAAAATGGAAACAAAAAGAAAGCTGGGTGGCAATACTTATGTCAGAAAAAATAGACTTTACAAAGACTGTAACAAGAGGCAAAGAAGGAACAATGATAAAGGGGTCAATTCAATAAGAAGATATAATGATTGCAAATATATATGCACCCAACTCAGGAGCACCTAAATACATAAAGCAAATATTAACAGACATAAAGAAAGAAATTAACAGTGACACAGTAATAGTAGGCCACTTTAACACCCCACTTACATCAATGGACAGATCATCCAGACAGAAAATCAATAAGAAAACACTGGCCTTAAATGAAACATTAGAGCAGATGGACTTAATCAATATGAATAAAACATTCTATCCAAAAGCAGCAGAATACACATTCTTTTCAAGTGTACATGGAGCATTTTCCAGGATAGATCACATGCCAGTCTACAGAACAAGTCTCAGTAAATTTAAGAAGACTGAAATCATAGCAAACATCTTTGAGACTAGACTCCTCACAGGGCTATGAGACTAGAAATCAACTACAGGAAAAAAAAAAACTGCAAAAAACAAACACGTGGAAGCTAAACAACATGCTACTAAACAACCAATGGGTTACTTCAAAGAGGAAGTCAAAAAATATCTGGAGACAAATGAAAACAAAAACACAATGATCCAAAATCTAGGGATGCAGCAAAAACAGTTCTAAGAGGGAAGTTTATAGTGATCCAAACCTACCTCAGGAAACAAGAAATATCTCAAATAAACAATCTATAACCTTACACTAAAGGAATTAGAAGAAAACGAACAAGGAAAACCTGAAGACAGTGAAAGGAAAGACAGCATAAAGGTCAGAGCAGAAATAAATAAAATAGAGACTAAAAAACAATGGAGAAAGGGCTTCCCTGGTGGTGCAGTGGTTAAGAATCCACCTGCCAATGCAGGGGACATGGGTTCGAGCCCTGGTCCGGGAAGATCCCACATGCCGCGGAGTAACTAAGCCCGTGTGTCACAACTACTGAGCCTGCTCTCTAGAGGTCTGTGAGCCACAACTACTGAGCCCATGTGCCACAACTACTGAGCCCACGTGCCACAAATACTGAAGCCCGTGCCTAGAGCCGGTGCTCTGCAATAAGAGAAGCCACCACAATGAGAAGCCTGTGCATCGCAACGAAGAGTAGCCCCCGCTCGCCACAACTAGAGAAAGCCCGCACATAGCAACAAAGACCCAACACAGCCCCAAATAAATAAATTTATTAAAAAAACAAAAACACAAAAACAAAATAACAAAAAAAACAATGGAGAAGATCAATGAAACTAAGACTTGATATAAAGTTGAAGTTATTAAGATTGTATGATATTGCTGAAAAGGTAGCCAAAAAGATTAACGGAACCAGTAGAGAGACCACAAATAGATCCATGTTTATCTAACTTGTTAACTTTTGACCAAGGTGCCAAAGCACCTTAACACCTTTAGGAAAGAAGTATCTTTTCAACAAGTGATGCAGGAATAACTGGATATATAAAAGAAAAATCTTTTTGACATACTTCACACCTTACACAAAAATTAATTTGAAATGGATCATTTAACTTAAACATAAAAGCTAAAATTTAAAGCTTTCATAAGAATACATATGATAATATATACACCTTAGAAATAAGGAAAGATTTCTTAGAACCTCTAGAAATCACTGACAAAAAAAAAATGAAATGAAGTAACTAAAGCATTCTACGTTTCAAAAGACATTGTTAAAATATGAATAGGCAAGCTCTATACTGGGATAAAATATTTGCAATATATATATCTTACAAAGGACCTGTATCTAGAATATACAGATAACTACAACTCCCATGACTCAATAATAAAAACACAAACAACCTGCTTTTTAAAAATGGGCAAAAGATCTGAACAGGTATTTTGCAAGGAAGATACACAGTAGCCAAGAAGCAAATGAAAAATGCTCAACATCATAAATCAGGGAAATTCAAATGAAAAGTACAATGAAATATCACCACATGCCCACTAGAAAGCCTCACATAAATAAATAAGACTGACCACACCAAATCTTGATAAGAGTATGAGACAACTAGTATTCTTGTACCTTTCTGGCAGGATTTTAAAATATTACAACCAATTTCGAAATCTGTCTGGAAGTTTCTCACTAAGTTAAACATAAACCTACTATATGACCTAGAAAATTCTACTTCTAGGTATTTTTCTGTCTTTTTTGAATAGTCTCTTTAGCACCCATGTCCATTACATTAATTAAAAACCACGGGGAAAATATTTCTAACAAGTATAATGGACACGGGTTATTAGGCAGAATACACAAAGACTTCCTATAAATTAAAAAAAAAAGACAACTCAAGAAAAAAATGGTAAAAAATATGAACCAGTAGTGGTCAGAAGACCCTACTGAAAAGGCTTTTCTACCTAACTGGTAATCAAGGAAATGCAAATTAAAACAAGATGGCAAGAATTTTAAATGCCTAAAGTACCCAATACCTAAATACCTAGTTTTAAATCAATAGCTGGTTTTAGAAATAATGTGGAAAATGGAAACTCACCTGCTGGAGGAGTGTGAATTAGTACAACTCCTTAGAGGATAATTTGGCAATATGTGGGATACCTGAAGTTAAGTATACCCTTTAATCTGGCAGCTCTACTCATAGGCACATACCCCTGAGGAAAAAAAATGCATGAGTGCACAGGAACCATGCACAGGAATGTTCATAATAGCCATGTTTGTAGTAGAAAAATATTCCGGAAACCCCTGAGTGTTCATTGATACTAAAATGAATAATTCTATCTGTTCACACCATGATGTAATGAACCAGCAATGAAAATGAATGAGCTAGAACTACCGGCAGCAATATGAATGAATCCTGCAAATATAATATTGAGAAGAAAAAAGCAAGTGCAAAAGAATACATACTGTATAATGATGGCTCTATGATGATGCTGAAATAGTAGTATGTGTTGTTTAGGGATGGAGAGACGGGTTGGTAGATAGATAGATAGATAGATAGATAGATAGATGGCAGGAGGAAGCATAGCATAGTAATTGATAGCACTGACTCTAGACCCAGGATCCTGGATTTGTGTCCTATCCTACCTCTGTAATTTGGTTGCTGTGTGACTCTGGGAGAGTTACTTAAGTTCTCTGTGTTACAGTTTTGTCATTTGTTAGACAAGGATAACTGTAGTATTCAACTCATTGGGAGGTTACGAGGATTAACGAGTCAATATTTGTAAAGTATTTAGAACTGTGCCTGTCAGAGTGTCTGTATCTGTTAAATACATACAAATGATATACATCAAATTCTGGAATGGTCAGTGGTATGGGAGGATAGAGGAATCATGGGGGCTTCAACTTCAAGTATCTTATTTCTTAAGCTGGATGGTGTTTTTACATTATTATTATTATTATTATTATTATTATTATTATTATTATTTTTGCTGTACGCAGGCCTCTCACTGCTGTGGCCTCTCCCATTGCGGAGCACAGGCTCTGGATGCGCAGGCTCAGCGGCCAAGGCTCACGGGCCCAGCCGCTCCCCAGCATGTGGGATCTTCCCGGACTGGGGCACAAACCCATGTCCTCTGCATCGGCAGGTGGACTCTCAACCACTGCGCCACCAGGGAAGCCCTTACATTATTATTATTATTATTATTATTATTATTATTATTATTTGCTGTACGCGGGCCTCTCACTGTTGTGGCCTCTCCCATTGTGGAGCACAGGCTCCGGACACGCAGGCTCAGCGGCCATGGCTCACGGGCCCAGCCGCTCTGAGGCATGTGGGATCTTCCCGGACCGGGGCACGAACCCGTGTCCCCTGCATCGGCAGGCGGACTCTCAACCAATGCGCCAACAGGGAAGCCCCTTACGTTATTTTTTGATGGGTCAAAAATATTTCAAAATTTAAAAAAGGATGCACAAAGCACTTCAAATATATTGTCAAACTTTGAGGAAAAAGACAAGTTATAATTAGAGACTGCTATTGTGAAAGATAACTGGAAAGAGAACCTCCCTTAAAATGTATAAGTTTAATTATCACACCTCCAATTTTGGTAACATTTTCTGGAAGCATCCCTAAACTTAGGGGACAAAGCGCTGGCCCTGGAATCAGAAAACCTAAATTTTCTTCACGCTTCTGCTGTTGATTCATTTTGAGTCTCTGGGCTAGTCTGTCTCCAGTGACATCCTCATGCTTCATTTTGTTTATCTTTAGAACGGATGTGCTGTTTCCACCTCTTTCAAATGGCCAGAATGGTAGCATCTTTCCTTATCTTCAGCACAGAAGAGAGTTAGAATTTCCTTCCCCACCCTCCCCCACTGCCTTTCACTAACTAGCAAAGAAGTTTATTTTATTTTAATGAAGTCTGTGAAAAATGATTCATGCTTGAAAGCAGCCTTTTCCCTTTACTTAATGACAGCTTCAGCTTCTGAGTGTAAGCTAAAATGGAGAAAAATCCCATGTGGTTTTCAAAATGTACATATGAGCATATGTGCTGTGCTTTCAAAAATTTTCTTTGTTAGTGAGTCTATTGTGCACATAAGCAAAAGCAGTCTAGACCCTCAGAAGGGGAGAATCGCAAGAAAGCCGTCTTCTAATTTCCCAGTTGTTCACGTTAGGAAAAGCAGCGACAACCACAACACAATGGTAACAACCGGTGCCCTTGGTATGCGTGAGCTGTTGCAATTCTGAGAAAGCATGTGTAGTTGTTTTCTCCCTGCTGTGCCGGATTTCAGACTCCCAGACTATCGTTTATTTAAAGTAAAACAACAACAAACAAAATAACTGCTTACCCTTTCCCATGTCAACGGGAATTACATACTGGTAACCAGGGGGTCTGGCCTTTTAGGCCTATTTGAAAAATAAGAATGGGTCCCCCCCCATCAGCTGGTGTGCTAAGGGATCTACTAATGCTTTTTTCTCTTATTGTAAAGGAGATGAACATATTTGCCTTCAAAGTTTGTCCCGACTCATCCCTTTCTCTAGTTCCTCGCAGTCAGCATGGGGGGCCCCAGATGTATCTCTGGTTGACTGACAGTCCTGAGCTTCCATCTAAAAAGGGGCTCAATAAAGCTCAGAGCTTTACTTTGCCAAGCATGGCTGCTCTTTCTTTTTAAGCCCACGTACTTGAAGGGGAATTTAATCCTTGCATTTCTGGTTGTTTACACTCAAGAGTTGTGTTGTGAGGGCGATTTGACGTCTGTGAGACTGTCTGAACATTTTAATAAAGCTTTGTGAGAAACATTTTCTCTCAAAACAGGAAGCTAGACTTTGCCATGTGTAAATAAACATAAAATACCAGCGGGCTGTGAGCTCCAAACCTGGAGATTCTGAATGAAGCCCGCACGTAACCAATCAATGGGCTTTTCATATTTATTTAAGAATGAGTTTAGAGCCCCTCTATATGAATGCTCTTTCTCCTTTTGCAGATATTTAACACGTCTCTACCTTAAAGAAAAGTTGGGGCCATGCAGTCACAGCATCACCTCTGACAGTTTTCAGGGTTCATTCTTCAAGCATTCATTGAGCATCTCCAAGTGACTGGACATGGTGATACCAACACGAAGAAGCCTCAGTTTTGCATTCAAGGAGCCTGTGGCCTACGGTCTGGTTCCCAAAACAGACTTACAAACAAATTATTATGATACAAGTTGGTAAGAGGAATGGCAGCGATGTGTTACAGATATTACGGGAGCCCAGAAGTCGGGCTTTTGAATCAGTGAGAATTAAGTCAGGGGAGGCTTCCTAAACCTTAAAAGATGAGAAAGTTTTCGTCATTCTAGGCGGGAGGGGGACTCCAGTCTAGAAATGCCACAGTGTGCGTGTGTGTGCATGTGTATGTGCATGCCTGTGTTTTGGAGATCCAGGAAGAAGAAGGATAAAACGTAAGCAGTTCAGCACTGCTAGAAGATTAAAACATAGGGCAGGGCTTCCCTGGTGGCGCAGTGGTTGAGAGTCCGCCTGACGATGCAGGGGATACGGGTTCGTGCCCCGGTCCGGGAAGATCCCACATGCTGCGGGGAGGCTAGGCCCGTGAGCCACGGCCGCTGAGCCTGAGCGTCCAGAGCCTGTGCTCCGCATCGGGAGAGGCCACAGCAGTGAGAGGCCCGCGTACCGCAAAAAAAAAAAAAACCAACCAACCAACCAAACAAAAAACATAGGGCAAATGAGCCCAGAAGGTAAATGGGAATCAGATCAAGTTGGTTAGTATGGAGAGAATTGATTCTGGGATGATGGATAATGTTTGCTTTTTAGATTGATCACTCCAGCTTCGTGGATGATGGGCTGGGTAGTCCTGGAAGACAGAGGAGTCACACTCTTCTTGCGCTTCAGGATCACTTCAATCTTTGGTCCTTTTACAAAGGAATCATCAAAAGTCAGTGGTAGGGCTTCCCTGGTGGCGCAGTGGTTGAGAGTCCGCCTTCCGATGCAGGGGACACAGGTTCGTGCCCCGGTCCGGGAAGATCCCACATGCCACGGAGCGGCTGGGCCTGTGAGCCATGGCCGCTGAGCCTGCGTGTCGCATACCGCAAAAAAAAAAAAAAAAAAAAAAAAAAAGTCAGTGGTATATCCAGAAGTAAGGGGAACCCCTCTGGGAATCAAGCAAAATCCAAACACACCAGGGGAAGAGGCTGGAAGGAGACTCTGGGCCAGAAGGAACAGCTGCTCAAGCCCATCCTACCTCTTTCCTAAATGCTCCTGGGCTTTCCCACCCTCTCCCCGCCGATCCTGAGGCTTCCTGCTCCTACACCTTTAACATTCAGATCCAAGTGGTAAAGAAGCCTTTTTTCTTATTTCCTTTCAGGGCAGCTGAGACAGGCAGTAATTTTCAGAAGGAACTTCATTTGAAAAAGCACCACCACAGAAAACACAAAGGGAGAATGAAAGGGAAAACAACAAAGAAAATACAGAAAGCTGTAAAATAATTATGCTTACAAAATACAGACTTTTTTTGTCCCATGACAGCCAACATTCCTGTCAGACCCACAAACCATTTCTTAAGCTCTTTGCTCTCCCCTTCTCTCCCCTGCCCCTTGAGACTCCAGGCTTACAGATGTGGGGAAAGCAATATAGTCAATACTGCAGTTGGGGGGGACTTCCCTGGTGGCACAGGGGGCTCGGGTTCAATCCCTGGTCAGGGAACTAGATCCCATATGCGTGCCGCAACTAAGGAGCCTGGCGAGCTGCAATTAAGACGCAGCGCAACAAAATAAATAAATAAATATTAAAAACAAAAACAAAAACTGCACATGGGCCACCCCCGTGGTATTGTGCAGGCTTCAGGCTCTCCGTGGAGTCAACATCTTTGGAAGAAACATTCTCCCCCAAGAGACACTTTGTGGCTCCCTGTGGGGATCCTGGTACAATTAAAGACCCTGGGCAGAGTGACTAGAGTTCTGGTGTAAGTCTTTTCCCCACAGGTGGGAACACAAGATCTAATGTTTCATATGTGTTTCTTGCATGATCCTCCCTTCAACTTCCCCGTTCCCAGCCAGATTCAGACCTTTGCTACCTCTTGTTTAAACTATTGCATTGGTCTGGTCTACAAATGCTGTGGCATTTTCTTTTTTAAAGTTAAGCTTGGACCTGATCATTTTTCTCCCATTGTCTACCAGATAAACTGAGAATTTTTCAACGTGGTGGTAAATGCCAGTCCAACTCCCCAGCCAAATATCCCTCAACACACAACCTATGCTCTGTCAAACCACAAGAACTAGACAGAGCATTTCTCAGACATGCCCCTGTCTTTGTTCCCATGTGTCCTTCCATGAGGAATTTCTTGTTTCTCCAATTCAATGGGTTGAAAATCCAAACTATCCTTAAAAAATCTATCCCAGAACCACTCACTTGGTGAACTCTTCATCTTTCTTTTGCACTTATGTTACTCTGATTTGTATTAGAGTTTCAAAAATACTATCTTATTCTCATTTACCTCACTCTCTTCCCCAGACTAAATTATAGAGTCATTGAAGACAGGAATAAAATACCTTAGAGATCAGCAATGGAGATCAAATAAGAGACTCTGTAAATTGCTTGCCTGGAGACTGGCACATGGTAAGAACCCCACAAATGTCATCAAGATTCAGAGCATGACTCTAGAGTCAAATGGAACTAGATTTGAACCTTGATTCCACCACTGACTAGCCTGGTAACCTTGAGAATTACTTGCTCTCATGGAACCTCCATTTTCTCATCTGTAAAAAGGGTTACTTATCATTGTTCCTTCCTCATGGAGTTGTAAGGATAAGTTAGATGACAAATTAAATTTGATCACAGATATAAAAATATTTAGCAATCTCTTAATAAACTTGTGCTATTATCATGGGGCCGGAGAACAGTTCTTTGTCTACTAGTATTGGGCCCGAGAACAGTGCTTTGTCTACAAAAGCCCTTAGGGAAGATCCGAATTGGAGGTTTTGAGCCTCAGAGGCAAACACTTCCCACATATGTGAATCTGGATTCTGGACGGGGGGTGTCCCAACTCTCCCTCACAACCCTGCTCCCTCCTTGGGGGAGGCATCTCCTCTTCCCACCCTGCGCTCTGTGACTTTGTCCAGGATGGATCCTGCTCGTGCTCGTACTGGATGGCAGCTGGCCTGCTGTAAAGCATGTTGTCAAATAGCCCTTCCCTGATGTGCTTGCTCACTGTGGTTTTCTGGGAAGGATGAAGTGGGAGAGTATTCAATTTTTCTGACCTGTTTGAGTTTCTGCCATTTTGAAGGTACCACCAGAGGAGCTACACTTAGGAACTTTGCATGTAAAGATGTTTGTGCACATATCTATTTTAAATCTATTGATTAGATTTAAATGGAAGACTGGATAATATTGCTGATATGAATAAAGGAAAGAAAAGGAAGGCTGGCTCCATTGTTAATGTGAGAGGATCCATACAACACAATGCAACCAGGAGGACTCCAGAAACTTCCCTGCCCAGTTGCTCTGCAGGCTGATCCAGATTTCCAGTCCTGGAACATCAGACGCACATTGCCTGTGGATATTAACCAGCCATCCAATTGACAGTCTGAGTTTCCATCTCTGTTCTGTTGCAAGTATACACAATGCATTGCAGAAAGCCAAACAATTATTTGCATGTGGGATATACGATATCATCTCCAGCACTCCAACCACAGCTGAAATCCAATTCCATCAGCTGGCTTGGATTTGGAGGGGAAATGAAAGTCACATTTTGGAAAAGTGGGATTGATTCTGAATGTTACAACTGATGCTTATGCAAAAACAAAACAAAAACAAAAACAAACAAACCAGTCATGGAGACATTCTCTGATGATCCATTCCTAATTATCAGTCCCAAAAAGTCACAATTGGACCCATGGGTTTAGTAAATTTTGTAAATTTTTTTTTTTTTTTGCGGTGCGTGGGCCTCTCACTGTTGTGGCCTCTCCCATTGTGGAGCACAGGCTCCAGACACGCAGGCTCAGTGGCCATGGCTCATGGGCCCAGCCGCTCTGCGGCATGTGGGATCTTCCCGGACCGGGGCACGAACCCGTGTCCCCTGCATCGGCAGGCGGACTCTCAACCACTGCACCACCAGGGAAGCCCTATAAATTTTGATGACCCTCATTAGAGCCTGTTTTCTCATCTGTTAAAAGAGATAATTTTATACCTCATGGGGTTGTTTTAAGATTAAATTAGATAATAGATGCAGAGGTGAATTCCCATGAAGCTGATAAAGTTTAAGTCCCTCATCTGCATGGACCCCTTTCAAGACCTTGTACCTGACTTCATAATTTTGCATCCTTTTTCTTAAAGAGGGTGCAAAGTCCTATAAGCTCAAACTCTACAAACCTGGGTCTGCTCCTAGGCAGATGTACAGGGTAGGTGCTAGGATGGTGGGAAGCAGCTGATAAGGTCAGGGACCTGACAGGGGACCTGGAAGAGGAGGTGGAAGTCTCTCTGGAGACTTGTAACTTTATTAAGCGTTTGCTAAGTGCCAGAACGTCTGACCCTCAACAAATTGCTAGGACTTGAACGAGATCTAGCAAAATATCCTCTAAAAATATGAGTTGATCATGGTTTAAACTGTTACCTCATTTAACGGGAACTGTGTCACAACTGAAAGATGTTCCTAAGGGACTTGCCCTCTCGTGGTGACCTGTGGATGGGGGAGATACTGTGGGGGAGGCAGCTCTCAATCACATCAGGCTAGCAGCCTCCAGGGCCAGCCACGGCTCCGATTCCACCATCTCTCTGATTGTGAGAGCTGGAACAGACCCAGCCTGGCATGCAGTGAGGGACACAGTGCATTTTAGCCGCCAGCCTCTCCTCCAACAGTTTTCTTCAGGCAGATGCACAGGGAATCACTTTCAATTCCCACCTCCTCCCTCTTTTCTCCCCCCTCCCCTCTCCTTCTTATCCTCTAGCTTTTCTTCTCCTTTCTCTCTTCCATTTCATGAATCATGATACAAATTTCAATCCAAGATAAAAATGTACTTTATTTCACCCTTTTGGCTGTGATTAAGTTCTGTCCACAGCAAGGACATAGCCGTTTCCATGGGAACCAATACACTCTAAAGCCGAGAAGGATGACAGTGTAGAAAAGTAGAAAGAAGGCAAAGAGGTTTGCTACAGTTGCTTTTCACCAGCTAAGGAGGAAACAGAATTATGGAATCCAGGGGCTGCAGAGGAATTTACGAGGTCACTAAATCATAGGCCCACTTCCAGAAGAGCCAGTGAAACAAAATCTGGAGATAAGCGAAAATCCTTTATTTAAAAAGAGCCAGAGCAGATTCCATGATCGCCTTTGAAAAGGCATTCAGCTGTTACTTTTTTTTTCGGTACGCAGGCCTCTCACTGCTGTGGCCCCTCCCGTTGCGGAGCACAGGCTCCTGACGCGCAGGCTCAGCAGCCATGGCTCACGGGCCCAGCCGCTCCACGGCATGTGGGATCTTCCCGGACCGGGGCACGAACCCGTGTCGCCTGCATTGGCAGGCAGACTCTCAACCACTGCGCCACCAGAGCAGCCCCTCATCTGTTACTTTTTAAGGGCAGTTATTCAGCGGCTGATTCGAGCAATGCCTGGGCACCTGAGATGATTCCCCTGGTCCAGGCCGAACCCAGGGGCGAGCTCTCCAGCGTTGCCAGGGCAGACCTTGCCTCGTGCACCTTCTTAACCTCCCAAACTGTCATGCTCCATCTTTGCTACCTTTCATTCCACTAAACACTCTATCAAAGAACCCAGGACCCACCCAATAAAATCAAAAACCTCTTCTCTCCTTCTTTACAATTTTTTCTAAAGAAGAAAAAGAAGCTTATTATTCCAGGCTCCCTATCATTATAATAGACAACGTTTACACTGGTTTTAAGCATATAAAAAATGTTATAGAGGTACTGTCAGGAGTGATTGAATGTTAATGCCATGACTTTAACAGAAAAAAACAGACAGAAGAATAATTCTCTAGTAGGCGAGAGGGGATGTGGGAGAGTCTAGTTCAAGACTTCTTCACCCCAGTGGCTCAGCAGCACTTAGCCCATGTCAGGTTGGTCCACAGGAAGTGAAAAGGAGCTAGTGATCAGGATGCAGAGGAGGTAATAATTCAGATGATTTAGGTAAAGGAAGAAGGGAAAACATTGTGCCTTAAACAACCCAGAGGGCCTGCTGCACTCAGCTGTTGAACTGTGAGCACAGGTTGTTAAGAGGATGCCTGGTTAGCAGCATTTTCCTGAATATTGAAGACTCAGCTCATGATAACTTTCAAGCTCTGGTTTTCCTGGGTCAAGCAGTGCCAAGGAGCTGACCACATACAGGGACTCACCCAGGTGACCTGCCTCAGTTCAATTCTTGGCTCACCACTGGCCAGCTGTGTGGTCTTGGGCAAAAGAAGCACCTTGGGCCTCAATTTTCTTATTTAAAATAAGAAATGGAGTGATAATATCTACCTCAAATCTGTGATGAGCTGAGAAGTGTATAAACCATTTCGTGTGGAGCCTGACACATGGCCAATGAAAACTGCTCAATAAATAGTGGCTCTTTTTTATTATTCTGTCATTTTACCCTCCTCGTGGAGGCTCCCTGAGAAAAGCGGCTCAGCCTCCTTGCTTATAGCTTCTGTTGCTTAAACTGGAAATGAGGCCCCTCAAAAACATCCCCTCGAACCCTCATGCTCTGTTGGTGGGAATGTAAATTGGTGCGGCCACATATGGAAAGGATGGAGATGCCTCAAAAAATTAAAAATAGAACTACCATGTGATCCAGTTGTTTCACTTCTGAGCCTTTATCTGAAGAATATGAAAACACTAGTTCAAAAAGATAGATGCAGCCCTAGGTTCATCATGGCTTTATTTATCGTGTAGCTAAGATATGGAAACAATAAAGAAGATGTGGTGTCTATATACAATGGAAGGTTACTTGGCCATAAAATAGATGAAATCTTGCCATTTGCAACGACATGGATTGACCTGGAGGGTATTAGGTTACGTGAAAGAAGTCAAACAGAGAAAGACAAATACTATATGATTCTACTCATATGTGGAATATAATAAACAAACAGACAACAACAACAAAGAAATAAATGAACAAACCAGACTAGACAGAAATGAACACATACATACAGAGAACAGAGTAGTGGTTACCAGAGGGGAAGGGATGGGGAGGGTGGACTGGGTGATGAGGCAGGACCCTAGACTTTTGGGGGTGAGCACCCTGCCGAGTACACAGAAGTTGAAACATAATGTACACATGAAACATGTAAAAGTTATAAACCAGTGTTACCTCAATAATTTTTTTAAAAGCGTCTTATACAAACACGCCCCTTGTTCTCCCTGCTTTGACTTCTAGGGGGAACAACCTGGAGCAAAGTGCCAACAGGACATCAACAAAGCCCGGGGTGCATTGACTTGGGCATGAGTCACACAGGGTGGTGGCCTGCTTTGCCCCCTCCTGTGCCCCCCGACAATGCAGACACTGCTTCCTGCTGCCAGCCTTTTCTGGATGAAGGGTGGATGTCAGCCAACAGCTGGGGTGTTAGCCCAGCTGGGACACACAACTGGGACAGACACTCCCTATGCTGCCTCTTCCCCTTTCTTCCCACTTGAATGTTTACATGATGCCCGGAGCAGAAAACCCAGCCCTGAAAGTGTCGTGATTCTCAAGCAATGCCAGCAGCCCTCGAGATCTGGACTCCTTGGAGGGGAGAAAAAGATCCCACTGTTCGCTGGGTTATCTTACAGACAAAACCTTTCTACCAGACATGCTATCCTAACACTCACCATCACGTGAGTTATCCACATGGCCGCGGAGTGACTTCCCAGTCACGAACCTGGCCTTTCCCTCCCCTGAGGCTGCAACCTTAGACTCTCGGTCCCCTCTGAACAGCAGACCCTGACAATGACATGCTCCTAACTTTCCCCTGCCCTCAATCCCTCCCTAAATTACAATCTATATCACTTCCGGATATACTTCTAAAACAAAATTAAGATTACGTACCTCTGTAAACTAGCACCATCCGTGGTCCTCCACTGTCTGTGGTCCAAAGCCCAGATTCCTCAGTGTAGCATATTAAGGCCCCTTAAACTCGATCCTTCCCACCACACCAGCTTCATCTTACTGGGCCGCTCCCTGCACCCTAGCCACGCAGAACCTGCTTACAGGCCCCCTGACGGGTGCTGTGCCTCATGCTGGTCCAGCTGCTTCCCTACACCTGATTCCCTTCCTCCCATCACACCCTCTGGTCGGGTAAACACCATCTCCGACCCGGTCATCTTTCACACTTAATTCAAACAGATTTGTTTAAAGAGACCTCCGTGAAGCCGCCTCCGGTCTCGCTCTGGGCAGAACCCCCGGTCCTCTCTGCCCCATCTGTCCTCTGCATCTGTCTACTAACAGCTCCTATCGGCTCGTTGTACCTCTCTGCTTACTGATCTGCCTTCCACTACACTGTGAGTCCTAGAGGCTGCAAACCAGGTCTTATTCATCTCTGTAAGTTCTCTGCTGATCCATTTCCTGGCACACAGCAAGAACTGAATAGATACCTTTGTTGAATGAATCGTTAAATAATTCTAAAATCCTCAAAGCCCAAATCAAGTCCATGTAACGAGTTGTGAGCCTCAAGTCCAATCCTGTGAGGATGGTAGCTGGCCATTTGCTGGGGACACAATACAGGCGAATGGTGAACCTGCTGCTCTACAAGGGCAGGGGCTTGGTTCCCATCTTTGGGGGCCTTATGGGGAGTCCTAACACTCAGCACACCGAGCAACATGGGTGGGTGAAGGGCAAGAAATGTGCCCCCGGCCGCATGAACCAGGGGCAGGGCTGCCTTGAGACTATGTGGGGTCCAGGTAAATATTTTTTATGGGACCCTTGTCTATATCAACAATTTGATTACAAAAATAGAACAAAATTCATGGGCACATGTGAGTTATAGTAATTTAGTGATGAGGATTTTGAATAATGAATGGTGAAAAGGCACTTTGTGTATTTCTTTACAGTCATACCAGTGCATGTGAAAATTTTTCATAGTGTCTTTTCTTGTTAAGTCCAAGAATCATCTCATCATGTTCTTTATTAGCAGATGCCCAGGTCCTGGCTAACTTTTATATCTCTCACCACAAGTAAGGCATAGCAATGCTGTTATTACTCACAATGACATGGCTCTTTAGAGCCAGTTTGTATTGAAATAATATAGACCTTAGGGCCTCTGCAGTTCCCTAACACCAAATATTTAATGCTTGTCACAGGATTACTCATGATGCTACAGCCTGCAGCCCATGAATACATGTTTTAATGGCTCTTTTGAAGGTTGTTTCTGTGCTTCATTGATGATGACCAAACATGCAAGTCTTACCCGGGTATACAGAAAAATGTGAACAATACTTAATTTTCTGGTCATATAAAGTTTTCCTTTTGGAATTTTATAGCATAAGGATAGTATATTTCTCTCATGTGGTAATCACTGCATTTCTAGAATGTGATCTAGAATGCAGCCCTGCACACCATCACCAGAGAGGGAGAGAGGCAAGGAGTCTCTGGGCTGAGTGAGAAGAGCAGTCCTATTCCCTCAAGAAATACTGGTCCCTCATTAAGACTGGTCCTGAAGATCAAGACGTCATCATATCCATTGAAGGCAAGAGAATGCATCACTCAGAAGACCTGTAAGGACTCTGGAGCAACAGTCTCAAAAGCATTTGGGGGCTTCCCTGGTGGCGCACTGGTTGAGAGTACGCCTGCCGATGCAGGGGACACGGATTCGTGCCCCGGTCCGGAAAGATCCCACATGCCGCGGAGCGGCTGGGCCCGTGAGCCATGGCCGCTGAACCTGTGCGTCCGGAGCCTGTGCTCCGCAACGGGAGAGGCCACGACAGTGAGGGGTCCGCATACTGCAAAAAAAAAAAAAAAAAAAAAAAGCTCTTGGAACATAGGTGCAGTCACCCTTGCGGGCCTGTCCAACAGGTGGCACAGAGCCTGTGGAGAGGGTAGGATGACTGTCCTAGGTGTCCACAGCAGAGGGGGGCAAACAGAAAAGGACACCATTGCCACCTCTCTCCCACATGGTGCTGTGGACCAGGTGGCACCATGGTCAGAACACAGAGGGGTGAGAGCCAACCGGTGCCCACAGTGCAGCCCAAGCCTGAAGCTGGGCAGTAGACCCTCCAGTGTTCAGTGCCCTAACTTTGTCCTGTCTCCAACATCAGTAAGAGTCACCTCAAATGAGCATGTCAGCCCCATTCCGGTGACCCCACCTTGCATGATCTTGTACAAGAAATACCCTTCAGTCCAGCGGCTGTGATCTGCTGGCCCGGTGGTTCTCCCAGAACCCCACTGACCATGGGCTGGGGCACTCTTATGGACAAGAATCACAAAAGTGCTCAGGGCAACTGGTTGATCCCATGCAATGAGTTGGGAGCACCTGATGGGGAAAAATGGGGATAGCCTCATGGTGTTCCATTCAGATGGTGCTGCCTGTTCCTAGTCAGTCCCCTGAATTAAGGTGGGCTTCTTCTGAGGAAGGTTTGCTGAAGTGCATTGTCCTCTGAGGCTTGGAGTGGAGCGGGCCATTTTCCCGGGTCAAAGGATGGTACTGACCAGTGGCAGGGCGGCCATCAGTCCCAAGGGAGAATGAGACAAGTCTCTGTCCCTTTCATGGAAGTGTAGTTAGAGCTTCTGTGCATACATTTCTAGAGTCAGATCCAGAAAAGATGAAGAAGGACACGATAAGCTCCTCCGTAACTCCCATTAGAGAGAATTAGAGGGTTAAAAGAAACTGCTCCCTCTACTCAGGGGCAATAGTATTAAAGCACACCGGGTTGAATGGAAACTCCCAAAGGATGCCCCATAAATCCCATCACAAAAGCCCTTTAGTTATGAAAGAGAGACCATGATTTCCTTCAAGGATTTTGAATTCCGGTTTCTCTACTAAGTCATATTGAAAATCAATGAGCAATGAATTTAGCTTTCGACAGACCTTAGAGATGCAAGAGTCACAGAAAGAAAAATCAGTGAGACACAAGGACTCCAACCCCTCATCTGCTTGGTGGTCTAGCACTGCTCTGGGAAACGGGGTGCCCAGGAATGGTGGACCAGACTGTGGAAACCTGCCTTGTGTCCTGTCTTTGTGGGCTTTTCCCAGTTGACTAGGCTAATGTTGCCCAAACTGATTCCACCTACTTCAGCAGAGTAGACCCTGAGCATTTCTTTGCATGCCACAGACACAGGATTTGCCTTCCAGATAACACTCCAACAATTAATTGAAATCATTTAGACAGAGTGATAAAAGGCAGTCAAACCCAGCAGGGCATGGGAGCCCCTCTGGACTTAACATTTGAATACACTAATCCCTTGCTAACCATGGGGGCTCCATTCCTGGAACATTCTCTGGCAAACTGGAGGATCTGTAACATCTCCTAGAAAATAGAAGAATTCATAGAGAAAAAAAATTGGTGCTAAATTTTTAACTGAAAACAAACCAAGCAAAATTCCTCTTTTGTTGATATTTAAAACAAGATAAGTTACTCTTATCTTGAATCTTCTTTTTCAATTGTTCAGGAAATATTGGTGTAAAAATATGTCTCCTGAGAGTTTGCCAAAAGTTTTATTCTTGAAAGTCTATATTATTTTTAAAGGTTAAAACCTGCCTCTACTGAGGCAGGTTTTAAAATGTAATGTGTTTTTACATTAAAATGTAATGTGTTTTTAACTCGCTTCGGCTTTGTTTTCTTTTTGAAAGACTCAGCAAATTGCCCACATAACTCACCAACTGGCTTTTTCTGACCCTTGTTGAAGGTTGGGGATAGAGGTGTCTCACATCCCTTTATATTAAAAGGATAGAACAAATACAATTTCCTTTTTATGTGCTAACTGAATCATCCAACAGACCTGTCTACAAACTGTATGAGAGTTGTATTCTTTTGTTTTTAGGATATTGAACTGAATGAGCATAATATAAAAATTTGAAGATTTAAAAATTTTAGTACAGAACTATGAAATAAAAACTAGGGTTAAGGCTTCCCTGGTGGCGCAGTGGTTAAGAATCCGCCTGCCAATGCAGGGGACATGGGTTCGAGCCCTGGCCTGGGGTGATTCTACAGGATGCGGAGCAACTAAGCCTGTGCACCACAACTACTGAGCCTGCGTGCCTAGACCCTGTGCTCCACAGCAAGAGAAACCACAACAATAAGAAGCCCACACACCACAACGAAGAGTAGCCTCCACTCGCCGCAACTAGAGAAAGCCCGCACACAGCAACAAAGACCCAACACAGCCAAAAATAAATAAAATAAATAAATTTTTTAAAAATCCAAAAAACTAGGGTTAGTATAAGATGTGTATATCCTGAGTGGTTCACTGCTAACAAGTATAATTCCTTTGTGAGATTCAGGAAAAGGCTCCCTTCTTCCAGCTGGGGACATTTTCAGACTGGTACAAAGCCCCACTGACCCCTTTACCCAGGTGCAACCAACATAGCCATACATGGTGACCCTGATGCTGACAACTCTCTATGACTTCTGTGCAACTAGCTCCAGCCCTGCTTCCGCTCCTTCTCTGAGCGTTGCTGTTTGCAGGCCTTACTGTGAAGGCAGAGACTGTGTCTTATTCTCCATTGTATCTCGGGAACCTGACACAGAACAGGCACTCACTCAACAAACAGTTTTTGGTTGAAAGAGTGAGTAAATTAAAAAATACTCAATGCAGTTCTTTTTTTTTTTTTTTTTTTTTTTTGCAGTATGTGGGCCTCTCACTGTTGTGGCCTCTCCCGTTGCGGAGCACAGGCTCTGGACGCGCAGGCTCAGCGGCCATGGCTCACGGGCCCAGCCGCTCCGCGGCATGTGGGATCTTCCCGGACCGGGGCATGAACCCGTGTCCCCTGCATCGGCAGGCGGACTCTCAACCACTGCGCCACCAGGGAAGCCCCAATGCAGTTCTTTAAAAAGGCGAAAAGGGGGCTTCCCTGGTGGCGCAGTGGTTGAGAGTCTGCCTGTCAATGCAGGGGACACAGGTTCGTGCCCCGGTCCGGGAAGATCCCACATGCCACGGAGCGGCTGGGCCCTTGAGCCATGGCCGCTGAGCCTGCGCGTCCGGAGCCTGTGCCACAACAGTGACAGGCCCGCGTACCGCAAAAAAAAAAAAAAGGTGAAAAGGGAAGGGCTATGGGAGAAACATAGCTAACTGTCTAAAACATTTTGTGTCACATTCAAACATTAGAAAACCTTTTTATTCTTGGGATCAATTATACTACATGACAATACACTGCTCTACTGGAATTTAGAAGAGATTAGAAGATTTAGAAGAGAGTATAAAATGACTTTGAAGATGGAGGCAGATCATTTAGAAGAGAGTATAAAATGACCTTGAAGATAGAGGCAGATCATTATGTGTTAATTTCTAAGGGTTTGGAGTATAGAGGGCCAAAAATCAAGGGGACCAAGATAAGAAGTCTGCCTTGCTGATTGTCTTTTTTCATCTTGTGAGTGGTGAGTATTATGCTTTGAAAGAGTATAATTTAGGCATGGCAGCAATCAGTTGCAGAACACCATTATGCTAACATTTCTAGAGAAAAAAGTTCTAGGAACTTGCTCTTCAGAATTTCTCAAAAGTTGGTTGGAGCCTACACATAGGATTTTTTTTTTTTTTTTTTTTTGGTACGCGGGCCTCTCACTGTTGTGGCCTCTCCCGTTGCGGAGCGCAGGCTTCGGACACGCAGGCTTAGCGGCCATGGCTCACGGGCCCAGCTGCTCCACGGCATGTGGGATCTTCCCGGACCGGGGCACGAACCTGTGTCCTCTGCAGTGGCAGGCGGACTGTCAACCACTGTGCCACCAGGGAAGCCCCCTACACATAGGATTTAAAGCAGGTCTAGTTGGTATGCATCTTTTCCTTCCTTTTCTAACTCTATCACCCAAAATTGAGTCTCCCAAGATGTTAAACAACAGAAAGAACTTGGAATAGACACTGACAAAGAGACTGTAAACAGGAACTGGGAGAAAGATAAATCAGATAGCCCCGAGACGCTTGCATTTCTTATTTCTATGACACCATTGGATCTAGTAGCCTGTTCCAGTGTGTAAAAAGGCAATTTTAGTTTTGGTGAAAAAGCAGCAAATGCTGTCCATTTCCATGAGTTGGAGTCCAGCCCAGGTCCATTCTAGCAGGACTTTGCCTCCGAGGCCTGCCAAGGCCCTCAGTGCCAGCCCAGGACCGGGAGCTGCCCGGATGGCTGGCCACGTAAGCTAACAGCCTCACACAGCCCTCTCCTGTACACAGAACGGCGATCTGACTCAAAGCAGCAAAGTACTATCAAACAAACACTTGCAGCCGTTAAAACCAAAACATGCAGTTTCTTCACAGACTGATCGCAACTTAACTTTCTGAGACTAAAGATTCACGTTCATTCAACTCATGGGTCAACAGTCACTCAATGTGTTGAAATAATGACATTACAAAAGCAACCCTGAAATATCCAGATTTTTTTAAAAAATCAGCTTATTTCTCCTCATGAGATAGAAGGTGCGCTTCTATTCCCTTTAAACTGGATACACGTTAAACCAGGCTTCCAAAAGAATGAAATATCATTAACAAGATTTACCCAAGAGCTACCCAAATAGAGAAACGGTGTGCACAACGATCTGTTTCGCAGGAACAAGGCTGAATCAAACATCTGTTAGGCTTTCCTCCCCTCCTTCTCCCCTCCCCAATGGTTAATGCCATCTGAAGCGCTTAAGCTTTGCACATTCCTTCACTAATTAAATTCCTGCAAAGCTGTCTCATGAATCAGGTGCTTTGTGCAGCAATAACACAGACCCAGCTTTTGTGTCGCTGATGCCTGCCTCAGTACAGGTAGGAGCTGAACGTGCATTAGGCCCGCTCAGGGCCCTTTTCAAAAAGGTCTTAAAAGTCCTGTTTTTCCCAAAGGCTCTTCCTTTGTTTTTTATTACCTGTTCCATCAAAACTAAATGGACAAAATAAATGAGGGGTTAAGTGGCATAGATAAAGATTTAAGAACGTGCAAGTATTAATTTTTCAGGGGACAAGGGCATTTCCGTAACCCAAGTGGAAATAAAGGGAGAGGGAACTGCTTTTTCCCAAAGAGAAGGCCAACTGCCTCAGATTCATTCATTCATTCATTTGACAAATAAATATGCATTGAGTGCCCCCTGTATGTCCTCACTCTACAGGGCCCTGAAGTTAAGGACAGGCTCAGTCCTACCCTCATGGAGCTTCCATTCTACATCTCAGACCTTAGGACCCTTAGTCCAAAACCAGAATGAACAGTGGGATCCTTCCATAATCAGGAGGTGATATGGTCATTGAGGAGGCAGGGTCCCCATAGAAAGAAGTTTCCAACTGATGGCTACCTTGGGTCTGGATTTACCTGGGGACTGGATTTACCTTACTCAAGAGTGATTATTAAGTATACATTATGTATTATAGAATTAATGCTAAAGCTACCTCTTATTAAATGTCTATTATACACAAGGCACAGTGCTAAGCACTTTATATGAATTCTCAGAATCTTCAAGACAGTGATTTCCCCCTCATTTTGCAGTTGGGGAAACTAATTCTTAGAGAAGTTGAGTATCTCTAAAACTCTTTCTACTTTTTATTTTTATTTTCTTATTACGATGCTTGAAGATAGGATTGGCTACGACAGCTACGACACAACACAAAGCGATGCTGTATATGATGACCAAAGAAGCCTGTCCCAGCACTCAGGAAGTCTCTGCAGCGGAGATTCAATAGGAAGGAACTGAAGCAAGTTCTGGATCATGTGGGAAGAAGCAGGAATGGAACCATGAAATCATTTAATTAGGGAAAATGAGATAAACAGGGACACAAAGGCATAATGAGCAAGCAGAAACTGTTTCAAACGTCCTCCACTCTCCTCAAACCCTTTCTCTTCCAGGCTTGCTCTCTCCTCCTTCATGGAGAAAACAGACACCATCAGCCTTCCCAGAACAGAAGGTTCTGGACACATACCTTTACTGGCATCTGCCCTGTCCTCCTCTCCCCCTCCTATTACTTCACAGGTGCTCTCTTTACCTCACTAAGACC
Source organism: Mesoplodon mirus (assembly GCF_964341445.2). Lineage (NCBI taxonomy): Eukaryota > Metazoa > Chordata > Mammalia > Artiodactyla > Ziphiidae > Mesoplodon > Mesoplodon mirus. Next base: position 36,133,749 of record NC_138984.1, read on the forward strand.
AAAGCTCCCACCTATGTTCTGGGGCCATTAAGTCAACAGCAACCCTGTGGGGTGGCTGTGCATTTATGACTACAGGACTAGATGTATCAGTGGAGGTAGCTGGCCTGAGAGAGAGTAGCTGCTCTGCTCTCTAACCTTATGGCTTATAACTTGCGCCAAGCAGAACTGCCCACAAGGCTGTTTGTGCTCCATGTAACTTCATGCTCCTGTGGCTTTGACAAAGTTTTTCTCTCTGCCTAGAAAACCCTTCTGCCTCTTAGCCACCTTGCTGACTTCTACTACTCCTTCAAAACTTAGCTCAATGGGCACAACATAGCTCAGGATTAAGAAAACTCAAAATAATAATAGCGAAGATATATGGATTTATATGTTTTCATATAAAGGGAATCCAGAGATAGGCAGCTCAGAGCTGTATGTTGGGTACCATGATCCTCAGGGACTCAGATTCTTTATATTGTTCAGCTCTGCCATCCTTAGCCCTTGGATCCTATTCTCAAGTTTACCCAATTGTACAAAATGGCTGCTGGAGCTCCAGGTCACACACACATCGATAGTTCAGGTGAGAAGGAAGAAGGAGGGAAAGCAAAGAGGACAAGTTCTAGCTGTCTGTTTTCCCTTTTAAGAAGTCTTCCTGACAAACTGATCAAAATGTCCATTTACATCTCAGTCACATGATCTTAGTCACATGATCATTAGGGAGAGTAAGAAATGTAATCTCTCAGGCGAGCATATTGCCACACTGAATAAAAACTGGCATTGGGTTAATAAGGAAGGGAGCAGATTGAGTAAGCAATCAGCAGTCTTTGCCTAAATACCACCTTCTCTTGTACGCTTTCCTGAGTTGCTTTCTTGTTTCCCCCAGCTGTGAGGCAAATTTCTGTGTGTTTTTTGCACCCCAGGCATGCCTCTGCAACAATACATATTACATCACGTTGTCATCATCTGGTTTGCTTGTTTCTCTCCTCCAGTAACTGTGAACTCTCCGATGGCAGGTACCATCTCCATCATATATGAATTTCCAACTAGCATGGGGCCTGGGAGATTAGTCCCTAAATAATTGATCATATTGCACCATATCTCTGAGCATCTCCCGGGCCTGGATTTTCCACTCTTGTCTTCCTTTTTTGGAGCATTGGTATTTGCACCAAGAAAACACTAAAAATATCTGGAAGGTTATTCCAAAGTGCTACAGGCTACCACTGTGACTGGTGCTGGTTTTAGAGGAAGAAGCACATGGTTTTGAAACCAGACTTAAAATAGTATTGAAATGCTGACTTCAATTTCCACTCCAATAGGTCATTCATTTGGTATCTGTTACTAGGGAACCGCCCAGAGCGTGGTGGGTGGCAAGGACAGTCTGAGCAGCCTGCTGCAATTGAAAAGGGTCAGAACATGTATTTAAACCAATCTTCCTTTTTTTTTTTTTTTTTTTTTTTTTTTTTTGCGGTACGTGGGCCTCTCATTGTTGTGTCCTCTTCCGTTGCAGAGCACAGGCTCCGGCGCAGGCCCAGCGGCCATGGCTCACGGGCCCAGCCGCTCCACGGCATGTGGGATCTTCCCAGACCGGGGCACGAACCCATGTCCCCTGCATCGGCAGGCGGACTCTCAACCACTGCGCCACCAGGGAAGCCCTAAACGAATCTTCCTTTAAATGACACTTCCATTTTTTACAAAGGCAAATGGTTGAGGAAAAAAAAAATGAGATGGTGGCTAAGAACAAGATGGAAACATGGTCTCATAGATCAAATGAAGTCACATTTTCATTAGAAGTCAGGCTCTGTCTTTTTGTGGGAAGAGGAAATCAAGAGAGAACATTCTCAATGAAGTACTGAAGGCCAACACACAAGGAAATCATACTAACGTGACACAAAAGCTTTAAGAATTGTGGTGTAAGATGCCATCTGACACCACAGAATCCTCAGTGACTTCCTACCCTTCCTGACCTTTATGTCCTTCTCTCAAGTCTGTTTCCTTCTTAACCATTTTTGCTGTCATCAAGCTCACGCAGGTCTTTGAAACAATCATTTGGAGGCAATAATACCCTCTTACCTAAGACGCTGCGTCCTTACTCTTCACCCTCGCCTTCTCCCCTGCCCTTCCCACCCAGCCCTCGCCTCCCACTGCCTTGTGTTGAGTCTTGGTCTCTTACTCATCTATGAGTAAGTTCCCTCAATCCAACCACGTTGTAAATTACTTCTTACACTTCCTATTCCTCCAGGACCTAGTCCAGAGCTTGGCTCACCATATGGGCTAAATATTTGTTGACTGACTGACTCAGGGATGATGAATCCACTGAGCACAGCAGGCACAGACATATGGCCCCCCAAGCTTCTAGAGGGCTGTGAAAATGGTTTAATATTCATTTCTTTTAAAATCAGAAGAAAAAACTGACTATAATAATAATGACTGTCTAGTAATGAATCCAGCCTGGATTGTATTCACCTCTTTACTAACAGTCATAAAATAGAACTTTTAATGTATTTAAAAAATTCTGGACCCATGAAGGCAAAGGTGCCTAGAACCCCTGAAAGTCATAGTGAGGCCCTGGACTAGTTTTGCAGCGCCTAAGTCAATCAAGGTCAAAGTGGGCACAAAAAAAAAAAAAAAAAAGATTTTTGGTGTGCTTATTTTTGATGTGAATTTTCCTTGAACACTCTTCATTTCTCAGATTTTTATGCTGGTCCAGTGCTGATCACTAGTCCAGTAAGTGTGAAGGCTTCTTCCTGGATTTGAGACATTGATGTATACGGAATGTGTCATGTCACTGTGTTATTTTGTTCACACAATCGCCTCTTTGATGGCTCAGTAAAAGGTGGAAGAGAGAAACTTCTCATGATATCTCTAAAATACACACCATGTTCAGTCTGTGTGTTTAAAGACATAAAGTTCCCTTTCCAGTTTCTAAAACTCTGTGTCAGGACCAAATGAAATGTGTGTTAGCCGGCTCTTGGGTAAACACAGAAACGTAATCTTTCTCTCTTAAAGCCGAGCCTGCTTCACACACTGCATCTGTGTGTGTAATGTTTATTTAAGCATGCAAGGATTAGAACTTAAAACTGGTGTGAAAGCACTGGTGGGTGTTTTTTTTTAAAGCACCTAATGATTTGAGAATTTACAATATTTTAAATTCTCCCAGATAACTTTTCCTTCCAGGTAATTTATATTCAACTTGAGTTGGAAATTAAGGAAACAATAACTGTGCTTTCTTTTCTCTCTTTTTTTTTTTTTTTGTAGGGGTGGTGCACAAGATATTCTGTAAAGCACTGATGGTATCTTGCAATTAGGAGTTTCACTTCTTTTTACCTAAACATAATTATCTCTAATCCAAATAAAATCCAGAAGATAAGTTGACTTTTCCTTTGTGCCATAAATTATAATCAAGGCCATTAATTAATTTGTTTTTTCTGTCAAAATGTCACCTGCCCCTTTTTAAGGTTATAGCCAATTTACATAATTTGAAGCTACTTTTGCAGGTACCTAAATGGTCACTTTTGTACCTTCATAGACTCTCTGGGATTTACTTTTCTTTTTTTTTTTTTTTTTTTTTTTTTTTTTTTTTTTTGCGGTACGCGGGCCTCTCACTGTTGTGGCCTCTCCCATTGCGGAGCACAGGCTCTGGATGCACAGGCTCAGCGGCCATGGCTCACGGGCCCAGCCGCTCCGCGGCATGTGGGATCTTCCCGGACCGGGGCACAAACCCGTGTCCCCTGCATCGGCAGGCGGACTCTCAACCACTGCGCCACCAGGGAAGCCCTATTTTCTATTCTTTATGTCTTCCTTCTCATGCAGCATGAGAGTGATTTTGAAATATCACCTGGCGTAGTCCCATGCTTTTGGGTGGTGAATGCCCCACAGATATTCATCTGCATGACGGGATGACTCTTCTCGTTCTGAAGGTCAGGGATTCCAATTCCACAGCTCCCCTCCATGGCGCTTCTCATTTTAACTGCCCTGACCGAGCCCTCCCTTGAGCTCAGCCAAGAATCTCTTTGGTCCTCCTTCTTCCCTGGCTTTCTTTGACTTTGTCCTTCACAAACCTGGAGAATAATTTCTCAGCATCTTGCTAAATAAAGTCCTCTTAGACCAGAAGTCCAAGTGAAGTCCTGCTTTAGCTTCCTCTTCTCCAGCCCAATCTCTTGTCCTACCAGACTCACTTTCTACCTTTAAAAAATGTTTAAATGGCATAGCCATGCAATGGACTATTATTCAGCCATAAAAAGGAATAGAGTGCTGATGACACTCCATGTGGATGAAGCTTGAAAACACGCTAAGTGAAATAAGCCGCAAAAGGTCACATATTATATGAATCTATTTATATAAAATATCCAGAACATGCAAACCCATTGAGACAGTGGCTGGAGGCAAGGGGCAATGGGCAGGGACTACTTAATGGGGCATGGGTTTCTTTTGGGGTGATTAAACTGTTGTAGAATTCGATGGTAGTGTTGGTTACATAACAGTATGAAATGTACTATATGCCCCTGAACTGTATACTTTAAAAGGATAAAAATGAGGAATTTTATGTTATGCATATTTTAACACACACACACACACAAAATGCTTAAACAGTTCTCTAAAACCCTTCCATTTTTATGTGCAACACCTTTTAAATGCGGTGATGAAGATGGTGGACTTCTAAAGGCCTGACTGGGCATTGCAATATAAAGATTACATCTCGAGTGACCAGAGACATAGTTCAATGGACAGAAGACACGACTAAGTGCAAGGCACTGCATTTCATTTATTCATCGGCAAATATTTGTTCAGCACATACTCTGTGTTATGTTCTAGGTATCATACTCCAGGGGCTGGAGATACAACCACGTGGACCTTTCATATATGACCCTGGTCCTCAGGGAAGCTGCAGTCCAGCTACTCCTTTCCATGACTTTATGAGAGTAAAGAGTCAATTTATTCTCTAACCTTCATTTGACGAACAAAAGCAGGGGATAATAATACTTCATCATATTTACCCTTACAACCCACAGGGTTATGCAAGGATTAAATGAGATAATGCATGTGAACATAATTTGTATTTTATAAAGCATCAAACAAAAATTAGGCATTAATATTATATTATTCTAGTTTAACGTTGACTTTTTTCATAACAGTACTGCATCTCAGTTATGAAACTGGTGTGTTGTCTCTTTGTAACATTTATAGGTGCTGGGGGAGCAGGCTTCCTATTACAGATATGCTATATAGCCATTGTAGAAAATTTAGCAAATGCAGAAAGGTACATTTTAATCAGCTGTTATCCTCCTCACAGATATGTCCCCCGCCCACATTTTAGCCTATGTCCTTAGGCAGCCATAGATCAATGGGTTAAGGCAAGGATGATGTTGGAGACAGGCTCTGTCTCTAACTATTGAACTTTGGGGAGACATCTCACATCTCTAAGCCTCAATTCCTTATCTGTAAAGTGGAGGAAATAACACTCGCTACCTCCTAATTGTGAGGATTAAATGAGGTATTCGATGTGTATCACTTGACAAAGTACTTACTACATTATACACACACACGCGTACATATGTATTGATAAATATATATCTCATACGTATGTCATTCACACATGTGCAGAGATAAATATAGAATTTACTGTTTGCTTCTTGTTAGCGAGGCAGCAATAAACACATCTATCTCCATCCGTGCCTTAGCTCATTACGGAACTACTTAAACGAGCCTCCAAGTGTATTATAGTGGAAATTCTTTTAAATAAAAATATTCAACCTCTTCAAAGAGTAGAAGATTTTATAATCTGTGTACAGAGGTTTCCAGATTCTGTGCTGTTTATAATTCTTTTTTTCCCTGTAGTAGGTGAAACAATTCACGTTTTAACAGATGGCCCTCTGAGCGCCTTTTATTTTTTATTTATTTTATTTATTTATTTTTTTTCAGTATACGGGCCTCTCACTGTTGTGGCCTTTTCCGTTGCGGAGCACAGGCTCCGGACGCGCAGGCTCAGCAGCCATGGCTCACGGGCCCAGCCGCTCCGCGGCACGTGGGATCTTCCTGGACCAGGGCACGAACCCATGTCCCCTGCATCGGCAGGTGGACTCTCAACCACTGCGCCACCAGGGAAGCCCCTGAGCACCTTTTAGACGGAACTGTTTGTTTTCAGCAAAAGTCCTTGATGTGAATATGACCTCTTTGGGGGTAGGTTTTGAAAGGACAGTGAAACACACCATCCAAACAAACCTTGTAAGAAATTAATCAGAATTGGAGCGGGGAGCAGAAGAGAGGAGTCTGGAGAGGAAAAAGCTAGCAGGACAAGTAGAAAGAAGGAGAAAGGAGAACAGGCAGCAAGCAGGATTCTGGGTTCTGATAAAAAGCTGTGAATGAGAAATTTCCAGGGGTGGGTTAAACAAAGGATGTTTAAAAACTTGAATTCCTAATAGTCTAAGTTTATGTGTGTGCTGCTGAAAGGTGAGCACCATCCATTACTCCAAAACTTCAATAAAGTCTTCTATGCCCAGAAATACCTTGGGTGAATGGATTAAGGGCACGTGAAGGAAAGGGACTGAGCTCCACATCTGGGCTGGTGTGTAGCAAAGAAAACTGTACATCCATAGAAAATGAGATGTGAGATTAAGATGTTAAGATGAGCAGAAATTCAGAGCCAGAACCAACCATGAGACTATAGTTTGGTCCCTCCCACTCCCCAAAAAATTCATGTCCACTAGAAACCTCAGAATGTAACAGTATTTGGAAACAGTGTCTTTGTATATATAATTAAGGATCTCCAGATGAAATCTTCCTAGATTTAGGGTGGGCCCTAAATCCAATGACTGGTGTCCTTATAAGAAGAGAGAACATAGAAGCACAGAAAAAAAGAGGGCAACGTGAAGATGGAGACTGAGACTGGAGTTATGCCCCTGTAAACCAAGGAACGCCTGGGGCCAGCGGAAACTAGAGAGGCAAGAAAGGATTCTTCCCTGGAGCCTTCAGAGGGAACTGCTGACACCTTGGTTTCAGATTTCTGGGCTGTAGAACTGTGAGATAATAAATTTCTGTTGTTTTAAGCCACCCAGTTGATTGGAACTTTGTTACTACAGCCCTAGGAAACTAATACACCTCCTGGAAACATGCCAAAATCTCCGGGTAGGTATGAACTTCCCATAGCCCATCAACAACCTAAGGATGAAACTGAACTAAAAACAGTACCATGATCTGTCCAGTTATCGTTCACCAATCTGATCGTAACACTCCCTGATCAAATAGGCTTTTCCATTGTTGACTCCTATCACCTACAGGACATATGCAGCCTACCTGTCTAGGCTCAACTTTTGGCAGTCCTATCATTCACCTCTTGCATTTTAAGTTTCAAATTTATAAAGCAATACTGAACTCTGAAAATGCCTCGCTTGTTCACTCCTCCCTGCTTTTGAACCTACTGTTCTCCCTGTTGGTCAAGACTAATTGGTAAATGCCTACTCAGCTTCCAAGCCTCCTCTGGGCAGCTTAACTCCTGCAGTCTGACTTCTTCCATGTATCCGATGTAATATATATGAGATATAGATAGATATAGATATGGATATGGATATAGATGTCCACTGTGGTAGATTTCAAATGGTATTTTATTTGCTTGTTCTTATAGCTGCTTTTTGTCTTCTCAGAGAATGTGGGTTTTCATCCTTGTATCCCAATGCTGGCACAGCGCCACCGTGCTAGGTGGTTTTATATAGCGGCAAGTGAACTGAAGTCATAAGACCTGGTTTGAATGCAGGCGTCTCCACAGTCGTTGGTGTGGCCACGGCAGACGCTGGTAACAGAGTCGGTCCTCCATTTTCCCTGCTAACAAAACCCCGATTTTGTTCAGGTGTGTGGCAGAGATTCTTCCATCTCGAGGAAGGTGGACCCAGCTGCTAACCCAGAGGTGGAAAATATAACTCAGTTCTGGACAATGAAATGTAAGAGGCAGTCTATGGGGTCTCCAGAAGAGGTTTCTCCTCCCTGACAAGAGGAAGGTGTGAAGAGAGATCCCCAGCCTGCCCCTCCTCTGAGTGGGCGTATGGCGATGCTGTAGCCTTCTCACACTCCTGAGAGGAAGTCAGCTTAATCACAGAGCCATGCATCTTTGGTCCCGACCTGACCATGGAGCCACCCAGCCATCGCCAACAATGCCCCCATCCTACTTTTTGTTATGGGAGAAAAATGAACCCATACTTGCTGAAGCTTCTGTTGGCCAAGTATGCCACTGCTTGAAGCCAAATTCACTTTTGTCTGATATGATCACCTTGAATAATTTAAGTCACTTAACATCTTTGAACTTCAGTTACAGTGTGGCTCATAATCCCTCTCTACATCCAACCGCCAATACAAGCTCAAATCGAAAAGCATGCATAATGTTTACATTTAACAATAAGGGGTTACATTTATTGGGTATTCCATGGGAATTCATCTAAGAGCTTTACTTGTATTATTTTATTTCATCCTCACAATAACCTATAAGGTGTTATGTCAAAGAAGTCTTTGCCTACCCCAGGCTCACAAAGATTTCCTTTTATATCTTCTGCTTAAAGTTTTATAGTTTTAGGTTTTATTTTTAGATCTGTTATTCACTTTCAGGAAAGTTTTGTACATGGTGTGAGTTATATATCAAAATTCATGTCTTTACATATGGATGTACAATTGTTCCAACACCACTTATTGAAAAAAATCATCCTTTCTCCACCTTTGTAGAAAAGAGAGAAAAACAAATATTTTCCTTTACCTTTGCACCTTTGTTGAAATGTACAATATACTTTTATTGAAATATACAATGGTCCATGTATGTGTGTGGGTCTCTCTTCAGTTCCCCTGGTCCATTTGTGCATCTTTACCAGCTGTCTTGCTCCCATACTTTTATAATAAGTCTTGAAGTTGAGAAGTGTAAGTCCCTTAGCTTTATTTTTCTTTTTCAAAGATGCTTTGGCTCCTCCAGGTCCTTTGTATTTCTTCATGGATTTTAGAAATAGCTTGTCAATTTATACAAAAAAAGGCTGCTGGGATTTTGATCAGGATTGCACTAAATCTGTAGATAAACTTAGAAAGAGCTAACATCTTAACAATGTTGAGTCTTCCAATCCATGCACATGGCATGTATCTCTATTTAATTAGGTCTTCTTTGATTTTTCTTAGAAATGTTTTCTAGTTTTCAGTTTATACGTATTATACATCTTTTATGAGATTTATCCTGAAGTCATATTTTTATGCTAATATAATTGACTGTTTTAAGTTGTCAATTTCCAATTGCTCATTGCTAGTATACAAAAATAAAATTGACTTTTGTGTATTGATCTTATATCCTGAAACGTATTAGTTCTAGTACCTTTTTTGTCAGTTCCTTCAGATTTTCTCTGAAGATGGTGAGAGTCATCTTAGAATTCAGACTATTTTACCTCTTCCTTTCCAATATGGATGCCTTTATTTCTTTTACTCAACTGATTGCCCTGGCTAGAATCTCTAGTACAGTGTTGAACAGTAGTGGTGGGAGGGAATATCCTTGCCTTGTTCCTGATCTTGGGGGCAAAACATTGTCTTTCACCATTAGGTATGATATTGATTATAGGCTTTTTAGGTAGATTCCATCCATCCCTAGTATTTTCCAGGGAGTTTTTATTAAGGTGTATGTTGGATTTCATCAAATGGTTTTTTTTTGCATCTATTGAAATGGTCATATGATTTTTCTTTAGTCTACTGATATGGTGAAATACATTGAATGACCGTCAAATTATAAATCAACCTTGCATTCTTCATATAAACCATACTTGGCCATGATGAATTATTGATTATTATTGATTATATATTGTTGAACTCAAATTGCTAAAGTTTTGTTAAAAATTTTTGCATCTATGTTCATGAGGGATTTGGTCTATAGCTTTCTTATAATATCTTTGCCTGGTTTTGGTATCAGAATAATTCTGGCCTCATAGAATGAGTTGGGGAGTATTCCTCTCTCAATTTTCTGGAAGATTTTATGTGGAACTGGCATTATTTCTTCCTTAAATATTTGGTAGAATTTGCCAGAAAGCCATCTGAGCTTGAAGTTTTCTTTATGATAATTAAAATTTCTTTATTAAAAATTCAACTTATTTAATAGCTACAGAATAATTTTGTGATTTATGTCTTCTGTCTTTTTTTCTACATTGGTTTGGTTAGACATTTATCAATATTATTGACCTTATAAAAGAACAAGTTTTTAGTTCCTTCATTTTCTTTATTGCTTTTCTGTTTGTATTTCATTGATTTCTGCTCTGATCTTAAGTATTTTTCTTTTTCTAATATTTACTACTTACTGCTTCTACTGTATGCACTCCTATACTAATGCTTTTTTCCTTTGCTCTTGATTTTCTAGTTTCTTAGTATGGAAGTTGAGGTCATTGATTTGAAACCTTCCTTTTCTTTAATATAGACATTTAACACTATAAATTTCCCTCTAGGTACTACTTTTAACTGCATCTCACCAATTTTGACATGTTGTGGTTTCATTTTCATTTAGTTCAAAATACATTCTAATTTCCCTTTTGATTTCTTCTTTGACCCATGAGTTTTTTAAAGAAATGTGTTATTTGAAATCCAAATATTTCGGGATTTTCCAGAGTACTTTGTACTATTGAATTAAAATTTAATTCCACTGTATATAAGATACTTTTTAACCTACTGAGACTTATTTCATGGTTCAGAATGTCTATCTTAGTAAATGTTCTATATATACTGGAAAAGCAGTATTTGGCTGTTAGTGGTGGAGTGTTCTATAAATATCAATTAGATCAAGTTTGTTGCTAGTATTGTTCAAGTCTTCTATAACTGTTTTTATTTTCTATTTGTTCTATCAATTATTGATAAAGGGGTGTTGAAATCTCCTAGTATAATTTTGATGTGTCTAGTTGTCTTTGCAGTTATATTTGTTTTTGCTTTGTATATTTTGAAGCTCTGTTATTAGGTACATAAACATTAGTTACCAATTGATATGTAACAAATTACTCTTAAACTAAGCCTGTTAAAACAGCAAACATTTATCATCTCACAGTTTCTGTGCGTTGGGAATGCAGGTGTAGCTTAGCTGGATGCCTCTGTCTCAGGGCTTCTAATGTGGAAAGAAATATCTAATTCTTGATTTTATAAAAAGAATACTAATCAATCAATCATTTTGCTTTATATTCTATATATTCCATACAGGTCTAGTTTTGACTGTTCAATCAAGGTAATGAACTTGAAATTCTACCATCAATCATATTGTTGTAATCTTTCTCATAATCCTTACTTTTGACTCATTTCTGACTCCACCCAATAATTTTTCTGAAAATTAGAGACACGAGCTGCCCAGCAGCAGAAACCCCCTGCCCCAACCAAATATGCAGAAGCCTTCACTGTAGAGCTCACCCCTTCCACTAGAGCAGTTGAAAAGGCAGATATTCACTTTCCTTTCCTGGACAGCTGAGGTATGCACATGTGACCTTGACTCAGTCAGATATATGCACCCACGGCTCTCTAACTTGGGACGGTGAAGAATTCTGATTGGGTGGAGGGGGTAGCAGCCATGCCCTTTATTCAGAGAAAACAGATGGCAGCAGTAGCATTCAGAGTCCAGAGCCTGCTGAGCACCTCAGTGAAAAGTGGCAGCAGCAGTGGTGTCCTCTCCCTAGGCTGAGTCTGTGGCAGGATTTTGGCCATGGTTCTAGTTGACTATCCTTCCAATGTTTCTCACTAGTACTGAGTTATTATCTCATCCCCACCCCCCTTTTTTTGGTAATCTTTATTATCTTTATTCTCTATATCACATCTGGTTATAAATTCTTTCATAATAAGGATTCTTTGGTTCCAAGCACCAGAAACCTATTCTGGTTTATTAAGCAGAAAAAAAAAAAAAAATTAGAAAGGTAGTAGTAGCTCACAGAACTGAAGGGAAGGTTGAAAAGCCAGACTGGGGAAAAACCAGACTGGGAAGGGAACAGCAATCAAGGTAGCTCTGGAGGATGTGGTAGCAGGAATTAGTCTATAGCCCCTAATTAGAGCTTAATTCACCAGGGTCCCAGCCTGGGAATGAATCAGTGGCAACCATTTTATTTTCCAATCAGTTAACACAAAATTGGTCTAACCTAGCTCATGAGCCTGTCCTTTTGCTTGGGGACAGCAACATGCCTTGATCGATGGTCTTACCAAGGGCCCACAAAGGGAGGAAGGGTAATTCACCAAAAGGACATCAACAGAGGAGGAAAGAGATTCTAGGTAGCCAAAAATATAAATAAATAACATGTCATAAATGATTAAATGTACAGATACACAACACTTAAAAAATATTATATATAATCCTGGGTATCTATCCTTTTGTTTCCAACATTGAAACTCTCAAAAACAAGTTGATTAAGAAAAAAAACGTTATTGAATGAACTTCATAACAAGATGAATGGGCTTGTAAAGGGCGAACCATGGCTCTCGCCACTCATGGGCCGGGAGGGACAAGAGTCAATGTCACAGATGCCTAAGGTCACTGCAAGACGCCGGGCATCCCCAAGTGCTTTGCAAGAGCATGGCACAATCTGTAGTGTGGGTCAGAGAGAAAAACAGAAACGCAGCAAACAGGTACATACCATGCATTTATTTTGCTGTTTGCAATCTCAGGTAGCTTAGCAGAAATTAAATTTTGCAGTAACTCACCTGAGGCTGTAAAGGGATCATTAGTTTTTCAAGGATTCAGTAAACTTTCTTAAAGTCCTTTGTTTCCATTTGGAAGGGAATAAAAATAGCATGAGAATATTTTGATCAGTGTCCTGGAGCGTGAAACCTGATTTAATACCCAAAGCTCACTGCACTGTTTTATTGTAGTAAACATTTCACTTCATGTTAAGAAGAAGTTACAGGGTAAACTGAACTGCAATTGGGGCAGCCCTGATTGTTATGGTCTGCGATTTAGGTTCTCTGTTCTCCACGGTATTGTTTGTACTGTACTAAAGAGTTCTGCAATGAAACCTCATGACAGCTATTTCCCCTGAGACTTCTCTGGAAATAAGATACACATCTCATGTGGCAGTCCCAGCAAAAAGCATTTAAAATAACTAAATATCCATTCTGTTTCCACCCATCCGAGTTCTCTAATCTCTTGTGCTTTCTCTGTGTCCTTCTCACACTGGGTACTGGCATGTCCAGGGGTCGAATGTGTGTCTGGAACACCCTGGCCCATCTCCCCTGACAAAGCTGGATGTTAGGGCAATGCATCTCTTTTGTACTATTTTGAGCAAAGTTGTTGTGAAAGCTGTTGTTTAAGGGAAGGTACCCATCCAGGATTTGGAGAGGAAGCTGCTGGGAGGAAGGGATATTTAAAATGGATCATAAGGGACAAGGTGGGGTTCGCTGGGGAAAGCGAGAACAATGGGGATGGAAAATGGGAGAACTCTGCAGATGGGGAAGAGGGTCCTGCCTGTGCTTGAAACTGGACGTGAGAGAGAGCATGGCCCTTTCCGCAATCTGCAAAGGCTCAGAGTGTGTGTGAATGTATATGTGTGAGTGGTACGTGAGTGTGTACGTGTGTGCATATGTGTGCGTGTGTGAGCATATGTTTGAAGGTGTATCTGGCGGGCGCTGGCAAAAGGTGAAGCTAGAGAGATGAGAACCTTACTGGTACCTATTTGGTAATGTCTGTGATTTTAGTTCTTCATCCATAAATTAATAAAGCTTCCCACCCCACAGTGCCCCTACCCAGAGGACAAATGAGGCATTACAACTGGCTTCAAACAGCAAAAGCCTTTTCAGGGAACACTTTCCGGTCTGTCTTGTTAGCCCTTGTTTTAAAATCAGCCTTTAAAATCAGACCACCCACTCACTCATCTTGAATCTGAAATCCTGAGCCTCCTAGCAACTCAGAGCAGTAATTGTGTGTTCCTTCTCTCTGTGACAGTATGTTCCAGCTCCCTGCAGGCCTCACCCTCCTGAATTCTGCTCCCCTTTTAACTGACTACACTATGGAATTGGAATAGGTTGTTTCCTACATGTGCTAGTTTACTGAATATTTTTATATGTAAGGTGGCTGCTCTTAATTTAAAAATAAATGTATAGGGCTTCCCTGGTGGCACAGTGGTTAAGAATCCGCCTGCCAATGCAGGGGACATGGGCTCGAGCCCTGGTCCAGGAAGATCCCACATGCCGCGGAGCAACTAAGCCCGTGTGCCACAGCTACTGAACCTGCGCTCTGGAGCCCGTGAGCCACAACTACTGAGCCCGTGTGCCGCAACTACTGAAGCCCAAGCACCTAGAGCCTGTGCTCTGCAACAAGAGAAGCCACTGCAGTGAGAAGCCCACGCACAGCAACAAAGAGTAGTCCCTGCTCACTGCGACTAGAGAAAGGCCACGTGCAGCAAGGAAGACCCAACGCAGCCAAAAATAAATAAATAAATAAATTTAAAAATAAATGTATAGAACAATTATATATATCACTCTCAAAAAAATATAGTTGTCTTTGAATTAACGTCCTTGATTAAATGTTTGGAGATCAGTGGTCCTTAGAAGCAAGAAGATTTTCCACGCTTGCTACAGATACTCTAACTGGTTGCCTTGCTTACAGGGAGAGTTATGGAACTTTCCTTTCATACGCCTTATTTGAGTTCACACACAACTAAAACATTTTCTTGAAGCAAGAGGGCAAGACTTCAAGGCACGCCTGGATGCGGTAGCCACAGCCTGGCTCATTTTATGTCCTTTCTTTGTTTTCCCCTTCTGTTCTTCACGTATTTCTAATTTATGCTATCCTGCTATTTTTTATGTATCCTTTCAAAGCCCCTTAAATCCATTCTGAGACAAAGTAGAGTATAAATTTAAAAAAATAAGTAGGATGAAAAAACATAAAATAAATCATGTACTACATATTTAAGCATAACATACTGTGTTTTCCGCACTGTGAGGGATTTTAGTTCATTTTATAGTTAAGGGGGCTTGAGGCTGAGAAAGGAGGGGCACGGCCAGGTCTCGGGAATATCAGTCCTGTATTTCTTTCACTACATCACAAATTCTAAAAGATGATTTTCTTCTGGAATTTGGAAAAATATCTATTGGGTTGGCCAAAATGTTCATTCTTATGGAAAAACCCGAACAAACTTTTTGGCCAACCCAATACAAACATCCCAAGGTAGATTCCATAGAAAGAAAAGGTTTCCCTCTACTCCGTTTTCATTCCTCAGGGACCCATGAGTGCTTCAGTCAAATTCAACTGCAGACAGTACAGGGGCCGACATGTGCCTGTGAGCTCCCAGGAAAGCTAGACCCCAGACCACGGCAGCAGTGAGGGGCCCCAGGCAGTCAACCTTCCCATCAGGCAAGTTCAAAGAGAGACAGAGAGAGAGGAGTTTGGCTCCAGCTCTGGGAGATTAAGTAGCCCCTTCCAGGCTGCAGGGTGGCCAGGGGAGCAGCCATTAGGAGATGCATGTCCATTTGGGTTATGAAGTGGGGCAGTGCTTAGGGGATGAGGCTGTGACGCATATAAAATAATGCTATTGTGAGACAGGCAGGTTTGGAAATTACAGGACAATTAGAAAAAGGGTTCTACTTCTTCCTATGGGTTTACACTAGTACTAGTGTTTCTAAACTTATTCCCTCTTTTGTTTTTAAAGGCAAAAAATGTTCTCATGAACACTTGAGAATAGGTTCATTGATGGCATTTTGAAAAACATTGATTTAGGTTGTACTTTCTCTGAGAATCGATATTTGTCCTTGGGAGAGGGTGTGTGTGTGTGTGTGTGTGTGTGTTTGTACGTGCGTTCATGTCACACTACACTGATTCCCTCCTACGGAGTGATTTCCTCAGGACCAGAAGCTGGCTCCATAGTGATTCCATGCACTCACAGCCCTCCACCAAGGATGTCACAGAGGATGCAGCAGCAGGTGGAGATGACTGCCCACTGCCTTGCTCCCATCAGGAAGTGCGGTAAGGCAGGCGTTGCAAGAGGAACATGCCAGGGCTGGAGGGATAAGGAAGAGGATGACTCCGAAGCAGAGAGCAGACCAAGCTTGCATAAGCACATCTCCTTTCAGGGTACAAAGCAAGAGAGGTAAAGACAGGGTGACTGGGCAGTGGGGGAAGCAGACAGTGAGACAGGTGACCCTTCGTCATGCTGAAGGCAGTGAGGGGTAATGGTGCAAACTGAGGCGCTCATTCGCTCTTTCTGCAGTGTTTCTAGGTGGCCTCTTTTACAAAGGATGTCCAAGACAGTCAAGAGAAAAGAAGATAAAGTCTAATTTTTATGGGCGATATAAAATAAACTAGAAATATCAGCATACCATTCAATATTATAACCTGAAAACAAAGACCAATTGAAAATATTAGCTCCTAAACAGGATTTATGTTTAAATAAATGGGCATTAATGTACATAGGAATCACCTGGGCATATTGTTAGATGGCAGGTCCTGAGTGGGCAGGTATGCGCAGGGGCCTGAGACTCTGCATTTCTAATGAGCTCCCGGGTGAGGCTGGTACTGTTGGTTCATGGACCACACACTTTGAATAGCAAAGTATTTTCCAGTCTCAGTTTAAAAAAAATACCGAGAAACCTGTACCCTTCTAATAGATTATCTAACAGATTCAGAATACCTACCTTCTTCAGAAAATTTTATTTTTCTCTCTTGTGTACAATATTGTTTATCTGTATTTGCAATTATTAATAACAATATAATAATCCAACATTTATTAAGTGCTTAGCACATGCCAGGGACTAATTTAAGTGCTTTATTTGTACTAACTCATTTAGTTCTCACAACAACCATCTGAGTAGCTTCTCTCATTATCCCCATTTTACAGATAAGGAAACTGAGGGAAGCTGATAAGGGAAATATATTCCTAACAGTTCTTTTGGTTTTTACTAAATGAGATTTATTTTAATCTGCATTTAAAATTCAAACACGATAGATGTCTATTTATAATCATTTTGAAAATAAAATCCAAGACTTTTGTCCTCTGAGACAGTCTATTAAGCTATAATTATCTTCACTTTGGAGGTTAAGAACCAACAACTTTGCCTGATTTATCCAGATAATTGAGGGAAATTATCCAGCCTCATTTCAGCCCACACATGTATTGAATAAACCATGAAGTTTCCAAATGATCATCTGTTGTCACTCTTTCTTGCTAGGGAAAAAATTAAAGAATCAAGAGGTATTTGCCTGCATTCCACATTCTGGCCATTCTAGCCACAACAATACAGCCATGGATTGGTGCATGGGCTCTACCTAGAGAGGACAACTGCCTCTGAAACAGCTTGACCTGAAAGTTTGCCCAAAGGGCAGTTCTGTATAGGATGGGGTAAAGCATCTCCATCATATCTTTAATTTGGAGAAATGTAGATGCTAATTACAAAGTAGGTCACATGGTCAGTCTGCATTCCAAATGAAGAAGAGCTTCCCCTTTTGTCTGGTGTTTTATTCTGTTTGGGAACGTTTGGAACAAGGAGTATCTGGGTGGCTAAGAAGGTAGTTATTCCTTTGTTTCCTTATCACGAATCCTCATTACTAAGAGTAATTGGTGTCAGTCTCTTTCTTCCAATCTTAAAGAGTCAAATGAATACAACATACCAATAGAATTTGTTGGGTTATATCCAGTGCCTTGCCTACCACTATCCTTTAGACTTAAGCTGGAATAACATATCTATTCAATTAATATATTTCTGTTTGGAATTACTTCTTGTGCTACATACCACCTCCACCTCCCAATTTGTGCAAGACAGGTATGAATTTTTGCCTATTAATTGCTCAATTTGGTGGAAAATGTAAGGCATTTTATAAGGTCACTTAGCCTCTCAGTGATGGAGCCAGCAACTTATGAAAGACACAAAAGGAACTTTCGACTCCTGTTTCCAATACACATTGTTTGCATCTAAAAGTTTATGTAAGCATATTTTATACATAAGTGAATGTTTTTAATTGCTCAGAAATACATTCTAGCCCTGTAACTGAATTCAGAAAAGTCCTCTAATGATTATGAAACTTTAGCAAACATTTCAATATATTAGCTTAATAAAGAAAAGGCAATTCATAATTCTCAAACCTTTAATTCAGCATCTACAAGCTACTAAAATTTTCTAATATGGTCTCTATAGGACAAGTTATTGAGTATATTTTTGTCTGTTTATTTTTGATTCCCTGATGGAAATGTCATCATTGTTTTGTTGGCATCAACAATGTAAAGTCAGTAGGTAGCATCAGATTTGCAATAAGATGAGTTACTTATGCTAAATAATTTCAATATAGTAATATAAATCTATGTTTTACTATCTTTAGCTACTCAATCATGACTATCTTGTGTAAACCACAACCTCCTTTCTTTTTGTTCAGTCTGTATGGGGTAAAGGTAGATCTAATTAAAATAATTTGTCATAGCTTGTATACTAGTCAGCAAGGTCACCTAGATTTCTACTTCATAAGTTACCTAAAAGACCAACTTTCAAGATTGTTTACTTTGAACAGAATATTGATAACAACATTCACTCTGTCATGCCAATCAGAAGCTCTGAGAGGTGATTATATATCTTTGATGAATTTTTAAAGGGGCAGGAGGAAGGAAGGAATGTTTACCTAAGGGAAACTTAGTAGACAAAAAAAAGAAAAAATCTTTAAACATGGTATTCAGGAAGAGAAACCATTTTTTAATTCTTTGTAGGTAGAAAAAAAGATATAAACACAACTGACTGAAGGACTACTCAGATAAAGCTAATAAAGTTCTTTTTAGAATTAAATTTTAAAAAAAAAGAAAAAAGAAACTGAGAAGAAAAAAAAGAAGACCAAAGAAAGAAAAGCTGCGGAGATTAAAATGGAAATGAGTAAAAGAAGGAGAGAAAAATAAAAATGAGGAAAGGTTATAATAAAAAGGGGAAAGGGTCCAGCCTGTCACCCCTCCTTCCAAATTGCCTTTATAGGGATTTCCCTGGTGGCGCAGTGGTTAAGAATCCACCTGCCAATGCAGGAGACGTGGGTTTGAGCCCTGGGCTGGGAAGATCCCACATGCCACGGAGCAACTAAGCCTGTGTGCCACAACTACTGAGCCTGCACTCTAGAGCTCGTGAGCCACAACTACTGAGCCCACGTGCCACAACTACTGAAGCCCGCGCGTCTAGAGCCCATGCTCCACAACAAAGAGAAGCCATTGCAATGAGAAGCCCGCCCACGGCTCGGCTCGCCGCAACTAGAGAAAGCCCGCACATAGCAACAAAGACCCAACACAGCCATAAATAAATAAATAAATAAATAAATAAATAAATAAATAAATAAATAAATAAAACCACCAACCAAAAAAAACAAATTGTCTTTATACATATGAGTTCTTAGTTTACCATCTTTGTCTGAAGTCTTTTCATCATCGAGAAGGTTGGTAGTAAGCAGTACACAATCAAATGCTACCCAATTCTTTATCACTGATTTTGAAGTCACAGTGAAGAGGGCGCACCATGAACACTGAGTCTATCTGGGAGCAGCAGGCATGATAAGTACCCCTAATGCACCTGTAGAAAACAAAGGAGCCTTGATGCTTCCCCTTTCAAGTAATAAAATAGCAGAGCAATGTGACAGTGCAAACATCCTTTGGTCAATTTGGAAGAACCACAAAGATGGATTCGTGTGAGGATTTATTTGCCTTTACCATGTAGCTTGGCTTTACCAAACATGGATATGGTATTCCCACAGAGAGAAACCTGTTTGCTTACGATAGTGAAATGTCATTCTAGCACTTTGATGGTTTGAAAGACATTTATGTTAGCCTGTCCTGTTCATACATGATCATAATAAAGAAATTAGGCAATTATCCTTAGCACATTACAGTCAATGTCTCAAGTTTAGCCAAATAACTGTCATTGGTTCATTCATTCATTCAGCAAATATTTATTAAATGCCTGCAATGTGCCAGCTGCTATTCTAGGAAGTAGAGATTTAGTCATCAACAAGACAGACGAAGTCCCTGACTATGAAGTATTTGCTACACTGAAAACCAATGAGGAGATTGCTTTTTTAGTCTGATACATGCTAGTTGATTTATTCTCTTATTTACTGATGAAGATTTTTCACTTTTCACAGAGATTTTTAAACTCTCAAGTAGAGAAGAATAGTGGGTGAAGAGAAATGATCCTGGGTAAGGCAAAAAAAATCCCAAAACCAACAATAAAAAACATGATCCTACTGGCCAACTGTAGCTAGGAGCCAAATTCCCTTCATTCAAGACTGTACGGCTTTCAACGTGGGCAGTTCCCCAGCTAATCAAAATTTCAAAGGACACAGAAGACCATTTAATAGGATTATACCTAAACCTGTTATAGATTAAATTCTCTGGCTGTTTGACACCCTAGTAACTAGCACAGATTTGTATTTACAGAAAAAGAGATGAGAAAAATTCCTTCTTGATTAGGAACAAGAGAGCAGAATATCCTGGCCCTCCCCCTTCCTCAAAATAAAAAGGGGGGGGGAGGGGAACGAGTGCCAGGAAACAGAAAACAGTACCCACCTCCAGAGTACTGTTGGCAAAGTTCAAATGCACCAAGAAAGCACACAGAGCCATGTCCTTCCTGATGCAACCCCCCAGGCCCTTGTTTCCAAAGGCCCGTGGCCAAGACCTAACATTTCTCCCAGAACTGCAGAAACAATAAATATCCACCTCTAGGTGACACAAATGGTTAAGCATTGACAGAATTCGAAGCAGAAAGTACTAAGAACCCTGCCACCGGGTTGCAGCCACTAATTTTACTGTACCTTCTGAGTTTGAGGACAGCTGCAACTGATACTAGAGACCCACCAGCAGGAAAGTTATGTGACGAGAAAAAAATACAAACTCGCATTTCTACCTTAAAATGGATGGTATTGGAGGAGATGCAGACTGGATAAAATGAGAAGTAAGCAATATTCTTTTAAAACATGATAGATAATACCTTTACATAGAAATGTGTTCACCTCCAAGCTAATTAACTTTCAGATGAAGCTGTCGTTCTAATATCGATTCAACAAAGATGTTCATAAATAGAATACTATGTAAGTAAGAGTTTAAGCAAACAGCTTTTCCTGACACCCATGAAAAGTCTTAAAACTTGTTTCTCTATTGACTTTTACCATCTGGGAAGATGTTCTATGGCTAATAAAGCAGTTTTCCAAATGATTTGCTAATAAGATCAAGTCTCCTAGAAGGTTGGAGAGAAATCTTAAGAGCTAATTCACTTTTAGCTAAGGTTGCTGATTCCTTCCAGATGGCTTATGTTTATACAGGTTTAGTAGCTGATTCCCATTTGCAGCATTTTTTAACTTGACTTTATACTTATTATTAGGAGACACTTCTAAGTCGACTTATTTACTACTCAACTGATTCTGTGAGCTACTACTGTAAGTATAGATTTTAAAATACAGTAGAACTGCCATTGAAATGTAAGATGGCAGCTGGTGTCTAGGCGCTCTGATGGGGAGAGAGGGGTGCACTCTGCTCCGCCACCCTCAAGGGGACGAGACTTAACTGAATCTGTCACCTCAGAGGGTGCTTTGTTGCAGTTGTACTGGTTGGTGTACATACAGCTCTACAAACACATCTCCCATTGTACAACAAATATTGGCATTTGACAGGTCACGTTTGTAACAGACATTCATATTTATTATTTATAAACATGACTGTAAGGCCAACTGGCCCGAGGCAGGCGAACGCAATCAGATTCACAGGTTGCATCAGACCAAAACTCTCCGGACCACCCAGTTCCAGAAACTGACCTGGAGACTTTCCACCCGGCCCAGCCTTCCCGCCTTTCGAGGGGCGGGACTAACGGTCCCAAGACTGATGCAACCGGCACCAGATATTGCCACGATACCCGAAGAGACCACCAAATAAGGAATACCCTGTGCCCTCCCAGATTCACCACACCCTTTTCCCTTCTTCCCCTATAAAATCTTGCCCAACCCTCGCCCGGGTGCAACTTCTCTGGCCCCTTTCTCTCGGACCAGTGAACCTCGCCCGGGAGCGCCCCCTAATAAAGCTCACTTGAAGCTTTCCTCTGTTTCGCGGTGCCGTTTGTTAAGATCCGACCTTACAATGACTACATGCTCACACGTGCTTAATTTGACTTTCTCATAATTTTAACAGGACAGGCACTAAAATATATTATTGTGTACCTGGAAAATTTCCCCCCAAATCTGAGGCATGATAAAAATGTACATGTCCTAAGAAATTGCTTAGGAAGAAATTGTCCTAAGCAATTGCTCTTGCTTCTTCATGCAGTGATTAACAGCTTAGGCTCTGATTCACTCAAACATACTAGTTCTGCCAGTAATTAACCTCTCTAATTCTCAGTTTCATTAGCTGTAAAATGAGGACAATCATTGTCTGCCTATAGAGTTGTTGTAACAATTACACGAGATTTTGCACATAAAGTGCCTCGGGTAGTGCCTTGGAAAAATAGGGCTCAATACATATTAGGTGTTATTATTACCATATTTTATCAAATCTAATATGTCAGTGACTGCAAGATGTACCATTATGGAGTATACCACTATGAAAGAAAAAAAAAAACACTACCCGTTCAACTATACAATTATGATGTAATGCTTTTGCTTTTTCATTACTTAGAATTTTTATTTTACATTTATTGAGATAGGCTTTTTAGATGGAGACAGATTTTATTTTACAGAACCCTTATGCATGTATGAAAAGGGAGATATGAGTGAAAAAATGGTTAAGATATTTCTAAGCTTCTTCACATTCTGAGTCTGACTCCCTGAATTGCTTTTTGCCTCGTAATAGCTGATGGCCATGTTTTTCCTACACAATATCCTCTGAGCATCAAAAGTGCTGGAGATGCCGGATCATCTTTCAAGCCACTGACACTTTTTCTACAAGTTTTCATGCTGGTGCTTCTTGGATCTCACGGAATGACAAGAAGAGAAGGTTTTCATTCAACAGCCAGAATGGATAGTTCTTTCTCAAATGACAATTGAATTGCTTGTTGACGGAAACATCAAGGAATTGCCTTTGCATTGTCATACCACCAGGAATAATAATCCAGTTGACATATGCATGGCAATGTCACCCAAAATTGGTAAATTAGAATCGATTAAATACAGAATTTTCTGCTACTTTTTTCCCTTTCTCATATGAATAAAATAAGATGTGTCAACATCTAGAGTCAAAATGAAAGTAAGACACTTTCCTATAAAATGTAGGTATTGATTCTAACAGTGTCCACGAAGATCCAAGATTTATTTGTTATTTATTAATTTACCAAACATTTATGGAATATCTGTTCTATGGACACATATTTGGTAAGATATCAGGAAATCAAAGAGATTGTTTTCATCACTAAGACCAAGTGATGGATGCAGCCCTTGGGCAATGAGAGAAAGCAAACAGGTAAGCACACAACAAATGCAGTGACTGAGGGTCATAAGAGATGCATGCACAAGGTATACTGGAGGCACGAAGGAGAACTCGATGGATTCTGCTTGGACCTGAGCTGGGAAAATACAAATGAGTTTCCAGACCGGCAAAGGAGGAAAGGGAATTGTAGGCAAAGGGGGCTTTCCTCAAAGGAAATGCTGTATCTTCAGATTTTTTTCACATTTTCTATGTCCTGTCTGTGTTCCTTGCACTAATGGGTTGAAATGAGTATTTCTCTTTTTTCTTCTGGGAATTGTCTATTTATAAATTTTGTCTATTCTCCTCTTGGGTTATGTTCACATATGGACCAGTAGGAACCTTTTATATATTATGGACCTTAACTCACTATAAATTATATATTTTGCAAACATATTCTTCCATTCTGTCACTTGTCTTTTAATTTTGTTAATAGCAACTTTTATATTCCAACAGTTTAAATATTTCCCCAGTCAGATCTGTTGATACTTTCCTTTATGGTTTCTGGGTTTTAGATTTGCTTGTGAAGCCCTTCCCTACCCTAAGACATATTCTAATACTTCTCATATATTTTCCTCTATCTTAAGGTTTCTTTTTTTAACAACAAGGTCTAAAGCTAAAACTTATTTTTAAATACTGCATGTGGGTGTTATAACATTTTCCCCAAAAATTCATATTGAATTTAAACCTACCCTTAGATTTTCTGTTAGCTCTTACCAGATCATTATTAACTTAGAAAATTACAAGCAGGCAACTTTCAATAAACCATGACAACAAAGAAAAGTAGTGTCACAAATGAAATAAAACTACTTTTTTAGTTTCTTTTTTTTAAAAAAATTATTTATTTATTTATTTTTGTCTGTGTTGGGTCTTCGTTGCTGAGGGCGGGCATTCTTTAGTCGTGGTGAGCAGGGGCTACTCTTCGTTGCGGTGCGCGGGCTTCTCGTGGTGGCTTCTCTTGTTGCGGAGCACGGGCTCTAGGCACGCAGGCTTCAGTGGTTGTGGCACATGGGCTCAGTAGTTGTGGCTTGTGGGCTCTAGAGCTCAGGCTCAGTAGTTGTGGCTCACGGGCTTAGTTGCTCCGTGGTATGTGGGATCTTCCCGGGCCAGGGCTCGAACCCGTGTCCCTTGCATTGGCAGGTAGATTCTTTACCACTGTGCCACCAGGGAAGTCCCTTTTTAGTTTCAAGTGTCAGAAATTTCCATCGAATTAACTTTGGTAAAACAAGACTTTTTTTGGCTCGCATTAAGCAAGAAAGGGCAGAGATGGATATGACCTCAGGAATGGGTGGATCTGGGGATTTAAAAGTCATAAAGACCAAGTCGGCCAGTTGTTTCTGCTTCTCTCTTTGTACTGTTTTTTGTTTTTTTTCCTCCAACTACAGACAGATTTTTCCCATATGGTAGGAGAAATGGGTGCAAAGCATTCCAGACACACATTCCCACAGTTCAACAACCAGAGAGGGAAACGTGTTCCCCATCAGCTCTAATAAAAACCAAATCTCAGGATAGGAGTCTGATTATACTACCCTTTAGTCACTGGTTATTTCTTTCTCAGGCAATGACCCATCCCCAGAGCCATTCCTGTAGCCAGGAAGATCGAGTTCTATGCTATGACTGAGCAGACCTGGGTCATGTTCCCAGCCCAGTTGCCAAAGCAGCAGGATCTGATAGCAGAAGAAAGAGGGTGGTCACAGACATAACTGCCAAGAGATTCACTAACAGTCAGTCCCTCTAATCTGTGATTTGCTACAATCAATAATCATGAAAGCAACACAAGCATTTACATTTCCCTATTGACTGCATTAGATTTTTAGACATACAAGTTGTCTTTCTCTTTTTTTGATTATCTTAGGCTCATATTAAAATTAATTTCCATAACCTCAATACACAATAATTGATTTGAAACTTGGATTTTCACCGTTTGATCCCTAAGACAAGTTGTTTAACTTCATCTGGTTTAAGGTTTTTTCACCTGTAAAATGAGGTCTTTGGTTTTATGATGTAGGGAAATGGAAAGCAGACAATACAAAAGAGAGAAAGGAGCCTGGGATTCAATACTTGCCACAAATGGTTCCTAAATCTACAAATGCATGATAAGAGGGAAGCTTAGCTCATGGTATCATACACCTCTATCCTGTATGCCCTTCTCTATTCTCTATGTGTTATTTAAGGAAAAGAATCAGAATTCTTGGGCTTCCCTGGTGGCACAGTGGTTGAGAGTCCGCCTGCCGATGCAGGGGACACGAGGGGACACGGGTTCGTGCCCCGGTCCGGGAGGATCCCACATGCCACGGAGCGGCTAGGCCCGTGAGCCATGGCCGCTGAGCCTGCGCGTCCGGAGCC
The DNA here is from genome assembly GCF_964341445.2 of Mesoplodon mirus. NCBI lineage: Eukaryota > Metazoa > Chordata > Mammalia > Artiodactyla > Ziphiidae > Mesoplodon > Mesoplodon mirus. The sequence goes on from NC_138984.1 coordinate 36,159,422, forward strand.
TGTAGTCCACAATGGGAGAGGCCACAGCAGTGAGAGGCCCACGTACCGCAAAAAAGAAAAGAATCAGAATTCTCTATGTATGAGTCAGAAGCTCTTTCAAACAGGTAATAGAAACACAACTCAAATCAGGTCAATGGAGTAAAAAAGGATTTACCAGTTCCTACAACTGCAGTGGGAAGCACACAGCACAGAAGGAAAAGCTGCAGCAACCAGTGTCTCGGAAACTGTAACTGAGACTCAGAGCTACCAGTGTTCTGTGTCTATTTCCTTCACTGCTTATCGCTGCTTCTCTTTGCGTTTTTACTCTCATTATTTTGTAACAGGGGGCATGGCTGCCAGAAACCTCAAGTTAGCAGCCATGGCCAAAGGGTGTCTTTCCACCCCAAGAAATGAGTCTGGCCCTAATTGGGTTATGTGTACACGACTTGGGCCAGCCTCTGTTGGAATGGGAATTGGTCATATATTTATTCCTGTGGCCAGGGAGATGGCAAATATTAACTGAAAAATGGGGTGGATGGGGAGTAGTGTTGCCAGACTTAGCAAATACAAAGATGTCCTATATTTAATCTGGCAACCCTAGGTGGGAGAGCTTTCTAAACAGGCAAAATTAATAACCACCACAGTTTACTCCACTGTTTCCTCAAGAACCTGCCCTTGTGTCCTTTGCCATTTTGCTCATACCAGTGGGCAGAGTCGCAAGCAGACAGATAACAGCTGTCATCTCAGGAATCTGGCTCAGCATTAAGTGTGGAGGGCATTGGATATATTATTTAGTCCTTCTTGAAAAATTCTTTCTTGGCTTTTCTTAAAGCTAACATGACTCTTCCATAAGCATCTTGGTGGCTGTGAGCTGTGCATTCTGTCTAGTCACGGGATCACAGAGCTGGAGGGAGGTCTGGAGGTCCTGGCTGATCCTCTTGTGATTTGTAACTTTGGGTAACTTGGTAAACCACCCAAGAATTTCACGCATGGTCATTTATAGATGAGGAGTCCTTACCAACTATGTGTCTGGAGCATAAAGGAGAGAGGCAGGAGGAAGGAGATGACTTGAGAAGCAATCCAAAAGATCTTAGATTAATGAGGAGCCAGCAACTGTCTCCCATAGAGGAGCAGAAAAAGTCAGGCTGCATTTTAGACAAACACATGGTTTAGAAACTGTGAGTGGAAGCACCAGAGGGAAGTAGCCTGATGGGGGGCAGTTGCATTGGTCCCATTGAGGGGTTCGGTTAGAGTAGTGGAAGAAGAGCCAGAAAGAACAGAGGGTAGAGTAGACCCGTTTACACAGTTCAGAGTGAAAACTCAGAGGGAATTAGTGGCTGGTATTTTCCATATTTAAATTCACTCCTGCTTTTAACTTCAACCAATGACATATCGTCAGTTTCTCCCACTGTCAAGAACCAACAAGCAGCATACACATCGATTTCGTAAAAGACCGCATTCAATATTCACTGAAGATATTGTGCAATCAGCACATTCGTCATGTTCTCACCATTTTAATGATGTTTTTAAAGGAAAGTACTTCTCGTACATCTGTCCTCTTAATGTTTATTTTTACTGAGGGAGTTGTGTGCACAAGGATGATTCTACTGTGGTGTCAGTTTAAGTGATGTTTTAAAAATATGCATGATCTACATTCATTATTTTAGTTTACATGATTCCCGTTTTGACCTTACCTTCAGTGAGGTGAGGTGGGAAAGTGTCAGATCAAGGGTTAGCTGACCTGTTCCAGACCTGCCCCTCAGTGGCACAGGTTGGCCAAACGATCACAGACGTGGGCAGAACCTCAGATTCTCCACCTACAGCAGGAGGGCTCTTGGGCCAAGTGATCTCTCAGCAGCCTTCCAAATCTAGTAACATTGGATCGGTAGCTGAGGAAATTATAATTGAGACCATGAAAAGATAGTGACCTTTTGCTGAACGTGACCTCTTGTTAAGCAAGCAGCACTCTAGGATGTGGGTTAAGAACATGGGCTATGGAATCCAGCAGACTTGGGTTTGAGTTCTGGTCCTGACATGTCATATCTTCCTTAGTCCCCACATTTCTGAGACAGAAACAGAACTACCTACTCTGTAGTGTCATTGTGAGGAATTCATGAGAAGGAGAGGTGTAGGAAGCACTCTACAGAGGGCTAAGACCCCATGTAAATCCCCAGTACTTGGGGGCTAGCACTACTGTTCATCACAACGGTGCATCACCAACTGGGCCAACATAGAACTAGAGAAGTTATTCCAATCATTCAATCATTTGTTCATTCATTCAGTTATTCATTCAAAAATACTATATCTGTCCAATAAATATTTGCAAGGATCTGCCAGTAGGCATGGCCTCTGGCTACAGATTCCATCTAAGCATTTTTATATTCTTACTTTCTGGCTCCCCACAGAGAGTTTCTGCAATTGCAAGAAACATTTTGGTATGGTTATTATTATGGGGTCTTTAAAAGTAACCAGCTCGGCCTTCCCTGGTGGCGCAGTGGTTGAGTCCGCCTGCCGATGCAGGGGACACGGGTTTGTGCCCCGGTCCGGGAAGATCCCACTTCCTGTGGAACGGCTGGGCCCCTGAGCCATGGCCGCTGAGCCTGCATGTCCGGAGCCTGTGCTCTGCAACAGGAGAGGCCACGACAGTGAGAGGCCTGCGTACCGCAAAAAAAAAAAAAAAAAAGTAACCAACTCTTGGCTTTAATTAATCTTGGCCCTAACTTTTTCATGAGAAGAAAAGTCAGTGAACCCGTGCTGCAGCATCTATTTCCAGAGCTGACGTGTTTAGTCATTTGCATGTGAAACTGTCAAAGGCAGGCTGGGTTACTGTCCCATGGAACATCTGCACGGTGTTTATCATTTTGGCATCTGAGAACTCCGTCAATACGTGCAGACCCATGACAACCTCGAGGTTTTGTTTCCAAATGTGCCATCAATGAATAACAGCCCAAACAAGGAAATCATCCAGACAGCAATTTGGGTGAAACGTGAGGCTGGGAATTACAATGTGTTTCCAGGTGCTCCGGGGGGTAAAAATCCTTTGCTATCGTTACAAAACAATACAGTCTTTGGAAGCACAATAATGTGTAAGAAGGCTTTAGAATCAGACAACTTGCTTTTGTTTTGGAAGCACAGATTCAAGTCTGGCCTATGATAATCACTGGCAGAAGCAGCTTTCTTGATTAAGTCAGTCCCCTGAAAGAACATGTGTCTTTATTACAGACAGTGCCTTCTCCTAATCCCCACCTTAGATGCAAAGGCCAAGTTCCCCTCAGCTGAGCTCAAGGCTCTCTCAACCCAGAGCACAGTGCCTCAATCTTGACCACTGGTAATCTGAGATAAATTCAACGTATGCTGTCTCTGTTAAGTGCCCCAGTGGTTCTATCTCCTTTCAAAGGACTCGATCTTTTGTTTCCAGATGGTACCTTGGAGGTGTACAAAGACACCAAGGCAATTAGTTTTGACTAACCTCCCAGAACTTGTTGAGAACCTCCTTCACAGGAGGTTGAAACCATGCTGGTCATTTAGTCTGACTCGACTGAAAGAGGCATCGGATACAAATAGATTCTGGGAAATAAATCAACTTTAGGCCTTTTACTGCTGAAGGCTTAAAATAATTCCCCCAAAGGCTAATTATGTCTTTCTTTGCTCAGTAGTTGGGCTTAATAATAAGCATATGGCAGGGATTGGGCTGCATAACCCATCACAGCTTTCTGTTCAGTAGTGGAGGTGTTGGTCTGAAAGGAAACTATATACAGAAAGCTTATATATATTAATAGTTGTAGTATGTATTATTGCTGGAAACTATAAATGTTAACCTGGCTTCTAAACATTCCTTTCAACTCACTAGTAATCAAAGAAGCATAATGTAAAATAACACTAACAGTCTATTATTCATCTATCACATTAATAGAGATTCTTAAATGATGACAATATGGAGGAGGATTTGATGAAATAAGCACTTTCATGCCTTATGGTGAGAACATAATTTGGGACAATCTTTCTGGACAGCAATTTGGCAAGAGGTACAAGGACCATAAAAATATTCATATATTTTGATACCATCATTTCATTCCCAGGCATCTATCTTATAGTATAAACCAAGGACAAAGATTTAAATGTAAGAATGTTCCTTGAAACACTATTTATAATAGCCAAATGTACAATGAAAAAAGAATGATTAGCAAATTATGTACATCTACCACATTCTATGAGACATTATGCAGTCATTAAAAATCATGTTGACAAAATCACATTCAAAGGCAGAGGGGGAGTGAAAATAGGATACAGAACAATGGATACACTATGATCTTAACTATGTAAAATAATATATCCAACACACATTGCAAACGAAATGATGTTATGTTTAAAAATTCAGCCATTTCTGAATTCCTAAATAGAAGCTGAAATGTGTATTAGTTAGGGATTGGGAGGGTGGGGAGGGGAAGTGCCTAAGCCACTGTCCTTGGGGAAGCTCTGAACCAGCAGAATAATCCAAATCCAATTGCGAAAAATATTCTGTTTAATATTGTCAAAGTCTGGAGAGGGCAGAAGCAAGAAGAACTACAACTCTGCAGCCTGTGGAAGGAAAACCACATTCACAGAAAGACAGACAAAATGAAAAGGCAGAGGACTTTGTACCAGATGAAGGAACAAGATAAAACCCAGGAAAAACAACTAAATGAAGTGGAGATAGGCAACCTTCCAGAAAAAGAATTCCGAATAATGATAGTGAAGATGATTCAGGACCTCAGAAAAAGAATGGAGGCAAAGATCGAGAAGATACAAGAAATGTTTAACAAAGACCTAGAAGAATAAAAGAATAAACACCTAGAAGAATTAAAGAACAAACAAACAGAGATGAATAATACAATAACTGAAATGAAAAATAAGCTAGAAGGAATCAATAGCAGAATAACTGAGACAGAAGAACGGATAAGAGACCTGGAAGACAGAATGGTAGAATTCACATCTGCAGAACAGAATAAACAAAAAAGAATGAAAAGAAATGAAGACAGCCTAAGAGACCTCTGGGACAACATTAAACGCAACAATGTTTGCATTATAGGGGTCCCAGAAGGAGAAGAGAGAGAGAAAGGATCCGAGAAAATATTTGAAAAGATTATAGTTGAAAAATTCCCTAACATGGGAAAGGAAATAGCCACCCAAGTCCAGGAAGCACAGAGAGTCCCAGGCAGGATAAACCCAAGGAGAAACATGCTGAGACACATAGTAATCAAATTGACAAAAATTAAAGACAAAGAAAAATTTTTGAAAGAAACAAGGGAAAAATGACAAATAACATACAAGGGAACTCCTGTAAGGTTTACAGCTTATTTCTCAGCAGAAGCTCTACAAGCCAGAAGAGACTGGCATGATATATTTAAAGTGATGAAAGGGAAGAACCTACAACCAAGATTACTCTACCCAGCAAGGATCTCATTCAGATTCAATGGAGAAATCAAAAGTTTTACAGACAAGCAAAAGCTAAGAGAATTCAGCACCACCAAACCACCTCTACAACAAATGCTAAAGGAACTTCTCTAAGTGGGAAACACAAGAGAAGAAAAGGACCTACAAAAAGAAACCTATAAAAATTAAGAAAATGGTAATAGGAACATACATATCAATAATTACCTTAAACGTGAATGGATTAATTGCTCCAACCAAAGGACACAGGCTCGCTGAATGGATACAAAAACAAGACCCATATATATGCTGTCTACAAGAGACCCACTTCAGACCTAGGGACACATACAGACTGAAAGTGAAGGGACGAAAAAAGATATTCCATGCAAATGGAAGTCACAAGAAAGCTGGAGTAGCAATACTCATATCAGATAAAATAGACTTTAAAATAAAGAATATTACAAGAGACAAGGAAGGACACTACACAATGATCAAGGGATAATCCAAGAAGAAGATATAACAATTATAAATATATATGCACCCAACATAGGAGCATCTCAATACATAAGGCAACTGCTAACAGCTAAAAAAGAGGAAATCGACAGTAACACAATAATAGTGGGGGACTTTAACACCTCACTTACACCAATGGACAGATCATCCAGACAGAAAATTAATAAGGAAACACAAGCTATAAATGACACAATAGACCAGATAGATTTAACTGATATTTACAGGACATTCCATCCAAAAACAACAGATTACACTTTCTTCTCAAGTGCACATGGAACATTCTCCAGGACAGATCACATCTTGGGTCACAAATCAAGCCTTGGTAAATTAGAGAAAATTGAAATCATATCAAGCATCTTTTCCGACCACAATGCTATGAGATTAGAAATCAATTGCAGGGAAAAAAACTTTAAAAATGCAAACACATAGAGGCTAAACAGTATAAATAACCAAGAGATCCCTGAATAAATCAAAGAGGAAATCAAAAAATACTTAGAGACAAATGACAAAGAAAACACAATGATCCAAAACCTATGGGATGCAGCAAAAGAAGTTTTAAGAGGGAATTTCATAGCAATTCAAGCTCACCTCAGGAAACAAGAAAAAGCTCAAATAAAGAATCTAACCTTACACCTAAAGGAACTAGAGAAAGAAGAGCAAACACAACCCAAAGTTAGTAGAAGAAAAGAAATCATAAAGATCAGAGCAGAAATAAATGAAATAGAAACAAAGAAAACAATAACAAAGATCAGTAAAACTAAATGCTGGTTCTTTGAGAAGATAAACAAAATTGATAAACCTTTAGCCAGATTCATCAAGAAAAACAGGGAGAGGACTCAGATCAATAAAATTAGAAATGAAAAGGGAGAAGTTACACCGGACACCGCAGAAATACAAAGCATCATAAGAGACTACTACAAGCAAGTATATGACAACCTGGAAGAAATGGACAAATTCTTAGAAAGGTATAACCTTCCAAGACTGAACCCAGAAGAAACAGAAAATATGAACAGACCAACCAGAAGTAATGAAATTGAAACTGTGATTAAAAATCTTCCAACAAACAAAAGTCCAGGACCAGATGGTTTCACAGGTGAATTCTATCAAACATTTAGAGACAACCAACACCCATCCTTCTCAAACTCTTCCAAAAAATTGCAGAGGAAGGAACACTCCTAAACTAATTCTATGAGGCCACCATCACCCTGATATGAAAACCAGACAAAGATACTACAAAAAAAGAAAATTACAGACCAATATCACTGATGAATATAGATGCAAAAGTCCTCAACAAAATACTAGCAAACAGAATCCAACAACACATTAAAGGGATCATACACCATGATCAAGTGGGATTGATCCCAGGGATGCAAGGATTCTTCAATATATGCAAATCAATCAATGTGATACACCATAGTAACAAATTGAAGAATAAAAACCATATGATCATCTCAATAGATGCAGAAAAAGCTTTTGACAAAATTCAACACCCATTTATGATAAACACTCCCCAGAAGATGGCATAGAGGGAACCTACCTCAACATAATAAAGGCCATATACAACAAACCCACAGCAAACATCATTCTCAATGGTGAAAAACTGAAAGCGTTTCCTCTAAGGTCAGGAACAAGACAAGGATGTGCACTCTCGCCACTATTATTCAACATAGTTTTGGAAGTCCTAGCCATGGCAATCAGAGAAGAAAAAGAAATAAAAGGAATACAAATTGGAAAAGAAGAAGTAAAACTGTCACTGTTTGCAGATGACATGATAGTATACATAGAGAATCCTAAAGATGCCACCAGAAAACTACTAGAACTAATCAATGAATTTGGTAAGGTTGCAGGGTACAAAATTAATGCACAGAAGTCACTTGCATTCCTATACACTGACAACGAAAGATCAGAAAGAGAAATTAAGGAAACAACCCCATTCACCATTGCAACAAAAAGAATAAAATACCTAGGAATAAATCTACCTAAGGAGTCAGAAGACCTGTACTCAGAAAACTATAAGATGCTGTTGAAAGAAATCAAAGATGACACAAACACATGGAGAGATATACCATGTTCTTGGATTGGAAGAATCAATATTGTGAAAATGACTATACTACCCAAAGCAATGTACAGATTCAATGTAATCCCTATCAAATTACTGATGGCATTTTTTACAGAACTAGAACAAAAAAAATCTTAAAATTTGTATGGAGACACAAAAGACCCCGAATATCCAAAGCAATCTTGAGGGTAAAAAAAATGGAGCTGGAGGAATCAGTCTCCCTGATTTCAGACTATAGTACAAAGCTACAGTCATCAAGACAGTATGGTACTGGCACAAAAACAGAAATATAGATCAATGGAACAGGAAACAAGCCCAGAGATAAACCCACGCACCTATGGTCAACTCATCTATGACACAGGAGGCAAGGATATACAATGGAGAAAAGACAGTCTCTTCAATAACTGGTGCTGGGAAAACTGGACAGCTACATGTAAAAGAATGAAATTAGAACACTCCCTAACACCATACACAAAAATAAACTCAAAATGGATTAGAGACTGAAATGTAAGACTGGACACTATAAAATTCTTGGAGGAAAACATAGGAAGAACACTCTTTGACATAAATCACAGCAAGATCTTTTTTGATCCACCTCCTAGAGTAATGGAAATAAAAACAAAAATAAACAAATGGGACCTAGTGAAACTTAAAAGCTTTTGCAAAGCAAAGGAAACTACAAATAAGACAAAAAGACAACGCTCAGAATGGGAGAAAATATTTGCAAATGAATCAACAGACAAAGGATTAATTTCTAAAATATATAAACAGGTCATGCAGCTCAATATTGAAAAAACAAACAACTCAATCCAAAAATGGCAGAAGATCTAAATAGACATTTCTCCAGAGAAAACATACAGATGGCCAAGAAGCACATGAAAAGCTGATGAACATCACTAATTATTAGAGAATTGCAAATCAAAACTACAATGAGGTATCACCTCACACCAGTTAGGATGGGCATCATCAGAAAATCTACAAACAACAAATGCTGGAGAGGATGTGGAGAAAAGGGAACCCTCTTGCACTCGTGGTGGGAATGTAAATTGATACAGCCACTATGGAGAACAGTAGGAGGTTCCTTAAAAAACTAAAAATAGAACTACCATATGACCCAGCAATCCCACTACTGGGCATATACCCAGAGAAAACCATAATTCAGAAAGAGACATGTACCACAATGTTCATTGCAGCACTATTTACAATATTCAGGTCATGGAAGCAACCTAAATGCCCATCAACAGAAGAATGGATAAAGAAGATGTGGTACATATGTACAATAGTATATTACTCAGCCATAAAAAGGAACAAAGTTGGGTCATTTGTAGAGACGTGGATGGATCTAGAGACTGTCATACAGGGTGAAGTAAGTCAGAAAGAGAAAAACAAACATTGTATATTAACGCCTATATGTGGAACCTAGAAAAATGGTACACATGAACCTGTTTGCAGTGCAGAAATAGAGACACAGATGTAGAGAACACACGTACGGACACCAAGGGGGGAAAGTGGCGGGGGTGGTGGTGTGATGAATTGGGAGATTGGGGTTGACATATATATGCTAATATGTATAAAGTGGATAACTAATAAGAACCTGCTGTATAAAAAAATAAAATTAAATTAAAAAATTCCATAAATAAATAAAATTCAAAAATTAAAAAAAAGAAACCTAATGAATCTCAAACATGATAAACAAGATGAAATCCCCCCCCCCAAAATATATATAATCAAAGTCTTCCTTCACTTTGATAGGTAGTGGGAACCTGTACAGAGCACCTCCATGCATTCAAATAACAAGTATTTATGGAGCCTCCACTATGTGCCAAAGCACTGTGCTTGGTGAAGTGGACACAGTATTAAACAAAAAAAACATGGTTCCTGCCTTCACAGAGCTTACAGTCTGATCAGTAATCATCATTATGCTGTCTACCGATATTTTTTTTCTCAATAGTAGCAACAAGTCAGGGATTTGGGAAAGAGATGTCCAGTGGGATATGATTGGTTAATGGATGCTGGACACAGCAATGTCAGATACTCCGTTGTCAGTTTCCTTTCGTGCACTGAAGTTCACTTGTGGGATACTCAAGACATTTAAAGTCTGTTAAACACGACTGCCTCATGCTAGCTAGGCTACGGGGAATAACAGGATGGGCTGGTCCCCACCCTTTGCAGCAAAGCAGGCATAAGTGCGCAGAAGAAGCCTAGCAAAGTGCTCACAAGAGATGCTGAAAGAGAAGCACAGAGCAGCTGCCAGTCCAGAGCAAGAAGCAAGGAGAACAACTGGGGTGTGTTGGTGGAACATGCAGACTGGTGAACATATGAAGCATCTCTAGAACACATGAGACAGATATAAAATCCTGGAAGGGAATATACCAAATATACCTTCGGGTAAGGAGGGTTCTGGGTATATTTATTTTTTTCTTTAATCCACATATATTATTATTACATGAACGAAATATAATTTTCAAAACCTCAGCCCTTAATGCCCTCATATCGTTTGTGTTCCTATTACTCTTTGTCTTCCTTCTTCATCTTTCATATTACTTTTCTTTTTCTTCCTTCCCTCCTTTTCCTGCCCACGGATCACAAGTCTTGTCAGACAGCCACATGTGTAAGCAGACTCTTTGTGCCATGACCTGTGTTTGGTATTAAAATAGCAATGCTCATCATGCACTGCTTAACCATTTCACCTGTATTGACTCCTTTAATCCACACGACAACCCTCCCGGGTGGTAGTAACACTATCTTTATTTAGCAGACACGGACAAGGAAGCACGGAGGCATAAACCAACCTGCCTAGTCACACGAGCAGGACTTCAATCTGAACACGGGCACTCAGGTTCCAGAGCACACACACACCTAGCCACTTCACTGGACAGCTCGGGGGAAAACACAAAGGACCACAGTTACAATTCTTACCCCAAGACTGCTTAGTATCTCAGCTTTTATATGAAATTGAGGGTACAATTCCTGGGGTCCTGAGCCCAAGTATCTGATAAATGGTGTGACACAAATCCCAGCTTAGTGCCCTAGAGGGCACACTGTACCCACCAGCCATGCCATACCCTCACCAACAGAAAGGCAGGCCATGGGACTCCACTACTTAGCCATGTGATCCCAGGTAAGTTACTTAAGCTTTCTGACTTTCATTTCTCAATCTACAAAATGCGACAGTAATACCCACCTCATTAAACAAAGTTTATATATCCTTAGCATGATGCCTAGCACATAATTAGTTCTCAATAATGTTAGCAAACTTGGTGTGTTAGGGGACTCACGTGTCCTCATGTAGCTTACCTTCTAGGGGTCAGCAATCTGCAGCCTATAGATTAAATCTGGCCCACTGCCTGTGTTGTAAATAAAGTTTTATTGGAACACAGCCATGTTCATTTATTTACATATTGTTTAATGGCTGTTTTCATGTTACGATAACAGAGCTGACTAGTTGCAACAGAAACTATATTACCTGAAAAGCCCAAAATTTTTGTTCTTTGGTACTTTACCAAAAAAGTTTGTCAACCGCTGCTATAGACACACTAACTAAATGGGGTAACAAAACAAATATACAAAATCACATATTTTTGTCATGTTTTAGATCCATATTTCTGTTTTATTTATTTTATGGAAAGCTAAAGTAAGGTTTACATTCTAGACAAATAGCATAGAAAACACATAACATAAAAAATTTTAAATTGTCATCTTAAAAAATCACAAATACACAAAGTCATTTGGCAAGATGTGAAATGGTTTACAAGTTCCCCACATCATTTGTCCTTTCATGTGTCATTTCAGCGTTGCTGCTGAAGGCTTCCTTCCTAGGCACTGATATTCTTATCAGGGAGGCAATGATCTATGTTTCAGCCTCTTGGTTCATACGTTTGGGTATCATCTGCCTTGCCCTGAGATGAATCAGAATGAAACATTACAGGCATGAGAATGGGGAGGTTATGGCTTCCAGAATAAAACAGCAGCCTAGTGATCTATAGAATGTCTCCAAAGAATATTAAATTAATCAACCAAGGATTATTGTGTATTTTTCCGAACATCTGTGAGCTCTTTCTTTAAGGTGTTTGGGTGGAGTTTCTACGATGAGGTTGTAGCAGGGAGAGCACTGTTACTGTCACACAGATGGCATATGGGCATCAGATGGGCACCAAGGACTCAGCATTCAGAGTTCGGTGGATTCTCTGGAATATGAATACCTGCTTCCCCGAGGAAAGGACACTGGGCTCTGTGGTTTGTTGAGAGGAGGCTTAGGTTGGTAGGAATGGAAAATCTGTTTTTCCTATTGTGCTCTTCCAGAATCAAACAGCAGCCAAAAATCCCAGAGGAGAAAAATAAGATCTCTTTTTAGAAAGATAATTGAGGGGGAGGGGGAATGGACCCAAAGTGTAGCGCAATCATACATAGTTACCAAGAAAGTGAGGGCTTCCTCCCAAATTAAATTTCACATTGAGCGATGAAGATTACAGATCCTAACTAACCAGGGACTTGGGGGAGCGTGGCTTGGAGGCAAAGAGATGACTGTGGAGAAGTGGAAACAATTTAGTCTGATGTAAAAAGCTGTTGTGTCTCAAGCATCCATCAAATTAATTGTGACAAAAATGACTTTTCAAGGAGGGTACTTAACAGAAAGGCATAATATCAGGGTTTGGTTAGACAGTACTGCACAAAGACAAGACAGTGAATCAGAGAAAGAACAGGGACTTTGAACTGAGACAGACCTCAGTTTGCAGCCCAGATCAGCCACTCACCCTTATAGAAGTGCAAAGAAATTACTTCGCGCCTCTCGGAACCTCCCTCTCCTTTCTCTGCAGCCGGTCACGCCTTACAGTCCACTCCAGAGAGAAAATGGCAACCCTCAGTCCCAACCTCAGGCTATCTGCCCTCCCTCCAGCTTCAAGCTCATCTACAGCCACACCTTTTCACGCCGTTTTCCTTTTTTTTTTTCTTCTGAAGACATGCATGTTGTTGTGGGTTTTTTAAAAACATCTTTATTAGAGTATAATTGCTTTACAATGGTGTGTCAGTTTCTGCTTTATAACAAAGTGAATCAGTTATACATATACATATGTCCCCATTCTCTTCCCTCTTGCATCTCCCTCCCTCCCACCCTCCCTATCTCACCCCTCTAGGTGGTGACAAAGCACCGAGGTGATCTCTCTTGCCTTTTTTCTTCCAGCTAATGGAGGGCCTCTCCCCCGGTTCCCTTTAAGACCACCTGTGTTCCTGCCCTTCTCCCCTTCTCCCTTCCACCTCCTCTGGAACCCCAGTCTCTGTATCTCTGGTCTGTTCCTCCCTACCCATCTCTTAGTAACACGAGCAAATATTCCTCCTCTCTCCCCTAGAACTCCTTGATTCTCCAGTTGCCTCCAAATTCTGAAGACACACTGGGCTCCCAAACTCATTCTCAATCCCATTACTAGAAATTCTGGGTCAACAGATCCAGAGTGGGGCCTGGGGAATTTGTGTTTTGAAAAGATTCTCCAGGCCATTTGAATATTTCCTTCCACCCCAACCTGCTTCCCAGATGAAAATCTCTGCTTTGAACTTAAGCATCTTGTGAATGACTAAGCCAGGCTTGGTCATTCACAAGATGCCTGAAGTCACAGATGTACACCTTTTCAGTTGTGTTAGCTCTGTGCCCTCTTGGGAACCAGATGCATCTATGAAAACTTAGCTCTACCAGGTACCTTCTGTTCTACCTAAGGAGTCAAGCCAATTGTATTTGGCTGGGCCAAGTACAGAATTGAAAGTACTCTTTGAGAGATTCTTTGCAGATTTCTATGGCAATTAAGTATTTTCATGTCTAACTTCCCACTCTGATGCAATTACACATATGCAATCCGTGTTTTCAGGTGCTGACCCTCAAATCCCAACAGAATCTCCACCAAGTATTTCTGGGAGTTCTCAGAGGTGACTCATTAGTGATTTGTGATATCCTCATTCTCTTTTCTTGCTTCATTCTCACTTCCCTGGGTGCCACCATGTTCATCAGTCTCTCCTGAACCTGCTGGACCAGCCAAGACTTCCCCATGACTCTATTGTTTCCATCCCCTCTTCCAGATGCCACTGCCTTAGCTGGATACCACTTTGGCCAGACCACTCATCCAACAGATTCTGCTGCCTCCTCCAGGAAATCACAGGCTTCTAGTGTTGATTCAAGGGGAACTTGATCCCCAGACTGCTGTTGGGAAGTAGGGGAAAATGTGTCTTTCTCCTTAGATTCTCTTAGGGGAACATCAGAGCAACATGACTTGATTCATCAGCATATAAGATGTTAGAAATAGCTTTCTGGGGGCTTCCCTGGTGGCGCAATGGTTAAGAATCCACCAGCCAATGCAAGGGACACGGGTTCGAGCCCTGGCCTGGGAAGATCCCACATGCTGTGGAGCAACTAAGCCTGTGCGCCACAACTACTGAGCCTGAGCTCTAGAGCCTGTGAGCCATAACTACTGAAGCCCGCAAGCCTAGAGCCTGTGCTCCGCAACAAGAGAAGCCAGGACAACGAGACGGTGCTACGAAGAGTAGCCCCCACTCGTTGCAACTAGAGAAAGCCTGAGCACAGCAACGAAGACCCAATACAGCCAAAAATAAATTAATTTTAAAAAAAAGAAATAAATTTTTGGTAGTGAAATTAGTGGTATTTGAACACCACTTGGTGCTTGGCTAGATTTTGATGAGGGTATCTGAAATACTACTTAGCTGTTTTTGGTATGTGAATTGAAGATTGGGGGATTTCCAGTGCTAACCAAAGATTATACTAACCCTTAGATGTAGGTTAAAATTAATTTACACACATATATCACATTGTTCATAATAAACTGTTTCAAAATAAAATACTACACAGGCAGTACAGCAGACTTGGCCATGTTTCTAGTGGAGATCTGGATCAGGAGAAATATCCAAGGGACAAACACTCTGCTACCTGCAGAATTTCCCTTCTCATCCATATTTAAGAATTAGTAACATTCTAATTCAAAGTATTGAGCCAGATTCCTTTTTCTAGAATGAGTTATTTTTCTCTTAGGAAGTTGCTCAAACTCATTTAAATAGACTCTGGGTGGCCCATCCAATATTTCCCCAAATATGCCCAAACTTGGCATTCCACCTCAATGTAGCTCTTGAAATTTTGCTACCACGCCAGCATATGTATGTATGTATATATATATAAAGAGAAAAGAACATATATGCTATGTTCTTTTTTCAAGTCATATTTCTTTCCTCTCAATAATTGAGTTGCCCCTCCTTTCTCTTTCAAGAATTGTTTATTGTGGGACTTCCCTGGTGGTACAGTGGTTAAGAATCCACCTGGCAATGCAGGGGACATGGGTTTGATCCCTGGTCTGGGAAGATCCCACATGCCACGAAGCAACTAAGCTTGTGCACCACAACTACTGAGCTTGTGCTCTAGAGCCCACGTGCCACAACTACTGAAGCCTGTGCACCTAGAGTCTGGGCTCCACAACAAGAGAAGCCACCGCAATGAGAAGCCCATGCACTGCAAAGAGTAGCCCTCTGCTGGCTGCAGCTAGAGAAAGCCTGTGCACAGTAACGAAGACCCAATACAGCCAAAAATAAATAAATAAAATAAATAAATAAATTTATTTTTAAAAATAAAGAATAGTTTATTGCATTTAAGGTTCAATGATACCCTTGTTTTACTTTGCTGTTAGAAGTGGAGAGGACCCATCACTCACTCCTCATTTATTAGTTCTACCTATTTATAACTAGATTCAAGGAGTCGATGAGGAAAGTAGTACGGTGCTGGCAAAGTTGATCTGCGTAATGTGCAGAGACACTCAACCTCTCACTCCAATTTGAACTTATCCACTAATGAGACTAAAAAGCTGGAGAACTTCAGACCTTCCCAGCAGGTGAAGGTCTAAAGCAGCTACAGAAGATAAGGCTATTTGAAGCAATTCCATCTGAAGTCAGGAAAACCCAAAAGGGGGGAAAAAAGTGATCCAAGGATTAGCATGAGCCTTTGGCACACTAGACCCATCCAGGAAAGACCCCATGGACATGGGACTCTCATCAATGTCCTGCTCCAGGGTGTTGAGGTATGGACAAGGGGGTAGGAGGAGAATGCCCCCTCTGCATATACTCCTGATCAAATACTTTGACCTCTAGGGCACAGTCATAACTTCCCTTCTGCCCAAATTCACTTTTCAAGAAGACATAAGGGGTCTTCTGTGTTAAGGAAATAGAAATTTCAGAGGAGGAGCAAAATGGAGTTAAACACCCTCTTTTTGGTTCTCTCTAGCTTTCTTTCCTCCTAGGCAGCTGGAGGGTAGGACGGGAGTAGACGAGGGTCTCCTGCTTGGGAAGTGCTTCTCCTTTTTGAAGACTTCACAGACAATGGTGGCAGGGGGGACCGGAAACAAGGGGGCCTGGAGATAGCTATCAGGACTGTCTATCTCAACCTTAAGTTAATGGGGTGAACAGAGTCCATAACTGTCCCATGTATCTGCCCACTTCCCCAGCATTTGGGCCTAAAGACCTAGGTGGATATTAAAAAGTCAGTAATAACTCTTAGGCATTTGTGCCTTCAGAACAAACGGGAGTATCTCCACCAGCCATTCAGATAACAGTGAGCCCAGGCATCTCTTTGCTTTCCTTGGAGACCAGCATTTGACCACAGATAAGCCTTTCCCAAAGCACCTGCTTAAGTTTCCAAATATATCCTGCATTAGCATTAACCCCAACTTCATTATCATAGGATGATTGTTCTTCAGCAAAGCCTGTGTGCCATTTCCATCCCTCACACTCACGTAACAGCAGTGGAGTTTGGACACATGCTTGATTGCTTCTGATACAAACCTGACAGTTGCTCATCAAATTCTTTTCTAATGGCCTAATATTAAAGCTTAGTAGACCTTATTAAGGAATGATTACCTCATTTGAATCTTTAATTATCTTCCACCTCTTTTTATAGATATAGACATGCAACTCCCTCATAGAACTATCATCATATGAGTATGTTCATTAAGTCCAATAGCTGTCCTTTACCATCGAGGAGAATATTTAAGCACTACTTTTCTGAATATCTCATCAGTTGAATTATCTGATTTATTTTACACTTTTCAAAACAGTAAGCCCTAAGTTATGAGGTTTTGTCATATTGCTTACATTGAACTCTGCTGTTCCTCTGGTTATCTCAAAACAGTGGATGCAAATTTTCATTTGGAGGTGTGAAATTCTGACTATTGGTCAGTTTTCAGAGGTGAGAAGAGCCAAACGATTGCTGATTATAAATTGAGTCCTGTTTAGTAAAATCCATATTCTGTCTTGATAAACTTTCTGCTAAACATCTCAATTCATAGCAAAATGGTTCTGGAGTTTATTCTGAGGTGACAAGTTTACTTTCCAAAATCAGATTAGAAATTAGTTGGGTTTTTATTCTTTCTTTTGCTTCTTTGAATTTTTAACTTTTCTGTAGAAAAGATGAATTTCTCATATAACTTAATAAAACTGCTGTAAAGAAGTGAGTAATACTGTGAACACTTCAAATTACCATGAAAATGTTAACCCCAAGGGAGGATTGTTTGGATGGAGTTGCTGCCCAGCACTAACTCTGAGTGCAGCCTTTCAATGCTTCTATAGTTCATTAAAGTGAGGTCTTCTGGGCTCATATGGCAGCGTGAATTCAGCTTTGAAAACTCACTCTGCTCCAAACACATACATGGATAAACACATGGATCAAATACAGAAATACAGAAAAAGAGAGTACTAAGAAATTCGACTGACATAAAAGATGAGATTAATATCTTACTGGGCCAGTCATGGAAGAGAGATTTTTTTTTTCTCTAGTTCTCTGTATTTAAAAAAATAATAATGGGGGAAGGGAAATAGGTGAAGGAGGTTAAGAGGTACAAACTTCCAGGTGCAAAATAAATGAGACATGGGTATGAAATGTATAGTGTGGGGAATATAGTCCATAACTATATAATATCTTTGTATGGTGACATATTGTAACTAGACTTACTGTGGTGATCATTTTGAAATGTATAGAAATATCAAATCACTGTATTGTTTAACAGGAACTAACATAGTGTTGTAGGTCAAGTGTACTTCGAAAATAAATAAACAAACTCATCTAGAAATCAGATTTGTGGTTCCCAGAGGTAGAGGGTGGGGGGAGGGGAACTGGATAAAGGCAGTCAAAAGGTCCAAACTAAAAAAAATTATGTTTTAAAATTTGAGATAATTGTAGATTCACTTGCAGTTGTACGAAATAATATAGCGAGACCTTATGTACCCTTTACTCAGTTCCCCCAGAAAACACCTTGCATAACTATAGTGCAATATCACAACCAAACTATTGACATTGCTATAATTCAATGATCGATCCATATTTCTTAAGTTATACATGCACTTATTTGTTTGTGCATTTAATAATGTGCAATTCTTTTTATGTCACCTTTTTTTTTTTAAAGATGTTGGGGGGTAGGAGTTTATTAATTAATTAACTTATTTTTGCTGTGCTGGGTCTTCGTTTCTGTGTGAGGGCTTTCTCTAGTTGTGGCAAGTGGGGGCCACTCTTCATCGCGTTGCGCGGGCCTCTCACTATCGCGGCCTCTCTTGTTGCGGAGCACAGGCTCCAGACGCGCAGGCTCAGTAGTTGTGGCTCATGGGCCCAGTTGCCCCGTGGCATGTGGGATCCTCCCAGACCAGGGCTCGAACCCATGTCCCCTGCATTGGCAGGCAGATTCTCAACCACTGCGCCACCAGGGAAGCCCAATAATGTGCAATTTTATATCGCATGTGTAGATTCATGTAATCACTTCCACTGTCCAAATAGATAAGAGGTCCATCACCATAAGGATCCCTTCTACTGCCTTTTTTTTTTTTTTTTTTTTTAATGAAACCAAAGAGAACACCAGAGATGCAGAAGAATGGTTGTGTGGAGTTTCCTCTGCCCTTCCTAAAACACAGCTGCCCTGTGGTGGGTCTGCCTCTTTGCTCTGAAGGCCAAGAAGCTCCCAAGGCCATTTGTGGCAGGATGGTGGCGTATCACAGTTTTGGTTCTGGAGATTGTGGAGGAGATGGGACATCAGGGCAGAAGATGGGGGAGAAGAGCAGTCTTGTGAAAAGAGAAAGTCAGTTCCCGGCCTTCTCCCTCAAGCCCAGTGAGTCCAAATGGTGAAGGCGTTTTGTGCATGTGCTCTGTTCACATTTTTTCCTTGAACCCCGTGATCCTTCATGAGACACTGGATTTCTGTTTTCTTCTTCTGCGGAGCCCCTAGACATGTCATCAGGCTGCTTTCTTGGGGGCGGTGGGTGAAGCAAACATATATTCTCCCCTCGTCTCAGTACTCGGTCACCTGAGCCAACTCGTGTGTCAAATTGACAGTAATGTTTTTATACAAGGCATCGTATGTGATGTTTGCAAAGTAGTTCAAGTTGTTGAGGCCGTCCAGCCCTTGCTATTCTTTGGACTTCCTCAGCAACGCATACCTTCCAAGAAACTGGACTTCTCCTCGGTGGTGATGAGGAATGGACTTGTACTTCCCTGTGTCACCTTCCGGCCGACTCACAGAATAGCCTGCATTCTGTACTCTGTTCCACAGGTCGTCATCTTCTCCACCCCAACACCAGAAAGCATTAGGAAAGCCGTTGATTTTCCAAAACTGTTCCACTGTTAAGCCGCTCACTCCGTCAAAGAACTCAGTATAAGGAAGCAGATACATATACTTATCCAGTTTAGTTGCAAAGTGCCTTGGCATCTGTCCACATCCATAATAGTTACAATCGTTTTCTAGTATATGATCCACATCACGAAAAATAAGACAGTCCCAGTCCAAGTCCTTCATTGCTTCTTGAAAACCCACATTAAAAAGCATGGCTCGGGCTTCCCTGGTGGCGCAGTGGTTGAGAGTCCGCCTGCCGATGCAGGGGACACAGGTTCGTGCCCCAGTCCGGGAAGATCCCACATGCCGCGGAGCGGCTGGGCCCGTGAGCCATGGCCGCTCAGCCTGTGCATCTGGAGCCTGTGCTCCGCAACGGGAGAGGCTACAACAGTGAGAGGCCCACGTACCGACAAAAAAAAAAAAAAAAAAGCATGGCTCGATTAAAGGGTTGGGTGCCAACTTGCTCCACCTTATAAAATGCAAACTGTAGGCGCTGGCGCTGGAGCATGGGAATCAGGTGTCGGAGCAGGACCAGGAGGTGCTCACGGTGGTTCCGGAAGGGGATAAGGATTGCCACCTTCCATCGAGGAATGCAATCCGATGGCTTCCAGTGACCTCCAAGCTTGATGGTTGGGTCTCTAGAGAAGAGTTCATGGATGGCATCCATTCCAATTTCACTCATGTTTATGGCTATGGGGCCCTTCATGGAAGGGAGCCTTTCGGGGCAGGTATGGTTTGCAAAGTAGGTGAAGTCTTCAGGAAGGAAAGTTGTGGTTTGTAGGAAGGTTTCGCTGTGGTTCAAGAGGATAATCTGAGTCATTCACGCTGCTGTTCCTCTTCACGTAAGTGCTCCGAACTACCTGCTCGTAAACCTGAGCGCCGAGCATTCTCATGTTGTCCCGGATGAGAATGCCTTGAGACTGCATCATGAAGAGGTAGGTGTTCACTGCTAGTGTTGGAGGGTCTCCTGCAGAGGCGGGGGATGGCTGTGGCTAACCACGGGGACCAGGACACTGGCAGCAGAAGCCCTGGGAAGCACTCCCTGGCATGAGCCCTCCCAGAGTCCCATTCTACTGCCTTTTTATGACCACAGACACCATCTTCCCCACCCATCACTATCCCCTGGCAACCACTAATCTGTTTTCCATCTCTAAACTTTTGTCATTTCAAGACTGTCAGATAAATGGAAGAATCACAGAGTATGTGACCTTTTTGAATTGCCTTTTCAAACTCATTATAATTCATTTGAGATCCATCCAAGCTGTTGCATGTATCACTTCCTTTTTACTACTGAGTAGTATTACATGGTATGGATGTACCACAGTTTGTTTATCCATTCACTCATTGAAGGATCTTTGGATTATTTTTAGTGTTTGACTATTACAGATAAAGCTACCATGAGTTATGTATATATTTTTGTGTGAATGTTGAGTTTTAATTTCTCTGGGATACATGCCCAGAATTTTTTTCAATCTCCCAAACTAAAAACATAATAGAATGAAATCATGTATCTCATATAGTTCTCACAACTAGTCTTTGAGCCTGATCTGGACTACTGTACTCATGTTAAGCGATAGAGAAACTGGAATTATAAAAATGATTCATCAGGGCTTCCCCAGTGGCGCAGTGGTTGAGAGTCCGCCTGCCGATGCAGGGGACACGGGTTCGTGCCCCGGTCCGGGAAGATCCCACATGCCGCAGAGCGGCTGGGCCTGTGAGCCATGGCCGCTGAGCCTGCGCGTCCGGAGCCTGTGCTCCACAACGGGAGAGGCCACAACAGTGAGAGGCCCGTGTACCACACACACAAAAAAAAGATTCATCAGATTACTCCAAATGTAAACTTTGAAGTTGGAATTCTTTCTCATTAAGGCCTTGTTTATTCTTTAAGGCAGCCCTTTTAGAAGGGAAGTTTTCTCCAGACCTTGAAACATGATGTTATCTGCTACCTCTGAGATTTTTCATCTTAGTTTAGGTACTGATATCTAAACTATCCAAACTCTGCACACATTTAGATTTCTGTGATTTTGAAAATTGATCCCTATCCCTTTTCTCTTAATGAAGAGAGCAGCCCAACCACTGCAGACAATGAGGAATGCATTAGCACCAACTGGGGCAGAGCAGGAATTCTGCAAACCCTTCATGTGAAGCTAGCTAGCAGCCAGAAATTCCTCCTCCCCATAAGCTAGAAAACAGCTGTCCCTGAAAATTGTTGCTCCAAA
Source organism: Mesoplodon mirus (assembly GCF_964341445.2). NCBI lineage: Eukaryota > Metazoa > Chordata > Mammalia > Artiodactyla > Ziphiidae > Mesoplodon > Mesoplodon mirus. Next base: position 36,181,234 of record NC_138984.1, read on the forward strand.
GAAGGAATTACTTACACTCTTTTCTTTAACTCAAAAGATCAGGTCTGGCAGAATGGAAGACCAAATCATTTGTCTGTTTATTCACAAAGGGCAGATTTAGCAACCCCAACCTCTAACTGGCTACAACCTGCAAAAGCAAAACTGGAAACCAAGAACCACCAAACCCTAAGCGTCATTATAGCTTCCTTTGACCGTTTCATTTTATTCAATTGGGCTACTCATTGATTACATTTTTGTCAATGTTTTTCTGTGTAAGGGGAGATGAAAAGACTTAGACCTGTGATCAGCAAAACCTAAAAAAAAAAATTCTAAATCCATCAATTGCAAAATGTGCATTTCAGAAGATAGGGAGCCGGTCTAATTTAACAATATGCTAAACGGGTAAAATATTTTGCCTTAGAATTAAACTCTTCAGCAGTGAAACGTGAAGCTTCTACAGTCTGTCTGGAAAAGACAAGAAGTGGTCGGGCTCTGCTGTGAGAGCCATGAATTCAGCTCGGGGTGGGCAGGGGACCAAGGGACCTGAATATGCCACTTACAACAACTAATTCAGATTAAGTGAATTAAATCTATATCTACCTTTCCTGGATTCTGGGTTGGACTTACATATGAATAGAATTGATCCTTGCCAATGAGATGCGATTTCACAAAATAAAACAATAATGATAATAACAGCTAACATTTATCAAGTGCCAGCATAGGGCTAAATGCTTCATAGGGATTATTTCCTTGAATCTTCATGATACTCCTATGAGGGAGGTATTATTATCCCTATTTTACAGTTAAGGAAACTGAGACTTAGGATAAGTAACTTGCTTATGATCTCATAGCTATTAAGTGATGAATCTAGGCTTCAAAGCTGTGCATGTCTAATTGTCGGAATTCAAGTTCTAAACCATAAGCTTAGGTTTTTACTCTTAAATTTTACCATTAGAAAGCCATTTTTTGGCATAAGACATAGTCCCTTATTAATTGCCAATCTCCTTTGAAGGGATTACATGTTAAGGCGTTATCAATTACCAACTCCATTGTCAATGAGTTCTTCAAACCCTTACAGCTTGATAACAAACTGGGAGGAAGTGCTTCAAGGAAACAAAGGGGAGTGGGAGTGGGAAGTCTAAAGGAGGGCAATGAGGTTATGGAGAGGCTCTGGGACTCTACAAGGCTGGAACCAGAGTCACTATGACTGCCAACAAGCCCACCTGAAGAGACAGATTTAGAGCCAGCCCACTTTTATCCTTCTATCTGTAAAAGATATTCACACTCACACACAGAACCAGCCCTACTCGCTGCCCATTCTTTTATGCTATAGTTAACTTTATTGATATTTTAGGAGTCAGTAGTACACATCCCCCCAAACTGCCCATATGCTTTCATCTACTCCTTTGGGTCTTACACTCCAATCATCTTGCCTCTGTTGATATTCAGTAACCTTTGATGAGTAAGGAACCCATTTACAAATTAAAAGGATAGACAGGAGTGGAAATGAACGTGAGCTGAGGATTTGTTATGCACCAGACACTGTGCCAGAGATTGACATCCATGACCTCATTAAATACTCTCAGCAACCCACCCAGGATGGTGTATTATCTCTGTTTTACATAAGCAGAAACCAACAACCAGAGCCCACCCACAGTCTCACAGTTTAGTAAAAAACCAAGCACAGCTCTTTCCAGACTCCAACTTCCATTTTTGAGCCACTACATGATAACGTAAATGAACTACAAAATAAATATCTTTGAAATGAATCCCATATTAAAATTAAAACAATATTCAAAGGGGAGCAGAAAGGGAGCTGACATCTCGTATGGATCTTAGTAGTCAGGACATAAAAGAAGGTTGGATTGGCCTGGAGGGGGGAAAGATAGTGAAAGTAATGGTAAAGAAAAATTAGCCAACCAAATGACTCGGTTGATAGTCACTTGTTTCATGTGGTTGAAAATGGCATGCACTGGTCATGATCAACAGAAAGATGGCCGAGATTTTGAATCCTCAAATCCTTACCTGAGAGGTGGACATGTGCAGTTTGCATTCTGAATAAAGGTACATTTCTTGTTACAGTGATGGTTGGGGTCCCAAAGCCCAATGTAGTCTCCTGGCGAGGTGGGATAGGCCACCGCAAGCCCTGGCTCCCAGTTGGCCTTCTAATAGCAGCCAAGCAGGAGACAGTCCCGGCCTTCTCATCACCCTGTTACAAATAAAGCTTTCCTGGTTCTCTGTCAAAAGTGAGAGCTTTTAGCTTTTGCATCTCACACTGGAGTTTTCCCTCCAGTCCTTAGCATTACTTTCTAAATGAAGGAAAGGATGCACAAGAAAGTGGCCAAATTATGTCCTTGTCTCATTCCCAAGTGCATTTCTCTTGGCTTGAGGAAGAAAGCTTTGTTCTTCTCTTCAGGTAAGTGTTTAATCACCCCCTCTTCATCCTACTGGTGAAAAAGGGATTTCTATCCTAGGGTTATGGAAATGGCCAAAAGCATGACACCTAACACTGCACAGCAGTTTATCAGTCATATATACTCATAGCCTGGGAGAGGAGGACACAACATACCACATATTGTCATGTGGGGACTTGGGAACAGAGTGAACGGTGGGGGGCTGTGGGAGACTGCAGCTGTAGTATCAAAAGGGTAGTAAAATCAGGTGCCTGCTGAGTTCCATGTGATTGGCTTATTTGAATAATTCCATGGGCGGGCAGGGAACTAGAGCCTGCTACTCAGGGATGAGCAGGCTCTGTGGCTGGTTCCCATGATAAGGCTAGAAGACCTTATCCATGGGAGCAGAGTGGGGAGGGGAACCTGTGGTTGGGCCATTGGAAGCACTCTGTTTCCCTCAGATGTCAAGGCACATCTGTTGGGCCTTATACCACAGTAGGAATATCATTAATGGAACAAACAAAAATAGAGAAGGAACTATACAAGTTTTGATTTGTGTATGTCCTTCTTCAATTCACATACCCTAGAAGTAAAGAAACATACTGTTCCTCCCCTTTTGTTCTCCTTCATGAAGCCTTGGAAAATACTTTGCCTGTTTTTTTAAAAAATATTTATTTATTTATTTTGGCTGTTCTGGGTCTTAGTTGCAGCATGTGGACTTCTTCATTGTGGAATGTGGACTCTTAATTGTGGCATGCATGTGGGATCTAGTTCCCTGACCAGGGATTGAACCTATGCCCCCTGAATTGGGAGCACGGAGTCTTACCCACTGGACCACAAGGGAAGTCCCTACTTTGTCCTTTTTGATGGAACACCTCAGTAACTGGACACTTAGTTAGTGTCATTGTTTGAGGAAGCTAATTTTTATCTGAGCAAATGCTGCCATCCAAGTTTTTTAAATTAATTTATCAAATAGTTATAGGTACTCTAAGTACGGACCATTTGTATTGGAGCTGTATCAGTCAGAGTTTTTTGGTTGCAGGCAGCAGAAACAGAAGCTGGTTGATTTTAGCAAGAAGTCATTTATTGGCCTGGATTTGAGTAGCTCAGAAATGCCACCCCCGCCCCCCCAAAAAGCTTAAGGAACCCAGATTCAGAAAGAACAATAATTTGGGCAGCTCTGCTGAACTTGTCAGCAGGAACGGATGGACACTCTATTGAGGGCAGCATAGTAGGAATAAATTAGCTCTAATACAGTCACTGGCTTTAACATTCACATTCCAGGAAGAGTCTGACTGGCACAGCTTGAGTCTTGGCCAAGGGAAGGGGGACACATTGAGTGAACACTGAACCCAATCTGCAACAGGTTGGGGATGGCTTCTCAAAGGAAAATCAAAGGACTGTTTACCCTAAGAAAGGAAAAGGGATTCTGAGCAGACAAAACAAAACAAAACAAAAAGAGGTATTCATTTCTAGAGATACTTTATTACCTTATGTGAATTAGAAAATCAATGCTTATCAAATGAAAGAGGTAAATCATATTTTGGCTCATTTGTGGTGCTTTCTACCGTGTCATTTCTGTTTGTGTATATACTTTCTCATTTCATCAAAATGAAGCATTTTCAGTGCCTCAATACTTGGTTGTAGGGTAGATTTGTTATGAATTTAATCCTCAGATGAGTCAATCTGCGTTTAAGCCTTACCTCTTAGTCCAACCACAAGAATGGGTCTTTTAAACTTTTTTCACAAAGAAGTAGGGATAAGAGTGGATCAGTGGAAACTCAATATGTTGAGTGATTTAAAAACTATTTAGGGGCTTCCCTGGTGACACAGTGGTTAAGAATCCGCCTGCCAATGCAGGGGACACGGGTTTGAGATCTGGTCTGGGAAGTTCCCACATGCCACAGAGCAGCTAAGCCCGTGCGCCACAACTACTGAGCCTGTGCTCTAGAGCCCGCAAGCCACAACTACTGAGCCCACGAGCCACAACTACTGAAGCCTGCATGCCACAACTACTGAAGCCCGCGTGCCTAGAGCCTGTGCTCCGCAACAAGAGAAGCCACCGCAATGAGAAGCTCATGCACAGCAACGAAGAGTAGACCCCGCTCGCCGTAACTAGAGAAAGCCTGCACGCAGCCACAAAGACCCAACGCGGCCAAAAAAAAAAAAAAAAAACTGTTTAATGAAAGCATTAAAAAAAATTTTTTTTTGGCCACACCACCTCACAGCATGCAGGATCTTAATTCCCCGACCAGGGATTGAAGCCGCGCCCCCTGCAGTGAAAGTGTGGAGTCTTAACCTCTGGGCCGCCAGGGAAGTCCCTAATGAAAGCATATTATGTGCACATTGCAGTGCTAGACTCATGGGCAGTAAAAAGACAGATACACACAACAAAAAGTACAACTGCCTATACCTAAGGAGTTTGCAATGAGCGTATGCACACACAATTAAGTGAAAGTTCAAATGATAAATATGTAACCCAGATGCCAGCAGAAACTCCACATTCCTTTCCCTCCCAAAGTTACATGAAGAATCCCAGAGGCTTGTATACTCAAGGTCACTTTTGAATCTTAGTATATACTACCCCTGGAATCTTATTTTCACATTTATTTCTGCCCTACAATTGCTTCCTTTCTCTGATCTGTACCAAACCAGCAACACTCACACTTTTTGTTTGTTTGTTTGTTTTGCGGTACGCAGGCCTCTCACTGCTGTGGCCTCTCCCGTCACGGAGCACAGGCTCTGGACGTGCAGGCTCAGCAGTCATGGCTCACGGGCCCAGCCGCTCCACGGCATGTGGGATCCTCCCGGACCGGGGCACGAACCCATGTCCCCTGCATCGGCAGGCGGACTCTCAACCACTGCGCCACCAGGGAAGCCCAACACTCACACTTTTTTAAAAAAGGCATATTTGAGTATAGCAAACTTCACTCAAACTTTGGAGAAAAGAAGAGGACTCACATCACGGAAGAGCTAATAGGTTAAAAAGTATTCGATTTCTATATTTTTAAAAGTTCTTTGGATATTTCCAACAATTAAGTCCCCAGCATCCTGCTATGTATTTTAGCCCTCTCCTTCTCTCATTCCTTGCCAGTAATTTGTCCCATGTTATTATGCAAAGCAATTCAGCTCTCCTTAATTCAGCCCCAGTCCTCTCTTGGCAAATCCCAAGCTGTTAGACTCAAGCTCTAAGAAGAAGCTGGCTATGAGGTGGTAGGCTGGGTGAATAATTAAAGTCTTGCATAACAGCGCACCAGCCCTCTGCTCTCAGAGTTGCAGGCTCTGTTCTTTGCCCCAGGACTGTGCCCCAGGATACAATCTTCCATTGGCCAAATAAATGAAAAATCTGATACAGAGCTTTCCAAAGGTGGTTGCTGGGACCAGAAAATCAGGATAATTTAATGCCTAGGTAATATATGATCACTATGCAATTACCGATGGAAAAACAACTTGTTCATCTTTCCTTCTGCTTCCCTTATCAATTATCAAAAGAAAGTTTGCTCTATTCAGAACCTGTCACTGCCAAAGAAGCAGGGATTTTCATCTGAGCTAGGGAAATGCATTCCAGCTCCCAATCCAGGTCATTAATAAATATGAATATACAGCCAACAATCACCAATTATTTGAAGGAAATGAATAACATAAAAGAGAGGGAGCAAACTCAGAGAGTGGAAGAACTAATTCCTAAAGAAACAGAGTTAATAGAAGAAACCAGAAATAAGAGTTAATAGAGTCAAGAGTATGTCACATCCAAAGGAAGAACAGATGGCTGTGAAAAAGAATCTATCAGAATCCTTAGAAATTAAAAATACGATCACCAGAATAAACAACAGATGGCCCAAATAACAGAATTTACATAGCAGAAGATAAAGTTAGTAAATTAAAATATCTGGCCAAAGAAATCTCTGAGTGTGCAGTAAAAATAATAAGATGAAAATAGGTGCAAAATTAAGAGACAGGAAAAAAAGATACAGGAGATCCAACATTCACCTAACTGGAGTTCTAGAAGGGGAGAAAGACCAAGAGAGAATAACCAAAAAAGCAATTAGGTAAGCTCATGAAAAATGCTCAACATCACTAATCATTAGGGAAATGAAAATCAAAACCACAATGAGATACCACTTCACACCAATTAGGATGGCTATTATAAAAAAACAAAACAGAAAACAACAAACATTGGCAAGGATGTGGAGAAATTAGAACCCTCTTGAATGCTAGTGGAAATGTAAATGATACAGCTGCTGTGGAAAACGGTAGGGTGGTTCCTCAAAAACAATTAAACAGGGACTTCCCTGGCGGTCCAGTGGTTAAGACTTCGCCTTCCAATGCAGGGGGTGCGGGTTCAACCCCTGGTCAGGGAACTAAGATCCCACATGCCTCATGGCCCAAAACATAAAACAGAAGCAACATTGTAACAAATTCAATAAAGACTTTAAGAATGGTCCACATTAAAAAAAAAGAAAAAGAAAAGCAATCTTTTAAAAGCAACAACAACAATTAAACATAGAATTATCATATGATTCAGAAATTCCTCTTTTAGGTATATATCCAAAAGAATTGAAGGCAAAGATTCCAACAGATATTTGTATACCAGTATTCACAGCAGCATTACAATAGCCAAAAAGGTGGAAACAACCCAAATGTCCATCAATGGATGAATGAATAAACAAAGTGTGGTATATCCATATAATAGAATATTAGCCTTAAAAAGGAATAAAATTCTGATACATCTACAACATGGAGAAACCTTGTAAACATGCTTAAATGAAACAAGCCAGAAACAAAGGGACAAATATGGTATGATTCTACTTACATGAAGCCCTTAAGATTAGTAAAATTTGTAGAGCCAGAAAGTAAAATGGTGGCTACCAGGGGCTGGAGGAAGTAGGGAATGGCAAGTTATTGCTGAATGGTTCCAGTTTCATTTTGGGATGATGAGAAAGGTCTGGAGATAGATGGTGGTGATGATCACCACAATGTGAATGTACTTAAGGCCTCTGGATTGTGCACTTAAAAAGAGTTAAAATGGTAAATTTTATGTTATGTATATTTTAACACAATAAAAAAATTTAAAGCAAAACAAATACATTACAGATTGTGTTTGCATTTAATTAATAAGACATTTTTAAAAAGAAAAAATTATGTAAAATTTCTGAAATAGTTCATTGAGCACTGAGCAGGAATAATTTTAAAAGAAACAAACCTAGACATACCATGGTGAATTTTCTGAACTCTAAGATTAAGAGAATCCTAAAAACCATGAGAGAAAAAGTAGATTACCTACAAAAGAGCAGGAATCATATTTGCATATTCTCTACAGTACTAGATGCTAGAAAACAATGGAGTGATGGCTTCAAAGTTTTTGTTTTTTAATATTATTTTTTTTCATATCTTTATTGGAGTATAAATGCTTCACAATGTTGTGTTAGTTTCTGCTGTAAAACAAAGTGAATCAGCTATATGTATACATATATCCCCATATACCCTCCCTCTTGAGCCTCCCTCCCACCCTCCCTATCCCACCCCTCTAGGTGGTCACATGCACCGAGCTGATCTCCCTGTGCTACGCAGCAGCTTCCCACTAGTCATCCATTTTACCCTTGGTAGTGTATATACATCAGTGCTACATTCTCACTTCATCCCAGCTTCGCCTCCCCCCCGTGCCCTCAAGTCTGTTCTCTACGTTTGCGTCTTTATTCCTGCCCTGCCACTAGGTTCATCAGTACCACTTTTTAAAATTCCATATATATGCGTTAGCATACGGTATTTGTTTTTCTCTTTCTGACACTTCACTGTGTATGACAGATTCTGGGTCCATCCACCTCACTACAAATAACTCAATTTTGTTCCTTTTTATGGCTGAGTAATATTCCATTGTATTATGTGCCACATCTTCTTTATCCATTCATCTGTTGATGGGCATTTATGTTGCTTCCATGTCCTGGCTATTGTAAACAGTGCTGTAGTGAACATTGTGGTACATGACTCTTTTTGAATTATGGTTTTCTCAGGGTATATGTCCAGCAGTGGGATTGCTGGGTCATATGGTAGTTCTATTGTTAGTTTTTTAAGGAACCTCCATACTGTTCTCCATAGTGGCTGTATCAATTTACATTCCCATCAACAGTGCAAGAGGGTTCCCTTTTCTCCACACCCTCTCCAACACTGATTATTATTATTATTATTTTTTTTTGTGGTACACAGACCTTTCACTGTTGTGGCCTCTCCCGTTGCGGAGCACAGGCTCCGGACGCACAAGCTCAGTAGCCGTGGCTCACGGGCCCAGCCGCTCTGCAGCATGTGGGATCTTCCCAGACCGGGGCACGAACCCGTGTCCCCTGCGTCAGCAGGCGGACTCTCAACCACTGCGCCACCAGGGAAGCCCAACACTGATTATTTGTAGATTTTTTGATGATGGCCATTCTGACCAGTGTGAGATGATACCTCATTGTGGTTTTGATTTGCATTTCTCTAATGATTAGTGATGTTGAGCATCTTTTCATGCATTTGTTGGCCATCTGTATGTCTTCTTTGGAGAAATGTATATTTAGGTCTTCTGCCCATTTTGGGGCTGGGTTGTTTGTTTTTGTGATATGGAGCTGCATGAGCTGCTTGTATATTTTGGAGATTACTCCTTTGTCAGTTGCTTCATTTGCAAATATTTTCTCCCATTCTAAGGGTTGTCCTTTTGTCTTGTTTATTGTTTCGCTTGCTGTGCAAAAGTTTTAAGTTTCATTAGGTCTCATTTGTTTATATTTGTTTTTATTTCCCTTACTCTAAGAGGTGGATCAAAAAGGATCTTGCTGTGATTTATGTCACAGAATGTTCTGCCTATGTTTTCCTCTAAGAATTTTATAGTGTTTGGACTTACATTTAGGTCTTTAATCCATTTTGAGTTTATTTTTGTGTATGGTATTAGGGTGTGTTCTAATTTCATTCTTTTACATGTAGCTGTCCAGTTTTCCCAGCACCACTTATTGAAGAGACTGTCTTTTCTCCACTGTATATTCTTGCCTCCTTAATCAAAGATAAGGTGACCATATGTGCGTGGGTTTATCTCTGGGCTTTCTATATTGTTCCATTGATCTATATTTCTGTTTTTGTGCCAGTACCATATTGTCTTCATGACTGTAGCTTTGTAGTATAGTCTGAAGTCAGGGAGCCTGATTCCTCCAGCTCTGTTTTTCTTTCTCAACACTGCTTTGGCTATTTGGGGTCTTTTGTGTTTCCATACAAATTGTAGAATTTCTTGTTCTAGTTCTGTGAAAAATGCCATTGGTAATTTGATAGGGATTGCATTGAACCTGTAGATTGCTTTGGGTAGTATAGTCATTTTCACAATATTGATTCTTCCAATCCAGGAGCATGGTATATCTCTCCATCTGTTTATGTTATCTTTGATTTCTTTCATCAGTGTTTTATAGTTTTCTGAGTACAGGTCTTTTGCCTCCTTAGGTAGGTTTATTCCTGGGTATTTTATTCTTTTTGTTGTGATGGTAAATGGGATTGTTTCCTTAATTTCTCTTTCTGATCTTTTGTTGTCAGTGTATAGGAATGCAAGAGACTTCTGTGCATTAATTTTGTATCCTTCAACCTTACCAAATTCATTGATTAGTTCTAGCAGTTTTCTGGTGGCATCTTTAGGATTTTCTACATATAGTATCATGTCATCAGCAAACAGTGACAGTTCTACTTCTTCTTTTCCAATTTGTATTCCTTTTTTTTCTTTTTCTTCTCTGATTGCCATGGCTAGGACTTTCAATACTATGTTGAATAATAGTGGCTAGAGTGCACATCCTTGTCTTGTTCCTGATCTTAGAGGAAACACTTTCAGTTTTCACCATTGAGAATGATGTTTGTTGTGGGTTTGTTGTATGCAGCTTTTATTATGTTGAGGTAGGTTTCCTCTATGCTCACTTTTTGGAGAGTTTTTATCATAAATGGGTGTTGAATTTTGTCAAAAGCTTTTTCTGCATCTATTGATATGATCATATGGTTTTTATTCTTTATTTTGTTAATGTGGTGTATTACATTGATTGTTTTGCATATATTGAAGAATATTTGCATCCCTGGGATAAATCCCACTTGATCATGGGGTATGATCCTTCTAATGTGTTGTTGGATTCTGTTTGCTAGTATTTTGTTGAGGATTTTTGCATCTATGTTCATCAGTGATATTGGTCTATAATTTTCTTTGTTTGTGACATGTTTGTCTCATTTTAGTATCAGAGTGATGGTGGCCTCATAGAACGAGATTGGGAGTGTTCCTCCCTCCACAATTTTTTGGAAGAGTTTGAGAAGGATGCATGTTAACTCTTCTCTAAATGTTTGATAGAATTCACCTGTGAAGCCATCTGGTCCTGGACTTTTGTTTGTTGGAAGATTTTTAATTACAGTTTCAATTTCATTACCTGTGACTGGTCTGTTTATGTTTTCTAATTCTTTCTGGCTCAGTCTTGGAAGGTTGTACTTTTCCAAGAATTTGTCCATTTCTTTCAGGTTGTCCATTTTATTGGCATATACTTGCTTGTAGTAGTCTCTTATGATCTTTTGTATTTCTGCAGTCAGTTGTAATCTCTCCTTTTTCATTTCTAATTTTATTGATTTGCATCCTCTCCCTTTTTTTCTTGATGAGTCTGGCTAAAGGTTTATCAATTTTGTTTATCTTCTCAAAGAATCAGCTTTTAATTTTATTGATCTTTGTTATTGTTTTCTTTGTTTCTGTTTCATTTATTTCTGCTCTGATCTTTATGATTTCTTTCCTTCTACTAACTCTGGGTTTTGTTTGTTCTTCTTTCTCTAGTTCCTCTAGGTGTAAGGTTAGATTGTTTATTTGAGATTTTTCTTGTTTCTTGAAGTAGGCTTGTATAGCTATAAACTTCCCTCTTAGAACTGCTTTTGCTTCATCCCATAAGGTTTTTTTGTTTTTTTTTTTTGTTTGTTTGTTTTTTTTTTGCGGTATGCGGGCCTCTCACTGCTGTGGCCTCTCCCGTTGCGGAGCACAGGCTCCGGACGCGCAGGCCCAGCGGCCATGGCTCACGGGCCCAGCCGCTCCGCGGCACATGGGATCCTCCCGGACCGGGGCACGAACCCGTATCCCCTGCATCGGCAGGCGGACTCTCAACCACTGCGCCACCAGGGAGGCCCCCATAAGGTTTTTGATTGTGGTGTTTTTGTTGTCATTTGTTTCTACGTATTTTTTGATTTCCTCTTTGATTTCTTCAGTGATCTCTTGGTTATTTAGTAATGTATTGTTTAGCCTCCATGTATTTGTGTTTTTTACAGGGAAAAAAACCCTGTAATTGATTTCTAATCTCATAGAGTTGTGGTCAGAAAAGATGCTTGATATGATTTCAATTTTCTTAAATTTTCCAAGATTTGATTTGTGACCCAAAATGTGATATATTCTGGAGAACGTTCCGTGTGCACTTGAGAAGAAAGTGTACTCTTCTGCTTTCGGGTGGAATGTCCTAAAAATATCAACTAACTCCATCTCGTCTATTGTGTCATTTAAAGCTTGTGTTTCCTTATTTATTTTCTGTCTGGATGATCTGTCCATTGCTGTAAGTGGGGTGTTAAAGGCCCCCACTATTATTGTGTTACTGTCGATTTCTCCTTTTATGGCTATTAGCATTTGCCTTATGTATTGAAATCCTCCTATGTTGGGTACATATATATTTATAATTGTTATGTTTTCTTCTTGGATTGGTCCCTTGATCATTATGTAGTGTCCTTCCTTATCTCTTGTAACAGTCTTTATTTTAAAGTCTATTTTATCTGATATGAGTATTGCTGCTCCATCTTTCTTGTGATTTCCATTTGCATGGAATATCTTTTTTCCATCCCCTCATTTTCAGTCTGTATGTGGTTCCTAGGTCTGAAGTGGATCTCTTGGAGACAGCATATATACGGATCTTGTTTTTGTATCCATTCAGCCAGTGTGTGTCTTTTGGTTTGAGCATTTAATCCATTTACATTCAAGGTGATTATTGATATGTATGTTCCTATTACCATTTTCTTAATTGATTTGTGTTTGTTTTTGTGGGTCCTTTTCTTCCCTTGTGTTTCCCACTTAGAGAAGTTCCTTTAGCATTTGTTGTAAAGCTGGTTTGGTGGTGCTGAATTCTTGTAGCTTTTGCTTATCTGTAAAGCTTTTGATTTCTCCATTGAATCTGAATGAGATCCTTGCTGGGTAGAATAATCTTCTTTGTACTTTTTCCCCTTTCATCACTTTAAATATGTCCTGCCACTCCCTCCTGGCTTGCAGTGTTTCTGCTGAAAGATCAGCTGTTAACCTTATGGGGATTCCCTAGTATGTTATTTGTTGCTTTTCCCTTGCTGCTTTCAATATTTTTTCTTTGTATGTAATTTTTGATACTTTAATTAATATGTGTCTTGGTGTATTTCTCCTTGGATTTATCCTGTATGGGACTCTCTGCACTTCCTGGACTTGATTGACTATTTCCTTTCACATGTTAGGGAAGTTTTCAAATATAATCTCTTCAAATATTTTCTCAAACGCTTTCTTTTTCTCTTCTTCTTCTGGGACCCCTATAATTCGAATGTTGGTGCGTTTAATGTGTTCCAGAGGTCTCTGAGACTGTCCTCAATTCTTTTCATTCTTTTTTCTTTATTCTGCTCCCTGGCAGTTATTTCCACCATTTTATCTTCCAGCTCACTATCCGTTCTTCTGGCTCAGTTATTCTGCTATTGATTCCTTCTAGAGTATTTTTAATTTCAGTTATTGTGTTGTTCATCACTGTTTGTTTGCTCTTTAGTTCTTCTAGATCCTTGTTGAATGTTACTTGTATTTTCTCCATCCTGTTTCCAAGATTTGGGATCATCTTTACTATCATTACTCTGAATTCTTTTTCAGGTAGGTTGCCTATTTCGTCTTCATTTATTTGGTCTTGTAGGTTTTTACTTTGCTCCTTCGTCTGTAACATAATTTTCTATGGTTTCATTGTTGGTCTTTTTTTTTTTGAATGGTGGGGCTGTATTCCTGTCTTACTGGTTATTTGGCCTGAGGTGTCCAGCACCGGAGTTTGCAGGCAGTTGGATAGAGCTGGGTCTTGCACTGAGATGAGGGCCTCCTGGAGGCCTCACTCTGATTAATATTCCCTGGGGTCTGAGGCTCTCTGTTAGTCCAGCAGTTTGGACTCAGAGCTCCCACCACAGGAGCTCGGGCCTGACCTCCGGCCTGGGAACCAAGATCCCACAAGCCGTGTGATGTGGCAAAAAAAAAAAAAAAAAAAAAAAAAAAGGAGCAATACAATAACAAAGAATAAAAAACAAAATAAAACTGGAAAGATAAAAAATATGAAGGAAAAATAAAAATATAATTGAAACAACTACAACAAGATAAAACAAAACCACAGCAGAAAAAAGAAAAAAAGAAAAAAAAGGGGGAACAAGCCAAAAGGAACAGAACAATAACAAAGTATAAACAATAAAATAAAATTAGAAAAATAAAAGATTAGAAAAAATAAAAATATAAATGAATCCACAAGGTAAAACAGAACCCCGCCCCCCCCAATCTAAATGAGGAGAAAAAAAACCAGCCTTGCCTATGTGGGGTGGAGTTTAGGCAGGGGTGGAACTTAGGCAGGGGTGGAGTTTAGGATGGGGCGGGACCTAGGTGGTTGGGGGGGTGATGTTTGAACGTGGGGCAGGGCCTAGGTGGGGTGATGTTCAAGCGTGGGGCAGGGCCTCTGCTTAGTACCTGTGCGTGGGAGGGGAGAGGCAGTACATCCAAACAAGGGCCTCCAAAGTGTGGAGTTCTGGAGTTTGGAGGTAAGGCCCTGGGTGAGGGTGTGTGGGTGGGGTTTAGGCCCAGCCCATTGTAGAGGTGGAGCCCTGGGTGGGGGTGTAGGGGCGGGGCTTGGGCTCTGCACAGCAGGAGGGAGGCTCCGAGGGCAGAGGATTAGACCCAGGAGCCCAACAGGCTCCCCGGTGCCTAAGTGGACAGGGAAACGACTGGCCCTGTTCCCTTCCATTCCTGCGTGCCCCCTGTCCCATGTCTCCTCCAGGGTCTCCCCCGTCCCTGCTGGACCCCTAACCATGGGTGGATCCCTCTGGGTGTAGGAACTCCTCCCCTCCCTCAGTCATCCCACAGGGGTGCCGGTCCCAGAGGTCCAGCCTTTACTTTTGCTCCCCCTTGCCTTCCTCCCACTCCCTCAGGACCTGCACGGCTGGAAGGGGCCTAGGTGTGCAGAGTATCAGGCCTGGGATCTCAGCAGGCTCCCAGGGGCCCAAGTGGGCAGGGGAAACCTGGCCATGCTCACTTTTGATCCTCTGCCCTCCCAATGGTCCCCCAGTTTCCCCCTTCGGGCATGGGATCCCTTCCCTTTCCCCAGCCGCCCCTCAGGGGCGCCAGTCCCCTCTCGCCTCCACTTCTCCTCCTCCCTCGCTCCCCTCCATGACCCACATCCTACCCAGTCGCTGGGGGTTCCTCCCATCCCCTTAGGTGTCCATGGTCCCCCACTGGTGCCTGGTAGGTGCCCTAGTTGTGCGGAGATGCGAATTCCACATCCTCCTAGTCTGCCATCTTCTGCCTTCAAAGTTTTAAAGGAAATTATTTTGAGCCTAGAATTCTTTCTTCAGCAAAACTGTTATCCACATATCCATGGAGGGAGGGAAAGTTTAGACATTTAAGGTATCAGTTTACCACTTAAGAATCCTTCCTAGAACAGTTATTGGAACATAAGGCAAACTAAAAAATTGATCTAAAAAAAAAAGTGCAATTCAAGGAAAAAATAGATACTAATAGGAGATAATCATTGATAATATGGCTATAAAACACACTATAATTTTTAAAGAAAAGATAAGCATGATATAAAATAATTCATAATAATTAGAATTTAAAATTCAGAGTAATTTGAACAAAACCTGAGAAAGGGAAAGGGATATAGAAATTAAGTTAAGGGCTTCCCTGGTGGCACAGTGGTTGAGAATCTGCCTGCCAATGCAGGGGACAGGGGTTCGAGCCCTGGTCTGGGAAGATCCCACATGCCACGGAGCAACTGGGCCCGTGAGCCACAATTACTAAGCCTGCGCGTCTGGAGCCTGTGCTCCGCAATAAGAGGTCGCAATAGTGAGAGGCCTGCGCACCGCGATGAAGAGTGGCCCCTGCTTGCCACAACTAGAGAAAGCCCTCGCACAGAAACGAAGACCCAACACAGCCATAAATAAATAAATCAATAAATCAATCAATAAATAAACTTAAATCATATGGGCTTCTAAGAAGACCTCTGCTTAAAAAAAAAAAGAAAAAAAGAAATTAAGTTAAAAGATTTGCCTTGTTTTGAGGAGAGTGAGATTTTAGATACAGATTAAATATCAATTTCAAGAGAGAATGTAAGTTTGAATACAGTTATTAAAAACCTAAGAATACTGAGACAATAAGCATAACACTTAGAACTTCCAAATACCATGGAGAAAAAAAAAAAAGTCTTATTACCAAAAGTGAAAAAACAAGGACCCAAAACAACACAGGCAAAACAAAACGAAACCAAAGACAAGAAAACTTTTCAAACAGAAAGCACAACCCAAGCAGGCAAGAATAGAATGGACTGATTGACTGAACAAGCATATGAAGCACTTGCCTTGTCCTAGGGACTGTTCTAAGTGTTTTACAAGTATTATCTGATTTAATCAAGCAACCAATCATGCTGGTATCTCAATAAATGTGAATGGATTAAATTCCTCAATTAAAAGAGACTCTTATGTCTTAAGTTGTGTTAAGGCAGAGAGAGAGAGAGAGAGAAAGCAAGAGAGGAAAGAATATCTTAAAACTGAATTAAATTTTTGAAGATGAAAGGTAGGAAAATTACAACAAAACAAGACAATCAAATAAAGTGGGAATGGCAATATTATTATGAACAAACTAAAATTCAAGTTGAAAAGTATTAAATGAAAGAAAAAGAATTATTTTATGATGATAAGAGCTATAAACTATTAAAAGCCTTGGGAATACTTACTTATGAGACTCAGAATAATATCAAAACATTAATCTAAAGCTATTAGGAATACCAGGATTTGAATTGATTCAGGGGGTTGAAAAGGGAGGGAGAGATTTTTGGTAAAAAGGAATTCTCCAACAGTACTCATAACTGAGCAATAGCAAGGCCACCTCCACCAAAACTGAGGGTCAGTGGAGAAGGAGGCTGAGGGAGAAATAAGATTAGAAAGATAGAGCAGGTTGAATGGCAGGTGAAGAAGTCTAAATTTTACCCTCCAGGAAAGGTGAAGAGGAGCAGAAGAGAGAAGTGATGAAAGGTGAGTTTTTGGAAGATGGGGCAGGCAACAGTGTGCAGGTCTGGCTGAAGAAGAAATGGAGTATTCACAAAACAGGCCCAAGTGCCTGCTTACTATTGGTAAATCAGTAGTACATTTTCTTGTTATCCTTAGGTTCCTAGCCTATCACAAAGTCTTTGGAAATTGAATTCAGTACGGTATATGAGAGCATGCTGAATATTGAGGTGCTATAAGTATGTAATATTAATATTAATTATTCTCATTCATTCTATAGTATTATGTTTAAATACATAGAGTCCTCTAAATTATGATCAATGTAAATTGGTCCCCATAATCCTTATCCTGTAGGTAACTGGAAGCTCTGAAGAACTTGATCAAAGTGAATTCTTTCACCAAGAATCCAAGAAAAGCCAGAGTATGAGCAATTACAGAGGCTACCCAAGCATATCTGCTTTTCTTCTCCTTTCTTTCTGTGCACAGTATCCTACTCTACACGAGGCAGAGTTAAGATCTGGGAACTTGGGAAGGGTCCTACCAAGTAGGATGACGTTTTCTCCTGCGGGAGAAACTTTCTTTTTTTAGAATATTAAATCAGTTTTATAAATTTAAGAAAACGTTGATACCTACATTTTTAAGGAAATATAATTCCTGACTCTATAGTGCTTAGGATATGTGGAGAAGCAGGCCATGGAAAATAGATTTGCCTGGTTTTAGGAACTGTTATCAGAGATGGTCTCCCTGCCAGTCACCTGCATCAGCGGAGAGGAGCCAAAACAGAGATAATCCCAAAAGTAGCTCATTCAGAAACACATTGCTCTTTAGTTCAGGAGCATAATCAATTACTTTTTCTTCTTGCAGCTAGTTCTTTCTAATTGCATATTCCCTAGGTTAATGTTCAAAGTCATTTTCTATCCTTGACCACACAGTAATTTATAATGGGAAGAATGGCCCCGGTACGCTGGTTGGCAATGGTACATGAGCCTGGGATTAATTAGTTGCTACAGATAATTACAAATGGGTAATTCACAGCCAGAAAATTGAGAATGCTTTTTTTTTTTTTGGCCACACCCCATAGCTTGTGGATCTCAGTTCCCCAACCAGGGATTGAACCTGGGCCATGGCAGTGAAAACCAGGAGTCCTAACCACTAGACCACCAGGGAACTCCCGAGAATTCTTAAACATATATATTTGTTAGGAGCCAACAGTAAAATTTCTATGATATCTGTGATTGTGTGTGTGTGTGTGTGTGAGTGAGTGAGAGAGAGAGAGGAGGAGAGAGAGAGAAATGAAGAAGGATTTTATGATAATTTTATGGTAATCCTTTAACACTAAATGGCAACTACTAAGGTCTTGCTTTTAGGAATTGAAGTAACTCTCTTTAGCTACTTTCTAGATTTGAAAATGTGAGGATATTTATTTTTAAAGGAAAAAGTTCAATAATAATCTTTAAGTAAATGATTTTAATGTCACATACCAGAAAGAGAAGATTTTATTAAATACGAGGCATCTTTTCTTAACTGGTTGCATCAAGAACAATCATGTTC
The DNA here is from genome assembly GCF_964341445.2 of Mesoplodon mirus. Lineage (NCBI taxonomy): Eukaryota > Metazoa > Chordata > Mammalia > Artiodactyla > Ziphiidae > Mesoplodon > Mesoplodon mirus. The sequence continues at coordinate 36,199,407 of NC_138984.1, forward strand.
AGGGTTTTTATCAAAACCTCACATTAGCACTGGCAACAAAAATAACATAGTTTAGAATCTTTCTGACTTCAACAAGCGCCTTTGTGAGCTACTAAGAGCATTTATTAAGATAGATATAATTATTATTGAAGGGTATGTGCTATTTATCTATTTTTCCATAACATCTATAAATATAATAATTTAGAAAGAATTACTATAATCAACGTGTATACACAATAACATTTTCTTGGCAGGTGGGAATAGGTGGGTAACCTATTCTTTGTAAGTCTGTCCCAAATTATAAGGCTAAAGATAAGATGGCTATTGATACTTGGTAATAGCAATTGAGAAATTAAATAGATACCAGCTCATAAAACCTTATATTGGAGACAACTGTCATTCTACCCACCTCTCATTTTCTTGCTGTTCACTTCCCCTTCTCAGAGAGGATGCCTGGTTGTGACTGGAAGAGACATTAGAATAATGTGTCCTTGCCTGTTGGACCGTGTGAGCTGAGTGAACCAAGGTTGAAATCTCACCAAAGCTGAGGCCATCGCGTTCTCTTTTCTGGTTGTGGAAGTACAGGCTAGAATGCCATTTGTAATCAGAAATGGAAGCTGCTGTTTTAGGGACATTTGTAATGGGATATTTTCCCAAAGACAAAAGTATGAAGCAGATGCAGCAGAGACAAGGGTCATGGGGCCAAAAGGACAGGGAAAGAAAGAAAGTGAGAACGAAAGCAAGAATTTTACTAATACCTCTCTGGTTCTGTAAAATTCTGCTAGACTTGCTAAAATCGGGCACCTTGAGATGTGTTTGTATCCTTACAATAAACCTCTCTGTAATTAGCCCAGCTTAAGTGAATTTCTTCTTGCAACTATGCATAAGAAACTGTTCAACTACTATGTTAATTTTCAAGACTTCTAAAGATGGCAATAACTTATAATTTCCTGCCAGAATTTGAGAGAAGCAAGCAAATCTGACACCAGAAATGCAGTTGCCTCACTATTGGTTTGTATCTCACACCAGTTTAGGGAAGAAGGGCGTAAACCTTATTTTTTTATGGCCATAGCCAACTTACCCTACTTAAAAGTATAACCATAACACTAAGAAGTGGCCAAGTATTTTTAAATTATTTTCTTTTAAGTGGTGGTCATACCACGTGTAGAGATAATGTGGAGCAACTGGATCTTTCATACATGGTTGATGGAATAGTTAAATGATACAATCACTTTGGAAAACTACTTGACAGTTTTTTTTAAAGTTCACAATATAGCTACCTTATGATCCAGCAATTCTACACCTAGATACTTACACCAAAGAAATGAAAACACATATCTATAAAAAGATTTAAATAAGAATATTCATTACATTATCATTTATTATAGCATAAAATCAGAAACAACCAAATTGTCCAACAGGAAAAAGATGGGCAAACCAGTTATGGCATAATCACACAATGGAATGCTACATAGCAATAAAAAGGAAGAAACAACTGATGCATGCATGAGACTCTAAAAGACCTCGTTGAGTGAAAGAAGTTAGACCCTGAATTACATACCGTATGTTCAATAACAAGCAAAATTAACATATGGAGATAGAACAGAGCAGTGGTTATCTGAGGGGAGTGGTTGCAGACTTTGAAGACAATTTTCTAGGGTAAGAATTTTCTAGGGTGACGGTAATGTTCTATGACTTGATTGGGTTTACAGGTGCATACATTTGTCAAAATTCATCAAACTGTACACTTTAGATCTATGTGCTTTACTGTGAGGGGAAAGTCAAGATATTATTTGATCAAAAGAAATATAGGGGGCAAAAAACTGTTACAGGGCTTCCCTGGTGGCGCAGTGGTTGAGAGTCCGCCTGCCGATGCAGGGGACACGGGTTTATTCCCCGGTCCGGGAAGATCCCACATGCCGCGGAGCGGCTGGGCCCATGAGCCGTGGCCGCTGGGGCTGCGCGTCCAGAGCCTGTGCTCTGCAACGGGAGAGGCCACGACAGTGAGAGGCCCGTGTACCGCGAAACAAAAACAAAAACAAAACAAAACAAAATGTTACTAAGACAGAGTCAGTAAAACAGGAGCACAGATGTGGGGCACCCTCAGAAGAAACAGGCTCTGGCATATTGTTCAATTTCAAGGTTCCTGACATGTCTGCTTCCCCCAGAGGCCTTGATAGTAGACACTTACCATGAACTTCAAGCACACGGAAAATTCAGAACATTTTCATGTGTATCGACAGTAATAGTTTTGAGGGCAAAACATACAGTAAAGGAGTGCAGTCCCCAGCCCCCAAATGCAGTGTTCAATCCTCAGCTCTGCCACTATTTATGAGACCCTAGACACGTTAGCTAACCTCTCAGCTGTAAAATAGTGATGATAATAATAGCAGTCATCTGGTGGGACCACTATGAGGATGAAATGACTTACACATGCAAAGCTCTTAAAAAGTGTTTGGCATATAAGAAGTGCTTGATAAATGTTAAGAGTCCTACAGGTCCTTCTTAGAAAAGCAAAAAAGAACTCTAAAGTGGATTCTCATGCATGGACTCACTGTTGGGCAAGTTTTAACATAACTAAGTAGAAAAACATAGAAAGACCTTTGAAAACTTTAATCTGCTTGTATATTTCTCTGGAAATGTCATTGGCAGTTTTGTAGGCATCCAGCAGTGAGGGTTTCCATTCAGAGAAGAGGCACTTCTGAACTTGATACAGCTGTTTGCAGGGAACAGAGAGACTGTGAATTCTAGTCAAGGTTTCACCATGCTGCCTACAAAAGTCAGTTGGTTTAAAAAGGAGCTTTGGGGTTAAAAGCATTTTTTCCCACACCAATGATTGTAAAGTCAACATTCCACTAACTGAGGCTGTTACTATGTCTGCTTGTTTTCTCCAAATTAGATAAACTGTAACTAGTCAGAATACTAGTGGAATTTTTAAAGATTTTTTTGATGTGGACTATTTTTAAAGTCTTTATTGAATTTGTTACAATATTGCTTCTGTTTTCTGTTTTGGTTTTTGGGCCTTGAGGCACGTGGGATCTTTGCTCCCCAACCAGGGATGGAGCCTGCACCTCTTGCACTGTAATGCGAAGTAGCGTTAACCACTGGACCACCAGGGAAGTCCCACTAGTGGAATGTTGAATAGTGCATTTCCTCTTATTGGTTCATCCTTCATTTGATCAAAAGCTACGAACATCTTCATTTCATTTCAGATTTTACCAACGGTATCCATGAATTTGACCTCAAAATGACTACTTTACTACAAACTAGATTAACTTAGCCAGCTATATTACCAGCAATAGTTTGTCTTTGTTCTGAGATAAATATACTGTCCTAAAAATCTGATATAGCCCTCTTGACAAAAACTTGATGAATTCCCTAGCAGGTACAGGAATCCAGAGACATTACTTACTGAAATGGATGCAGCCATATAATGTATCTTATTGAATCAGAAATATTTCCCAGTTGATTCTTGGATGCATAAATCTAATCAGAGTTATCACCTATCAAACTGAAAACATTAAACTTACAAAGCCAAATGGAGCCACTGGCAAATCATAAATATTGCCATGGCATCTGCATATGGGAGCTCTGTTGTCTTGACTCAGGACTTGGGAGAAATGTTAACTCTTTCAGGGGACCAGGAGTAGGGCAGCTGGGCTCTCCTAGAGACCACTCCAAATAATCAGGTTTAGGAAACCAAACTGCCCTTCACTTCTGAAAAGGCACCCTTCCAAGCAATACATGACAAAGAGTCTCCTTCAGACTCCCTGTCCTTTCTCTGCTGGAGCCCGTGACCTCCAAAGCTGTAGACAAAGCAGCTTTTCTGCTGCATTGAAAATAAAACAAACAAACAGCACAGGAAGGTGACCCAAGGTGATCAAGAGACTCTTAGGCTGTTCTCACTGATCATAAGAATGTAAAGTTGAACTCTCATTAATATGCTGTTGCTGCTTTCCTCCTTAGAGAAAGTTGAATTTGGGGTTACCAGGAGAAAGCAGAGCCATCCCAGGGTGAAGCAAAGAGGGTTTTTTTTTTTTTTTTTTAATGTTAGAGTGGCTTATCAAATACTGTATTATTCTCCTCCTCTCTATGGCCCATTATGTTTTTCTTTGTCTTGTACGTACACTTAGACATCAAGCCACCAAACACCTTATGTATTTCTAGATGATTCAGCTTTCAAATAGATTATGTTCTTTTCCCAAAAGCATACTCATACCAGTCAGATCATGTTTCCTACTTTTTAATTTGGAAACCAAGGTCACCAGTATGCCCAGGATGAAAACACTGCCCCATTTTGTGCAGGCTGCCTGTCTTCATTCCTCTGTCATTAAGGGGGGCAGACATTTTGCTACATTGGTATTCTCTGCCATAGTCTGTATGTTAAAGTTAACATTCTTTTGGTTGCTATTGAGAGAAACAGTCTCTGGCTGAGTTAAGTGAAAAAGGTAATTTCCCACTAGCCATCCATTTTACAAGGAGATCGGCTCGGTGCTTTGTGACCTAGAGGGATAGGATAGGGAGGGTGGAAGGGAGGCTCAAAAGTGATGGGATATGGGGATATATGTATACATATAGCTGATTCACTTTGTTGTACAGCAGAAACCAACACAACATTGTAAAGCATTTATACTCCAATAAAGATGGGGGAAAAAAAAAAAGGTAATTTATTGAAAAAATGCTGAGGCAGCTCTCCAAATCAGAGGATGAAGAAAACGGCCAAGGCTGTTGGAAACCTCAGCATCAGAGATCTGTGGACCTTTCCTCTACAGCAGGGGTCCCCAACCCCCAGGCCATGGAGTGGTACTGGTCCGTGGCCTGTTAGGAACTGGGCTGCACAGCAGGAGGTGAGGGGCAGGCAAGTGAGCGAAGCTTCATCTGTATTTACAGCCGCTCCCCATCGCTCCCATTACCGCCTGTCAGCATTATGGTGAGTTGTATAATTATTTCATTATATATTATAATGTAATGATAAAAGAAATAAAGTGCACAATAAATGTAATGAGCTCGAATCATCCTGAAACCATCCCCCCACCCCCCAGTCCGTGGAAGAAGTGTCTTCCACAAAGCTGGTCTCTGGTGCCAAAAAGGTTGGGGACCGCTGCTCTAGAGCACTGGCATTAACGTGAGTCAGCTTCAAGTGATCCCATCTCTGTATGTCTCCATTCAAAACCAGAGATTCCAGAGAGAATCAGATTAGCTTAGGTTTGGTTGATTGTCCAATGCTGTATCAATCGGCTCTAGCCAGAGGGGAAAGCTACTTCATGTAACTTGCCTATCCAGAACAGTTTCCATTCAGGTAAGGGAAAATGGCCGTGCTCTGAAAGGTGATAGATGCCCAGGAACCCTCTGGCATGGTATAGAGAGTGCCAAACTAGCAGCTGATTATAATATACCTACCAAGTGTGACAGACTAAATTTTAAAAAAGAAAACTTCTATAGCCAAGTAAGATACATCCACCTCCCAAATAATAGGATAGAAGAAAAAAGGGCTCTTTTAAAATGCCAGCCAGTTAGTTTATGGTCTCGATCAGTGCAGCAGAGATGGAAAAGGAAGGTATCAAAGAAAGTAAAACAGCTGATTTACTATCTACAAAAGATGAACAGCTTTGCCAGGCATCGGCAAGTGTAGAAGCAGGGCAGAGTGAAGTGTTCCTGTGGGGCCCACACTGATGAAAAGGGGTTGACTGAGCAGATTGACCAACTTCTTTCCACTGTGGGGAAAAAAATCACCACCCATCACGATCACATCTGGTCAGTCTAAGGAGGTGTTTGGGAATCCAGATGGCTTAAGGTTTATTTTCACAAATTGAGACAAACAAAGGATTCTGGGACTAAAAAAAAAATAACCAAATTTCCAATTCTTATCAAAATGAGGGATATCACAGACCATCAGTCTCCTCTGAGGATTTATTCAAGTCCCCCTTTTTGGAGTAGGAGATACCAAAAGGCCCAGAAAGAAGCTGTAACTTGGTGAAGGTTAGCATCAGTAGAGTTGATAGGGCCAGAATATGGGTCAAGCCCAGAAAACAAGATGTCGGCCAGCAGAGGAGGCGAGCCAGTTTCAGAGCTAGAGTTGCCTTGTCCAAGCATCAGATTGGCTCATCCTCTCTCTGAACACTGGGAGAGGTAAGTGCCTGGCTGGGAACCGCAGCCCCTCCTGGACTGGGGCAAGGACTGCACCAACCCTCACAACCAAGCCTGAATCTGGAGGAGGGGACGAGGAACTGAGTGCAGGACAGTTGCTTCCATACATGTGGAACCAAGACCATTGACTGAAAGAATCTAAGGAGGTCATAAAGACATGGCTAAATTCTAGAACATATTGAAATAAAAATAAGAAAATATCTTTCTAAACCTATAAAAAAGAAAATCACATTCTTTACTGGTGTGTTAGAAAAACCTGTCAGAGTCTCACCTAGTTTCTAAGCATTTCAGTGTGAAATTTATCTTTCTGTTTACCCATGACCCTGGGTAAGAATTTATAGAATGGATAGCCTCTCTCATATTTAAATTGTGCCATCTAGGCCTCTGAGAGATATTCTATCCTGATAAGTTTTTATTAGCATAGTGCTTCTAAACCATATCAGACCCAATGTCTCCTTTTAGAGCAAATATTTTATAACATCTTCTTTCCTATCTTGAGATTATAATCACAGATAATATCTTACCTTCACACATAATTTTAAAAAATCCATATAATGCTATAGCTGTAATTTTAAGGAGAAATAAAAGCAAAGTAATTAATCATAGAATAACACATTTCGATATGTAAAAAGTTCAGAAATGACTGCATGAGAAGACGGCATGAAGCAGTCAGATGTTTGCTCCTATATGTAGAATTGCCATGATTTCAACAGCTAAAAATGCCAAGTGCCAACTGATATAGGTGCCATGCTGGCAACTCAAGTGCCCCAGTTTTTTGAAGTGGCTAACAACTCTTGTTTAGTTTCCAACAAAGCAAAGTGTACTCTTCTCCCATTTGAATGGTAGCTGCACTCATGGAAAAATTCAGTATATATTTAAACTGTATCCAAAATAGTCTGTGTTTATAGAAAAATAGAGTAAGGCTTTAGGCTTCGATCATTATAAACAGATTTTTCCCCTACATTGATGTCTTCTGGGACATTTAAAAGTCGTGCAGCTCATGCATCCCTTATTCACTATGCAAGACTGTGCTGTATATTGCAGGATGCACAGAATCCCTGACGCTTATCCAGTGTCTGGCAACTGTGCCGTTCATTGTGGTAGTTAGAAAAGTCTCCTCCATGTTTCCAAATGGTCCTTAGGGGAAGATATCCCTGAAAGCCACTGCATTAGGACATCTCAGTATGAAATACCACTTAAAATATAAGGATCAATTAATTGGCCCTTTTGTGTTATCATCATACTTTTAATGAGTAAAAATTTCAAGCAACAAGATTGGAATCTGGGAGCAGGGAGAGAGAGGACAACTTGAAGATCCCTCATTTGATTTAACTAGAGAGCAAATAAGAATATTCTAAAAATTAGACATTTGATCCAAAAAACTAATAACATTATTGTTGAAAACCAAAATCATGTACCAACCTATACAGGCCAAACCTGCCAGGTTTTAATCAAAAGGCCAGAATGGAAAGTCTTTCACCCATTTTTGGATCCTCATCTACCTGCGAGATCACTAACATGGTACTGGATCCTAATCTGTCCTGTGTTTCTGACCTTCTAGAATACTTTGTGTCTGTGGGTTAAACATTTGATGTTAACCATTGTGACTTTTGTATAATTGAAGTGTTAAGCCCTTTGAGGGCAGGGATCTTTTCTCCTGTTTCTTGTGTTTCCTCATGGGAACTGGAACAAGACAACAGATTGGCGAACATTTCCAGGGAGAAATGGATGGGAAGAACTACTCCCAGAGATGCCCTAATCAAGAACATTCACTGTCTCCAGAGAAAGGGGATCCGGCAGGATGTGCCCAAGTGGATTTCATAGCAATTTCAGAATTGAAAGATGGAGATAACTTGTGTTTTTAGTTCATAAGTCTTCAGATCAAGAATTGCTGTCCTGGAAGAGTACACTTGAAGCACCTCATCAGCAGTTGGACCTGATTTCAATAATGTAATCCTAGACTTCAAGTCTAATGCCATAATGACATGAGACTTTTGAGGGGCATGTAAAGACTGTAGTAGATTTGAAAAAAAGGGGTCACAATTTCTTTGAATTTCCTCCCATTGACACTTGGTCCTGTAACTTGCTTTTGCCAATGGGACATTAGCAAATGGGAAGCAAAGAGAAGCTTGAAATGTGTTTGCATGTTGGATTTGAAATATTTGCTTGGAAACTATGTAAGCGAACTTGAGCTAGCCTCCTAAAAGATGGAGCATGTGGAAACAGCCCCAGCCCTTCAGCCCATCCATGAGCTGACTGCAACCACATGAGTAAGCCTGAGTTAGACCAGCAGGACTGCCCGTGTGAGCCCAGCCCAAATGGCCAACTTATAGAATCATGAGCTAATCAACGATTGTTGTTTCAATCCACTACTTCGTGGGGATGGTTTGTTATGCAGCACAGATTAACTGATACAGTAACTCTATAGCACCTAGTGATGAGAACCTCAGCACCATGAACAGCTTGTGTTCCCTGGCTAGTACTGTAGAATATTTCATTATCTGGCTCACTGGAGACATCCAAGATACCAGCTTATCAAAAGGAACACTGACCTCTCTGATTACTGACTTGTTTTATATATCCAACTTTCACACATAAAGTTTTCAATCTTGCTAAGTTATCAGATCCTGAAACTGCCCGAGAAAAAGAAACTTCATGGTCCAGTACACATACCTGACATTTTTAGGCAGTTTCTCTAACTTTAATTTACCTTTGGCTTATGAAATCTTACATAATGGATCAGTTGTGCTCCCTAAAAGCGTTGGAATTTTATCAAATTACAAGTTGTTAGCTGACCCCATGCATCTCTCCCCATTATCCTGGCTTACTGCAAGGTACATGTGATTAAATATCATTAACCAAAGAGAACTGAAGAAGTCTCATAAATAGACACGCCAACCCTTCACCAAATACATTTCACAGGCTCTTTCAGAAAAGAAATGCTGGAGTTTTCTTTTGGCATTTCTGTTACTGAATTCAATCAGGATTGTGTGAGATGAAAAGGGTACTAAACTAGGAGTTAAAAAGCCTGGCTTCCTGTCTAGACCCTTCCATCTGTTTGCCGTGAGCTCTCAGAGTAATTTAACCTCACTAAGCCTCGGTTTTCCCATCTGCTGCTGGGAACAATTAAACCTGCCCTGCCTTCCTAGGTGTGAGGAATAAACAAGGGGATGCTTTGGAAGGGGTTTTGAAGACTGCGAGATGGTCTACACAGATCAGCAGTGTCAGGTGTTGTCCGGCCCACAGAGCCCTTGCTTTGCAATGTTTCCTCTAATGATAAAATTTTGCCCATAACAGTAACATGTTAGTGAAGCAGACATGCTTCACTAACTGCAGTGCTCACCAGACAGAAGAGCAAGCAATCTGAAGCACCACCTCTGCAAAGCTCCCCCAAGCCTTGCCACACTGACTGTTGGGAAGGCGGGGCTTGGCCCCCTCCCCGGGGGCTGTCTCCACCTTCAGTTCAGAACTGCCCTTCCCCCCACACTGCAGAAGGTCTCCACATGATGAGGGGTCTTGCAAGGACATGTGTGGACATCCCAGCCCTCATGCCCAAATTCCATCCACACTCCCTGAGAACATCTTCCCTTTACCCACCTTGTTCTCCAGATGCCCACCCAGGGAAGATGCCTGCATGGGCCCTGGAAGCAGGAAGCAGGCCTGGGCTCTCTGGACAGTGGAATTCTGGGGTTCTGGATACCCAAGTGGATGTGGTCCAAAAAGGGGGATTGGGGGCTTCCCTGGTGGTGCAGTGGTTAAGAATCCACTTGCCAATGCAGGAGACACAGGTCTGAGCCCTGATCCGGGAAGATCCCACATGCAGTGGAGCAACTAAGCCCATGCACCACAACTGCTGAGCCTGCACTCTAGAGCCCACGAGCCACAACTACTGAGCCCGTGTGCCACAACTACTGAAGCCCAGGTGCCTAGAGCCTGTGCTCCACAACAAGAGAAGCCACTGCAATGAGAAGCCTGCTCACCACAACGAAGAGTGGCCCTGCTCGCCGCAACTAGAGAAAGCCCGCGCACAGCAATGAAGACCCAACACAGCCAAAAATAAATAAAATAAAATAAATTAAGTAAAAAATAAAAAATTTTAAAAAGGGGTGATTGGGGCTTTAGGTGGAGACATCCTTCTAACCTAGGGATTGGCATGGCCGGGGAAGGGTAGGAATGAGGCCCCCTAAAGCCTGAGGTCCAGGGCAGGAGCTCCTCCTTCCCAGGTCTAAGGGCTATTCAGAGAGAGAGAATGAAGAGGTTGGCTTTTAGATGAGTCAAGTTTGAGGAGCTGGTGAGAAATCCACGTGGAGATATCCTGTAGGCCTTTGGAAATGTGGATGTAAAGTTTGATCAAAGAACCACAAGCCAAAGAAACTTGAACATCACTAAGCTAAAGAAATCAAATGAAGTGGGATTTCCCACACAAGCTGACAGATGGTAGAAAGTTGTCAGAGACAGCAGAGGCTTGCAGTGCCCCTGAAATCACTGCTCCTAATAAATAGCACAGAGGCGGTTGTCTTTCCCTCTCTTGGACAGGCTGTTTTAGTGAGATATGTGACTTTCCAGTGACCATTAGGGGCATTTGAAGGTATCCTAAGATAGATTAGGTTTGACTACAAGTGCCAAAAAATATCAATTACTTATATAGTAGCTGTCCAGGCTGCAATCTTGGTGCCACAATCTTTAAAGGCCCAGGCTCCTTCTGTCTGTCATTCTGAAAAATAGTTTCCACCTCATGGTTTAAGAGAGCTGCTCAAGCTTCAGTCATCATGTCCACATTCCAGTCAGCAGGAAAGAAGAGTAGAAGCTATACCTCTCCCTCTCCCTTTACCAGAACTTAGACACATGATCACATCCAACTGCCAGGACTTGGAAATACATAATTTATTTCAGTCAACCAGGGTCCCTCCCTCCTAAAAATTAGGGCTTCCATTATTAAAGAAGAAGATAATGGAAACTTAGGGACAATTAGCCGACTCTGACACAGGTTGGAACAGAAGAGATAACAGAAAGAGTTGCCTTAGCAACAGCCTCACTTTGCTACTGATTCACTGAAAAGTCCTGGGCAATATGCCCACCTTTATGTTCTGGTCCCTCTGCTGCTGTTTAGGAGGGTGTGGCAGAAGCCTTCCCAGCTCCCCTGTCCCATTTCTTCTCAAATAAGCCTGCAGTAGCAGGCTACTACCTAGATACTGAGCGGGAGTCACGTCTTAATTTGTCCTTGCACTGCTCATCAAAGGCTATTTGTCTCTGAATGAGCTGTCGCTGTAGCCGTTATTATGCCCAGAAAGGCTGTGAAGTTTCCACGGATCAGCAGTTTTGGTAGTTGACTCTGCCTGATCAGATGTAGAACAAATCATAAACTATTCAACATGTAAACACTGAGGATGTGCTCTGCATGGGTAACTCCAAGGAAGTTTGGTTTGGCTAAGTGCGTCCAGGGAGGGTTTTAACCCAGTCCGTGGATTAAAGGAGGGAGGGGCAGCTCTAAATCCTATCAGCAAAGTTGGAGAGGGTGTTGCAAGGGGGCTAAGGGGCAAAATAAGGAGCGTGGGCATTATTTTCCATTGATGGGTCTTTCCTATGAGAGTCTGCTGTCTTCCTTCCTGATTAGCCCCTCAAAGTCAAGGACTTCCTGGGTGCCCACTGAGGAAAGACTTTGTCACACAGCAGTCTAGGCGAGGATCCCTTGGAAGGAGAGCAAAGCTGCCACTCGGGCTGAATCCTAGCGTTAACTTGCCTCACCTAGTAACTCTTTTCCCAGAACAACTCTTCTTGGTCTGTTTTTTCCACCACTAGCCACTCACTGAAGGGCCAGGATGGTGGAGCACCATTGTGGCACATGCATGGGATTTGGAGCCACAGGTTACAACGCCAGATCTGCTATTTACTAATTACATAGTCTTAAGCGTTGTAACTTTCTGAGTCTCGATTGCCTACCTGTAAAATGACGGGGAGGGGGACGTAGCTCAGAGGATTGCTGTGAAGCTTAAGTAAGGTAATTTGCATAAAATCCTAGCTGAGTTCTGGCCCATTCAGGTCCACAAGCTATAATTTCCTTCCCCGTTTCCTCCTCCCCGGCTGGAAACACTGCGGCATATGTGAGGACTGCCCTGGAAAACCTGCTGTGTCTATAGCCCTTGCCCACCCACACTGCCCTCAGCAACAAATCTCCTGTCTTGCTGCTCCTGACTGTCTGGTTGGGCACTCCTCTTCTTCAGCTCTTTGCTCACCAGTCACAGACTGTCCTTTCTCCACAGCTGCCCGGCCCCCATCAAGTTCTCCTTGCCCTAGAGAGGCTTATGGAGGAAGTCTTTAATTTCTCCGACCACAAAAACTGCTTGTTAGCTAAGCAATACGTCAGCCCAGATGAATGGGGCCTGGCCAGTCCAGGGTGTTAGTAGATTTGCAGCTGTGAAAACATGCCGTACCGGTGGCTGAAAGTCCTTCGATGCTGAGGGCCCTCTGGAACACCTCACAGTGGCTGAAATCTTCTCTTGGATCAGGGCAGGATGCAGGTCTAAATGGACAGACTGGAAACCTGACTTGCTTCCTTAGGGAGACAGAAGCGGTGAGACCTGCATCTGCCTCATCTTATTCTTCCTCCTCACAATGCAAGGAGCCCCTGAAGCCAGCCCCTCTGCTGGGGCTCAGGTCCCAGCCCTTCACAGCGTCTCCCTCAGTCATCCTCTCCTCTTCACGGTCAATGCTGCCCTCTGGATTGGACCGCTCCCATCACCATACAAACATACTTGATCATCTCCCATTTAATAAACAAACACAACAAAACAGAGACCCTCTCCTCCCCCTCCATCACCCACCAAGCACTACTCCATTTCGCAGACCCTCTGAGAATAATTGTCAGCACTCTCTGTCTCCCTTCCTCATGCCCGTTCCCTCCACGACACAGTCCAACCTGGTTTCCATTCCCTTCTCTCTGCTGCCACTGTTGTTATCAAGACCTCCAACAATCTCCGTGTTGACAGCCGCAGAGGAAGGCTTTTCGTCTTCAACTCCCTTGACTTAGCATCAGCTTTCAGTGAAGTGGACGGCTGTCCTTCTTTTAACCTTTTCCTGCCTTGGCATCTGTAATCCCAACTGTCTCCTGGTTTTCCTCCCCACTCACTAATTGCCCTCTCTCCAGCTCCTTTGCTGGCATACCCTCTTCTATCCAACCACTAAATACTGGAGTAGCTCACTGCTCAGCCCACAGCCTTATTTGCTTCTTTTTTATATAGCCTATCTTCAAGGTCAACATATGTCTCATCCATTCTCATGGGTTTAAATCTCTTTAAATGCCATTTATATGCTGATTATTCCTCAATTCATAAATATTCCTCAGACTTCTCTTCTGAAATCCAGACTCAGCTCACTACTAGAATTTTCCACTGGATGTCTCACAGGTATTTTCAAATGGTCAAAATGGAACTTTTGATTCCCTTAAGCTCCTCTTTCTTCCTCAGCCTTCCTCAACCAAGAAAAAGACATAACAACTCTATCCAGTTAGTTGCTCAAGCCAGTAATCCCTGTTAAATGTAAGCTCCACAAGGGAAGGGATCTTTGTCTATTTTCATGGTTGATGGGCCCAAACAACTAGAGCAGTGATGGACACATACTGACTCAATATATATTGTTGAATGAATGATTCCCTCAATTTTTCTCATGCCTCACATCCCATGCATCAAGTCTGATTAATTCAACTTCCAAACCATATCCCACACATCTTCATCTCGTGCCCACCATTCTGCTCATCTTTCTCCTAGATGTCTGAAAGAGCCTTTCTTTTTGTCTTGCTGCTTCCAGGTTTTCTCCTTGTCAATCTGTTCTGTTTATAGCATCAGATGATATCAGTCCTTGGCTTAAAATCCTTCAGGGACTTCCCATTGGGCTTAAAAGGAAATAGAAACTCCATTATTTGGCCTACAAAGCTTTGAATGACCATTGTCTAACTCTTCCACCTCATTTTATAACCCTTTCAAATTTTCTCATTAAGTTTTGGTCATTGGTCTTCCATGAATTCCTGGAAATTTCCAATCTCTTTCCACCTCAGAGCCTTTGCACTTTCTGCTTCTTTTCCTAGAGTGTTCTTCCCATTGCTTTCTGTATGGAGGGTTGTTTCTCAGCCTTTAAGTTTCAGCTTAAATGTCACTCTCTCAGGAAACCTCTTTGACCATCCCCCCTAAAATAGCCCACCTTGGTATTTTTCTTATTACATTTCTCCCATTATTAACATTAAAGAGAACCTATCATTATTTTGACCATTTGTTTGTTTAAATGTTTATCATCTCTCCTCATCTTTTCCCCTACCCCTCCCACTAATGTAAACTCCATAAAGTTAGAGACTCTGTCTGTCCTGTTCACCATTATATGCCACTGGGTCTGGTCTGTAGCATTTGCTCTACATTTATTGAATAATAAATGAATGACTCAGATGTGCTTCACCTATCAAGTTACATGTGCATTCCTGAGATATCTGGTCCTACCTTCACGTTCATTTGAATGTTAAGTAATTTACAGATTTACATATAGTTGAGAGGAACTCCCTCTCCTGCAAAAGTCCAATGCCCTCGTCAAGATGTTTTCGAATTCCTGATGTCTTAGGTTCTTAAGAGCAGTTCTGCTTTTCATTTTCTGCTCCTGGAAATTCTCAATCTCATTCACATCTCTTCTCATGCAGCTGTTCTTAGCTCTCTGCTCCAAGTTGACCCATATGAGAAACTCAGCTTTCTCTTTCTCATTGGCCTCAAACACCACCAAACCAGGCATATGAGGATACAGCAGACTTTGTTGAAGTGTTGGAGCACTGGTCAGGATGGAGAAGAGGCAGCCAGGGAAGCAGCAGAGTGTTTATACTACGGCACTATAAAACAAATGGCTTTACATTTCGACATTAAACTTTGCTGTCCTTAAGTGTCCTTTAGTCCCCGGCAGTAGCACCACCACCCTGCCATTGTTGATTTTTCACTGGTGCCATTTCTCAGCCCCTCTTCTTCTCTGCCTTTGCTTTTCACCTCATTTCTTTTGGAAAGTGGCTTAATGTTCTCTTCCTGTTCTTTCAAACCAGAGGAGTGGTGGGAGAGGGCAGGATGGGAGGAGAAAAGGAACACTTGTCTTCCAGATAAACAGAGGGCAATCTACTCCAGAAAAATAGTCCAGTCTCTTAGGAACAGTGGCTTCAGGTTATTGGGGTTTTAAAAAGCACTTTTTAAAAACTCCACTTTAGGGCTTCTCTGGTGGCACAGTGGTTAAAAATCCGCCTGCCAATGCAGGGGACATGGGTTTGAGCCCTGGTCCAGGAAGATCCCACATGCCGCAGAGCAACTAAGCCCGTGAGCCACAACTACTGGGCCCGCGCTCTAGAGCCCATGAGCCACAACTACTGAGCCCGCATGCCACAACTACTGAGCCCACGTGCCACACCTACTGAAGCCCACGCACCTAGAGCCTGTGCTCCGCAACGAGAGAGGCCACTGCAATGAGAAGCCCACGCACCACAACGAAGACCCAACGCAGCCAAAAATAAATAAGTAAATAAAATTTTTTTAAAATTCTAAATAAAAAATAAATAAAAACTCCACTTTACCTACACATTCTCTGTGCCAATTAAGAGAAGTATATTTATTGCCATATGTGCCTACATTAATAGTGATATAGGGGACTTCCCTGGTGGCACAGTGGTTAAGAATCTGCCTGCCAATGCAAGGGACACAGGTGCGAGCCCTGGTCCAGGAAGATCCCACATGCTGCAGAGCAACTAAGCCCGTGTGCCACAACTACTGAGCCTGTGCTCTAGAGCTCACAAGCCACACTACTGAGCCCGCGTGCCACAACTACCGAAGCCTGCGCCTAGAGCCTGTGCTCCACAAGAAGAGAAGCCACGTGATGAGAAGCCCGTGCACAGCAACGAAGAGTAGCCCCCGCTCACCACAACTAGAGAAAGCTTGCGTGTAGCAACTAAGACCCAACGCAGCCAAAAATAAGTAAGTAAATAAAATTTAAAAAATAGTAATATATATATATATATATATATATATATATAGAGAGAGAGAGAGAGAGAGAGAGAGAGAGAGAGAGAGAGACGGAGAGACAGACAGAGAGATAGAGTGAGAGAGAGACAGAGAAAGAGGTTTGGGGCAATTGTTTTGTTGTTTTCCAAAGAGCTCCTGTAGATAGGCAAGAATTCAGTGAACTTGATTCTCTGTGAGTCAAGACTTTGGAGTCTGAGCAATGATTCCCCTTGACTGGGTCTGCATTCACCTCACCCAACCCGTTCATGCTGATACCTGTTATACCTGGGCTCAGGTTGGCCAAGTAACCAAGCTGGCAGAGTGATCTGGGGAAAGGGTTTAAAGACTTTTACACAGGTTCCAGTTAAGATCAGAGCCAAGGAAGAGTAAGAATCCTCATTTGGATGTACAGTTTGGGACATCGAAGGGAATGGTCTGACTTGATTTCCAAAGAAACACTCTGAGCACATAGGAAAACTCACACATCTCAGAAACAATAAAGAAAATAATTAAAGGACTACGCTCCTCTGGTGAAAGAGATTGAAACCATTTTCTCTAGGTGAAAACAACTGAGAAGGTCATGTATAGATTACCCAAGAAGCATACTAGCTGACTCTCCAGAGCCCAGAGCCAAGAATACTCTCAGACTTCAGTCTGTGATTGAAGTAGCTTCCCTTTGTTCTAAGTGCAAGTTGATATATTCGAGACCATTCAGGCTCCCAAAACTTGGTCTCTGAATACGAAGAATTTATACCTTTAGAGAGAGTTCTGACCCACTGCTGGCTTGCTTAAATTATGGGGAATGGGGCCATAAATAGAATGAGCTGCATTAGTTTTTGTGTGGGTTACTGAGTGACATACATGCCAAGTAATCTAGAGAGGATGGAGGTGGGACTGTCCCACCACCCCCGGTGAGGGGGAAAAGGAGAGGTCATTGCTGTTCTGTGCTCTCTCCTTCCCCACCGAGGGCAGAGGGGGCCAGTCCTCGCTCCCAGCT
Organism: Mesoplodon mirus; assembly: GCF_964341445.2. NCBI lineage: Eukaryota > Metazoa > Chordata > Mammalia > Artiodactyla > Ziphiidae > Mesoplodon > Mesoplodon mirus. The sequence continues at coordinate 36,216,537 of NC_138984.1, forward strand.
CACTGTCTCTCCCAAAGTGTCCCCTTTGTAAACTGAAAAATCAAGGGAAGCAGAGGTGGATTCTTTGCCTTTGAAGGGATCTGTGGCCTGTGCATTGGGACGAGCCACAGTACCTCTGACAAGAATTGCACTCTCGCTCTCTGAATGGCCCCTACGGCCCACTGTTCTCCCACCCCTTCTCTGCCTCTTGCCTTCTCGAGCACTACGCCCCTATCCCAGGTCAGTGGAGGCCACCTGGTCAGAGCTAACGAACTCCTGCCCCTGTTCCTCTCCTCGCCTTCAGGCATAACTCACTCGGGAGATCCAGAGTGAGGACTGAAGGGCTTCTGGACTAATGTCTGTGGCCAACAGGTGAGCCAAAGTCCTCATATCCCCTTCACTGAGTAGTTTTGTAGTCCAGGCATTGCTATGGCTCTCCCTTCCCCCAACTCCCTCCAAATTCAATCCACAGGCAAGACTTTCTATAGATCTCTCAAAGCCTGCTCACTCCCACTGCCACCAGCCTCACCCAACCTAGACTCCTGCATCGGCCAGTTCCAGCCTCTTCCTTTCCCTTTTTGCTTCTCTTCCTGTTTTCCACACACCAGCCCGAATGATCTTTTAAAATGTTAATCAGATGATATCACTGCCCTTCTAGAGTCTCCAATGCGAAGGCAGCTTCAGAATTTCTATACAGGTTGTATAGAAATTGTGGAACAGCAATTAAAGAATGAGGAGAGGGGGCTTCCCTGGTGGCGCAGTGGTTGAGAGTCCGCCTGCCGATGCAGGGGACACGGGTTCGTGCCCCGGTCCGGGAAGATCCCACATGCCGCGGAGCGGCTGGGCCCGTGAGCCATGGCCGCTGAGCCTGCGCATCCGGAGCCTGTGCTCCGCAACGGGAGAGGCCACAGCAGTGAGAGGCCCGCGTACCGTAAAAAAAAAAAAAAAAAAATGAGGGGAGGAAGGACTGGTGGGGATTATGAGGCAGGGTGGGTGTGGAGGGGACGGGGCGGCAGGGAGGCCCCAAACCACTTTGAATAGAATCCACTGTATTCCATGGCTTTAACGCGCCTGCATGGAGTAGCCCTTCTCTTTCTTTCTGCCCTCAGGTCGTCCCATTCTCCCTTTGTTTACCAGTCCTTCCCACAAACCAAGCTTGCTCTGACCCTGTTCTGTGCTTCCCATAGGTCCTCCCCTCCACCTCTGCTACTGCAGGACTGGATGCCCCTTGGCCAGCATGTCACCTCTTCAGAGTGGTCTTCTCTGACCTCCCTGTCTATTCTTCCTTCTTCCTCTCTCTCATTATTCTGTGTCACCGCACTGTTTTCTTCACAATACTTTTCCCAATTTTGTCAGTCTTCCTGACTAGACTGTAAGTTCCAACATTGCAAAAAGCATATCAATTTTGTTCATTGCTGTTCCCCAGCTCCTAGCACAGTGCCTGCCATCGTAGGCACTCAAAAAATATTTGTGAATGAATGAATGAATGAAATGTACACTGGCTGGCTGTATTATTTCTCTTCTGGTCAAAAGAGTCATGTGTAGCTAAATTAAGAAAGTAGCAAGGATTAATAGCAAATTTGGGCTCTGCACACAGAGCTTCAGAAATTCAGGTGCATAATCCTAAAAACTGGAGTTGAAACTATAGATGTGTTATCAATGGACAGACGGATGGTGCCTGAACCCAGAGAACAGGTATCAGGGATTTGGGAACGGACACTGAGACATATATCACCACCACATTTTAAGTACTGAATACGTCTAGAATCATATGGTCTAGTGCAGGGTTTCTCAGCCTCTATACTATTGAAACTTGGGGCTGAATAAGTCTTTGTTGTGAGGAGCTGTCATGTGCATTGTTGGACATTTAGTAGCATCTGTGTCTTCTACACACTAGATGTCAGTATCACCCCATCATCTGTGGTAAACAACCAAAAATGTCTCCAGAAATTGCTAAATGTCCCTGGGGAACAAAATCATTCCAGTTGAGAACCACTGGTCTAGAGGAACACTTAACCATCTTCAGGTGAGTTGCAGTGAAACCTTGGGTACCACAAAAGGAGACTGGAAAACTAGATTGGTAGTACCTTGCTTTTTATTCCTGGCATGAGGACTAGCACAAGGTATTCAAAGGCCGAAATGTGTCATCAATCTAGTTTTAGCTTCAGAAATAGACAAAAGATCTAGAGGATGAAGCTTGAAGCTCACTAGAGATTTCCAAAAGAAGAAGGAGGTGAATTAAATATGACTAGATAAAATAATTCATGCAACAGAGGAGGATTTAATTACGGGTGACTGCAGTCTATGAATGTGAATCCAAAATGTGCCAAAGGCACATCATGCAATGATGACTGAAATAATGCTCATCATAAATGACCGGCTTATAAACCAGGGCTTCCTGGATGGCACGTGTGGAATGAGCTGCACATGGCAGTGGCCTTAGTCAATAGGCAAATCCAGGTAAGCAGTCCAGAAGCTGACAAACTGATGGTATCATTGGCCCATTGTACTGGGATGAGAGTGCTTTATAAATTGTCTTGACATCAGTCCGAGCACTTAGAAAACCAGAACTAAGGTTTCAGGTCTTAGGTCTGGAAGGATGTGGCATGTGCGGAGATAAATGGAGTAGAGAGAAATGATAGGAATGAGTCAGACGTGAAACACGCTCTACCCACTTGAAATAAACGACCAAACCGTACTGCAGAAATGCAAATTTCGACACAGAGAAGGCTGCAAAACGGTTAAGTAAATCAGTGTCGAAGGAACTTGGAATGGAAAAGTGATTACAGTACAGAGCCCTCCCAAGGAAAACAGGAAACACGCTGCACTGGGAGGAAAGCACAAAACCTTTCTCAAACAGACAATTCTACATGCAAATGGAAACTTGAAAGGAGATACGGAGCCACCAACTCTCACACAAACACTCAGTAACCACATAACAGCTGCCTGATGCAGAGCCGCGTCTGTGAATATGTCTTTGAAATTATCAGTGGCAACAGCTGAATAGGACAGAAGCTGTGAAGGCTTCTCTGTTAAGAGAGGCTTTTAGAAAAGATGTGGGAGACCACAGACTTCATGATTTCAGCAGCAAGAGAAAAGTGTTTTGAAGCTCTAAGCCATAGCTTGAATGTAAGAACCGCTAAGAAAGTTATGTTTAATTACAAAGAAATCAGCAGAAATTTTCAGTGGGGAAACCATCCTGCAAATCTGTGAGGTTAAACTGCAAAGGAAAATGTTAATGGCTGAAGCAGGCTATCCAAATAATTTAAGCATCTTTCTGGAAAGCATTTGACACCGTTCTTTGTAAAAAAAAAAAAAAAAGAAAAGAAAAGAAAAGAAAACCCTAATCTGCAAAAATATATTCTGGCATTTACGAGGCAAGCTATTTTGATCACAAGGAGAAAAAGAAGCCCCCAAACCAATTTTGAGATAGGCTATCGGATTACAGTCAATATTCTGGCATGGCAGGAAGAACACTGAGGCTCGTCTGAAATACCATGTGCAGCTGTGATAAGGACATAAATATGGAGAAGGTGGAGCAGAGAGCAGCCAAATGATAAAGAGACTCAAAGGTGACATACTTTACATTAGCACGTATCTTGCAAAATCAGCAACTGCACAGCACTTGGTCAGCAAAGAGGGAGATTTATGAGAGAATTTCATTGAGATGTTAGGGAAAAATCTAAAGGGATTACCGATAATGCAGCAGGGCTGCTTAACTTTGAATGTAAGACCAGGGTCTGCACATTCAGGTGAATAAAAGAAAGAAATTAAAAATATTTTTCCTGTTTGTTTGTTGTGGGAGGGTTTGGGGTTTTTGAGGTGGGGAGAGGAGTCTTGAGGGGTGTTGAATGGGAACGAGGAATTGTCAGGGCTGTGGAAAGGATAAAGAAGAGAGCGTGGGACTGCCCTGGCGGTCCAGTGGTTAACACCCTGCACTTCCGGTGCAGGGGCATGGGTTTGACCCCTGGTCGGAGAAGATCCTGCATGCCACGTGATGGGCCAAAAAAATAATAAAGAAAGAAGGAAGGGAAGAAAGAAAGGAAGAAGAGCATGAATTTTACAGCATCTTGGACGTGACAGTATAAACTAGGGAAACAGACATTTTTCTCCTTGGGTCCACCCTTGGTCTTATACATAAATACTTCCCTTCGTGGGTCCACCTCATAAGTGGATTTTGTATAACCCTGCTCTACAATGTAGAAAGCAACTTGTCTCACTGTGATAGAGAATCTGGGTCACATAGATCAGAGCTCTTAATGTCCTCTCTGGCTTCTTTCTTCTGACATTTCAAGGCCAAGTGCTTAGCCAAGATTCAGCCCAAATTCCATCTCCTCTGGAAAGTCTTTGCTGGCTTCTCCATTGAAAGCGATCTCTTCCTGTTCTGAACTCTTCCACCATATACTACCTTTCACATTCATCTGACACTGTTTAACTGCCAGAAAGAGGAAGCCAACTCGATTATAAGAAATTTAGAGGCAGGAACAATATCATATATGTTTTGTGTTTTCCCTTAATACCTTTCATTGCACATTTTGGTAGAGGCGTTACTCCTTGGGTAAAAGAGTTAACTTAAAAATGAGTTATGTTTGGTTGATGAAGTACACACAGAATCTCATAATGAGCTCACTGAATCTTATTATCCTAGGAGAGCCACGCAGTGGGGTTCTGTTGTGGTAATAATAATAGCTACTGTTTATTTTCCCATTACTATATACTTAGCATAAGTTATGACAAGAGGAAAGAAAAAAAAAAGAATCGAGAGGAGGGTATGTCATTTCGAGTGGTGAAAAGAAGCAGGAACAGATTAAAACTGGGAGAGAACTGGGATCTAATGCTAATTAAGATTTTTAAATGGAAGAGATCAATTTTCTTAGAAAAGAGAAAAAGCACTTTTAAATGCTAATGTACGGCTATATTTACATTACATTATTTCATTGTTTTCATTGGTGATCATACTCTACAATATACGAGTGTGTACCTATACATATGTAAATGTATTTTTTAAAGTTCTAGAGGGACAGACACCTGCTAATAACTGTGATTTCCTCTAGGGAATGAAGTAACTAAGTGATTGAGTAAACCCAAACAAGACCTAATTTATGTGACCACAGCCAGTACGGGGTGTGAGAAGAGAGAGAGAGAGAGATGATTGAGGACTTTTGATTTACCTCTATTTGTGGATTATTTTTATTTTTATAAATGCGTATTCACGTGTGTATCAGCCAGAGTCTGTCAGAAGAAATAAACCACCTCAATTATTTTAACAGTGAGAATTTAATATAAAGAATTTTAAACTAGATATTACAGAACTGAAGAGGCAAAAAGGGGACCCTGAAATATCACAGGGGTAGTAGCTGCACAAAGCAGCCGTCACCTAGGCCTGGGGAACAAAGAGAGGAGGTTGGGATTGTTACACTTTAGGAGTTTGGAGCTTGGCTGGTGCTACTGCCTTAGGCACTCCCAGGACAGATTCAGACCTCTGACAAAGTGGTGTCTGCAAAGGTTGGGAAAACTGCAAACTGGAATCACCTGCCTCTGGGGAGGGCTTAGGGTGAAGGGCCATAGCTGGGCAACACCACAGGAACAGGAAGCAAGCAGGAAGCAGCTAGTTCTTCCTCTTCCTGCGACCTTTCTGTCTCCCTTTGGCGTCCCCGCATGGAGACAAGTGGCTGAGCATTTTTCTCAGTCGCAGAGCATGTGCATAGCTTATTAATTAACCTATTTACAGCTTATCGATTAAGCTGTGCTGCAAACTCTATGATCCTGGGGGATGAAGTAAACAATTCAGCTCTATCATAATCACAGGAGTCATAAATGGCCTCAGAGAAGTTATAAATGGACCCTATGCTTATGTGGAACCAGTTTCCTTGGAGAGGAACATTAGTTTGGTAGAGAGTACACATGGCTAGGAGCCAACATTTTTTATTCTCTTTCTGGCTCTGCTACTGAGTGGGCAGTCTTATATAAGACATAATTTCTTGTAAAATAACAGTAATAAAAATTAATTCTTGTATGGTGCTTATCATGCATCAGGCACTAAGTGTTTTACGTACATTAACTAATTTAATCCTTGCAACAGTTCTATGAGGAAAGGGACTTTAGTTACTTCACCTAAGGTCACAAAAGAGTGAGGAAAAGACCAGAGTATGAACTCAGCAGTCTGATACACAAATTTTCTCTTCATTACCAAGCGTTGCTGCCTCGCAAACATCTATATGAGGCTTATTACATGCCAGGTACCTTTCTATACCCTTAAAACAGAGAAAACCCCTCTGAGGTAAGGACTGTCTCCCCCATTTTACAGATGAGGAAAATGAATCCAGGAGGCTCTCTGGCCGCCATTTCTCTGTCTGTCAAATGAGGAGGTTGGATCAGCTGACACTGAAGGATGTTTCTGCAAGATGCTAAGATTCTATTATAAAAGAACTCAAGGGTCCTGGCTAAAACTGGACTAGAAAGACTCGTCTTACACGTTTGCAGACCCTCTGATCTCACAAACTTGATAATAGCCCAGTCGTGTACAGAAGTACAAAAATTGCCAACTTGACACTGGTTATTATTCCTCATCATCTATGCTCTTGCTAGGAATTAGATGGGAAATAAAAGGAAGGGGGTCAACAGCTTTTAAAAAAAAATTCATTTAGGATAGTATGTTTCTCGCTTTTGGCAAGTAGCTCCGAGACCATATCCACATCTGACTATAACCCTTCGTGTTAAATTGGGAAGGGGATAACACAAACTTTTTATTACCTTGCTCTCCCCCATTTTTATACTGTTTGACTTTTAGATTTTCAGTCTATCACAAGCCTTTGAGATAGGTTAGTATTTTCACAGTAGAAAGGTTCAGAGACTAGGGAAGCTCAAGATCTTGCCTGAGGACAGCCACCTGATAAGAACTGAACTGGGATTTGAACTTGTGATGAGTTTTACCTAAACTGACAGTATCAGGACTGCTAAGACTAAACTTGATCTTGTCTTAGAAATCCTATTTTTTTAAATAAAAACTCTTCTGTCAGTGTATATGACCTTGTAACTCTTGACAAGTCAGGGATAGGGACACTGATAAACCTCCAGCCCTTCAGCCAAGTGACCTGACACCAATGAGTCGCTGGCAGCATCACTGTAGCAAGTCACAGGCCAGCCACGTCCCACGCTGACACCGTCTGGGGGTCCACAGGTCTCTAATGTCCCTGGGAACTTCACGCCACACTACGGGGCCTGGTATGTGAAATATGGCAAAACCTTTAAGGACCTCAGGAATTCAGTGCTTTTTTTGTAGGACAGACACCCATCTTCTTAGAAATGTTCCTGTGGAAAAAACTGTGCAGGTAGGCAAAATCTAGCCCTCTCTGTTCACCAACAGATGACTTTAGCCAGCATGTTTACAGTGCCACTTTTATAAAAAAGTTCCCAATAGGGCTTCCCTGGTGGCGCAGTGGTTGAGAGTCCGCCTGCCGATGCAGGGGACACGGGTTCGTGCCCCGGTCCGGGAGGATCCCACATGCCATGGAGTAACTAGGCCCGTGAGCCATGGCCGCTGAGCCTGCGCGTCTGGAGCCTGTGCTCCGCAACGGGAGAGGCTATGACAGTGAGAGGCCCGCGTACCGCAAAAAAAAAAGTTCCTAATAGTCTTGTGGACCCTAATCTGCTGGGAGATGAGGGTTTCCCGCAGTAACAAGAGGCCTGTCTCAGAGAGAGGTCTTGATTCCTCATTTGAACATCTGTAGAGCCCCTTAAATTGTTTAGACAGGAATGAAAATGAAGGGAGGAGAGCAAACCTCCCCAGGGAATGGTCCTGGAATGCAGGTTCCATGTGACTTACTCTAAGAGGAGTTCAGTGGAAAGAGGGTGGAGAGCTGCTCCAGTTTCTCCCCCTCCCTCCCCGGAAAGGCCAGAGTCCTTTGGGAAACCTATACTCCCCTGTACAACACACCTCCCACAGCTTGTGCCCCTTGTCTGCCACCAACTTGGAAGTGAATGACTGTAATCAACTATCAAGGTCAACAGCTAATTGAATCCAACACTACTGAAGGGAAGTTGGAAGGCTTTGGGGGTTTGTTACATCGGGTTCAAATCCCAGGTCCTCCATCGACTGTGCAAATCTATGCAGGTACTTTGAGCCTGGGTTTCTTCATTTGACAAATGAGGTGATAATACTCTTCTCATTGGCTGGTGTATTTATTTGTTTCCTATGGCTGTCGTAACAAAGTACCACAAACTAGGGGCTTAAAATAACAGAAGCTTTTTCTCTCATAGTTCTGGAGGCTGGAAGACTGAAATCAAGGTATCAATGAGACTATGTTCTCTCTGAAGCCTCTAGAGAAGAATCCTTCCTCGCCTCATCCAGCTTCTGGTGGCCCTTGATGTTCCTTGGTTGATGGCAGCGTAACTCCAACCCCTGCCATCTTTGCATGGCCTTCCCCTCTGTGTCTCAGTTCTCCCTTCTTATAAGGATATCGTCATTAGATTTAGGGCCAACCCTAATCCAGGACGATCTCATCTCGATCCTTAACTAATTACATCTGCAAAGACCCTATTTCCAAATAAGATCAAATTCTGAGGTTCGAGGTGGACATGAATTCTTGGGGGTGGGGAGGCACTACCAACACAGGATAACTGGTTAGGGGGTTGAATGAGAAGGTTGCAGTTAAAGCACCTCATATAATACCTGCACATGATAGGTCTCTAATAAATACAGGGGTGGATATTATTTTGTTATTATTGCTGCAGCTGGGGTCATCTTTGCTTTTCTAGGGAATAAAGAAAAAGGTTTGATTTGGGAATGAAAGGACAGGGCTGAGGCGTAGCAGGGGAAGGGGCAGCGGAGAAAAAGTAGGAGGTTTGGAAAGCGGGAGGAGAAAGTGCTGAAGGGACACACATTGCCTGGGCTTGCTTGGTTCCTGTGCCCTCAGAGGCCAAGGCCTGGGATGCACTCGGCATTAGGCAGGAAAACTGGACACCTCAGCCTGGCCCAGGCCAGCCGCCTCCCATTGTGGCCTCACTTCCCTGAGGGATAAGAAACTGAAGAATCTGGGGAAAGAAACGCTCTATGTGCCCACTTCTTCCTCTCCTTCCGGTACAGGTATTTCAGAATTTTTCTTATGGGAGTGGGAGAAGAATTGACTCTGGAAGCAAGAGTCGCAGAGTGTAGAGGCCTCCTCCCTGAAAAGTAAGTGAATCTCAGCGCTGAGTGTGGAGAGAAACTCCTGTTATTTCAGAAGATTCCTGAGTCCTGGAAATGAACCAAGCATAACAAAAATATGAAGTCAAAGGCAGCTGGAAAAGCTAGGCCCCTTCCTCCCCAAGGCCAGAACGATGGGCATCCTGGATGCTCTAAAATTAAGTCAATGCAATTCTGAAGACACCAAAATTTCATCCTGATGTAAATTTTACACTGCCAAGCACTGTAGCTAATGGTTTGATATAACTGTGGTACATGTTTAGGTCACTGGAAGAGATCGAACGGCAAGAAGTGAGTCATGACTAAAAATCATTAAGTATAAAGATTCTCTTGAAGTCTAACTTCTTTCCTCCGGAGACCAGCCCTAGTAGCCTGTCAGCCAGCTGTTTGTTTTTTTGTAAGTGTTCATGAATACTCAGACAGTCTAAGTTCATGGGCTACTTCTCAGAATAATGTTTTAAACAAAACAAAACAAAATAAAATAAATAAAATAGTACAAAGCAAACTAATAATATCAAAAGACTTATTAAAATACCAACAATGAAACAGCAGATTTGTGATATGGTCCATATGTGCTTCTTTCTTAATGTACTAAATCACAAGATCTAGCAGCAGGTCCTACAGCTACTGTAATTTTGGAGTAAGGAGGGATATAAACGATATTTCAAGATCTCTGCAGAAACCGTGGTGAGCTTGACAAATATCCGTGATTTGCTGTCTACATTCATAATTGAAGAAAATGCTAAATTTCAGTTGGAGGGTAGTGGAAATAAACACAGTTCTTTTCTCATCCGAGTTCACAGAATTCTATTCTTAGGGATTGGTGGGCCCCATATTTAGAACCCCTATTCTGAGCAAACTTTTCAAAAGTACCCAATTTTTGGTGGGGCTCTGCCAGCAAGCCCAAGTACCAATTCCGTTATGTTAGCAAAGGAGGCCCCCTGCTGGCCAAAATGCGCATGCCATCCATCCCAAAACATTTAATTGGCCGTGTTAGAAAACAATGGGTCAGGCAATTAATTCACTGACTCACATCAAGAAATGAAGCGCGGAAGGCTGCTTGTCAGCCAGGCCCCGGGGTATCTAATCAGTACAGATTTAAAGGCCCCATCTGGCTCAATGGGCAAGTGCTGATGGCTTGTGCTGTTGTTCATTAGCAGAAGAGGTGATGCCAGCCTGGACTGCTGTTTCTAAGGGGGCCGCTTTCTCCTCTCCCGGTCAACAAATGCGGCAGATTGCTTAAAGGTTAGATTTCCCCAGGGGCTTGTCTGACCAGGGTCTTTAAACTCTGCTTTCAGTGCTTTTGGAGCTTGGAGCCAAGGGCAAAAGAACAAGAGGAGATACGAATTCAGGACTTAGTATGTGCTAGAAACCAGGCTAAGTTATTTCCACTTAAGCTCTTGCAGTTAACTCCTCAAGCAATCCTGCATGAAGTTACTATTATTATTATTTACAGAGGTAACTGAGGCTTGGAGAGGAAAGTTGTCACTTGCTCATGGTCACCGTGAATGCATGGCTGTGGGCTAGGGGGACGCGTAGCACATCTGATGCCCAGTTTCTGCCGCCAGAGGCAATGAGATTCCCACACCAGTGCCGACTACGGTTAGCACAGAGTTCTGGGGCCTGTTGTCTGGTTTGAGCCCAAGGCTTCACTCTTACTGATGGCGTGAACTTAGACAAGTTTACTAATCATTCTGTGCCTCAGTTTCCCTATCTGGAAAAGGAGGATAATAACAGTACCGGTTGTAAGGGTTGTTGTAAAGATTAAACGTAAAACCCACAGAACGGTGCCCAATATCTGTAGATATTCAAGGACTGATAGCTATTATTACTCCGAGAAGATACTGCCTCCTGAACACAAAAGCGGCAACACAGCAGCCAACAGCCTAAACCAGCGTTCCTCAACTACAGGCAGTTTTGTTCCCCAGGGGGGCATTTGGCCCCATGTCTGGAGACATTTTTGGTTGTCACAACTAGGGCCCATCTAATGGGTAGAAGCCAGCGATACTGCTAAACATCCTGCAGCGCACAGGACAGCCTCACCACGAAGAATTATATGGCCTCACATGTTAACAGTGCCGAGGCCGAGAAACTCTGCCCTAACCCCGAACACCAGCGAGGTGGAGAATATTTTGCCAGTTATGATGAGGGGCTAGGTTGAAACTGGAAGCCCCCATCCTAACGGAGGGAGGCTAGGTAATAAGCAAGTAAATAAACAGGAAACTATTAGATGACAAGAAATTCTGTGATAAAAATAAGGCAGAGTGGCCGACAGAGAGTGATGGCGGTGGGCTCCTTCGAGTGGATGAGCAGCACATATTCTTAGAGGAGGTGGCGTTTAAGCGGGACTTGAATGACGGGAAGTGACCAGACATTGAAGATCTGAGCAAAGAGCCTGGATGACAAAGGAACAATTCCTGCGAAGGTGTCAAAGCAGGGACAACCTTGATGTGACTGAGGACAGAAAGAATAGGAAGTTAGCAAGTAGTGGTAGGGAGGGAAATAGAGAGTCAAACAAAATTCCAATAAAGCCTCACAGACGGCTTCCTTTAGATAGTCCTACTTTTATTTTTGCGGTATGCGGGCCTCTCACTGCTGTGGCCTCTCCCGATGTGGAGCACAGGCTCCGGACGCGCAGGCTCAGCGGCCATGGCTCACGGGCCCAGCCGCTCTGCGGCATGTGGGATCTTCCTGGACCAGGGCACGAACCCGTGTCCCCTGCATCGGCAGGCGGACTCTCAACCATTGCGCCACCAGGGAAGCCCAGTCCTACTTCTTGATGTACTTACCCCCTAGGAAAAAATCTTGCCTCAAAGTATTTGATAATAACTAAAATATGTGATTTGTTATGTGATATAAATTTTAAGTTGGTTTTAAAATTGTTGTTGTTGTTTCCTTTAGGAAGCAGTAACAGGGAGTCTCTTCCCTGGCAAAGAATTAGTTAACAAGGTCAATCATTGGATTTGGTTACTTCCGGTTTGAGATAAACCATATTGTGTCTTCCTGTTCTCTGTAGCATGGGGCTTGTTCAAATGCAGTACCATAAGAGGAAGTTTAAAAGGAGGGAGACCAGAACACAGTTCCATTTTGCTCCGTTCGAGCCTTTCAGCTGCCCTGAGTAGAATGCAACATTTTGAGAATCAATAAAGCCGGGATAGGAGGCGGGGAGGAGGGCAGGCAGAGTGCCAGCCTTGCCCATAGCTACTCTGCACTCACAACATCAGAGGCTAAGGAAAGGTCCACAAAAGGAATCGATTATCTAATTCTTCCTCTGTTTCTGGTGAATTTCTCACATATTGCTGAGCCAGAGTTGTAATTTATTAAGCAAGTAAATGAAGTAAATTTTGCTAGAATGTCTAATAGACTGGTTTATAAAATGGAGTGGGAGGGGCAGGCAGAAGGAGGTTTCTATTTTTGAAGATGGGATAAACTATATTCTGGGTCCTCCAGGCAGAAATGTGTGTGTGGTGTAAATAATGGGCACTGAGCCCCCAGAGGTCTGGACAGATTGTATGGAGCATCCTTAAACAGCTCTAGAATCGAAAGTCTTCTCCGGTGCTCTGTTACATTTAGTTTAAAAAATTTGCTGGGCATTGTTTAGGACTATTACCAGACCCCAGTTAGAAAGCACATGGGCTCTTAAAGCTAGCTCTCAGTTAGTGAAGCTGGCAAAGCAAGCCAGCCAGCTACCAGAGTCAGCACTGGTTCAAGACTCAAGTAACCCAATTAGGGCAAATTGCTGTCTCCTCCTCTTCCTTAATCTTAGGACCCCTAGTTTTATTCAGGACAATAAATTGTACTCAGCTAAAAGACAATGTTTATATTTCCCACCACGACCAAAGTTGTATGTGGCCATATGACTAACTCCTAGCCAATGAAATTAAGTGGAAGTGTTTTGTGTAAACTCTTGGAAAGCATCTTAAAAGACAGCTGATGTATACACTTAGCTCATTCTTTCCTTTCTCCCATTCTGTTGCCTGGAATATGGATATGATGGTTGGAGCTCTACCAGCCATTTTGTGCTATGAGGACAGGGTCATACTCTAAGGAATGCAGTGATGACTAGAAAGAGCCTGGATCCCAAAGGCTCCCTTTGTGGAGTTGGCATACCAGCCCAAAGAATCCTATCTCTGGACTTCTGTTGTATGTAAGAGAAATCAACTGCTTCTATATTACTTAAATCATGATTTTAAAGTTTTTGTTTAATGTAGTCAGAACTAATCCTAAATGGTACACCAATATTTGTATAATGTACCCATATTGTGAGATTGAATGACCAAGATTAAGTACTTTCATAAAGTCTTATTTTATCTAAGTTTATTAAAATTATCATTTTGAAACAATAAACAATTTATAGTAAGATTGACACTATATAAAGTCTTAGCTGACCAATTTTGATTTAATCTAAGGGGTATTTTAATGCACCTTGGCAGATCTCATCAAATGAAGAGAATGGAATTCAGGTTTCTATGGCCTTTTTCATTTAAAACTGGTTTAAGACACCTGCAATCACTGGTGTATACAGGACTAGAGAGAGACTAGAGAGATTTTCAGGCTCCTATAGCAGCGTATCAATAGTTCTCAGTTTATGTCACCAAAAGATCCCAGAAGGCCCTCTATCTCTTGAGCCTCCTGATCTCCCGGATGAAATCATGTGCACTGACTGGCTCTACAGTAGCCATCCCTGGGGTTAAAACAAGAGAGAGAGTTCTCTGCAGCTTGTGGGAATCATTATTGCTGCTCACCAAATGCTTCTCAGACTCTGCCTTCCAGCCGCATGATAGAGAATTGTATTTCCTGGATCTCTGTGGCTGAGTAGGGCCATGTTCTGGCCAGTGAATTGTATTACCTCCAGGTCTGGCATGTATTGCTCATGTGAGACCCTTCAGAGTTGTATTTTTCATTTGCCATAGCATCAGGCAGTGGCTGCCCATCACCTGTGTCCAGGAGGGAAGGTGATGCCACCACTGAGCAGTGTCTCCAAGTGTCTCTTACTGGACATGTAGTTTGAACAAGAAATACACCATTTTTTGCTTCAATCCATTGAGATTTGGAGATTGTTACTGCAGCATAATCTATATTATCCTGACGGATGCATTACACCATCCAGAAAAAACCTTCCGAGGAGGGCAGTAATCACAGAGGAACTGAATGTTATAATCTATGGTTCCAGCAATCAGAGAAGACATGAGGGTAAAAGTTCCCTCTGATTTGACTCATACATTTAACCCTTTTAACATCTGCAAATTCTGTTCAAAAAATTTTCTTGTTGAGAAGTTGCCTATAACATATCTATGTGCAAAAATCTGTCAGTAAGCAAAGCAATCCTCCTGTTTCTCAGTGACTTCACACCCTAACAAACTTACTGCCGGTCCCACATTTACATTCCATACACAGCTGGCTCCACCGTGTGGTGTTCAGAATAAATAACATTTATTATAGGACCATAAAAGCAAGGTCACGTAGCCAGTAATACCATATACGCCTTGAGGGGGGACTGTACATGATAAAATAAATTACATCCAGCTTGCTAGGGCATTAAATCAAAAGCAAGAGGGAAAATGTTTCTGTCATGTGAGCCAGGAAACGCAACAGTAGTGAGGCTCGCTCATTTATTTGTTTATTCAACTAATATTTACTGAGCTCTACTATGCACCATATATTATTCTGGGCCCTGGGGATATAGCAGTGGACAAGACAGACAAAGTTCCTGCCTTAGTTGGAAAGACAGACAATGGAACAAATCAACTAAGTAATATTTACTACAATGTTGGATGTGACAAGTGCTATAAACCAAATTAAGTCTGGGTTAGGGCATAGAGAGAAATGGGGAGGGGTTCTTTTAAATAAGGTTGACAGAAATAAAGGCAAACAATCCATTTTAGCTCTCCCAAAGTTCATTTAGATAAATGACCCCAAATATCAAATACATATAAATATGAACATTCTCTTGCAGACATAAAAGGTTAAAATGCTTCAAGATGCCCCAATCTTGGTTTCTAAACATGATCCTGCCTCAGACTCTTCAGGCTGGTATAACAAGAATACCATAGCCTGGGTGGCTTATACAACAAACATTTATTTCTCACAGTTCTGGAGACTGCAAAGTCTAAGATCAAGGTGTCAGCAGATTCAGTGGCTGGCGAGAGCCGCTTTCTGGTTCGTAGGGGGCCACCTTCTCACTATATCCTCACATGCAGAAGGAGGGAGCTCTCTGGGCTCTCTTTTATGAGGGCACTAATCCCACTCATGAGAGCTCCACCTTCATGACTTAATTCCTTCCAAAGGCCTCACCTCCTAGTAACATCCAGCTGAGGATTTCAATATATGAGTTTGGGAGGGACACAAATATTCAGTCTATAGAAATTTCCCTGAAAAGAAATTATGACTCCTTGGAGAAAGCACTGATTTTTCAAATCTGAGGCAGGAAGTGGACAAGAAGATCCTGGGACATGTTGTTGTGCCAGAAAACACAGAAGCATTCAGACAGGGTCGTGATAGTCTTTAACTTGAAATAGCAGATTATAGGGGATCCCACTGGCAAACTGGGGGCGATTTAAGCACCAAGAAGAATAACTACTGTAATTGATATTACACTGAATGATTAAAATTCATGAGTTTGTGGTGATTTTTTTTAAAGGGAAGGGGGCTCTGTTTTATAGAATGCCAGCAAAACGTATTATAGAATTAGAGAATCATTTTGCTAATTATAATGGAATACTGATTCATGTAAGGATTATCTTGTATATTAATTTCCTGTTGCTGACGTAACAAATTACTATAAACTCAGTGGCTTAAAACAACACAGATTTATCATTTTATAGTTCTGGAAGTCAGAAGTCTAAAATGAGTCAGCATAGCTGTGTCCCTTTTGCAGACTCTAGGGGAGAATCTGTTTCCGCCTTTTCTCGTTTCTAGATGCTGTCTACAGTCCTTGACTCTCACATCACTGCAACCTCTGCTCCATTATAGCAGCTCCTTCTCTCTGACTCTGACCCTTCTGCTTCCCTTTTCTAAGGATCACTGGGATAACACTGGGTTCACCCAGATAATCCAGGATACTCTCCCCATCATGAGATCCTTAATCATATCTACAAAGTGCCATTTCACCATGTAAGATAAAACATTCAGAGTCCAGAGCTAAGGTTGTAGACATCTCTGGGAGCCGTTATTCAGCCTACCACAAATTGTATGTATGTGTGTATATATATGAACCTATATGTATATACATGTATATGTATATATAATGTGTGTTATATATTATGAAGTACACAAATCACTTACAAGATATTCTTGAATCTAATTCAGCCTTTAGCCCTAACTTCCAGGTTATAGAAATGACATCATAATAAAATAATCAAACACATTCAGGATATGGGACATGCTGTATGTCTACTATCCTAGACTCCTCAAAATTGAAATGTCATAAAAAGGATGGAGGATATCCTAAAAATTTTAAAAAGACTTAAGAGATAATAACAAAATACAATGTGTGAACCTTGCTTGAATCTCATTCAAAAAGATATTTCTAAGACAATTGGTAGAATTTTAAATTTGGTTTTAAATATTAGATGATATGGAATTATTGCTAATGTTCTTATGTTTATACAAGATAATGTCCTTATTTTGGAGGAATGCATGTTGAAATATTTAGGAGTAAAGTATACGATGTCTGGAACTTTCAAATGGTTTAGATAAAAACCGTGTGTGTGTGTGTGTGTGTGTAAAGAGAGAAAAGGAAAAAGAAAGAGACAGCAAAATGTTAATGTTTGATGAATCTAAGGGAAGAGTATATAGTTGTTTATCATAAACTCCTAGAGAAAGCATAGGAGGTAATCTCCTTGACACTGGTCTTGGCAAAGGTTTTTTTGGATTTGACACCAAAGCAAAGGCAACAAAAGCAAAAATTAAGTAAGTGGGACTACACAAACTAAAAAGCTTCTGCACAGTAAAGGAAATTATTAACAAAATGAAAATGCAACCTGTGGAATGGGAGAAAATATTTGCAAACCACATATCTGATAGGAGTTAATATTCAAAATATACAAGGAGCTCATACAACTCAACAGCAAAGCCAAACCAAAACAAACAAATCCAAATAACCCAATTAAAAAATGGGCAAAGGATCTGAATAGACATTTTTCCAGAAAAGATACACAAATGGCCGACAGGTACTAGAAAAGGTGCTCAACATCACTAATCATCAGGTAAACGCAAGTAAAAATAAAAACCTAATACCTGTAAGGATGTTTATTATCAAAAAGTCAAAAGATTAACAAACACTGGTAAGGATGTGGAAAAAAGAGAACACTTGTGCACTGTTGGTAGGACTATAAATTGGTACAGCCACCATGGAATACAGTATAGAGGTTCCTCAAGAAATTGAAAATAGAACTAACATAGATGGAACAATCCACTCTGCATATATATATCCAAAGAAAATGAAAATGAAATCATTATCTCGAAATGATATCTGAACTCTCATGTTCATTGCAGCATTATTCACAATAGTCAAGGTATGGAAACAAACTAAATATTGACAGATGAGTGAATAAAGATATGGAATATTTGTGTGTGTGTGTGTGTGTGTGTGTGTGTGTGTGTGTGTAAATTATATAATGGAATATTATTCAGCCTTAAAAAAGAAGGAAATCCTGTCCTGTGCTACAACCTGAATGAACCTGGGGGACATTATGCTAAGTGAAATAAGCCAAAGAAAGACAAATATTGCATGGTATCACTGATACGTGGAAACTTACCCCCTCGCTGCAAAAATAAAAAAGACAAAAAAAAAAAAAGGTTGAACTCACTGGGAGCAATTGGATTGTAAGATCTGTAAGGATAAAAGCTAGTGAGGTCAAGACAAATCCCTTAGGACCCCTACCATACAACCTCAAATGGTCAAAATCTTTGGTGAAACGACCCATCACAGTAGGGATAAAACAGCTATATTCAATAACACAGATAGGAAAATTTTTCTGGGGTAGAAGATATGCCAATTTACTTCATCTGTATCTAACATAATTTGGGGGGAAATGTAAAGATCGGTTAGAGACCAAAAGTGACCCACTGCATCCAGCCTTTCAACCATCTCTAAGAAGGAGCCAGACGCACAAGTAAAGCCATGTTGGATCAGCTTGGCCTTCACATAAATATCCCCAAGTGACCTCAGTCAACACCACATAGAGCAGACAAACTTTCAAGTCAAACCCTGCCCAAATTTCTGAGTAAAACAAGTGATTGTTATTTTTTTTTTTTTTTTTTTTTTTTTTTTGCTGTACGCGGGCCTCTCACTGCTGTGGCCTCTCCCGTTGCGGAGCACAGGCTCCGGACACACAGGCTCCGCGGCCATGGCTCGCGGGCCCAGCCGCTCCGCGGCATGTGGGATCTTCCGGGATCGGGGCACGAACCCGTGTCCCCTGCATCGGCAGGCGGACTCTCAACCACTGCGCCACCAGGGAAGCCCGATTGTTATTTTTAAGCTACTAAATTTTGGGTTTGTTAAATGGTAATAAATAACTTTCAACATTACCGCAGTCAGCTTTGATAGTGTCCTTGCTTCCCAGCCCAAGAATATGTCTCAGGCTACTCTTGCTTGTTTTCTGCATGGAGCTGGAATTGCTCCCAATGCCCGTCTCCTTTTATTGAGAAACCATATACAAAGTGCATTATTTGGGTATCAGGTACTTTTTTTTGAGAAACAAAACATTACAGTCACATTCCACTCCCGTCCTCCCGAGGTAGTCGCCACTATAATGAGTTTAGTGCCATATTAATCTCTTGCATTTTAAAAAAGTTGTACAATTTATGTATATTTTCACAAACAATAAATCACAGTGTATTTCACTGATACTAAATCACACATTCACCATCCATTTTAAAATCACTGGAGATGCATCTTACAACAGATGGCAAGTGATAGTTTAACTGGTTGTATTTTTTTTCATTTTAGCAATATGTGCCTTACTGATCTATTATCTGTTTCATCTAAGATTAGATGAAACATAGATTAGCTCTTTTATACTTTATAAAAAATTTAATCCTTTGAGCTTATTTTCCTGCAAATTACTTTTCTTGCTAAATATTTTAGCAAACTTTGTTTAGGTATAATTTGCATTAAAAATATATAATAACGTAGGGGCAGGACAGGAATAAAGACGCAGATGTAGAGAATGGACTTGAGGACACGAGGAGGGGGAAGGGTAAGCTGGGACGAAGTGAGTGGAATGGACATATATACACTACCAAACGTAAAATAGCTAGCTAGTGGGAAGCAGCCGCATAACACAGGGAAATCAGCTTGGTGCTTTCTGTCCACCTAGAGGGGTCGGATAGGGAGGGTGGGAGGGAGACACAAGAGGGAGGAGATATGGGGATACGTGTATATGTATAGCTGATTCACTTTGTTAAAATAAACAGTATATATATATATATATATATATATATATGATAATTTACATATAACAAAATGTACCCAATTTAAGTCCACAGTTTGATGAGTCATGATAGCTGTACAAAGCTGTTTAACTTTTCATTATTAAGCTATGAGCATTATTTATATATTCTGGATACAGGTCCTTTGTCAGATATATGGATTACAAATAGTTTCTCCCAATCTGTGACTTGGCTTTTCATTTTCTCACTGCTGTCTTTCAAAGAGCAGAAGTATTAATTTTAATAAATTCCAATTTATAAATTTTTCTTTCACGATTCACACTTTTTGTCTCCTAAGAAATCTTTCTCTATCCCAAGACAGCAATTTCTATGTTTCCTTCTAGAATTTCTAGAGTATTAGCTTTTGTTAAGTCTATGATCCATTTTGCAATCTAAATTTTGCACTAAAATTGTGTATGGTGTGAGGCGAGAGATGAGGTTATTTCCTATTTGAATATATAGTTACCCATTTGTTAAAAAGACTTTTTTTTTTTCTCATTGAATAACTATGGCACCTTTGTCAAAAATCAGTTGTCCAATATGCATGGGTCCTTTTACTCTATTCTGTCCACTAGCCCCTAACATTTCTTATAAAACAGGTCTTCTGTCAACAAATCCTCTCATCTTTTCCTTGTCTGAAAAAGTCTTTTCTCACCTTTTCTGAAGGATATTTTTGCTGAATATAGAATTCTAGGTCAACAGGTTTATTTCTTTCAGTACTTTAAAGATGTCATGCCAAGGCCTCTAACCTGCATAGTTTGAGAAAAGAAATATAGTCATTCTCTGTATGGAATGTGTCTTTTTTTTTTTCCTCTAGCTGCTTTTCTAATTTTCTCTAGTTTTCAACAATTTGATTATGATGTACCTTAGTGAGGTTTTCTTTATGTGCTTCCCTGCTTGTTGAATTTCCTGGATCTGTGGGTTTATAGTTTTCATCAATTAGGAAAACTTTCAGACATTATTTCTTACATTGTTTTTGTCTCCCCTATCCCAACTTCTAGGAGTCCAAATACAAGTATGTTAGAAGACGTCATATTACCTCATAGGGGAGTAAGTTACTGTTCTATTTCTTTTTTCTCTTTGTGCTTTAGTAAGCCTCACTGATTTTTAGTACTATAGTGACCCATCTGCTATAATTCCATCTGTTCTTTCTCATCCAGCTAGTGACCAAAGAGGTAATCAAGTAGCAGCAGTGATTTTTAAAAATAAATCTTACACATGAATTATTGGTATAAGTGTATTAACCACAAATAAAATATTTAAGGACTATTAATTTAAAAATGTGTAATTTTTTCAATATCTTCTTTATTGTCATAAAATGAGTTTGTGTATATATACATATACATGTAACATTAGAAATGATACTGAATATGATGCCAATGATGGGCTGCTGTAATTTTTTTACTTTGACTTCCTTCTACAGAAAGTGATGACAATCTGTGGAAAATGCTTTATTGTATCATGCCAATTTACTACAAGGAGTATTTCAAAATAATACAAAAGTAATCCACAGACTTGATTAAGTGAAGATCAACTGATCTGAAAATTTTTTCTTGCTTAGTTCTTCACAGTAATTGCTAAAAGTCCAATAAGCTGATTTTTCCAAGATCAATTATTCTAATAACTTTGGGTGTTCAATCCGTGCAATGGTCCAGTCAGGCTTTACTCCTTGTGTAAACTCCCTGTGAAATCTAGGGAAAAAATTATAAATAATGTGAATCTTATATCAGTCCAAACACTTCCTGGATAACTACATAATTTGCAACTATATATTAGAGACAGTTGTTAGCAAAAAGCTAACAGTTAATGGTAAATAAAAATCAAAAGTTTAATCTACCAATTTGATCACAAAATATGTCCCCACAAAATCAGAAGTGCATTCTCAACTAAAATGAGTATTTTTAATGGACTGATCTACATACACTCCAACATCTGCCAGTCCTTGAGAGGAACTTCAATGTTATTCTACTGTTAAGTACTAGCCATAATATACGCCTAATATGAGGAGAAATAAATTGGAATATGGTGATAAAAACAGCACTTTCATAGAAGTTGGTTTATGTGGTTAGACTTACTCATAGCTTACACTAAGACCAATCTTGAAAAGCAGTGTTTATGCGTTGCCCGTGATCTTAGTAGGGAATATCAGAAGAACCAAAGGTTAGTGTTGATTATAGTGTTCTAAATGACATCTTAAAAAAGAGACAATTCAGCAGATTTAAATTAAGTATTTAAATATACAGAATATTTTGGGTAATTACAAATAAAGCAAAATTCAAAACAGAAAAAGAAAAGAAAAAAAGCACATCTCCTTCAAGAAAAGTGAAAAAAAATGAAGATATAATTCCCTTTACCTTAGCAAAACAGGATACATTTTCTTTCCTAGGTCGTTTTTGGGATTTGTTCATTATTTTAAAGCAAATTTGTATAACTCTGGTGACATAACAGTATTCCCTTTTAAATAGATATTAAACTATGACATAACAGTATCCTCTTTTAAATAGATATTAAACTATGTCTCCACTGACTCGCTTGACTTGTTCACTGTTCCAAATTTTATTAGTACAATAATACACTAGAGTGTCTCTTTTAAATAGTTTGTTAACCTCCTGTTAGACAGTACCTACTTAAGGGCAGGAACCCGTCAATTCTGTATCTGAACCCCTACCAGAGTACTTGGTAAATAGGAGATGGTCAATAAATGTCTAGTGAGTGAATGGTCCATGTGCCAATTATGGCAGCTTTTATTTTCCAAAGATGGCCATAACTACCTCTTGCATCCCACATGCTCTTCTGCAATGTGACCTTGCTGCTGCCCCATGAAGAGGTGGAGTCTCTCCATGCCCTTTCACCGTGCAGATCCTGTGACTGCTTGGACCAGCAAACCATGGTGGAAATGATGTTGTTCCAATACTGGGCATAGCCCTTTACTGGTCTAGCATCTTCTGTCTTCTGCCTCTTGGAAGCCAACCACCATGTAAACATGTGACTAGCTTAACACTACTACAAGCCCAAGCCACAAAGAGAGGCCTTGGAGAATGAGACGTCATGTGGAGAAGCCAAGGAGCACCATGGTGCTGCCCACATGAGTGAAGAAGCCATTGTGGAAATGAACCCCTAGCTCCGGCCACCCCACTTGATGCCAGAGGGAGCAGAGAAAACTCCACAGCTGAGCCTTTCCAAAATTCCTGAGCAGTAGAATAGCAGGCAAAATGAATGGCTATTTGATGCCACCGAGTTTTGGAGTGGTTTGTAATGTAGCAATAGACAGCGGAAATACAGTTTAATTAAATTCAGCAATATTACCTCTTCTTAATTTCTGAACACTCCTGTTTCGTGGCCAGTGTGTCTTTCTGACTTTCTCTCTTCATTAATAACTTGTCAAATTTCAATCTTTTGCTCCCTAAAGCTCCCTTTAGTTTTCATACTTTCATACTACCTTCTATTTTCTAGAGAAAGGAAACAACGAAATGTGATTAGACTTACTCATAGCTCGCACTAAGAAGTTGTTTAGTTTCCACGTTCTGATCCCCCAACTTAACCTGGAACACACTGGCTCCACTTATAGTTTCACTGGGGATGTTGGCACTGGTTAGATACCAAAAGCACATCAGGATGTTAACAAACTTCCTTCCTTAGAGAAAAAACATACACACATACAAATACAAATCACAATAATCTATCATCCTTATATCCTTAATGAAATCAGCAATTGGCAGTAATTATACAGCTGTTACAGACCAAATTTGGGGCTCATTCTAGTCTAACTTAAGATACCTGTATTGACACGTTTTTATTTTTAGAAAATTCTCCTGGGGTTTATGACACCTTCCTCTCTGGATCACACTAGTAAGAGCTACTATTTACTGAGCAGGTACTTTTTACCAAGTGTACTACATGGATTACTTTCAATTTGTAGCATTTTCTAAAATTATGATAACAGATATCTATTGTCAAACCAAAAATGAGGGGGGGGAAACACTTTTTTGCTGCTATGTCATTAACTTAACCCCAACTGCCAGAAAGAAGCCTTCTATTCTACCCCTAGTTCACTTTACTATGCCCAGTGATTATGACAACGTCCTGTGCAAAAATCAGGTAGTAACCATGGTGCTAAGATGCAATGTGAAATATTAGGAAGAAGAAGATATTTATCATTAAAAGTACCTTTACAAATGTTTCAAATTAATATGTGTGTGAAATTTTTTTCACTATTAACAGTCCTCAGTCAGAACTGCCTTAGCAAGTGTGTAAGCAAAGACTAGATTTCCTGTGTGCCTAGCACATAATACACTGCAAATATTTGTAGAAGGAGTAAGTAAGTCAAGTTTTCAGGAACGCTATTGGGGAAATAGGACAAGGAGAAGAACAAGATAAATGCTAAAGTTCCTTTCAACTCTTTTCATCATCTCCAAATAAATCCAATTTGGGAGTTCTGAGTTAATGTTACTTTCAAAACAGTCTTTAGCTAATATTATTTACTTTTTCTTTTACTCTTTACTCCTACTTAACATACAGCTAGACACTTAAAATATTCAATTGTTTTCCTTTCAGTTAGGAAATCTGAAACACAAATGTTTTCATTTTAAGATATGGGAGCAGCTTGTCTTAGACAATTTCCATTAACTTAAGTTACAATGCTCTCTTCTGTGAATTAAATAACATTAGGGAAAAGTTCTAGATAGAAAGGCATAAGAAACTATTACTATATCCCAAGTCTTCCAGAGCTAGGGCTTTAAAGAATGAATATATTATTTTCTCTGCAGTTCTATAAATATCCACTTGTACCAACAGAATGTCACTATTCCATGATTATTCACTAGTTTAGGTTATCTGGACAATTGTGGGTCATTTAATGTTGACTATGCTCCAGCGTTACCTTTCTCATCGTAGTAAATGGAGATGTCTCCTGTTGATGTATATACAATTTCATCTATGTCAGCAGCAAGGGCATTTTTATGGTTGTCAGGTAGTGAAGTAACCTTTTCTTTCAATACACGTAGTGTCTAGGTATGGAAAAAGCAAACCATAGTTCACTTGTTGAATAACTATTGAGCCTGCGCTCTAGAGCCCACAAGCCACAACTACTGAGCCCACAAGCCACAACTACCGAAGCCCGTGCGCCTAGAGCCCACGCTCCACAACAAGAGAATCCACCGCAATGAGAAGCCCGCACACCGCAAGGAAGAGAAGCCTCTGCTCGCCGCAACTAGAGAGAGCCCGTGCGCAGCAACAAAGACCCAATGCAGCCAAAAATAAATAAATAAATAAAAAAGCAAGGCTGAAAGGGATCTGATGATTCAATTAGATAATTCCTAATAGAACTGTTCTTATATAGAATTCAGTTCTTATACAGAATTCTATATAAGAACTGAAAGACATCATATTAACTTACTTATGCCTTAAGTAGCAAGTCATTCTATACTTTTATATGACCCCAAGTACCCAAAAGGCAAGATACAGGGACTCTACTTTGGCTGATGGCATGCATACTATTTTATTTTATTTTATTTTATTTTTTATTTTTTTATTTAAGGGTGATTTATTTTACTTAAGGGTGGCAGTGGGAATAGTCATAGATCTCTAATACAAACCAAATACAAAAATCAAACAACCATAAGAATACTGAAAATCTAAATATGAAAAGCTAATCTTTTAGGAGAAAAATAAGAAGACTTTTTTTTTTTGTCAATGGTAATGGATATGTAAGGATATTGACAACAACGCTGGAATAGCAGAGGAATTGGAAATGCTATACATTGATAAATGGGAAACTAGCTAAATTAATTATACTGCATGTACACAATAAACTACCATGCAGAAAGCAAACACATATATAGTCTTTGGTTGAACCATATACCATTCTAAGTCTCTACGTTACATATACTATCTCACATGATTTCCCAACACTACTGCTACTATCCCATTTTATATATGAGACAAGAAGTTAAGTAAGCATGCATACTATTTTAAAGCATAAATAAGGACAACATATATCATTCTACTACAAGAGAATAACACATTTATTTTTAAAGGAAAAATAAAAGTATACTTTACCTCTTTGGCCACAAGTTCTTCCAATAGATCAAACTTACTCTGTGACAGCAACTTGGACACATGAGCAAAAGCCTTAAAAAAAACAGTGGGGGGAGGGTGGTGATTATTATTTCAAGATATCATGTGAAATACCGTACAATGTACAATGCTCATACTTGAATGGCTAAGTGTAACAAAGACTATTTTATGATAAAGGCAATAGACAGTGTCAAACACTAGATATCGGTGTTCGGCATAACTCCTCCAAAGTTGGTTGACTTTTCTTTTCTCATATGGCCTTCCCACATGGACAGTAGTAAGTGAGCAGATTGCTACTTATGTATCTACTCCAAGGACCTGGGAAAAGATTGCGTGTGGTGTACATACTACGTCCTCAATAAAAAAATCTCCTATATATTTCCTTTTAAAATAATGATGAAGTAATCAACCATTGTGACTGTTATATGGTCCTCCTCTTAATCATGAATACACAGCAGCACAACCTAGACGGTACTGGGAGTCTGGAGATCTGGGTTGCAGTTCTACCTCATTAAGATAGATAAGGCAGGTTTGGTAAAGCGGGAGAAAAGATGAGTTTGCACAATCTAATACAGTAGACCCCAACTTTGAAGTACGAGATCCCATTTTAAAGTGGGAGGGACCCAACTGCAATCCTCCACATGCCTAGCAGTGAGGAATGGAATTGTGCATTAAGACTCTACCTGTCTTCCAGAAGCTTGCAGTCTACTTGAGGAGGGAGCCAAGAAAACTGACAAGTTCAAAAATTATGACAGGAGTAAGAACAGGATGATTTGGGAGCATACAGGTGAGCACTTAAGCTATCTGCGTGGAAAAGAGAGGGCTTCCTAAAGGAAGTAATATCTAAGATGAAATTTCAAGAACTGGCAAGAGAAATAGGATGCACAAGTGTGTCAGACAGACAATACTCATAATTGTTATAGGCTAAATTGTGTTCCCCCAAATTCATATGTTGAAGCCCTAACTCCCAGTACCTCAGAAGGCAACTATATTTGGAGACAGGACCTTTAAAGAGGTGATGAAGTCAAATGAGGGTGGGCCCTAATCCAATCTGACTGGTGTCCTTACAAGAGGAAATCTGGATATACACAGAGATACTAGGGCACACATGCACAGAGGAGGAAAAAAATACCCAACATGTGAGGACACAGCAAGAAGGCAATCATCTACAAGGAAAGGAAAGAGGCCTCAGAAGAAACCAACCAACAAGGTGCCAACGCCCTGTACTTGGACTTCTAACCTCCAGAATGTAAGAAAATAAAGTTCTGTGGTTTAAGCAACCCAGATTGAGGTATTTTGTTGTGGCAGCCCTAGCAGTAATGGAGTTGAATTTTGAGGAAAAGCACACTTCCAAATGGATTCAAGGATCCCTTGCAAACACTTTAGAGGCTCTCAGGGTTCAGAAACACTGTATGTTTTAGTAAGCCTTTGTGTGCAGAAGATGGGTGAAATTTGGTAAGAAGAAACAAAGACCATAACCATCATGTTGAAACCCAACCATGAGGCTCTAGTTTGTGTGGCCAAAGAAGATCACACCTGAGCAAATTATCCTATAAGGTAATAAGGAACGATTAGGAGGCTGCCCTGATAAGGCTTTGGTGATATAAGATTGCCTAACCTAAACAGGCTTCTAGGAAATAGCCCTCTTTTTCATAGAAAAGGCCAAAATATGCTAGCAAGATACAGGAAAACAGACAGTACGTGGTTAGTGGTTTGAGGGCAGTAATAGGGAAGGTATCATGTCATATGTGCGTATCAATGGAAAGTAGGGTTTGTGGAGCTAATAAAGCTGTTTAAGGATTGTATATCACCAGACCACCTATTCCTCTGGCTCACATGATGAATAAAAGCTTGCCTAGATTGGTATAAAATAAGCTACAGGATATATCGTATAACGCAGGGAATATAGCCAATATTTTATAATAACTATAAATGGAGTGTAACCTTTAAAAATTGTGAATCACTACATTGTATACCTGTATTATATATATATATAATATATAATATTGTACAACAACATACTTCAAAAATTTTTTCTTAAATAATAAATTAAAAAAAAAAAAGCTTGCCTAGATTGTACTTAACCATCTCAACTTCTAGTGACCCTGGAGGACCAAGAATGCTTATAGAGTGGGTTACAGGACAATGCACCTCAGCACTTGCTAGCTATGCATCCTTGAGCCAATCGTTTCACCTTTTTAGAACTTGATTTTTATCATCTGAAAGAATTAGACTAGAATAATGAGCACGAAGGTCCCTTTTTATGTTCTATGATTAAAAAAAAATCTTAAAGAACATGATCTAATTGATAACTTGATATTCACATACCAAGATAACATCTTATTGATAGGAGGTTAGTCTAAGGAGAAAGGGCAAATTGAGCCCATGAGAGTAGATAATCTACACAGTGTTTTTGCATCAGATTATTCCCAAGCCCTAGAATTACATCTATGCAAAGGAAGGTACAGTTGCCTTATGAGATCTAGTAGGAAGAAGGTTTTTCAGCTATGTCCTTTTAAGTCATTCGTGTTGAAAAACTGGTTTGCTTGATCTGAAAGGTATGTTAAAGTAACCGCTGGTTTAATGGAATCACTAAATATTTGCCATGGATGACCCAACATTCTTTTTGGAAATCAGAATGGTTAAATGCACAAAAATTGACTTAGATGAGGCAAGACTGTATACAAACTGGCTGATGAAGGGGTGCAGATACTACTTAATAACAAGGATGAGGGCTAAAATAGCTCACAGCTGGAGGATCTTTAGCATCAAAGAGTGACTAAAAAGTGTCCCATGCTCCTCTGTGTTCAGAGAAAATAGGGACTTAGGCTTGAATCCTGCCCATAGTGGGGAGATGACTTCCATTCCTTATTGACACATAAATAAGCATGAGGTAGACAAGCTCAAGTCATCAGCAGAGTGGTGGAGAACAGTAGCATCATGCCCATTTACCTCTGCATGGACAAAAGATTCTGAAAACTGACATGAGCAGAGGTTTATCCCTTACAATGCTGTTAATCAAGCTTGCTCTTTACTTTTTAATTTTTTACAAAAACATAGATCAGTCAGGAGTTCACTCGGGGAAGCAAAAGCAGGAGTTAATATTGACATTGATTATAAAGTTGAAAACATTTAATTTATAACTGACAGGTCACATAAATAAATATCAATGGCTGTGTTTATAGAAATAATCTGAAAAAAAGCTAGGATTAAATATATCAATACCAGCATACGATCAATACTGTCTTTTTCATTCTGCAGAAAATCACGTTCAGAAAAAATAAAGCCATGTGGCTTCTACGTGGCAGAAACAGGCTTTGAATCCATTTCTGACTCAAAACCTATAGAGAGTAGAAAAAGTAATTAAGGGACTTCACCTTGGTGCCTCCATCGAAACCCTATTTCTCGGCGATCTTGCAACATAAGCAGAAGCTTAATTTAAATCAAGAAGTGGCCGGAGGGCTCTGTGTCTGGGTCACTACCCACATGTTATCATTTGAGACCCAGTGTCAACCTCACCGCTAAACACTTTTGCGTGTCTAATAGTCGAATGCATGAGAGGCAGAGAGATTATCTATAGAGAAATAAACAAACCTGCTTCGCTCCCTCTGAGAATTCTGCGATGCTGAACTCTTGGTCGAAATAGGCCCAGATAAGGAAGGAGTAAATTCTAGTCCGAATCCAGCTGATGGGGTTGGAGAACCCCAGGACGATCATCTTGGTTTTCTGGCGCTGCTGGGGCTGCTCCTCGGTGCTGTAGGTTCGCCGAGGGCAGGAAGGGAAAGCGGGAAGGGTTGTGGGGAGTCCCAGAGGGCTGAGCAGGGGACGCTGAGGAGCCCGAGAAGGCAGCGCCAAGGCCGCAGAGGCCCAAGAGACTCGAGGAAATGGGGCCGCTCCCGAGCCGAGGCGGCGGCGGCAGAAGCAGCAAAGTCCAGCCAACGGCGGCCACACGTCGGCCGAACCGGGAGTCCAGAGTCGGGCGGCCGAGCCCGGCAGAGGCCGAGAGAGCAGCAAGCGGGGTAAAAGACTGACGGCCAGCGCCATTTTTGTGACCTTTCACTCCTTGCCTGTGCAGTATGGAAACAAAGTCGGCGGGAAACCACCTCGGCGGGACTCGGAGAAAGAGACTGGAGAGTCAAGCCGGCCTGTTACTGCACCTCTGGTGAGTTCTCCACTTCCCTGCTCTCCATCACATGCCCGTCGGCCCCCAGCCCCGCGCTCGGAACCCGCCGCTCTCGCGACTCAGCCGGCCTCGTGGAACTTTTCTCTCCCGGACCTGTTTCCGGGCGGTCCGCGCGGTTGGAACGTGTTAGGGCCGAGGTTCCCAGGACTTGGAAGAGGACGGGCGTGGGCAACCATGGCCGGGCAGTGCTTCCCGGTACCCCGGCTCGAGGGCGTTTCGCAGGAGCAGTTCATGGAGCACCTCTATCCGCAGGTGAGGCCCTCTTGCGGGGCAGAACCGCGGGAAGCCGGTGGATACCCGTCCCTAGCGCTCCAGCGGCTCCGAATTGGTTTCTTGCGATCCAGGGTGTGGGAGAAGGTGGCTGTCGGCTGAAGGTGGCTGGTTGGCCCTGCGGCCGAGGGAGAGGGCACATGGGGGATGTTGACTGGCTCATCTGTTAAGTTTTCCGTTCCACGTATCTGGGGAGCAGGTTGA
This sequence comes from Mesoplodon mirus, assembly GCF_964341445.2. Classification (NCBI taxonomy): domain Eukaryota; kingdom Metazoa; phylum Chordata; class Mammalia; order Artiodactyla; family Ziphiidae; genus Mesoplodon; species Mesoplodon mirus. Next base: position 36,246,866 of record NC_138984.1, read on the forward strand.
CGGCAGAGCGCTGGCTACGAGAAATATTTTGCCTAAGAAGCCCTGCTAGCTGCTTAGCGGCCTTGCGGGAGTCTGATTACGAAGTCTTCTACCGTTACCATGGCAACCCAGGGAGGGTTTCCCCCCCACCCCCCGCCTCCAGTCTTCCATCGGGTTTCCTAAAATCTAGAGGAGGTTTCGCCCCCCAACCCCAGCCAGTGGCTTGAACGGCGCCTGTCAGTCTACGCGAGTTAATGGATCTGAAGAAGTTTTTCACTGCACTGAGCCAAAAGGGGAAGCAATGGGAATCCCCCGACAAACTTCCACTGGTCTTGGATTCTAACAAACGTGGGTTCTAGTTCAGATGTTCCATTCTCTTATACGTATAATTCGAACCTTAGTTCTCAGAGAAAAATACTAATGGGGAAAAAAAGTGTTTTTACTTGCTTTGCAAGGGAATCTAGGCTTCAGAAAAACTAAGAATAAAGAGGGCAGCAGATATTTACAGAAAAAAAAAGTAACCCACAGGTTTACAGTTAGCCTGCTCATGATAAAGAAACCCGCCCCCCCAGCAATTTTAGTTGATATTTACACCTATAAGGGTAGTCATTGAGCTACAGTCCTGAGTATTACAAAAGTCAGGGATGAATTTTTTTTCTTTTAGGAGTTAGCAACCTATAGGGAGGATTCAAGCCTTAATTTCTTGGGGGACTAGTGCTAGATAGGTTGTTGTCCTCCCTACCCCACCGCAGGTCACGTTAGTATAAGATGCCTTCAGGACAGTATTATGAAGACCAAATGATGTACGTATGTGGAAATGCTTTGGAAGATGAATAGCAAAAAGTGTTTTGTAGTTTAGGCTTCCCAGACAAGACATACAATATGTCACAAAGCATCACTAAGATTCATAAAGTGGAAAATTACAAACAACACTCTGGTCACAATGTAATAAAACTAGAAATTAATAACTAAATTGCAAAACAAGACATTTTTACCTGAAAACACTAAAGAAAAGCTGTGAGGGGTTATAGTCCTATCAGATTTTTAAACATATTTTAATATTTAATAGTGTGGTACGGGTGCATTAATAGACAGACCAGAGGAATAAAATAGAAAGTCTGGATGAAGATAGATGTGTGTACACACACACAAGTATTTATCCAGGCTCTGGAGTTATTTATATGTATGTGGAAATTTAGCATGTGATGAATGTGACATTTTAAAAATCACTGGGGCAAAGATGAACTTTTAAATAAATGGTGCTTGGACAAGTGGATGGTCACAGTCATTTAGAAAATGATAAAATTAGATTTATATCTGACACCGTACACAAGAGTGATCTCCAAATGGATCAGAGATCTAAATTAAAAAAAAGAAACTACGTTAAGTACTAGAGGAAAACATGGGTAAATTTCTCTGCAATCTAGGTCTACGGAAGGGCTTTCTAACTATGACTCAGGTGTGATAAATGATTAAAATTGTACATAAAATACAAACTGGGAGAAAAATATTTGCAACATATTTCATTAAAGGGCAGTAAAAGCCCATGTATGTAAAGAACTTTTAAAAATTAATGGGGGGAGGGCAAAAATCTGATTAAAAATGAACAGTTGACAAAAAGATAAAAACGGCATCTAAACACGTGAAAAGATGTTCAGTTTTATTCATAAGAGAAATTAAACTGAGATACCATTTATCTATAATATTGGCAAAAATCAAAAGTTTTTTTTTTTTTTTTTTTTGCGGTACGCGGGCCTCTCACTGTTGTGGCCTCTCCCGTTGTGGAGCACAGGCTCTGGACGCGCAGGCTCAGTGGCCATGGCTCACGGGCCCAGCCGCTCCGCGGCATGTGGAATCTTCGCGGACTGGGGCACGAACCCGTGTCCCCTGCATCGGCAGGCGGACTCTCAACCACTGCACCACCAGGGAAGCCCAAAAAGGTTTTAATAATAATATTCTTTGTGGGTCTGTGAAGAAACTGGTACTCTCACGTTTTATGCCAAGTAGTACAACCCTCATGGAGGGGAATTTGGCATATCTAACAAAACTACTGATGTGTTTACTTTATGATATGGCAATTCCTCTTTCAGAATTTACTCTGGGGTTATATTTCCAACAGTATGAAAATTTCTAGTGTCTATTATGCTTGCGAATTATTACAAATAACCTAAAAACCTATGCATAGGAGACTGATTAAATTGTCCACTTACATGAAGGTGTACTAAGCTGTAAAAAAGAATGAGGGAAATAATCTGAACTGATAGTAGTGATTTCCAGGATATACTTTTAAATTTTTTTAAAAAAGCAAATTACAAAAACAATACGTAATAAGACACTTTTTGTATAAAAAAGAAGGGGAAATAAGAAAGTATATATATTTTTGGTCACTATGCAAAAAAGAAATACAGGGACGATAAGCCAGACATTAATGAGACTGGTTATCTATAGGGGATGAATGATTACGAGGTGGGTGATTATAGATGCGGTGACCTTTTTTGTATAATTTTGACTTTGGAGATCACGTTACTGTTTTATATTCTACAGTAATAATAATAATAAAATTAACAAGGATGAGGAATGGTTCAAAAAAACCAACCAAACTCTAATGTAGAATATAAAAGTAACAAGTGAACCTAAGTAAGGAAGAGGAGGAGAAGTAACCTAGGTCACTTTTGAACACAGTACTTTGATTATGTATCAGTCTAAAACCAAAAAGAACCATAAACAATACTGAATTCTAGTTTGTAGACTTTTTTTACAGTGGTATAACTTAGCAATTGCAAAAGCACTTATTGTGAATTCTGGGATTGTACAATTGATTAAACATTGAGGATGATAGGAACCAGGTTTCCCACTAAGAGAAGGGAGTTTACAAATATATAAACAATGAATATTAGAATAAATCTTGTGGTATAAGATCAGAATTAGGTATCCATATTGGAGGTATCATGGTTCATCATACATCCATTAATTGTGTGTGTGTGTGTGTGTGTATAGTACATATTGAGAGAGAAAGAGAAATGGATAAATAGATATAACTATATGCATATGCAGAATATGTGTGTGTATATATATATTTGGGGAGGAGAGAGTGAATATATACACACCTTCATGTGTTTCCTAGCTCTGTCCACTGAGAAGGCCTAGAAGTAATGACACACCAACAATCATAAACACATTCAGCACCCAGATCATGGTTTCTAAACAGCATTCCCCACTAGAAGAAACCAGAGCTGCTTGAAGAAATGACTAGAGGGCTGGGACAGAGATGTAAAAGGATACTGGATTGTGTTATTTTTCCGTAAAGTAAGAAGTGCTCAGGTAAAATGTCACAAGAGGCAGCTCGAAGGGACTCCTGCTGGCCAAATCTGGGATAACTTGAGCATCAAAATTATATCAGTAGAATATAACTCAGTGAATAAGATAAGTGAATGGAGAAGTTAGAGCTGATTTTTACATTAGAATACCAACTAGTACATGTAGAAGGTGATGGAGTCTTTTTTTTAATCACGATTTTTACACTCATCGTAGCAATACTTGATTGAGACAGGAATTACCAGTTGATCAAAATTAACATCATAAATAATAGGGAAAATATCATGTGCTACCTGATGTGTTGCACTGAGAAAGACACAACATTGCTTTTGTGGTACCTTCTTTCCAAAAATGAGTAACCTGAATCTAATCATGAAGAAACATCGGATAAACCCAAGTTGAAGGCCATTCTACAAAATAACTAGCCTGTACTCTTCAAAAATGTCAGTGTCATAGAAGAGAGTCTGATGAACTGTTCCAGAGTAAAAGAGATATAGTAATTAAATACAATGTGGCATCTCAGAAATAGGGAAAAAAATATAGAGGATATTATAAGGAAAATTAGCAAAATTTGGATACAGACTGGATTAAAGTATTATATCAGTGTTAAATATAATTTTGATAATTATTGTTGTTATATAAAAGAATGTCTTTGTTCTCAGAAAATATACTCAAGTTTTAGAGATAAAGGAGCATGATGTCAGCAACTTACACTGAACTAGTTCAGAAAAAATTAAATTATCTTTAATATGTTTCGCTCTGTACACATATAACAAGAGTGAGAGCAGATGGTAAAGTAAGTGGAGCAAAATGTTAAATTAACAACTAGTGACTCAGAGTAAATGGTATATGGGAGTTCTTTGTAATGTTCTTACAACTTTTCTGTGAGTTTAGAATGGTATCAAAATAAAAAGTTGCAAACAGTATTTGAGTATAAAGCACAAATTTTAATCAGTTGTATTTTTTATCATAAATAACACTCTAGAGAATGCTTTAATAATACTCAGATTTCTCTTGTTTCTAAGCTTATGGTGGCACTTCTGTTTTGTTCGGGTTTATTTTCCTAATGTTAAAATTTTGTTCTAACTATATTACATGGGTCCTCTTCCTGTTTTAGTTACAGCATGAATTGTCAGAAGGTTTGATTTTTAGCATCTTGGGATAAAGAATCATTTCTTATTTGTTTTTATCCCTTTATTACCAAATACAGCTCCTGATACATTGTTGGTTTTCCCTAATTTTTGGTTGATTTTTTCCACACAGAGAAAACCTCTAGTGTTGGAAGGAATTGATTTGGGGACATGTACAAGCAAATGGACGGTGGATTACCTAAGCCAAATTGGAGGGAGGAAAGAGGTGAAGATTCATGTTGCTGCAGTTGCCCAGATGGACTTCATTAGTAAGAACTTTGTGTATAGGTATTTTCTTCTGAAGTTTATTCTGGGGATACACATAACTTTTTTTTAAACCTTTAAAATATTTTTGCATTATTATACAAAGACCATATAGCATTTTCTCTTTTGGCTAGTTTGATATAATTGTGGAATAGCTTACTAATTTTTAAAGAATGGCTTTTAAAAGACAAGAATTCTGAGCTTACATAATTATACAAAGACATTTCCAAAGACCATTTTAAAAATATGGTGTATACCCAGTACCTTCTGGAGTCATGGAAAGAGCAGAATTTCTGTAACTAAAGTTAGATTCATCTAAAGCTCGGTGTACTGTATTCATTCAATGCTTCATTAATTAGTTGATCCTCCCACATTAGTAATTGTTATCTAGAGTAATAAATTCTAAAGTCTTCCTTTATAACCTATTTTGATTTTTAAATGCCCTATTTTGGGAAGATTTTTTAATTCCAGATTGCTTTTAGATAAGTATAAGCTCATGTTTTCTTTTTCTGCCCTCTCCAGAAATATAAGACAAGTGGTTGCTATGTTTGGTATAATCTTTTATCAACGTGGATAAAGCAGGCTTAATTTTCTTTTTTGTCCAAATAATCTTAAATACTTTAAATGTCCCTCATGGTTGTCATTTTATGCCTTGGAATGTCTTAAAAGTAAAAGATAGTTAACTGCTGTGGAATATCTAAACTTGAAAGCTTTAAATGCTACAGCCTTATAGATTTAGTATGCTATTTATTCCCATTAGTTTATTCCCTTGAGTTTCACTAAAAATGTTAAATTTAAAAACAAACAGCTTTCAAATTCTGAGCACGTGCAGTTCCCAGCGAATTCAGTCTATTGAAAAACCATGTTGTTCACAAAAGACTGATTTTTAAAGAAAGGTGGCTTTCACTGTTCCTTCCAGAGTTTAAAGATGAGTTAAACAGAGCTTCTAATGTCCAGGGCCATTCTTTTCTCAGTAGAGTTTCCCAAGTTCATATAGCAGCTTGCCAAAGCATTTCTCGGTTTTTGATCCTTTGAATATTTGCCATTAGAGTTTTGGTTTTTAATAGGCCATGGTTTGAATTTAATTACCATAAATTTTTCCAAGTGTAAGAACTTTTCATTTTTTATTAAATCAAGAAAGTGGAAGAAAGTGCTGGAATGATGAGCATTTTTCAGCCTGCAGTTAATGATGTTTATTTTCCAGGGAGCCCAATGCTGTAACAAATGGGTATTGAAACTTCATCTTGAGCTGCCTTGATGTTATGTCATGTCCTATAAACTTTTCAAAACATGTTTTTGAAGCACATATATTATGTAATAGTTCCTATTCCAGCTTCCTCTAAGCCTTTCACTACAGCTCCTAAGGAGTTGCAAGATTAGTTTCTTAGAGTAAGAAGGAAAATAGATTTAGTCATTTTTGGCAGTTATCAGGGAGTAGGAAAGAAGGGAGGCATCTAGACCAAAGCCAGAGACTAGAAAGTAAGAAAACCTACGCACATATATAATTATTATCAGTTCAGTTTAAGATTGCATTTCTGCTTTTTAAACATTTGAAGATAAATATGTTTCCAAGTCTTAGCTTTTACTTCTCTCCTCTTGGTAGCTCTAACTGTTCTTCCAGAGTCAGTATACTATAAAAAAGAAGAGCCTTGTGTAGTGAAAGGATACTGTTGGTATTCTTCTGGCCATAGATTTTTTTTTAAGTCTGAATCTTATACAAGCTTTGCTTCACTGCTTCTACCTATCACATCATCTGACTCCTATCATCATCCTGCTCTTGTTTGTTATACTTTCATCATTCCTGATCTTGATTTTGCGAAGCAGCCTTTCCAAAATGGGGAGCAGAACAGTGAAGATTTTTTTCTTCTTTTTCTAAATGTTGGTAACTACTGCACGCTGCTGCATTATCATTGTTGTTAACCCCACCATCTGTCCTTTATTGAACACTTACTATATATCAGGTACTGTGCATCCTAGATTATATTACTCTTTTGAACTTCTGTGAGGTCGATTTTTTAAATAATAATTATACAGATGAGGAAATGGAAGTTTAAAAACGTTAAATAACTTTCCCAAGATTGTATAGCTCTAAATGATGGAACTAAGACTTATACCCAAATTTGCCTGACTCCACCAAGTCCTAATAATCCTCAGCCCTCTTTGATACTACCTCCATTACTGGTCTGTATGTCAGTCCAGACAAGTGGAGCTTATATAGCAGATGCCCTTCTTATTGAAACATGCATGGGATAGATAAGACCTTAAGGCCAAGTAACTTAACAATTCATATACCTCATTTCCTCTTCTCTCGGCTTAGTTTCTGTAGAAGCTCTGACAGGTACTACGACCTAAAGGAGAAGGTTGCTGGGGCCACCCGAGTTCTGCTTCTGTGGACTGAGCTACTCTATCTGGCCTCTTCTTGTAAAGGTCTTGGGTTCTCTCTAGTAAAAAAGCTAAGCCTTAGCAACTGCACCAATTTCAGAGGTAGTTTTGGCCCAGAGAGGCTTCCACATTGTTCCCAAATTCTTCAAAGATGCTTTGGTAGGAATGAAGAGTATATAGTGAGGTCAGAGATGGAAAACATTAAACAAATAAATTTGTTGATATTATTAGCCAAAACTATAGTAGTAGATTGGTCTGAGTAGATGACAGACTCCTTTCTTCTCTCTTGGAGTGCTCACTCTACATAATTATCAGCAGTGTGTCCTCAAATTCTGATTGACACCCGCTAGTCCATAATCTGGCATCAGACTCACTTACCTTTGCAAGAGGATACGAGGCAGGAAACAGTATTCCAGCAGGATAGAATCAGTGGGAGTCCTTATACCAATCCAGAAGCCATTTTTTGGCTCACCAAGAGACAGCTTACTTGTAAGGGAACAAGACTGACTATAGAGGTGGATGCAGAAACACCCTAGCTTAGTTGAGCCACTTAGTCCGCAGAAACCAGCAGCGTGAAATGGCTCATGACCTTAGCTTCTCAGTTCCTCCAGGGAACACACTCAGTTACTGAGTTGCACTGCACACAGAGAAGCCAGGTCCTCTGCTTCCTAACAAGTGGCTGTAGTCCACTCACCATCCTTCTAGTCTAGACATAATAAATAAAGGGTCTTTTTATTTTTATTTTTTTTTGGCTGCGCTGCGCAGCATGCCAGATCTTAGTTCCCCGATCAGGGATTGAACCTGTGTCCCCTGCAGGGGAAGCATGGAGTCCTAACCACTGGGCCGCCAGGGGATTCCCAAAGGGTCATGTTTTACAATAAACAATGTTACCTGTTCTAACAGCTGACATTCCACATTTATCTTAACGCAGTATGTTTCTAGGAAAACATTGCAAGGTCATCTTCTTACAAGGAAATCTTACCTCCCCAGTACAGATATCAAGTGGAAAGATATTTGAGAATAAGAGTGAAAGATTACAACTCTTAATCAGAGGTGTGGAGGACGGAGTACAGTGACCCAGATGCTTTTGAAGTCATTGTCTCGATGTTCCTGATAAGGTATCATCTGCAGATGGGGGCAGTACATTTGATTCTAGAAGGTTGAATGGATAGGATGTGATGCAGAGAAAAGATAGCCCTTCAGGCTCAAGAGCATGAGGTAAAGGAAACAAACTTTGCTTCTGTAGTGTTCAGCCCTGTTCACCAGGATGGAAGGAGACAGGCATTTGGGCAGAAATATTTAAGAAGAATAAAACCTGGTCACTTCACTGGAATTCCTGAGCTGTTCCTCAGAAGCCTGAAATGACAGAGGGTGGTACAGGAGGATGAGAGCAGTTTTGTGTGCTAGTGCCAGAAGGCAGGCAGGTTGGTGTGAAGCAGAGGGGCTTTGTCTTCATTGGACTGTTTGCTTGTTGTCTCTTCCGAAGTAGCATTGGTATTGATAGCTTGCCCCATTCATCACAAGACTTGTTTTGCCAGGACACTTGAAAATTAGTAGCAATAAAAGTTTGAAAGTTGGTGTATTTCCAAAGATACCATATATACCACAGAACCAGAAACATTTTTCTTAACAGCAACTTGGAATAGGAGTATATTGCTATGAGAAGGATCCATCTGTACTGTAGATCTATTTGAAATCAAAATTTCAGACAACCTAGGTCAAATAAGCTCAATGCTAAATGAATTTTGAAAATTTAGAATTCCGCATAATAGGTTATAATAAAAATTATGGATATTGTAAAACAGAAGATAGATCAAACTCCAACAAGCAGTGTGTGTGTGTGTGTGTATATACACACACACACACACACATATATATATATATATACACACACACATATATATATATATATAGTGACTAGAGTATTACTAGATGATGTATTGTTACTAAGTCCAAGGATTCTTTGGTGTTTATTTCAGAACTTTACCTTTTGGCAAGTTGGTTCAGAGGGCAGCTGAAGAAAAGCATAAGGAATTCTTTATTTCAGAGGTAATTGCTTTTAACGCATTTTCTTAAGAAAGCATTAATATGTAAATACTAAATTATTTTCTTATAAAAGAATATTAGATATGTAAGAACTGTAGCTTTCCATATATCCTAGCTGTGTTATTTATTAGGTCTCAAACCTTGTCCAAATTATCTTTCTGTGCCTCAGTGTTCTCATCTATGAAACAGGAATAATAACGGTACCTATTTCATAAGGTTTTTGTGACAGTTAACTAAATAAAATCCATAGAGTACTTAGCATAGTGCCTGACACGTAGGAACCACTCACTAAATGTTAGCTATTAATATTACTTCCTCTGAAAATGCTTTGGTCTGATATGCCAAGTTCAAATGCTAATGGAGAACTTTATTTTCATATCTTACTATTAGACTATTTCTATATTATTGTTATTATCAATGTGATTTCTATTGTATGTATTTACTATAATATTTGTTCAGGATTAAATGCAGAAGAATTCTACTTATTTACATTATAATCCAGCTTTAAATAATTTAAATGTCTTGAGATAAGGCATTGAGGCTTTTATAAATACATTTAAAAAAATTTACTCTTATCTCAAAAGCACATTTGAAAAATAAACTGCTTTTTAAGCTTTGAAGAAAGCTATTGTCTGCATCTGAGCCAGCTGGGCTGCTGGTCAGTTTGGTGGTAAAAAGTGTTGTGTTTTCACACTTCTCTCATCGGCTGATGTTTACACTAGATCCACCAGTATCCCTACAAACTCCAGAAATCTGTATTCTATAGTATGACTAGAATATCTACTAAAACTGAATCCATTAGCTGTACCTGAAAAATGTTTTTTAACTTTACAGCCATGCTTTAACATACATGTTCAGTTGCCCTTTGGTATCAGTCCTTTCCTGTCCAAGGGTAATGAGTGGCACAGATGTAAATAGCCATGAAATGTCAAGTGAAGTAAAAGAAACAGAGACAAGATAAAGGGATTAAAGTCTAAAAATTAGGGTGAGTGTTTAAGTAAGATGAATATGGACTATTAGTTCAGTTCTCTAGGAAGCATACGCTGAGATGGAATTAGGACTACAAAAGGTTTATTGGGAAGTAATGCCTGAGAAAGGAAAGGAGAGGATTGGGTAGAGGGTGCCATCAGACGGTGATACAGAGCTGACAGTCTCTTTGCCAGCTCAGTGTGGAACTCCTGAGCGAAGACGACCTCTTAGAGGAGTCCTGTCTTGGGTAGCAATGTCTAGGCCTTTTACCATCTTGTTTAGTCATTGCCTGGGGCTACCCCACGAAGAGCCTGACCTTTAGTTCAAAGGGTGAGGTGGACCTGCAGGAGTAAACAGCTGGCAGCTGTAACTTAATCACACTCCTTGCAATAAGTTATGAATCCTTTCTTGAAGGGCATTCTGCGGCGCATCTCTGTACCTGCCACATGAATTTACCTTTTAAATCCTGAAACATTAGAACTGGTAGAAACTCTTAGAATTTTAAAGAACATACTTTGAAATCTATTTAGCCAGTAGTAAATTTATGGAACTTATCTGATATGGTACTAGTTAAAAATTTAAAAGCAGTGAATCTAGGAGTTTAGTAAAATTTATGAACAGAGATGTATAATATATTGTTAGGGTAAATGAGATATATTTTGAAGTTTGTGTTATAATGGTCAATGTAAGTATAAAAGAGGCAGAATTCTTGAGTTGGGTTGCCCCTGTGCTTGACCTGATATATTTCAGTTCTCTAATTATTACAGGAAATGCAGGCAATACGGTGCTTCATAATTCAAATAGTTCCCTATTAGAGCTACTCAGTGAAGTTATAATTGACTATTTTTTAAAGCATCAACTTAAACTTACTACTATGAAATGACATATTTCTAATTCGTACATGAGCTGACTCTTAAGGATTTGGTTTGAGAATTATGTGATTAGGGATAAACTTAGCTTTATAAAATGCAATGTTTCAGATTTTTAAAAAATTATTTTTAAAAGTATAAAGTATTTTATTTATCTTCTGTTCTACATTTATATTATATTAGTTTGTCGTTGGCCCTTAGCAATGCTCTGAGATCATATGTGCTCTACAAATGGGAGTTCTTTTAAGTCTTAAGACACTGTTAAGATTGTAAATAATTTGGAGTATAAAGTCTAAATTAAGCATTGTGGCTTTAGATGTGGTATGTGTGTGTCGCCTTTAGGATTTATTTTACTTAATGTTTTGTGGATTCTGTCGTTATTACAAGCGGCATATAGAGACATTTCTTCATACAGCCACCAGAGAGCATTAGTAGAAAGGGTAAGAAAATGGAACTTTTTCAAAAATGACTTAAGAGGGTTAGCTTTTCAGATTCATTTCCTTCCATCTTTACTTTCTAATATTTTTAAGTGAATACTGATGTTGTTTTTCTTTGGAATGTTTAAGGATGAGAAGTACTACCTACGATCACTTGGAGAAGACCCTAGAAAGGTAAGAATTCTGAATGTAACTAGTTGTCTAATCTCTCCACAATTGAGAAATCTGTTCTACTGTTTATTTTACAGATGGCCATTCAGCTAATAAAATACAATCTAAAATAATTATAAAAATCCTGGATAATTCATATATATGTATTCAGAATCAAATTGATATGGACACAGTGTTAAGGAGTGGTCCCTAAAATGATCAAGTCAGATTCTATCTTTTCTCTTTATGGCACTATTATTTCTTTACCTTCTTTTATTCTTCTCCCGTAGTAGTACCCACAGGTTTTATGTAATTGATAACATTCAAGTTGATGACTCCTAAACTTAAATATTAGAGTAGATGGCAATTGTATGATTCTTGCTTAAAGTAGGAAGAACTTTTCTATTAGTGAAGCATATTAAGCTTAACAATAGTGATATTGTTGAATGTCTTGGTACATAGTCTGTCATCCCTTCAGTTGAAAGGTCATGCGTTGGCTATGGTCACATCCTAGTATTTTAAAGCAGTGAGCAGAGTTTTGCCCCATTCCTCCTTATTATCATGGGCTCTGATGGCAGCCTTAGATAAAATAAGCATTAGGCCAACATTGTGTTTATTATTAAAATTCTCATTATGTTTCTCTCAATGCAGGATGTTGCAGATATCAGAAAGCAGTTTCCTTTATTGGAAGGAGATATTAAGTTTCCAAAATTCTTCAAAGAAGAGCAGTTCTTTTCCAGTGTTTTTCGAATTAGCTCACCAGGATTACAACTTTGGACCCACTATGATGTATGCTACATAAATGAGAAATCTAAAACTACAGTAGCTCTTTAGAATTTATGGACTTAACATTCAGTTTCAACTTTATGGAGGTTACCCCAAAGACCTTTGACATGTAATTTGCTGAAACATGAGGTTTGAAAACAGGTGCTCTGCAAGGCAGTGGTATGGGAGTGAATTATTTTAGTTAATGCCAAAGCCTAGTTAGTTTCTTATATTTGCATTTCTCTGTAGTCTTATTCTTGGTTCCTCATTATATATATACTAAGTTTTTTGAAATGTTTTTTTTTTACATGTGAAAAGTGGACCAGATGAGGGGGAAAGCCGCAAAAGTGGGAAAAATGTTAAGGTTGTAGTATGAGGATGTTGAAGTGCTACATGACTAGATGGAACCATTGTTGAGGAGAAAGGCAGAAGTTTGTGGAGAGCCATTTCCAATTATAAGAATTTGGGGACACCTGAAGGTCTTAGGCTGTATATCCCTTGAGAATGTCAAGTGTCTACTGTATTTATTGAGCAGCAAGATGTGTAGAATATTGATCTTGATCATATATCTGTGGTGTTACAATTTTATTTGCTTAAACATATGCATATAAGTATCTAAGAATATTAAAAATCTAGTATTGTGTTTGGTTTGGTGTTGGGTGGAGAAATTTAGAAAGCTTAAAGCAATACCTAATAGGTTTCTAAAGATAAAAGAATATTTTGAAAAGTTCTGAGTTAAATTTAATAAAGTTTTAGAAGTGTGTTTTACAATTTAGCTGAGGCCCTCGGGAGGATTTTAACATAGTAACTCTATAATTAAATGAGATAGATATAAAGTCTTAGCATATTTTTTAAGGTTTTATTTACATAAATGATAAGGTGAGAAAATGATGTGTTAACTCAAACTTTTTAACTGTATTCAATGACTATATTTTATGTAGTATCCATTTTATCTTAAATATTATAAAGTTTTTCTTAAACATAAAAATAAGTCAAAGGAATGTTAGTTATATAGTTAAAGTTTACATAAGTCAAGGGTTAGTGGTAAAAGGAGAAATGCTTAGGTAGAAGTGATATGTACTCAATAAATAATCATGACTATATCTTGCTTAGTATATATTTTAATTCCTTAGCTGAGAATTATGTAGCTCTGCCTTTTAACATTTTTCAAAGTTTGTACTAATGTAGTGTACCCTTACAAACACAGGAAAAGTCAGGATTGCTCCATTATTAATAGGCTCATCAAGAAAATTTGCCAAGTTATAGTCCTATAGAAATAATTTGGAAATCAAGATACATACCTATAACCAAATTATGGTTGGCCATATAGTAAAAGAGTTTAGCAGTAGTTGCAGCAGTACCGTGTATTCTCCCAACACCTGGTTTTCCTAAGTGCTTTCAACCTGTTGTCTAATTTTGGCCTTATAGCATTCCTTGACAGATAAGTAAAATAGATACTTACCAAGGGGAGCCTCAAATAGGTGTAACTATACTTGCTGTCAGAATGGTGGGGCAAAGGCAAATAGTTTTCTGACTTCAGATTTCCTAATAGCTTGCCAATCCTTCCCATTTTAAGACAGTGTTGGAGAAATAACGACACAGTTGTGTAACACAACTGTTTTCCTTGTTAGATTAGAATATTACGATAAGTTTTAGGTAATGTGAGTCAAGCTTTATTAAAGGATAGGATTTATGGTTAACTGTTTGGAATACCATTGGTTCTGTGTATTTGAATTTTAGATACTGCTTATTCATAAGTTCTTATTCATCTTCAGGTAATGGATAACTTCTTAATACAAGTGACAGGAAAAAAGCGTGTTGTACTATTCAGTCCTCGAGATGCCCAATATTTATATTTATCAGGTACTATTTTTTTTTAAGCTTAAATTTCTGAAGTTTTATTTATTCAGTTATTTTTTTTTTTAATCTTTTCATTCTCATAGAAAAACTTTTGTAGGGCTTCTTCCTAATTATGATGTATTGTATTCTCCATTGTGTACGTGTATACATGTGATGATAGGCAATATGAAGAATGAGATTTTCAGATTATCTTAATTATATTACATGGAAGTCAATGGTTATAAATAAAGGATGGGTTACTGAAAATTGTCTTAGGTTTCAGGAGAATAGTAATCATTCTCACATTGTGAGTACACAAAAGTAGTTGTACAGGAAAAAAATATAAATATTCAAATTTATATTTGTGGTTACTTTTTAAAAAAATGCTAACTGCTCAATCTACATTATCCTTTTTTGGAACTTTTCAGGTACTAAATCGGAAGTACTGAATGTAGATAACCCAGACTTAGCTAAATATCCACTGTTTTCCAAGGCTAGACGGTATGAATGTTCCCTTAAAGCTGGAGATGTATTATTCATTCCTGGTAAGATTTCTAGACTTAAGTAATTTGCTCTTTATAATATTTGTACTCTGTCATCCATCCATTATATGATTATTTTAGTAAAAAAAATTGTTAGATGTATCCTGTCATATACAAGTTGATTTTTATACACAGATGTGTGTGTTTAAAATATGCTTAGACAAATTCTTACAGTATTAACAATCTTGTTTTCAAAGGCAACCTATAAATATATTATATATATATAATATTATACTCTAAGTTCTTTATTCTTTTATTAAAGGATATCAAACAAGATACTTTATATCTGGGAGAAGATTATACCTCATTGTACTTTTAAAATCATTTTGTTTCTAAAATATTAACATGTTTTAGAACTGTCACTTAAGTATTTACCAAGAAATAGTAAATATATTTCAAAGCCAAGAGAGATTAGAGATTTTATTAAATATCAAAATGTTACAGTCTTAATACCTATGATATCTTTTGTGTGCATTATTTTTCTACAGTCTGAATTAGTGTCACTTAATTTTTTTGAACAGTAAATAGGCATTAGTTATTGTTAGTAACCAGTGATATAATTAACATCTGTAATTATTATGCAAAACTGGATACCTGAAGATTATAGATTATAAAATCATAATTAAGATTAAAGGGATGCATTAAATTCTATTTATATAGTTTTATTTTCCATTTCTAAGTTAATATGTTTAATAACTTTTCAGTGATAATAAAATTAAGTTAAAAAGTATTAATAATAATATGATGTTCTCATTTGGGACTAGAGTATAAATTCTTTGAGGACAAGGAACCATGTTTTGTTAATCTTTGTATTGTCCTGATAAAACGTCCTTCACATAATTGTGTATAAAAATTTGATACCTTGGGGCTTCCCTGGTGGCACAGTGGTTGAGAGTCCACCTGCCGATGCAGGGGACACGGGTTCGTGCCCCGGTCCGGGAAGATCCCACGTGCTGCGGAGCGGCTGGGCCCGTGAGCCATGGCCGCTGAGCCTGCGCGTCCGGAGCCTGTGCTCCACAACGGGAGAGGCCACAGCAGTGAGAGGCCCTCGTACGGCAAAAAAAAAAAAAAAAAAAAAAAAATGATACCTTGACTTCTTAATCTTCATTGAAAACAACCGGCACATTTTTTTTTAACATCTTTATTGGAGTATAATTGCTTTACAATGGTGCGTTAGTTTCTGCTGTATAACAAAGTGAATCAGCTATACATATACATATATCCCCATTTCTCCTCCCTCTCACCCTCCCTATCCCACTCCTCTAGGTGGTCACAAAGCACCGAGCTGATCTCCCTGTGCTATGTGGCTGCTTCCCACTAGCTATCTATTTTACATTTGGTAGTTTATATATGTCCATGCCACTCTCACTTCGTTCCAGCTTACCCTTCCCCCTCCCTGTGTCCTCAAGTCCATTCTCTACATCTGTGTCTTTATTCCTGTCCTTTCCCTAGGTTCTCAGAACCTTTTTTTTTTTTTTTTAATTCCATATATATGTGTTAGCATACATTCTTTGTTTTTCTCTTTCTGACTTACTTCACTCTGTATGACAGACTCTAGGTCCAACCACCTCACTACAAATAACTCAATTTCTTTTCTTCTTATGGCTGAGTAATATTCCATTGTATATATGTGCCACATCTTCTTTATCCATTCATCTGTCAATGAACACCTAGGTTGCTTCCACGTCCTGGCTATTGTAAACAGTGCTGTAGTGAACATTGTGGTACATGACTCTTTTTGAATTATGGTTTTCTCAGGGTATATGCCCAGTAGTGGGATTGCTACAACCAGCACATATTTTTTAAATCCATTGCCATTATTTAAATTTTGGGAGCATGGTTAAGGGTGATGCAGTTCTCCCTTATTCTGTATACAACCTTAAAGGGAGGAAAAAAACAAAACAGAAATACTGAACATTTGCATATATTTTGAAGTAATAGCAAAATCCCATCTTTGGATGTAGATTTAACAAGAATGGTTACCTTTTTTCCCTGTTACATTGAATTTGGAAAAAAAGGTTCTGAAAGAAAGAGTAGTTAAGATTAAAACCATGTTTGGAACCTAGTTTTGTAAATCAAAATATTTTAAGCTTTTGTTTCTCCTAGAGCACTCAGAATGAGTTTGTTTCTAAAATTTAGCATCTTATAAATCTTCCTTTCTCCGTTCCACAAGATTAAACTTTTTTTGGATGTGACTAGTATTTCATCTTTATTATATTGTAGTGTTGCTTTAGTATTTCTGTAGCACCTGTGTTCTGAAAATACTTAGACTCAATTGAAAACAAAGAAGTAAGCTTTCTAGTGGAAGTAAAATATTAATTAGCTCTATGATAAAAGTTTACTCATCCTCTCCACAATCAAAATATTTGCTTTAGTTTTATATACTTATTATAAAGGAACTGAAAGAAATATAAGACAATTATAATTGCATTAGAAATGTAAAACTGAGGAGGCTACAGTGAATGCAGATTCAAGCAAGTTAGAAAACCAAATGCAGCTTGCACAGGAAGTCTTTGAGAACAAAAGTACTGTACTGAGTCAGAAAAGGTCAAAGATACTCCTCAAATAATTGAAATGTTCTGTGTATAAAAAATGAACACTTTTGATGTGGTTGTGTGACTCAGGAAGTGTAAACAAGTAACACAAAACACAGCCTCAAATTACAGAACTACAAAACAAATATAACTTTATTATGTCTTTCAAGTTAAAAGGAAAAATTGCTACTTCCAAAGGTTTTAAACGTAGGGTTGTGCTATTGACACTTTAAATTGGTTGGCAATTCATAAAAGTTAAAATGATTCTGTTAAAAGCTGGGAGTGTGCTAACGAAGGGATCTAGTTACAAGAATTATTTCTTGCATTGGCTATAATGCAATTCGTGATATTTCACTGACATTTTGGTTTTTTTTTTTTAACTGTAGCTTTTATTTTTAACTTTTTTTTTTTAACTTCTCCAGCTTTATGGTTCCATAATGTAATATCTGAAGAGTTTGGAGTGGGAGTGAATGTCTTTTGGAAGCATCTTCCATCTGAATGCTATGATAAAACGGATACCTATGGAAACAAAGATCCTACAGCAGCATCAAGAGCTGCACAAATTCTGGACAGAGCCTTAAAAACCCTGGCTGAACTACCAGAGGAATACAGGGACTTCTATGCACGGCGAATGGTCTTGCACATTCAAGACAAAGCCTATAGCAAAAACTTTGAATAAATATTGAAGTGAATGCAATGAGCATAAACTTTTAAATACAGTTCAACTCAAATATTGGAAAAGTATAACAAAATGTAAATTATTTTTTTAAAGGTTTATCCTTTGTTAAAATAGGAAAGATAAATCAATCTCAGATTTACAGATTAAATAAGTATGAAGGCATGTTTGTTGTGGTTTCTACTTAATACAGATTGTTATGGTTGAAAAAGTGCTGCAGTGGGACAGCTCTTTAGCTTTCAGGTGCAAATAACAAAATCCAACTTAAAATGACAATAAGAAAATGTATTGAATCATTATACATGAAGTCTACTGATAGAAAGGGCTTCAGTATTTCTGTTCCAGTGATTCAGAAGGGTCACCAGGAACCTTTGGGGGTTTTTTTTCTCCCCTGTTTTCAACTGCAGCATTGGCATCATAGTAGTGCTGGCTGCCCTCGTGGTCATGGGATGGTTGCCAGTAGCAGTTGGGGCTGTGTGCATGTTCATTTACATGAAGTGGAGGAATCAGGGAGGATTCCAGGGACCCTCTTAACATGCAAAGCTTTCCCAGAATTTGCCCCAGATGCTTGGGTCTCATTGATCTACAGTGGCTTAGACCTGTCCATCCCTGAGCCAGTCACTGGTAAAGGATATGGAATAACTCTTAGGTCAGTTGGAGCTACTGGAGCTGGAAGTAGAATCCGCTGCCCCTGAGACACATGAGGTAGAATGGATAATTTTTAGAATCAGAATCCAGACAAGGAAAAAACATGGGCAACGAACAATATGTACTACATTAATCTTTTGAGCTTTTTATAACATACAGATGCCTAGGCCCCATCTTTGTAGACTCTGATTCAGTCTTTTTGGGGTTTGGCATAGGTATCTATTTAATAGAACTCATAGATTGTTTTGATACATAATTAGGATTGAGAACAACTGGATTAGATGATAGTGATTTGGACTATTAGTTTTGTGATTTGTCCAAAGCAAATGTTTAATCTGATCCTGGTTTTCTTGGTACCCAGTAAACGTTAGGCCTGACCTTTTTAGTTTGTGAATGTCAGAAAATATTCAAATCAGTTTTAATTTATACCTATGGCTAAACTTTAACCTAATTCAAGTTTTTCCCAGTAGATGTTTTCTGCCTATCCCCCTTTTTTAAAAAAAAAAAATTTCTTTTAAGAATGAATACATGAGATCCCAATAACGTCATTATTGAAGACAATCAGCGATTGTATGTGGGTCTGTGCCATTCTTTGTTTTGCACCTAGTAATTTTATTGCAGTGTCATTGAAGAAAGACCATATATATTTACTGAATACATATGTGCCCATCTAAAGCAATCTGAGTACATTGATTTAGTACATTTTAATTATGGAGAAAACTTTCTCTCTTAAAAATAATTCATCCACTCATACCGTGTTTGAAGTTGGATTAATTTCAGGTATAAAAAGCAAATTACAACAAATAAGAAAGGAAAAGTATATAAAAAATTGTTCTCAACTTCACAGGCATCTTTGGGAAGAGAGAATGAAGTTACTCAGGTCAACAAAAGTAAGTCTGTCAAAAAATTGTTTTATATCTAATTATTAGATTTTGATTTTTATTATTTCTTAGGTTAAGCAAAGAACTTCTTTAATGATTTTCTTTGGGAAGAAAAAAAAAAAGCAAAACCCCTTTTAGTTGGAATAGTATTTAGAGTCAGCTCTTTAATAAACCCTTTTTTTTTTAACCAGTAAGAGAATCAGGGCAAAATATGTATGTCCACAGTCATGTGGAAAACTGGGAAGTAAAGCTGAGATTACAATTTGCCTAACGAATATTCATTTTAATTGTTTATTTGGAAAGTAAACTGGACTTTAGGCAAGTTAATCTAAGAAGCTTATTTTCCTCATCTTTAAAATAAAACTTGAACTTTATAGGATTGCTACAGAAATAAAGGAGATGGCTCAAGGGCAGGAACATAGTTGATGGCTGGTGCTAGCTTCCATTTAATATTCCTTTGCTGAGAGATTTGAGGTAGTTCCTGTTGCAACATTAAATTATAATATCTACAATACTGATGAATCCTTTGGGAGGTTTTATTTATTTTTTGGGGGGGGTTTTAAAATTCCTGGTCATAATTTTTAATGTTAGGGTCTTTTATGTTTATTTTTTCGGCCACGCTGCACGGCATGTGGGGTCCTAGTTCCCTGACCAGGGCCTGAACCCATGCCCCCCTGCATTGGAATCAGTCTTAACCACTGGACTGCCAGGGAAGTCCCCTAGGGTCTTTTGTTTTAAATGCAAAATATTTTAATCTTTTTTGCCTACCTAGCTGAGACCAAATGAGATGTTTTTCATATATAAAATAGTACACAGCATGTTAGCTGCAACTTGTCAGGAATTCCAAATCTCAGAATTTTGTTGCTGAAAGGGATCTTAGAAATCATCCAGTCAATCCAGATTGCTTAAATGACTGTCTAGGCTGACACAGCTGGGTGATAGAAACTTGAAATTATAGTTGTGGTGCCCAGATTAGTAACTCTCCATTCTTACCCTTAGGTGCAGCTCATCTCAGATACTTAGGGATACATTACATAGTTATTCTCTGGTTACATTTCAGGGGCACAAAGGAATTTTTTTCCTCTGCCAGCAAAACAACTCAATGTGCTGCTTGCTACACAGACAAGAGATACAAAGTAAGACTAATGAACAAGTAGACAGCAGAGTGTAATATAAAAATGGAATAGTATGCAGTCAGAGAATGAGACAGGTGTATGTATGTACTGGCAAGGTATTTTCCCAAGGTAATTAAATGAGAAAAAGGTTTGAAACTATGAGTACAGTACGATGCCATTTGTGTAAAAGGTATGCTGTAAGTAACATTTATTTGTATATGCATAGAATTATCTCTGCAAGGATACATAAGAAACCAGTGATAGTGACTGCCTCTGAGGTTAGACAAGTAGATGGGCAGACTGGAATTTGCAGTTATTATCTGTTTTTTTTTTTTTTTGCCCTGGTATACATTATTCTTTCAAAATAAATTTTAAAAATACACGTGAAGATTGTAATTTTTTCTTCTCACAAACATTAACAGTATTTGTCTTGGTACATAATTACATCTGAGTTCTATTTATTCAGTAATTTCAAACTTGTCACTTCGATGAAATATCAAAACAAGGGAAACAAGGTCAACATGGCTTATTTTCTTTCTATCCTTCTGAACAGCAGCTATGTGAACATTTGGAAAGAACCTTAGTAATGAGGCTTTTCTTACCCATCTAATGTTGCCAACAGACATCAAAGCTTAATCTAAGAAGTTGACCCCCCCCCCGCAAAAAAATGCAGGAAGCAGGAATGCACGTCTGGATGGAGTTGGAACTGTGCTGCTGTGACTCCTTCCCCCAGTGCTAAAAAACAGATATAGTCAGGAGGAACTAACACAGATTGGTAGTCACCCACATATCTCTGGTGTTACCTTACAGTCTTTTTTCAAGCATACAGGCCATGGGTGTTTGGGTGTCTTAGATACACCTAAGTTATATTGTATTTTTTCAAGTTCCATTAAATAGGATACTAAAATGACCATCCTAAGTGACTCTGCTTGTCTCTACCACTAAGAGCTGCTTGGCCTCTCTGCCTTTGTAAAGAGCAACCTGAATTCACAGATGTCTATCTACATGAATATCTTATCATCTAAAGCATGTTTCTCTTAAAAGCCCTTAAATGAAGTGTAACAGAACAGCTCTTTTAGGAATAATACCTTTTGTTTCATATTTTCCCTCTTAAGCCTTAGTCTATCACACATCTCCATCCTCACGTGCTGGAACTGTTCTGTCTGTACTGTACCCTCAGTGCCTAGACCTTCTTTGCCCTTGGTGGGGCTTAGACATTGCATGAATGAAATGAAAAACAGATCACACCATATTCTAACCAAGTCTCTTGATGACAGCTAAAGGAATACAGATGATTAGCGTAGAAAAGGAAGAACTTACTTATTTTTGAGAGATTTTGTTGTCTAGGAAATCCAACAGAAGGAAATGATGCTATTTTCTGTGGAGCAATTTAAAGGAAAGAAGAGATGTATTTTTATAGGAAAGGTTCAAAGTTGCCTGTATGAAAAAACATGGAGGTTAATGAAAACACACACAAACCCAAACTGGCAAAGTGGAGAGAAATCGCTTCCTTCCAAATAACGATCTAAAGTTTTAACAAATATAGTAACAAACAGCACATCCAAACAGACTTCTGTGGATTAAATTTAATACAACTGTACATTCATGCTGTGGCGGTAACAACTTTCACATTGTTTGACTACTTTTCTCAGTTGACTCTTTCATGACACAAACACAAAGGCACAATCCAAAGGATACACTAACATAATAGTTTTAAACAAATGTGAAGAAAGAACAAATTTTAAGTATTAAACAAATATTTGAATATGGATCAACTTGAATATATTTTCATTAAAGAAAATATTTTTAGTTTTCAACAGTCTCATTTTGATGCAATGGCAATTCCAGGTGTCCCAGAGAGTTATTCTTAATATCCATTCAACATATAACAATTACAATTAAGCATTTACATGACTGGATAGCTACAAGGATCATATTTTAAGTATCTCAGATTTTTAAATGAATCTTTCTGCTAAAAGTCATATGTTTTCCATTTTAGTTAATCCTGTAGAAATAAATGCCTTTCCTTCCCCCCTCATTAAAGTACTCAGTAACTTAGCTATGTTACATTAGATACACATAAATTTAACCAAGGATTATTAAACGTATTGAAAGAAGCCATCCAATCAATAATGGTGCTTTAAGACAAGGTAATAAGTCAAATGTTAAAATCAGGCTGACTTGTTTCCTTGTTGGGAATTTTGGGTCTCAAAAGAAACAGCAGGTATTTAAAAGAAACCAAAGCAATATAAAACTACTGTACTTCATCCTTAAAAAAAAAACATTGAAAGATACTATTCTGAAGTTCATAGAATTTAAGCATCTGGTAAGTAAAAATCATTTCTTATAAGTCTCTGAATATCTGGAATATATTTATAGAGTCATTAACATATAATTCTGGGATGAAACCAAGAAATTAACATTTTAACTATTGTTTTATATATTTAGACCCTCTGGGTTATTGATATTAAGCTTCAGTCTTTTTTTCAGTCTGAAAGCAGCATGTTACTTCCCTACTTAATTATTTCATGACCTGCAAAAGCTAATTATTAATAAAAAATTTTTAAAAACACCACTAACCTTTTATTGTAATCTTTCAATGTTAGTTGACATTCATTAGATCTTGGTTTCTCAAAATGTATTTATCTAGGTCAAGAAAAATGGGCAGAAGGAAACCTCACCCAAATTATGTAGCAGTGTTAAGCAAATTCAGTCTTTGAGCCAAAATTAAATCATTTGTGTCTTCAAACTTTCTCTTTCAACTTTTCATATAGCAATATAATTTTACATTTTGGCCAAGGAAAGATGCTTTCTTTGGGCAGAGAAAATCATGCTTCAGGAGAAACAGTGACTTAGTTCTATAGAATCTGTCTCCTTTTCAATAGGGCACTACCAAATAGAGTATTATATTTTACCTAAGTTGCTCTCTTTCAAAAGATGATAGGATGAAACAATTTTAAATCTGTACTAGATTTACCCAGTATACATAATTATGTTCAATTTGAAACAATTTTCTAAAAGAACTGTTTTTTTGCCAAAATGCAAGAAACTCCAAAATGTCTTATCCAAAAGCTGTCAATTAAAAATTAAGCCACAGTGCTTAAGTGTAGTATTTTTAAAAACTAACTTTACACTACTGCACATTCTTAGATATGTGGAAACAAATACATTTTGACTCTTAAGAAAAAACACTTGATGGCACACTGAAGAATGACACTATAAGTTTATAAACATAAGAGGCAGGGTATAGTTATTGCAAATTGATGGAAAACATCAGTGTGCCTTCGCTTTGTTTGAAGAGAAACAGTGTTTCCACTCAAAAGTTTTCAGTGCCAAAATACCTAATTACCCTTAAAGTATCACCAAAATTGGTTTTAAACATTACTCAGAAAATAAACTATTTCCAACAATAACAATCTTAATTGCCTTTTATAAGGACTATATTATAACTTTCATTCTTAAGAGTCTTGTATCTCCCTGTAGGATTATCACAAACCACCTTTTGGATTTCAAATAAACTAATTCTAACCCAGTCCCAATTAAAAACTATCCACATTCACAAGCAAGGAACACTACTGCACATTACACTCATAGTTTAGGAATGTGTGCTTCCTTCCCCCCACCCCCCACCAAAAAAAAACCTGACAATGCATCTATGAATTACATCTCATTATCTGAATTTATAGCACAAAGTGCTTCTGCTCTTTTGCATTAATAATACTGCAGTCTCAAAATACTTCATGAACCCTGAAGTGATTCTCTATGGAAGGAGCTTCGTTTGTAAAATGAATTTGGCTAGTCACCTGCATACCAAAATCTCCAAGTATCTGAACAAATTTCTTGTGCTCCTTTCCAATCCAAGATCTCATTGGATCATGTACTTGGTAAGGTGTTACATGGGTGTGAACAATAATTCCTGTTTGTGCAAATTCTTTCAAGACTTCTGGATAAGTAATCCAGGTATTGCTTCCCCCAGAATGACCGCCATCCAGCCAGTACATTGTTTTTATGCTTTTGATAAAAGCATCAATGTTCTTGTCTTTCTTGGCTTCTTTCAATTCGAAAAGCAACTGATTCAAAACAACACAACCTTTACTGAATCCAATCAAAGTAAAAGAAGCACCATTTAGTGATGGTGGATAAAAACTCATGGCAGACTCATCAAATTTTTCACAGGTCCTCTCTTTTTCTCCCCGGCAACCATTAGTAGTATGAGAAGAACTGGATCTACAGTTAGATGCTTTGGCGTCCTTATTCAAATCTTTCACATTCTTCTTTGGTAGCACACTCTTCTGACTTAAGTTAAAAGCATTAACTAATAACGTATAAAGGTGCTTAAAAGCTCCAAAGTCAGTATTGTGTTCTGGAGCACCAAACATATTGCTTTTCACAAAATTGTCATAGCAGCTGAATTTGTGCAAATGCATTCGGGAACACTTTATCACCCAAATATAACTATTGGGGAACCGGTGGGCTAAAATGGTGGCAACATTTTCTAGACTCCAGTTTTCCCACTGATAATTCTCAGGATGACGAGTCATAATTTCATGGTAATTCTGAAAGGTAAGAAAGATAAAACAAATATTAAATACACCGTTATGTAAAATTATTTCCACAAAATTAGTTTCCCATTTTTATTGGGGAGGAAGTAGGGATGTTATAATGACCTATGGTTAATGTACTAGAAATGAAAACTATAAATCTATTACCTTCTGGCTGTAAGATTTTAAACAAATCACTTCCTCAGTTTAAGCCTCAAATCCATCAAACACAGGGTTATAAGATAAAGCTAAATAGCACAGTAGAAATTTTAAAAATAAGACACTTTAGAACAATTATAGATTTTTAAATGGATTTTATTTAGTATACATATGATCTATTATTCCTAACACATTAACTGAAAATAAAAATTTGGTTTCTTAGATTTTTTGACCAACACAGAATTTTAAAATATTTTCCTATTAAAGCTGCTATCCTGAACTCCTCCCTCTTTGGATTACTCTAGCAACCTGAATGCTATGTTTAATTTCAATTTTAGTATTACAAAGCTGCAATGAACATTATAGAAAAATCTTCATGTACATCTGTGATTACATCCTTAAAAATAAATTCCCAGATGTGGAAAAACTAGGTCAAAGAATATTCATAATTTAAGGTTGACTATATAGACTACAATACTGTCTTCCAGAGAAGTATGTATAATTTTTCTTTTATCTTTGTTAAATTTCATTGGCACAGGATAACTTATTCTAATTTGAATTTATTAAAAATTTAAATGAAGTTGAAATTTTGTTCATATATTTATTAGCCATCTGGATTTCTACTTGTACCTGTTCATATCTTTTGCCTTTTTTTATTTGGTTTATTTATAAGTATTCTATATATATTAATAACTTTCTGTTTATGTTCTAGGACGTGCATGTAAGCTTTGTTTTCCTTTCAATTTTTATTCATAATATTCTTAAAAAAGGGAAATTCATTCAAATTTATTTCATTTATTCTATAAAATTTATTGGATACCTACTTACTGAACAGTCATGGATCAGAACAGATGAAACCCCTGCCCACACAGAGTGCACATTCTAGTACAGAGATACATAATAAACAATTCCATGAGTTAATAGAGCAGCACCCTCCAACAGAAATATAACATGAGCCACATGTACAATTTTCTAGCAGCTTCATTTAAAAAAAAGTAGAAAGTTAACAGGTCAAATTTTTTTTTTTTGGCCACACCCTGCAGCATGCAGGATCTTAGTTCTCCAACCAGGGATTGAACCCATGCCCCCTGTACTGGAAGCATGGAGTCTTAACCACTGGACCGCCAGGGAAGTCCCAAAATTATTTTTAATAATACATTTTATTAAGCCCAATACATCCAATATATTATCATTTCAACATGTAACCAACATAAAAATACTGAGATTATTACATTTCTTTTTCTTTCTAAGTTTTTGAAATCTAGTGTATATTTTACACTTACAACACATCTCAATTTGGGTGCTAAATTTTCATCGGAAATACTTGATCTGAATTTAGATTTCATAAGATTTACAGTTGCAAAAGTAGATTCACATACCCAAGTTGCTCAAATACACTTAAAAGTTTTCCAGGAAGTGAACTGAGTATCAGTTTTTAGATTTAAATTTAAAGTTAAATACAACTTAAAATTTAGTTCTTTGATTACACTAAATTTCAAGCGGTCAATAGCTACAAGTAGCTAGTGGCTAGACAGCACAAGACATTATACGGTGATAAGTGCGATGGATAACAAAGCAAGGGAAAAGGAGCGCAAAGTTTTGGAGTGGGTGGAAGATTATTATTTAAACACAGGGTAGTCTCCAATAAGGCAATAGTTGAGAAGGGCCTGAAGGAGCTGAGGGATTGAGTCATGATTATTTCAGTCATAAGGAACTGCAAAATGACCTGAAGTGGAGCGATCGTTGGTATAACCAAATACACCAGTGAGACCAGTGTACCTCCAGTGAAGTGAAGAAGGAGCAAAAGTGACCACCAAGAGGGTCACAGAGATTGCTGGTGAAGAGGGGAGGTGCTGATCATGCCTTGTAAGATACCCTGAGGACTCTGGCCTTTGCTCTGATAGGGTGTGGAGTAGATGGCTGATATAATCTGTTTGGAAGGATTACTCTGACTCCTGTGTGCAAAGGGGCAACAGTTTGAAGCAGGGAGACCAGTAGGAGGCTACTTAAGTATAACCCCAATGAGAGAAGGTGGCTCGAACCACAGTGGTAGTCGAAGCAAAGGTGGTAAGAACTGGTCAGATTCTGTATATATTTTGAAGGTAGAGTCAACAGCATTTGCTAATGGACTGGGTATAGGGTGTGAGAGAAGGGAAACAGAATTGTACTTTTTCCTTATTTCTAACAATCATATACCAAACATTTTTAAATGCACCTCTCTTTTGACCTAGTAATTCTACTTCTAGGAATTTATCTCAGGGATATACCTGCACACATGCATAAATAAATCTGTCTAAGGACATTTATTCCTGCTTCAGAAGAATGAGGCAGTTCTATGAGCACTCATACCGGTTGTAAAATAAGGGCTAAAAAAAGCCCTGAATGCTGAGCTATCATTTGTGTTAAAAAAAAAAAAAAGTTTTCATCAGCATAGAATGTCTCTGGAAGGACATATAAATCAGTAACAATGGTTAGCCTTAGGGAAGGGAAATCGGAGACTGCCTCCAGTCATCCAAAGGGATGAAAAGGAGACTTATTTTTCAATGTACAACCTTAAATAAAATGAATTTTTAGCAATATACACATTTTTCTATTAAAAAATTAAGACTAATAAAAGTAATACTACACAAATTTAGTCTACATGCAAAGGTATAAGGAAGATATAAAAACCACCAATCCATAAAACCACCATTAGAAATAATCACTATTAAAATTTTGGTGTCTAGTATTCCAGTGTTCTGTAGTATACATACATATATACAAGTATGTATGTAAGAAAGCGTTCTTTATTTCTTCCCTCAGCAAGATTATACACACAGTTTTCACTTTAAAATGTTACAGGCATGATTCCTTATCAATAAGTATAGATTTGCATAATTTTTAGACTTCCCATCAAAAAGATTAATACCAATTGATACTTCCACTGGAAGTATACATGACTGCTTATTTTCTCACATCCTTACCCACACTGGCTATTAGCATTAATTTTTTAAAAAATCTTTGCTGCTAAGATAAAATGATATCTTACTTTTAATTTGCATTTTTTTTTTTTTTTTTTTTTAGTACGCGGGCCTCTCACTGCTGTGGCCTCTCCCACTGCGGAGCACAGGCTCCGGACGTGCAGGCTCAGCGGCCATGGCTCACGGGCCCAGCTGCTCCGCGGCATGTGGGATCCTCCCAGACTGGGGCACGAATCCGTGTCCCCTGCATCGGCAGGTGGATTCTCAACCACCGAGCCACCAGGGAAGCCCTAATTTGCATATTTTTATTCCTAATCAGGTTGAACATTTTTCTGTGTTTATTGGCAATTTTCATTTGTTAATTCTCTATTCATATCCTTTGATAACTTTCCCAACATGATGCTCAAGTCCTTCTTAACAGTCTTTACCTTATTAAGTTTATCATATATGTTAAAAAAAATCTATTCCCAGAAGGCCATCATTTAATTTTTTATGGATTCTGCCACTGCCTTCTGCACATCCAGATTTATGAGATATAAAATTATCATAGGAGCTTAGATCTGAAAGGGCTCATCTAAATCCTTTTTTTTTTTTTTGATAAATATCTCTTTTTTTATTTCAGTGAGACAGCAAATTTGGGCCCTTTCCCTTGTCCCTACCTATAAGAAATCTACCCTCTTTTTCTGCACAGAACTCTTTCGTCCAAAAAAATGAAAGAATTTGCAATTCAGGCACCAATGTAAAGAATAGAGGGATGAACATGAAAGGAACTACCCCCACATGCAGAGGTGGGCATGCGCGCACACACATGGGCATCATCAGAAAGGGAAGGAACAAATTTCCAACACAAATTGAAAGGTGGAAATATTCTTGCCTACTGAACTCTGACTTCCATTTCTTCATAAATTCATCAGTGGGCATTTGGGGGTCACTAAGCACAGTTCACAGTCCATCAAGAACACAGTCCAGTGGGAGAGACAGAGATAAATAATTACAAGGCAATATGATTACTGCTGTAAAGCAGGGATATGTGAAGAACTGTGAGGGGACATAGAGAAAGGGAGACTCAAGCTATGTTTTGGGACATCAGGGAAGGCTCCACAAATACATGAGCTCAGTTTTGTAGTATTAGTAGAAATTCCAGAATTATGCAGTAGAATTCCTATTACATCTGAAGTAGGAACATTAGTCAGGTCTTCATAAAGACACCCAAATATTAGTTGGGAAGAACAGAGCCAACACTGAATTATTCTATGGATTCCTAAATAGTTAGATATAAGTGCCAAATACAAAAGAAAGCACAAATATCTAAATCGTTTTTATAGCTAAGGAAACTGAGCTCCTACAAACTATACAATTATTTATATTATATAGTTATTTAATGAGCTAAAATGAACAAGATTTTATGACTCTGTTTAGCCTCTATCACATAGGAGGTAGTAAAACTAAAAACTTGGTATTTTCTTTGATTAACCTGAGGTTACATGATCAGAATAGGAAAATGCTCATACTAAGTAACTGTGTGTATGTACTAAAATGTAAAAATAAGATTGTTACTCTTGTGTCTATGAAGCCCAAATCTAAGAACAATGGATAAGTACTCCTATATTCTAGAAAGAGACACCAGACATCCCCGTAGGACTTGCTAACAGGTAGTCAAAACCAGTTCTGCAACCCAGGCTACTACACAAGGCCAATCTACAGAAGAGGTGGAAGAACGTGGGAAGAAAGGGTTTTCTTTTGAGAGTTTTCATCCCAGTTGGGAGTGCAATGCACTTACTCTCCCTGTAGGGGTTAAAGGGTAGGAGGCATGCTTCCTCATCCCCAGTGAGGCAGGTGGCAAGAGAATCTCCTGGAGAGATTAAGGGGTAGTTACTCCACAGGTGGATGCTTGCTGACCTGCAAAAACATAAAGGCCCATCCCACACTGCTACTGAAGTACTGGTACAAAGGATTTTTAGGAAAACTTGACATGTGTCTCCATGATAAAGACTTAAGTTAGGTGGACTATTGTTATAGCAGAGTGAGGAGAGCTATATAGGGTACGAGCTGTACTTCCATAAAAAACGGGTCAAGGGGGCATCTTCGCTGAGCATAAAGTGGACATCTCATGTAAGCATGCTAAAAGGACTGTAACAGGACAGCCTAAGAAGGCTGCTCGACATAGCACACGAAGCCCCAGGGTATATGGTCAGATGTGAAATAATAGAGTGTGTGTGTGTGTGTGTGTGTGAGTGCCCATGGTTCTTGGCACAGAGCTCCTAAAACCCTTGGAATTTCATGGGTGATAGGGGTTGGTCACCAGAAAGACCAAGACATGATGAGAAGTTTGGAACTTTCAACCCCACTCCCCATTCTCCAGAGAGGGACTGGAAATAAAGTTAATGACTGATCATACCTATGCAATGAAGCCTCCATAAAAATCCCCAAAGTACAAGTCTGGATAGCTTCCAGGTTGGTGAACACAAGGAGGTGCTAGGAAAGCGGTGCACTCAGAGAGAGCACGGAAGCTCTGCACCTCTTCCCACATACCTTGCCCTGTGCATCTCTTCCATCTGGATGTTCACCTGTATCCTTTATCATATCCTTTCATAACAAATGGGTAAACAGTATGTAAACTGTTTTCCAAAGTTCTGTGAGCCATGCTAGTATACTAACTGAACCCAAGGAGGGGGATCGTGCAAACCCCAATCTGTAGCTGTTCAGTCAGCAGTACAGGCGATAAACTGGGACTTGGTGACTGGTGTCTGAAGTGGGGAGGGGAAAAGACTTGTGGGACTGAGCCCTTAACGTGTGGAATCTGACACTAACTCCAGGTAGACAGTATCAGAATTGAATTGAATTATACGACACCCAGCTGGTGTTGCAGAGAATTGCTTGGTGTGGGGGGAAATACCCACACATCTGTTGTCAGAAATATTCTGAGTGTGGTAATAGTGTGAACAGCAAAGGAGAGTCACACAGGAGAAGTGAGTCTTTTCCTACTCACCAGGGCATACACTTAGGGCATGGTCATCTATATATCCTAGTGTTTAGGAAAGCAAAAGTTTTTAAAAGCTAAACTTGGAAATGACCCAAATGTTCATGAACTGCTGAATGGGTAAGCAAATTGTATGTCCATACACAGAAAACTATTTGGCATTAAAAAGAAATAAACTCATGACAGAGACAACAGAAAGAATGAATTTCAAAAGCATTAGGCTAAGTGAAAGAAGCCAGACACAAGACTACATACTACATGATTCCTAACTAATGAAAATCTAGAAAAGGCAAAACTATACTGAAAAGAAAGCAGATTAGTGGTTGCCTGTGGCTGAGAAAAGAGATTGACTAAAGTAGGGCACGGGGGTACTTTTTAGGGTGATGAAGATGTTGTATTACATGATTATTGTGATGGTTACATAACTGTATTTGTTGAAATTCATCAAATTGTACACTTACACTTAAAAACAGAAATACCTACAATCCTGTATCCTAAAGATTTAAAAAGCAAGAAACTCAAGAAAATTGGACAGTACCTACTTAAAATTCTGATCCCCCTCCAAAATCATTACTGATAAGAAAAACATCAAGAGGTACCTAAAGAAAAGTGAATTACTACGGCCTCAGCTTTCCTGTAATTCAAAGGATAAAAGGGCAAGCATAGAATAAAAAAGGACATACAATAAAAGATGACTGCAAGAAGAACATCAAAAAAGTAATGGTAATTAGCATTTAAAATTACACTGTCAACCAGATCCAATTAACATCAAATAATGAATCTGTGTTAACATGAGGCAAAACTTCTAATGGTATCCTACAAAGTTGTGTTTGGCCCTATTCTCCTCAATATTTATCCAAATTAAAAATAAAGATATAGAAAGAATGCTTATTTAATCTATATATGATATAAATGAAAATAAAGGTTCTAAAAGGATCAATACACTAAAAGATGAGCTGTATCTCACAGGGTAAATTTCATAAGAATAGACATTAGGCTCAAAAGAATCAAGTGCAAAGAGAAGGAAACCTGAGCCTAAAAGCCCTTCATATAATAATAGCCAAGTAGCACTTAATATATTGTTCACAAGAACTTACACACGTTTATTCATTCAACAAGCTATCTACTGAACACCTACTTCATGCCACTCACTAAGCATCGCAGATGTAACAGTGAAGAAAACAGACGTGAAGCGTGCATCATACTAGTGGAAGACAGACAAAATCCAAAATGAATAACTAATATAGTAAATGAAATGGATAAAAATGAATTATACTAATTATTTATTAGGAGAAAAGTTGACAGGGATCCTGTGCACGTGTGTGATTATTAAATAGGATGGTCATCAAAGGCCTCACTGTGAAGGCAACTTTTGAGCAAAGACTTGAAATAGGTGAACTAATGAATTCTTACAGACATCTGCAGGAAGATTGTTCCAGGCAGTACGTGCAAAGCTTGAGGTCAAGTGTGTCTACCATGAGCAATATGAAGAAGGCTGGTGTGGCTGGAGCCTTCTGTGGAGAGTAAAACAGATAAAGGAAACAGTCAAAAAACCAGCAGGGTGGGAATTCCCTGGCGGTCCAATGGTGAGGACTCCGAGCTTCCACTGCAGGGGGGCACAGGCTCAATCCCTGGTCGGGGAACAAAGATCCTGCGTGCCAAGCGGTGTGACCAAAAAAGAGAAAAAAAGAAAAGAAAAGCTACAGGGTGGGAAAGGTAAATAGAGTGAAGGGCCTTGCATGCCATCAAGAGGACTCTGGCTTTTACTCTAAATGGCACGGGAAGCTGCTGGTGTTTTGAGCAGAGGTGTGGTATGATTTCATTTAGGTTTTTAAATGATTATTCTGATCACTTCTAGATACATTTAGAAGGTAAAGCCACTTTATTTGCTGATGTATTAAGAGAGGACAAAAGGATAACTTCAAGATTTCTAACTTGAGCAACTAAATAGGAAGTGTTTCCGTTAACTGAGAGATAAGATGATGACTACAGGAAGAGCGAGTTTAGGGACAAAGATCCAGAGACTTTAGGTTTGAGATATCTATTAAATGTCCAAAAGGAAATATGTGCACATAACTGGCAAGTCTAAAGTTCCAGGAATATGTCTAGGCTAGAACACAAATGTTGAAGGTCGTCACAGTATAGGTAGCATGTAAAGCCACAAGACTGAAAGAGATCACAAAGGGAGTAAAGGTAGTCAGAGGAAAAGTCCAAGAACTGAGCGCTACAGAACTCCCCAATAACTAAAAAGGTCATCAGAAAGATAAGAAGGGAGGGTAACTCATTGGGTATTCACATATTTAATCCTCATTGATATCCTATACATCATTATTCCCATTTTGTAGTTGAGCTGGCTGCAACACAGAGAGATTTAACAATTGGCCAGATATTTCATAGCTAAAAAGTGCAGAATCAGGGTTTAAAACTAGGCGATCTGGCCTCAGAGCCTTTGATGCATTATTATTCTCTATTTCTTCTCTAAAAGCCCTGGGTTTTTAAAGGACTTCATACTCTGCATAAATCAACAGTATATCACTGTCCAAAAAGCTAATGGAATCTCAGGCTACATAAAGAAATGGATGATGTCAAAATGAAAGGAGGTATCAGTCTAACTATATTTAGCACTTTATAACTTCACCTGAAGATCTGTGCTATATTCTGACTTGCACACTTTAAAAATATTTAGTAGGTGTTCAATGAAAGTTAGTTATCATTATTATCATCCTCATCATTATTATGGATGCACCCAGTAGCTGGTCCACAAAACCCTGGAAGTCATTGTCAGCAATGCCATGCTGATTTCCCAAACTGAGCAAAAGGGCATCAACTGAGTACATTAAATTCCTCCTCTTAAATCGAAATACTAGTTTTGATTAGCAGTCAACTAGACCAGTCAATTATTTGGAGGGCAAGAGAAAAAACTACATATACCTTCATCATCATCTGACTCAGGGCACAACGTTTGTAAACATATTTTTTTAAAGCATTAATTTCAAAAACAATAATTGTTTATTAAACTAATTATTTCACGGTTTAAGAAACATATCCAGCCATATTTTAGCTTTGCCTGTGTATACCAGCACTACCCAAGAGAACTCTGTGATGATGGGAATGTTCCGTGGAAATGCTCTGTATCTGCACTGTCCAGTACAGCACACACAAACCTTAGGGGCCACTGAGCACTTGAAATGCAGCTAGTGCGACGGAGAAACTGGATTTTTAATTCTATTTAGTTTTAATTAAATAGCCCCATATAACTAATGGCTACCCTATTAGACAAAGCAGTTCTAGATTAAGATCTAGATTAAGGCCCAGCTTTCCAGGACAACATAGCCATGTATATTTGCCTGCAGCCGCAAAATTAATAATAAAGATAAAATCACACACAAAAACAAAAGTACAGAATTTAGGTGAGCATCAAAATACTGACATGCTTAGCAATTACTGTCCCTTTTCTTCCACCCATTCTCCCCTTCTTAGGGTTACTGAGTGTCACACCCTAGTACTAGTATTTTGTCGGTTTACTTTTTAATAAGTGCCAGCACGCTAATTTAAAAGCCCTCTCTCCGCCTCCTGCCCCCCTCCCCCACCGATCCTCTGAGAAACCAAGTTATAGAATAAATACACATTGTCTCGTTTCTAGGTCTTAAATTCCACCCCCTCGAAACTTGGACTGACGGCTGGCTCTTTCGAGGTTGTAGCCCTCCAAGGATACCTCCTGTCTAGGGCTCTATGAGGAGGGGGTCAGGGCATGGAAGGGGCGGTTCTGGATTTCGTGGAGCCACCCCGTTTAGCGCCATGTGTGAGTGTGTTCAGGCGAGGCAAGGAACCGGGCCCCAGCTACGAGGAAGGAATATCAAGAATTTGCATATGTACAAGAAGAAGGAGCAGGTGCCCAGGCAGGCCGCAGGTTACCTGCACATCCCCGGGGAAATAGAGTACGTGATGCTGGGGCGGTGGCTGCGGCTCCTCCTTCGCCAGGTCCCCAGGGAGGTCCCGCCGTTCCGGTCCCTCCCCAGCGGCCGCCGCCGCCGCCGCCAGCAGGACCAACTCGTTGCCTCGCTGCGGGTCGGCTCCCGGCACCGCGGACAACTGCACGCACTGCTGCCTGCGCCGCTCCGCTGACGGGGAGCCGAGCGCGCCGCTGCGGCTGCTGCTGCCGCCCAGGTTCATGGTTCCGGCCTGAGAGCTAAACGCTGCGACTCCGATTCCGAGCTGCGGTAGCAGGAGAAGCAGCGGCGGCGACCGCAGGAGCCCGAACCCCCACATGGGTCGCCGCCGCCAGAGCGGTTCCTAGGGTGTGGGAGGGCCTGAGGGAGGACGCTCGGCCGGCCGCCCAACGGTCCGCGGGAGCGACCCGGGCGAGAGCCGACCCCGAGGGCAACGACGGCGTCAGAGGCCGACGTCCGCGCGCAGCGTGCGTAAGGGAAGGAGGGGTGTGCGCGAAATCCGACTCCGGTTCCCGGAGGGGGCTATGAGAAGGGGGCGTGGCCCGAGGAAGGACGTTTGTGATTGGTGGGTTTTGCCGCGGCCGGGAAGTTCGAACGGAAGTCTGGGAAAGAGCCTGAAGAGAGCAAAGGAAGCGGGTATGAACCGAGAACCCCGATAAGGAAGGGCGGCAGTTGTGATACAGGCGCAGCAGCAGGTGCTGCCCGAAAGTCGCTTCCAGTACCGGGTAAAGAGTTTTGAGTATGCCATACTCCCCTTTCGGTAAGCTCAACTTTCAGGTGAGGTTTTTCTAGTCCTTCGAGCCTTAAAAGAGATACAACCTAAAGATTAGAGTAATTCTGTCCTGTTACAGAAATCTGTGGGAAGTTTTCTGCATGCCCTGGATGAAGGGAATCTCCCTCTTCTCATACTCTCGAGTTTCTTTGTAGGTACACAAAGATTTCTAGGTTCTTGGGAATTTAGATAAGTCTAATGCATCTCTGATTGGTAGCAGGGAGCAGGGCACATGGGGGAAAGGCGTTAATTGTTACACATTTGCTGTCGGTGTTTGCAGTCAACGGGATTTGCTATTTTAAGGTTTTCAAAAACCAACTTGAACAGTAGGAAAGTCATAGGTGTCCAACAACAATCTGTGGCCAGTTGTGTATGAATAAGGTTTGGACAAATGTATGCTAAAGACAGGGAAGGGAGGGGAGGGTCCAGTATTCTAAATTTAAGTGCTTGTGAGGCAAGGCACTGTAAAGAACCTTGTGGGAGAGAATATTAGTGAGAATTTAAAATATTACAGCCAACACTTATTGAGGCATACTATAGGCCAGGAATTGAACTAGGCACTTCATATGTTAACTGTTCTGAGTCTATATATGTGTGTGCTTAAGCACACATACTGTTTTCTTTACTCCACGTATAAAATATTAGTAAATAGCCTCGAAGTAAGAGCACAAATTAGCAAATGATAAAATGTAACTTTCATATATATATATATATATATATATATATATATATATATATATATACTTAGTGACTTCATGGAGGTGTAATATGCTAGTCTACTCTAAATTATTGAGTTCCATCTGACATCATAATAGTGTAACCAGTCAAAATTGTTTATTATTCTAAGTATACCTATCTACTGCTTTCTAAAAATAAATGGTTAAAAAGAAGCAGAGGCTAATTATATAATAATGAATATATATTAACCATATTTTGGCAACCAGCCTTCATTCTATTTTGTGAATCACATGCACGTTGTTACTGTCTCTTGTTAAGTAGAGGATTACTGAAATGTAATCCAAAATCCCAAACATATTCACGTACTCCAAATGCAGCTTTTGATTTTTGTGGTCTTGTTTTTAGGTTGACATTTTAACTGAATCTGTCACTATTGATGGGGATGGGGAGTTCTCGTGTTTTGGAAAGAAAATTAATTGTAGTAACCATTAAATATACAAAAAGTTATTTCAATAGCTCTAAGGTAATTGAAGTCTTTGAGAAATACAAATAAAGATTTAAAGGGCAGAGTAAAGAAACAGACTGAAGTGAGCACAACATTTTTCCCCCACAGTCAAGGATTTACATAACCCTACAGGAGCTGCTTCTAGAAAAAGTAATAGCTCTCAATTCGTCAGTTGAGGTATTATGTCATTTATGGTAAGTCATTAACATTGTAATTCCTTCTGATAGGTCCCAGTGGTATTATTGAAGTATCTGTTTTCTTTCTCCATCCCCTCTTCCTTTTCCCAGGAAGACCAGTTTTGTAAATCACTACTTTCCTAACAACCGTGGGCACAGACAGCCCAGCACTTCCTCTCTTTATTCTCCTTAAGAGCTGGGCTTTCCTTCCTCTCTAGAGGTCTTACACATACAAAGTTACTGTAACCAGTTGTTTGAGTTTACTCCTTTCTAACAGATAGAGATCTCCACTAAAAACTATTAGAGATAATAAAGTTCAGCAAGGTTGCAGGACACAAGATCAATATACAACACTTAACTGTGTTGCTATACACTAGCAATGAATAATCTAAGATGAAATTTAAAAAACAATTCCATTTACAATAGCATCAAAAGGAATAAAATACTTAGGAATAAATTTAATGAAGGAAGAGACTTGTATACTGAAAGCTACAAAACACTGTTGAAAGAATTTAAAGACCTAAATAGCACTGGGTGTTCACTCTGGCCCCTCTTGCTCCAGTGCTGATCCCCTCTGAGGCGAAGGTGTCGTTGTTGGGAGGGGGGGAGATCTCATGCTTAGAAGGAACAGAATCAGCTCGAACCTGACCCTCAGGGCTTCTGCTCCCACACTTTGGAACCTAATCCTGCCCCTGAGAGGGTGGTGACACCCACTGAACACAGGAGAAGCCCAGCTTACACGTGGCTCTGGTTCTAGCCCCTCCATCTCCAGCCCCTCAAAAAAGGCGATAGCTACCAGCACACCCTAGCGGAAGACTTGACCAGTGCTCACTTCAGATCCAGCTCTCCCACCAAAGCCACTGGGCACACATAGACTGAATAGGGATGTTTCCAAACAAGGACATCCCTTCAAAACTGGGATAGGTTACTGTTTCACCTAATTTCACAGAGACAGAGAAAGTTAAGCAAAATGAGAAGACAGAGGAATTTGTTCCAAACAAAAGAACAAGGAAACAAACCGGAAAAAACAACTAATGAAACGGAGATTAGGCTTCTTGAAGGGAGGACTGCCAAAACTCTTGTGGACATATTTTAAAGCAACCACACCCAGGCTCCACTCCAGATCATTAGAATTCAGAGATCAAGCACAAGGGGAATAAAATAAGATATCAAGGAGATTTGGCTAAGTTATTATTTATAAAACACATAAGATTACTCTGAATGGTGGAAAAAAGAAATCAGACAGGCTAGGGACCTTGGGACTCAAGGAATATCAAGGTGGTGAATACCCTAGGTTTTTTTTTTTTTTTTTTTTTTGCGGTACGTGGGCCTCTCACTGTTGTGGCCTCTCCTGTTGCAGAGCACAGGCTCTGGATGCGCAGGCTCAGCGGCCGTGGCTCACGGGCCCAGCTGCTCCGCGGCATGTGGGATCCTCCTGGACCGGGACACGAACCCGTGTCACCTGCATTGGCAGGCGGACTCTCAACCACTGCGCCACCAGGGAAGCCCTACCCTAGGTTTTATTTTTGCTTCACATACTGCAGAAGTGATGCTAAAGAATTCAGAAACACCAGTGGACACAGACAGATGTGTGTCTTGAAGTCTCAAGAAAAGCCTTTCCTAGACACAGCACCAAGAAAGGGGAAGCCTTGCAAGATAGAAAACTTTCAGAAAACAAATTCTCTATCCCAGCCAAATATCACAGAAAAAGACTTTGGCTACACCCAACAAGCAAAGGCTGAGTGAGGAACCTCAACTTATTATAATGAGGTACCCCAACAACCCTGCCAGGGTAGTGTCAGAGAAGGCCAAGTAGAGAGCCTGGTCTTTTATCTCCATTCCCCCCCTGCACCCCCCCACAGTGCAGTGGATACTACACTGGACTGGAGAGTCAGGACTTTCACCATCGCCCAGCAATAATGAGATCTCCTCTACCACAGTGTCATTATAGACCATGTGGGGAGCCAGAACACTTACATCCAGTAGTAATGAGGAACTGTTCCCTCCCATCCAGTGTCAAAACAGGCCAAGTGGGGAATCTGGACTTCTACCTCCACCTAGTCGTAATAAGGTAGCAACCCTTCTCAGCTGGAGTGGTATCAGAGAAAGTGAGTTAGAACCAAAGTTTTAAATAAGATATAGAATCATAAAACATAATATAAAAAATTCCAGTTTTCATTTGAAAACCACTTATTTTAACAAGAATGAGGTAAGTCTCAAACTGATTGAAAAATGACAACCAACATATACCAAAAGTTAGATGTCAGAGATGTTAGAATAATCTGACAAAGATTTTAAAACAGCAATAAAAAACATGTTGCAACAAGCAATTACAAACACACTTGAAACAAATAGCCTCAAGAAAGAAATTGAAAGTTTCAACAATGAAATAGAAGATATTAAAAAAAGAAAGACATAATGGATGGACTCAAAAGGAGAATGTAGGGAAGAGAGGAAAGAATAAGTGAATCTGAAGATAGAGTAATAGAAGTTACCCAGTCTGAACAACAGAAAACAGACTGGAAAAAAAAACCCAGAATGCTAGGAGCTTGTGAGACCATCACAGAACACCTAACGTTCATGTCGTTAGACTTTTGGAGAAGAGGAGAAAAAGAGTAAGATTGAAAAAGTATTAAATAATGGCTGAAAAGTACTCAGATTTAGCAAGAGACATAACCTATGGATTTAAGATTCTGAGTGAATCCCAAACAGGATAAATCTAAAGTAATCTATGCCAATACCCATCATAGTTAAACTAAAGACAAAGAAAAAACCTTGGAAGCATCCAGAGAAAACTGACACCTTTCCTATAGGGGGAAAATAATCCAAATGACAGCAAATTTCTCATCAGGAACATGGAGCCCAGGAGGAAGTAACAGTATTTTTCAAGTGCCGACAAAAAAGGAACTGTCAATCCAGAATCCTATACCTAGTGAAAATATCCTTCAGAAGTGTAGGGGAAATGAAGACATTTTCAGAAGAAAGAAAACTAAGAGTATTTTTAACCAGCAGACTTATCCTAAAAGAATAACTGAACGAAATTCTCTAAACAGGAAGGAAACAATAAAAGATAGAACCTTGGAATATCAGGAAGAAAGAAAGAACACGGTGAGCAAAAATATGGGTAAATACAGCAGGCCTTGCTTTTCCTCTTGAGTTTTTTTTTAATTATGTTTGACAGTTGAAGCAAAAAATTACAACACTGTCTGATGCTATAATTTTTCTTCTACATACATATATAAATGTATAGAGGAAATATTTAAGACAATTATACTATAAATGGGGAAGGGCAAAGAGGTATGGTATCTATACTCAAACTGGTAAAATGATGACACCAGTAAACTGTGATAAGTGATGGATATATAAAATAATACTTAGATCCAACTGATTAAGAATCTATACAGGGCTTCCCTGGTGGCACAGTGGTTGAGAGTCCGCCTGCCGATGCAGGTGACACCGGTTCGTGTCCCGGTCCAGGAGGATCCCACGTGCCGCAGAGCGGCTAGGCCCGTGAGCCATGGCTGCTGAGCCTGCGCATCT
Organism: Mesoplodon mirus; assembly: GCF_964341445.2. NCBI lineage: Eukaryota > Metazoa > Chordata > Mammalia > Artiodactyla > Ziphiidae > Mesoplodon > Mesoplodon mirus. The sequence goes on from NC_138984.1 coordinate 36,287,668, forward strand.
AGAGCCTGTGCTCCACAACGGGAGAGGCCACAACAGTGAGAGGCCCGCGTACCGCAAGAAAAAAAAAAAAAAGAATCTATACAAAGAGGTACACTTAAAAAACACTATAGATAAATCAGAATGGAATTCTCAAAATGCTCAAGTAACCTATAGGAAGGCAGGAAAAAGGAGGCAGCTTGGGGGAGAGGTGGTGCTGGGGAACAGAACAAACAAACCAAAATTTAAAATGGCAGACAAGGGCTTCCCTGGTGGCGCAGTGGTTGAGGGTCCGCCTGCCGATGCAGGGGACACGGGTTCGTGCCCTGGTCTAGGATGATCCCGCATGCCGCGGAGCGTCTGGGCCTGTGAGCCATGGCCGCTGGGCCTGCGCATCCGGAGCCTGTGCTCCGCAGCGGGAGAGGCCACAGCAGTGAGAGGCCCGCGTACCGCAAAAAAAAAAAAAAAAAAAAGGCAGACTTAAACCTAAACATATAAATAATTCTATTAAATGTAATTGGTCTGAGTATACTAATTAAAAGGCAGAGATTGGCAGAAGTGATTAAAAAGCACATCCCAACTCTATGTTGTCTATAAGCAACTAACTTCAAATATAATGATGTATCAAGTAAAAACTAAAAGGGCAGAAAAAAAATAATATGCAAACATTAAACAAAATAAAACAGTAAAGGGTATCAGGTAAAACTGACTTCAGAGCAAAGAAAATTACTATAGATGTACAAGATGTTACCTTTAGGCAAACCTGAGCAATTGGTACATGGGATCTCTCTGTATTATTTCTATAACTGCACATGAATCTATAGTCATTTGGATATAAGTTCAATTTTTAAAAATTTCATTAGGCTCATTTTTCATCTTACTGCAGGCAACAGTTTTGCCAGTTGTTTGCTATCACATAACATAGGTCACCATTTTTCAAGGCTTCAATATAATTTCCTAATTGACTTAGTATCCCGGATTCCCCACACTGCCACCAGGCTCAGATATCAATCTAGGCCTTTTTTTTTGCAAGGGAAAGGGAATGTCATTATTCCTGATATGTGAAGAAAGACTTCTTACTTACCAGAGAATGAAAACAAAAGAAAACAAAGAGAATCAAATCCTAGTTTTAGTCCCTGAGGCCCTGGGCTGCCTTTGTTTCTGGGAGTTACCTCACTAGCCTTTTTTTTTTTTTTTTTTAAGAACAACTTTTTCATATTTTATTAAAGTGCATGAATTTTATATGTACTGCTTAGTGAATTTTTAAATTTATAACTTATTTTTAGAGAAGTTTTACGTTTACAAAAAAACTGAGGGGAAGATAGTGCAGAGAGTTCCTCTATTCCTCCTCCCCCCAACCCTAGTTTCCCTATTATTAACATCTTCCATTACTGTGGTACATTTGTTACAGTTGATGAGCCAATAATGTTGATTACTTACATCTATAGTTTATATTAGGGTTCAATTCTTGTCTTTTACATTTTATGGATTTTTGTCAAATACATAATGCCATGTATCCAACATTAAGGTACCAAACTGAATAGTTTCACTACTTTAAATATCTCCTGTGCTCCAGCTATTTTATCCCTCCTTTCCTCCCTCCCCTAGAATCCTTGGAAATCTCCGATCTTTTTGTTGTCTCCACAGTTTTGCCCTTTCAAGAATGTCATGTAGTTGAAATCATATAGCATGTAGGCTTTTCAGATTGACTTCTTTCACTTAGCAATAAGCATTTAAGCTCCTCCATGTCTTTTTGTGGCATAATAGCTCATTTCTTTTTATTGCTGAATAATCCATTGTGTTGTTATACCACAGTTTCTTTATCCATTCACCTACTGAAGGACATCTTGGTTGCTTCCAAGTTTTGGCAATTATGAATAAAGCTACTATAAATACTTGTGTGGAGGTTTTTTTATGGACATAAGTTTTCAAGTCATTTGGGTAAATACCAAGGAGTGTAGGGTTGATGGATCATCTGTTAAGAGTATGTTTAGTTTTTCAAGAAACTGCCAACTGTCTTCCAAAGTGGCTGTACCATTTTTGCATTCCCACCAGCAGTGAGTGAGAATTCCTTTTGCTCTACATTCTCACCAGCATTTGCTATTGTCAGTGTTTTGGCTTTCAGCCATTCTAATAGATGTGTAGTGGTATCTCATTGTTTCATTTTATAATTCTCTGATGACATATGATGTTGAGTGTCTCTCCATATGCTTACTTGCTATCTGTATATCTTTTTTGGTGAGGTGTCTGCTTAGATATTTGGCCCATTTTTATTTATTTAGTTTATTTTTTTTTGTCTTTGTTGGGTCTTAGTTACGGCATGCAGATCTTTCGTCGTGGCGCGCAGGCTTCTCTCTAGTTGAGGGGCACGAGCTCAGTAGTTGTGGCACATGGGCTTAGTTGCCCCATGGCATGTGGGATCTTAGGTCCCCCACTAAGGATTGAACCCACATCCCCTGCATTGTAAGGTGGATTCTTTACCACTGGACCACCAGGGAAGTCCCTGGCCCATTAAAAAAAATTTTTTTTTCTTATTGCTGAGTTTTAAGAGTTCTATATACATTTTGGATACAAGTCCTTTACCAAATATGTATTTTGCAAAGATTTTTCTCCCAGCCTACGGATTGTCTTTTATTCTCTTAACAGTGTCTTTCACAAAGCAGAAGTTTTAAATTTTAATGAAGTCCAACCTATCAATTTTTTTCTTTCATGGATTGTGCTTTGGGTATTGTATCTAAAAAGTCATTGCCAAACCGAAGGTCACCTAGCCTTTCTCGTATGCTATCTTCTAGGAATTTTATTGTTTTGCATTTTACATTTATGACTATGATACATTTTGAGTTAATTTTTGTGTACGGTGTAAGATCTGTGTGTAAATTTATTTTTTTGCATATGATGTACAGTTGTTCCAGCACCATTTGTTGAAAAGACTATCTTTGCTCCATTGTATTGCCTTTGATCCTTTGTCAAAGATTATTTGACTATATTTGTGTGGTTCTATTTCTGGGCTCTTTATTCTGTTCCACTGAGCTTGTCAATAGCCCTTTAATAATTTCCCTTATTTGCTCATGCTGATTTGAGTTGAATTTTTATCAGTTGCTGCTGAAATATCACTGATTAATTCAAGCACTTGGTACATGCCAAGCACTGTGCTAATCTCTTTACATAAATTTAACCACAGCAGTCTTTTGAAATAAACGAAGAAACTTGGGATTTGTGAGTTTAAGTAACATGTTGAAAATCATACCACTTATAAGTGATCCAGGTCTGTCTGCCTGTCTATACTGTATTACCTGTCAAAGATGATCTTGTTACTCCTTACTGGGACTATTACAGTTGCTCTAATAGTCTCTCTTCTGCTGTTTACTGCCTTTAATTATAGTATAGTTGCTTTCTAAATTAAATACTGAGTACTTAGCCAGCATTTAAATCCTAAACTACTCCTCCAGCTTTTTTTCCTGTACTCTCTTACTTGCTCAGTGGGACTGCTCTATGATTTTGTATTACACCCTCGCTTTACTGTATCAGTATATCACCTAACCTATTCCTATACTTGCTGCATCTCCAAGTATTAAAATTCCTTCTGTCAAATTTCATCTCAAATGCCTCTTCTCCCTTGACCCTTCCCCATTTTGTACCCCAACTTCACCCTAAAACTGGAATTGAGAGCTTTCTCCTTAAACTAACCAAAGCATTTCATTTAAACCTCACTTGTGACACATCTTATGTCTTGTGTTTTAGTTATGTGAATTTAACTACTAGACTGTCACCTCCTCAACAGCTTGTATACTATGTAGAACCTGGCATTCATTAAAAACAAGTTACTGACTGTATAATATCTACCAAAAACTGCACTAAATGCTGGAGTGGCAAAGATCAAAGACATAGCCACTGCCTTAAAAAAAGTTTATAGAATAGTAGAAGCCAGACCAGAATGCAGTTACTTTTCTGTAATTTAAGTCTTAATACGAAAGTAAACCTCTGATACTGTGGGACAGAGTATAGAGTTTGGAGTACTTAATACAGTTTGAGTTTGGGAAGGAGAGAATACTTATCAGAGGACAACAAATAAGAGTTAGGCTCCTGAATTAACAACATATGCCATAGCAGAATGACCTAAGAGATCAGAACACATTTGGAGTGCAAGTAGTTCAGATTAGCTGTACCATAGTGTTAAAGAATGGCAAAGGGTGAAGCCAAAGAAGCTGAGAAGGGCTATGTCTTAAAGAAATTTCCGAGTCTTGCAAAAGAGTTAGCATTCTTCTCCTGAAGGACATGAAAATCATTATAAGGCTTCAAGCAAGGTGATGTCATGATCTCACTCATGCTTAGATGGATCATGCTGACAGTTATGTGGATAATAAATTGGAATTGGCTGAGACTAATGACCAGAAGGAAGACCAGCTAGCAGAATGTTACAGTAGTCCAGGTTGTATAGTATTAGGATCTGAGTAGGCCAAGGAGAAAAGAGAACTTATTTGAGAGATGTTTAGGAGATAGAATTTCTAAGACTTGGTGATGGGGTACAGTAATTCTTTCAGATCTCAAGTTCTCTACACCTGGGGATTCATCTAGACAGTATCTTTGTCCTGCTAATTTAAAGAGATACTCCTTCCTAGTCTACTGTATAAATTACTAGGATCCATCTCCCTCCTCATCACCAACAGCCCCCTTGCCAAGAGAACCTCTACTGCCAAAGGAACTCTCCAAGGAGGTTTTGCCTTATTATCAGAGCCTCTGATGCTACTAGAAGATAAAAGAGCCCCCACTCACACTGCCAAACTTGGGAGAGATATACTCCTAAATGGAAAATTAGAACTTACTTTCTTAGAAATAATGTTAAAAGATAGGTACTTAGACATGTCATGTGTTAAATGTCCCTTTTATGGTCTATTCTAGGAACGTAAAACTGTTTATGGCACTTCAATGACAAGGTCTAAACATCCTTCTCTTTAAAAAACTTGAAAATTCAGTTGAGGACTTCTTATATATACTGATGTACCAAGGAGTGGGGAACAGTCCACCTCAGCAAGAAGGAATATTTTATTGCTGACATTCTTTAAAATTGCTGTCACATAATGATAAAGATAATAAAAAATAGACCTATTTTTAGTCTGTTTTATTATTGTCTTTAAATTTTCTTGCAGCTAATGCATCCCATATTGCCTGCTCCTGGAGCTGATGTTTTCTCTTTCCCCTCTGCCCCACTTAGTACACTGCTGCTTATGTATGAATTAGAGGTTGGGAAATGAAAATCAGAGATACATTGTGAGACAGGGGAGAATTCTGAAGGAAAGAAGCCTGGACATGAATCTATATTCTCCATTTTACCAACAAAATGATCTGGGCTAGTAACAAGTTCTCTGAGCCTCAGTTTTCCCATCGTTAAAATAGGGTTATATCATACTAAGTGAAGTCAGACACAGAAAGGTAAATATCATATGATAACACTTATATGTGGACTCTAAAATATGGCACAAATGAACCTGTCTACAAAACAGAAACAGACTCAAGAGAACAGACTTGAGGGGGGAGGGGTGGGGAAAGGAAGGACTGGGAGTTTGGGGTTGGTAGATGCAAACTATTTACATTTAGAATGGATAAACAACAAGGTCCTCAGGTATAGCACAGGGAACTATATTGAATATCCTGGGATAAACCATAATGGAAGGGAATATAAAAAAGAATGTCTGTATGTGTATAACTGAGTCACTTTGCTGCACAACAGAGACTGGCACAGCGTTGTAAATCAACTATACTTCAATTAAAAAACTAGGATTAAAATATCAATTTTGTTGTGGATTAAATAATGTATTTAAAGTACCTGGCCCTTAGCATATATTCTCAACAAATACTAGTTCTCTCCTGTAGTAAACATTTTCATATTTTCTGGCTGCCCAGGACGTTTTGAATATATTTGCTATGTTTAGGGAATTTCTGATCTTAATGTAAGTGCTGTTTCCCCAAGGTAAGCTCTGAAAACGAAATTTCCAGACTCTCATAGCGAGGGCACAGACACGTGACCTAACCTTCAACATTCAGCACACCTGCATAGACTTTGATCTGGAAGTTAGTAGCTTTGAGGAAGCAAAGATTCTGATTGGAAACCAATTTGCTGATAAAGGCATCTGACATCTGGGGGTGCAGTGCTTGCAACGTTAAATTCCTAGGGCAGAAGTGGCCTTGGTGGGAGTGGGAGTGGCAGCACTTGCTTTTAGTGTCTGTTGGGGCAGAAGTAAGACTCTGACTTCCTCACTGGGGCAGTTCTACGGGTAATTGTAAGCATTATTCCTGGAAGTTTAGTTCCATCCCTGTTCCTCCAGCCTCCCAACAGTTTTCTGAGATCTCCCACTTCCTTTTAAACTTCTTTCTGCTCATTCAGTCAGAATTAGCTTATGTTACTTGCAACTGTGAGCCATGACTGATACACATTTCATCATTGGTATTGTTAGCTTTGAGTAGCAGGCTAAGAAGGTCAAGGTAGAGGCAGTAATGTATATAGTTTATAATCACCTTAAACAAAAGTACATAATTCTATAAAGTGAATCCTAGAAAAGTTTAGTGAGCTATAACTAAGTGGAGATTGAAGAATATAGCTTTTGAGGAAATTATGTATAATATTAGAATACTTTTGTGAAAGTTTTTTCTCTATAGCTCTTGGAAATAATTAAGAGAACTTAGACTTTCATGTCCCCCCAAAGAAATTATTTCAGAACCAGTTTATAAAGAAAATTTAATCCCTGGATATTGATTCTGCAAAGCAGTCCCAAGTGAGTTTATCAATTCAAGTCAAAGCCAGAATCAAAATAAATCAGGCATTATATGGCATATTAAATTTCTGGAGCTCAACTCAGTTCCCTTAATCTCTTAGCAGCAGTAACAGAGTGGCAGCTCTCACTCATTGCAGTGGGGAAGTAACAAAGCAAGAGTAAAATTGCTGTTGCAAAATGAAGCCCATCAACACATTTCCATCTAATGCATTATAGTTCATGAATCTCCCAGGGGCCAGAAAAACACAGTGAAGTCTTTAAAAGTGAATCCAGATGTCAGCCATCACCATAGCAGTGCTTTAATTATCAAAAAACAAAGAAATAACTCCTTAGGTACATTCTAAGCAGGTGTTCCTTCACGGAAAATAGAATAGCTGAAGAAACAGCTGTGGCATTATATCTGCTTCAATCAAGAGGGAAGAAAGCTACAACCTAAATAACAGAGACTACTCAGAGGGAGCATAGATAAATCACGATTATTAGAATTTTGAAAGTATTAATCTCTACAACATGATGACTAATTAATATTAATTACTCCATTTTACAGATGAGGAAACTGACGGAGTGCCTTATATGACAACCATTTTTAATTCAAAGTCTGTCAGTCTTCGACAAGTTTATCACAAAATGAATTTATTTTGCAAGACCTTTTAAGTATCATATAGCATGCGTTGATTTTATAGAAAACAGATTTTACACAATCCACTGTCATTTTACGAAAATTATAAAATAAAGGTGAATGAGAAGGAAACCTTTAAACCATCTGTAATAACTGCTATTTCAAGCTGGGATTTAAAAACTGGGTCCATGGTTGGGGTTCAGAGGACCTGTGAACCTCTGAAACTAAGCAAAAAAAATGATGATGTGCATTTTTCTGGGGTGAGGGTACATATACCTTCATCAAGTTCTCAATTGTCTATCATTCAAAAATTATGAATTATCTCTATCCTTCTGGACTTTATGTATATGACTAGAGGAACAAAGACACTGCCTACAAGTCACAGGCTGAGAACAAAGGTGACCTTTATCTAAAATGTTATGTGGGCCAAAACAAGTAGTAATTTCTAAAATTTGGCTTGGCCTTTGTGCAGCAAATTATAGAATATTAGGAAAATATTTCCTTTTTTCCATTTTATTTATTTATTTATTGATGTATAAGTTGATTTACAATGTTGTGTTAACTTCTGGTGTACAGCAAAGTGATTCAGCTTTATTTATATATATATATATGTATATTCTTTTTCAGATTCGTTTCCATTACAGTTTTTTTTTTGTGTGTGTGTGGTACGAGGGCCTCTCACTGTTGTGGCCTCTCCCATTGTGGAGCACAGGCTCCGGACACGCCGGCTCAGCGGCCATGGCTCCCGGGCCCAGCCGCTCTGTGGCATGTGGGATCTTCCCGGACCGGGGCACGAACCCGTGTCCCCTGCATCGGCAGGCGGACTCTCAACCACTGTGCCACCAGGGAAGCCCTCCATTATAGTTTATTACAAGATATTGAATATAGTTCCCTGTGCTGTACAGTAGGTCCTTGTTGTTTATCTGTTTTATATATAGTAGTGTGTATATGTTAATCCCAAACTCCTAATTTATCTCCCCCCCCATCCCCTTTGGTAACAATAAGTTTGTTTTCTATGTCTGTGAGTCTATTTCTGTTTTGTAAATAAGTTCATTTGTATCATTGTTTTAGATTACACATGTAATAGATATCATATATTTGTCTTTCCCTCTCCGACTTACTTCACTTAGTATGATAATCTCTAGGTCTATCCATGTTGCTGCAAATGGCATAATTTCATTCTTTTTCATGGCTGAATAATATTCCATTGTATATATATATACCACGTCTTCTTTATCCATTAATCTGTCGATGGACATTTAGATTGTTTCCACGTCTTGGCTATTGTAAATAGTGCTGCTATGAACATTGGGATGCATGTATCTTTTCAAATTATAGTTTTCTCTGAATATATGCCCAGGAGTGGAATTGCTGAATCATATGGCAACTCTATTTTTAGTTTTTTAAGGAACCTCCATACTGTTTTTCTTAGTGGCTGCACCAATTTACAGTCCTACCACTAGTGTAGAAGGGTTCCCTTTTCTCCACACCCTCTCCAGCATTTATTAGCTGTATACTTTTTGATGATGGCCATTCTGACTGGTGTGAGGTGATACCTCAGTGCAGTTTTGATTTATATTTCTCTAATAATTAGCAATGTTGAACATCTTTTCATATGCCTATTGGCCATCTGTATGTTTTCTTTGAGAAATGTCTGTTTAGGTCTTCTGATCATTTTTTTTATTGGGTTGTTTGTTTTTTTGTTATTGAGTTGTATGAGCTAGGGTTTTATTTCTTATTTTTGTTTTTGTGCGTGCCTGTATATGTGCAATCTGACAGTTTACTTGGTGGACAAGTAGAAAAATTAAGAGAGACTTTTGCAACTCACATTGGTGGGAAGGTCTGGCAGAAACAACAAAGTATCTACAAAGGAGTAGCAGAGTCAAGGTGGTAATATTGTGGATGAATAATTAAAATCTGGATATACTTGATGGAAGAGAGAAAAATCTGGTTGAAAAGGAGAGAGTAAGGAGATGAATAAGGAAATGAAGGAACTGATAAAGTCCCTTAGATGCATAAAAGAGCTGGGAGTAAGGGCTTTGTGACTGAACATGAGAGGGAATTGGGGGGACCATTTGCCTTTGAGGTTTATGAGACAGGGAAAAGGAAAAATATTGAGATACCCTTTGGTGAAAAATACATCAGATGGATGGACTATTTGATGCATTTCATCATCCATTCAACTAACTCTTAGTGAGAACTTACTACATATGAAGCACTATTAATAGAAACATTTATAAGTCTTGGTCCAAGGAATTTATAGCATAACTTAGGGGACAAATATAAATCAGTTCTACAAAGAAGCAGAGTCACAAATGAGAAATAGTAAGTTTGAGAGATCAAAGTGGGGATGGTCAGGAAAGGCATTAAAGAATGGTACTCTTTGTTATAAAGCAGAAACTAATAAAAAAAAAAGAATGGTACTCAAAATGGGTCTTGAAATATGAATAAGATTTGTAGTTAGCTGATAAATGAGGAGAGAAAGGACAATGCAGAAGAAGAAAGCAAGTACAAAGGCACATAGGGGTGAGAAAGCATGGCCTGGATAGAAAGTGCCCTGTAAACTGACATAGTGGGAAAATAAAGGACTCAGAAGTTGTGGGCAAGGCTAGTAATGATATTGGTTTCTACAAAAGTCCAGAGAAAAGAAAAAGAGATCCTCAACTGAGGCAGTGACGAGGGGGAGAGGAAAGAGAGAATTAACTAGAGAAATATTTCGAAAGTAAGAGTCTCAGGATTTATTGAGTTGGCCAAAAAGTGCCTTTGGTTTTTAAGTAAAAATAAAGGACACGTTTTTCATTTTCACCAAGGGCTTTATTGAACACCATATTCACCCTTTTGTTCCAGTACCTTCTGCCATTTTGCAGGCAACTTCATAATTCCATCTTCCCAAAACTTTTTATCTTTTTGAGCAAAGAGCTGTCCCAGATGCCTTTTACAGTCTTCCAGGGAATTGAAATTTTTTCTATTAAGAGAATTTTGTAAATCCTGAAATAAATGGATATCCGAAGGTGCAATGTCTGGTGAATATGGCAGGTGAATCAGAACTTCCCAGCCAAGCTATAACAGTTTTTGCCTGGTCATCAAAAAACATGTGGTCTTGCATTATCCTGATGGAAGATTATGCATTTTCTGTTGACCAATTCTTGATGCTTTTGGTCGAGTGCTGCTTTCACTTAGTGTAATGGGGAGCAGTACTTGTTGAAATGAATCATTTGGCTTTCCGGAAGGAGCTCATAATAGAGGACTCCCTTCCAATCCCACCTTCTTTGGATGAAGACTGGCCTTTGGTGTGGTTGGTGGTGGTTCATTTCTCTTGCCCAGTGATCTCTTCCATCCCACATTATTGTCCCATATCCACTTTTCATTGCCTGTCACAATTTGTTTAAAAAACGGAATGTTTTCATTACGTTTCAGTAGAGAATCGCATGCAGAAATATGGTCAAGGTTTTTTTGCTTATGTGGAACCCAAACATCAAAGTGATGAACATAACCAAGCTGGTGCAAATGATTTTCAGTGCTTGATTTGGATGTTTTGGGTATGTCGACTATCTCCCGGGTGGTATAACGTTGATTGTTCTCAATTAATGTCTCTATTTCATCGCTGTCAACGTCAACTAGCCTACCCGACCATGGAGTATTGTCCAGTGAGAAATCTCCAGCATGAAACTTGGCAAACCACTTTTAACATGTTCTATCAGTCACAGCACCTTCTCCATACACTGTACAAATCTTCTTCTGCGTTTCAGTTGTGTTTTTACCTTTCTTGAAATAATAAAGGATAATATGCCGAAAATGTTGCTTTTTTTCTTCCGTCTTCAATATTAAAATGGCTACACAAAAATTCACCAGTTTTGATGAGTCTTTTTTTTTTTTTTTTTTTTTTGCGGTACGCGGGCCTCTCACTGTTGTGGCCTCTCCCGTTGCGGAGCACAGGCTCTGGACGCGCAGGCTCAGCGGCCATGGCTCATGGGCCCAGCCGCTCCGCGGCATGTGGGATCTTCCCAGACCGGGGCACGAACCCGTGTTCCCTGCATCGGCAGGCGGACTCTCAACCACTGCGCCACCAGGGAAGCCCCTTGATGAGTCTTTTTTTTAAATGCACTCTGATATGACAGCTGTCACAATACTAACAAAATTGTTTTGAATGAAGTTAAAGACAACTAAGTGCTACTAGGGCCATCTTATGGAAAAAACCAAACGAACCTTTTGGCCAACCCAATAATATTCCTTGGGAAAGCCACTGTGAACATTTGACCCAAAGCTGCATTATCAAACTAAGATATTGATACCTTACTTAAAGTTAGAATCAAAGTCCCACCTTCCTTTAAGGAACTTTAAGAAATAGTTCTAGTATGTCTCACATCTCTGTTTATCTGTTTACCTCTATTTGGGCCAACTTTCTCCCAAATGTCCATCCTCATAGTGCTCTAATTACTACCTCCAGGGCCCTCATGTTGTAAAACTCAGAGTACTCTTCACATTGCATTGTATGCAAATAGTACACAGTGTATGAGGTGAATGATGTCCTGCTTACCCCTTCCTTAACTCCTAAATCCTTTCGCTGTGATCTGCAAAAATGCCCCCAGAATGTCTTACTCGGTGATCAGCAAACTGCCCTACAGCCTCATCTGAATGGGTCCTTAAGTTAACTGAAAGCTGCCTCAGCTCTGATGTCCTTGCCACTCTTGCGGTCCTCCCTTATGGAAGCTGTTTTTTTCTCACATCCAAAGTACCTCAGGGATAAGAGGTAGAATAGATGGCTTTGCATCCCATAACTTCCTTCAAACCATTTCACTCCCTTCTTCTCTTTCTTCAGAACTCATTCCCCTTCTATCCCTATCATCACCAATATTTAATGTTCTTCCCATCTCATCTATTGAAGACTTTAGCTTTTGGTTCACAGATTTTCTCTTCGCCTTATTCTCCTATGTCATCTTTAGAACTTTTTCATGTGGGTAACTCTGCATGTAATTCTACATCCACTTTCTCAGACCCTTGATCTTCTCACCTCCAGCCCCTTTTCCTCCATTCCATCATAGCCATACTCCCATACCCATTTCCTGAGTTTGTCAGAACCAAAGTTTCAAAGTCCTCTGAAATCTTGGCTGCAGATATCTGACTTTTTGACAATTATCCTTTTATTCTTTCAGGTCTTTTTCTGTAGAACATCCACAGGCACAATTTGTTGATTTAATTGAGACACCCAGTTCTCTGACATCCATTTTCATTGTCAATCAACCCCCTTTCCTCTCTACCTTCCTTTTTGTCTAAGTCTATGGGTGATTATTATGATGACTCCTTTGGTAATACCTGTTCTTGCCTTTTTGTTCATTCTGCCTGGAGAGGTAGAGAAACTTGTCTGATTGGAAAATTGGGGAAGAATATATTGGGCATGCTCAGCTCAACTCCTCCCTTTTTCCCCTTCTTGTTATTTTTCTTAATAAGCCTGCCTATGAAGAGTACACATCCCCCTGTATTCTGCCCTGTACAAAGATGGGAAGAGGTTTGCCCTGGCCCGGTGCTGCACTGTGCTGGGTGAACAGGCTAACCCTGAGGTTCAGTATTAGGAAACTCACTTCTCTGTCCCTTTTACCCATGGTATTCCGGCCATACTGGTCTTTGATTTCCTAGATTAACCCAACTCTTCGCACCTTCAGGACTTTTGCCATTTTCTGCTGATTCATTCTTCTGCTCTTTTTCCTTTTTTGGGGGGGCTAGTTTTTAATTTTTTCAGATCTCAATTTACGCCTCTCCAAACAAGTCTTCTCTGACTTTTCTATTAGGGTAGATTGTTATCCTCCCATTATTCTTATCCCAGCCTCTTGTGGAGTTTAACATGAGTTGAATGTATTGATCTGGAACTCAAAAGAGAAACAAGTTAGGATCCTAATTAGGATTTAAACATGCAGAAGCATGTAAGATATGGCCCAAGGAAACTGTTGAATAAGTAGAGAGCCAAGATCAGAACTCTGAAGAACCTGTAAGAATTGTTCACAGGAAGAGAATTCAGTGATGGAACTTGAGGATGAATGAATGATCAGATAGGTTGGAGTACCTTAAGACATGGGAGGAAGGGGGTATCTTTCAGGAGGGTTTAGTTTACAGTGTAGAAAGTTGCTGAGCAATAAATTAAGACCAGTGCTGAAAACTGTCAAAAGGAATCAAAGTTGGGGCCTGGGCCTTTGTTACCTTTGCAAGAGAAATTTTAGTGTAAGTAGTGGGGGTCAAAGCCAGGTTACAGTGGGTTGAAGAGTGAATTAGAGCTGTAGAATAGTTTAGAATAAGTTTTTTGGAAACTTGGCTATGAAAGAGAGGTGGGACTTCCCTGGTGGCACAGTGGTTAAGAATCCGCCTGCCAGTGTAGGGGACATGGGTTCAAGCCCTGGTCCGGGAAGATCCCACATGCCGTGGAGCAACTAAGCCCGTGCGCCACATTACTGAGCCTGTACTCTAGAGCCCGCGAGCCACAACTTCTGAAGCCCACACGCCTAGAGCCTGTGCTCCTCAACAAGAGAAGCCACCGCCATGAGAAGCCCGCGCACTGCAACAAAGAGTAGTATTACGCTTTTATAATTTTTTTTCCACATTCAGTTTTTTCAGAATTTTTTTTACCACTTATGTGATCCCTTCCCATCAGTTTACTATAAGTAATGTTCATTTAAAAACTCCATATCCTAGTTTAACAGCATTAATAGCCAGAAGATTTCCTTCCCTCGCAAATACGTTTTAAAGTTTGTTTTAAATTGGTCTATTCCTGAAAGTCAGTCTTTCATCCTGGCATCTGAGTCAATGAAAAATCCTTAAATCACCCCTAGTGACTTCATAATCAAATTTCCTTCAATGAAATCCTTGTGTGGGTATTTGCTGGCTTAAAAGAAAAATCTCTCAACTACAAATTGGCCTTTAGGTTTTGGGTTCTGTGCTCTTCCCTTCAGAAATTCTGCTTAGTTCTTTTCCTTCTGCAGAATTCTCTTTTCTCGTGGATCTTAAGGGAACAATTAGGCAAGGTACAAATTCCAGAACCACTCTGCCTTCCTCTTCTTGCATTTGACCTTCAGTTTTCCTCTCCTGTGTATTCATTCCTTTTCTCCCTGTACCTTTCCCACTTTTCCTTTTAACTCATTCCCTTTTCTGAGAGTGTACCTATTCATTTCCCAATTCCCAAAATAAACATACGAGACTTAGTATTTAGTTGCTGATCTGCCCCTTATTTCTGTTGCTTGTCTCCAGTCCCTTTTCCATTTATTTGTTCATCTCCTGCCTCATTCCAAACATAATTTTATGCCTTTTACCAAACACATTTCCTCTTGGTTTTATTCCTTTTTAAACTTTAATTCTCCTTTTTCTTGGTCACTATTTACAAAAGTTTCACCTGGGACAAAACCAATAGATTTGATCTCTAGATTCTCATTTATTATTTTATAAGGAAGTAGTTATTATCCACATTTTACAGATGGCTAAAGGAAGGAGAAAAAGCAAAATATCTTGCCTTAAACCATATGTTAAAACTGTTAGAGGGGCTTCCCTGGTGGCTCACTGGTTAAGAATCCACCTGCCAATGCACGGGACACGGGTTCGGGCTCTGGTCCAGGAAGATCCCACATGCCGCTGAGCAACGAAGTCCGTGCACCACAACTACTGAGCCTGCGCTCTAGAGCCCGCGAGCCACAACTGAAACCCACGTGCCTAGAGCCCGTGCTCCGCAATGAGAGAAGTCACCACAATGCGAAGCCTGCACACCGCAACCAAGAGTAGCCCTCTGCGACTAGAGAAAAGCCCACGCAGCAATGAAGACCCAACACAGCCAAAAATAAAAAAAAATAAATGAAAACAAATCTGTTAGAAAGGCCAACAGGATCAGAGAACAGCTCTCCCCACATCTACCACCACCTGGTGCCGTTATTGCCTGAACCTTTTTTTTTTTTTTTTTCTTTTTTTCAAAAGTGGATCCAAGGACCGCCTGCATCTTTGGTGATTTTCTGCTCCAAACTGAGGATTCACAGATTCATGAGAAGGGGGCCCAGGAATCTCCACTTGACAATTCCCGAGTTCCTGCTTAGGCCAGGTAAAGTGAAACAAGAACAACAACAAAAACACTACTCTAGCTCTGCTCCCTCAGACAGTGAGGGAACTAATCCTTTCTGTGCACGTACTGTGTGTCTGGTATTGTGCTATACTTTCAAATGCACATGCTGTTCGTTGATTTACTCCTATAAAAACCCTTTAAGATAGGTTTTCTTATATCCACTTTATAGCAGAGAAACTGAGATTTGAGTTTGGAAACTGCCCAAGGCTACTTAGCTGGTAACTGCAAGAGGCAGTCCAGAAGAGTCCACATCTGACTTCATTACCCTGGGTTTTAGGAGCTATGACATGACACATGTTTTAAATTTAGCATAAATAGCTATTAGATATAATAAATGTTACTATATATATGGGATTATATTAATCTCACAGTATACTGCAAACTATAAAATACACAAATTGATTAAACTCATTCAAATGTGCCTTTTTTATTGAGACATAATTGACATATAACATATTAGTTTTAGGTATTCAATGTAATGATTTAATATTTGTATATATTGCAAAATGGTCACCACAATAAGATTAGTTAACATCCATCACCACACAGTTACACATGTTTTTTCTTGTGATGAAAACTTATAAGATCTACTCTTTTAGCAGCTTTCAAGTATACATTACAGTATTCTTAACTATAGTCACCATGCTATATATTACATCCCCAGGACTTATTTATTTTATAACTGGAAGTTTGTATCTTTTGACCACTTTCACCCATTTCATCTGCAACCCCCCACCTCTGGCAACCACCAATCTGTTCTCTGTATCTATGAGTTTGACTTTTTGTTTTACATTCCACATATAAGTGAAATATTTGTCTTTCTCTGTCTGACTTATTTCACTTAGCATAATGCCCTCAAGGTTCATCCATGTTGTTGCAAATGGCAGACTTTCTTTTTTATGGTTGAATAATATTCATATATATATATATAGAGAGAGAGAGAGAATAGAATATTACATATATCACATTTTTTATGCATTTATCTATCGATGAGCACTTAGATTGCTTCCATATATCTTGGCTGTTGTAAATAATGCTGCAATGAATATGAGATGCATATATCTTTTTGAGTTAGTATTTTCATTTGCTTCAGATAAATACCCAGAAGTGGAATTACTGGATCATATGATAGTTCTAATTTTAGTTTTTTGAGGCACCTCTATACTGTTTTCCATAATGGCACTAATTTACGTTCCCACCAACAGTGCACAAGGGTTCCCTTTTCTCCTCATCCTTGCCAACACTTGCTATTTCTTGTCTTTTTGATAATAGTCATTTTAATAAGTATGTGGTGATACCTCATTGTGGTTTTCATTTACATTTCCCTGATGATTAGTAATGTTAAGCACCTTTTCATGTGCCAGTTGGACATCTGTATATCTTCTTTGGAAAAATATCTATTCAGACACTTTTTAAATGGGTTTGTTTATTTGCTATTAAGTTGTGTGAGTTCTTTATATATTTTGGATATTGACCCCTTATCAGATATATGGTTTGCAAATATTTTCTCCTACTCAGTAGGTTGCCTTTTCATTTTGTTGATGGTTTCCTTTGCTGTGCAGAAGCTTTTTAGTTTGATGTACTCCCACTTATTTATTTTTGCTTTTGCTGCCTTTGCTTTTGGTGTCAAATTCAAAAAAAATATCATCAAGATTGATGTCAAGGAACTTATTGCCTATGTTTTCTTCTAGGAGCTTTATGGTTCAGGTCTTATGTTCGAGTCTTTAATCCATTTTGAGTTGGTTTTGTGTATGGTGTAAGATACTGGTCCAGTTTCATTATTTTGCATGTGACTGTCCAGTTTTCCCAACACTGTTTATTGAAGAGACCATTATTTCCCCATTTATATATTCTTGGCTCCTTCATCATAAATTAATTGACCATATATGCATGGGTTTATTTGTGGGCTTGTTATTCTGTTCCACTGATCTAGGTGTCTGTTTTTATGGCAATACCATACTGTTTTGATTACTATAGCTTTGCAATATAGTTTGAAATCAGGACACATGATGCCTCCAGCTTTGTTCTTCTTTCTCGAGATTGCTTTGGTGTGAGAGCCATTATTTTACCTTCTCCTGAAAATTATCTATTAACATAGAAAATGTATAATCAAACATAATGATGAAAGAATTGAAAATTAGGAACATGCTAACCACATTATAGAATCATGATCACATACTAGTCATAAAAATTACAATGAAATGTTCTGGGTGGAACATGCCCCCTTTTGGTTTCCTGCTACCTGGACTCTAAAGGCAATAACTGGAGGTAGAGCAATCACCTTGGATCACTTGGAAAGTGAATATTGAGGATGGTAAGAAGAGCCTGAGTCTGAATGTGCATCCATAATACCAGCCCTGAAACTGCTTTCTGGATTTTATATGAGACAGAGAATTTTCTCTTATTTAAATCTGGTAATTTTGGGTTTCTGTCTCTCACAGTTGAACCTAATCCTAAATGGTAATTACTTGTGTTATAAAATTCTATCATAAAAAATGTTAATGATTTTATCATGATAAATAATAATGATTGTGAAAGTTAATAAAGCTGTATTTGGTATCATTTCAAAAGCCTAAACCAACAATAAGAATGTAGTATTTTAATGGCAATTAATACATGTTGCCATTTTAATAGGTTCTCAGTTACAGTTATTAAAAGTGTTTTGTAATTAGCAATCCAGCATAAGAATTGTTTGTAGCACCCTTCAATTTAAAATAAACTCAAGGGCTTCCCTGGTGGCGCAGTGGTTGAGAATCTGCCTGCTAGTGCAGGGGACACGGGTTCGAGCCCTGGTCTGGGAGGATCCCACATGCCGCGGAGCAACTAGGCCCGTGAGCCACAACTACTGAGCCTGCGCGTCTGGAGCCTGTGCTCCGCAATAGGAAAGGCCGCGATAGTGAGAGGCCCGCGCACCGCGATGAAGAGTGGCCCCCACTTGCCACAACTAGAGAAAGCCCTCGCACAGAAACGAAGACTCAACACAGCAAAAATAAATAAATTAATTAATAAACTCCTACCCCCAACATCTTCTAAAAAAACCCAACTTCAAAAAAATAAATAAATAAAATAAAATAAAATAAACTCAAGATGAAAATCACATAAATCTATTGTTAAAATAATTATTTCTGATTCCATGGTAACCTTTTAGAGACAGCTTTGCTATGTCAAAAATAAAACTTGAGTTTTATAGGATGAGTTATACATTGGGCAGCAGAGGGACTCTCTCTTTTTCCAAAGTTTCCAACCAGGTTTCTGGCTCTATTGCACCAAGCCAAATGTTCTATATCCGTATAAAATACTCTAGCAGATTTAGGATTGGAATGCAAAAATTACGTTGTAATTCTGGATAAAATGGGCTAATGAGAGGAAATATGAACTCTTGGAGAAAGTTCAAGTGTCAACTAAATTGGTCAAGGAATTACAGTTTATAATTATAATTGATACTTAGAAAAATGTCTTCTGAAGAATGAAGGTCAAAGTCATGCATTCACTATACTAGAAATTGACCCATTATATCTAATTCTGTTATAGTAGAATTTTACCCCATGGTTTAAATTTTGTTTTTTTCTCTTTTCCCTTCTCAGAGGGACAGCATCACATGTGTAGGAAATGTTGTTGTTTTAAATTTATTTCCACTGTATCTTTAGGGGATGGGGAGATAAAGTGGGGTTAATTTGGGAATCCATAGAGAACATGAAGACTCTGAGTTTGATTTAAAAAGGGAAAATTTAGTGTTTTATAACTAAGGTAACAAATTTCAAGGAATTCTTCTCTTTCTTGCTATTGTTTCTGAATGTAAGATGCATTGAACAACCAAAGCAGGAAATTGAGAATAGTGGACTTAATACAGGACTAAATGTCTGTATTTTGAGTAGATACTACTAATACAATATTATCCTAAATGTTCAGGTTTTTTTTTTTTTTTTTTTTTTTTTTGTGATACGCGGGCCTCTCACTGTTGTGGCCTCTCCCGTTGCGGAGCACAGGCTCCGGACGCGCAGGCCCAGCGGCCATGGCTCACGGGCCCAACCACTCCACAGCATGTGGGATCTTCCCAGACGTGGGCACGAACCCATGTCCCCTGCATCGGCAGGCGGACTCTCAACCACTGCGCCACCAGGGAAGCCCAATGTTCAGGTTTTTTAATAAAATATATATATAACTTTAATTTCATGAACTTAAGAAGTTGGATTTCTCCCTTTTTTATTTAATATAAATTCAACTGGGAAACTACAGGCACTCCCTGAAGCTATTAGAGCTACTGCAAACCACCACACAACTATTCCATTCTGAGATCTCCCCTAGAGGACAAATTTAAGGAAAGCTCAAGTCTAAGTTTCCTCCCATATAATACTAGGAGACCAAACTGACCCTGTTGGGATTTGATCCTTTAACTCCATGATTTCTCACTTGAAATTCGGACCATTTAATTGTGCTTTAGGTACTTTAGTAAGGCATTCTTATACTGCATTTCTAATCAGAGAAACATAAAACAAGATCTGTCCTTAAGCTGTTTTACTTTGCCTTATAATGGTCTCCATTTCCTTTCACGGGGCATTATCTTGATAAATTGTTGTTTTTAAAGATCACTTTGCCTGGAAACTGTGCAATAGATCAGGCGCTGAAGATTCTTGTTGGGGTTGAAATTTTGGCCATGTTTTGTAACCTCCCTTCCTGCTGTATTAATATTCCACAATATTCCTGATTGGGCTCTTTGTTTCTAATTTGTATACTGGCTATTAGCAAATTAGACTGGGTGGATTTTCCCAACGATTAAGCATAATCTTTAAACTAAGGACTAAAAAGCATACAAGAATATTATTATACTCAAAAAAAAAAATCCACAGAGTACTCAAACTCTTTAAAAAAACAAAGAAATAGAACGGTCCTGTAAGTCAGGTCACATTCCATTCAAATGTTAATAATTATTCCCAATGAAAATTACTGTGGTAATTGGTTTATAGAGGTGTGTTAGAATTTGCATCACTTACCTACATTTATCCCTAGAAATCTAGCAGTAGTTTAAAGAAAACTTACACAGTAATTTGTCTGTACTTATTACACTTGGAGGAACACTTAAAAAACACTGCACATAAACAAAATACAAAGCAGGCTCATCACTATAGAGTACAAGTTCTTAGAGTGACAATAATTAGTTTAAAAAGAGCAGTGTTGGCTCTACTGAGGACTACCATTTCCTCAAAAGCAAAGGAGCAATTTGGAGGAAAGCTATCAAAATTAGTCCCCATTATCAGTGAGTTGATTGTTAAATAATGCCCTGAACTAACTTTGAAATAGCACATGGGTATGTATTTCTTGAAGTCAAGAAAACACCTGTCTGTTAATTTTTCCGTAGTATTAGATTTATACCTCTAACAGAGGATTAAAATCTACTTTGTAATTATCAAGCACAAATCTCAATTTCGTATTTAAAAATAAAGTTAATGTCATGCCCAAAGTCATGGAGAAATTTAGAAGTGGTGTTTAAAATAGAAATTTAGACTACTGACTTGAAATCCCATGCTCTGACCACCAGACCACACGCCTGCCCAAGGATACTTACATTTTTTACTGAGTTATTCTTCTTTGTAATTAGATGCAGTGATTAGAGTGTCTTTTGCATTACTCTGCATTTTTCTTTTAAGTCAGGGTTGTAAGCCACACAGGGCACTGTCCCTTATAAAATTAAACAAGGGATTTTCAGTCTTGCAATACAATCTCTTGATATTTGTTTATAGGTTTCACACATCAAAAAAACAATGAAATCTGTAATTTTTCAAATTACAATCCTCTCATTCTCTAAGTTATGTGCCTATGAGAATCTGCAAATCTTTTGAAGAGAATGTAATCTTTATGCTTACAAAATGTAGGCTTTCATATTTGGGTACAATTGCAAATCAAGGCTTTTTACCCCATAATAATCAGTTTCTCAAAGTTGTGGGTTTTCCTCATTTGAAAATAAATTAATGGGAATTTAAAAATATAATCCATCCAGTTATTAAATCTTTTCAATCTTTAAAATTAGAAGCCATTTCTATTCTCAATCTCCAAAGAAGCAACATCAGAAAGTACCTTATACTATAGCATATTACAATTTAATTTTTTGATTGAGGAAATAAAAATAAACAGCTAAAACCAGCTTAATTTAAATTAAAAAAGGGAGAAAACTTTTATGTGACTGTTTATTATTTTATTTTTTTTCATGACAGACATATTGTGTGCTTAAATATTGAGTTTTTCTCTATCAAGTACCTGTCAAGAGAGAAAGTCAATTTTGGAACAGCCAAAACTCAAAATACTACAGATGGCTTTCTAAAGGGATTCAAATTAGATAGTATTCAATGTTGCAAAAAGCAATGATAACTTTTATAGCTTTAAACACCAGTTTTAAATTAGAGATTGATATATAAGGGAACTAATTTTGCATAATCACTCATTTTAAAATAATACATTATAGTTACTAAATTATACACTACTTTTATGTAGAGACATACATATTTTCTGAATGCTGTCATGTAATTATTTAGAAATTTTATTCTCAAAACCATGAGTTTTGGACACAGGTTACTTTTTTTCTATTAATACTTTATTTTGAGAGGAAAATATGGCCATTTACATTTTCTTCCAAACCTTCCTGGAGCAATCTGCAGGGCAGCGAGTGGGAATTGGGGGTGTGTGTGTGGCATTTGACACATGTAAAACTTGTTAACCGTTGTGTAAGAAGCGTGGGTCCTTTGTGAGGGTGTAAAGAGTTTCTCAGAGGGAAAATAAAGTGGAACCAGGAGCATCAATGCCCAAAGACGTAGCTTTCTGACTAGTGTTTGCCTCTTTGTCAAAACTCTAGAAAATAATTTCGGAGAGCAGGTTCTTTGTCTAATTTGCTCAACACTGTACCTCTGGTGTCTAGAACAACAAATATTTGTTGAATGAACAAAGGAGTATATGAATGGATGAATAAGTAGTGATTCCTTTGCACACCTTTTAAATCAAGTTGCCAAATTAACGTTAATAGTCATGGGTAAACTGAAGATAATCCCACTGATCAGTGAGGTGAGTGGTATAGGAAGTAGACGTACTGAAGATATTTGAGAGAAGAGAACCTGACTGGGATCAGGGAGTCTTGAGGGAAAATGGCCCCTTGGGTAAACTGACTTTTCCAAAGCAGACGTAAGTCATGGGAAGACCAGTGATCTATTGACATCAAAAACCTCCTCTTAAAATTATGGATGAGGGAATTCCCTGGCAGTCTAGTGGTTAAGACTCCGCGCTTCCATTACAGGGGGCACAGGTTTCATCCCTGGTCAGGGAACTAAGATCCTGCAAGCCTCACGGCACAGCCGATTAAGTAAAAAATTATGGATGAAATATGATAGCTGGGCTTTCCTTTAAAATCATACTTTGAGGGTTAGGGTGGAGGGAACAGGAAAAATAGATGTGGTATAGATGAAATAAAATTGGCTACATGTTGATAATTGTTGATAATTGTTGAAGCTAGGTGCATGGGATCCATTTTACTCTTCTCTACTTTAGTGTTTGAATTTTTCTATACAAATAAACAACCACATCCTTCCACTTAAGAGTTTGACATAATAAACATTTATACTGCCTGATAGGTGGATATGGTTTCATCTTAGAAACCCTTCTTATAATATGTAGATTAAGAAAAATTTTTTAAAGATTTGTCTTCATGACAAAAAATTACTTTTAGCACTAGATGCAACAATTATGATGGAAATAATATCATATCATATCACCATATCACTAATATCAGGTTTTTAATAATCTTGGGGAAAAGCTAAGGAGCTATGCATAGACTTATTTTACACAAAGCCCAAGTCATCCTCAGCACATCTTTGCACTTACTTGGACAAGGGCTGAGGAAGTCAAGGAGATTATTGGGAAGGTAACCAAATAACCAAGGTAACCTTGGTAACCCACCTGCTGTTGGCCATCTGCAGAAAAGACTTAGGTGGGGCCTGTCATCAGGTGCTGGACTCAGACTTAGGCCACTGAGGCTGCTATAACAAAATACCATAGAGTGGGTAGTTTATAAAGAACAGAAATTTATTTCTCACAGCTCTGGAAGCTGGAAGTCTGACATCAGAGTGCCTTTGTGTTTGTGTTCTAGTGAAGGTTCCTCTTCCAGGTTGCAGACTGAAGATTCCTTTCTGTATCCTTTTATAAAGGCACGAATCCTATGCATGAGGCCTCCACCCTCATGACCTGATCACATCTGAAAGGCCCCACCTCCTAATACCATTAGCTTGGGCATTATGTTTTCAACATATGAATTTTGAGGGGACACAAACATTCAGACCATAGCAAACCCTTTAGTGATTTTCCATTTATCTTAAAATCTAATTCCTTAACAAGTGACACATGTATACCCCTGCCTCTTCAGGGTTTTTTTTCAGGTCAGTGATTTGTGACTTCATAAATAAACAGTCTAATATATATTAAGTAATTAAGTTAAATGAGTTTGAATTCTCAATTTATCTTTAGGCACCATCATAAGTGATGTGATGCATTCAGATAAGAGATGATGAGAGGAAATGAGATGATTTTTTCCTACTCAAAGGATATTTTCACTAAGATTGATTTGAAAATGTTTGGCATAAAAGTTTAAAAAAAACCCAGCTATATGTTACAGAGTCCTTGGGGCAGGAATTATCTCTCCACAAGTACCTTTTCATTTTCTCATAGCACTTAATAAATAATTCTGTTACACAGTAGACCCCAACACCTTTCTTTGCAACTGTTACCAACGCTATCACCATCCAGTGTGACATGAAAAGAAATGACTCCAGTCTTTAATAGTATTAATCTGAAATTTTAAAAGCCAGTCTTGTTATTGAATTAAGAAAATATACAATGGCATCAGTACTAAAACTGAAAAATCATTACTGTAACAGAACAAGGTCAAAATTAAGTGAGCTGTTCCCTTCAAACAGTACCTTAACTCTAGTATTCATTTTCCAGCTGATCCCTCAAATCTACTGACAAGAAGATAGGTTTATAATTCAAATATTATAGGAAGAGGAAATCTAATTTTGACCTTGAGTCAAATTGATGCCAAAGGGAGTTTATGGTTTTCTTTACTTTATAAGCTGTAATTGCAAATACAGTTTTCTTCATCTGAAAAACTATTCCACCCTGAAATTTTCAAACAAAAATAGTTTGCAGAAACGTTGGCAAAAGACATCTTCAAAGGAAACTAACTAGTTTGAATTAGAGAAAGAGGAGAGGGATGGTGGATATTTTTAAAGGGATTATGTTTTCAATATTTTGGGCACTCTAATTCCTGTTGCTTTTTTAAAAAGCATTTCTCATTTAAAATTATAAGTAGATTAGTAATTTAAATGTGCTTAATTTTTAAATAAGATAAAAATAACATGAATGTGTATAAGATAACTGTAAGAGAAAAACATGAAAATCTTTTCTTTAAATATTAAATAGAAATAACGTTGTCATCAGTAAATGCCATAAAATACTAAAATATATGGGTCCATATTATGGCATTAATAAAGATATAGAAATGGTATGAAATTCATTTACCAAAAATATTTTGACTGATTATTTTAATTAGAATATTTGATAATATAACATCATGTACAATGCCAATAAATAATGTTGGTTGCCTCAACACTACTTATTATCATGTATCTATAGGTTAAATTTAAAACCATGCCTAAGTTTGAGATTAACCGACTCATCACCTTTGCTACAACTGTTGCCTAACGTTCAACATAAGACAGGTCAGAATTCTGGTTTTATGAAGTTAGTATATATTTCAGTAGGTGACGCTTTAGTGTAAAGTAAGAGATTAGCATTAAGTAGAAATGTTATCCCTTTCTTATCTTATTGCAGCAGGTTCCAAATCCTTAACTGATCTTCTCATTTCTTGTAAATATATAACTCTTTTCTCTGTGTGTGTATGTATATTTTTTAAAAATTCTCACACTCAAGTACTTTTTATTCCGGTGAATATTGAACATGGACTTTCATTACCAAAGCCATGTTTGAACAGGTATCACAAAGGAACCCACCAAATTTGTCTCAAATGTTCTTAGTTTACCTTTGAATTACCTACAATGATAGTTTCAGTACGAAAACAGGAGATATCTGAATCTTTGAGCGTACCTAAATTTTGGAATAAGGTAGTTCATGTATCCGCTAAATGGTCATCCTCATGTTAAAGAGAAAGTTCAGAGGTTCTTATTTTTTCTAGGAAGAAATAATTAAATACCATAAAAACAAAGGAGCTGGAAAACCTATCCAGAAGCATCACATCTCCAGGAATGGCTTCTGTGTCAGATCAGGCTGAAATAGGTTTAGAAAGATAAAGCCATTTCCCAAAATGATAGCTCCCCCCACCACCCCCAAAAAGTTCTGCCAGATTAACCAAACCAAAATAAACTAAACCAAAACAAAAACAGTCAAAAAATAAAGGTAAAAGTGGATTTCATAATGATTAAAATTATAATGGTCATTGTTAATATTCAAGAAAACAATATACCATGTGGTGAGATCCAAACTTATTTTGTTTGTGGAAAACTTAGCATCTCAAGGAATATATATTCTGCAGGCCTTCTTCAGGAAAAGATTGTTTAAAGATATATGATTTATAGAAAGGTTCAGAAAATTGAAACCTAGATTTTTGAATAGTTAGAAGTAGGCGCTATCCTCTGAAATTTGAAGAAAATATTTACAAGTAAAATGAACTCTTTCTGCAGAGATGTGTTATATATGGAAAATAAATTGTATTAAGTTTAAAAACTTAACATCTTCTATCTACCTTTGATAACTAGGAAGAGAAGTTAGAGATGGTCTTGTTAGATCCCTAAACTATGCAGGGCAACACTATTCAAATCATCCCTTGGTACCACTCCCAAAAAGAGAATATGGAGGTCCTACCCAATAGGACAATTCATAGAATCTTAACCTATTAAGCTGGAAATGACATTACAGAATACCTCGTCCAGCTCCCTCATTTTACAGATATGGAAACTGAGGTGCAGAGAGCCTGAGTCATTTTTCCAATGTTACACACTTGGTGGCAGGCTGGAATAAAAATACGGCTTCTTGATTTCTGGTCTGCAGTTTGTTCTACTACGCAATATTGACTAATCTCGGTATCTACTCAAAGCCAGAAATGTGTTATTCATAGCATTGACTGCCTTCTTACAGAGATAATGTGGGTTAAAGAGAGCTAAATGGGGCTCCCCTGGTGGCGCAGTGGTTGAGAGTCCGCCTGCTGATGCAGGGAACACGGGTTCGTGCCCCGGGCCGGGAAGATCCCACATGCCACGGAGCGGCTGGGCCCGTGAGCCATGGCCGCTGAGCCTGCGTGTCCGGAGCCTGTGCTCTGCAACGGGAGAGGCCACAACAGTGAGAGGCCCGCGTACCGCAAAAAAAAAAAAAAAAAAAAAAAAAGCTAAATGCCAGTGCAATTATTATCATTCTGGTTGTTAGATTTCACTTCCTAATCCACCTGCTGGGGGGCTCTATTTTAAGCAACACAGGCAGGCAAAGTAGTCTACTGTCCTGTACCATAAATAATTACTTTGGGGTCAAAACAATTATGTGAAGTTTCCTGCAGGAAGATTTCTTCTCTTTTTAACACCCTTGCCTTCTCCCATTTCCCAAAGTAATAGTAACTTATCTTAGGAAGAAAGGAGCTTGGATATCCAATTGCCCTGGACTGAGCCCCACTGGCAATTCTTCCATTTGAAGAGATGAATAAAGGATATGATCAAGGAACAAAATCTTTTAGTGTATGGCTATGCTAAGTTTATCTCATGGAGAAGAGAAGGAGATTGTATATTGGGATGGGAAAAACAAATAAGAATTATAACCAATTAAACATTTTGTCTATAAAATTAGATTTTAATTACATCTGCTAGTAGAAGTTCTTTTTCCATATCAGTAATCCCATGTAGGTTCCCAGCACTGCCCTGAGAATTTGATGATCTTGACAGTTTATGCTTGAATATTCTTTCAAGTCAGAAAGGAAAAATTCAGATGTTTGAAAAAGAGGAAGAAACTTCAAGTCTATTGTGTTTTGCATCATCATCTTTCAATTTTACTCTCCTTTTAGATTTAGAATAGAAACATATAAATACATATTTAGGCCAAATGGCTTAGTATTATCTCAACAATTTTTAGAGGCTGAAGCTAGATATCATCATAGAGTAAACTTCTTGGATATAAGAAGAAATGTGAAATATAATTGCAATTACCCTTTTACAATAAAAAAATCTCGGTAAACAAATTTAAAAGTTTGATATCATGGTACAGAAACAAATATTTGTATTATCAATCTATTTCCATATTTCTCAATTTAAAAACTTAAAAGTTCTTTTTTTTCTATATAAGACCATCAGCTTTCACAATCTTCCTTAATTTTGCAACCCTTTGCTCTTCCAATACTTCCAGCACACAAGGAACTTTTCATTCCAAGTTATAGCTGTGCATTCAAAGTGAATATTCAAATATTAACCAGTGCATTAGAATATCCTTCCTTGTTGCCATTACGCCCTCCTTTGCTGACTGTACAGATGCAGACATGATGATGAGGACGTAGGTATGTAGCTATTTGACTTTCCAAAAGCCAAAGGGCAGGCTGTAGTTGAAGCCAAATAGAAATTTTGCCCAAATACCAAAGTCAAAGTCAAACTTACACTAAGTCTCTAATTCAGAGTTTGGTAGAACATTTCAATAAGCAAAGAATGTCCTAATTTTTTTTATAGTTTCTCTAGTCTCTTTTCCTCCTTTTTGGAGAAATAGCTAGACATTTTAAACTGAAATCAGTGAATTCCTCTAAAATCCACAAGATGGTGCTATAAAGTGGCATTTAGAAAAATTTTAAAAACCATATGCCTTCTAGGTGCAATGTTTAGGCAGGACCAAATAAGTAGCATTTAATAACATCCAGTATAGATAAATGCTATTTTTAAAAAAGCAATGTAAACCAGATTCGTTGATATAAGGAAGGCATACCTTTACTCCTAATGTTGCTTTCTAATAATTTATTCCATAAGTTATACTTCCATTAACTCTGTTATTGATCTCAAGTTTTAAGAATATATTGTGAGAAGACTGAGAATTGAACCTGGATCTCACTAAGTCTTAGTATGAAAAGTACCGGACTGAAACAGAGACCAGAGTTCTAATCTCTGCCCTCCACCTGAATTGCTGCCTCCAGCCATCATTCCGTCTATTCCTGTTGTTCCTAACCAAGGGCAGTTTTACCGCTGGGGACATTTGGCAATGGCTGGAGGCATTTTTGATGGTCACAATTTGTGGGGGTGGGGGAGGTTGCTGCTACTGGCATCGAGTGGTGAGAGGCCAGGGATGCTGCTAAATATCCTACGATGCACATGACAGCCTCCACAAAAAAGAATTATCCTCCGCTAAATATCAATAGTGCTAAGATCAAAAAACTTGACTTATCTGTTCACTCCTTTGTTGGTTTGTCTGTTCATTCATTAATTAGTTCATGCATTTATTCACTTATGTGTATACCTATCTACCCATCAGTCCATTAGTTCATCTCTTCTACAAATTTTTATAAAGTGTCTATGATTCAAGACTGGACTAAACTCTAGGGATTAAAAAGACAAGAACTACTTTATTCCTGTTCAGTCTAACAGGGAAAAGAGACACTTATGAACTAACAATAGTTAGTGTTTCAGTGGTAAGATGTTCTGAGAACACAGAAGAGCATGATGAATTTTGGAGAAGAAGACAGAATTCAGGAAGGCGTCATAGAGGTGGAGATTGTTTATTAGGTGGGTGGAGGGTGGTCATAGAATAAAAGTTTGAGCAAAGCACAAGCAAAGCCAGAGACACATAGTCATTTAAATTGTGTTGGGTGAGCAGTATACTGTTGCAGTATGAGATTAGACTGAGGAGGAGGGTTAGGAAAAGGAAAGGAGAAAAAGCAGATGGGGCCCCACTGAGAAGGGCCTTGGATTCCACCTTCCAGGCATTGATTTTTTAAAACAGAAGAGTGATATTAGACATGTGGCAATCACTTAAACTTTTTAGTTTCACACCCTTAGAGTGTTTGATGAGATATATTTCAGATTTCCTTTTAGTTTTAAAACTATGTTTTATAATTATAAAGCCAACCCATTAGAAATATTAAATACTGTATATTCTTTGATTTATATTATAACCATCAATAAAAATCACAATATCTATGAAGAAAATATCTTTTTTCATACACAAATTTGTATTATCACAGATATTTACTTTCATTATAATGAACAAAATATACTATATTCCTATTAATATACTTGGTGTTTATTTTAAGGCTGGACATACTTGAGAAGATCAAGCTATCTTACAGAATATACAGTCTTCTGATTGGTTTATTCCTACATCAGTAACTACTTTAGGTTGACCCAGGATAAATTTTTAAAATATCTTTTCCACACACAACCTTCTCTATTATTTGTGCTTGTATCAGTAAGTTTTAGATAATCTAATTAGATTGGAGTAGTTTAACATATGTTTTATAATTTGAATAATTACTTCAAAAATGTATTGTGGTCTTTTTTTAAATTTAGTTTTTTCATTGAAGTATAGTTGATTTACAATGTTTTGTTAGTTTCAGGTGTACAGCTAAGTGATTCAGTTTTTTTATACATGTTTAAAATATATACAAAAGAATATATATGTATATTCTTTTTCAGATTCTTTTCCCATATAGGTTATTACAAAATGTTGAGTATAGTTCCTTGTGCTATACAGTAGGTCCTTGTTGTTTATCTATTTTATATATAGTAGTGTGTATATGTTCCTCCCAAATTCCTAATTTATCCCTCCCCCCACCTTTTCCCTTTGGTAACCATAAGTTTGTTTTCTATGTCTGTGAGTCTGTTTCTGTTCTGTAAATGAGTTCATTTGTACCATTTTTTTTAGGTTCCACATATAATGATATCATATGATATCTGTCTTTCTCTGTCTGACTTACTTCAATTAGTGTGATAATCTCTAGGTCCATCATGTTGCCGTAAAAAACATTGGGGTCTTTTATGTCTTACATTGATAAATGAAGAAAACTCAAAGATTAACAATTGTTTGAATTTTACTGGAGTAAATTAGTAGCAATCAAGTGGATATTTGATTTTGATTTACAAAATGTATTTTCATTACATATTTTTCATTTAATATTTTAACACTTGTAATATAAATTCAGCTTTAAAATATGGGTAGCTGAGACTGCTGCTACAGACCAGTTCTGTTGTCATTCAGAATTTAAGCCCATTGATCAAATGGCATAACATGAAATAAAAGAAAAAAATTTGGTTGGGGGGTGCAAAAAAGAAAAATGGGCCCCATATCTAAATAAAATACAAAAATCTCCTATGAGGAACACTGCCATCCTTTTGCCCCAAATATAGAAATGAAAATACTGATGTCAAAAGTGACAGAGGCCCTGAGAAGGGCAGGGCTGTATTACAGTCTTCTGAACTGGTTAATGATACAGTAACCAAGCCGCTTTTATCCTTGCCTGTTGTCTGACTATAACTGTCTACTCTATTTGATTGCATCTTCTTGAATCCTTTTTTTCTCCTTCCCCCAAATCTTTATCCTTCTGGTTTCTGTACCACATTTCCGCAAGTATTAATTAAAACGCTTGATGGATCATTTCAGATTTGAATATCCATTCGTATTTATTTTCCTCCACAGAAATTACTATTAAAACCAATCCAGGGCCTCCCTGGTGGCGCAGTGGTTGAGAGTCCGCCTGCCGATGCAGGGGATACGGGTTCGTGCCCCGGTCTGGGAGGATCCCATATGCCGCGGAGCGGCTGGGCCCGTGAGCCATGGCCGCTGGGCCTGCGCATCCGGAGCCTGTGCTCCGCAACGGGAGAGGCCACAACAGTGAGAGGCCCGCATACCGCAAAAAGAAAAAAAAAAAAAAAAAAAAAAAAAAAACCAATCCAATAATTTTAAAAGCAGTGTGGGACTTCCTTGGTGGTGCAGTGGTTAAGAGTCTGCCTGCCAATGCAGGGGACACAGGTTCTAGCCCTGGTCTGGGAAGATCCCACATGTCGAGGAGCAATTAAGCCCGTGCACCACAGCTACTGAGCCTGAGCTCTAGAGCCCGGGAGCCACAACTACTGAGCCCACGTGCCACAACTACTGAGCCCACGTGCCTAGAGCCCGTGCTCCGCAACAAGAGAAGCCACCGCAGTGAGAAGCCCGTGCACCGCAACGAAGAGTAGCCCCCGCTCGCCTCAACTAGAGAAAGCCCGCGCACAGCAATGAAGACCCAATGCTGCCAAAAATAAATAAATAAAATACGTAAATTTAAAAAAAAGGTAGTGTGGATTTTCCACAGTGCTTGTGTTTTCAGACAGCCTCATGGACTCGATTCAAGATAGAAGGTTAATCTTCAAAAGACGAGAACTTTGTCTAATGTTACAAAAAGGGTTTCAAGCCCCACAAAAGTAGTTGAAATAGTCAGTGGTTTTCAAAGGCACCTTAGCATTCAGAGAGGAGCCTTGGAAGAAGCAGTAATGGGGGCAAAGTGTAGGACTGCAGGGACACCCCCAGTGCCCACCCCTAACCCCACTTCATCATAAACTCTGCTTCCACCTCTACTGCCTATTTGCTCCAGATCCAATATTGTTTGAATAAACATTACAAGGAGGTGCCAGATGATTTCTAAGGTCCCTTCTGACCTGAGGTTCTATGAATTTTTATTTTCAAATCTTTTTCAAAAACATAGGACTTCAAGTAAAAGCTGTCAGTAATAACTGAGAGGCACAAGGTAGGATAAAGAAAACATTAAAAACAACAGAACCAAAAAATTTAACTTTTCTACTTCTTCCTATGAAATTAGACATTTTCTATTTAAATGTAGTGAAAAGACAATTTTTAAAAGTTAAATCCATTCAAACACTGAAATATATAGTAAAAGACAAACAGATCAGCAGGAAAACCTTAATTCGAGCCTTCAGTTTGAATGTCCTGCAGAGACAGACCTTGGAGATCTGCCCAAGAGCAGGAGAACTGGTTCTCTCCAGAAGGGGTCCTTTTCAAAGCAAGGGATGACGCATGGGAATTAGGGCATGCAGACATCACGGGATGCTTCTGTTCAGGGTCTCTGATTCCTGTGCATACGGGAGATTACCCTCTTGGTGTCAGTAAGGGTTGACATTCACTTAGATATACATACATAGGACATTAAACAACAGTAGCACAGAAGTGCCTACAAGTGCACAGAGCGTGACTGGACACTATTGGACTGTCACAAGATGTGTCATTTTTCTTAATAAAAGTTGGCAGTCATCACCCCCTGTTGGATTTTTTTTTTTTTTTTTTTTTTTTGGCTGCATTGGGTCTTCGTTGTGCACGGGCTTTTCTCTAACTGCGGCGAGCGGGGGCTACTCTTCGTTGCAGTGCGCGGGCTTCTCGTGGTGGCTTCTCTTGTTGCGGAGCACGGGCTCTAGGCACGCAGGCTTCAGTAGTTGTGGCACGTGGGCTCAGTAGTTGTGGCTTGCAGGCTCTAGAGTGCAGGCTCAGTAGTTGTGGCGCACGGGCTTAGTTGCTCCATGGCATGTGGGATCTTCCCGGCCCAGGGCTCAAACCCGTGTCCCCTGCATTGGTAGGCAGATTCTTAACCACTGCGCCACCAGGGAAGCCCTGGTTGGAATTCTTAAGTAAATATTTATTGATTAAACCTCATAATGCAACAAAAATTCATGTTACTTAGGGGACAGCGTTTCTAAACATTCTCAGCATTTTTCTGGAAATAAGATACATTTGGTGAATTATAATAGTTTTAGAAATAATCTTAATGTAGTCCCATAAATTAAGACACATTTTCAGCAAAAACTCAGTCTATTTTAGGGATTGCTCTTCATCTGCAATATAACTAATAGGTATAAAAAAACCAAAAAACAGCTTTGGAGAGAGGCTCTGGGAGACACTTCATTCCATTCAACACCTAGCCTCCATAATAAAGGAATGCACAATGGAATGACCACAGGGAAGGCGGAAAAGGAATGGAATGAATTAAGGGGTGAATGGATCATAGACTTACTTTTTTGGCCAGTTACATGAGATATTCTGGCTGTGAAGGAATAGAATGCATAACCAGTGATTCCAATTTAAGCTAATAACTATGCTTACATTGTACTCTACTGGTTTTTCATGATAAAGAAAAATAAAGAGATCAGCTAACCAGAGAGGAAGAATCCAGTCCATATTGTGTAAAGGGAAAGACATTTCCCAAATATTAAGAGGAAAACTTGTTAATTATGGGAATTTTGCTGTTTTTTTCCCCCTTCATTAAGACAAAAGTGGCTAGAGATCCATTTCCCATAATTAAGGCAAAGACGTAAGGGCAATGGCATTATTTCTGTTAGTTGCTGTAACTTCTTTGGATATCAAACTCCTTTTCTTCATTTAAAATAAATGAATAGCATAGCTTCCTTCACTCCAAACTAAATAAGGCAGCAGTGAAACCCATTTGCTATTTTAGAAAATGACTAATAGAACACATATTTCATAATGTCACATGATTCAAATAATTTATTACTCAGAAGCAATTAAAACCACTTCTGCACTTAACTTGTCCTAGAATGACAACTAAAGTCACTCTTTTTTAATTCTTCACTTATCAGACCACATTTATATGGAAGAAGAAACAAAATCTTATGTTCCATGAGGAGGGAAGAAGGCAGAATGAAATCTGACATAGTGTAAAAATATGGTGAAAGTGTAATCTTAGAAAAATTACACAAGGAATTAGACTTCTGTCTTTTTTTTTCTTTCTTTTTTTTTTTGGCTGTGCTGTCCAGCTTGGGGTCTTAACCCCGCCCCCCGCCCCCAACAGGAATAGAACCCGTGCCCCCTGCAGTGGAAGCTTGGTGTCCTAACCACTGCACCACCATAGAATTCCCTACACTTCTGTCTTTCTAAGGGAAATTCTCTACTCATATTTCCCTGAACACAGATAAATGCTAGAATATGAAAAGAGAAAAAAGATTCATTGTATTAATTAAAATGTTCTTTAAAACAGTATTTCAAAATTCCACAGCACAGTAGGAAGCTTTCTAATTACCATATTCTGAAATGCATCAGGTATGTAGGTAGTGAAATGGATTAAGTTAGTAAAGTTGATTCTTTTGCTTGTTCTAATAAGAGCTTACCTTCTTTTGTGATAAGTTGGCCGAGTCTCCTATATATGAGACTCTTGAACAAACTGTAAATTATATGTATCCGCTGGCCTGGAAATTTCTACCCTTGATACTTTTGGTTTTGTTGCCCATTTGGGGGGCCAGAAGAGAGGATGCAGGCGAGGCAGAGTGGTGCAGTTTCCACTCAACCCTACAAATCAGAAACAGACTGGCATGAAAGGGAACACAACCGCAGGGCAGGGATCAGGGTGAGGTGAGTGTGAGTGAGTCAGCAAGTGCAGGGTAGGATCCTGCTTCACTTAAAATTTTGATATTTTGTTTAGCACTTATTTCTTATTTTGTATTAATTTTGACTTCTTACAATATTGCATTACCGAGTTTTTTGGCACCCACTTATATTTTGTGCCCAAGCTGAATGCCTCCCTCGCTCACCCTAGTCCTGGCTTCTTCAAGCAGTACTGGGCTCTGCGTTCAAGTAGATCTATGGAGCCACACTAGAGCACAGTCTCTCCCTTTTACCCGCCTCGACTCTGATGGGCCAGGGAAGGCTTTTACAAGAGCTACGTTCTCCCTGCTTGCAAAACTGAAAATGAAGAGTACAGGAAAGTGTCCTCTTTGTCTCATAGGGAAGCTATGAGAGTGTTAGGAAGCAGTTGTCGTTGATGGAACTGACACTGGGACTTTTAGCTGTTCTCTCTTCTAGTACTTATTTGTTTCTGGACAGGATCCATGATGAGCAAAAGAACTAATGCCCTGAATGTGGATTTATTAGCAGGAGAAATGAGGAGTCAGAATAACACATTCACCCGAAAAGTATGAAAAAATCCCTTCAAAGCATGCTAAGTTAAATAAAAATGAGAGGCTTGATATAATTACATTGTAGATGTGACATAATCTTTTAAAGCATGAAATGGGCAGGATTACATGTGATAGAGCTAAACTAACACCAAGGGTACTTTTCCATTCTTGAAGAGATCAAAATAATACTTCCAATCTCATTGCTAAACTTCTCATCAGCCTTGCTGGTATCTGTCTCCGTGTCTTTTAAAAAAAAGATATGCTTACAGTCTTCAGGCAGGGGCAGATGCTGCCCCCCTTCCAAAAGAACCCTGGGGCCCTGCTTCCTCTCCATTTGTGTTTGACATGAGTAGAGTGGAGAAAGGGACTAAAGTTTACTGAGTAACTCCTCTATGTTGATGCTTTCAGAAGCATTATCTTACTTGATGCCCCAGCAGCCCTGGAAGAGAGTGGTTCTCACCAAGAGGATTAGGAGATGCAGGGAGGAAGATTTAGTCCTGGCAGGTGCTACAGCTAGAACCATGAAGCCCCTAGGTGTCATACTGTTTTCTCTGGAGGGATATGATAAGACTAGGTGTAATGTTACTACTCTGTCTTTCGTTTTAGCAAGTCGTCTCATCACAGGATTGTTGGAAAGGTGAAATACAGGGGCTTCATTTCCATTGTCTTCCATGGAAAGAAACTTTGGATACTGCAGAACTTTTTGGAAATTGGAAGTTAAAGCTATAGGCAATAAAATTTCTTGAAAGAAGAGAAAGTTGGGGATGTTGATCTGGTTAAAGAGCTCTCAAAATTATCCACTGACATTAGATCGGTATTGGTTTTTAGGCATTAACATGAGTATAAATCTATTTCTAGGCAAAGTCAATAGAAAAAGAACCCTAAATATATATTTAATTCCTTAGGGTCCCAAAGCATT
The DNA here is from genome assembly GCF_964341445.2 of Mesoplodon mirus. Classification (NCBI taxonomy): domain Eukaryota; kingdom Metazoa; phylum Chordata; class Mammalia; order Artiodactyla; family Ziphiidae; genus Mesoplodon; species Mesoplodon mirus. The sequence continues at coordinate 36,323,999 of NC_138984.1, forward strand.
TTGAGGATTTAAACTGATAAACCAACCTCAAAGGGACTGATTCTTGCAACTAAAACACAGACACCTCTGGGGTGAAATGTGGCAACAGTTTGACAGGCATAGCAGTAGCTTAGGCCAGAAAGGATTTATCCAATTAAAATTATGGGATGAATTCTGGCTGGCAGAATGTAATTACCAGCCTTGGAATGGATCCAGGATCCTGAGGTTAACACCCCTCCTCTTGCCAACAACCCTCCTACCTGCCAACACTCCGAGATGGAGAAGGCTGGATCTGACACAATCGCACATAATACTGTTGTGACATCTAAGTACAATGATGATGATGTGAGAAGCATCATGAACCTGATTTTTTTTAACACTCATTATGTTACTTATTTTTATGCCACATTAGGCTAGAAACCAAATGTCCACATAAATGTTAATTTCCTCAAATCTGTGTTTAAAAAGTATAATTAGAAAATAAAAAATAGATTTAAAAATTAATTTATTCTGCCAAAGTAGTTATTTAGTGATTATTTCACTTCAGGAACGAAATTGGATCAAAATGGTGACATTTAATCCTTGTTACATTAAAAAAAAAAAAGCAGGTCCTGAATTTTTGGAAGAGGAATGTATTCTCAAGGTTCACTGGCCTAAAAAAAGGGAAATGCTTAATGCCTAGTTCTTTCTCGCTGTAACTTAGACTAAATGGGTATATGCTTTTGTCTTGGGGTGGGTCTAGATCATATTCGCAATCGCTCGCGGGCAGTATTTCTCAGAAGGGAATTTATTAAAGATGCGTTTGTGTGTAAACCGGAGAAAAGAGCCCCCTGCTGGTGTAGGATCAGTGGGTAATGACCTCATCATTAGATTCTAATGCCCTTTTAAAAAGTCACTCATTTACGAGAGAATTGTGGAGAGTTACAGGTTAAAGCAGGTGGGGCGGGAAAGCACTTCTAGAGAGAACGTTAAGCCCTCGGGGACGCCGGCACCCGGTCGGGGCCGGTGGGGTCGGGTGGCGTCAGGGAGAGAGCTGCAGAGCCGAGCCGGCGGGCGGCGGGGCTGGAGCGCGCCCGAGCGCCCGGGAGGCGGGGCCAGCGACGGAAGCTGCGCGCCGGTCACGCGCGGCGACTCCGGCTCGGCGCCGTCCTACCCCGCCGCCCTCCGCGCCAGCAGGTGGGTCCTCCAAACCGCGGAGCAGCCGGCGTGGTCGCAGGTTCGAGGCGGGCCCGGGGCAGCACCGCCGCCGGCCGCCCTTCGCTCCGGAGCCCACCGCCCGCGGACGCTGATACCCCTGCTGGAGTCTCCCGGGGCTCTCAGCGAGTCCCTCGGGTTACCCTTCGGCTCACGTGGCTCTGGGCCCCTCCACACCAGAACCTGGGCGGGACCGCGCAGGGGGTCCCAGCGACGGTGTCTGCCCCAGACCTCGCACTACGGCCTCCTCGGCGAGCCTCTGCCGCCCTAAAAGTGCCGGCGGTGGTGCGTGCACAGGACACAGGTGATGTGGGAGAGCCGTCGCGAACTGCTCAGCTCCTCAGGGGCCCAGCCGGTTCCTCCGGGGGAGGCAGGTTTTAGGTCTCTCGCCGGAAGTAATCCCAAAGGTGATCGAAGTGGTGGGAGGCCTAGGATCACACTCCCTCAAACCACAGTGTTTGGGGTCTTGCTCGGGGTCCCATTCTTAGAGGCGGAGGGAGAGAAAGACTTCCCCTTTTTACTAACAAGCCTGACTGCTTGCCAAAAGCTTGATATTGCCCCTAGTTTCAGCTTTTGCAGTGAAGGTGGATTTTTCTAACACCATCTTTGTGTGATTTAGCTGTCCACAGGGAATAAAAATGTGGAATGAGAGGATGAAACTAATCCTTTCTTTTGCACTGTTAGGGGTTGCCATAAACACCATTTGTTAAAAAGCATAATTATGTTGGGAAAGTGCCTGATGAGACAATTAAGCTACATAAACACACTGAAAACAAATGAAAGCCAGAAGACGCCCACACCCCTTGTGTAAAGCAATTTTTTGTTTACATAAAAACGAGAGATGTCTGAGCTGCTTTATTACAACAGTGTTATTAATGTCTACAAAATCCTAATGACTGTATTTTTTATGAATTTTCAATCATGAGATGATGTTCATGATATGAAAACCTGAACTAACCATGAAGCCCTGTATCCCCTATTAGGTTAAAGTGATCAGGCCAACGAACAATCCTAGTGAACAGAAGCCAGTGGCTATGCATGGAGAACACTGTTAATGGCACCACAGCATGTTAGCTTAAACTTACGAGCTTCACGTGTGTCTCAAGAGTTGGACATCATTCCCTGCAGTATCCCCACACGGAGAACATTATGTGGCACAAAATGACCCTCATCAAATATTTGCTGATCGAGTTCATGAGGGCCACATTCACTTTTATCTATATTTAAAAGAGGCTGAAATATGATGGCCTGATCTTAAAAAGGGGAATTATTTTCTTTTTGTTTTGAGATATTGAAATTTCTTTAGTTCATAATATCATTCGGGGTATAGAAAGATAACTAGTTGAAAATGCCATTCTAGAATACTAAGGAGAATCAAAGCAACCACCAAAGCTTGTGTGGAATCATTCCATTTTCAACAAAATCAGTCACATTTTTGGCTGATTATTGAGTAACATATCAGAGTAGTCCATGTCAGCTTTCAGTTCAAGGTACAGAGTCCTGTGAAACCAGATTTTAAGCTGATATAGGGACTATGGAGATCAAAGTACAAGAGAAACTTAGTCATATAGTTGTCATTTAAAGCCCCCAAATGAGCCCCTTTTGTTCGTTCATATACTGCCCATGGCATGGCCTGTAGAGATACCCTTTCTCTCTGTCAGAATAGCTTTTGTAAGAATCAGCATATTAAGTAATCTGCCTCATTTCTCTTTTCTGCATTTCCCCAGTAATCTCATTTAACAAAAGTATCATGCCTCTTTGAAAACAGGATTAAACTGGAAGACAATTCTTAAAAGGAGTAACATACTTTAATGAAGAAGTTTCACAGGACAGAATTCAGACTGAGTAACTTGATGGATATTTTCTAGTGTTGTTACTATCTTCATATGTTCATATGTGCATGACCACATATACATGTTTCCTGGTTGAGTCAATCTGAGGATTTTATCCTTTAGGTGTTACTGAGGAATGAAATAGTGAAGTATTCATATTATGACTGCCTGGTTTCCAAAAAGCTGTGATTTTTTAAAAAAGTTTAATGAACATGAAAATATGAATGGACTGTAGAAACCAAAATGAAGGCTTATTTTTCTCCTATTCTAGAAGAAAATTACCATGTCTTCTTCCAGACTGGGGCTCCGTTTGGCTGTCTGTTTATTAAACATTTCAGAAGCCAGAAGAAAATACATTGTTGAGAACGTAGCGAAAGCAGCTCTTCTTGAAAAAAATGGTAGGAACAACAGGCAATTGAAGTGAATATGTAGTGCTTTGATAATATGGTAATTTTTGTACTCTGCTAACAATGTCTATAGAACACTCTTATCTTTCTTCCTGAATTTCCCCCCTTGTTCTTGGGCTGTTATAGCTTCTGCAGGACTCCAGGATACCAAGATAGACGACTTACTCAGATGTGCACATATGCTCTTCTCCAAACGCCTGCATACAATCCACAGCATATTTCTTCACATTGGAGAGAGTGTCTGAAATGCACATTATTCAGGATATTGGCAGGCTCCTGAGGAGGATATATTTACATAAAGGTTTAATGTTTCCCTTATGGGCCATTTATATGATCATTAATAGAATGAGCATAATTGTATATTATGCCTTTTATTCAGCAGGTTAAATAAAAAGTAAGCTTACCAAATACCAAGTACTCTTCAAAAACACTCCTGCCATCAAAGCCCATGCTGTCATTGCAGCATTAATATTTCTACTCCATTTTCCCTGCATAAAGACTCTTAGGCAGTTGCATTTAAGTGATGTGTGTATGATTACTCTGCGATTCAATTCAGAAGACTGAAACTCAAGCCTCCTTACTCCCTGGGCCAGTATTTACTATAAGACATACTACTCTCTCTTTTTTTTTTAACCCTTGTTAAAATGTTCATGTGATGACGTACAGTTCTAGACATTTGTTTTTACTTTCACACATACACAGAACATAGTGTATTTACAGACTTACAATCACTTAACTTTGTTATTTGAAATCAACAGCTTTTTGGCAACAGGTGAACGCTAGGGTCCCAGCCCTAAAGCATTTGAGACAGTCGATTTTAATTTCTGATTGCCATTTTTTATTTGGTTATTGCTTTTCATGAGAGAGAAGTGTTTTCCCCCGGCCCGTTGCTAACGCTGAGCACATTTAAGTTACTGTCTTGCAACTTTGAGGGAGCTGGAGATGTCTGTGAAAATTCCTGATAATTTCTAATAAGAAAGCTCCTCTGGAGTCAGTGTGCAGCTGTGCTTTTGCATTCTCTTGGCAGTAAGAGCCAGCTTGGGCCCCGCATTGTCAGATAGTACATCTAATGGGATTGGGTGAATGTGCAGAGACATATTCTGTGATTAAGTGACTGGACAGAGACATTTGTGGAAGCCACACACTGATGGACGCCTGGGTCTCAACTCACAGTTTTTATCAGCTTATTAGTGAGAGCAGCTCAAGTGGAATTATAGCTATTACACTGCATTACAAATACCAAACAATTTACTTCTGCTGAGGTTCATACTGACAGCTCCTCCTGCCAGCAGTAATTTTTTTTCTATATGCATGCTTAAGAAATTTCAGGACAGAGTGTTTCATTCTTTCAGCATTTGATTCAATTGAATCATATGAAACAGAATAAAAGCTTTTCAGAAGAAGATTTAGAATGAAAAAATCAAATCAAATAATTTCTAAAAGCTTAAGTATGTTGAAAAAAATACATCAAAAGAGGTTGTATGATCGTGTTCCTACCCATCTTTCATAGTTTTAAAAATGCAGGGAAGGTAGCACTAGTTAAGAAAATGACCTGCTGTTGTACAAATACTTTAAAGGCATTTATTTTTAAGTGAGTGGAATAAAACTATATCACCTAGATTTTTTCCAGTTAAGCAATGTGAAAACATTTAAATGACCTAAAACGTCTTATGGAAAGAAAGCTGAATTATACATTTTAGACCTACACCAGGGCAGGTCTCTGTAGATGCTCATTTGGCTATGAGTGAGTGACATAAGTTTATCTTTTCATGTTATTAAAATTAATAGTGCGGGGCTGCTGTAAGCTCTGTAGTTGCTGCCTGTAACTTATTTTTCCTCTCCTCTGAAAAGATTAATTGTTAAGCTGCCAGGGGACAGGGCGACAAAGATATAATGGCATAGTGAAAGGTTTAATTACCGTCTGAAAACTTCTGTCCTTCACTCTGAATTTGCTTTTGTAGGCATACGAGGAACTTTTAAGGAGCCTGAACCAGGCTTGTAAACTTCAAAAATAACTACAGGGTTATGTGTGGTTGCCATACAAGGGTATGGCAGCTTTCTCCTTCGGGTTACACATTCAAGTGAGTCACAAGCTGCTGAAGGCTGGAAGTCGTTAACATCTGAAGGCTGTTGGTGGCCTTTGAAAAGGAGATGGTGGAGTCAGAACAGTTTCTAATAGGCAGGTGCATGTATCCCAGAAACCTCTGCTCCAGGCACTAATTGGCCTATCCTAGTTTTTCCAGATGTTAGATTTTGATTTCTGGGTTTGGAAGGAAAAATTGACAAGGCCTAGAAGATGAGATTGATAAGGAACAGAATTTAGAGTGATATGATTTGGCAATTGAAAGAAGAGCTACCGTCTTAGACTGAGTTAAGAGAACTTTGGCAAGTTCTGAAGCAAGTGCCAGAAAAGTTCTCTCATAGACACCAAAGCCTCGTATCTGAGCTGAGCCATCTGCTTGTATAGGAAGCACTGTAAGAAGTAGACGTTACTGTCTACAAATTTCATGATTAGTCAGTGTCACTTCAGAGGTCACCCCCCAGAATTTTTCTCTTAAACTATTAAACTATTTCTATTTAATTATATCAGAAGAAATAAAGTATTAAGATTTCATCACAGGAAAAAATTCTTGCATTTATGTGTTGTTTTCTTTATAGGACAGAAACATCCTGAGGTATCAGTGCTCAACATATTTTCTGATCAAGAGTACAACAGATCAGTCATTACAATAGCAGCTTCTGTTGCCGAGTTAGGTAAGATTTCAGTTTCTTTTTTTTACATGTCTTTTGGCAAAGAGTCAGCTTCAGGTACACCTGAATGCTCTTTAATCACTGATTTCCTGTGTTAATCTGGATACTCCCCTCCAGTACATAGGGAGTCTACCTCAAAACTGCATTGCATCATTTTTCTGAACATGTACCTCTCAAACATTTCCCATTTCCTCTTCATTAAAATGAACCTTGGGGGTCCAATATTTAATAACATTCTTTCCTTGAAGATGATCACATATCCTTTGTGGTTAAGAAAAATATCTCCAGGTTTTAACCTGTGAAGTAATAGTGTTGAAGTCAGCCTTGATTTCACTGATAAGTTGACATGGAATGAAACATGCTAAGCAGTTGTGTTTTGGGTTGGGAGCCTGACATCTTGAGTTGGTCCACTGGGTGAAATGAAATGGGTTTCAAGTCTTCTGTTGTTAAGGTTTAGTGGGACAACTTGAATTTGAAAGTTCATTGTTTAAACAAAAACCTGTATTATTTTAGTATTGCTTGGTAAAGGGTTTAAAATATTTTCTTTTTAAAAAATAATTAATTTATTTATTTTTGGTTGCGTTGGGTCCCGGTTGCTGCACGTGCGTTTTCTCTAGTTGCAGCGAGCGGGGGGCTACTCTGTTGCGGTGCACGGGCTTCTCATTGCAGTGGCTTCTCTTGCTGCGGAGCACCGGCTCTAGGTGTGCGGGCTTCAGTAGTTGTGGCTCATGGGCTCTAGAGCATAGGCTAAGTAGCTGTGGCTCACGGGCTTAGTTGCTCCACGGCATGTGTGATCTTCGTGGACCAGGGCTCGAACCTGCGTCTGCTGCACTGGCAGGCAGATTCTTTACCACTGTGCCACCAGGGAAGTCCTAAAATATTTTCAAATAAACTTGACTTCAACTTAGCAGATTGTCTTTTTTCAAAAGGTATATTTGTTTGGAAAACAAAGAGCTGATGGATAGTTCCCAGCAGATGTAGGACCGATTATCTTCTTGTTGTTTATCTCTCTTGCCAATGGTCATACTGCACTGCGAATAAAAACTCAAGAGTAATAACATAACACTCTGAGGTGTCTATAATATGTATTTAGATAGAATAATTTAATGAAAAATCTAATTATAAGAGCAAAACTAAAATACTTATGCTTTTAAAAATTTATGTTTTTGTGTTTTTATTTTATTATAAATTCATAAATATTCTGAAAATAACAAGGAATTTTATCAGATTAATCTGATTAAATTGAAAAAATTTAAAGTAACCAATTGTAAAAAAAATATAATATAAAGTTTCTTTTTTTTCTTTTTTTTTTAAAGGGCCGCCCCTCCCCCCAGCCACACAGTTCTGCAGGCTTGTTTCAGGACTACAATTAGAAGGGGCTCTTAGGATTTTTATTTATTTATTTATTTATTTATGGCTGTGTTGGGTCTTCGTTTCTGTGCGAGGGCTTTCTCTAGTTGTGGCAAGTGGGGGGCCACTCTTCATCGCGGTGCGCAGGCCTCTCACTATCGTGGCCTCTCTTGTTGCGGAGCACAGGCTCCAGACGCACAGGCTCAGTAATTGTGGCTCACGGGGCTAATTGCTCCGCGGCATGTGGGCTCTTCCCAGACCAGGGCTCGAGCCCGTGTCCTCTGCATTGGCAGGCAGATTCTCAACCACTGCGCCACCAGGGAAGCCCCTAATATAAAGTTTCTTAAGACTGATAAACTTTGTATACTTCCTCCACGTTGGGGAGTAAGGAATTAGGAGAAATGTGAAACTTTATGACACTTGGGAGGTGGGGAGAGGGGAAATGTTGGGTCTTTCATTTTTCTTTATTTTGGATGGGAAAACAATCTTCTATACATATTACAGAAAAACAACTGGTGGGACAATAATAAATATAGCTACTTCTTTAGATGCGATTGAAAGTTTAATGATTTTTTTTTTTTTTTTTTTTTTACAATTTTACATTTTTAAGGCAATTCCATTCTGGCTGCCTGCCTGGAGGCCTTCCAGTCAATTGATATGGAGGTTCAAGAGGGGATCCATCCTTGCCTGGGAGCAGTGGACCTGATTCCCGTTTACCCTCTCTCCGGTGTTGGAGTAGAAGAGTGTGGAGCTGTGGCCAGAAGTAAGAGAAGGTTTGGGGTAGTGTGTTATTCCTTAATGGAAACCATTTTTACAAGTCAGAACAGCTTGGGACAATATAATCACTCCTCAGTTCCCTGGGAAAAGTCAACCTTGAAGAATTGTGTCAACAGTAAGCTTCCGTGGGTTGCAGTGGCACACTGTGTCGTTGTGGCTCGTCCCTCCACTTTCTACCCCGTGACGCCGTGGAACACTAAATGCTGTGGGATGCAGCAAATCAATCATTGTGTCCCTTACAAATTCACGATAGACCATGAGGAGACAACAGTAGTCTCTAATGAGTTTTTTAGACTCTTCGGGGCAGAACGATGGTGTGTTTCACCCATCTGTGTCCTATTTTCTTGAGCAGGAGTAATGATGAGGTTGAAAACCCACTTAAATGTTAACTCCTACCCGTTTTTCCTCTGATTTTTTTTTCTTTTTTCCTTGTGCCCAACACTCTTTAAGATTTTCTTTAGAACTGAACTGTCACATGCTTGATTTCAGCCCCATGGGTAAGTTTAATTTGGAAAATTTGAGCTATGTCACTTGAGGTGTTTTTGAATTAAGCAGATTGGGAGAAAAGAAAGACCTTTTGCCTGGACTGTCTAGCTGGTTAATTATGAGATGCAGAGACTCATAACCTTTGGGGAAAAGTCCGCCTTAGGATGATTGCAAACTTCTCTGTATGACTTCAGAAATCCTCTGTGATGGTGCCTCATGTTTAGGTAATAGGGAAATGTCTAACATTTGGGATGTAGATTTGGACTCCAGCTGAGCTCCATCAAGAGCTAGAAATATGAACTGAGACTTGTTTCCAAAGGTGTATCTCATTCCATGTGCTGCATTTTAACATGACCTGACAATCGATGGATTATTTCCCAGAGAAATCATGGCCCAAAATTTGCTTTACTTTTCATCTAAGAAAGAGTTAAAATTCAGCATGGGGGAAAATGCATTTCACACAAAAATGAAGAGTTCAGAATTGTCCAGACCAGAATAATGATCTTAATGTCTTCAAAACAATTATGTTCAATTACATTAAATCTCAAATTAACTAGTACATGAAGTTCTTCATTACATCAGGACTAGTCCACCCCAGATGTTCGGCCAGAGTAGGAGACAGTTGACAACAGGAGGGTCTGGACACAGTATTTCTCCCTTCCTTTGCCCTTTTGCTTCATTGGCAGCTACTGTACTTCATGATTTAAACATGGACATTTCTAATTAAATGAGAGCTCAGCTGCATTCTTGAACTAATTTATAACATTCGATTTGAAATGTAATAGCTTCAATCTTCATCTGATTAAAACCAGTCATATACTGTACATGGTTACTATTTTGATGCTCCAACATGCAGTTTTTATTTTTACATTCTCCTTTCTACACAGCTGTTCATCTAATATCATCCAATTTTTTTTGGTTTGTTTTTTTTTTGTTTGTTTTTTTGGTAACAGCATGCTCAGGCATTCGTACGAGGCAGAAGTATTCATGTTTTAGGATCTCACTGTTTTCAGAACAGTGACAGGATGTTTTTCACTAGAGTAACCCCTTGTCAGGGAAACCACGTTAAAATAATAATTTAACTAACTTTCTTTGGGAGGAAGGGCAATGGAGAACACTCCAGTGACATAGAAGATAGTTGATATTGACATGTGTAATTCATGCATGTTTTATATGCAAAAATTCTGGATAATATATTTTAGAGCTTTTTCTTTTTAATTAATTTATTTATTTTTGGCTGTGTTGGGTCTTCGTTTCTGTGCGAGGGCTTTCTCTAGTTGTGGCGAGCGGGGGCCACTCCTCATCGTGGTGTGCGGGCTTCTCACTGTTGCGGCCTTTCTTGTTGCGGAGCACAAGCTCCAGACACGCAGGCTCAGTAGTTGTGGCTCACAGGCCCAGTTGCTCCGCGGCATGTGGGATCTTCCCAGACCCGGGCTCGAACCCGTGTCCCCTGCATTGGCAAGCAGATTCTCAACCACTGCGCCACCAGGGAAGCCCTATTTTAGAGCTCTTTGATAGCAGCTGGAAGCTTGCTTATTCCTTAAGGAAGGGATTCTTAAAGTGGGTTCCAAAGTTGATGTTCAGGGGACTTATAAATAATGTCAAAATCACTTGTAAGTTTTTATGATGTGCATTTGTGTATACATACATAGATATACACACTCATAATTTTGCATATAATTTTAGTTTAAGAACTTCTAGAATAAAGGGCACAGCAATGCAGAGTCCTAGAGGTGGAAGCAGCCTGGGCTTGAGGACCTGAAAGGACTGCAGTGTTGCTGGCTGAAACTTAGAGATGGGGTGGGGTGGGAAGGTTAAGAAATGAAGCTCCAGAGGTAATCAGAGGCGAGGTTATGAAGTCTTATATGCCAGGTTAAGGAGTTCATACTTTATCCTAAATGCAGTGGAAACTGTTGGAAGAGTTTTAAGAAAGAAAGTCTATGATTGGCTTTGAACATTAGAAAGATTACTTTGTTTGTATGATAGAGAATGGACAAGGAGCAGGTAGATCAGTCTGGAAAGGTGATGGTGGCCTAAGATAATAGAGAATGGAGAGAATGGGGAGACTCCATAGGAGGTTGGGGTATGAGCAGTGGTATGAAAGTGTCTTCACTTACAGATGCTGCCATGTAAAAAAAGGTGACGCATAGATCTAGTCTATATTTATTTAAAGCTTATAATTTATTTTTTTTATTTTTTATTTATTTTTTTTTGCGGTGTGCGGGGGCCTCTCAGTGTTGTGGCCTCTCCCATTGCGGAGCACAGGCTCCAGACGCGCAGGCTCAGCGGCCATGGCTCACGGGCCCAGCCACTCCACGGCATGTGGGATCTTCCCGGACCGGGGCACGAACCCGTGTCCCCTGCATCGGCAGGTGGACTCTCAACCACTGCGCCACCAGGGAAGCCCTAAAGCTTATAATTTAAAAAAATGTTTTAGACTTTGGTTTTCATTTTCTATAAAACCACATTTGATCTATTAGGCTCCATTTCATTTTTATCTGTATTATGTCTCTAAAATTTTTATCCTTCTCCCTTTTTCCCTTCTCCATTCCATCCTTCCCTCTCTCCCTTCTTTGCTCCTTCCATTCCTCTCTTTGCTTCTTTTTGTTGTTATCAGAATGATACATGAACATGGTTAAAAGTCAAATCTACAGGGTTTGTTCCCCAAACTCTAGACCTACATAACTTCCCTTTCCTCCTCACTCTGTACACACTTCAGTTTCCTTCTCCCCTGAGCCAAGTACTTTCAACTCTTTTATTATTTAGGATTCAAATCCAGATATCTGAATATCATACCTGTATTGGTACTTCTTGTTTTTTTAAGTTTTAGGCATTGTCTGTTGACTTCTCACTGCAGAAGATGAGAATTTAGCTTCCTTTTACCCACCCCTCACCCCCAGCACACACACACACACACACACACACGTTTCCCACTTACTTCCGAATTCTCCCTCCTCACCATATAGTTATATCTTGGAACAGTATTTAGTGGTCACATTATTATAACTATGTAAACATTATTTACAATGAAGCATTTAGAATGTTATTATTTTACCCTTTCTGTACAACTTTTTCTTATTGCTGCAATTGATCATTATCTTTTTGATCGTTTGCTTACTTTTTTATATACTTAACACTGGTTTAACCCCACACTGTGTCACTAATGACTCTCCGTGCATTCAGATAGAACACATCATGTATTGACTGTTCTATAAATTTCACCTTCTTAAAAAACTATCTTTAGGGGAATTCCCTGGTGGTCCAGTGGTTAGGACTCTGCGATCTCACTGCTGAGGACCTGGGTTCAATCCCTAGTCAGGGAACTAATATCCCACAAGCCGCACAGTGTGGCCAAAAAAACCCCCCAACTTTCTTCTAGAACTCTCTGACCTGGTTCAGTTAGGACGATTTACTCTCAATTTGTTGAGGATGACTGTCATCATGGCATCTCCCATTACTTTTATCCTGAGTGTTCCCTTCATCTTTCTCTATTTTGGATCCCCTGGTTCCTGAATCCCATATCTTCTCTTTTTTTCCCCCTTTCTTTTATGTCCTTGTTTTGGTGGAACATATCCTCTACTAGCTTTCCAAAAATAAGTGGGGTGGGGGCAGGGAGAGTACATTTTTGAGAACTTACATGTCTGAAAATGCCATTATTCTACCTTCACACTTAATTTTTAGTTTAGCTAGGTATAGAATAATAGGTTAGAAATAATTTTCCTTTATTTTGAAGATATTGTATCAATTCTCATTTCCATGTTACTATTGAGACTTTTGAAGCCATTATGATTCCTGATCTTTGTATGTGACCTGTCACTTCTCACTGGAAGCTTGTAAGATCTTCACTTTGTTCCTAGTGTTCTGGAATTTCTGTGATGTGCCTTTGTATACGTCTGTTTTCATTCATTATGCTGGATACCTGGTAGGCCCTTTGAGTTCTTGAAACTTGTCTCCCAGTGCTGGAAGTTCTCTTGAGTTATTCCATTGATATATTTTTTTAACATCTTTATTGGAGTATAATTGCTTTAAAATGGTGTGTTAGTTTCTGCTTTATAACAAAGTGAATCAGGTATACATATATATATATCCACATTTCTCCTCCCTCTTGCGTCTCCCTCCCACCCTCCCTATTGCACCCCTCTATGTGGTCACAAAGCACCGAGCTGATCTCCCTGTGCTATGCGGCTGCTTCCCACTAGCTATCTATTTTACATTTGGTAGTGTATATGTAAGTCCATGCCACTCTTTCACTTCGTCCCAGCTTACCCTTCCCCCTCCTTGTGTCCTCAAGTCCATTCTCTACGTCTGCCTCTTTATTCCTGTCCTGCCGCTAGGTTCTTCAGAACCATTTTTTTTTTTTTTAGATTCCATATATATGTGTTAGCATACGGTATTTATTTTTCTCTTTCTGACTTACTTCACTCTGTATGACAGTCTCTAGGTCCATCCACCTCACTACAAATAACTCAATTTTGTTTCTTTTTATGGCTGAGTAATATTCCATTGTATATATGTGCCACATCTTCTTTACCCACTCATCTGTCGATGGACACTTAGGTTGCCTCCATGTCCTGGCTATTGTAAATAGAGCTGCAGTGAACATTGTGGTACATGACTCTTTTTGAATTATGGTTTTCTCAGGGTATATGCCCAGTGGTGGGATTGCTGGGTCATATGGTAGTTCTCTTTTTAGTTTTTGAAGGAACTTCCATACTGCTCTCCATAGTGTCTGTATCAATTTACATTCCCACCAACAGTGCAAGAGGGTTCCCTTTTCTCCACACCCTCTCCAGCATTTATTGTTTGTAGATTTTTTGATGATGGCCATTCTGACCAGTGTGAGGTGATACCTCACTGTGGTTTTGATTTGCATTTCTCTAATGATTAGTGATGTTGAGCATCCTTTCATGTGTTTGTTGGCAATCTGTATATCTTCTTTGGAGAAATGACTATTTAGGTCTTCTGCCCATTTTTGGATTGGGTTGTTTGTTTTTAGGATACTGAGCTGCATGAGCTGTTCATAAATTTTGGAGATGAATCCTTTGTCAGTTGCTTCATTTGCAAAAATTTTCTCCCATTCTGAGGGTTGTCTTTTCATCTTATTTATGGTTTCTTTTGCTGTGCAAAAGCTTTTAAGTTTCATTAGGTCCCATTTGTTTATTTTTGTTTTTATTTCCATTCCTCTAGGAGGTGGGTCAAAAAGGATCTTGCTGTGATGTATGTCATAGAGTGTTCTGCCTATGTTTTCCTCTAAGAGTTTTATAGTGTCTGGCCTTACATTTAGGTCTTTAATCCATTTTGAGTTTATTTTTGTGTATGGTGTTAGGGAGTGTTCTAATTTCATTCTTTTACATGTAGCTGTCCAGTTTTCCTGGCACAACACAAATCATATGTGCGTGGGTTTATCTCTGGGTTTTCTATCCTGTTCCATTGATCTATATTTCTGTTTTTGTACCAGTACCATCCTGTCTTGATTACTGTAGCTTTGCAGTATAGTATGAAGTCCAGGAACCTAATTCCTCCAGCTCTGTTTTTCTTTCTCAAGATTGCTTTGGCTATTCGAGGTCTTTTGTGTTTCCATACAAATTGTGAAATTTTTGTTCTAGTTCTGTGAAAAATGCCATTGGTATTTTGATAGGGATTGCATTGAATCTGTAGATTGCTTTGGGTAGTTTAGTCATTTTCACAATTTTTTTTTTTTTTTTTGCAGTACGCGGGCCTCTCACTGTTGTGGCCTCTCCCGTTGCGGAGCACAGGCTCCGGACGCACAGGCTTAGCGGCCATGGCTCACGGGCCCAGCTGCTCCGCGGCATATGGGATCCTCCCAGACCAGGGCACGAACCCGTATCCCCTGCATCGGCAGGCGGACTCTCAACCACTGCGCCACCAGGGAGGCCCCATTTTCACAATTTTGATTCTTCCAATCTAAGAACATGGTATAACTCTCCATCTGTTTATATCATCTTTAATTTCTTTCATCAATGTCTTATAGTTTTATGCATACAGGTCTTTTGTCTCCTTAGGTAGGTTTATTCCTAGGTATTTTATTCTTTTTGTTGCAGTGGTAAATGGGAGTGTTTCCTTAATTTCTCTTTCAGATTTTTCATCATTAGTGTATAGGAATGCAAGAGATTTCTGCACATTAATTTTGTATCCTGCTACTTTACAAAATTCATTGTTTAGCTCTAGTAGTTTTCTGGTAGCATCTTTAGGATTCTCTATGTATAGTATCATGTCATCTGCAAACAGTGACAGCTTTACTTCTTTTCCAGTTTGGATTCCTTTTATTTCTTTTTCTTCTCTGATTGCCGTGGTTAAAACTTCCAAAACTATGTAGAATAATAATGGTGAGAGTGGACAACCTTGTCTTCCTCCTGATCTTAGAGGAAATGGTTTCAGTTTTTCACCATTGAGAACGATGTTGGCTGTGGGTTTTGTCATATATGGCCTTTATTATGTTGAGGTAAGTTCCCTCTATGCCTACTTTATGGAGGGTTTTTATCATAAGTGGGTGTTGAATTTTGTCAAAAGCTTTTTCTGCATCTATTGAGATGATCATATGGTTTTTCTCCTTCATTTTGTTAATATGGTTTATCACATTGATTGAATTGCGTATATTGAAGAAACCTTGCATTCCTGGGATAAACCCCACTTGATCATGGTGTATGATCCTTTTAATGTGCCGTTGGATTCTGTTTGCTGGTAATTTGTTGAGGATTTTTGCATCTATGTTCATCAGTGATGTTGGCCTGTAGTTTTCTTTACTTGTGACATTTTTGTCTGGTTTTGGTATCAGGGTGATGGTGGCCTCGTAGAATGAGTTTGGGAGTGTTCCTCCCTCTGCTATATTTTGGAAGAGTTTGAGAAGGATAGGTGTTAGCTCTTCTCTAAATGTTTGATAGAATTCGCCTGTGAAGCCATGTGGTCCTGGACTTTTGTTTGTTGGAAGATTTTTAATTACAGTATCAATTTCAGTGCTTGTGACTGGTCTGTTTATATTTTCTGTTTCTTCCTGGTTCAGTCTCAGAAGGTTGTGCTTTTCTAAGAATTTGTCCATCTCTTCCATGTTATCCATTTTATTGACATATAGTTGCTTGTAGTAATCTCTCATGATCGTTTGTATTTCTGCAGTGTCAGTTGTTACTTCTCTTTTTTCATTTCTAATTTTATTGATTTGAATCCTCTCCCTCTTTTTCTTGATAAGTCTGGCTAATGGTTTATCAGTCTTGTATATCTTCTCAAAGAACCAGCTTTTAGTTTTATTGATCTTTGCTATCGTTTCCTTCATTTCTTTTTCATTTATTTCTGATCTGATTTTTATGATTTCTTTCCTTCTGCTAACTTTGGGGTTTTTTTGTTCTTCTTTCTCTAATTGCTTTAGGTGTAAGGTGTAAGGTTAGGTTGCCATTGATATTTCTTCCATTTTTCTCAATTCTTTCTGGAAGCTCCATATTTGGATATTGGAACTCTTGTATTGGTTCTCTACACTTACTTTCTCTTTTTTAAAATCACTTTATATTTTTATAATAATTTCTTACAAATTTCCTCTTCTTTATATCCCAAGCCTTCAGTAAGTTTTTCATTTCCTCTATATTAGTTTCCAAGTACTTTTACTCTCTGAATGTTCATTTTATTTTTTTATTCTAAATAATGTCCTGGTCATGTCTCATGGATATGGTGTCAGTGAATAATTTTTGACAGTTTCTTCTTTCTGCATGGTGTCTGTTCCCCAACATGCACCCGCCCCCCCATCCACACCCCCAGGTTGCTTTCTCCTGTTTGTTTTAAAGGCTTTCCTCGGATGTCAGATCATCATTGGTTGGCTGCTTACTCTAAGAGTGGGCACTAAAGGACTGAATGGATAATCTGAGTATTTAGGTGGGGTTTGTCAGCTGTAGGCCGATCTGGCTGGGTTGTTTCAATGGAGAGCGCCTATTTCAGTATCTTTGGGGTCTTTCCTCTTGGGCTGTTCAAGTTTCTTAGAGAAGGATTCTCCAGTCTTCAGCCTGGAGTATACACACAGCTGTCCATGATTTAGGAGTTGAGTTGCAGAAGAGGGCTAGAAGAGTCACCGCATTTAGTGTGTAAATGTTCCCTTAATTCCCCTCTTTTCATGAATCGCCCCTACCCTCAGCTGTATCCCACAGCCCAGACGCCTTGTGTTTTACTTCTTGTGTCTTCTGCCAGTTGCCTGTCTGTGTGGAGGGGTTGGGATCTAACTACTGCTTAAACAGACTTCCCACCATTCTCCCTGTTTTGAGCTATGCCTTTACCTTCTCTCCCAGAGTGAGGTCACCAGTTCTGACCATTTCCAGGTACCAGTGCTCTAAGTCAGGCTGCTTCTCTGCTGTCCGGGGTCTGCTGAATCTCCTGCTCTTCTTATATCTGCTCTCCAAGTTCCAACGCCATTGCTTCTTCTTCCATTTCTATTTGTTTGAGTGAATCAATGCTTTAAAAAATAGACCTCTTTACCATCTGTTTCCTGGGGTATTTGGAAGAAGTGAAAGTAAACATAGGAATCTATGTTCCCATCTTTACTTGGAAGTCCCTACTTCTCTAATTCCTCTTGGTGATTTTGATTATCTTAGATCCTTCAAGAGCAGTGAATTCACCTAATTTGGAACCAAAGGTAAATTTACAGTAACATTATTCTTTTTTCTGACTTCTAACTCAATATTGAAGGTATTTAGTCTCAATGTCTGGGCTTCAGTAAATTTTGTATAGACAATTTCTCCAAAGGATTACTGTGGGCTATCGTGCTGCCTATATGTTTTCCACATCTTCCTTACTTGATGGTTTACCTGCAGGAGCCAGTGTCTCTGAAACATGAGCTTGTTTCTCATGCACACACAAACCTTCCTGAGAAGGACTGAGTGAAGGTGGAGGGGGAGGGGTCAGGGCAGAACATGCTCAGGCAAATCCCCCCAATGATTTGCCGGTGAAAATGGGCTTAACTAACATGTAGGTTCATAATATTCAGCTTTAAAAGTCTGGACCATAGCTATAAATTTTGTAAGTCATATGGAAACTTGCTTTTTGTTTTATGTCATTAATCAAATGAAATTAGGTTTATATAATGCTTTATAAATTGACATTATTTAGAATATTGGAAAGTTAAAATGCTAGTTAAGTAAGTTACATAAGTAAAGATTTAGCTCTTACATGATTGAGTTTTTTTGGATTTATCTTTAAATCCAAATTTAAAATAGATACAACATTAATGAATTTGATTAGAATTATCAGCCTTGTTAGATGATTTTTTGAGTATTTTCATGGCTTGGAGGACGTGTGCCATGACAGATTCACACAACATCAACACTTGTGTGATAGTCTTAAGACCCTTCGATTACCTTATTACAGATTGTCAAAACATGGGCTGATCTGGCAAATCAGGAACAACTTTTCACTTCAAGAATTTTCTACTCTGATTCTCCAGTTGCTATGGAGATTGTCTCATAAAACAGCCTTGGATTTTGTTGAGATTAGTCAGTTTAGATGTTGGGTTCTGATATAGTTCTCTCCACCATTAGTACTACCTTCATTGCCGTAGCATAAAAGCAATGGCTGATTTTACAAGCATATGTTAACATAGTTTTAGGACATAGCATTTACTTTGACAATTATAGGATACTGCCACCACATAAAAAGCTGGAAAAAAAAAAGGGATTGCGCATTGGGAAAGTACATAAAATATCAAAATTGATTTCTAGCAACTTGAGTGCATTCTAACTATGAAGGAGCGTTACCAGGTTTTTCATAAATGCATATTGCTACAAGCTTAATAAATGCAACAGGATTACATCAACCACTGTAAAAGAGAGCTACTAATGAGAAAGGAAAAGACCAAATGGGAGAACTAGGATAAACTAACCTATTCTTCCATGACCAGCAATTGCTGTTGCACACAACCATACTTGAAAAAGTTGCTCTCTTTCTCTCACTTTGGCTCTGCAGAAACCTGAAGTCCAAGTAAATTCATACCCCACAGGCACCCCTTGGCCAGTAGGGGACCCGAGCTGGTAGACGGACAATTCTAAGTCCCATTCCAGCAAGACCAAGCCCCAGTTTCTCGTAGCGATGACTAGCTTGATAACACACCCTCGTATTGGCTTTCCCTTCTTCCCTGTTTTACTCTTGGTATATACTGAATAGACTTTATTGAACATTTTGACAGGAATAAATGTACCATAAGAATCTTCTAATTGGGATGAGTAGGTGGAGTGCATGAAACCTTTGCTGCCTGACTGTACACTTCTTGTAATTCTTCCCCAGTCTATAAGTCTATAGTTTAAAACTGGGAGACCCCCCGCAACCACCACTTCACCTAGGGAAGGGGTCTCCTAGAATACTCAGGATCAAGCTATGGGTCACTGTGGGAGATGTTAACATTCACCCCTTCCTAGCAGAGCCAGCCCTGGGAGCCTCAAAGTTTAGGGGTTCTAAGTTTTCTGATTTTATATATATATATATATATATATATATATATATATATATATATATATATATATATATATAGTACCCAGAGATTAAATTTATGTTATTGCTGATGGTGTTTTAGAGAATTGGGACCTAACAGGGGATTTATATCATATGACTGATATGATGCCAACTTTTTCAGCCCAGACTCCTAACCTTGGCTATGCTTTTCCTGAATTCCTTTTCTTTTCCATCTCTCCTTCCTAGCGTATACAGTGACTTCCAGTGTCAAGACCACTAGGATCAGAAAATTCTAAGGAAATAATATAGTCATGCTAGTGGCTTTGATGGACCTATAAGATTAAGTGCATCAACTCAAGTCTGTGCACACCCTCATGCGCCCACCACCTGGTCTCCAGTGGGCAAGTGAGGGTGTGCTTCTCAGGAGACCCAGAGCATGTGATGATAGTAATAACGACAACACATGGCTATCATGATGTGCTGTTACAAGGATTACAGCATTATTATTAATTAGGTTCTCATTTATTGTGTGACTCAAAATTGCATATATTAAATAATTCACTCTCCAATTTTTTTTTGTTGTTGTTGCGGTACGCGGGCCTCTCACTGTTGTGGCCTCTCCCGTTGCGGAGCACAGGCTCTGGACGTGCAGGCTCAGCGGCCATGGCTCACGGGCCCAGCCGCTCCACAGCACGTGGGATCTTCCCGGACCCGGGCACGAACCCGCGTCCTCTGCATCGGCAGGTGGACTCCCAACCACTGTGCCACCAGGGAAGCCCTCACTCTCCAATTTTAATTAACCAAGAAATATATAGTAGGATAATATCTCAAGATGATAATTGTTGTGCCTCTCTTTCCCCCATAGCTTATGTGTGACTGTTTCCTGGACAGTCTTGAGTTATTTGCTACCTTGAGGGGTATAGAATTGTTATAGTGAGAATGAAGAAGTAACAGTCAGTGTTCGTGTTTGAATTTTTGACAACCAAAAGGAGAGGGCTTGGAAAAGCAGGTTACAACGTTTATTCCATCACAATAGGGTAGAGAAAGAAGGAAGGCCACCTCACTCCCTGCTCCCAGGAAGGAAGATGAGAACTCAGGGTGGGGTTTGGGAGGAGAGCATTACAAATAGTACACTTCTTTCTTTCCCAAATCTTGAACGAATTCGACAGTAGAGAAGGGCAGATGAGAAGTGGAAATACTAACTTTACTACTGTTACAGCTAAAATGACAGCTAGGCTTCCCCACCTGGAGAATCAGACAGACTCATGCAGCCAGTAACAGGCAGCACTAGACAGCACAGGCCCGACCCTGGCAAGCTAATGGCAAGGAGGAGGTGGAGCGGAATGTATGTTTCCTGCTGACAGCTAGCTCCTAAGAAGGAAGAGGGGAGAGAGGAGTAGGCCTATGCAAACCCAGCTTGTCTCCCAAACTCCCCATCAGGGAATGGATGTTGGGAGGAAGCAAGGCCAATGTTTTAATTTTCTAAGGCTGCAGTAACAGAAGTGCCCCAGACTGGGTGGTTTAAACAACAGAAATTTATTGTCTCACAGTTCTGGAGGCTAGAAGTCCGAGATCAGGGTGTCGGCAGGGTTGGTTTTTTCTGAGTGCTGTGAGGGAAGGATCTGTTCCATTTTGGCTTATGGACGGCCCTCTTCGTGTTCACATGGCATTCTCCCTGTATATTGTCTGTGTCCAAATTTCCCCTTTTTGTGAGGACACCAGTCATATTGGATTAGGGCCCCACTCCATTCCAGTATATGACCTCATGTTAACTAATTATATCTGCAATGACCCTATTCCCAAATAAGGTCACATTCTCATGTGCTGGGGGCTATGAATTCAGCAGATGAATTTTTTCAGGGGGTATAATTTAACTCATAACAGCCAGCAAGACCAGCAGGACTCTCTCCATGTGGAAGTAAACATCAGTAGTGGGCAGGAAGCATTTTCCTTCAAAAGGAGATTTAATGTGGTGGGCATGGGTACGTGGAAATGAGCATCCCCTGAGAGGTGGTAAAGAGGAGAGGGATTGTGGGCAGGGGAATGGGAGGATTTGATCTGTTTTGGGGGCATGGGGATCAGAGGACTTGACCTGTTTTGGGGGCAAGCAGCAAGAATTAGGGCTAGGCTTGAGACTATTAAGAGGTGGCTGAGTGGTGTCAGTGGCCAGTGGCCAGGAAGATGGAAGATGTAGGGGAGCCGAACACATACGAGGAGACCAAGCTACCTCATGTGAACTATTTGTTTGGCATTTGGAGAGCTGTAGTTGGATGGAAGAGCCACCTTAACTCTTCCTTGCTGTGGGGAGTGGGCTTTATACTGAAGGCTGTTTACACATTGCTGATACATTGGCCAGCAGAAGGATTCCTGGCCATCCCCAAAGCTTAGCCATGTCCCATCTGGACTACTCTTTGGGGTAGTCCCAGCTTCTTAATATCCCCCCTGAAAGAGAATGAGAAGTCCTTACAAAGGGGGTGCACTATATGGAAGCGACAGGCCTATTCCAATGCCCCCACCCTTTACATATGTGTATGTATGTGTATATATATATATATGCACATGCCCATAAGTTTTTGATCAGTGTGATCTAAACAGTTACATCACATTGAATGGCTAGACAGGGAAGCCAAATGGCAAGTGGACAGAACAAGAATTTTGCAGCTGAATAAACCTGAGTTCAAACCCCAGGTCTTCTACTTATTTGCTAGCTGACTTTAGGAAAATTGTTTAGTCTCTTTTATAGTCTTTTTGGTTTTATATCTATACAATGGGGAATAATATCATCCTGTCAGGATGGTTATAGAAAATAACGCCCACACGTAAAGCCCCTGGTCCCCTACCTCCCACCAGTAAAGAGCTGTCACTATTTTTAGTGATTCTCTGTGGCCTTATGGAGAGGGTTGCTGAACAGTGGGGACCCAGGCTCTCCCCCTCCCCATAAAGAGAGTGGATCCCTCTTCTCTGTTTTATGTTATCAAGATCCCAAATAAAGTCACCTTTTGAGGAAAGGGATTGCGCAACAAGATGTTTGAAAACCACTTGGGCAGGAGATCTCTGAAGTGCTTTCAGCTCTAAAATTCTTAGTCCTAGAGCAGACAGCTTCTTCCATATCAGTTCTTCATTTGCAAAATGGTATTCAGCACATATTTCAGAGAACTGTTATGAAGATAAATGGGGAGGTATTTGTGAACATCCACACAGTGTTGGAGTGCCTGTTATGTTTCCTTTTACCATAGTAAACGCTATGGTGACTATAGGAGAAGTATATTAGAGTTCCTTCCCCCAAGAAAGCTGGACCATGAAATCTGCACCTGAAACAGGAGAGAGCACCATAGGACAGAATAAAATAAGTGACTGGATACAATGTAAGTTACACATGTGAGGTCACTCAAGAAAGTGTAATTCTTAAACAATATCATGTCTTCACAGAGTGATGATTATATCAGCATATTCCCCGCAAAAGAATAACAAGCTCTTTGTATACACATCTCCATAAAAGTATGTTATATACAAGGAAATAGTAAGATTCTTGGATTCTTGGATATAAAGACATATGTGTGGGGCAGTTCCCTGGTGGCCTGATGGTTGGGATTCTGGGCTTTCACTGCCGTGGTCCGGGTTCAGTCCCTGGTAGGGGAACTGAGATCCCACAAGCCATGCAGCGCAGCCAAAAAAAAAAATAGAAAGAAAGGAAGGAAGGGAGGGAGGGAGGGAGGAAGGAAGGAAGGAAGGAAGGAAGGAAGACATATGTGTAAAATATGTCCCAGACTACTAATATACCATATTTTTATGGATACCTATATCTCCCTGAAATTGTATGGTTTACTAAGGGTTTGGGGGCACCTAATTCTTATGTTTTTGATAAGGATAGAGGATAGGTCCAATTTTTTCATTCTATAGCTAGAAAACAGACCTAGAAATATTGAGAAACTTACTCATAGTTTTCCATCTAGATAGCAGCAGAACAAAGGATCCTCACAACTGTTTATTTGCCAGACCTTGCCTGGAACTTTTTATTAATTCTCTTTTTCAGAATTTCAAACATTACAGGTAAGGTTAAAGTTCACCTCTGTCCAGCAACTACATCCCTGGTTCCCTGAACCATCCCTTCTGAGTTACAGTATCGTATGCTCACACTCAATCCAGAATTTTCCCCATGCTTTTACTTGTACCTATGTATGTACTCATAAATCCAATATAGTATTTCTTGTGCATGTTTGTAGTATAAATGCTATTGTACTATACTTTAAAAATTTTTTAATTTAATTTAATTTTTTTATTGAAGTATAGCTGATTTACAATGTTATGTTAGTTTCAGGTGTACAGCAAAGTGCTTCAGTTTTATATATATATATATGTACATTCTCTTTTCAGATTCTTATACTATAACTTTTATTCGGCAAGATATCTTGGAAATCTATCCATGGTGTTACATATAGCTCATTCCTTTTAACTGCTGTATAGTTATCATAGTATGCATATATCACATTTTTTCTGTTCCCCTATTTATAGACACTTAGATTGTTTCTCATTTTTTCCAATACAAATAGTGTAGCAGTGAACACTCTTGAATATACTTTCCTGTATACAAATGTAAGGATTTCTCTAGAGCAAAAAAAAAAGGAATGGATCATTAGGTACAAACATTTCAAAATATTTTTACAGATTAATTTTTATATGAAAATTAATCAAATGCCTATCCTGACCTCATTGCCATTAATACATAACAAGTTTCTTCTTTGCATTTTATTTTTTACTGCCATGCCAATGGTAAATTGACAGCTCAGAAACACAGTAAAATTACTTTCTCTTAGCAAGTGCTGTTCGTTTCGAATTATAGACGCTGTTATCAGCATTGCATTATTTGTAAGTTTATTTGTCCTTTAGAAATGAAATGTGATAGAGTAAACGGTAGCATCCAGTGATACGCAGTAGAGTTTTGTTTTACCCCCAGAAAGAACAGGCAACAGAATGTGTCAGTAGAAATGCAATTTAGGAATTGCACTTGATCTTGTTTTTCAGTCTAATGTTTCTGTTCTTTCATCATAAAGATCAGCTGCATTTTATTTTTTTCCAGTCCCTTAGAATAACATCCAGTTCTAGTCAGCGTGTTTAATGTACTTCTCAATGATGTTCTAGTACAATAAATTGTCGTATCTCGTGCATGTGTACATATGGTAAAAATTTCTTCAAGTTCTAGCCATGTGGGGGAGGAATATTGCGGTTACTTTGTTAATGCAGTGTGTGTGCTGGAGTGGTTAAGGCCCCGCGCTTTAACTCTCAGCGCTGGGCGTAATGAGATGGCTTTGATGGTGGCGTAAGAGTCTGGTAGGATGGTCACAGCTTCACACTTCAAAGCCGAGCATATGGGGTGAATACTGGGTAGCTTTGTGCTCTTTGGGGATGGTTGGGAGACAATTCTTAACAGCTCTGTTTAATGAAGACATTGGAAAAGAAACACTCCATCTTTAAAATAATTTTGAATTGCAAAGAGAAATTTCCACCACCTCCCTTCCATAGACTAAACTAAGAATAATTTTTCCTAGTCTGCACTTAATTAGAGGCAGTGCAGCATCACAACTACACTGTATTTTCAAATGTCTTCTTTTTCAAAGTACTGTAGCAAGATTAATCAGCCAGTTTTATTTTAGGTATGTGTATGAATTTAGGCAAAAACTTTTAGGGCTATCTGTGTTACCATCTGAGAGATTTTTATGGCTTCTGGTAGAGGATCTTACTTTTCCTTTTCATTAAAAAATACATAAATAAAAAAATCAACTAAACAAAAAACTTGGCTATATTAAGAGAGCTATACTAAAACCAGAGGATGCTTCTAAGATTTCAAGTCTAGCACCCAGTTTAATTTTTAGATTCTGTGCTTTTTTTCCTTTGCTTTTTGTTGAGTATGAGGTGATGGGGTTGAAAAATACCCTTTTTGACTGGTATGTATGTACTTATGAGAATGTGTCAGTAGACTTTTTTGAGTATCATTAGAGTTCTGGTTTAAAAAAAATAATAATAAGCTACACTTTCATACCATGGGCCAGGGGAAATAGAAGTTATTCCTAGAGGAAAGGGAATAACAGGCTTGAGGTTTTTCCTAGCTGTGCATTTTGACTGCTATCAAAAATGTAACAAAACCAAGCATATCAGTTATGCTCCTTGAGCTGCTGAAATGCAATTCTGTTAACAGTTAAATCTCAACTCCATTTATACCAGTAGTCCTAAAATGCTTCTGAAAGAAACAAAAGCAGAAGGGGAAAGAATGATATCAAATACCGCTGTAGACATGAGGTGCGTGTTAGCGTAAGGCAGGCAAATACATTTAATGAAGGAGATTCTTAAGTACTGTCTTAAATATTGTACATTCTCAATATAATACTACATTTCAGCCACAGTTAGGTTTGTTACAGGCTCAGAAACAAACATTTGTGTTGAGGATATGAACCTGAACTTTCCTGTCTCATTGTGCTGATCCTCCTTTTGCAAAGAGGAATAACCAAACTCATAGAAGTCTCTAAAGTTAAGGCTGAAAGTGATAGATATACATGTATAGAAATGACTAAAAATCATTTTCGAGTATATGTAATGAGCCAAACATAAAGGTTAAATTATATTTTAAAAATATTATCATTAAATTAGCCTTTTTAGAATATGACTTGTGAAAATGGAAAGATCAGAAGTGCTAATAATAGTGGTGGGGAAAACTTGTCAAGAATGGAAGGAAAACTAGAAAATATTTGTCTTTTAATAGCAATTTAGGAAGCTGCTTTACCTGTTTCAAGCCGGCATGATGACATCATACTCTGTCAGCACAAGGTGATTCGGATATTTTTCCTGTCTGACATTACACTGTCTCAGGTAGACCACAGCTGCAGGTGACTCTGACAGCTGGGGGCTGGAGAAGAGCTCATAAAACATGATGCCGGTGATGGAGAATTGATCGCATGGTTTCTCACTAGGGGTACATCGTACACCTGCTCGTCTTAAACCCTGTTCTCGTTTTGTTAGCATAGCGACCCCTTACTCTCCTGTGTAGGTTTGGAATGGATGCTGCTCTTTCAGGTTTGCAGCATCCAGCATCTGCAAAGTGCTTAGGAACCAAATTCAATTCATTCACCTTAACAAATGTGGATTGTTTTAGGAGTTTGAAACCTAGATGGAGAAACAAAAGTCCATGATTAACTGTATAATACAAGTAGATTAGATTTCATATTCTATCAATAAAAGCTGTAAAATACTACATGAACATGAGAGGGAGAAATGAATTTCAGTGGAGGGGGAGCACAATGACAGAGCAGGGATGAGCTCAGAAATTCTGGTTTCTTGGGACTCATTGAAAATGTGAAAAGTTCCTGCTCTGGAAGTGCTTGGCTTCACTGTCGGGGGAACAATCGCTTTATGGGAAATGCACACAGAACTATTGCTTTAAATAATAATGTCAGGGCTTCCCTGGTGGCGCAGTGGTTGAGAATCCGCCTGCCGATGCAGGGGACACGGGTTCGTGCCCCGGTCCGGGAAGATCCCACATGCCGCGGAGCAGCTAGGCCCGTGAGCTATGGCCACTAAGCCTGCGCATCCGGAGCCTGTGCTCCGCAACGGGAGAGGCCACAACAGTGAGAGGCCCGCGTACCGCAAAAAAAAAAAAAAAAAAAAAAAAAAAAAAAAAAATAATAATAATAATAATGTCACTTATCTGAAAACTGTGAGACTTGACCTTGAAGATTCAAAAATTTTATCTTCTTTAACAGGCGTGTTTGTTTGCATGATGTAAGCATTTGAAATTACAGTACAGGGGATAATTTTTACATAGATTAATTGTGAAAATGAAAGGATACAATTAAAACCAGTTTTTTTGAAGGCAATTTATATAACAAATAAAATAGCTTGCTAGTAACTATTCTTCTGACTAAATTTGAGACATTTCTTTGAAATGCAGGCAATCTAAATTTTACTCTTCAGCTACATTACAAATACATACCTTGGGCCCTTGGCTTGCAATCATTAGAAACATAAAAGATATTTCCTTGAGTATGAAGAGTATAATGTGCTGTCTCTATTGCTAAATATCATTTTGGCTTTGGTGGTCTTTTCGTTGTATGAGAATAATGAAATATCTTTTTTTCTTCATTGGAGAGTAAAAATTAAATTTGATTCCTTCCACCATGAATTGGTATAGAAGAGATAGTGGAAGAGAAGTGTTGTTAAACTATATGGGGATTTCTAGTAAGTAGGGACACAGCAGTCCAGGAAGGTATTCAGAATTTTCGGAATTTAGAACAGTGGTGTAGGCTTACCGAGGGGAAAGGAAGCAACATACCCCGGCTGCTGTGCACCAGGCATTGTGTTAGACGTGCTAGGTTTCTTAGTTTATCTAACCTTAATCTCTGTATCCATTCTATGAGGGGGTTTCTTTTCTTTCTTTACTTCCTTTATTTTTTCTCCTTTCCTCTCTTTTTATCTCCCTCTTTTTTCCTTTAGTTTTATTAAAGGTTTTTTAAAGCAAGTTCCAAAAATCATATTATTTCACCCCTGCATATTTAAAATATCTGTAAGCAATATGGACATTTTCTTATATCGCCACAAGGCCATTATCACACCCAACAAAATGATAGTTTTTTGGTACCATCTAACATCCAGTGTATAATCCGAGCAAACGTCTTTCTATGATGGGCTTGTCTGAATCTGGATCTACACATGGTTCACATATCGAGGTGATTGTTGTATCTCTGTCTCTTTTGATCTAGCCCAGTCCCCCACCCTGCTTTTTTCCTCCGATTCACTGGTTGCAGAAACTAGGTCAGTTGTCCTATGAAATTCCCACATTCTGGATCATCTGTTTGCTCCCTTGTGGTGTCATTTAATTTGTTTCTTTATCCCTCTCATTTCATACAAACTTTAAGTTAGCCCCTTGATAGGGTTGAAGTTCATTTTTTTTTTTTTTTTTTGGCAAAACTTCTTCAAAGGTGGGCTTTGAGATTCATATGTGTCCTATCAGGAAGCCACAATGTCTGATTATCCCACATCTGGTGACGCAAAGGTGAACTGCCCTTGTTCCTAATTGACTTTTCATGAGGGTTTTATCCATTGCTGATCTTTGCCTGAAACAGTTATTTTCTTAGGGTCTCCAAAATGGTGATTTTCTAATTATATCATTTCTTCCACATTTATTAGTTAGATTTTTTTCTATTAAAAAACTTTCCCTCATCAGTTCAGGCTATCTGGCTACCCTGGAATACAGTTTATACAGGAAAGGCAGGATAAATGCTTATTTTTATTCCTTTTAATTGCCAGATTTCTAGATAAGGAGTTGGTGCTTTAGAGGAAGCTTTTTTTTTTTCTTTCATTTTCACTTTACAGACAAAGAACTTGAGGCTCAGAGATGTCAAAAAAAATTGCTCAAGATCCCAAACAGGTATTAAGGAGCAGAAATGGTATTCAAACCGATATCTTCTGGCCTCAAAAGCATATGCTATTTCTACTAAACCAAAATGTACCCCTGCCCTCAACCCCCCAGCTGCTGACAGCTGGGAGTTGCTACTGCAAATATCTCCCCCTGCTTTGCCCTTTAAGAACCAGGCTCCAAGAATCTTCCTTTACAGATTCTGGGCTTTATAAACTTATGCAATACTCCAGCACTGTAGCTCCAAATGGAGGTGCTGGCCTGGCTAGGCCAAGAACTGAGCAGAGCCAGGAAATAGGTCACACTATTTCTATTTAGAAGGAGGGGCGTTAGCATCACAGTTTGTGTATTAGGCTCCTGTGACATCCAAAGTGTGAGTCACTCTAAGTTATGGCTGGAGCAGATAACGGTGATCCAAACAATTTGGAGAGTTGTCAGATGTTAAGATGTCTTAACCAACTCTCCTAAACCATTTTCCCTTTCTTCTGCCATCCCTGCTCTCTGCCATTCCAGATTTGAGGGCAGTACTTAGGTAACTGCCTAAGCATTATTTTACAATTCCTAAACCTCTGTTAACTGTGTCACTGGCATCTGCCCGCTCCCCCGCCCTGAAGTCCATGGTCCTTTAGTATCTTAAAGTGTTAAAGAAGTAGAGTTCACGTAGTAAATTTGGGAGATTTTCTTGGCTTTGTAGTGTCTACATATCACGGGCTTCTAATGCTAGAGTCTCTACCTGTCTCAGAGAAAGAATGTTTCTCCGGGACTTCCCTGGTGGTCCAGTGGATAAGACTGCACTCCCAATGCAGGGGGCCTGGTTCGATCCCTGGTCAGGGAACTAGATCCCGCATGCGTGCCGCAACTAAGAGTGCGTGCGCATGCCGCAACTAAAGATCCCACATGCCTCAACGAAGTTCCCGTGGGCCGCAACGAAGACCTGGTGCAGCCAAACTAAATAAATAATAAATAAATAAATATTTTTTAAAAAGAACATTTCCCCAGACTGCATACAACCCAGAGGTACAAAATTTTTTTAATGCCCTCCACATTTCACCCCTCCCATCAGCATAGGAGTCTACATTAGAAACAAACAAATAACCAACCTTCAGAATTGCAGTTGGAGAGATTTCCTGTGCTTAAAGGCCCCATCTCAGCCTCTGATGTTCCATGATGGGCCTCCAAATAAGGGAGGCCCACAGTCCTGCTGTCCCAGGCCAGTACCCAAATTTCCAAATACCTACATCTATACATCAGAAAAAATATTATGCTATCTCTATCCTTGCTTACAGCGGACTGTGATTAGTGCCGTGAAAACATGCTGTCAGCTGCAAACAGCAGTCCCCTAAAGCAGTTCTCTAGAAAAAACAGGAAGGTAATTCTGTAATCTGCCTTGAAAAGATAAGGTCAGAGACAGAATCTAAATATAAAAATGGCAGAAGAGAATGAAAAAATGTCATTCAGAGAATAGCCTCCATAAAATTATATTTAAATACTAGGCTTCCTTACAGAATATCTGACCCAATATATCCAGTAGAACTTTCTGTGATGATGGAAATGTTCTGTATCTGCACTGTCCAATAGGAAGACCACTGGCCACATGTGGTTATTGAGCACTTGAAATGTGTCTCATGCAACTGAAAAAACTTTTATTGCATTTCATTTAATTAATTAAAATTAAAATTTAATGGAACGTGTAGCTAAGGGTTACCATATTGGACAATGCAGATCTGGCCCTTGTATTCTTAACTTCTTCTTTCTCTTAACAGTATACACAATTTGGGGCTGTTATAAAATAGTTTAAAAATTGAAGGTACCAATTTTATTAATCTTAGTGATGAATTTTCCTTATGGAATTAGATTCATAATGGCTTAGAAATTCTAGCCTCCTTGTACATAGACAAACTTTTTATTATGAGACTAACTTCAAGGGGAAATTAATTATGCTCAAACTTTGATTTTTAAAATTTGTGTGAATTATATGCTTTAGTGGTGATGGTTATAACAGTGATGGGAACGCACTTAATGCTACTGAACTGTACACTTAGGAATGGTTAAAATGGTAAATTTTGTGTTAAATATATTTTACCACAATAAGAAAATTATGTGCTTTATTTTCTTTCATTAGGCCTGATTTTAATTTAATTTTGTTAAAATTTCCCACTGTCCATAGACCTTGCTGAGAATCTGGTCCAGCGTGTTCCTGGCTGCAGTGTGTTTCTCTTTGGTGAGGCCGACCTGCCTGAGAAGTGCACTCTTGTCCAGAGAAGGAAACAACTGGGCTGGTTCACAAGGAGGGATTTCAGTGCTCTTAAACCTGACCTGGGAGTTGCACCTGCCCGAAGATGTGGTTTAACAGGTTCATAGTGTGGTTTTGTTCTGCTTTTGTTGTTGTTTTTTTAAAATTTATTTATTTTATTTATTTATTTTTGGCTGCGTTGGGTCTTTGTTGCTACACATAGGCTTTCTCTAGTTGCAGCAAGCAGGGGCTACTCTTTGTTGCGGTGTGCGGGCTTCTCATTGCGGTGGCTTCTCTTGTTGCGGAGCATGGGCTCTAGGTGCGCGGGCTTCAGTAGTTGTGGCTTGTGGGCTCAGTAGTTGTGGCTTGTGGGCTCTAGAGCGCAGGCTCAGTAGCTGTGGCGCACGGGCTTAGTTGCTCCACGGCGTGTGTGATCTTCCCGGACCAGGGCTTGAACCCATGTCCCCTGCATTGGAAGGCAGATTCTTAACCACTGCACCACCAGGGAAGCCCCTCTGCTTTTGTTTTTAAACTTGAGTATCCTGAGGTCACCTTCATTTGGCCCCTCCCACATAATACAGGAGGACTTCAGCTGGGGCTTCTTCTTGACTTGGTTGAAGGTCTCCTCATGCCTCTTTCTTACCCATGCCTTCATGAGCAGACCAGAGAGGCTGGAAGCCCTCATCATATATTCCATGAGAGCCCCCAAGAGTGATGTTCAAGATAAATAATGAGCCCTGCAGCATGGCCACTGATGATGAGAATTGTTGACACCAGGACAGGTCCTGGAGGCCCGCTGCTGTGCTGGGCATGAGCATGTATCCTGGGGACAGTTGGTGGCTCAGGACTTGGGTAGAGCTTACTTTTAGCTGGTAGGAAAGTCTTTCAGCACTTGAACATCCAGTGTGTCCAAGTTGATGCTTACAGCTAGAAGTCAGTTCTAGAGGCACCCTGGAGACAAGCTTTTCTACACAGCAGGCTCTAGGCCAGAGAGAACAAACATGGGGAATAGTATTCTTCCTTCCCCTGGATCTCACCAACTCTTACCTCTCTCTGCTACTCCAGTCCCACTCCTTGCTTAGAGCTTACCTTCGGAAAAGGCAGTAGAACCCCATCCAAAACGCCATCCCCATTCACTGCACTTCACCATCCTAGTGCCATTTATTTGAGTCTTAATTCTTTCACCCTCAAGTATCTTCTGTAGGGATCACAAATTAAACCACGCTAGGTAACATTTTCATAGTCAGTTAATATTTTAGCGGTTACTAAGATACTAGGTCCCCAAGGAGCAAGAGGTGGGCAACCATAAGAAACACACATTTCTCCATGGTGCAGTTACACATAGGCTTTTGGTTACTAATCCCTGGTGCAGAATTCTGCTCTCAAACCAATGATATCTATAATCAAGCAGAGCAGTACAATGAAAACAGTGCAAGCTTTGAGGCTATGCTCGAATCCTGGCCTTGCTGTTCATTGGCCGTGTGACTTCAGAGTGTTCCTTAACTCATTAAGCCTCAGTTCCCATATCTGTAAAATGGACATAATAATTATATCTCCCTCATGAGACTGTGAAGTTGAAATAATGTCTATTAAGTGCCAAACACAGTACTAAGGGGCCATTTCTTCCTTCCATTTAGAGAAAAGATTTATAAAAAAGTGTGTGTTAGTCTTTACTTATGGCAAAAGGAAGAAGCTGATTGCTCCCTGCCAATTTGAACCTCACATATTTTCCCACGACTTGTCTCACAAATGTAGAAGTGTAAGCTTGTGACTAAATTTTCAGACAGCTATTTCCTGGTTTCTAATTTGGGCCTCACTAAAGACTGAAAGGATTATTTCACAAACCTTGTCAGCACAGTGCCCAGTGACTGGGATTACAGTCAGTGGACAGGAATTAGAAGCAGGAATCCTAGTACTAGAGAACAGAACTGGCTTTAGTGTTGGATTAGGCAGTCCCTGGAAAAACGTCATTCTCATTTCTGCATTGCTGAGAGACTGAATGGGTCGGTATTTAGGGAGAACTTTAGAGAACTCTAAAAAGCATATCTGAGTTAAAGACTAAATGTTCATGTTATCACTAATCATATTCAATCTTCTAAGAACAAACTTGGTTTGTAATTGTCTAAACCAAAGTGAACACTGCTCCCCCATCTCACCTAATGATTGTCTGGGGTTGAGATAATCTCACCCATTTTACATTGTTTGATTGGAATGGACAAGCCATTGGAATTTCTAATTTCTTCTCTATTTTTACTCCATGTGGAGATCTGTGATTTACATGGAGAATTTCGTCAACATCTGACAATCCTAAGTTTACTTTAAAATGCCAAGATTGGCACAAAAATGTTTAAAGATGGTATTTTAAAGGTAAAATTTGATACTGGTAAAGATGTAGTTAGAGGCACTCATGCTACTAACGGTAGCATCAATTGGTATAAGCTTTTTGGAAGTGAGTTGGTGATGTGTATTAAGAGCTCCAAGAATATATGTAACTGCTTTGCAGAAATTTCTAGTTCTAGTGATAGATTTATCTTAAGGAAATAGATTTATTCCTGAGGAAATAATAAAAGGTACATGTACTTATGCACAAGTATGTTTATCAAAGAAATATTTATAATAGTAAATATGGGAAACAATGTAAATGTTCAGTATTTGAGAGTGATTATTAAATAAGCTATACCTAGGTGAAAGACTGTTATGCAAGCAATTAAGTGTGAAGGTTTGGAAGAATTTTTAGAGACTTGAAAAATACAATACAATGTAGAGAGAATTTGTAGTTTATTAATTAATGCAACAAATATTTATCAAGTACCTAGTATGTGCTAGGCACTATGGTCAGTGGGGAAAATAGAATTTATTTGCCCTCAAAGAATTTACATTCCGGGGAGTTCCCTGGTGGCGCAGTGGTTAAGAATCTGCCTGCCAATGCAGGGGACACAGGTTCAAGCCCTGGTCCGGGAAGATCCCATATGCCGTGGAGCAACTAAGCCCGTGCACCACAACTATTGAGCCTGCGCTCTAGAGCCCATGAGCCACAACTACTGAGCCCATGTACCACAACTACTGAAGCCCGCACACCTAGAGCCCGTGCACCGCAACGAAGAGTAGCCCCCGCTCGCCGCAACTAGAGAAAACCTGCGAGCAGCAACGAAGACTCAACGCAGACAAAAAAAAAAAAGAGTTTACATTCCAGTGGGGAAGGGGTGAAGAGAGAGACAGTAAATAACAAGCTTAATAAATAAAGAATTATATAGTATGTTAGAAAATAAGTGCTACAGCCAAAAAAAATAAAAAAACTGAACAGGACAATGGGAATCATGTGTCTGGGATGGGAGTGAACTACAGTTTTGTTTTCGTTTTTGTTTTTATTTTTTTTGTGGTACGTGGGCCTCTCACTGTTGTGGCCTCTCCCGTTGCGGAGCATAGGCTCCGGATGCGCAGGCTCAGCGGCCATGGCTCACGGGCCCAGCCGCTCCGCGGCATGTGGGATCTTCCTGGACCGGGGCACAAACCCGTTTTCCCCTGCATTGGCAGGCTGACTCTCAACCACTGCGCCACCAGGGAAGCCCTGAACTACAGTTTTTAAATGGGATAAACCAAAGTAGGCCTCATAGTAAAGGCAGTGTTGGAGCAAAGACTGGGAGAGAAGCAGTTAGCCACGTGGAGATGTGGACAGGAGTCTCAGGCAGAGAGAAAGCCAGTGTCAAGGCCAAAGGATATAAAGTAGTATAAACAGTATGATCTCAGTATTGTAAAATGGTATGCATCTATTTATTTTATTTATGTTATATATTTGTAAGAAAAGTGTTTTTAAATTCTTAAATCTTTCAACATATTTTCATTATTTCTCTAAATTGATTTGATCTTGTGATTACTTTCCGTCATCTTTCATAAAGGGTAATTATTGAGGTTTATCAATGGTCAGTTTTATAAAAGCTGGGTTTCAATGCATTTATTCAGATTGCTGATGAAAGATTTAAGGTAAGAAGGGAAAAGTAGCACAACTTTCCCCTCCGTGTGTCTTTTTTGCTAATATCTCCTGCTAAGTGGCAGAATCCTCAGTTTGTGCAAAAAAACATGAAAATTATAAGTTGCCAAGGCTAGGTAGACTGTTATTCATCGAGAGACACCTCATTTAATAGGCTCAAAAGAGATTCTAATAGAAAAGTAAAATGTTTCAGAGAGGAACAGTGAATAAAGGATATGGATAAACAGTTTCTAATATTTCATGAACAAGATTATAATTCGAGTTTAAGACACATAATCAACCGAAATATTAGGTTACCTTACTTGCACGAATTATCTCTTAAGAAACACTTACGTAAGAAGGAGTAAAATGTTTTCATTTTTAAAAGTAATATCTACTGAAGGAGAATTTCTGGCACCTCTGTCATTAGGGTAGAAATGTTATTCATCTAATTTTTCAGTGAATTTAGTTCCTAACTATGGCGATTTTCCTCCTTATTTTTAAATTTAATGGCTTTATATATTTTTCTAACATTTTTTATTTACATCAATGTTTCTCAACATAGTTTTCCACTCCTCCCATCAAAACAGAAAAGCTTCAACACATTGCTATATTTATTTCTTTTCCTAAAAAAATTAAATAGAAATGATTGGTGCTATCAACTGAACACTTACAGTTAACTTTCCAGTGACAAAGTAATCTACACAGTACCCGAGAGGAAGCAGAATCTATAAGGGAACAGGTTTCTGTTTTGAAGTTCCCTGAGAATATTATAAACAGAAGAGAAAAAAGTGAGCTCAGAAATGATTAACACCCATAGTCAGTGCCAAACACACAAAATCTTTTAAACCAAATTCCTTTTAGAAGTTTGTAGTTGGCCAGCTCATGAGGAACATAAATAAGGACAAAGCAGTAATAGTTGATACTTTTAGATCTATAAATAAATACTTTATACATATATATTTTAAAACCCTAAACATTTATAGGATAATTTAAACACCGCTGGCTGATATATGACTGGCCTGCATATATGCATCATTGTTTAAAAATAGAGGGACACTTCTTTGAACTATAGTTTCATATGATGCCTTAGGAATCATAGATGGAGGTAATTGGCACATCTTGGAATCAAGGACTTCTGTTTAGTTATTTCAGTGGGTTAGTGAGAGATGTCCTTGCTTACTTCTGTCTCAGTAAATGAGAAGTTGCTGCATCAGGCACTTTTCTTGACATTGAATAATGCCGTTTACTTCACACCCAAAACTTTACTTAGTCTTTGAAAAATAATTTCTAGTTTTAGAATGAGTCCTGCTTTGAGGAACCTGTTTTCATAATTTTCTACATTTGCTTGTAAATCTAGTTGGAGTGATGGAAGATGAAAGTCTCAATGTGTAATTAAGTGTGTAACTTGTAATAGAAGCATGAAGGACTTTGCTTTTGTCTCTGCATGAGCTGGTGAAAGGCACTGTTCTCCTATAGAAAACCTGGGAGCAGGCAGGTCACCTGAGGTTCCTTTCAACTGGACTGGCTTCATTCCATTATGATATTAACATGGATCTACCTCTGTGATTTCCTCTCTGAAGTACTGTTACTCTGAAAGATTCAGAGTTGAGAAATTGAGGCTCACAATTCCTTGCAGAGTGGGAAAACGTCATAGCCATTTTGCTGAAAGACAGCTGAGCAGAGGCAATGTCCCTGAAGAGGTAGAACTTGAATTCAGACCCACAGGGAGCCACTGCCAGCCCTATGCCACACAGCGTCACTCAGCTTTCTTTTCTGTGGATTTGGCCACATGCCTAAGAGTCCTGCATTCTTCCTGCCATGGGAGCACTGGACTTAGCAATTATGTTTGAGTTTTATGGCTTTAGTCATCAAATGTCCTGTTTCAGCTGTGGTTTCTCTTTAGTACATGTTCTAAAAAATTTAAAATACCAATACGTAATGATGACTAATTGCTTTTGGTGTAATAACAGCTGTTTATATTTTTGAACCTGAGTTCCAAGGCTATTGTCTTGCTCTGTTTGTTAGTCTGAAGCAAGGACCACATTTAGGCTAGGTTTTATCTTATTTTAACCTTCATGTTTTTACACCCAGTAACCTGCATGGTTCCTGGAACTCAGCAGGTTTTCAGTAAAAACATATTTAATGAGGGAGTCGCACATTAGTTCATGAGAATCTCTTTATTTATTCAAACTGTAATGTAATCCACAAATTTGCAGTTCTCTCTTCAGCTATAAAAATGCCAAATATCCCAAAGCACCACCTCGGCTCTCTCCTCATGCATCTTTTAAAACTAAGCCACCAAAGAGGAACTTGATATGATAAATAGAACTTCTAAATACATCCCTTAGCAACTTCTGACTCCCTAAAATGAAATCCTTTCTGTGGAGGAAAATATATAGAATCTTTTCACCATTAATTGATTGAAGATGATGGCACCTGGAACGATTTTTGAGAATAATTTTGATCTAAAGGGGAAAAAAAATACATGTGTTTCTTTTGAGTGCTGCTTTTTCATTTTTCTAATGGGCTCTTCACTATTGTTTTGTCTGAATGCAGTTTTTTATTTGTGTTATTCCAGACATGGTCCTACCGCAAGCATCTTTAAACCAGACATTAATAGCATAGTTCACAGTCATTACTGCCAGTGCTCAAACACAAATATTGCATTTGTGTTTGCAAAAGCTACACATCAGATGTTAATTAAGTGCATTTGTTTTTTTTATGCTTAAACAATCTGGCATAAAGAGTTTACATCTATATCAGTTCACCATAAGGTCTCTACAATATCTGAATCACCAGCCGTACAGTATATGATAAATACAGTGTTTCCACACAAGAAAATAACAGAATTGTCAGGAAAACATCAGGCCTGTTATATTTCCCTGTGAAATAATAGCAACTGAATCTCAGTTTCTTTTTCTTTTTGATAAAAAAAGTATTTAACTAGGAGTAAACACCAATATTTAGAATGATAAATTTTTCATTAAAGAACACATGGAAAGTGAAATCATACCAAAGCTTTTTTTCCTTGTTTTTAGCTTGCTTCAGGGCGTTGTGACAGTTGCGTTGGAATAAAATTGGAATTTCAGCTTTGCAGTGAGGAGATTCATGCTGCCGCCAGAGCAGCCGAGTGCCAATCTGCGGGAGGCAGGAGCGGGGCGAGACCGCAAACTGAGAAACAAACTTTCACATCAGGTTTCTAATTTTAGAGCAAAAAATGGAATTACTTTAATTATATGACATTTAACTAGAAATACGATTTTCTGGGATTAATTAGCTCCCTTATTTAAAAAATCTTTACTAAGTTTAAACTAGCATAAAAAAATCAAATTCAGCATTTCATATAAGGTCAGTGGGACTGCTGGATTTAAATGCAGAATTTGATTCATTCGAATTGGATCACCATATTGGTGTTGGACTTGGGAAGGATTAAATGGAGGAATTAGAAATGCGTGCATTTGGGCAGAAAGCAGTTTCTCTTCTTCTTTTCCTTTTTTTTTTTTTTTGCGGTACGCGGACCTCTCACTGTTGTGCCCTCTCCCGTTGCGGAGCACAGGCTCCGGACGCGCAGGCCCAGTGGCCATGGCTCACGGGCCTAGCCGCTCCGCGGCATGTGGGATCTTCCCGGACCGGGGCACGAACCCGTGTCCCCAGCATCGGCAGGCAGACTCTCAACCACTGTGCCACCAGGGAAGCTCTCTTCTTCTTTTCTTTTCTTTCCTTTTCTTTTCTTTTCTTTTCCTTTTTCTTTTCTTTTCTTTTTCCCTTTCTTTCTCCCTTTCTTTTCTTTCTTTTTTTATTTCTAAGAAATGGGTCATGACCTCACAACCCCTCAGGAAGGGTACTACAACCTGATTAGGCCGGAAACTTCTCAGCTTCATTGACTATCTCTGTTTATTCACTGCTTGAATAAGATACAGTGATAAAACAAAATCAATTATTGTATAATTAAAGTTTAATAGAAGTATTTAAGGGACTTCCCTGGTGGTGCAGTGGTTAAGAATCCGCCTGCCAATGCAGGGGACACAGGTTTGATGCCTGGTCCGGGAAGATCCCACGTGCCACGGAGCAACTAAGCCTGTGCACCACAACTGCTGAGCCTGTGCTCTACAGCCCACGAGCCACAACTACTGAGCCCGTGTGCCACAACTACTGAAGCCCGCCCACCACAACGAAGAGTAGCCTCTGCTCAACACAACTAGAGAAAGCCCATGCACAGCAACAAAGACCCAAAGCAGCCAATAAATAAATAAATAAATAAATAAATTTTAAAAAAGAATTTAAAACACAACATAACAAGAGCATATACAAAAGAAATGATTATTCTGTGTTGTTTGTGATTACTCTTATTTTATTTAGAAGAGAATATATGTTACTTCTAATGTTCAATTTTATTTTTCTAAGAAATAATTAGCTTTTGAAGGAATTTTGTAAGTAGAGTTTTATTTTAATTAAGTAAATCAGTGTTGGGACAAGTGAATTCTTTATGGCACTCTTGTGCTCTGGACTTAACATCTAAGCTTATTCTACATCTAATAACTTATCTTAGGTAATGAGTTCATTTATTAGCAAGAATGATCAATTTTAGAAACTCTGTGACAAAAGGTACAGATATTGGGCACATGGTGGTAACAGGTGCCTTGGAATCTGCTGGATGGGGGATTCAGAAAAAGTCCCATGTCTTTAGGGATGGAATGGTCCATGCCACCATACTGTGGGGAGGAAGAGCCCTGGGTCCATATGAACGAACTTGCCTTGGAAGTGACTACCTCCCCCAAGCTGATAACTTACATATGAATATCTGAATGTTGACTGGGCATATCAGAGTTCTGGTATATCAAAGCACAATAGGCCCAATAAGTATTTTGAATAGTATCAATACTTAGTATAACCCAATATATGTATACATACTTTTCAGCAAAATCTGAGTGTGGTCTAGCTATTTGTTTGAATAATGATAAAGATGAGGCCACTCCTTGAGTCAGAATAAGGTATGTATATCAGATATGAGAAAATGGGACTGTTTGTAACATTACCTGTTGAGGGGTAGAGGAGAGAGAAACCATGCTTGGATGCTTTCCATTAACGAATGACATTAGCATTGACAAGAAAAATTTCCAGTTGTACTCTGTGAAATGTTAAAACTGATATAATTCTCAAAGATATTTAGAGTAAGTGATTGGTGTATGAGGTTGAGAGAGATATGTATTGACTGTTAAGAAATTTAATTTTTATGAAATAAGCATTATGGAGAAATACTGTAATCTGATTCATTCCTGCAGAATTCCCAGTAGGAAGAGGCCCAGCCTCGGGAGTTGAAATGTTTCATTATGTACATGTGTGGGAAAAAGATGAAATGTGGTTTCCGTGTGCTGATTTTCTGTAAAGCGTCTATTAGTATGAGAGTACCCAGGCTAGGCAGCAAAGCCCCCAAACCACGGCTGTCTAGGGGAAAGTGAATTCAGCAGGATCTCTCGCTGGATACTGACACCATGAGCAATAAGTTTGAAAGTAGCAAGAAAAAACGTTGACAGTAAAATAATGTTGGAATAGTAACTAAAGAATTGTCTTATGCTGAAGGTGAGGTCAGCCCGCATCAATCCCTAGTCACTTTGCCTTTAGAAATGTAAAGTTCCCCCAAAATGAAGAAACTGCAAACCTAAGCTTTTCATACCAATGCTAATTTAACCAAGTTGTCCATCTTATAATGTAAACTATAATTAGAGCAGGGCTATTTATGTAACATGAGCTGCATCATCCCCAAGGCAGGGAAAAGCAGGACAGTTGCCCCTGGGCTCTAGAGTAACCAGGCTCTGGAGTAGCAATGGCAGTCCCAGTCCCTTGGGAAGCTGGGGATGGAAGAAAGAGATGCCTCCAACTGGTTATACCAAGAAGGTATACATAGTGCCCCAAACCCTGCCCTGCCAAACCCACATGGTCATGAGACACAAGAGTCCCTTTGTCTTTCCCAATTCCAAGACTGTTTGTCACTTTTTAGTGACCTCCTTTCCTAGCCAAGACTGTTGCTGAGTTTCATTTGAATCCGATCTTAACCTAGCTCAGTGATGACAGGTCTGTGTTTGGGGTGGAAGGGATGGGTACAGAGTGTGATTTATTCCTGTCTCCCAGACCCGTAGTCCTGGCACTGAATTCCAGCCCCTGTGGAGATGGCCTTGGAAATGAATGGAAGGCCAAGACATTTTGCTGCTGTTGATATTTGATTTTCAAATGTGCCTTTTGAAATATCTGTTGATACTTTAGAAAGTCTGGGCTTTTCTTAACCATTTTAGAAAAAACATCCAGATACATTTAGAGTAGATTAAAGTATCTGCTTATAGCTCAAATAACTCTGGTATTCAAAATATGTATGACCTTTAGACAATTCTGGAGTTGATAATGAGGAATATTTGCGTATTATTTTGAAACTAAAACCAAGTAAAGGAAACTCATTGGATTAAAATTGGGTAGAGAATAGAATCTTAAAAATGAGGCTTTCACTTTGCTTGATTAACATGCTTTTCTAATGATTTAGGCATCGGTGCTAGCCCATATGTGATGAACTGCAATGTTACCATAGATTCTCAAGACTTGGCTCTGGGAAAAGAGATCGCTAATGCCATTCGGGGCTCAAATGTGAATGGATTGAAGGGCGTCCAAACGATGGCTTTTCCTCACGAAGGGAAAATTGAGATAGCTTGCAATGTAGAGAGTTTTGAAGATCAAGAAGTTACAGAAACCTCAGAAGGCTCTCAATACATGGCTTACAGTGTCCTTGGGGACCATTTTTATTATCTATCTCCTCATTACATAGAAGCTCAAGTTAGAAAATTGGCAAGTGATCAGGGAATTGGTATTACAGGAAGAGCATTAATTGGATTTACACCCCAAGAGTGCAAGAACTGTGCTGAATATGCTATTAAGGAAGGTATTGGGGAGTTCTGGAAGAAACGCAGAGGTATTTTCATGTGATCCAAGCTAAGGCTTCACTGAAATTGTAAGGAAAAAATATCAGCCATTACAAAGTTTTCTTTTGGCCAGTGAAGACGAGTGGAAGATCCAAGAGCTTGGTTCCAGCTGTGAATTGGAAAACTGGAAGCATTCTCTGTCCAGTGACAACAACAGGTGTTTATAGATTGTCCATAATCGCTTTATGATATTTCTAGTCGTCATTAAAACTTCGTGAAATCCCCCTCTGTATCAAGTTCATGCACTTGCATGTACTAGAAGCCCCCCTGAATCAGCTGGGTAAAATGGCCATCATTGTCAAATTGTCTTTAATTATCATGGACAAAACTAAAAACGGACTCAATTTATTTGGTCTTCCTGACCTCTTTATTCCAGAGTCCTGTATTCAACTCTCATTTTTTAAGTAATCATTTTTTTAATGTGCACTTTTAAAAATCAAGTACTAAGTAACTAAAAAGTGGGGAGAATTATAAAATAAAATTACTCTTTCGAAGCATGATTGTTCTTTCCTGCCTTGTTTGGGATGACCCACTGTTCATTCTGCAGCCAGATTTGTCTAATTTTTTTATGTTTATGTGGAGAAGTAGAACGATGGTGTTGGGCATGACTTCGAGGGATTGTATTTATCCTTTTTGGAATTTAAATGGGAAGCCTGAAGGTTTAGGGAATTTATTGCTCTTGAGCAAAGAGAAGGGTTTTGGTGGAAGAATTTTATTTGAAAGAAATCAGAATAGGTTGCCTCTTTGTGAACTAAAAGAAGCCACCACTTGCTGATTCTGGCAATTTTATGTAAATCCTTAGTGCTTGTAATTCTTTGGTACAAGGTGCTTTCTGTTCGTAAAGCACAAAGAAATGAATTTTTCCATAGGTTTTGTTTAGCAAGAGAGATTATGGTCTTGTCTAATAAGAGCACATAATGTGAATTTATTTTAAGTAATTAAAAATAAAAAAAGAGGTTGAACTCAGTCTTTTTATAGGATCCAGTAATCTATCCTAATATATTTTTTTGACTTACATTTGACTCTTGACTGTGATTGCATTAATTGTGTTTCAGAATTATGCTTTTTTGGGGGTGTTTTCTTTTTGCTGTTAATATAAATACAACAAAGATGGAGAAATGATGAACCAGGTGTGGTTTTCAGGTGTAAGGAAGTTTAGTTGCTGTGATGAAGAGAGCAGATGCTCTCCAGTTAGACCCAGTGAGTCTGGGAGAGCTGAGAAGTAGTCATGCCTCGTTTTTCTCTTGCTTTGGCAGAGGCCATGTGGCCTAGTAGGACAAGCGCTGGACAGTAGATTCTGGCTTGGGTTCTGGTCCTTGCTCTTACCTTCCCCGTAGTCATAGTTTCATTGCCTATGAAACAGGGAAAAGAGTTCCCACTCAGATTGTGTTCTAGGGGATAAATGGAAGTACTTTGTAAGCTGTAATGTAAAAATGAAATATGTTAACACACTTTCCAGATCTCTTCTAGAGCTTTGCTTCAGTTTTGGTCATCAATATTAAACACATGAGAGAGGGTAAAAGCACAGGTTGTCACTGAGTCACTTGGGGTTGTAGTAGGAGTTGATTCATTTGCCACTTACCTGGATTAACCTCTCCAGATTCGTATCACTGCATTCTAGACTGCCGGTTTTGAGCAAGGCCTATTTATAACCAAACATCTATTTAATGGGTGTGTGGAGTTTCAGTTTTTGAAGATGAAAAAATAATTCTGGAGATGGATAGTGGTGATGGTTGTACAATAATATGAATACTTAATGCCACTGAACTACACACTTAAAAATGGTTAAAATGGGGGCTTCTCTGGTGGCGCGGTGGTTGAGAGTCTGCCTGCCGAAGCAGGGGACACGGGTTCGTGCCCCGGTCCGGGAAGATCCCACATGCCACGGAGTGGCTAGGCCCATGAGCCATGGCCACTGAGCCTGTGCATCCGGAGCCTGTGCTCCGCAACAGGAGAGGCCACACAGTGAGAGGCCCACGTACCGCAAAAAAAAAAAAAAAAGGTAAATTTTATGTAGATTTTACCACAATTATTAAAAATTATATATTTCATAAAAATTTAAAAAACAAAACACAAACATGTGAATAAAACAATTTCACTAAGCCCATACTTTCTAAATAAAATTTTGTCAAATTTCTAATATCCATTAATGTGTACGAACATATAAGATCTGTTTTTCCCTTTTTAATCTTTTATGATGTACTTGGGCACTACATGTGAGGCTTAGTTAATGGTTTAAAATGGAGTTGATTAAATTTGGCA
Organism: Mesoplodon mirus; assembly: GCF_964341445.2. NCBI lineage: Eukaryota > Metazoa > Chordata > Mammalia > Artiodactyla > Ziphiidae > Mesoplodon > Mesoplodon mirus. The sequence goes on from NC_138984.1 coordinate 36,368,045, forward strand.
TTTGATCCAGCTGTCTATTTTTTTTTTTTTTTTTTTTTGCGTTACGCGGGCCTCTCACTGTTGTGGCCTCTTCCGTTGCGGAGCATAGGCTCCGGACGCGCAGGCTCAGCGGCCATGGCTCACGGGCCTAGCCGCTCCGCGGCATGTGGGATCTTCCTGGACTGGGGCACGAACCCGTGTCCCCTGCATCGGCAGGCAGACTCTCAACCACTGCGCCACCAGGGAAGACCAGCTGTCTATTTAAGACAATAATTTACTATTTTTGTTATAAACAATTTTCAAAACCAGTGCAACCTCACTTCTTACCACTTGTTCATATTCTAATTTCGCTGTTTTTTCTATTGTCTTTCTCTCTTCCCCTTCTCCCTTGCTCCACAATGGTTCTTTAGAAAATCTGAAACAGCTGTAAGTTGCTGAAGGTTTATCCTTTGGACGGATGTGGCATCATCAGCTCTCTCTATGTATGAGCTGGTAGAAGTAGTGGGGATGGATCTATAACAATAAGAAGGATTATCAAATTGGGTTGAGAAAAATCTGACCAAACAAACTAACAAATACCCTGATACATATTAACCTTTTCTCATATTACTCTCTTAGAAACAGACCAACACTTTGTGCAAATGTTTCTGCAGTATTTTTTCCATCGGACCTCAAAGTGGACATTGTATGGAATGTGGCTTCATAGCTTGTTTAACCTCCATCTCCTGCCAGATGACTTTGTCCATGACTTGTGCCAGTTGTAAATGGGACAAAATCGATGTGGACAAATAGAGTTTACATTTTATTAGCTCTTTAGTGTTTTTTACTCTACCCCACTTTAAATTCAAGTTTTAGTTTCTGAGAAGAGGGACAAGGAAAGCAAAAAGCTAGGCTGTGAGTTGATCAGGGCTTTTGTTGGTGGTGGGGAGGGGCTGTCCTTTGCTTCCAACCTGAACTTGGGCTTGACTCCACAAGTTAAAACGTCTTTAACATAAGGGGGAGGGACGGGCTAAGTAAAATATAACTGTAAAATAAAACAAAATGGGGGGTGATATTTTCATTCCTCAACATAATGAAAAGCCTTGCTCTGTAATTGGTTTGTACCGTCTTGGAAGTGGCATCCATGGACCACAAAGGACCACTCTATGAGAGATCTGCAAGGAATTTATCATTCCCTCTGGCTGAGCCAAAGCAGGCTTGATATACAGTTTTGTTTAGTATAAATATTCTCATGTTACTGTTTACTCTGTGGGGATATGAGGATCTCACTGACAGGGTACGTGCTCCACTGCCTTGCTTTTAAAAGGCATTTTATTTGACTCTTTTGTTTGTACTTGCCCAGAAACTTCAGAGAATGGCCCAGGAACTTGTTTGATAAGCATCCAGACCATGCTCCCGGAGTATGTCGCGCTTGGGGGTTCAAAAAGCTTATTGTTTTAAGCAGGCCCGCACATGGCTTCGAAGGAGCCCATTTTTCATAGGTAAGAACAGTTAGGCCGCTAACAGCAATCCCTTAGAGTGCTCCTCTAAGGTACAAGGAAAGGTGCTGGTGAAGCATGGCTCTGGTTGAACTCAGCCTGACATTGGATTACTCTGTCACTTCTTTTGCCCAGTTTGCAGTATTTTGCGGCTAATTAGTTTGTTGTGAGTTAAGATGAGCGACAGAGACCTAAACATGGGATGAATTTCTCTTTCTAAATGTGTGGTGTGTGCTTGGTCCAGCTTTCGTCTCTCAGCCCCACGCCAACCCGCACCTATGCTGCTTTATGCCACCAGGACTCTGCCGTTAGGCTCTGCCTCTCTGGGGAGCTGGACGGGGGGCTGCAGGGTTGAAGGAGGAGAGGGACTTGCTGTTTCAAGTTCCTTCCCGTTTCGGGCAGCCCCACCGCAGCAGTGGCTCTTGACCTGACAGTGGCTCTTGGTTCCAGGCTCCAGCTTTTTTCTCCTGTCACTTTGAGAACTGGCCTCAATGTGCACTCAGAAGCACCGGCGGTGGCTGAGCCCCAGCTCTGTGAGGCCTCTCTAGGCTTCTAGACTCTGAGAACCCTGCCCCCTCCCTTTGTTCCTCCAGCCTTGGGGTATAGTGCTTCCTGCAGTTATTTTTATCTCTGGGCACCACGTTCTCTCCTAGCTCTTTTGGTTCTCCAACAACTGTTGACCAAATTTTCAACGTTATTTCTTTTGAAATGCTTAGTGTGGTTTCTGTCTTCCTGACTAGATCCTGTCAGAAATAAACCTATCAACAGACCAAATAGAAGGAAAGGAGAAAAAGGCAGAAAATATTCAGTGTGGATCTATAGTTCCTAATGAAAACGGCTTGTTGATGATTACTTGCCTTTTCTCCTCGTTCGCATTGTATTCTCCGAATTTTATTGTTTTCTTATCAAACGTTCTGTGTTACCTTTGACAGTCTTGCTATTCTTTCATCTAATAGGGAGTCTGAGTGTTGAATTGGGGTAAGGATTGGAAATATCATGGTAAATCGTTGGATGGAGTTTTCCAGTGAATGTCTTTCATGTAGTAGCTTAGTCCACCATTAAAAATATAGACTAATGTAATTTTAAAAATTAAAGTCGGGACTTCCCTCGTGGCTCAGTGGTTAAGAATCCGCCTGCCAATGAAGGGGACATGTGTTTGAGCCCTGGTCCGGGGAGATCCAACATGCCACGGAGCAACTAAGTCCGTGCGCCACAACTTCTGAGCCTGCACTCTAGAGTCCGTGAGCCACAACTCCTGAGCCTGCGTGCCACAACTACTGAAGCCCACACGCCTAGAGCTGGTGCTATGCAACAGAGAAGCCACCACAATGAGAAGCCTGCACACAGCAACGAAGAGTAGCCCCCGCTTGCTGCAGCTAGAAAAAGCCTGCACACAGCGACAGAGACCCAACGCAGCCAAAGATAAACAAGTAAATTAATTCATTTAAAAAAAAAGAAAAGAAAATTAAAGTCTTTTCAATCTTTTAATAGTTGTATGTCTTTCCTTTCGTGCCATCTTTACCTGCCAGGTAGATGATGCTTTTTAGCTGGTCCTAGGCTCCTAGCTAAACATCTTTCCCAAGCCGTTTATGTACCATCCTATTAACTTTTTCTTAGGAAACCCCATCTGCAACCAGTTATTGTTTCCTAACTTCTTAGGTACCTCTATCTTCATGAAGACCAACTGCTTTGGGAAAAGCAATCATTATGATTGATGTAGTCTAGCAAAGACCAAGTGTTATAAAATTATATTGTTTCTAGTAAGTATAAAGAATTTTTGGTAATTGATAAGTATTATTCTGTCTACCCTACAATTGTGTTTAGTAGTTCACCTTCCTTCATGATATCCACTCCACTATTTCACAAGGATAAAAGCGAGATGAAAGAGCGAGGTACAGAAGGAAGTCTTCAGTGAACCCTTTTAGCATCATTAATCGTGGCTACCTTTCATTGAATTCCAACTAAGTGCCAAGTACTATTATGTGATTTTCACAGCAACCCTTTGGAGGAGATGACTGTAAAGAAATAAAATTCCCCAAGTTCTTTTTAGCCGACTGGGTCAGTCAGGAGCTTCCTCCCACCATATCCCATATTCTGTAGATTTATACTGCTCTAACCCTAAACAGTGCCCTTGGACCCACATCCTCAGGACTTTAGGCCTCTCCTCCTAGGCCTGGTCAGCATTTGCCTCTAGTTTCTTGTGATCTAGTGAGAAATTGTACATCCAGTTGGTTGAACATCCCCTTCCATGGCAGTTCCATAGGATGGCCCACCTCAGAATCCTGAAACTTCTTCCAGACCGTACTTCTGTACTCTTTTCTCATTTAAAATCTCTTCGAGATCTGTCTTTTACACAATTATCATATACTGAATTCTTGCCCATTTATTCCTTCCTGTACCTGGAAGATCCATCAGCGTCTAGTTTCATAGCTTCCTCCCCTGGACTGTCAGTGTCTCCTCTGCAGGACTGATTCAGTGCTGCTAAGCACAGCCATGCCTCACCAAGTGAGGAAGTGGAGGATGAATCCCCACATCCCCAGATTTCTCCCAGATGAATTTCTGCAGATTGAGTCACAAAACTTGCTACAATTAATTGGGAGATTCCTGGAATCACTCTCACAGTCCTGAAAGAGCCACGATGTCTGTAGGACCCAGAATGGTCCCCGTCACTGTTTAAGTCAGGGAAGGATATTGCCACCAGATGGTGCCAAAACTGCAGCTAGCACCAGGGCACATCTGGATTGTGCAGTCAATACCCCAGAACTCCTGGCTGGCAGACCGCCTAGAGTCACTTGGGTTATTTGTTCTACTCTGAATTCACATCCCCACATTTCATGCAGTTATATTTTTTGGACTTGATTTGTTGAGTTGTGGCAGGGCTTTAATTGATCTCTTGTTTGGCTTGCTGGCTAGACTGTAAAGCCTCTGAGGATAAGGCTTCATTCACTAGTATTTATTGAGCACCTACTGTATTTTAGCGGGGCAGATTTACCACAATGCTAATGAAGCTTAAGCTGCAAGTGCCCTCACTTGTGTGAAGCCCCTGTGAAGCCTGGGACAGGCCCTGGTAATAAGCTCATAGTGTTGTATGATTTTGTAAAACTTGCAAACATAAGATATCTTAGCCACAATTTGTTGAAACTGCTGTATATTCCCAATTATACTTTATTAAACTTCTCCTCATGACAGGTGGTATTGGAGTGGCCAGGGTCAGCCTCGTGGACTTACAGCCTGTGCAGTAGCACGGGGTCCTGTGCTTGTTCAGTGCTCTGCTGTCACTGAAATTCTGAAAAATTTTCAATTTGCACTGAGCCCCACAAATTATGTAGCTGGTTCTGGGAGTGGCCATGGGCATTTTTGGACCCAGTTAAAGGGAGGTTGAGTTGGGGATAATTAGGATTTAGTGCGATATATTTATGTGGTTCATAGTCACTTCCACGCGTAGTTAAGTTACTGCCAACTCTCCCAGTGGGGGGATGGCTTCCAGGAATACTCCTCTCTCCCACTGCGATGGCTTACCCAGTGTTGTGACACACAAAGCAGGACCAAAAGGTTGTCACAAATGAACATGTCTTCTGGTACCCAGCACCAGAAATGCATAAGTTGTGGAGGAAAAACAAAAAACTGAGGCTCAGAGAGGTTAAGTAACTTCCTTAAGGTCATAACAGCTGCTAAGTTGCAAGACCAGCTTTCCATTTAGTCTGTCCTTTCTAAAGTTTGTGCTTTTTACCCATTGCTCTCTGATTTCTGGAGCAATGAGTCATTTCCTCTGAAACATCTTCTAAGACCACTAGGTTAGGTTATAGACTTCATAATGCCTGTCCTTTCTTTCAAAGCCCACATCACAATAATTGTTACTAAAGTAAATGTCATCATTATGCTTCACCCTCCATGGAGGAAGCCGTCTGTTTCGTTTACAGCATAGAGGCTCAGCATGTACAGTCAGTGAATTAGATCCTTTAGGTCTACTAATTTTCAGAGGTACCTTTGAGCGACTTCTTGCTTCAAACACTTTCTTTCTCGCCTTTCCTCCTCTCCCCACCCCAGGTGGAGGTGTTTGAGGGGGTCCTGGGAACCACAAAACATTAGGCCCAGAGTTAACACTGGAGAATGTTGAGATGGTGCAGTTGGTAATGGAGAGGTGTTATCATTTATTCATTCTCACCTTCATGTGGCTGCCTGATACCCATTCTAGGTACCAGGCACCCATTTCTAAGGGGGCGGGGTGCTGGTCACATGTCATAAATGTATCTATTTCATTGTTTTATATTTTCGTAAACTGAGGCATCTTAAAATGGGGGAACACCTGTATCCAATTTTCCCCAGAATATACAACTGAGTTCTCTTATACTCCTCATTTCAGATGAGGTTTTCTGATGACACCATCTGGGAAATGTCACTTTGATTAAAGTAAATATGCAGCATAGTTAACACTGGGAGCCTATGTGAATTTCCCTAAGTAGCCACATCTTACAGAAGCAGAAGGCAGCTGGCCCTTTGGGTTGGGAGAACTTAAGAGTGTTGCATTCCACGCTTTGGTGTCAGCCGAATGGCAGTGTGTGGCCAACTGAGCTCTGAAGGGTCTTGTATATTTTTCTTTTCTTACCATTGGGCATTTTTTTTTTCTTTTTCGGTTTATTTTGTCACTAAGAAAAAAATATATAAAAATAAAAAACTGAGCTTTATGATTGCCAAGTTTTTCTTCCAAACTAAGAAAAGAAACCAGTTGTTGAAAAATATGATGAATGGCATCCTTTGTTTTATTTTCAGTTCAGCACATGAGGGCACTGCTGTTGGAATGAGGCCAGATTCCCCAGGCAGTAGGGAGCCTTGGGCTGAAAGGAGACCCAGTGATTTTGTGGGGAGGGGGTCAGGTTGGTGTGTCAGGATTTCCTCTCAGCTCTCGCAAACATCTCTTTGCTTTCTCACGTGCCCACCCCTCCTATCTTTCAGTCATTCTTTGTGTTTTCAGCAATTTCTACTGACGAGGATATTGTCTGTTTTTAAGGAAACACCACTGGTACAATGTGGGTCTTTCAGGCTTTAAGCTGTGGTTTTCGCAACTTCCACAGCTACTGACTTATTTGACTGTGGGGTCATGTATGGTTGAGGGCAGTAGTCAGTTTTTAATGTGTAAGCAAACCCTGCGATTGTTAGCATTATTCCTCCTTTATTGTTGTCTTGTCACCAAGTGGTTTGGGAGAGCCAAGGAGCAGAGTCTAAGTGCTTTGTCTGCAAGTCAACCCCAGAGTAGTCCCCTTTGGAACTTCCTCTGCCACCTGCCCACATGCTGGAATTAAGGGGAAGGGCTGGGTAGGAAGGACCACACTTTACTCTCAAGGCGGCAAGGGAAATGTCTCAGATGCCTTCAAAGCATCCACATATGCCTAAGAAATTAAATCTAAAATTGCTCTGTGGATTTGGGTAAACCATAACTCAGCCGAACCTGTAGCATTTCCCCAATTCAGAAGTCCCCTCTGGAAACTGTGTGTACCTTGGCTGGCATATTTAACTCATCTGTTATAAATTTTGTTTGCACGGGTGTTTTCCTCCCTAGACTGTGAGCTCTTTGAGACTGCTTTATTCACGTTGGTAATACCAGTGCCTGGCGTGAGAAAAACTTTGTTGAATGAATTAATGGACAAATAACTGAATTCAGAACACTGGAGGTGGGTCAGAACTAGTCAACTCTTGAGGCACAGATGGCTTAATCGTTCATCATCAGACTTGAGGTTTTGTTGCATGAAGTTGAGTTACATTGGAGACGTTGCATTTAAGGGAAGGAACCGTTTGGAACTTCCGGGGAACAAAGTTTGGCTCAGCTTATGTGTGAGGCTGGGGAAACAGGGTGGAGACACCAAAATTCTTCATGAAGACAGGCAATAAAGTGACTCCAGAATGCAAACACCTGACTCTAACTTCCCATGGAAAGATCAGCAGAGGGCAAAGTGTTAGTCTGAGTGCCTCCCACCTCTTTGTATTGTCATTCTTCTTAGATTCAGACCGTCTCTTAAATGCCCTGTGATCCACTTGTACACTCTTTAAGCAAAAATGATGCCAGGTTCTGTTCTGTGATTACCAGATTGGAGCTTTTCTCTCCCTGCTTCATTCAGTTAATTGAGCTGTGCTGGAAGGTTCAGTAATTTATTCTATGGAGTCTTTCTGTGCAAACAACCACAGGCTGAGGGAAGGAGACTTAGCTAAATCTCTCAAACACTTGAAATGCAGAATTCATGTTTTGGAAAACACCAGTGAGTCAGTGTCCTCAAATGTCATCAATAAAAGACAGTCTCCATCAGCAGCGTTTCATTCTCAACTGAGCTCAGAGCTGCCTCCTCTTATTGCTTTTTACATGTTTGCAGTATCTCATTCTTTCCTTGATTCTGGATTTTCACACCATATGGCCACATCTTTAAGTCATTTTTCAGCTGTTCTATTAAATAGTAAAATGAGATTCAGAACAGATTTCTTTGATTTTAAAATAGCATTTTGAGTTTGTGACTTTTTTGTAAATAAAAAAAGAAGTTAAGCCCTCAAAAGCATGAAATTTCAGGTATTCCTACCCAGACAGTGGAAGATGTAGCTTTTTACTTACTTAGACTAAATATATGTATATCTTGTGGAATTTCAACTGCAGTATAAATTGATTCATTCATCCTGCATATTGAAATTCATTTCTACTTAAATAAGATTTAGCCTCCACTGTTGCTAATGAACATAGATTGAAAATGAAATTGAAAGTATATCTTTTATAACTATTCAATATCATATTTCTCATTAGAAATGATTACTATAGCTTATGAGCAAACATACTACCTATCAATAATGCTCTATTGCTATAATTGTGGTTGTGATTCTAATATTTAATAAAATAAAATGTAGGATTTGTTTATATTTTACTTTTTTTCTGGAATATTTAGTGTCAGTTTCATGAGAAGCTGCAAAGGAGAGAGTATTACTGCTCACATTTAGATCTCACCAGTGTAGAGTTGATCCAGGTGGCTTAAAGCATTGAGTCCTACAATTTAATACAGTTTACTTTTTAAAGGACTAGACATTTAAAAGGCTATTAAATATTTACTGCTTGTTTTCTGAGCCAGAAGGGGCATTTTGGGGTAAACGGATTGGTTTTCTTTTGTTTTTTTAAAGAATAGCACTTAAAAAAAGAAAATCGCTACATGACAAATTTTATAATATGAGTAAATTTGCCATTGATCCAGACTTTAGCAGCAGGGACTGTGTCAATCACAATTAATCAGCTTATGAGTATGTGATCTGAAATCTTCAATTACCCATTAAAATCTGGACATCGACTTGAAGAAGTGACTGACCTAGAGTTGATTGTTTAAAGTTAAAACCAAGTGCACTCAGCATCCAGAAGGTCAATAGTCTCTTAATTGTAATCCAGTGAAGTCAGTTTTAGGTCATATACAATTCGTGAGTTTTATAAATACAGTTCACATATTTTTACTCCGATGATATTATTTGCTGGGGAAAGAGACTTCAGTTAGGGATAAGTCCACTGAATGAGAGTATTTTGTTCACTATTGATATTTTTTTAGTCATTATTTAATATGATACATAGGAAAGTAGCAATTTGGAGCAGGCATTCTAAATAATTCAGGTAAAATTATGCTTTTTCTGAATTATTTGGTATATTCATTTTTTTATTGTCACCATGATGAACTTACACCAAATTTTAAATGACAGTAACAAAAAGGTAAAAAACTATTTTTAATCCTGTTTAAAATGTTAAAAATCACAGTCACTTCATGTGTTCTATTGTGTCTTTTTTATAGCATAAATCTCTGGAAGACATAGACGATATCACCCAACATTAGTGTACCATTTCTAGAATGTAAAGTTTGTCTTTAATAAGCTACAATTCAGAGGGCTGCACGTTTTCCACAAAGCAAAAATCACCTCTCAGCATTTACTAAGCACCTAAAAGTTATTGGTGGTAGAAAATCATATAGACACGGTGCTTTTTCCTAAAAGCTTGAAATTAAGACAGAGGGCTTCTCTGGTGGCGCAGTGGTTGAAAGTCCACCTGCCGATGCAGGGGACACGGGTTTGTGCCCCGGTCCGGGAAGATCCCACATGCTGCGGAGCGGCTGGGCCCGTGAGCCATGGCCGCTGAGCCTGCGTGTCCGGAGCCTATGCCCCGCAACGGGAGAGGCCACAGCAGTGAGAGGCCCGCGTACCGCAAAAAAAAAAAAAAAAGAGACAGAACCCAAACAAGTAAAAGGAGGATGAATGACAGTGTGCTATAGACAGATCAGAGGGACAAGCATTCCCCAAACTCTGCATTGTCATTTTCAGCCTGAAAGTGAGCACAGAGATCCCCTCCTTGAAGGAAATCCCACAGTGGGTTTGGAAGAGGTGCCAGTCTATTGGTGCTTTCAGGTCATTACCTGGCAGGAGGCAGCTTATTCTTCTCAGAAAAGAATTTATTCAATAACTACTTATTGAGGATCTTCTGTGCGTCAGGCAGTGTTTGTTCTAGGAGATGGAGCTGTGAATGAGACAAGGCCCCTGCCCTCAGGAAACTTGCTTTCTAGTGATAGTCTACAAATAAGCAAGTAAATAGAAAAGCTGTCATATGATGCTAATTACTACATAGAAGTAAAAAGCAGAATAAGGAGGATGTGAGGGTCTAGGGTGTGTCTGCATTTTTGTAAGATGGTCAGAGAAGGCCTATTTGATAGGTGCCTTTTGAGCTGAGATAGGACAGAAAGAACACAGGGTACTTGTATGGAGGAAAGGCAAGGCAGTAGGACAGTTGGAATAAACCAGACAAAACCCTCCTCTCTAGTTACCTTGTATTGAGTGATCATGTTTGACACGGCATCACAAGTGGGGAAAAGACAACTTACAAGAGTATTCAGGTCACAGGGTCCCTGATTCTCCAGTAAATACCATTCTAGAAAAATAATTTTGCCCTCTACTATTTATTGAATGCCTGTGTGGCAGGTGTTGGGTTGGGCATTTTGCAACAGTCCAAGTAGAAATTTTTCTTTAGGCACACTTGAAAATATAAAAAAATTATGAGAAAATAAAAATTTGCCAGCTCCCACCTTTTCTACCAGTCTGTACTCAAACAGATAATATTAATGAGATTAATATCCATTACTATTCATCTGGAATTATACATTTTTTAGGGCATCTGTATTTTCAGTGATGAAGTTTAGGGATTTCTATCCATCTAAGACATGTCAGGTGGGGTACTGATTCATTTGAACATCAGTGTATGGAAAAGTGATCTTCAACTGGGATGATTAGTGATGCAGATTTTCCTCTTCATGTTGCTCCTTTCTGTGAGGTTTTGGTCCTACTCTTTGAACTAACCTTGCAGAGAAAAAAAAATGATAGCAAAGTGAAGTGCACATATAATGAGTATCTGTTAAAATAATAGCTCTGGAAAGAAACTGAAGTTTAATGCAACACAGAAATTTTCTCTTCTTCTTTAGCAGATTCACATTACAGCTGGTTTTAGGTCTTGGCCCAAGTGGTTGTGTGTTCTTGATGTCAATGCCATATGTTTAGGGGGAAATATCACTCCAATAGCCATTTAGACCCTGTCTTCATTCATGTGTGCTATGCATTTATTTTAATACTGGATTTTGCTTTTTTAAAATGAAAAGGTCTAGATCAAAAATTGGCTTAGAGTTTTAACTGTCTTTGTAATCAAATCATGGTTAGCTTTGAAGAATGGATAAGATTTTGTGGTAAAGATTCACAAGGGCAAAATGACTGTATAAATGTACTTCACCAAACTTCAAAAATACTTTTATCCCTTCCTTTGTTCTCTAGTTTGTTTTTGGTAATTTTTTAAATGGACGATGAGCATTCATATATGTTTTATGTTTCTGTCAGTTGCTTCTCAAGTAAATATCCCCCTCCTCAATCTATTCCCAGACAACTTGCATTAACCCCCAGAGGGTTTCTATGGAAAACCAGACAAGAACTATGCCTTGGGTTATACGTCCTTTATTCCTATCTCACCTAATTTATTATTATTTTTCAACCTCATGTGTTATTTACATTTCCAACAGTCTTGTTATGTTTCCGAGGGAACTTTGGACAGAGAGATACTTGCAGCAGTTTGAGATGTTAATTTCACATGTACAAGTGTGGCGATTAGGATCAAGGCCTGTCTCCAGTAAGAGAAAGGAACTTGAGCCCTCTTGCAGGGAGATGAAGAAAGCCTCATTTCATCACTTTCCCAGGGTCTCCTCTGGCCACTGTGTGATTCCAGAAGCATTTTGAGCTCACTCTGTTTGTTTGTGTGTGTGCCCCTGAATCCATCCATTAAATACAAATCAAAGAATTCTAAATTTAATAACATATTTGAGAGTAAAATGAGAATCTAGAGAGAGAAAAAAAGATGTCTTCCTTAATTGAACCAGAATTGATGATTAAATTACTTGTGCTTGGTACTAGGATATTTGAAAATTTAAAAAACAGCCCCCATGGTTTTTGTCTAGGATCTAGCTTTGGATACAAAGTATGCACATATGGAGTAATTAGAGAGCAATTTGAAGCAGTGCATGGACACAAGAAGGAGATAAATCTCTATGCTGGGCATAAATGGTCTGTAGAAATAAGAAATCATCAGGGGAAATTCAATCAATTTTTCAGGAAACACAAATTATTGAGAAGGGTGAGAATATTGAAGCATGAGATAACATAAGCAAGAGCACAGAAATAGGAAATAAACGGTACCTAAATGGGCTGTTGGTAGACATGTATGCAGTCAACACTGAAGGTCTAGAAAGTCCCAGGCCTTGGTTTTTGCCCACAAGGAGCTAGCTCTTAGTCAGCAGGGAGAAGAGTATGCAAGCCACCTAATATAGCAACAGTGAGTGAGAATAGATGGTGAGAGTAAAAAATCCTGTGCTGCTGGAGGGAGTCTGGGCAGGCTTCTTGAAGAAGGAAGTAAAGTTTGAAGAACGGGACAGGCACTTTCAACAAAGGGAATACCAGATTTGCTTGGATAGAAGTGAGATCTCTAGTGAGAAACAATCTTCCATGCACTTTAAAATCTAGTATCAATTATTTCTAAATTTAATGAAAGACCTACTGCTTTGTGAGACCTTCTGGCACAATTGCTTTGGGACTTCATATTTGTGAAAATTGTTAATTCATCAAGTATAATAGAAAAATTATAATTTTTCCCAAATTACATCTTCCATCATTTTTTAGGTTTTTAGGTTTTTTTCTTTTTAACAAAATTCACAGTGAATTGTTTTTTATACATAAAATTGTAAGGAGAAAAAAGACAAAATTCATAATGGAAAACCCTCCACATTATTTATCTATGTGTTTTTATCTTCTAAAGGGGATAATATAGTTAATTCTTCTAGTACCACTATGAAAATGAACTCACATAAGTGATGTGATTTTTCAAATCTGATAGCATATACAAATACTGTGTAGCATATAGTATATATGAATAGGTATATAGGTATACCTGCGTGCATATATATGTTTGAAAAGGACACCTTATATTTGCATGTAGCCTCTCTCATCACCTTGTACTGTAGCATCAAAATTTTTTCTTTATACTCTTAGTCCTTTGGAAACCACAGTCATCAGAGTAAACAAAATAGATAGCCTTTACTGTATAATATTATACGGATTTAACATAAATTTCACATTATGTACAATGACACTATTAAATGTATTAATACAACACATAAAATGACCAATTCTTTTTAAATTTTAATGTTTAGCATATTTGTTTTGATTGTACGTGTGGGAACTATGAGAAAAGCTCTGCAAAAATACTTTGCAGGTTACCATAGTGACTAAATTGTAGTGCTTTATGGTGTTGTCCTTCCCCTGGGTCTTACTTCAGTTTCATGTTTTTTCAATCACAATCCAATAGGTGACGTTTAGATTTTCCTATTCAAAAAACTTTTTTTTTGTATACTCACATATAGGTTTAAATGTATAATTTGATCACGTTCACTCTTAAAGTAAAATCTCCTTTTTCTCTTCCTCTTTTTGCTGGGTCCCCACATCTCACTTCTCTTCTTCCTCCCCCCAGTAGGCAGTGTTAACAAATGATAAGTATCCTTTCATTTTTCGCCTCTGTTTTCATACAACTATATACAGACCTATATATGTATTCACAAAAATAAAGCAGTATTTCATGGAAATCCTTCCAAATTAATTGATATACAATAGTTCCTATTTATTCCTTTTAATGGCTACTTAATATTCCATGTGGTAAATAGGCCATAATTTATTTAACCACTTCATTTCTATTTTTTCTACTATAAATAATGCTTCAATAAACATCATTGTAATTTGTCCTCACTGGTGGTGTTTTTATTTCTATGGGCTAGAGTCCAAGAAGTTGGTATTGCAGGGTCAAGGAATTTATTATGTATTTTAAATTTTCATAGAAGTTACCATGTTACTTTCCCAAAGGACAGTAATACGTTATATTCGTACCTAGCAATACCTGGGAGCATCTTTTCTCTGTGTCCCTACCTCAATAAGTGTTAGAATTCTCTTTAGTTTTTGCTACTCTGATAGGTGTAAAGTAAAATTTTATTGTTGCTTTAATTTGCCTCTTCCTGACTGTTAGTGAATTTGTTGGCAGACAATTTGGATGAGTTTAAAGAATATGTTTATTGAAAAATTGTATCTATATAAGAATTGCCTATTCATATCCTCACCCATTTATTAGATTCTACCTTTTAAAAAAAACCAAATTGTGAGATCTCTTTGTATATTACAGACGTACCCCTTTGTATATAATCTCTGATGCAAATATGTTTTTTCTATATCTATTGTTTCTTTCTTGCCTTGCAGATGTTTTATGCAACACATAAGTTATCAAAATTTTTTTTTCTTTTGCCCATACCACACTGCATGCAGGATCTTAGTTCCCCAATCAGGGATCGAACCCATGCCCCATGCAGTAGAAGCACAGTCTTAACCACTGGACTGCCAGGGAAGTCCCTAAAATTTGTTTTTTACAGAGCCCTTCAAAAAGTATTTTAAGATAAAATTATCTAATTCTTTTCCTACCTCCCCAAAACAAAATCCTGTTGAAATTCTAATTGGAATGGCATTACATTTAATAATTGACATTTTTATGAAATTACGTCTTCTCAGTCAAGAACCTGGTATGTCCTTCCACTAGCCAGACGTTATTTGACATTTTTCAATAGTGTTTTGGTCCTTTTCAAAAAGGTCCTGTATCTTTCTTGGAAAATTTATTCTAAGTATTTTATAGTTGCTACTATAAATATATTTATCATTTATAGGTACCTAAATGGAGAAAAGATGTTGATATTTAGATATTTATCTTATATCCAGCTATGTTGCCAATTTTGTTAATTCTAAAGTTTTTTTTTTGTTTGTTTTTTTTTTTTTTTTTTGCGGTACGCAGGCTTCTCACTGTTGTGGCCTCTCCCGACCGGGGCACAGGGCACAAACCCGTGTCCCCTGCATCGGCAGGCGGACTCTCAACCACTGTGCCACCAGGCAAGCCCGTTTTTTTTTTTTTTTAAACTTGCATTTCTCCTAGGCTTCCTGGTCATGCATTCATATTACTGACAGAAAATACATAGTTTTATATCTTCTTTTCTAATTTTTATACTAGATGTTTTATTTTCTTCAAAAATCCTCAAGGCAGGATTAAAAAGTAATGAAGATACTGAGCATATCTGCTAAGTTCCTAATTTTAATTAAGATACTTGCAATGTTTTCCCATTTAGGATAATATATACTCTTGATTTTTAGTAAATATTCTATTGTAGGTTGTTTTCTTCTGTTGCTATTATTCTTAGAGCTTTTATAATTGGAGATGCCTGCTGAATCATATCAAATATCATTTTGGCATTTATTAATATTTTCAATGATTTTTTTTCTTAAATGTGTGGATGTAAGTAATTATGTGACAGATTTTCTGACATTAAACCACTTTACATTCCTTAAAGAAACTGCCCTTAGTTGTATTAACTACTCCTTTGGCACATTTGTTTCATTTTTGCTAATATTATGTTTAGAATTTTACCTATATTTATAGTGAAATTGATCTATGGTTTTTTTTTTCTTTTTTGTGCTACCATCTTTAGTAGATTTTGATAATAAAGTTATGCTTGAAATAAATTCAAGAGCTTTCCATCTTTTGCTATAGTCTGGAATAACTTAAGTGTGTTTGCAACTCTAATTGTTGAAAGATGGGATAAAACCGTATTGCCCTGTTGACTTTTTCAAAATGATAGCTCTCTCTGTGGTAATTATCATATTTAAGTTTTTACTTTTTAGGTCGATTTTGGTGATTTGTATTCACTTAGGAAATCATCCATTTCCTCTAGATTTTCAAATTGTTTGCTATGAAGTTACATATAGTATTTTCATAATTTTTAAACTCTTTTGTATTTGTGGTTAAAATGCGTCCTGTTTCCCTTTTATCACTATCTGGCTTTTGAGTATTTAAAAAAAATAACTTTATAGGACTTTTCAAAGGATTAACTGTTTATGATATATTTATCCTTTCCATTTTTTTGTGTGTTCTATTTTATTACTTTTATCTCTTGTTATTATTAATTCTTGCTTCCTAGTTTCTTTAGGTTTATTTTGTGGTTATTTCCCCAGTTTTTTGAGAGAGAGCACTTAATTCTTTAATTTTTAGCCTTTTTTCTATAAAAACAAATAATTTAAGGCCATAAATTTTCCTCTGCAAAGATCTTGCTGTATCTTTTTTAGGTTTTATAATCTAAACATTTCTGTAATCTAATAATTTCTCTTTTTACTTCATCTTCGGGGTTTATTTAAAAGAGTGTTTTTAGATTTCCAAGTTGCTGTGATGATTTTGGTCATCCTTTTATTATTTACTTTTAATATTATTACATTGTGATCAGAGAGTATGCCCTGTTAAAATTTCTACTTAAAAACCGTCCTTTTGGGCTTCCCTGGTGGCGCAGTGGTTGAGAGTCTGCCTGCTGATGCAGGGGACACGGGTTCGTGCCCCGGTCCAGGAAGATCCCACATGCCGCGGAGCGACTGGTCCCATGAGCCATGGCCACTGAGCCTGCGCGTCCGGAGCCTGTGCTCCGCAACGGGAGAGGCCACAACAGTGAGAGGCCCGCGTACCACAAAAAAAACAAAAAACAAAATACAAAAAACCGTCCTTTTCCATAGAATTCCTTTCTTTCCCTTCCCTTCAGCACTCCTGTTCTCATTACGTATTCATAATGTTTTGGCTATTATTCTCTAATGCAGAAGTCAAATTCCTTGCATGGAATAAAAATATGCAATGCTTACAATTCCAATTTTGCATTTAGTGGTAATGGCACCGTCACCACAGGGATACAAAACAAAGTTATGTCCTTGGAAAACACATGTATTTGTATAATTTATACTTTTATTTAAATATGAAAATATTAAAATTGTCTATCTGTGAATATGTACTGTGTTTTATTAAATCTAAGATCCATTGACTCTAGGTCATATCATTGTTTTTTTTTTTACCATTGAGAAAGAAGAATTTCTGCTGCTTGGATAACTCAATGACTCCATGCTTCTTAGCACTTAGAATCTTGTACTTAAAGATTGCTTTTAGACTTCTTTAGACAGAATTTTTTAATTGAAGTATAGTTGCTCTACAATGTTGTGTTAGTTTCAGGTGTACAGCAAAGTGATTCAGTTACACATATATATATTCTTTTCCAGATTCTTTTCCATTATAGGTTATTACAAGATATTGAATATAGTTCCCTGTGCTATACACTAGGTCCTTGTTGTTTATCTATGTTATATATAGTGGTGTGTATCTGTTAATCCAAAACTCCTGATTTATCTCTCCCTCCCACCCCCCTACTATCCCCTTTGATAACCACTAGTTTCTTTTCTGTCTGTGAATCTGTTTCTGTTTTGTAAATAAGTTCATTTGTATCATTTTTTAGATTCCACATATAAGTGATATCATATGATATTTGTCTTTCTCTGACTTATTTCACTTAGTATGACAGACTGATTTTTAATCATGTATTACTCTTGCATAGATAAAATTGAATGTATAAGTGGAATAAATTAGGTGAAGTATTCCCCAAACTTCTTTCACATTCAGAGTCTGGCTTCTCTGAGTCACTTTGAAATCATAGTCATTGATAGTCATATATGTTTTTCTAACAAAATATCCTCTATGACATTAAGATGCAAAATATTTTAAAAGAATGCTTCACTATTATCTCTGAGATTTCCTCCCAAACCTCTGACACCAGTTCTACAAGTTTTGATAAACATACATGTGGTAAATAATGAATCATCATGTTGTACACCTGAAGCCAATTTGTTATATCAACTATATATCAATTTTTAAAAAATGCATGTGGTAGGCAGAATAATGGCCCCCAAAGATATCTGTATCCTAATCCCTGGAAGCTGTGACTAGATTACATGGCAAAAGGGAATTAAGGTTGCAGTTGGAATTAGGTTGCCAATCTGCCAACCTTAAAAATATTGAGATTATCCTTGATTATCTGTGTGCGTCCGACCTAATCACAAAGATCCTTAAATGCGGGAGAGGGAGGCAGAATAGGAGGTGAGAGTGGTGCAGTGTGAGAAGAACTTGACCCACCATCACTGGCCTTGAAGGTGGAGGAAGAAGGCCGTGTGTGAGCCAAGGAAAGAGGGCGGCCTCTCAGGACTGGGAAAGGCATGGAACTCCCCCAGAGCCTCCCTAAAGGAACGCAGCCCTGCTGACACCTTGATTGTAGCCCAGTGAGACCCATTTCAAACTTTTGGACCCCAGAATGGTAAGATAATAAATTTGTATCGTTCTAAGGCACTATTTTTGTGGATTTGTTGAGCAGCAATAGAAGACTAAAACAGTGTGCGAGCAATGATAATATTTCAACACTGACCCCTGGCTGACGGCAATTTGAAGACATACCCTGAGACATTAAAATGTGAAAAATATGTACCTTGAAATTGATGAAATATGGTAAATGTATATTAAACAGGTGTCATAGGAAGGGTCATCTTAGCAATTGTGACTGTGGACTTAAGATGGTCTTGTGATACTCAGAATCCAGTTAGACATCATTTTAATATCTGAGGTAATTGTGTCACTGCCAAATCAGAAAAATATGGAAAGAAGTGGGACTCCATCAAGTTAAAGGTCTTTAGGACTAGGTGGGGATATATGTAAATACCATAAGAACCAAAATAATAAGAGTAAATTAATCAAGTGATGTGGTAACTGGGCTATGGGCTAAGTGTAACCCTCTTTTAAAGTTCTGGAGCCCCCCCCATTATACACTATAAACAATTCTGGAGGCAGCCTATTGTCCCAGACAAGAATTGGGACAATGTTCACGCCTGTGGTCATTGCACAACCTCACAATCAAGGTTGTGACACAGAATTGTTTAGGACAACATTAGTGTTCTGTTGGTGACTAAGCAGCATGAAATCCAATCATGAATTACTGCCAGTAATAGCTAAAACTGTATAAAGATGTAATTTGAAATAATATCTACAGGTTATGAGTAAAAAGCACTACAGTTTAAGAATCTGTAAGGTTTCAGAGATCCTTATAGAAAGAAAAGTATCTGATGATATATAATAATTCAGGTCACTCACATTTGAGATCTGTGAAAATACTTAAGAATATGATCTAGGGCTTCCCTGGTGGCGCAGTGGTTGAGAGTCCACCTGCCGATGCAGGGGACACGGGTTCGTGCCCCGGTCTGGGAAGATCCCACATGCCGCGGAGCAACTGGGCCCGTGAGCCATGGCCACTGAGTCTGTGCGTCTGGAGCCTGTGCTCCACAACAGGAGAGGCCGCAACAGTGAGAGGCCCACGCACCCCCCCCCAAAAAAAAATATGCTCTAACCAAACAGTGAGTGAAGCAGGATAGATAGGTCAAGTTAGGGAAGATGAAAGAACAAATAGTGGTGAGAGCCAATTTTTCCACTTCATCATATGGTTGGGAAATCCTAATTTTTAAGCTTCAGATAAGTAGCATCAAGTATTCTTCCTCTTCTTATTTTTGTTCAAATGAATATCAAACTTCTTCAGCATTTCTAGTTAACTGGGCACGTGTTCTAACTATTCTTTGGCTACAAATCACTCTTCAGTGGTGGTGTAGATGCTGTTTTGAACAACTCAGATCCCTCTTTCCAAAAACCCTCAGTTCCCAGCTGCTGAGACAGTTGGTTGCTGACAGCCCACAGATGAGTTTCTCCCAGGAATTGCCCCCAGACAAAGGGAGATGCCTTGCCCAAGTCACGCTTCCTCCCTGGAAGGAGCCTACATCATAACTGGTTGACGTGTGGTACAGAGCCCCAGCCTCCTTGCCTCCATCTCAGCAACTCTGAGGGAGTTTCCCAGGTCCGATGGCCCCCAGTGGGTTGGCTGAGGCCCTCTATTGCAACTGCATTGCCTTTAAACTTCCTCGGCCTAATGCTGCTCCCTTTACCCCTGACAGGTATCCTCAATCAACTTCTAGCATTCAAATCCCAGAGTCTCAGAGTCTGTTTCCCAAGCAACACAATCTACAATGGGGATTTTGGAGCTGAATCACATGCCACTGATGGGCAGCGAGGACTCCCATCCCTGGTGTTAAATGGAGTGCCAGTAGCCCCTGGCATACAGTTTGGGTGCAAATCATAAACTTTACTGAGTGGTGAGCAGGGAACTGATATGTGTAGACTGGAATGCACTGATGGAGGAATGTTGCAGGCATTTGAGGGTAGGAATTATAAGAATTTTGGAATCAGACTGCTGTTGCTGACAACCATTGATAGATCAGGGCAAGGCAAGTTTGTTGGTAGTTACTCACCAAGTGGGCCTACTTGGTGGCATATAGTGACATTCTCATTTCCAGTCATTAGAAGGCAGAAAAGGCTAAACAAGGGCAATGGAGCATCAACACCGATTTAATTCTCAACCCTGAGAGTTTGGCTACATTGAATTTAAGGCCGCAGTTGGGATGGAGTGGGACCCTGAGACTTGGAATGGGGACATGTGGGATGATGCCCTTGAAAATCTTGAATCTGCAGATTTATCTGAACTCTTTAGGTCTGCAGAAGTGGCCCACTCCTCCCTGTCAAAGGCTGGCATTCCCTTCCTTGTTTGCAAAGTCTTCTTCTTTTCAGCACAATATGCACCTCAATCAGAATATACCCAACCTGCCTGCGGGCTACCAGACCAATAACTCGGTGATTTACAGTATAACTTGGCTAGAGAATGGCTAGACCTTCTAAGGAAGGAGAGGAATTGTATCCAGAAGGTGCTGCAGGACCCAGTTCATGTGTTTGGGCAGTTGTTCCACTAATGTGTAGCAGAGCCCAAGGGCTCCAGCCTCTGGTCCAACAGAGACACACAGATTGGAATTATGAGTGTGCATGTGGGCAATGGATGGATTTTCTCTATGAAATGATTACACCAGGCCTAGATAATTGGCAAGAACACTAATGTTTTCCAGTAAATTTGAGAAGTTTAGATTCCTTGACATACTAAATAACCCTTCTAGAATATGTTTCGCTTCAGCTTTCTAGTTCTAGTCTTGAAATTTTACTTGAACGGACGTTAATAAAGTCTTTTGCTCAGATGATGTAGCGAACTTACAAAAAATTCACTCTCTGTGTAACTATGATTTGAAAATAGCAGGAGATATTTCAATTGGCTTTCTCTTTACTTAAATTAAGGAAAGCAGTGCTGTGTGAGATCTTTGTTTTGCAGTCAATCTTTGTACTCATGAACTTGGAGAGGTGCCTTTTGAGAATGAGTGAAGGTTTCAGTTGTAATCTGATGGAAAAGTACTTGAGCAAGTGCTCCTTCTTGGTAAAACAAAAGGCCTCGTGATGATCACTTGATACATGTGTCCAGTGATAGAGGCTTCCTTAGCCATTAGAAATGCATTCATAGATCACTGGAGTTGGTAGAAATTGTTTGCCTCTCACAGGAATTTGCAATTACACTAGAATGTCATCATTTCAGGAAACTATAAAGCAATGAACATGTTTACTTTCAGCCACAAAGGAAAAAAAATATCCTGAGAACCAGATTTTCTTGGCAGTTTGAGGCATTTATTAGAAAATCTGTAATTTATTTTTTGTACTCCCACAGTCAGTGGGCATCCCCTTTAATGGAGATATGTCAAGCCTGTAGAATTATATGGTACATTCTGAACTTGCTTTGCTGGGAAAATAAGACTCAGGACTTAATTTATAAGCTTGTTGAGTTCATCACCCTCCTGGCTCCCTGGAAGGAGGAATTAAAGTCTCATGATGGCTTAAAGGGGCCTAAAGTGCTCTCAGATGGCCTTAGACACTCAGAATGGAGGGCACTGAATTTTGACACTGGTATTTTACTGTTAGTAACGTGCAGTGCAGAAAGGTTCTCTGCAAAGTTAGACTCTATGGGAACTTTCTGGGTCATCCCACTTGATGGAGAGTGTCTCTATTTTTATGCATTTACACTGTGTTCCCAATTTTCTATTCCTCCCCACCTAGAACATACTGGCTTCCAGGTGGTAATTTCTTCAAATGTGCTCTCAATATGGAGAGAAAAAGAATTATTCATGTGTTAGGAGATAAGGCCTAGCTCCTCTCTAGACCTAGAAATGCACCCGCTGGCCACATTCCAGTTGCTGGCTGTGCTGTCCTGGGTCAGTGTCCACTGTGAATGGTGGTGACTTCAAATGGACTTCCTGTTTAAGTGCAGGTGTCAGCAATTTTAATCCAATAGAATTTATACCTACTTTGGTTAATATTTCTTCTTCTTGCTTCACTGGTTCTATCATTATATTTTTTTATATCCACTAAACTGACTAAAGTCTGCATACCCTTTTGCAACAGAGTCTGACTCCAATTTTTGATCTGTGGTTGCTGACAGCTTTTAAGCCTCAATCCCCCTTCACCCACTTGCACCCCACATCTACACATCCATGATAAGAAAGTCTGGATGCTTCGCTGCTGGAGGGAGGTTCAAAACATGCAAACCCCTGCCTGTGTGGGAACCCTCACCCTGGCCTCACCCCACTCACCACCATAAAAACCCCAAGCCAGTCCCTTTTCCAAATTCTCTTGAGCCATTTTCAGATCTGCTTTGGAGTTGCCCTGCTCTCCCCAGACAGCCTTATCTTGTGAGTATGATGGTCATTTTATTTTATTTTTTGCATCAACATAGCTAGGCCACAGTATCCAGATATTTTGGCAAACATTATTACAGATGTTTCTGTGAAGGTATTTTTAAAAATGAGATTAATATTTAAATCAATAGACTTTGAATAAAGCAGATTACCCTCTGTAATGTGGGTGGGCCTCATCCAATCAGTTGAAGGTCTTAACAGAAAAAGACTGACTTCTCTTGAAGAAGAGGGAATTCTGCCAGGACCCACCTTCAGACTTGAACTGTAGCATCAGCTCTTCCCTGGGTTTTCGGGCTGCCAGTCTACCTTGCAGATTTTGGACTTTCCAGTCTCCATAATTTTCTGATCCTTAAAATAAATCTCTCTCTCTGTCTCTGTCTCTCTCTGTAAACACACACACACACACACACACACACACACACACACACACACATCCTATTGGTTCTATTTCTCTGGAGAACCCTAATACAGTGAGTAATCTTTTTCATTTACTTTTGGTGAGTGTGTGGCCTTATAATATCTTAATATCTGAACCAAATAGTGGGTGGGGTTCACCCTGTATCTACAAGAGTGTCCACAACATCTTTAGTGGTAGAATATTTTGTTTTTATTTCCCAACCTTACCTTGCCCAGTTGACTCTTGGGTTGTGTGCAGTTTTGGTAACATGAGACACAGAGAGGGACACAGAGAGAGACCCAAGTGGTGCTCATGAGGCCAAGATGTTTAATTAAATCCCATACTTGCATGGGAAACTTGCAGTGCTCAGGATTATATGTCATTGGGTAAGAGGTAGTGTCCCTGCCATCTGTCACAGGACTTAGGCTGTTAGGATGATGGGGCTGGCAGTGCGAGTAAAGTAGAGGAGCATGGTTAAACCTGAGAAGGATGTTGTGAGGTGTTTTGTGGCAGATATAAGCTTTGGTTAATAGATGCTCGTTAGAGCCAGGTGACAGACCTCTGTACCCTTGCTCTCATTACATGACAGATATAGCCCTAAAAATCTAAGGTTCTTTGGGCAAGATCAGTTTCTGGATTTCCTACATTATATCATGATTCCAAGGAGTCATGGCCACTTAAAAAGGGATACTGCTACTGTCATAATCTACTCTGAGCCTTGGTTTCATTATAAACTGGAAGCTGTCCTTGTTTCATTGGATTGTTGTGAGGGGCAAATCAGGAAACAAACTAAAGAAATTAGTACCGAGCCCGGTACTTATTAGGTTCTCAAGGCATATTAGTTTCATTTGCTTTCTCTTCCTTCTTTCCTGCCCACCTTTCCTTCTTCAGTTCCTTTCTTTATTTTCTAAAGTAGATTGTGGGAAGAGGGGGAGAAATGGAGGATGGGGAGATTTTACTCAGTGCTATCATTATTGGCAGCAACCAGACACACGAGCGCAGCTATCTGGAGCAGAAAAGCAAGACGTGTCCACTAGCGCCTGCTGTTTGGATACCACCTCCACTCTTTCCCCCAACCAGGAACTTTGATAACTCTTTGGGAAGAATGTGAGCAAAGCTGAAGTTACCCCAGAGTTGGTGGGAGAAGAATCAGAGACATAGCTGTACTGTTTATAGTTTAGTGGAAGTTATGGCTTAGTTATGGTTTAGGATTTAGACCTATGTACACCTGCATTCAAATATTTGGACTTAAACTTGCCCTAGGGCTGTGTGTCTATGGGAAAGTTAATTTTACTCTCTGTCTCAGTTTTCTGATCTTCAAAGTGGGGAAATAAAGGACTCTGTGGTTGGTTCAAAATCAAGTCACTCAGTTCCCATGGTGCCGAGAAGTGTTGGTTACTGAGAGCTTGCAACCAAGTCCCTACCGGAACTGCTCTTGGCCTTAATGGAATTACCTCACTCAAGTTTACAGCCATTACCAGGGAAATGACTGGTCAACGCAAGGAAACAAAGACCAGTTCTGGGCCAACTCCGAAGGGGCATTTCATCTCAAGAACTCCCTGGGGGATCAGCTCAGTTCTTTGTTGCAGCACCATTGCATTCAACCCTTCCTTCTGCTTAATTTTACTTTCTTTACTCCCTTCTGGGTGTCATTCCTGAGAGCATGCTCCAAAACACTTTCTCCACAACAGGAAACACAACCTTAGAATCTATTTCTTGGAGAATTGGACCTAAGACCGTTGGTGTCAGGAGTGGTTTAAGAAAGCAGACAATGAAATGTGATTTTGGAGCTGCCTTCCTCTCTGGCCAGCTGGCAATGAGAAACTATTGCTGGTGCAGAGTGGAGCATTGCCATTGTTTCAGCTTTATCAATTGTGAACAGGGATAGAATAATGGGAGGAGGGAAGGCACTCAAATATCTCAGAGTTTGTGAGATTCTGAGGGAGGTAGTACGGATGATGGAACGGGACGGCTGTTGCTGAGAGCTATCCCATGCCTTGGATAAAGACAGTGGAAGGGTTCGAGTGATTAATCACCAATGTAAGAGGTACTGTGAATGTCAGAGGAACTCCTTGGGAACGTATAAAGAAACTCTTACCTCCTATGATCAAGGACAGAAGAACCTGAGGGTCATTTTCTAAGCCATAATTCTAAGGCCAGCAGAGCCCCAGAGAAGGTTGGATTTTCAACTCCAGAAAGTGTGTTATATCAAGCCTAGGGCCCTGGTTGGGAAAGAATTGAGCCCTGAGTCTAAAAAGGGGGATATATGAGTTGATGCCCTAAAAAAATCTTAACACCCTGCCCCCATTCCCTTGAAATCTCTCAGTTGGCAAATGTGGTCTACTTCTCCCTATTAAAGGCTAGCATTGCTCCTTCCTGGATGGAAAACTGCAGAGGCCTGTGCTTTGCAAGACAATATGTACCCTTCAGGATCTACCCCCACCAGTCCTCTGGCCTCTAGGCGAACAGAGAGTCGAGTCCAACGTGACCTGTCCAGGGAATGGCTGGGCCTGCAGAGGGAGGAAAGGGACAAAACAACAAAAAAGCTGGAAGAGTTGGCCACACGATCTGGGAGAAAATATATGGGACTGGATCCTGAAGATGCTGGATTTATAAGGGCAGAACATGAAGTTGGGTAAGGGAGAGTATATTGATAATGAAGCACTGTCCTAGTCTATAAAATGTAACACTCTGAAATGGGCACTGGTTATATTTACATAAGATAACAATGCTAAGCTGGCTCCTGGATGACTGGAAAAGTTTATGACCCACACTAAGTGATGTAGAAAAGCCAGAACTGGTGGGACAGACGGTGGAAGGACCAAAAGGCTCAGGCATGAGGACATGCAAGAATGGATATATTGTATAAGACTGGAAAAGCCACCAGCTGACTACATTCCAAGGACAACCCAGAGGCCATTCCACCAACCAAAGTAATAAGGAATTCATTGGTCAGAGAGGGACCAGCAACACTAAGAAGTGCAATGGTGTCCTCTGTAAGCCAGGAACATGCTGTTAGAGAACTGGGCTCCCTCACTGCCACGAGGATGATGGGATCCCAAAATAGTAGAGGCCAGGTGGTGGTTTTAAACATCAGAAGCAAGGTGTGATGCATTTATCATAGTGAGCAGCAAGGTCATGGTAGTAGTCAGAGTGATGTGACACACATAGGGCCACAGAGATGGTTAATAAAGCACAGCAAGGTAATCTCAGCAAGGGAATCTCTCAGTCTGTACAATGGGAAAGAGATCAAGTAGGCTAAAAGCAGGCCTCTCCTCCCCTGCAAAAAAAAAAAAAAAAAAGTCACAATTCCAAACCGGTGTCTGGACTTTAGCCGGTTTTAGATCTAGAAGGAAATGCCAGGTCTCTAGGGGGAACGGCCCACATCCCTGTGACAGGTATACATGGTAGTATATACAATACAATGGCTTATCCATATTTTTCCCAAAGGGACCTATGACCATTTACTCAGGTAACTATACACTGGGGACTGGGTAGTACTCAGACATTTGTGAGTGCTGCTGGATGCAGGGTCCACAGTAGCACTGATTCTTGGGGAGTGAAATTGTTATCTGGGCCCCTGGTTAGACTGGGGGGCCCTTGAGGACTGGTAATAAAATGGTATCTTGGCTTAGGCCCAGCTCATGATGGTTCTACTGGGTCTGTGAACTCACCACCCAGTGGTCATTTTCTGGTCCTCAAATGCATAATTGGAACATTCATACTTGGTAGTTAGCGAAACCCCTACGTTGAGTAGTGGGCTTGAGTGTTAAGAGCTATCATAGTGGGGAAGTCAAGTGCAAGCGTTTGAAACTCCCCCTGCCCCCATCACAACCAAATAATAAATAAAAAACAACATTGTATTGAAGGAAAATGGCAGGAATTAGTGCCATCCTTAAGACCTAAAGGACTCAGGGGTAGTGAATCACATCCCCATTAAATGAATCCGTTTCTGTCCCCTTCAAAACCCAAACAGATCTTAGAGGATGACAGTGGACTTCTCCAAACTCAGTCAGGTCATAGCCCCGATTGCAGTTACTGAGCCAGGTTAGTCTCTTACCCAGCAGATTGACACGGCGATTATTACTACGTGGTGTGCAGCCACAGATCTGGCACGTGTTCTGTCCCATCTTTGTCAGGAAGTGGGAGCAGAAGCAGTTTACACTCAACAGAAGCAGTTTACAGACAACAGTGTACATTTAAGGTCTTACCTCAGGGCTATGTTAACTGTCCCACACTCTGTCACAATCCCACCCTCTGTCACATTACAGTCTGAAGGGACCTGGGTCATCTGGATGTCCTGAAGAACATCATATTGACCCACCATATTAATGAAGACATGCTAATCAGATTGGATGACCAGAAGCGGCAGGTGTATTGGAAGCCTTGGGAAGACACATGTGCTGCAGAGAATGGAAGATTAAACCCTACCAGGATTCGGATCATGGGGTCGTGGGGAAGATTTGGGTACCCTTGTATAAATATAGAGCATACTGCCCAGCACAGAGTCAGTCCAGCTGATATTTACTAAGCCCTTACTATGTGCCACACCTTGAGAATGGGACCCCTGCTGTTCAGTCCTCTGCAGGGAAAACAAGAGTTAAGTGCTCTAAAAGAGGGCATCCAAGGTGTTACAAGATGATTTCATTATCGTAATTCTGCTGTTTTAATTGTTGGTGATATTCTTTTAAGACCTAAATGATAAAAAAAATTTGTTCTCTGCAAAAAAATTTTGTAACATTGCCTCCATCATTGGGTAACACAGAAACGTTCTATGGCCCAGAGTTTACAAAGAATCTTTTCATTTAATGAGCTAAATGACCATGCATAACACATTTAAATTATGACTTATACTTTTCTCATTTACCGGTTGTTTTTGTTCTTTTATACCATAAAAAATTAATGAGGCTGAGAAGCTTAAATCGTGTTTTATGTATTTAAAATAATTATGATTAAAGGCCTTTTACACATGTGTATTTATCATGAATTCTTGTTCAGAGAACGATTTTTCATGGTTCAAGAAGCAAAATCAATTTAAATCGGCAGCTAATGCACAGTTCTCAATTCCATGAGTCAACTGGACGCTGCTGACAGTTTTATGTGGAACCTTCTTTAACGTAATAAAAATGTTGCACTAAATGATACGTCTAACACGGGAAAAGTGGCACACCCATTGGTCTGAGACCCACGCTGGGATGTTCCGGGTCACGCCATGGGCCACTGCCCGTCGTCCTCGTCTTCTCTGTTGTGCTGAAGTTGACTTGAGTGATTAAACGGAATGGTGTAATAAAGTGCTAGTCTTGACATTCGAGTCCAGTTAAACGTCAGGTGGCTGATGCACATGCCTCCCATTCTCCATCAGAGCGGGGAGTAAATTCGGCCCCCGCATGTTCAGGATCCCCAGCACATGGCAATCAGAGGATTGAGAGGAAGCGCTGCCAGCTTGCACTTGGTCTGAATATTCAGAACGGCAGCGTTCCGCCTCTAAAGGGCCTGATTCCACAGCAGAGTAAGAGCTCCCGGCCCTGTGCAGTTCTCCGTGTGTGTGCGTCCGCCGGCAGTCAGATGCCCCTTGGAGGACAGAGCGTGTAATTATGAATATTTTAAATGTGGGTAGTTGATCCCTTTCCTATTCAGCATGTAGCTGTGAGTGAAGCTGCAGACAATGGCCAGAATCCTCTTTGTGCTAGCCTCTGTGCTAGCTAGAATTTATCTGAGAATATTGAAGTAAAGAGCCAAAGGGCTCTCTATTCTCCCCTTCCCAGATATGCAGGGAAGAATAGAATCCAGCCTTTGTCTGGGTGGTGAATTTTTAAAGTGTTAGGTGCAGGGATAATGCATGAATAGATAGCAGCTCTGGGGGACTCAAGAAATGGTATTTCACTAGGAGAAACAAATGTGTGCTGTCTTTGAAAGGGAAAGAATATACTAAGGATCCAGGTATGAAGAGCTGATTTTTTTGGTAATAAGACACTGAGACACTAAAACTAGTATCAGAGTGGCAAAGAATGATAGAAAAATTCTTGCTTTGGGATCCCCTCCAGCTTGCCACCTCCCGATTCTGAGATGTTGGACTGTTAGGTCACCTCTCCGAGCCTCAGTTTTCTCATCACCACAATGGGGAGATTGGGCCAAATTATCTCCCTAGTTCCTTCTTACTCCTTCTATGATCCTGTGACATGCTCTGAAGATTTCAGATGAACATGCAGTCCTTTAAAGGAGGGAATGACCTCTATGGCCCAAGAAAGACTTTTATTGAGTACTTAATACTCAGCCAACACAGTACTGAGCTGTAAGGATATAAGCCAAGAACGTTATCAGCTGTACTGGCGATGCTGAGGAGATAAAAAGGAGACTGAATCAGGGGACACATTGCGCGCTGTAGATGATAAGTCTAAAGCACCTCAGATGAAAGATATCAATGTAGAATGCACAAGTAAGAAGGTGAGATTTGAACTAAAATGGGAGCTGGGCTTTAAAGGATGGGAAGGATTGGGGTAGGTGGAGAAGGGCTAATAGGTCATTCCTGGTTTGAGGGTGAAATCCTGCTCCTGGCAGGAAATAGATGACTCAATCAAATTGGGTAATTGAGAAGAGTTTAATAAAGAGGACATTTACACAGGTGTAGCCAAGGCTTAGGTAAACGACTGGAGATGATGCAATGTCCCGGGCTGGCAAAAGAAAGGAGCCATTACTACTCTAGACCTGAAGAAGCAAGAGGCTGGAGTGGTCGTCATAACAGGACATGCGTGTCTGAGAGGAAGGAAAGCCTTCAGTAGAGGGGCTGATGGAAGCCAACCCACTGCAACTCTGCCAGCAGGAGCTGGGGGTGGGGGAAGATACCCAAATCTCATTCTCCTCCTGCCTTCAGTTTCCTTCTGGAGACTGTGCCTGGCTAAATTCAACTGGAAGACTGATGAAGTTCAGCCTCCTGGGGCACAGGTGGGAAAGGATGAAAAGTCAATCTATAGAAGCAAACAGAAGACATCAGCAGAGCAGGAGACCATGAGCACTCACAGATGTACAAGTAGAAAGCAAAAGGCATGGTGGAGAACTCTCCATCCATCAAAAGTCTTGGAAGTCAGGAAGGGAATTGCACACATATGGCCACTGAGCAGTGTCCGTCCCTTGAGTGCAGGACCACCGTAGACTTGCTCGAAGAGTTTGGGGGTGTGTGAAAGAGCTGGGAGAACACTTCTGGGCATTTCCTGGCCGCCGTGAGAGTACTCACCATGCCGAACCATTCCGACCTTCTCTTTTTGGAGGGACAAACTCTTACATCACTCATCCCTTCTATTTTACATTGAGGTTTTGGGTCATTAAAATTTTTCAATATTTATATCAAAACTGTTTTGATCTGGAAGCTTAGCAACCTGTAATATTGCTTTGTCTTTTCTCCCCTCCCGCTACTCCAATAACTACAAATATTAAATATGTTAAGGCCTTTTCTTATGCTGCTCCCCACACATTTCAGTAAATCATTATTGTCTAGACACCAAAAGAAAGTCAGAAACCATTGCTGGAAGTGAAAATTCTTTAAGGATTTTTATTCAATAATAGAGCAATTAAATAGGGCATATTATTGAACAATAGAAAGTACTTTCTTTACAGTCTGCACACTTAGCAGATGCATCATTAACCATCAAGTCAACGCTTTAGTTCAGGGCCACATATGCTGAAAAAGCACTGTTTTATATTTGAATACATTATCTTTCTTTGGAAAATGCTTAGCACTTTATGCAGAAAATGAAATATTGAATTCCCTATTAAACCTAGAGTTTAGTATGTTGTCATTATCTACATATTTACCTAAATTATATAGCAGAAACAAAATTATTAAAGTATAACGACACTCCTTCTCATTTAATCAAAAGATACACCCTGAAGTCCTTATGGAGTTCTAATCTGCCTGAGTTCAAGGCCATAGTTTGTGACAAGCGAACTATGGTGAGGGTTTCTGTTCACAGGCTAATGTGGTAAGGCCACGGCAACGGCTAAATTCAGTTTACAGTTTATTCAGCTTGTCAGCTTTAAGTTACATCATCTGTACAAATGTTTATTTGTGGGAGATACACATTGCAAAATTCGTGCATAAAGCTCTTAATATTAAAATTGTGCTGTTTCAAAATCACATAATTTTGTATTGCATGCAATTTAAAATTTTAAGTTTGTACTTATAATACTACCTTATTGCGTTAACAGCATTTCCAGGTACTGGATAATGTATGGAGGGTTCCATGTAGGCCCTGGCAGGTGAGTGATGGGGCTAAGGGCAGGAGGAGAGTGGCAGAGAGGGAAGCTAACTTAACTTAGATGAGAAAAGTTCGGCTGCTGTGTGTGTGTGCGTGTGTGTGTGTGCATGTGTGTGGTGTATGTGTGCTTATGTGTGTGGACCTATAAGTAGAAAGAGAAGCAAATGGGGAGGGATAGAGAATGAGGAAGAGACCCAAGGGGGAGGCGGGATAACCACAGCAGCTGAAGTCTCAGGGAAGACAGAAAAGAGGTGCCATATGGGTGCAGTTCTAGGGTGAGATTTCCTTTTTGTCTCCATTTCAAGAGACTGAAGTAAAAACTCATGTTATTATAGATTTTATTTTTTAAGAAAAGTTTTAGGTTCATGGCCAAACTGAGCGGAAAGCACAGAGTTCCCATATACCCACTGCCCCAGCAGACCCACAGCCTCCCTGACTCTGAACATCCCACACCAGAGGGGTACCTTTGTGACAGTCAGCTAACCCCCATGGACACGACCCTATCACCCAGCATCCATACTCTACATTAGGGTTTACTCTTGGTCCTATATATCCTGTAGGTTTGGACAAGTATGTGATGTCATGTATCCAGCTTTATGGTATTATACATATTATTCAGAGGCATTTCATGGCCCTAAAAATCCTCTGTGTTCTGCCTATTCATCACTCATGTTACTATTCACTGCTTTTTGCTGTTGAGTATTGCGGGATTGAATCTTGCTGATCTGGGTGTTGAGACAGGAGAAAGAAGACCTAGATGTATTCAGGTTCTCGGTGTGGGCTGTTTAACCATGAAGGACACAGAGGCATATTGTTGGGCCTCAGACCACCCACTTAGATGGTCTGAGATGACTCAAGATACTTAGATGACATGAGAGAGTGTCACAGGGACGGTGTATCCAGGTCAGAGCTGTCACGACAGAAGGCACATCTAGATTCCAGGTTTCACATGCCTGGGTCCACTGAGGACATTTTCTTTAAGGCATCCATAGTAAGTTCTACTCCAGTAAAATAAAGGGCAGGCTGGCTTCTCTGGGCCCTAGAAAGAAGTAGCTTTCAATACCTCTGAATACCGAATGGCAGTAGAAATCCCTCACCTGTGTAAAATGGCTTATAAGATGGAAATTCTGGCCAAATAATCCATCTATCATATGAATATTAGACATGTTAGAATGTGTTGGAAACTAGGCCCTGAGAGAATAGAATCATGAGCATTAGCCCAGTATGAGACTTTGATGAGAATCTAAGGGCCATCATGGCACCATGGCTGAGAGGTGGCCTCTAAGGCCAGGCTGCCCGGGATCAGAACCCGGGTCTGCTGCTTTGTCGTCTGCATGACTTTGGGCAGTTTACTTAACTTCTGCGTGCCTCAACTTTTTCATCTGTAGAATGGGGATAATAAGAGTGCTTGCGTCAAAGGGTTTTTGTGAGGGTTAAACAAAGTAATGTTTTAGTAATTTAGCAGTGTTTTAGTAGTGGCGATCCTATTGGACATTACCTGGCACATAGTGTGTACTCTGGCAGTGTATGTTAAATAAATACTCCAACCTTGTGATTTCACACATGAGGAAATTCTCTTAGACATAATTTACTTCAAATTTTCGAAGAGATTTCTCCAGTCTGACCATAATACCTTGTATTCATGAAGTCACTGATCTCAGAAATTTTGAGATTTTTCTAATTACTTCTCAGCATTGCATGAGGTTCTTTCCTATGGAGTGGTCTCTCTGTTCAAATCCACAGGTTGCCCCATCCCTGAATAAGATCACTGACAGCAGACAGGGAACAGAAGTGGATAAGTGGAGGGCTGGGGAAAGGCAAGGAGGGAGCTGGAATGAGGCTGAGGAAGGCAACATTATTTCTTCTATAAAGATCTCCAGTGAATCTTCAGTTGGAGGATGCTACCTAAAAATAGATAAAGCAAGGAGCCTCCTGTCCCCCCACTGCCTTGTAATATTGAATCAGACTTATTTTGTAGTATAAGGTTGCAAATCAGCGACCTTGCAGGAGGCTCTGGGAAACTCAGTACAAACTGCAAGTCATGCTAAGGGAGAGGAGAGTGTGAACATTCCAAACCCCAGCTGGAGCACCCAGCAATGAGCCTGGTTTTCCTGTAGGGTTGGTGGAATCCACCTAATTAGTGAGGGTGAAGCCCTGGAAATCACTGGAGTGTTGTCATCTCTGCATGAGGTCTCCATAACTGTGCTGACGTAGAACTGGATAGGCTCTTAGCAGTGCTTTTTGGTTGGAAGATGCTGATGTGTTATTACTTAGGGCTAGATGTGTTGAAAAATGCCTGTCACTCCTTCACTTTCTAACAGCCCCTTTTTGAGTGGAACGAATTAAGCATGCATCGAACATGCATCTAGTGACTATTATGTGACCTCTCTAAATGATATTATGACAAAGCAGAAAATATTAAGATTGACCTCAAATGTGTACTTTTATATTAAAACTGAACCTTGCATTTTACAGGAATGATATTGTACTTTACAGTTTTCAGAATACTGGGTTATTTTATTGTTATATATAACATACAAGATGAAATTTATAATTATATGCAAATACAATTATAATATAATATAATACAATATAATACATATCTGCCACAAGGCAGATTATTTTCTTACTTTTATTATACAGACGAGGTACCTGAAATTCAATGAGTATATAATATCACACAATAAAGGGTAGCATTGTAAAAACTCATTCATTCATTTGGTTATTCATTTATTCATCAGATATCCATTGTGCTACTTCACCGGGCAGGAACTCTTCTAAGTTCTAGAGAGACAGAGAACAAGACCCCAAAGACTCCACTTCTCCTGGAGCTTACATTTTAGTGGGGGAAAGAAGCATTAAATAAACAACTGAGAGATAATATGAGAGTAAAAAATGTTAAGAAGAAAATAGAATGCGTGATGGGAGAGAGTGACTCTTGATTGGGATGGTGACGGAAGGCCTCTCTGAGGAGATGACACACAGGGATCTGAGGCTTGAGGACAGTTGGAATTGGCTATGTGAAGACCTTGGGACTGAGCATTCCACCTGAAGGGAAGAGAAAGTGCAGGATCCTAAAGACGGGACTCAGCTGTGTGCCTGGCGAAGGAAGAGGCCAGAGTGGCTAGAGTCAGAGGCTGAAGATGCCGGAGTCTGAGATTTTACCCCACTTACAAGCTCATAAATTAGCCTGTTCCTACGTCATGGATGAAGAAGACATGTGGGTCCCAGGTCAGACTCAGCACAACCAGCAGTAGGAACACCATGTTTGTGTCAGTTCCCTTTGTTCCTGCAGACCCACGAGGGCATTATAGATGGGCCGGGTGGCTGCTCCATGCTCAGTGGGTTTGTGTCCAGCCAAGGAGCACTGAGCTTGGGAACCTACTGCTTGATTTATAGCAAGTGGTAAGCAAGACTGCTCTTTGTCCTGGAAAGAGACATCATCTCATCCAACTACCTGGGTGGAGGGCAGCCTGGGCCTTGCACTCTCAGCACACCGAGTGAGAACTCACACGATGCTCAGGTCTACGGCAGGTGGCCTCTCCTAACAGGAGGGTGGAGCGTGCAGACTCCAGTTATGCAGGACTGGATCTGGTCCTGGCCGGGATTTATTCAGGGATGGCTTGGGACTTCATTTACCAGTTGCTGGCTTTACACCAGTATTCATAGATACCTATAGGCTTTTGATTACTCTGTGTAGTAAGCAGTTAGGGTCCTGGCAGGAAATTGATGGTACACTTATGGGACTAACCAAAAAAGGGTTTCGTGAAGGGACTAGTTACAGAGGTTTGGAGCTAGGTCAAGGACACCAGTAAAAGGTGGTGAGGGACTCAGGGACCACTGTGACCAGAGAGAGCTTGGAGGCTTGGGAGGGGGATTGCCAGCTCGCCACTGCCAGCAAGGCAGTGAGGAGACAGCGCAGGAATGGGCACTGGGGTGTAGAGGGATAATGCCCTAACCTTACTTTCTCCTTCAAATACTAATCTCTGCCTTATTTCCCACTGGACAAGCTCAGCAGAAGGCTGGAGGCAAGGAGCCCAATGTGGAAGTCAGCTTCCAGGAGCCAGAGCGGGGCCGGGAAAGTTGGAGAGTGGATCTGGGGTGGCACATAGGCAATAACCAACCCACTGTTATAATTTCATTCTTTTTTTAAAAAAAGATTTGTAAAAATGACTCCATATCCAGAATTACTAAACTCTAATAAAAGGTATACTGTATTTACATTTGTAAAAGGCTTCCCCCATAAATCTTCTTTAAATTCACTTTAAAGATATATGATGAAAAGCGTTTAACTCTATTTTCAAAAATAATTTCTTTATAAAATTGGGCTGACTCATCCACTCGTATTCAAGGTGCTAAAGGCATTTGCGATTGTCCTATTAACACTCAGAAAGAAGCCCTGGCCTAAAAGACAGGAAGGCTGGATTCTAGTCTCAAATTTATCATTAATTGGTTATAAAATAATGGGGTAGTGGTTAATGGTCTGTAAGGCTCCTTCTGGTTCACTGCTGTGTTTAAATACTGCATTTGATCAGGAAAGCAGGATTTCCTCTTATGGGGCAGAGTTGACTGAACTTTGTACTTAGCTTTTTTGCCATACTCTTTGCTTTTTAGTATAAATATTATTTTCTTTTTAATTCTTATTTAATCAAGGTTCTTATATCTGTCCCCATGGGAATTCTGGTTTATTCAGATTTCTTTATATCTTAGTCAAAACCGGTCTAGATTCGTACATGGTACAAGCTGCTTCTCTTTCTTAATTTTTTAAAGATGATATATAAAATTGAAGAAATAGAAAACAAATCTCTGGTTTTTCTGTTAGAATGAAAACATGATACTGTCACTGCAGCTCTTCAATCTAACACCGTCTATGTGTTCTAAAGTAATTATATGCTCACCACGTGCGTGATTATTGTCTGAGCAAATGTGTTCTGCTAGGACAGGGCAGTCATTATTTATTTTCACACATGATGCTATTGGAACCAGGGTCCTAAAGATTCACTTAAATTCAAGCCCTTGGAAAAAGTTTGAGGAGCAATTTGTTTTATCAGGTCTCTAAACTTTAAATATAAAAAGCTTCATATAGCCATAGTGATATTTAAGCACAGGAAATCTCATGCAAGTCATTTGTCTTGAGATGACATGTGGAAGTAATTATTAATGAGTTCCTCAAGGGGCATAGATAGATATGCATGTTTCTCTTTATTTCTTTGGTCAGATTTATTACACAACCTAATTTTCATACTCAAACAACTCTGACAGAAATTGTAGCAAGATAAAGCTGGGTAAATGACTCTGGGCTTGACTGGTCTAATTCCTGGTTTCGCAGGTTAGGAAGCTGAAGTCTAGGGAAGCTGGCATGTGCTCAAAGTGACGCAGCTGGATGGTGCCCAGGTTGGGTCTAGAACCCAGATCTCCAGGTAAAAATACAGTTTTACAAATAGTACACATATAAGCTCTTGCCAAAATATGAAATGACAAACAAAAAGCTACAGTCTTTCTTTTTTTAAAAAGATTTTTATTGAAATATAGTTGATTTACAATGTTGTAATGTGTTAGTTTCAGGTATACAGCAAAGTGATTCAGTTATACATACATACATGTATGAATATATATATATATATTCTTTTTTAGATTCTTTTCCATTATAGGTTATTACAAGATATTGAGTGTAGTTCCCGAAAGCTACAGTCTCTCTTGACTGCTGTTCTAATCCCAAATCCTTTCCAGAATAACCACTGTTATCAATTGATATGTATCCTCCAGACGTTTTGCTGAATGTTTACACGTATACATACAACGTACACATATATGTAGAAATGTGTGTATAGAGATATATGATATTCTGTAACTTTTAAAAAACATAATTACTATTATACTTTACATTCGGTTCTACAATATTGTCTGTCTCGGATATTTTTCTAGATCAGCACATATCTACCTCTTCTTTTAAACAGCTGGCTAATTTTCTAAAATATAAATAAGTGTATGATGGGCACTTAGATTGTTTCCATTTTTCCTCCATTACAAACAATGTTATGACACAGTGCTGCTCAAAGTTTAGTTAGCGTCAGAATCACCAGAGGGGCTTGTTAAAATACACTCCTGGCCTTACCCACACACACTCTGATTCAGTAGTTCTGGGATGGAATAATGGTCCCATTTCTAACAACGATTAGAAATGCTAACGTAAACATTCTCAGGGAATTCTGATGCTGGTGGTCCAAGGACCATCCTTTGAGTTACACTGCTGTAATGAATATCAATGCATAGACTTCCTGTGCACACTTGTGAATGTTCTTGCATGAGGGTGGGAGAAGGAGATAGATGTGAGGAAGGATTTGCTGGGACATAGGACGTTTGCATTTACATTTTATAGATACTGAGAAGCTATCCTCCAAAGTGGTCACACTGCTTTGTCTACTTGGCTGTACCCCCTAGCAGTGCATGAAGTACGAGGGCACTTGTTTCCTTACAAGCTCATGACGTTTCCTGTAAACAATCTTTAGTTTGTCCTCAATACGTTTGGTGAGAATGGTATCTTGCTTGTCCCTGATCACTAAACTAATGAGGCTGATCACCACTTCATAAGGTGTTCAATACAAGCCATCATAATCTCCTCTTCTATGAGTTGCATACTGTACCGTAAGTACATTTTTAAAATAGGTCGTTGTCGGTTTGTTTTTCTCATAGATTTGTAGTGATTTTAAAATATATATTTCAGATATTAATTCCTTGCCTGTTTTATGTGTCTGAAGATGTTTGCCCAGTGCTCTTTTTTCTATACAACACAGTTATTACTTTACTCCTAATTTTATAACATTACCTGAATGGTACTGGTCCCTCTGAGGAACATAACAATTCCAGAATCAAACATTATTTTCCTTTTGGGTCCTCAGTTCAAATCCTGTGACCATACTGCTAAATGCTGGCTAATGATCACCAAATTGTGGAGAACCTGAGAAAGAGAATAGGTTGGAGACTCTCCAGGCCCTTTTAACTAAAGGCGGTTCCATTGCGGAGGAGTGCCTCGACCTAATTTAAGGGAATAAGACTCACATATGTAGTTGAAATAAAGCAACCTCCATCTTGTCAAAAAGGAATTTCTGTAAGCTCCTGAGTAAAAGTTCTTCTAAGCCACTTTGACATAGGATTATTCTCTTTTGACATATTATAAACATTAAAGAAAATTTAATGCCCATCTGGACAGTTAGTTTTTGCCAACTGCTACCACCACCAGCTGCAAAACTGCACTGACTACAAGCCATCCAGCTGCCATGCATACCCGGTGCCAAGAGAGAGCAAGCTGCCAGCGCTGCTTTAAGTGGCTGGGCTGGTTTGCAGCCAGGATTTGAGGGAGGATGTGCTGTGAAACACAGTAGTCATGACTCGGATTTTCAATGAGTTGTTATTTGTGTTTGCTTTTTTTTCTGGTCATCTACTGTGGGAGGCTGCTGGGGACACCATCCCTTTCCTGGAAATGGCAGCAAAACATGTTGATCCTTCTTCCTCTGCCTTTTATGTACTTGCTGGCACCCTTAGCATTCACATTCTGCTTGCACACAGTCATTAGCTGGAGCTGCCTGGAGCTGCAGAAAATGGTGTCATCTCTCCAAGGCTGGGTTTCCCCAGCTCTTCTTCTCTCTCCCCATCCCTAACAGCACCCCTTTCCTTGTCCCCCCCCCCCCTTTATTTGTTTGGCATTTATTTTCTCACAAAGTAGCAAAAAGAAACTGTTTCCTCTGCTAGTAGTTTTCCTAGAAGTGTTCTTACATTGATGATCTTGGGTTCCAAACACTCCTGTACGGATGTTTCCCCTCAACAAAGAGAGAGTTCTTCTTCCTTCCTTCCTTCCTTCTTCCTACTCCATTGACATCTGTAGTAGATTGTACCAGTGTTCACCAAATATTCTGTTTTCTTCCCCCATTGTGTTTTTTCCCATGGGTGGATTGATTATTCATCCCCTCTTTGCTGAGGTCAGGAGAAACCATGTGATTTGCTTTGGCCAATAAAATATAGGCAAAAGTGATGTGTATAACTTACATGCGGCAGTTTTAAGAGCCAACTGGTTGTTTGAAATGTCTCTTTTCCCTTTGCCAGAAGAATAGCAACACCCGGATAGAGACTGCTCCTTCAGCCTAGGTCCTGGAAGGA
The DNA here is from genome assembly GCF_964341445.2 of Mesoplodon mirus. NCBI lineage: Eukaryota > Metazoa > Chordata > Mammalia > Artiodactyla > Ziphiidae > Mesoplodon > Mesoplodon mirus. Next base: position 36,407,428 of record NC_138984.1, read on the forward strand.
GGACGTAGAGCAGTGCAACAGCTGACTCTTGAGGACATGTAGCATTAGTAAACACAAAACTGAGTTATTGAAAGCCATGCAGCATAACCTAACCTAAGCTACTGTGACTGATACAATACCATTTCATTTGTAGGTCTCTACAAAAAACGAAACCAAGAAAACCACTGTAACATGTTGAGATTACTTAGTAGAACACAGAATAAGACATCTAGGAAAGTTATCCCTAAAACCAGGGCTGCTTGCCTGCTAATGTGTATCTGACCAGGTTCACATGGGATCTTAGACTGTGAGAAATTGCAAGCATCTTAGAGCTCTTCTAATTAAGCCTCTCATTTTGCATAAGGAAATTGAGGCTCAGAGATGTTAAGTGACAACACCGTAAGTCAGCCAACTGGTTGGTGGAAAGACCTGGCCCAGCCCGGAAGAAAGCCAGGCTACTCCCATGCTCCATCAACTGTGCTTTCTCCTGAGTTTTTCAGCTCAGCTAGCGCTGGGGATAAGATAAGAGAAGGGTCTCAAATGCAAATTTTCTGTCATTTTATTTAAAATATTTCTGAAAACTTTAAACGTATTAGACTTCCATCTGCCCGCTTTAAACCCCAGATTGTTTCCTATTCCCTGTACTACTTACTGCTTCACGTTGAGAACACTTAATATTATCAAAATGAAAAGCATATTTAGAGAAGCAAATTTACTATAAAGGACAAATATAAGAGGTTTTTCTTTTTAAAAAAAAATATTTTATTTATTTATTTATTTGGTTGCACCAGGTCTTAGTTGTGGCTCACTGGCTCCTTAGTTGCAGCATGTGGGCTCCTTAGTTGCGGCAGGCGGGCTCCTTAGTTGCGGCATGCACGTGGGATCTAGTTCCCTGATCAGGGATCGAACCCGGTCCCCCTGCATTGGGAGCTCGGAGTCTTATCCACTGTGCCACCAGGGAAGTCCCCTAAGAGGTTTTCCTTTTAGGCACTATTCCAAAATATCCCCATTCACGATCTTTTCATTTTACCATACAGTTAAGAGTTTTACTCCTTAATAATTATAGAAGTTGACATTTATATTATATAATGCTTACAATTACTAAAGCTCTGTTCAAAGCGCTTTGTATTCTTTTACACACTTAACCCTCACAGCAAACTTGTGATGTATTACTATCACTCCTTATTTACAGATGGGGAAATGGAGGCACAGAAAAATTGAGAACCTTACCCAAGGTCACACAGTTGGTGAGTGGCAAAGCTGGGACCGTTCCTAGAATGACTATAAGACTGATAATGATAAAAATAATACAGCAAAACAATAACCACGTAATTATTAAGTAATTGGAATTATGTATCACTTTATATTTCACCATTTGTGGTCCCTAAAATATGTATTACAATAACTTAGGAAGGTGAAGCTTAAAGACATTAAGTGATTTGCCCCAGGTCACGTAAATGGTGGACCTAAGTTTAAGGCCAGATCCGTCTGACTTCAGAGCCTGTCCTCCCTTCTTTTTCCTTTTTGTGTCATCTCTACAAAAAAGCAGTGTAACAAAGTAAAAGTGGTGTTTTATTTTTATTTTTGGCCATGCTGCGCGGCTTGCGAGATCTTAGTTCCCTGACCAGGGATTGAACCTAGGCCCTGGCAGTGAAAGCACCGAGTCCTAACCACTGGACCACCAGAGAATTCCTGTAAGTGGTGTTTTTAGCAAATGTTCACTGCTTTATGATTCAACTATACAAAGTTGAATAATAGTGAGGTCTTTATCAACTGGAAACATAGACCGTGAGCAGAATGGGTGGCAGTCTTTTTATCAAGGAAGTAATGACAGGGAAACAGGCATTGGATGGGTATTTCGACCAGGTGCCCAGAGATGTCGTCTTTCACTCTGAATCTCTGTGATGCTAATCCTCACAATATTTCTTCAGGAGAGCTGCTCTTTCTAAAATGTGAAATAGAGGTACAGAGCATTAAAGTGCTCAGGCAGCCTGCCTGTGATGTCACTTGTGGGGCTGGTAGTAAAACTAGAGTCTTTTACTCAGATTTCATGTTCTATATGATGGATTTCACAGTTTCGACTATGTGGGAATGTCTTTTGCAGAGATTTCCAAAGCCTGACTGGAACTTTCTACCACTCTAAGTGTTGAAACTGTTTTTTTTTTTAAAGAAATACTGGGAAAAATTTTTTTTCAGTTGTGTGTTTAAATTTTTAATTAACCACAGCTAAGGAAGTGATTACAGAACAGCATGGATTCAGTTTGTAAATCCCTGCTTATCTAAACTTCAGGGTACAGTCATGAGATTCCTGAGTCCCCCAGTCTATGAACAGGGTAGTGGGAAGACTCTACCCTTGTTTTTTACCTCCACATCTCTAGTGGGAAAGAGGGAAATTTTGGAGAGCACTGGAGGCCCTCTAGGAAACAACTTGTATTAGTTAGGATATGGTTTAAAATAATGGCTTAAATAAGCTAGAAGTTATTTCTTCCTTACATACGAGTCCAGGCATTAGCCATCCTGACCTGGTGGGGTGTGGGGACTGTAAGGTGTCAAAGCCCCAGGCGCCTTCCATCTTGAGCTCCACCGCCCCTGCTATGCTGCCTTTACCCTGTCATCCAAGATGCCTTACCACACACCACAGTCCAGCCCCTGGAAATGGAGAAAAGGGGCTGGGAGAGGGGACAACACTTTCTTCTGGGGGCATGTTCTGGAAATTGCACTCATCCCATTAGCCATAATGTGACCACAAGGTCACTCATATTCAACTCCAAAAGAGGCTGAGAATTAGAGTCTGTACTCTGGGTGTCTAAACGCTGAGATTAAATGTTTTTACTGTGGAAGAAGGGAAGAAGAGGAGAGAGATATTTGGGGACAGTATCAGCTCTGCTCGATCTTCTGTTTATGTCTCCACCACCTCAGGAAGGTCCCGAGGCCCTGCTCTATCACAGCCAAATCCATTGCTCTTGTGTTTTGGGTGCTTGAGCATCCCTTTTGTAAAGTGAAACCCTTTTGTAAAAACCTACATATTGGGCTTCCCTGGTGGTGCAGTGGTTGAGAGTCCGCCTGCCGATGCAGGGGACGCGGGTTCGTGCCCCGGTCCGGGAAGTTCCCACATGCCACGGAGCAGCTAGGCCTGTGAGCCATGGCCTCTGGGCCTGCGCGTCTGGAGCCTGTGCTCTGCAACGGGAGAGGCCACAACAGTGAGAGACTCGCGTACCGCAAAAAAAAAAGAAAAAAATAACCCTACATACTCCAGTCGTGGAGCAGTGGAAGATCCAAGGAAGCACCATCTAACAACCAACAGTAATTAATAAAGGACTCCTACCCTTAACTTACTTTTCTTGATAGATATAGAAAGATCTCATCATAATCCACAGTAATAGATTAAATTTCCCCTTCCCTTCCCCCTGGTTTTCTATGCTTGAAAGTTTCTGCCAGAAAAAGAAGGACACCTCAGATAAGCTTCTTATTTACTACAACTCCTTCCCTCCAACCCCTCCCTCACCCACGTCAGAAAAAACCCCAAACCCCTCTGGATATTTAACCCCAGATGGGTTTTCTCTTTCTCTCTCTCTTACTGCTCCATTTTTCAATTATATATTTCAATCCCCATGTAAGCAAGAATCTCTCCACTTGAAAGGTAACAAGCCAAGGGAGGAATAGTCAATACAGGTTTTTCCTTGTCCAGTTGGAGAGGAGAGTGAAAAGAGAATGCCCATCATGTTGGTCTTGCAATATGTATTCTCCAATCCATTGTCCACACAGAGGTAGCCAAAATAATGTTTACAAATATAAATTAGGATAATGTCACTCCTCTGCTTAAAATACTTCACTGGCTTCTCACTATACTTGGAGAAGACACAGCTTCCTCTGCAGGGCAGACAGGCTCCTGTGTGCACAGCTGTGCCTACCCCTCCTCACTCCAGGCCCCTTCCCCTTTGCTTTTCATCGAGAGCTTTGCTGCCTAAAAGCTCCACATCTGCTACTGCCTCGCTTGAAATGCTGTCCCCCAACTCGGGCAACTCCTATTTGTTTTTCAGTTTCTCTAAACTGTTGTCTCTTCAGAGGTGCCTTTCCTAACCTTCCAATCTGTAACAGAACAGGTTTATTTCCTCTAATGGGATTCAGCAGGTATCATGACATGCATTTATATGTGACTTTATCTGTTTAATACCTGAATCCTTCACTAGATCGTAAGTTCCAGGAAAACAAGACACTGTTTCACCCCACCATGTACCCGGGGCTTTGTAGTATTGGAGGATGAAATTCTCCCTATAAGCTTCTTATGAAATTGTGCCATCTGTCCATCAATGAGATAGATTTATTACTTTTTTTAAAACTAATTTTTATTGGAGTATAGTTGCTTTACAATGTTGTGTTAGTTTCTGCTGTATGGCAAAGTGAATCAGCTATACATATACATATATTCCCTCTTTTTTGGATTTCCTTCCCATTTAGGTCACCACAGAGCACTGAGTAGAGGTCCCTGTACTATACAGTAGGTTCTCATTAGTTATCTATCTTATACATAGTAGTGTATACAAGTCAATCCCAATCTCCCAATTCATCCCATCCTCCTTCCCACCTTGGTATCCATATGTTTGTTCTCTGCGTCGGTGTCTCTATTTCTGCTTTGCAAATAAGTTCATTTGTATCAATTTTCTAGATTCCACATATAAGCGATATTATACAATATCTGTTTTTCTCTTTCTTTTCTCTACTTCACTCTGTATGACAGTCTCTAGGTCCATCCATGTCTCTGCAAATGGCACAATTATGTTCCTTTTTATGGCTGAGTAATATTCCATTGTATATATGTGCCACATCTTCTTTATCCTTTCCTCTGTTGATGGACATTTAGGTTGCTTCCATGTCCTGGCTATAATTTATTACTTTTTAAACAGAGGATGCAGAGCCTGACCTCAAATCTGGCTGGTTAGAAAACACTCATCTCACCTCTCCCTGCTTCTTTTCTATCAGTGTTCTGCTCTGTTCTGAAGCCTAGGACGTGTTACCCAACAGCCCAGCTACAGATCAAGAGATGTTATTGTGTAACATGAAAGAATGCTCAACATCATTAATCATTAGAGAAATGCAAATCAAAACTACAATGAGATACCATCTCACACCAGTCAGAATGGCTATCATCAAAAAAATCTACAAACAATAAATGCTGGAGAGAGTGTGGAGAAAAGGGAACCCTCTTGCACTATTGGTGGGAATATAAACTGATACAACCACTATGGAGAACAGTATGGAGGTTCCTTAAAAAACTAAAAATAGAACTACCATACGACCCAGCAATCCCACTACTGGGCATATACCCTGAGAAAACCATAATTCAAAAAGAGTCATGTACCACAGTGTTCATTGCAGCTCTATTTACAATAGCCAGGCCATGGAACCAACCTAAGTGTCCTTCGGCAGATGAATAAATAAAGAAGATATGGCACATATATACAATGGAATATTACTCAGCCATAAAAAAAACTGAAATTGAGTTATTTGTAGTGAGGTGGATGGACCTAGAGTCTGTCATACAGAGTGAAGTAAGTCAGAAAGAGAAAAACAAATACCATATGCTAACACATATGTATGGAATCTAAAAAAAAAATGGTCATGAAGAACGTAGGGGTAGGATGGGAATAAAGATGCAGACCTCCTAGAGAACCCTCTAGTGGGATTACCCTTCCCCCTCCCCTATTTGAGGACACGGGGAGGGGGACGGGTAAGCTGGGACAAAGTGAGAGAGTGGTGTGGACATATATACACTACCAAATGTAAAATAGATAGCTAGTGCGAAGCAGCCGCATAGCACAGGGAGGTCAGCTCAGTGCTTTGTGACCACCTAGAGGGGTGGGATAGGGAGGGTTGGAGGGAGGGAGACGCAAGAGGGAAGAGATATGGGAACATATGTATATGTATAGCTGATTCACTTTCTTATAAAGCAGAAACTAACACAACGTTGTAAAGCAATTATATTCCAATAAAGATGTTGAAAAAAAAAGATGTTACTGTGTAAAATAAGAACACCAAAGCTTACCCTTTCTCAAGGGTTGTTAGGTCCCAGTCACTATCATATACCCTAACCTTCTGGAGTAGAGTGGTGTTTGTAGTCTATATTCTCAGTGGCGTATGTATTAGTCAATGTTCTCCAGAGAAACAGAACCAATAGGATATATCAATATCTACATCTATATCTAGAGAAAGATTTTGAGGAATTGGCTTCTGTGATTATGTAGGCTGCAAGCCCTCAACCTGTAGGGTGAGTCATCAGGCTGGAGACCCAGGGAAGAGTGGATGTTGCAATTCAAGTCCAAAGTTGTCTGCTGCAGAATCCCCTCTTGCTTAGGGGAGGTCAGTCTTTTGCTCTAGTCCAGCCTTCTACTGATTAGATGAGGCCCACCGACATTATGAAGCACAACCTGCTTTACTCAACGTCCACCAATTAAAGTTTTAATCTCATCCAAAAACACAGAAACATCCAGAAAAACATTTGCCCACATATCTGGGCACTGGGGCCCAGTCAATGTGATACATAAAATGCAAACATCATAGCGTATAAGCTTGTTCCTCTGAGGGAAGAAAAAACTCTAGTGTTCTTTTGAGAGCGAGGAGGTCCCCCAGCGAAGAGCCCAAAGAATATGGCTGGGAACGCGATGGCTGTGGAGGGAGGAGCAGAGCATCCTCAGCCCCAGGGAGTGTTTGCTGTGCCCAGAGCCCCAGGGTATCATTAGCCAAGGCAGAGATGAGGCAGGTGAGAAGGAATCACAGGGGAGGAAGATGGGGTGAAGGCGGAACATGAAGGAGAGACAAAAGCCCTCACTATGGGGAACAGTGGGCTCCCACCCACCCTTCAGGCCCAGGGGTTGTTCCCTTTGTGCTCTGCCTGTTTGTAGACAGACTCCCCCCACCCCTCCCTACTTAGTGGTCTGCCTGTGGCTCCCTGCCACTAAGCTTATTTGGAAGCAATAGATAAATGTCAGCACTTAGAAGATATGAAATGTCCTAACTGGCCCCCCTAGACTAATAAACATAAAAAAAAATCCTGATTCAGGCAGCCTGATGGGCTCATTGGTGAGAGGGAGATAAAGTTTCCCTTCAGGACATTTATAATTTACATAATAAAAAGCTTTTCACCTTCCAGTCAAGGAGCAAAATTAATTACCGTGGCCCTGTTACCTCTTGGAACATTTTTTGCTTAAACAAGCAGGAGCAGTTTGCGAACTCTTAAATGAGGAGTGGGGGCTAGGGGTGGGGTGGTGGTGCAGGCAGGGTGGTGGGGAGGGGAGAAAGGCACCCCACGGCTCACTTTACACAGGCCTGGAGTGAGCAGGAGGAGGGTGGGGGTTGCTCTGCATTTAACAAAGACATTTGTGGCCCGACCTGTCCTTTCAATGCGTTCAGCACCAAATAATGTGCTAATGATAATGGACTTGGCAATCTGAGGCCCATAATCACCTCCCCTCGGACAGATGTTGAATGGACGGTCACCAGAAGGGTTGTCTCAGTCATATCCTTCAGTCATGTCTTGTCCTCTTCTCTTTTGGGTACCATTTCAAATAACAAATAGAAAAGCTGGTGTTCCAGTGCCCCTGGTTCTAAAGATATATGGACAGCCCAAAGTCCTTTGATTAGGGAATCATATCTAATATCCATACAGGGTCTCTCATTCCAAATTCCCTGAGCCCTTCAGGAAGCTGACAGCATTAACCTAATATCATTAATTCTCGCCACTCTCATGTGAAGAAAGCAGGTGGCCTGCATTTTTTCAGACCTTTTACAGATGGAGAGATAGAGGCGAAGAGAGGTTAAATGGTCTGCTTTCCACTGAGGAGCTGGGCACAGAATTCAGTGTCAGGTACACAAGGTTACAGGGCCTCCTGGTAGACCAGAAGTCTCAACTGTGGTTCTCTGGGAAGTGGGAAGGGGCTGTGGAGGTGAGGATGGGAAGTCAGAGCCTCCTGCCTACCTTTTATGAAAGAGGAACCATTATTGATTTAATTTTTATTGTTATTTTATAGTAATTATAACACAGGATTACAAAAGGATATAGTGAAAGATGACATGGCTACAAGTATGTTTTTCACCTTCTTTAATTAAGCCTCATTTCCTGTCTTGGATAAACAGAGTACTGACAGGCAAGTACCGTGGTTGCTTTTATTTAAAAGCTCAGAATCTTGAGAGGAGAGCAGGCCGTGTGGACAGTCAGCCACGTGGAACGGCATCCACTTCAGAGACCTTGAGCCCCTCCCTGCCTCTCATGGTCACTCCGGCTTCTGTGTTCCCTCCCCTGGTTTACATTTCTTTGGCCCTTTCTGGAATCCAGTGTCCTAGAAGCTGCAGGGCACCCATATTTTTTGCTCTCCAGGGAATGGTTAAGTTAAAGTCATCTCAGAACCAGTTTTATGGGGAAGGGGGCAAAAATCAGTTCAGTCAAGTCGGAAAAAACTTTACCTCCCGACTTTTGTTGTGTTACGAATCATGCATGACTTGACCAATAGAAGTGACAGGATCTAACTACTAGAACAACTGGGATTTGTGGTGCCTTTTTGATCTGAATATAAAATGGAAGCTGTATATAGTTTAATTATGGTTCTCCTTTGGAAAATATTGTTTGCTGTTTCTAGTAGAAACCACACACTGCCCATTTGTTTCCTGAGAGACAGGATAACCTACTGGGTGAGAACATGGGCTGTGCGTGTTCTGCTGGTGCCTGGGTATCTTTCTCATCTGTAAAGTGGGCACCATAAAGGCATGTTCCTTCTAGAGTTTCTGTAAGGACTAAATGAATCGATGCACATAAAACATGTAAGTCACTGCCTGGTACATAGTAAGTAGTCAAGAAATAAATGTTAGCATTTTAAAATTCATAACAGTTGCTATATACTCTTTTTTAGGGGGAAAGTTTATTTCATATGTGAATCGATCAGCAAATGGCTAAGTCTCATTTGCATGTTAAGATGACCAAAATAACTAGTTCACCTGTACCGTAGTCTGGTTATTGCTCGTAGCTTAGTGGCCAGATTGGATTAATTGTGCAATAATAAGATATTACTACAGACTGTTTGCAAAACATATATGAGTCAGCTCATACAGACCTGACTACTGTGATTTCTTTCACCCATTTATTTATTTACACATGACTGCATCATTCAAAAACCATTAAGCATCTTCTAGGGGGAACAAAGACGCATAAGATCTGGCTTCATCCCTCAGGAAGTCCTGCGCTGGGAAAGAGACAGACAGGTAACACATACCAGGTCCTTCTGTGAAGGGCCCAGTGTGCCCCAGGTGATTAGGAAGAAATGTTTGAGTTGAGGCTTGATGGAGAAGTGGAGTTAGCCAGAAAAGAAAGGGCATTTCAGACGGAGAAAAAAGCAGGCACTACCAATATGGAAAGGGAGAGAGTCTGGATGGTCAAGTAGCGTATACGCAGGGCAGGGGGCAGGGGAGGGCTCCTGGTCCCTGCTTCTGCAAGGCCTCCTATGCCCTGGGGAGTTTAGACTTCATCTTCAAGGCCAGAAGGTTTTGAGGGGTGGAGGAGAAGGGGAAGTGAGCCGGAAGGGGAAGAGAGACTATCTCACAATGAACCAGACTCCTTTCCAGTTCCCCTTCAAACCCTCGCACATGTCCCAGTCAAGAGTGAGGAGGGGCAGTTATTGTAGTAATGGTGCAGAGTATAAAAGCTCCCTGGGGAGATTTGAGTCAGTTCTCTTCCTTCCATCCCTTGACCCTTGAGAACCACCTTCCCCAGGAATGGAAGACATAGAAGGTTTTCAGCAGGGCAGGGTCACACTCAGGGGTGCATATTAGAAAATCACTAGGATTGCAGTGTGGGTGACAGAGTGACATGTAGGTCAGGGACAGACAAGCATGTGGTTGTACAAATTCAGGCAGAGGGGCTCAGGTGTGAATGAAATCGGAAGCACTTAGAAAATAATCACTCTTTATGGCCTCTCGGACATGGGGTGTGAGAAGAGGTAGCTTCATCCTTTATCCTTAACAAAGGTAGGGATACAGGAGGGGAAGCACTTTACTTGTTACTTTGAGGTGCTGGTAAGACTTCCTCATGAATACATTTCAATATCACTTCCAGAAATTGGGTGTGTAGTTCAGGACAGAGCTCTGTCTTAAAATCAGTACTTTTGTAGCCCCAGCAAACTAATCTGAATATCAGAGATGACTTCATTAAAAAAAACTTTCCTATAACTCTTTCATTAGCATTTATAAAATGCTAATATACAGGACAGGATGAATGGATCTTCTTTCCCTATATAGGGTATATTCTGTATATTTTAATGCCTTCTAAATTGAGTTTTCCCCTCCAAATATTAGACTCCTCTTCTTGAGCCTGCTCCTTCCTCTTTCAAGTTCATATTGTTCGTATTCCAAAAGTTGACTTTGTTCAGTTTTGCAAATTAAAGATTCCTGGGTAAAAAAGTTTAAGAAAATAAAATAAGGACCTTGTGAAAGTGAATGGCAAGATCAAAAAAGGGTGGGGGAAGAGAAAAAGATAATAATTAGCAATCCAAAGTTAAATTAAACATAAAATAGAGGTTCCCAGGCCAAGAAGGGTCTTGGGAAAGGGGAAGAGAAGAGAGACTGAGTGTACTCATGTTGATGTTCTTTGCTTGTATAAATTTTAGATCAAATTTGGCTTTGGATTTCTGGCAGTGCAGACTCTGTGCAGAATGAGCGGGAGAATGGAGGCTTCTTGCTTGCTACTTTTAGCTCTCACCATTCTGCTGGTTCAGACAACTTCTCGCTGGGTTCAGTGTACGGCAATGAAATGCAAATCATAAACGAGCAGAGCTGGCCTCCGGGGAAAAGGGGGGCCCTGGATGCGATCCAAGGTCTGTAACACAGAGAAAAGACATATTTCTTTGTCACACACAGTAGATTCTCCCCGAGGGTTTCTGCGATGGGAATAAAATGATGGGGAGGGGGTGGGTGAGTGGCAGTGGAAATCATTACAACGTTCTGCTCGCATATGAAAAACCAAACAAAAACAAACCCTGGGTAAGTGGGAGCACAGATGAGCCTGAGACCTCAGCCTTGCAGCCCCTCTTCACGGCTCACTCCATATACCATAGTTATTAGTGGGGTGGCAGGGCTGCAAGCACCCCGTGACCCTGCGCCGTACCTACACATGCATATTTATCACTCGGGTTGACCCGGGGTGGGGAAACTGTCAAGTAAGTTTGAGCTTATTGTTCAAACATTCTGCGTTCGGAATACATTTTCCCGAGCACTTTCCCTCTGAATACTTAAACCCACGTGTATTCTGAGGGAAACTTGATCCACATGTTTCTGATTCATTTACACTTAATTTATCAAATTGTTGTTGTGTAAGAGTCATTTGATGTCCAAGGAGCTTACGAGGGTTTTTTTTTTTAAACCTTCTTATTTGAAACAGGATGTTGCTTATGCCAACACTGACGACAAAATGCACAAGAACGTCAGTCTGAAGCTGACCTCGTGACCCGACAGGTTGGAGGTTAGTGGAGGTGAGGGAGGGAAGAGGAGTTAAGAAGGACCTTGGTTTGGCAGAACGCAAGGAACACACCCTCGGGACTTCCCTGGTGGCGCAGTGGTTAAGAATCGGCCTGCCAATGCAAGGGACACGGGTTTGAGCCCTGGTCTGGGAAGATCCCACATGCCACGGAGCAACTAAGCCCGTGTGCCACAACTACTGAGCCTGCGCTCTAGAGCCCACGAGCCACAACTACTGAAGCCCGCACACCTAGAGCCCGTGCTCCACAACAAGAGAAGCCACCACAACGAGAAGCCTGCGGCTTGTGGGATCTGAGTTCCCCGACCAGGGATGGAACCCAGGCCCAGGCAGTGGGGTCTTTTTACTTAATTTCCCAAAGAAAAATAAATGCAGAGAACACCTTGTCCAGGGGAGGTCGTAACCATCTGTTTACGATTCTCGATGGAGGTTGTTTTCCCTTCTCTGTCATGAGGGTTCAGGGCTTCTGCTGGTCTTAAGAAGATCCTGAGTAGAAAGATTATAATTTATTTTCAAAACCAGCTTGATGTATGGTGGCCGAATACCAGTGATTTTAAGCAATGCCTATTTTTTTTAATGTCTCTCAGTCTGGGCTTCATCTGTACGTTAGATGCTGACTTCCTCATAGTGGTCCGAGGGCAAGGACTTGGATTTCCCTGGTGATCTGTGGCATGGTTATTAAGCTTTGCCTTGATGATCAGATTGCCTTGACTCTATACAACCATTCCAAGAGCTGATTCTAACTTGTTCCCCTATGGCAGAAGGTCAAGTCTAGGCAGCTTCTCTAAGATAAGTTTCTTGGAATGGAACCCCATTCTATTTTTTTGACCCAAACACATCCTCCCCCATACCCTACTCGCCAGTAGTACTGTGGTCACTGTCTTAATTTTGGAGAGGGTGAGCTTCCAGTGTGACAAAACTGTCAGAGGAATTAAGAAAAAAAACACAAGATACAAAGGGTGGTTAACCACAGCCTAGAGAAATTTTCGTGCTTTAACATAAAACCTTGGTACACTGATAATTGTTTACTGATTTTGGTAAAGGGGAAAAAAGATTTAATCTTCAAACAGATTTATAAATATGATAAAGCTAATTTCTGGAGTGGCTGGCTTTAAAGAAGAGATTTTTATACTGTGTAAAATCTGATCCATGTTGCTGAATCATTTATATTTAATGTGTACATTTTACACATAAGTATAAGTTGGCTTTTAGATGTTTTAAAAAAACAGTGCTTTGAACCCAGGATAGCCATTTGATTGAGACTTGCTATAGTCAAAAATAAAATAATTACAGGGTAAATTCTGTATTCTGGCTTTGAGTTCATGCTTGTAACTCCTATCCAAATTCTCGGATCAGCGTGCAATATGAATTTCACTGTCATGACCTTGGTTGATTTTGTCTGAACCAGTGCAATGGAGTTACAAGAAATCAGCCAAGAAGGGTCCCCATGGAGAAGTTATGGGGAATTTTGTTTGTATTTTTACTGCCAGTACAGGGCTTTAGTGGAAACTAAGAATATGAAGCACTTGTGCTTTGCTTTCTGATGGTTAATCTGTACTCCAGACTTGAGAAATCCCAGTTTCCAACCCTTGGACTGATATGAGGTGTGTCAGTGCTTTGGGAAAAAGTAGACTCAATTACCTTTTGCCCTTCAACGTCCCTATTGGTAAAACGGACTAAAGGTAATGTTATTCACTTTCTTAAGGACATGGGAAAGCAGATCAAGAAAATGGTTAAAGATGGAAACCTGTTGTAGTGTAGGATAAGGTAACTTGTAGAAAATAAAGAGCAGTGTTAAAATAAGATAAAAAAGAAAACAAGAATTCTTGCTCCATTAGAAGTTATTTCATTAGAATGTAAGCTCCATGAAGATGGGAATTTTTACTTATTTTTCTCACTGCAATAACCCAAGTCTCTGAAACAGTGCCTGGCATATTATAGGCATTCAATAAATATTTGTTGAAAGACAGAATGGATGGATGAATATTAGTAAAACTAGCACAGCAGGGGAGCGATGGCCTGCCTTCTTTTTTTGTCCTCAGGCAAAACAGTAGACTGACAGGTGGGGAACATGGCAGATAGAATAGTATAAAATTCTGGAACCTGCTGCCCTGGGTGGTCATGCTTCCATGCTGCTAGCTGAGAGGCAGGCATGAAGTCACCAGTTCTCTAAGGACAAAATGGAGAGGCTCTTGTGTGGCATTTTCCCAACTCTTGGCCTGTGGCCTTTGGCTAAGTCTCAGAGTCTGCGATTTAGTCACTAAATAAAAATGGAAGTTAATTTAGGGGCTATCACAACGTTGGTTTTAGGGGGTGTATTATTTTGCTAGGGCTGTCATAACAAAGTACCACAGACCATGTGGCTTAAACAACAGACATTTTATTTTCTTACAGTTCTGGAGGCTGGAGGTCCAAGATCAAGGTGTTGGCAAGTTTGGTTTCTTCTGTGGCCTTTCTTCCTGGCTTTCAGATGGTCACCTTCTCACTGTGTCCTCACATGACCTTTTCTCTGTGCTGGTAGAGAGAGAGAGAGATCTCTGTGTCTCTTCCTCTTCTCATGAGGACATCAGTTTTATTGAATGAGAGCCTCACCCTTATGACCTCACTTAACCTTAATTAACCCCCGCCCCCTGCCAAAGGCTCTGCCTCAAGTACAGTCACATTGGAAATTAGGGTTTCAATGTCTAAATTTGGGGGGACAAAATTCACTCCATAGCAGAGTCCATTCTCAGGTTAAAGTGGAGGTGCCAGCAACCAGGGGCACCTCTGATGTCCTCCCAACAGTTTTCGTAAAGCAGTCAGAGTCATTAAAAAGTAAGGATTTTCCCACATGTTAAGGTGGTGGCAATGTAAGGCATGTGCTATGATCTCTGGCTCCTATTTGAAGCACCGTTATTACTACTGAATTGTGGCATCGGCCATACCACAAAATATATGTAAAGCCTACGGCCTGCTTTATGGTTGGAAAGCCTAGGCAACAGGATGTGAACTAGGAAAAGAGCCCGTCTATTTCTTTATTCATTTATTTTTTTATTTTTTTAATTTTTATTTATTTATTTAATTTGCAGTATGCGGGCCTCTCACTGTTGTGGCCTCTCCCGTTGCGGAGCACAGGCTCCGGACGCACAGGCTCAGCGGCCATGGCTCACGGGCCCAGCCGCTCCGCGGCATGTGGGATCCTCCCGGACCGGGGCACGAACCCATGTCCCCTGCATCAGGAGGTGGACTCTCAATCACTGCATCACCAGGGAAGCCCTATTCATTTGTTTTTAAAGGCAAGCTATATACTGGAAACATAGTACTTGGGCTTTCAAATTCTTCTGCAAACCACGCAAATGCAAATTATTTACCAGTAATGTCAACATTCTTGGGGGAATTTCTACTCTCTTCCATGTTGAAAATCTCACCCTAGAAATTTAGAGCTAGAAGGACCCTCAGAGAAATCTATATCCTCATTTTTATTAATGAGGCACTGCAGACACAGAGAAATCAAGACTTGAATGTTTTGCAGCTAGTGAGAGGCAGAGTGGCTGGGTTCCACATGTAGTGATGTAGAAAACGTCTGCAGCCTTCTGATGGGCTGACTTTGGCAGCTGCCTGAGAGTCATGGAAAATGTCCACCCAGTTGACCTACACATTTGGTCTTGGGCCTCATTTAATTAATCGGTGGACAAGTGTTCAATGAAGATGTACTTTGCACTCCACAGCAACAGACAAAAGCATAACAGTCTGTCTCAAGAGATATCCAGTCTGGTTTTGGATGACCAGACTAAAATTCAAGAAGAAAATACAAGAGCAAATACAAATTTCACAGAAGCAACTAAAATGCTAATGGGCTTTTGTTTTTTTTACATCTTTATTGGAGTATAATTGCTTTACAATGGTGTGTTAGTTTCTGCTTTATAACAAAGTGAATCACTTATACATATACATATGTCCCCATATCTCTTCCCTCTTGCGTCTCCCTCCCTCCCACCCTTCCTATCCAACCCCTCTAGGTGGTCACAAACCACCTAGCTGATCTCCCTGTGCTATGCGGCTGCTTCCCACTAGCTATTTTATGTTTGGTAGTGTATATATGTCCATGCCACTCTCTCACTTTGTCACAGCTTACCCCTCCCCCTCCCCATATCCTGAAGTCCATTCTCTAGTAGGTCGTGTCTTTATTCCCGTCTTACCCCTAGGTTCTTCATGACATTTTTTTTTCTTAGATTCCATATATATGTGTTAGCATACGGTATTTGTTTTTCTCTTTCTGACTTACTTCACTCTGTATGACAGACTCTAGGTCCATCCACCTCACTACAAATAACTCAACTTCGTTTCTTTTTATGGCTGAGAAATATTCCATTGTATATATGTGCCACATCTTCTTTATCCATTCATCCGATGATGGACACTTAGGTTGCTTCCATGTCCCGGCTATTGTAAATAGAGCTGCAATGAACATTTTGGTACATGACTCTTTTTGAATTATGGTTTTCTCAGGACATATGCCCAGTAGTGGGATTGCTGGGTCATATGGTAGTTTAAAGACGGCTTCCTTTCCTGGAGGGCCTCCGGGGTGAGATCTGGAGTTGAGCTCAACTTTGTTACTAACTGGGTAAGCTGGAGCAGTCACTGGTCTTACAGAATCTCAGTTTCCCATCTGTAAAGGGGAAGCTGCAGGGTGAGGGACAGATGCATTTCAGCTGTGGGAGTCGCTGTGGCTGTGGTGACCACGTGACTGCAGCTGGAACCACAGCTGCCACTGATAGCCCACTGCCCCCAGTGACAGAACAGCCGAAGCTTTACTCAGAGGTTAGCCTCCATTGGGCCCTCCAGGTAACCTCGGAAGGCCGCTTCATTACTGAGGAGTAACGAACATTTCCAGCCTTCTTTGTA
The DNA here is from genome assembly GCF_964341445.2 of Mesoplodon mirus. Classification (NCBI taxonomy): domain Eukaryota; kingdom Metazoa; phylum Chordata; class Mammalia; order Artiodactyla; family Ziphiidae; genus Mesoplodon; species Mesoplodon mirus. The sequence goes on from NC_138984.1 coordinate 36,423,806, forward strand.
ATGCTCTTATTTTCCCCAAGGTGGATTTTTTTTTGAGACCTGTTTGTAGTTTTTCTGTGATCCTCCTACGCTGCACCATAAATATCTAATTCTTGCCCTTCTTTGGTGAATTGGAAGAAAGCTTATACCTTGTTTTTCTATTTCTATTGTAATGAAGTTTTTTCATGTTTGAATACTATAATAGAGCTCCTATATTACAATGTTATGGGACAATATAGAGAATACATAGAGGATCTTTGGATACAAATCCTAGCTCTGCATTCACCTGTTCTGTGAACTTGAACAAATTACTTGACTTCCATGTGCCTTTATTTCCCTATCTGTAAAATGGAAACAATCATATATTCGTATCATTTGGTTATGATAATTGAACAAGCTAGTCTGTGAAAAATAGTGTGGAGCCTGGCACATAGGAAGCACTCAAATATTAGCCATTATCATCATTATTAGTATTATCAAGATTTTTAGGAGGAGATGAAATCACTTTGTATAGGACTGCTTTGAATAAAGAAGGGAGTTAAGGAAAGAAATCTCAGAACAAATTCCCCAGTCATTGATCCATGAATGCTCCAGGCATCAATAAATCCTGGGGAATAGGGATACTTTGGGTTTCTGGAAGAGCTAATGCAGAAAGAGAAGGGAAAAAATACACAATGATGTGGTAAGTGGAAAGATGTACCCAGATACAGATGGAGCAGCGGCTAAACCTTCCTGGAGGAAGTTAAGGAAGGAAGAGCTTTCATAGGGAAAGAGCTGACTTGAGGCTTGAACGAATGGTTAGGAGGTGGCCAGGTGGATAAGGAGGTCCAAGGATGCTCCAGCAGAAGGACCAGTGTGTTTCAAGACATGCAGGCATGAAATAACAAGATAAATTCAGGAGACAGCAAATATTTGGTTCAATTTTAGGCTGCACAGAGGAGAATTATAAGAAATGAAGCTGGAGGTGTTGGGCAAGAATTGGTTTATGAAAGGCTTATTGCCAAGCTGAAGAGTCTAGATTTTACCATGTAAGCCAATATTCCCTAAACTCCGTTCCCCAGATTCCTTGATCTGTTAATAGATATTCCATTAATACAATTCTTTGGCCCAATAAGTTGGAGAAATGTTTGGTCCAAAAAAATTAAATAGTTTTTCTTACAGTAGGATTTTCTAGAGCTATTGGTATACCCACAGGAGGATATAAAATGAAGCTTTCTCTAAACTGATTTGATTTTAGAATACTTTTCATACTGAGCAACTATTAATATACAGTTCCAGAGAACAATGAAGAATTTTGAGGAGAGGAGTGACATGTGATCATATTTCATTTAGGGTTAGTATCTATGAGGGGGGAAGGTGTTTTGAGGGAATATATAATTTGTTCTTTAAGTATAATAATTATTCTGAAATTGGGCATAAAAATATGTCACTTAATACTGAATTAATTCTTATTTACAAAGCATGGTGGTGCTTTGGAGGCCAGAATTACTCCCTGCAGGAAATTCATCACTGAAGTGGATGAATATTTAATAGAATTCTTTGATTACCCCATGCAGCCCATTGCTATACATATTTATACAGGTTGATAGAGCAACTTTGGAAAGCAGAGCTGCATGTCAACTCTAAAGATGTATAAGGCAGGATGAGCACAGGGTCTGTTCCACCTACTAACTGCATGGCCATGAACAAGCTATTTTATCTTTTTTAATTCCAAATTTCCTAACTTGTAGAGGACTGGGGTAATTCCTTCCTCAGGAAGTTGTTGTGTTGATAGGACAGTGTTAAAAGGACAATCTACGTGAATAATTAGTAAACACTGTAGGAAGATGGTGCACAGTGGGCACCAGTAATTGAATCTGACCTGTGCTTCCAGGGGTTCCCTCAGCAACCTGCCCACAAATTCTCCTCATGAAAAGAGCCCTTGCTCTTGGAGTTCACCTTAACTGCAGTTCACCCTAGGAGGCAGGAAGGGAGTTGGGGTGAGGGCACACCTTGGAGTGTCCTTGGAGTGTTCTAACCCCTTCTTGGGTCTAGAAGAAGGGGTCTGGGTCCCCAGCCCTGGTCTCCATGCCCTTCTCTGGGCAGCTCTGTCGTGGTGCTCAGTTTAGGGGGAAAAGGTATGGACAGAAAATCAGATGATTCAGGTGCTTTTGCAAGCTCCCCGAGCACTATAAGCTCGAATTCTCTCTCTAACGTTTGATGTTGTGACTGGCTATGGTCGAATTATAAACCATCAAAACCTTTTACAGAGTTTTCTCTTTTCCATGCCCTGTTCCATCTCAAAAGCCCCCCAGTCACCACAGTGGCTGCCTTTGTTTCTCTTATCTTTTCATTTAGATGGATTTCTGCCAGGGGCGGTAGTTCATAATAATGGGCCGAGAATAATAAAATAAACCAAGTTGTCTTGAAACGCAATAGTGATGCTTGGCAGTTATAATATTTCTGAACTTAGCTGTCAAGCTAAGAAGTGAAAAAAAAGTGAAAGAATCAAAATGAATTTCCCTCGTATATAGATAGCAGTGGTTTTTCCACCCTCAGACGTACCTTCGGGAGGTAATGTGGTCTCTTCCCAGCAGGGGGCAGTGTTCACCTTTAAATGATGTGCTCATGGCCAGCCCAGCCCTCAGAGCCCTCAAACCCCCGTGTCCAAGAATCCCACGCCCTCCAGAGCAAACATTCGAGGTTCTTCCTAAACACAAATTTCCTAAATACAAATCTTATGGTTTGGTAGGTCTAGATTCATTCTGAGTTCTGAGATTAAAACAAAAGCACTTCCATAAAACGGACCGTCAGAGCCTTTATGGCAACATGCAGCCTTATCTCATTGTGAATAATGTTTTCATCATTTGGAGTTGTTGAGATGGTCCCAGAGTAACTGAAAATCATTCTAGTATTACCATGGTAGCTAAACTGGGTTTTCTGTTTGGGCTTGATTTTGTTTATTGTAGTCACCCCGAGGCTGTTCAAATAAGCAAGAGACAAACGAAACAACTTGCTACCGTTCAGCCAGTCCAAGCCCTCAGCTGAGGCCTCTTTATTCTTGCAAAGAAGCATATTCTAGTTTCTCAGAGCAGAAGTGAATTGATCACCTGTGGTAACTTGGATTTTGAATGAAAAGACTAGAATCAGGATAGTTGCAAGTCAACTTTCAACCAATTGTGTAATATATGGCAAACCCAATATGCTCTAAGTTTTGCCCATAAAACCTCTTCTGAAAGTAAAAAATGGCAGCATGCATATGTCTGCCTCTCCCTGCTTTAGCCCCTGATAACTCTGCAACTCCGAAGGGGTAGGGGGTAGGTAAAGAGGGAAGCGTATCTGCTCTTTAGGGGCCTTGAGGAACTAGCATTGAAGAAGGTGGGTGAAGTCAAAGGGTTAAAGTAGCCACACTGCTTCGAATCCCGATACCTTACTTAAAACACATAGTCTCGGGCTTCCCTGGTGGCGCAGTGGTTGAGAGTCCGCCTGCCAATGCAGGGGACACGGGTTCGTGCCCCGGTCCAGGAAGATCCCACATGCCACGGAGCGGCTGGGCCCATGAGCCATGGCGGCTGGGCCCATGAGCCATGGCCGCTGAGCCTGCGCGTCCGGAGCCTGTGCTCCGCAACGGGAGAGGCCACAACAGTGAGAGGCCCGCATACCGCAAAAACAAACAAACAAACAAACAAACAAAAAAAAAACCACATAGTCTCTTTTTATTTAAAGAAGAAACACACATTTTAAGGAAACAATTAGGATTATTTTTCCAAGTTCTTGAAGAATTTTGCTTTTTTCTACCTTCTAAGACATGACTTCTAGTAATTTTCTCATACAATTTGTGCTTCCTGTGACTGATAGTTTATTGCAATGCCTGACACATTTTATGGTGCTATTACAAAACTTAACTGGAATATATGAGAATGGTGTGTTTTTGTTGTTGTTGCTTGAATTTTAGAATTTTATTTTTTATACAGCAGGTTCTTATTAGTTATCCATTTTATACACATCAGTGTATACATGTCAATCCCAGTCTCCCAATTCATCCCACCAACCACCACCACCCCCCGGCGGCTTTCCCCGCTTGGTGTCCATACGTTTGTTCTCTACATCTGTGTCTCTATTTCTGCCATGCAAACCCGTTGAGAATGGTGTGTTTACAAAGATTGTGCAATCCTCTAAATTAATAGAAACAAAGTTCCTTTGGAAGAGTTAAGTGGGTTTTAAGCTACAGTATCCAGAGAGAGAGAGAGAGAGAGAGACAGACAGACAGACAGGGAATTTAGCCCTTCAGTTCTTCACTTTTGCTTTTCTCAGTTGCCATCATTTATAGTTGAATTCAGTGTGTACACTAAGGCAGCTGTGTGTTGAAACCAATTTCCATAAGAGTTAAGGAATTTAAAGCTCTGAGATTTTTGGACTTTGAGAAACACAGATTGAATCATTTGACCTTGAATTATATATGACAAATCCCCTGTTTCAGCATAAAGGCTGCATATGTACATGTTTAATGAATAAGACCCTTAAGGTTTACAAAAAAGCAACACCCTAGATTATATATTCCATTAAACACGATCTTCACAGGCTAATTAGTTAGTAATTTCACCCTTGCTTATAATATAAACCATTTTATGCTCAATAATAATAAAATCTATGTAAACCAGGCTCTTTATTAATAAACATTATGTGCTTCTGGCTTTCAAATAAAATAATGCTTCATGTGCTTTTCTCTCCATCATGCCTAGACTAATCACACAGTAAAAATCAAACAACTAAAATAGTGGTTTTTATCTCCTGCTGTAGAAAAACAATAGAGACCATGTCAAGGGCTTAAAAATGAGATGTGAACTAAAGAAGGCTGGGACGGAGAACAGAAGACTCCAAATCCTTATTTCAGTGTTTGGAATCAAGATACTTTTAGGCTCTTAAGATTATTCAAAATATGTTTTTGACTAATGAGCCGACATCAGTGGAATCACGGATGAGGGAAACAGCTCCGAATCTCCCTTGCTCATCATCAGATGCCCCTGACCTATGAGATCGAGGGAGGTGCTAAGTGGAACCGGCCTGTGGCCCGTCCTGTGAGTCTGTATTCTTAGGCAGCTGCTGCCTTCTGTGGCAACTCCTTCATGGACAATAAGCACGGGAAAACTTCTGTTTCAGTTACAAGTATCATGCCAGTTGAGCTAATCAATATTTTATTAAAATCTTCTAACAGAAAGGCTCCAGTCTGTGGAACGTGCCTTACCCTAGGATCTTAGCTGCTGGTAATAGATCACACCCAGGCTTTGCTTTACAGGGCCCATGGAAAAATGAAAATTTGGGGCCCTTTGTTCAAAAGTTATTAAGAATTTCAAGAAGACGACAACAGAGCATAAAACCATGTAAGTGTGAGGCCCGTGAAACTGCCCAGGTTGTACCTTCATGAAGCTGCCTCTGCACCGGGCAGACAACAGCCCCTTGTCCTCCACACGGAATTTATTTCTCTTACATTGTCCATCTCCCTAGGAGGTGATATGTTTTAGTCAGTACAAGAAGAAGTCTGGTCATTTTAGAGGCAATATGGAATTTTCAATAGGGTAATTCCAGATAACCTTCCTGTTGATGTTATATCTAGTATAAACTATGAGTATTTGGAGGGCTCTGGAAAAATAAAATATTCATTGACAAATGAAAATGTCTTTGCTGGGAGATATATTATTTCAGATTTAAAAGCATCTGAGGCACTGGGAACTTCTGGTCGTATCATGAAGGCTCCTATCTGAAGTGTCTTTCTGTTAAATCGTAGTAACAAGATAATGATGGCAAATATTCTTTGAGTGTTTACTAGGTGCTTAACATGTATTCACCCATTATTCCACCAAACAAGCCACCCCTTAAGATGGGTAGTATTATGTCCAAATTTTGGATTGGTGGCAGAGAGCAGTTAAGTAGCTCACTCTAGGTCACAAAGATGGTAAGTGACAGAGCTGCGATTTCATCCCAGGTAGTCTTGTTTCCAAAGTCCATACCCTTAACCACTGTATCACAGCTCTTAGAGAGGGTGGAGGACACAGAGAGTGAAGTTACTGTTTTGGAAGTTTGTTCCATGACAATTCAGCCACTGTGCTTCCGCAGTCCTGCAGCCAATTATCTTCTGCCAGACAGTCCTATTTCTCTGTGTCCACTGTGGTGAGCATTCATTCCACTGTAGGGCTGTACAGGCAGGCAACACAGGGCCCCTAGGACGACTGAACTGAAATAATCAATCTAATCAAACAATGATTCAACTTAGTCAAATAACCAATTTCACTGACTGTTTATTTGACTTGGTTGATTGGTTGTCTGAATTGAGTGAATGGGCAGCTGAGTCTTTTGGGGCAGTGTAGACACAGCCTTTGATTCAAGTGATGCCACTGCTGTGATGCTGTGTGACACTAGTCAAGTTCTTCCTGTAAAAATCAACATTACCGGGCTTGACTCTGTGGAAAGGGCGTTTGCTTCTTTCCTAATCAAATCTAAGCAAGTAAAAATGTTGTTATTCCTCTGTGAAGGCAGCTAGATGGATTAAATAATAGACTGAATTAGTAAAACAGAGGTAAAGACAAAATAAAGAACAAAAGGCATACTGCTATTTATACCTTTATGGGAGAATGCTGCTGATAATACTGGAAAGATTTTCTTCTATTTAGAAAGTCAAGGTTAGTATCCACATTTGTAAATTGTAAAGCCAGTGAGCAAGTCAGGTATCCCGCACGGTTCTGGAAGAACAAGCTGGAGGCCAGAGGGCAAGCTGGTATTTGTTTAAGGTTGACTAAGGCAGGTAAATGACCCAGGAGGCTCATGGAAGCATGGCAGAACACTGAAAACCTGAGGAATGTTTTTAAGTGTCAGGTGGATAGTCTCCTTGCTCTGTAAAGATCTGCAGGATGATTTCACTTACATGCATGTATCTCTTTATCACTGTTAAATATTTACAGATCAATGTTTGAGTGCCTGCGGGCTTGGGGAGCTTTACTTATCAAAAATGACTTTTTTTTTTAAACATCTTTATTGGAGTATAATTGCTTTACAAGGGTGTGTTAGTTTCTGCTGTATAACAAAGTGAATCAGTTATACATATATCCCCATATCTCCTCCCTCTTGCATCTCCCTCCCTCCCACCCTCCCTATCCCACCCCTCCAGGTGGTCACAAAGCACTGAGCTGATCTCCTTGTGCTATGCAGCTGCTTCCCACTACCTATCTATTTTACATTTGGTAGTGTATATATGTCCATGCCACTCTCACTTCATCCCAGCTTACCCTTCTCGCTCCCCACGTCCTCAAGTCCATTCTCTAGTAGGTCTGCATCTTTATTCCCATCCTGCCCCTAGGTTCTTCATAACCTTTTTTTTTTATTAGTTTCTGCTTTATAACAAAGTGAATCAGTCATGCATATACATCTGTTCCCACATCCCTTCCCTCAAGCATCTCCCTCCCTCCCACCCTCCCCATCCCACCCCTCCAGGCGGTCACAAAGCACCGAGCTGATCTCCCTGTGCTCTGCGGCTGCTTCCCGCTATCTATCTACCTTACATTTGGTAGTGTATATATGTCCATGCCTCTCCTTCGCTTTGTCACAGCTTACCCTTCCCCCTCCCCATATCCGCAAGTCCATTCTCAAGTAGGTCTGTGTCTTTATTCCCGTTTTACCCCTAGGTTCTTCATGACATCTTTTTTTTAAATTCCATATATATATGTTAGCATACGGTATTTGTCTTTCTCTTTCTGACTTACTTCACTCTGTATGACAGACTCTAGGTCTATCCACCTCATTACAAATAGCTCAGTTTCGTTTCTTTTTATGGCTGAGTAATATTCCATTGTATATATGTGCCACATCTTCTTTACCCACTCATCCGATGCTGGACACTTAGGTTGTTTCCAGCTCCGGGCTATAGTGAATAAAGCTGCAATGAACATTTTGGTACATGTCTCTTTTTGAATTATGTTTTTTTCAGGGTATATGCCTAGTAGTGGGATTGCTGGGTCATATGGTAGTTCTATTTTTAGTTTTTTAAGGAACCTCCATACTGTTCTCCATAGTGGCTGTACCAATTCACATTCCCACCAGCAGTGCAAGAGTGTTCCCTTTTCTCCACACCCTCTCCAGCATTTATTGTTTCTAGATTTCTTGATGATGGCCATTCTGACTGGTGTGAGATGATATCTCATTGTAGTTTTGATTTGCATTTCTCTAATGATTAATGATGTTGAGCATCCTTTCATGTGTTTGTTGGCAGTCTGTATATCTTCTTTGGAGAAATGCCTATTTAAATCTTCTGCCCATTTTTGGATTGGGTTGTTTGTTTTTTTGCTATTGAGCTGCATGAGCTGTTTATAAATTTTGGAGATTAATCCTTTGTCAGTTGCTTCATTTGCAAATATTTTCTCCCATTCTGAGGGTTGTCTTTTGGTCTTCTTTATGGTTTCCTTTGCTGTGCAAAAGCTTTTAAGTTTCATTAGGTCCCATTTGTTTATCTTTGTTTTTATTTCCATTTCTCTAGGAGGTGGGTCCAAAAGGATCTTGCTGTGATTTATGTCATACAGTATTCTGCCTATGTTTTCCTCTAAGAGTTTGATAGTGTCTGGCCTTACATTTAGGTCTTTAATCCATTTTGAGCTTATTTTTGTGTATGGTGTTAGGGAGTGATCTAATCTCATACTTTTACATGTCCCTGTCCAGTTTTCCCAGCACCACTTATTGAAGAGGCTGTCCTTTCTCCACTGTACATTCCTGCCTCCTTTATCAAAGATAAGTTGACCATATGTGCGTGGGTTTATCTCTGGGCTTCCTATCCTGTTCCATTGATCTATCTTTCTGTTTTTGTGCCAGTACCACACTGTCTTGATTACTGTAGCTTTGTAGTATAGTCTGAAGTCAGGGAACATGATTCCTCCAGCTCCGTTTTTCGTTCTCAAGATTGCTTTGGCTATTCGGGGTCTTCTGTTTTTCCAAACAAATTTTGAAATTTTTTGTTCTAGTTCTGTGAAAAATGCCAGTGGTAGTTTGATAGGGATTGCATTGAATCTGTAGATTGCTTTGGGTAGTAGAGTCATTTTCACAGTATTGATTCTTCCAATCCAGGAGCATGGTATATCTCTCCATCTATTTATATCATCTTTAATTTCTTTCATCAGTGTCTTATAATTTTCTGCATACAGGTCTTTTGTCTCCTTAGGTAGGTTTATTCCTAGATATTTTATTCTTTTTGTTGCAGTGGTAAATGGGAGTGTTTTCTTGATTTCATTTTCAGATTTTTCATCATTAGTGTACAGGAATGCCAGAGATTTCTGTGCATTAATTTTGTATCCTGCTACTTTACCAAATTCATTGATTAGGTTTAGTAGTTTTCTGGTAGCATCTTTAGGATTCTCTATGTATAGTATCATGTCATCTGCAAACAGTGACAGCTTTACTTCTTCTTTTCCGATTTGGATTCCTTTTATTTCCTTTTCTTCTCTGATTGCTGTGGCTAAAACTTCCAAAACTAGGTTGAATAAGAGTGGTGAGAGTGGGCAGCCTTGTCTTGTTCCTGATCTTAGTGGAAATGGTTTCAGTTTTTCACCATTGAGGACAATGTTGGCTGTGGGTTTGTCATATATGGCCTTTATTATGTTGAGGAAAGTTCCCTCTTTGCCTACTTTCTGGAGGGTTTTTATCATAAATGGGTGTTGAATTTTGTCAAAAGCTTTCTCTGCATCGATTGAGATGATCATATGGTTTTTCTCCTTCAACTTGTTAATATGGTGTATCACATTTATTGATTTGCGTATAATGAAGAATCCTTGCATTCCTGGGATAAACCCCACTTGATCATGGTGTATGATCCTTTTAATGTGCTGTTGGATTCTGTTTGCTAGTATTTTGTTGAGGATTTTTGCATCTATGTTCATCAGTGATATTGGCCTGTAGTTTTCTTTCTTTGTGACATCCTTGCCTGGTTTTGGTATCAAGGTGATGGTGGCCTCGTAGAATGAGTTTGGGAGTGTTCCTTCCTCTGAAATTGTTTGGAAGAGTTTGAGAAGGATGGGTGTTAGCTCTTCTCTAAATGTTTGATAGAATTCGCCTGTGAAGCCATCTGGTCCTGGGCTTTTGTTTGTTGGAAGATTTTTAATCACAGTTTCAATTTCAGTGCTTGTGATTGGTCTATTCATATTTTCTATTTCTTCCTGATTCAGTCTTGGCAGGTTGTGCATTTCTAAGAATTTGTCCATTTCTTCCAGGCACCCCATTTTATTGGCATAGAATTGTCCATTTTATTGGCATAGAGTTTCTTGTAGTAATCTCTCATGATCTTTTGTATTTCTGCAGTGTCAGTTGTTACTTCTCCTTTTTCATTTCTAATTCTATTGATTTGAGTCTTCTCCCTTTTTTTCTTGATGAGCCTGGCTAATGGTTTGTCAATTTTGTTTATCTTCTCAAAGAACCAGCTTTTAGTTTCATTGATCTTTGCTATCGTTTCCTTCATTTCTTTTTCATTTATTTCTGATCTGATCTTTATGATTTCTTTCCTTCTGCTAGCTTTGGGGGTTTTTTGTTCTTCTTTCTCTAATTGCTTTAGCTGCAGGGTCAGGTTGTTTACTCGAGATGTTTCCTGTTTCTTAATGTGGGATTGTATTGCTATAAACTTCCCCCTTAGAACTGCTTTTGCTGAGTCCCATAGATTTTGGGTCGTCTGTCTCCATTGTCATTTGTTTCTAGGTATTTTTAAATTTCCTCTTTGATTTCTTCAGTGATCACCTCGTTATTGAGTAGTGTATTGTTTAGCCTCCATGTATTTGTATTTTTTACAGATGTTTTCCTGTAATTGATGTCTAGTCTCATAGCATTGTGGTCAGAAAAGATACTTGATACAATTTCAATTTTCTTAAATTTACCAAGGCTTGATTTGTGACCTAAGATATGATCTATCCTGGAGAATGTTCCATGAGCACTTGAGAAAAATGTGTATTCTGTTGTTTTTGGATGGAATGTCCTATAAATATCAATTAAGTCTATCTTGTTTAATGTATCATTTAGAGCTTGTGTTTCCTTATTTATTTTCATTTTGGATGATCTGTCCATTGGTGAAAGTGGGGTGTTAAAGTCTCCTACTATGAGTGTGTTACTGTCGATTTCCCCTTTTATAGCTGTTAGTATTTGCCTTATGTATTGAGGTGCTCCTATGTTGGGTGCATAAATATTTACAATTGTTATATCTTCTTCTTGGATCGATCCCTTGATCATTATGTAGTGTCCTACTTTGTCTCTTCTAATAGTCTTTATTTTATTTATTTTTTTATTTTTTTATTTTTTTTTATTTATTTATTTTTTTGTGATACGCGGGCCTCTCACTGTTGTGGCCTCTCCCGTTGCGGAGCACAGGCTCCGGACGCGCAGGCCCAGCGGCCATGGCTCACGGGCCCAACCACTCCGCGGCATGTGGGATCTTCCCAGACCTGGGCACGAACCCGTGTCCCCTGCATCGGCAGGCGGACTCTCAACCACTGCGCCACCAGGGAAGCCCTAGTCTTTATTTTAAAATCTATTTTGTCTGATATAAGAATTGCTACTCCAGCTTTCTTTTGATTTCCATTTGCATTGAATGTCTTTTTCCATCCCCTTACTTTCAATCTGTATGTGTCTCTAGGTCTGAAGTGGGTCTCTTGTAGACAGCATATATATGGGTCTTGTTTTTGTATCCATTCAGCCAATCTGTGTCTTTTGGTGGGAGCATTTAGTCCATTTACATTTAAGGTAATTATTGATATGTATGTTCCTATTCCCATTTCCTTAATTGCTTTGGGTTCGTTATTGTAGGTATATTCCTTCTGTTGTGTTTCTTGCCTAGAGAAGTTCCTTTAGCATTTGTTGTAAAGCTGGTTTGGTGGTGCTGAACTCTCTCAGCTTTTGCTTGTCTGTAAACGTTTTAATTTCTCCATCAAATCTGAATGAGATCCTTGCTGGGTAGAGTAATCTTGGTTGCAGGTTTCTCTCCTTCATCACTTTAATTATGTCCTGCCACTCCCGTCTGGCTTGTAGAGTTTCTGCTGAGAGATCAGCTGTTAACCTGATGGGGATTCCCTTGTGTGTTATTTGTTTTTTTTCCCTTGCTGCTTTTAATATGATTTCTTTGTGTTTAATTTTTGACAGTTTGATTAATATGTGTCTTGGCGTATTTCTCCTTGGATTTATTCTGTATGGGACTCTCTGTGCCTCCTGGACTTGATTAACTATTTCCTTTCCCATATTAGGGAAGTTTTCAACTATAATCTCTTCAAATATTTTCTCAGTCCCTTTCTTTTTCTCTTCTTCTTCTGGAACCCCTAGAATTCGAATGTTGGTGCGTTTAATGTTGTACCAGAGGTCTCTGAGACTGTCCTCTGTTCTTTTCATTCTTTTTTCTTTATTTTGCTCTGCAGCAGTTATTTCCACTATTTTATCTTCCACCTCACTTATCCGTTCTTCTGCCTCAGTTATTCTGCTATTGATCCCATCTAGAGTATTTTTCATTTCATTTATTGTGTTTTAAATCGATGCTTGATTCATCTTTAGTTCTTCTAGGTCCTTGTTAACTGTTTCTTGCATTTTGTCTATTCTATTTCCAAGATTTTGGATCTTGGAAATAGAATCTTGGATCATCTTTACTATCATTATTCTGAATTCTTTTTCAGGTAGACTGCCTATTACCTCTTCATTTGTTAGGTCTGGTAGGTTTTTATCTTGCTCCTTCACCTGCTGTGTGTTTTTCTGTCTTCTCATTTTGCTTATGTTACTGTGTTTGGGGTCTCCTTTTTGCAGGCTGCAGATTCGTAGTTCCCGTTGTTTTTGGTGTCTGTCCCCATTGGCTAAGGTTGTTTCAGTAAGTTGTGTAGGCTTCCTGGTGGGGGGGACTAGTGCCTGTGTTCTGGTGGTTGAGGCTCGATCTTGTCTTTCTGGTGGACAGGTCCACGTCTGGTGGTGTGTTTTGGGGTGCCTGTGGCCTTATTATGTTTTTAGGCAGCCTCTCTGCTAATGGGTGGGGTTGTGTTCCTGTCTTGCTAGTTGCTTGGCATAGGGTGACCAGCACTGTAGCTTGCTGGTCGTTGACTGAAGCTGGGTGCTGGTGTTGAGATGGAGATCTCTGGGAGATTTTCGCTGCTTGATATTATGTGGAGCTGGGAGGTCTCTTGTGGACCCGTGACCTGAAGTTGGCTCTCCCACTTCAGAGGCACAGCATTGACTCCTAGCTGCAGCACCAAGAGCCTTTCATCTACCCGGCTCAGAATAAAAGGGAGAAAAAGTAGAAAGAAAGAATTAGTAGAAGAAAGAAAGAGAGAGAGAAAGAAAGGAAGAAGGAAAGAAAGGAAGGAAGGAAGAAAGAAAGGAGGGAGGGAGGGAGGGAGGAAGGATGGAAAGAAAGAAAGAAAGAAAGGAGGGAGGGAGGGAGGAATGAAAGAAAACGGAAGAGTGAATGGAAGAAGGGAGGGAGTAAGGAAAGAAAGAAAGAAAGACAGGAGGGAGGGAGGGAGGAAGGAAAGAAAAAGAAAGAGTGAAAGGAAGAAGGGTGGGAGGGAGGGAGGGAGGAAAGAAAGACAGACAGGAGGGAGGGAGGGAGGAAGGAAAGAAAAAGAGTGAAAGGAAGCAGGGAGGGAGGGAGGGAGGAAGGAAAGAAAGAGAGAAAGAAGGAAAGGAGGGGCCGAGGGAGGGAGGGAGGAAGGGAAGGTAGGAAAAAAAGAAAGAGCAGGTAAAGTAAAGTAGAATAAAGTATAAAATATAGTAGCGTTATTAAAGTTAAAAAGTAATTATTGAAAAAAAACGGACAGATAGAATCCTGGGACATATGGTGGAAGCAAAGCTATACAGAGAGAATCTTACACAGAAGAATACACATACACATTCACAAAAAGAGAGCAGGGGGAAAAATCAAAAATCTTGCTCTCCAAGTCCACCTCCTAAATTTGGGATAATTCGTTGTAAAAAGAGGAAAAGGGCAAGAAGTCTGAAATCTTGCTCTCTAAGTCCACCTCCTTAATTTGGGATAATTCGTTGTAAAAAGAGGAAAAGGGGGGAAAGTCTTAAATCTTGTCCTCAAAGTCCACTTCCTCAATTTGGGATGATTCGCTGTCCATTCATGCACTCCACAGACGCAGGGCACATCAAGTGGACCGTGGAGCTTTAATCCGCTGCCTCCGATGCTGCACAGAGAGATTTCCCTGTCTCTTCTCTGCTCTCACAGCTCCCGGGTCTCAGCCTTGGACCTGGCCCCGCCTCTGCGCGTAGGTCGCCGGAGGGCGTCCGTTCTTCACTCAGACAGGACGGGTTTAAAGGAGCCGCTGATTCGGGGGCTCTGGCTCACTCAGGCAGAGGGGAGGGAGGGGCGCGCAGAGTGGGGCGGCCCTGCGGCGGCAGAGGCCGGCGTGACGTTGCAGCAGCCCGTGGCGCTCCGTGCGCTTTCCCGGGAAAGCCGTCCCCGGGTCCCGGGACCCCGGCAGTGGCGGGGTGCACAGGCCCCCCGGAAGGCGGGACGGACAGTGACCCGCGCTCGCACACAGGCCCCGCGGCGGCGGCAGCAGCAGCCCCAGCGTCCCACGCCTGTCTCCGAGGTCCGCGCCTTACCCGCGGCTCGCGCCCGTCTCCGGCGCTTCCCCAAGCAGCCCTCTTAATGCCCTCTCCTCGCGCACCAGGAAACAAAAGGGAAGAAAAAGTCTCTTGCCTCTTCGGCAGCTCCAGACCCTTTCCCCGGACTCCCTCCGGGCTAGCCGTGGTGCACTAACCCCTTCAGGCTCTCTTCCTGCCGCCAGCCCCAGTCCTCTCCCTGCGCTCCGACTGAAAGCCCGATACCCGAGCCTCAGCTCCCAGCCCCGCCCGCCCCGGCGGCCGTGCAGACAAGCCTCTCGGGCCGGTGTGTGCCTGAGGGCACCGATCCTCTGCCGGAATCTCTCCACTTTGCCCTCCACACTCCTGTTGCTGCGCTCTCCTCCGCTACTCCGAAGCTTTCCCCCTCCGCCACCTGCAGTCTCCGCCCGCGAAGGGGCTTGTAGTGTGTGGAAACCTTTCCTCTTTCACGGCTCCCTCCCACTGGTGCAGGTCCCGTCCCTATCCTTCTGTCTCTGTTTATTCTTTTTTCTTTTGCCCTACCCAGGGATGTGGGGAGTTTCTTGCCTTTTGGGGGGTCTGAGGTCTTCTGTCAGCGTTCAGTAGGTGTTCTGTAGGAGTTGTTCCACGTGTAGATGAATTTCTGATGTATCTGTGGGGAGGAAGGTGATCTCTGCGTCTTACTCTTCCGCCATCTTCCTCCGGGGGCCAAAAATCACTTTTTAAAAGACAGTTAACACTGGAGCTGGTGGAAGGATGAAAATGCCATCTGTCCCATTTACTTCCCAATAGTCTCAAAGCTCTTCCGGGTTGGCGCTGGCTATTCCAATGACTTTGCTGGGCAGGAAATCTTAGACCATTCATTCTGAATGAATTCAAAGCTGTGAAAGGAAAGGCTGTTAGAAGGTAGTGTGCATAGTCAAATAATAGATTTGTCCACTGTCATAGGTGAGTCTCTGTTTGAGAGAAAAATAGATGCCAGTTATTCCGAGGTTGCTTTATTCATTCATAAATATGAAACAGATATTTATTGAGTGCCTTCTTTCTGTTTAGAGCTACGCTAGGAACCACAATGAAGCTGTGAATGTGGCGGACAAGAATGGTGCCTACACAAAGCTTCAATTTTGGTAAGAGAAGAACACACAAATATGGTATCTGGATACATACATTTTCACTAACAAACAAGAACCCTTTCACTTGTAAATTTTCAATGTTCTTAGCCCATTTCTATAAAAGAAGCTTTTACCTGAGGGGCAGATGCAAATGCTTCCTGCGCATTACTAAAGATATGTCTAGGGAGAAACCAAGGAAGCATGGAATAGGCTCCTATAATTAAGTTGTAAACATTAATTTCTTGTACACACGTTTAAAAAAAAAAAGCAGAGTCACATTCACTATTGGATAAGTCAAACCAACAGTTTACTCTGTAAAATACTTTTATGTACAAAGGATCTCATAAAGCTGAACACTTAGTCTATTTCATGAATGTCGGTAGGCTTGCACCAAAGCACAGCGTAATTGATGCGGCACGTGGTTTCCTCCACACCTTTCCCAACGTTCGATGGATTGACAGGTCAAAGTTGGGATTATGTTTTTCATCCCTTGAGCCAATTGTCCTTTAAAAGTCAAGCTTTTCTTAGATTTTCTGTGTTGCTAACCACTAGGATAATCTCATATGTAGGACTGATTTCCCTGAGAAATAATCAGTTTTTCAAAAGTTAGTGGTTTTGTGTAATTGACTTTTTTTTTTTTTTTTTTTTTCCGTACGCGGGCCTCTCACTGTTGTGGCCTCTCCCATTGTGGAGCACAGGCTCCGGACGCGCAGGCTCAGCGGCCATGGCTCACGGGCCCAGCCGCTCCGCGGCATATGGGATCCTCCCAGACCGGGGCACGAACCCGTATCCCCTGCATCGGCAGGCGGACTCTCAACCACTGCGCCACCAGGGAGGCCCTAATTGACTATTTAAGTAAGTTTAAGAACATTCCAGTTGCTTGTTAGCCTTGATGGAAGTCTAAGACACCTTTGTAGTTAGTACCTGGAGAGGATGAATGACCAGGCAGAGTTTTTGTATTGGCCTCATTTCTCCAACTGTCTATCAAACATTTGGGGTTTGGCAAATTCTTTTAGTACATTTTGCCAAGTACTTTCCCCATAATTTTTAAAAACCATGTGTGTTTCAAAAGAAATTTAATCTACATATCTCTGGTTCATTTACACTTAGGTCATCAGAATGTTATTTTACTGGAGATCTTTCATTATCTAGGAGGTTGGTGAATCCTCCAGCAAACTCTATCTCTTTCTGTCACAATTTCTGAGAATAAGCAAAATTTGAACTTGACAATTCTGTATTCTCAGGAGCCAATCATTCTGGGTGCTGTTTGAAATACCAGTGTGTTCACAGCCTTTGATGATGGTGTGTCACCCAACTTTGTTGGGCTCAGAGTAAAAATAAGAAAAATAATTTGACTTTAGGATACAGTAACTTTTAAGATAAGTATCAACTCTAAAAGATTTTCTGAAAAGGGATATTTAGGGAAGTGTGATACTCTCCAATATCCCACTTAATATATAATCATTAGTAATTGATTAAAAATATTGGTTGATGTCAGTCTAGCTGGAATCATTGCAATTCATTTGAATCCTAGAGTTAAAGGAATTAAAAATTTGGAAGCTTTTTGCCTCTGTCTAAGGGTACTTTAAATTTGCTTCTGAGAACCTCTGCAGTAAATGTTGCATGATTTAAAGAAGCAAAATTGCTAATCTGAGTCCTAAAAAGCAATTTCAACATGCACCAGTAAGAGCTACTGGAGATTCTTTGGCTTTGAATAAGAAACCTGGCTTTCCACACATGCTTCTCCACCCCCGACCCCCTACATCTTTGTGTGATTTGGGGATAATTTGTAAAACCCCTCTAGAAGGGAAACTGTGTAGGGTGATGGATGTTATCTAGACCTATTGTGCTGATCATTTCACAATATATACAAATATTGAATCATTACTTTGTACTCCTGAAACTAATGTAATGTTATATGTCAAATATGCCTCCATAAAATTTTTTTTAAATATATAAAACCCCTCTAGAATTGGGTTTCCCTGTGTAAAATTGCACATTTACAGAAGCCTGGGAACCAGGCTTGCACTACTTATTTGAAGATATTTTTCAGGATAAAATGAAATAATAAATAAAAAGTACTTTAAAATCTTTAAATATGAAGCGTACTCTACAATGGTACTTAAACTATTCTTGGTGAAAGACAGTTTTTTTCCTTCAATCCATTGTGGGTTGGAACTTTTATAAAATACAATAAAAATGAATTGCTAGAAAAGTGAAATAAAAAAGACATGCAAAAATATAAGTGCAATTGTAAGAACTACTAGATCCAATAAACATATAATTACTCTATTAAACTGGTATAAAAGTAAATGAAATAAAAAAGACATAGAAAAATATAAGCACAATTGTAAGAAATATTTGCCCCAATAAACAGAAAATTACTCTGTTAAATTGGTATAAAACTTTCTAAATTCTTTCTCTTGATTTCAATTCCTATCTCATCACATGGGGTAACAAACAGCTCATAGCCTAGCATTGGTCCATGGACCACACTTAGAGTATCTGTGCTTTGGCAAACAGAGCAGGGAAAATCTGCCTGTCATTATTGTCCTAGGAGCGTGCTTCTTTCAGCACCTGACAATGATGGTTCCTAACTTCATGTCATGTGGTTTTGTTGTGGTTTTGAATTACAACCTCTCTTCCTGCTTTCCTAGGTAAAGTTGCTCTATTTACCAGACATATTTCTGAGTAGTATTTCACATTTAAATTTTCAGTGATGATCTTTTGGCTTCATGCTTTGGAAACCTCTTTGATTCTGCCATTTCCCTTATCTAGTTCCCATGACTTTTACTTCTGAGACATCTCTTTTCTCTTCTCTCTTCCTATGGCTACCCTCCTGGGCAGGTCTCTTTCTCAAACCATTACCAGCCTCTGTCCAGTCTAAGGTACCCTTCACACTCATTCCTCAGCTAAATCCTTAATAAGATCAATTCCTTGCTCACAAACCTTCTAAGGCTCCCTGTTGTCTGTCAAATTAAACACTGCCTGCCTTACTCTTTCTTGCCTTTTAGCCTCTTCTCAAGCTGCCCTCTTAGCTTAAAATATCCCCCAGCTCCAAAATCCTGACATTTGCATCCTGCCCATCTTTCCAGGCTTACACCAAACACCATCTTCCCCGAGATGCCACTGCTGGTGGGTGTGCCCTGTCCTTCCCTGTGGACAACCTATACCCCTCACCTGACACAGATACTGTTTTGCCCAGCACAGTTTTGTGGATTAGATTGAAAAACTTCCCTCTGCTCTCCCCCACCCTAACACAATTATGGACAATTTGAAGTGAGGGCCAGGCCTTCTTAATCTTCTAAATTAAAAAGTTATCAATTACTGAGTAACACATAAATTCCCTTTGCCACAAAAATAAAAGGTCAACCACCATGAAGATGGTTAATTTTCCCTTAATCCCTACTCAGTTTCTTGGGTAACCATGATCATGTGTTTGGTCATTTGGGGTGCATTTTTTAAGACCTTTCAATTCTTTATGTATTTAGATATTATATGACAGTTGCAGTAGCTTTATTTTTTGTGTACATGCCAAGACCTATGTTAAGTGTTAGCTGTTATTACTTTTGCTCTGTGGTTTGTCCCTTTCATTCAGTCATCTGTCTTGGAGGCACGGTCATGTCAGTACCCAGAGATCTATCTCACTTGGTAACTGCCCCACAGCATAATAGGAATGGATGTTTACTTTTCTGTTATTACAAATACCTGTGTCTCTCTTTTCTAGAACCTAGCACAGTGCATTGCACATGTGAGTACTTGATAAATATTTGTGGAATTGACCAAACCAAGGAGTTCCTAAATTCCTTTGACCTGTTAACATTTCATTTAAGAGATTAGGAATAATAACCACTTGGGCAGGCTAAAGGAATTCCCTTGAGGACAACTCATTTGCACTTCACAATTAGGGTGAAATGTGAAAAACATAAAGGAGGGTTTCAATAAAGCTAATGAAGATTAGAGAAGTAGAAAATAAGGGCGAGGAAGAAAGGCTAAAATGAGGCTGACAGTGAACTTGAGAATAGTCTTCCTACGTGAAGATCATTGTTCTCTCACTACAAAGACAGAAGCAGGAGAGGACTGTGAACACGTTAAGCTGATTTAGCATGAGAATTCTTAGATCAGGATAACTAGATTCCCCCTCCCAGAGATTTGTGAGAGCAATCTGTTTCTCCTCTCTAGGAAGAGTACGGCAGTGGTCTTGTCTAATAGCAAGGGGCTGGAATAGATGACTTGTCAGGATATTTTCTGATGGAGAACTAAGTTAATAATTATCTTTAAGCCCTTAGCTTATGCTATTATAATTGGTTTAGCAAATTCACAATTCCTAGGGGGCACTATTTTTGGGTTAATGAATGGATAAAATATGAGGGTCCAAGTCATCTATTTAATTGCATTGTTCCTAACTTTTTTTCCTTCACCTTTTAATTGTCTTTCTCTGGAAATAAATTCTTTCAGGTAGGTTGGTGGTTGTCTTTCATCTTCATTTAGGCTACAATTCCATCAGCATCAGTAGATCATGAACTGAGTCATGGATGGACTTTGAATGTAGACCTAATTCTAGAAATATATATTCCTGTGTCGGACCTGTATCCTTTAATAGGATCATTTAAGTTATTCCCTGTATATTCAAATTTGCATTTTCCAAACACCACGTATTGCATCATTTCATCCCAGAGTAGCTGACTAGGCAGAAGTGAAGCTTGTTTCCTCAGTGGCCTTGATTGGTCACCTTAGCCCTCAGTGTTGTAAAATCTACCCTCCTTTTTAACAACAGCTGCTTCTTAACACCTTTCTCTTTTTAGTCCTTCCCTGATCATCCGAAGAGATAAACTGAATGCTAGGGTTTGTACTTTTAGCAATTGTTAGTGTAGGGCTGTTAGAAACTGGGAAATCAGAACACATTAATCAATTATGTCCTGCTGTTCATTTATTGTCACCCTGAGTATTAAAGCTGATAAGTTTTGATTGAGGCTTAAATTTTCTTTTGAGGTAGAAAGTGACTTGTGGCTCCATATTATTAAATGAGGGGATCAGTACACCCTCAACGTGATCAAATTATAGATCAGATTCAATCATGATCATGGCAGTAATTCCTCATGTCTCTAATACCTACTCTTTTTTTTGTGCTTTCCCTCTCCCTTTTTTTTATTGTTTAAATAGCAGCCTGGAACACATTTTATAGATAAAAGTAGTAAAGTTCTTTATGACTTTTCCCTTAGAAGCAATGTTACCACAAAGGTTTTGATTCTTGGTTGTTATGCAACTTAAAAAAATTATCTTGAAGATCTTTTTTAATAGATTATAAATGGTTTATAGTAAGCAGGGAAGAGGGGATTAGAATCTTGATAGTTGACATGAGAATTCTTCTCAGGTTGAGACTATCCCTAAAAGGAAACTAGTTTAAATAAGATTCCAGGGTAAAAGGTAAGCCCCTAAGGCCAGGGCTTGCTAAAGGAGGAAAGTAGATAATGAAACTGTCCTACTAAGAAAAAATAGGAATGAGAAGGTATTAAAGGGAAAAGAGAGATATGATGGCCAAGCCACATGAGAATGTGGCTGAAGAATTTAAGAAAAGGAATTTCTCTGGAGACACACATGTAGAGAACAAACATATGGACACCAAGGGGGGAAAAGGGGGCTGGTGGGATGAATTGGGAGATTAAGATTGACATATATACACCAATATGTGCAAAATAGATAACTAATAAGAATCTGCGGTATAGCACAGGGAACTCCACTTTGCTGTGCAGTAGAAACTAACACAACATTGAAAAACAGCTATATCCCAATAAAAAAAAAAGAGAGAGAAAAAGAATTTCTCGTATTCAATTTAAAGGAATTTCCCTCCTATGTTCAACGCCCCCCCCACCATTATTGATAATCCAGTAAAATCTGTTACTTATGTTAGAGCTTTGTGAGAGTGGTTGTTTTTGATTGAAGAACTAGGCCAAATTTTGTTTCTGGATCAACAAGGTATAAGGGAAAGAACAAGCAGTGAGAATTCATGAACTGAATTAATTCAGTGGAGCTTACCCAGCTCTCTCACCCCATTCTAAAAATTTGCAGAAGCCCTGGGGAGGGATTGGATTTCCCCAGGACATGGAATTGGGATTCTAGCAAATTATATCTTTATCTTAAAGAACAGAAAGACTTCAATCCAGGTTACAATTGTTTATACTATGTAGTACAAAGCTTTCTGAAAGAGATAAGATCCAATTAAAGGAATAACATAGCGTATGCCGTTGAGTCGTGACCACCCCCCCCAAAAGATATATCTACCTGAAGCCATAAATATAACCTTGTTTAGAAAAAGAGTCTTTGCTGATGTAACTAAGTTAGCAATCTGAAGATGAGATCAACCTAAATTACATTGGATCCTAAATCCAATGGCATATGAGAAGAGACAGGGAAAGGATACAGAGGAAAAGCCATGTGAAGACAGAAGCAGAGATTGGAGGATTGCCACCACAAGCTGTGAAGCACCTGGAGCCACCAGAAGTAGAAGGGGCAAAGGAGGATCCTCCCCTAGAGTCTTTGGAGGGATTGCAGCTCTGCCAACACCTTGATTTTGGATTTCTCCCCTCCAGGATAATAAGAGAATAAATTTCTGCTGTATTAAGCCATACAGTTTGTGGTAATTTGTTATGGCAGCCCTAGGAAACTAATACCCATAGTAAGTCACCAACTAGATTCAATTTCGTATTGTCCTATAAAGTTATCCTCCTCATCAATCTTGCCTAATTTTTCCTGCAAAGGAATCAAGTACTCAAGGACAGCTTCACTAGCATCACATAACTCAAAAATTTCTTGGAAACATTAGGCCATTTTTGCAGGAGAATTAAGAGAATTTTTTGAAAATTAATTTATTTATTTTTGACTGCATTGGGTCTTCGTTGCTGTGCGCAGGCTTTCTCTAGTTGCGGTGAGCGGGGGCTACTCTTTGTTGCAGCGCCCAGGTTTCTCACTGTGGTGGCTTCTCTTGTTGCGAGCATGGGCTCTAGGCACGTGGGCTTCAGTAGTGTGGCATGCGGGCTCAGTAGTTGTGGCTCGCGGGCTCTAGAGCGCAGGCTCAGTAGTTGTGGCACACAGGCTTAGTTGCTCTGCGGCATGTGGGATCTTCCCGGATCAGGGCTCAAACCCGTGTCCCCTGCACTGGTAGGCGAATTCTTAACCACTGCCACAGGGAAGCCCCTAAGAGAATGTTTTGAGCAATGAATGCAGGGATGATGGTGTTGCTGCAGCCTTTGCCGCCCACCTATTTCCCATGGCAGAGTTGGCAGAGGAACATGGGAGAAGCAAGTCGTGGATCTTCTGGGCTGCATTTGTAACTGGGATCTTGTTCTTTGAAAATGATTGGACAGAGATATTTATGCGCTGCTGATGACAAGTGCTGGAAGGAATAAAGAAGGTGTAATTCGTCAGGCCGTGGAAGTACAGGTTCCTCTTTGAATAGCTCTAAATCAAGTCTTGCCCTCCTTGCCCTCATTATCTCATAGGAAGGAGTTCTGCTAATCAGTTGTGCCTGCATTCCCCCTGAAATTTAAATTTTCTCTTGGTAGAAATGTGCTTTTATGAAGACTTAGAAGTAGTCTTTGTTGGTTGTAATATTTTTCGATGAAAACAGCAAAGGCTTTGGCATGTCCGAGGAAGCAAAAACATTTCTCCTTGTAATGTGACCATTTGCTCTTGGGACAGTCTATGGCTTTTGAACAATTCTAAAGAAATATTGGATAAAGATGAGAAAAAAAAAACCATAAGGATAGAAGTTTGGGAAGCAAAGGTACAGGATATACAAAAACAACTTTATAAAAACACCTTCCTGTCGATGGGAAGTTGAAATATTTGTGATACAGACTGTCATTTCTTTGGTAACTGAGATAGTATCTTCTATAGCTTCTAACTTGTTTTGGGTTCCACAGCCCCTAGACTAATGAGGCACTTGAACGAATGAGTGGATGAATGAATGAATGAGAATGTATTGATATTAAGGACACAAGCTAAATTTATATTCTCTGTTGCTCTTTGCACTCCTAAGAGGTTTGTTCTTTCTTCCTTCCTCCCTCCCTCTCTCCCTCCCTTCCTTCCTTCCTTCCCTCCCTCCCTCCCTCCCTTCCTCCCTTCCTTCTTTCCCTCCCTCTCTCCCTCCCTTCCTTCCTTCTTCCTTTCCTCCTTCCCTCCCTCCCTTTCTTCCTTCCTTCCTTCCTTCCCTCCCTCCCTCCCTCCCTTCTTTCTCCCTCCCTCCTTCCCTCCCTCCCTTCCTTCCTTCCTTTCCTTTTTGCTTATTTCTGGATTCCTGACAAGTTTCCACACGAGGGAGATTGCCCACAAGGAAAGACACTCGTCCCTCTGACACCTCACGCCAGAGAAAGCACAGAGCTGTTCCAAGGCACAGCAAACTACAGGAGACAGAACTTTGCAGAGCCCTTATTTAGGGTCAGAGTGACCTTAGCCATTTCTCTTTTCTGCCTCTTTTGAACCATAGCTACCTACTTGTTGCTTTCCTTCAAACAGGATTTTATACTTACATTTATCCAGGAATTATCTAGGAAACTGCTAATTTTATTTGTCCCTTCAGCCTGTTATTTCAGGTTAAATCTATAAAGGCAAATTATTAGGGCTGTAACTCAAATCCCACCAATTTTCTCAGGCCTCGTGGTAAATAGTATTACAGTCAAGTCCTACTTAAGCAGCTCCTAAATAATCAGGGGCCTCCGTCAATCTGAAGTGTTTTTACTGCACTCTGTTGTTTTGGGGGAGCTGGGGTTGGGTAACAGAGTCATTTAAATAACTTCATCACAGGGAGCTACAAAGAGAAAAAAACCTTCTAGGACACACCTTCTATATTTTCTTCATTTGTATGTGATATAGTCATATTCAGAATCATTGAGAATTAGGACTGGAAAAGGCCTTAGAAAACGTGATCTTTTTCTAAGGCCATCTTTTTTGAATAAATGAGGAAACAGGGAGCCAGGATGTCAATTGCAATGTCTAAAACCAGGAGCTAAAATCAGGGGCAGAGATGGACTAGAACGCAGGCCTCAATACCCAAAATGACTGTTTGATTTGGTGTAATGGCTTACAGCAATTTCTAGATCATCACTTGTCAAATGAAAGTTCCACTATCTTCATTACATTTAGTAAAGAAGAAGAATTAATTGATCAATTTTTGAAAGGAGAATGAAAACAGAGAGCGTTTTCTGCTCAATCTTGAATCAAAAGAGAGCTGTCAATTATCCAGAACGTCTCAAGGCTGCTACATCTCTGCTCTAAATTCTCTTATGTGTGTTTCTTACTTTTTTTTTTTTTAGTAGAGTCTCTACAGTTAAGAATCCCATTTTATGTGTGGTATAAGTTTCTAAAGACTTCAGATAATTCTAAAGACTAATATTCCCATGGATGAAATATAGAGACCACACTTTTGGGGCGAGGATTAATCTGCTGGTTTAAGGAACCTTTACTGTGCCCTTACTCTGATTGCCATGTTGCCAGCCCTTTTCTACTCTTTTCCTTTATCCTTGCCCTGTTGGCAAACCCTCTTACCAATTATGTTACCCTGGGCAAGTAACTTAACCTCTTTGTGTCTCCGTTTGCTCCTCTATAAAGTAAAGTAAAGGTAATGATATGACACACCTTGAAGGGTTGCTGGGATGATTAAATGAGATAATTTTTCATGTATAATATAGGATCAGGTTTGGCTTCACATGTGATACAACACAAAATAATGGTGACTCAAACAAGGTAGAAATATATTTCTCATTTAGGTAAAAAAAAAAAATAAAAATGTTGAAAGCAGGTACCCAGGGCAGGCATGATAGCTTCAATGGCATCCGTGTTTCTGTTCTACTGTCCCTGTACAAGCAGAGCCTGGCTCTTCCTGTATCTGTGGCCCTTCCTGTCCACTGATGGTCACATCCTCCTTGGCCCTCCAGCATTTCTGTGCCACTTGGGTGGCCCAGTGCTCCTCAGCCAAGCTTTCTTTCACCTGGGGACTTTCTTCCCATTATCAACTTTGAATTGTCCATTTGGAAAGAAGGAGAATTCAATTTACACTTAGATAGGGAAGGTGGATAGGCTTATTGGATTTGTATTTTTACTGCTCAGTTCACAAGAATGTTGCTTTAAAAGTGAGATTTGGGAATTGATAGTGAGTGTGTTTGGCAAAGAGATGATCTTCCTGACATAGAGGTTGCTTACAATGATGGTCAAACTGCTTAGTAATATTTGCTTGTGCATTTTTACAAATGATCTCTGTTTTAGAGATATAGCAAATATTTGGAAATTTTGAGGTTAAAATAAGGGACACTGAAAATGAGATCCAGGGGGCTTTTAAAATCTTTTCCACAATCTACATGGTAACGTGCATATTTAGATCTAGGAAATGTGAGGTCTTGGAAACTCTCTCTAGGCTCTAAGCTGGATAAATTGTAGGGTTCACCCATTTTGTTTTCCTTCTCTTAATGGTCATTGTTCTTTGTTGCCTGGTATTCAGTGTCTTGAATAAATTTGTGCTGTTTTAAGCCACCTAGTCTGTGGTACTTTGCTATGGCAACCCTGGAAATCTAATATAGGAACTATGAATTTTTTAAAAGTTATTGAAATAATTGCTATAGTTTGCTAACCATTTGTTAAGTTTTTGAAGATGAAGGATAACAGTACATTCTAGGCATAAGGTTTCTTCTAGAAAACGTGCTTCTCAAAATATTCTTCCAAACTATATCTTTTTTGCATATAAAAGATTAGTGATATTAGTAAAAGTGCCAGTTGAAGTGAATTGATTTAATACCCCAAATGGTGCGGTGACAGCAGGAGCAAGTTAGTAGCTAAGAGTTCTGAAAAATTGTTTATCTTGTCCTATTAAAATTTGACCAATAAAAAATTTGAACATTAAGTAATTTTGAGTAAAATTTCAGTTTTATTTTTGCATCCCTAAGGTTCACTCAATGATGATGATTTTTAGCTTTGTTTGGATACAAATTTTCATTCTTGGTCATTTAAAAAATTTTAGACCAACTGTGTATGCAGAGTACTTCTACCTTGAAAGTAATCTACTAATTCTGTTTGGAATCTTTTTGGATCCTCCTGTCTGGGCAACACCATCAGGGCCTCTTACTCACTGGCTTCTGGTTGTGCAGTGAGGAACAGAGACAAGCCATCAGGAGGTGGGAGGTGGGTAAGACTGAGGTCGTTATTTGTTTAGTTCCCTTCCTGTAGACTTGGGCTGACTGATGACTGAAAATGTCACCACTCCTCTCCAGGTGAACTCCTCATCATGACTCTCTAATTCCAAGGGTGGAAACCTAGGATCTGGAAACCTATCCCTTCTCTCATCCCTTCCAGACAGGGATGGTAACAGCTCCACTGTTACTAGTCCTAGGGGACTTCCCTGTTCCTTGTGGTTTCCCTATGCCATTGTTTAAACAGTCCCTTTAAAAACCCTCCTGGGATTGTCCCAATTTGATTTTTGCCACCGATTTCCTGCTAGAATTCTGACTGACACAGACCAGGTGGTAAACCTCCCTTCCAGTGCCGCAAAATGACATAATCCTGTACAACCAAAGACCCGTGATGGGATGTAGCGCTCCAACCACCCAGCATCAAATTCCATGTGAAGCACCAAAGACTACTCAGGAAAACACTATTTTAAAAATTCGGCTCCTGACCAGAGGGCAGACAGCAGAAGCAAGAAGAACTACAATCCTGCAGCCTGTGGAACAAAAACCACATTCACAGAAAGATAGACAAGATGAAAAGGCAGAGGGCTAAGTACCAGATGAAGGAACAAGATAAAACCTTAGAAAAAAAACTAAATGAAGTGCAGATAGGAAACCTTCCAGAAAAAGAATTCAGAATAATGATAGTGAAGATGATCCAGGATCTCGGAAAAAGAATGGAGGCAAAGATCAAGAAGATCCAAGAAACGTTTAACAAAGACCTAGAAGAATTAAAGAACAAACAAACAGAGATGAACAATAACTGAAATGAAAACTACACTAGAAGGAATCAATAGCAGAATAACTGAGGCAGAAGAATGGATAAGTGACCTGGAAGACAGAATGGTGGAATTCACTGCCACAGAACAGAATAAAGAGAAAAGAATGAAAAGAAATGAAGACAGCCTAAGAGACCTCTGGGACAACATTAAACGCAACAACATTCACATTATAGGGGTCCCAGAAGGAGAAGAGAGAGAGAAAGGAACCGAGAAAATATTTGAAGAGATTATAGTCGAAAACTTCCCTAACATAGGAAAAGAAATAGCCACCCAGGTCCAGGAAGCGCAGAGAGTCCCAGGCAGGATAAACCCAAGGAGAAACACACCAAGACAAATAGTAATCAAATTGACAAAAATTAAATACAAAGAAAAATTATTGAAAGCAACAAGGGAAAAATGACAAATAACATACAAGGGAACTCCCATAAGGTTAACAGCTGATTTCTCAGCAGAAACTCGACAAGGCAGATGGGAGTGTCATGATATATTTAAAGTGATGAAAGGGAAGAACCTACAACAAAGATTACTCTACCCAGCAAGGATCTCATTCAGATTCAACGGAGAAATCAAAAGTTTTACATACAAGCAAAAGCTAAGAGAATTCAGCACCACCAAGCCAGATCTACAACAAACGCTAATGGAACTTCTCTAAGTGGGAAACACAGGAGAAGAAAAGGACCTACAAAAACAAACCCACAACAATTAAGAAAATGGTAGTAGGAACATACATATGGATAATTACCTTAAATGTGAATGGATTAAATGCTCTAACCAAAAGACACAGGCTCGCTGAATGGATACAAAAACAAGGCCCATATACATACTGTCTACAAGAGACCCACTTCAGACCTAGGGACACGTACAGACTGAAAGTGAGGGGATAGAAAAAGATGTTCCATGCAAATGGAAATCAAAAGAAAGCTGGAATAACAATACTCATATCAGATAAAATAGACTTTAAAATAAAGAATGTTATAAGAGACAAGGAAGGACATTACATAATGATCAAGGGATCAATCTAAAAAGAAGATATAACAATTATAAATATATATGCCCCCAACATAGGAGCACCTCAATACATAAGGCAACTGCTAACAGCTACAAAATAGGAAATTGACAGTAACACAATAATAGTGGGGGACTTTAACACCCCACTTTAACCAATGGACAGATCATCCAAAGAGAAAATTAATAAGGAAACCCAAGCTTTAAATGACACAATAGACCATATAGATTTAATTGATATTTATAGGACATTCCATCCAAAAACAGAAGATTACACTTTCTTCTCAAGCGCACATGGAACATTCTCCAGGATAGATCACATCTTGGGTCACAAATCAAGCCTCAGTAAATTTAAGAAAATTGAAATCATATCAAGCGTCTTTTCTGACCACAACGCTATGAGATTAGAAACAATTACAGGGAAAAAAACATAAAAAACACAAACACATGGAGGCTAAACAATACATTACTAAATAACCAATAGATCACTGAAGAAATCAAAAAATACCTAGAGACAAATGACAACGAAAACACGACAATCCAAAACCTATGGGATGCAGCAAAAGCAGTTCTAAGAGGGAAGTTTATAGCAATACAAGCCTACCTCAAGAAACAAGAAAAATCTCAAGTGAACAATCTAACCTTACACCTAAAGGAACTAGAGAAAGAAGAGCAAACAAAACCCAAAGTTAGTAGAAGGAAAGAAATCATAAAGATGAGAGCAGAAATAAATGAAATAGAAACAAAGAAAACAATAGCAAAGATCAATAAAGCTAAAGGCTGGTTCTTTGAGAAGATAAACAAAATTGATAAACCATTAGCCAGACTCATCAAGAAAAAAGAGGGAGAGGACTCAAATGAATAAAATTAGAAATGAAAAAGGAGAAGTTACAACAGATGCTGCAGAAATACAAAGCATCCTAAGAGACTACTACAAGCAACTCTATGCCAAAAAAGTGGACAACCTGGAAGAAATGGACAAACTCTTAGAAAGGTATAACCCACTGTGGCTGTTTTCTTTTACAATCCCTCATTAATATCTATTTCTTAATGTGACATGTACTGTTAACATGTGGGGGTTATTTTGATATGACTTCCAAAGTCATAAGCAACTCTTTTCCTGGGAAAACTTCCCAGATTTAAAAAAATCAGTGTATTTTATTTCATCTCTATGGCACTCTCTAGAACATGGTGCTTATTTGTCTTATTGTAAGATCATCCTTTCCTCCCTCACCCCCCTTATGAAATGAGGTGGTGTGAAATAAAGCAGAAGAGACTTTCTTGGGAAGAGACTATCACTGGGAATTTCCCTTAGTGATGATACAAGGTCAGAGAATGCTAGAGCTCTGGAGGACTTAGCAATAATCTAATTGAAACAGCTCCATTTATAGATGAAGAAACCAAATGAGGCCAGAGTGCTCACTGAAGGATGCACAACTGGTTATTGGAAGAATGAGAACTAGAAACAAGTTACCAGAATTCTTGGTCTAGTGCTTTTTGTACCACGCCTTATGTTTTTTTTTTTTTTTTAAAGAAAAACATTATACATTCAATTCTCATTCATTTTCAACAGTTATGTTCTATCAAGTCACTGCAAAGACTGAATAGCAGCTACTGAACCACTGCTCCTAGGGTGAAACAGGGTTAGGGTCCTGTGAGCCTCTGGTCACAACATTTTTGTCACTGATCAATGCACAACCTTGTTGTATGTGTATTCCTGTTTAAAGAAGTTTTATGTGATATACATTGTTGGTTCATTAAAATTGAACTCATGGCCAACAGCACTATAACTTATGCCTGAATGAAGCTTATCTACCACACATACTTTCTCCATAAGGTACATCACAACCTTCTTTCTCTTGGGAACACTAGACAGCACTTCAGCACTACACTTGAGGGACATTTTAAACAGTGAAATCACCAAAGAAAAGCACAAAAATGTGAAAAAATTGGCACTACATAGACCGTGACAAAAAGATACTTGTTTACAATTTCGGAGCTGAAACCAGAGGCAGAGTGCTGCCTTTTTCACCTCAGCTAGGAATGTGCACATGGAGCAAATCAAAGTCTTCACCACCCAGCAGATGTCTGCAAATGATCTCGAAAGGGCCATGAGTACTGATTTGGGGGTTTCAAATAAATTTTAGTGATTAGATGAATTTGAAAATATGAAATCCACAATAATGAGGATCAACTGTATATGGAAAAGGTGATTAACAAATCTATGCATGGGGGAGTTCCCTGGCTGTCCAGTGGTTAGGACTCTGTGCTTCCAATGCAGGGGGCCCGGGTTCAATCCCTGGTCAGGGAACTAAGATCCTGCAAGCCACGCGGCACGGTCAGAAAAAAAAAAAAAAAAAGAAGAAGAAAAAGAAAACAACCCCCAACAAATCTATGAATGGGACAAATTAGAGTACAAAAGAGATATTGTGACAACACTGGAACATTTTATTATAGAAATAAATAGAATTTCTCTGTAAAGGATACTTGTCTTTAAAAAAAAGTTCTGTCCTACTTTCCTTATTTTTCTCAAGGTACCTTCTCTGCTCCTTGTCATGACACCTGCCTGCTTCCCTCCCCATTGCACTGAAAATGCTCCTGCTAGATTACCAACTTTCATAATCTTGCCTAATCCAGTGTTCAAATCTCATTATTTATCTTACTTAACCTCTAACACCATCTGATCACTCCAGCCCTCTTGAAAGGTCTTCTCACTTATCTTCCAATGCAGCATGTTCTTGTGGTTTTCTCCTACTTCATGAGCACTACTTCTCAATCTCATTGATGGATATTCCTCTCCCCACCCCTACCCCCATCTCTAAGTTTCAGAATGCCCAGAGCTTAACCCTTTGCTCTATTCTCCATATTACTTTCAAGTAGAGCAGGTAGAAGTAATATATATTTAAAATTTTTTTCATACTGGGGTGGCAGCCAGGGGCTGAGCCCAGCCTGCAATTACCACCCAGCTGCCTTAGGGGCTGAAAGGAGCACTATCTCCACACAGCGTAATCAAGTCTGGAGAAACACCTGTACTACATGACTCCCAGATTTATAGCTTCAGGCTAGACTTCTGTGAGTGTCAGAGTCAGATTCAAATGTTCAACTGCCTAGGAAATGCTGTACCCAGTCGTGATGGAGTAACATGAATTTACCTTCCATTTTAAACAACACGAATACTGGAGAAAAGATTTGATGCAGATGTTTTAAGACTTGGAACAATAGGAAGTACAATTCTGTGATCCTCAAGAGAAGGGAAACCATTGCAGTCAAAATTACAATTACGTACAGATGAACCAGTTTGCAGGGCAGAAATAGAGACACAGATGTAGAGAACAAACATATGGACACCAAGGAGGGAAAGTGGCGGGGTGATGGTGATGTGATGAATTGGGAGATTGGGATTGACATGTATACACTAATATGTATAAAATAGGTAACTAATAAGAACCTGCTGTATAAATAAATAAATAAATAAAAGGCTATGTGTTTGGAAAAAAAAAAAAAAAAACTACAATTACCACACCTTTCAGTGGGAGGAACAAGGAGCAGATCCCAAGGAGAGGGTGGCAGCTTTGGTTTCTCTGAGTCTTGGAGACAGATTACTGCTCACGGTATGGAGGCACCTAGAAGTCGTAAAGCAGAGCTCCAGAGAGGAGGGACGACACACACAAAAATAGAGCTCCAGAAATATACTTAGGGATCCCATTGAGTTCTTACTAAATACTAAGGCACTCCTGCATAATAGTAAACTTCATGAGGCTGAGCAAAGAGGAAACCAGGCAACTGAATGGTTTCCAAACTCACAGAAGTCTTCTGAGAATTGTTGAAGCTTTTGCCAGCTAGAGTGGAGAACCCTGGTTGAATACATCAAGAAGTCAGAAATTAAGACAGCAGAAAATTATGCCTTCATAGTGAGGCTAACTTTGTCCTAGAATAAAGGCTACATAGACCCACCAAACAAAGACTGAAAACCAGCCTTGAGAGGATTGATCTCACCCATAAGTAACATAACTGCCTACTAAAACAAAACCCAGTTTTTCTTTAAAGACAATAAAATCCAGACACTCAACATTATAAAATCCACAATGTCCAGCACCCAATAAAAGATTATTACACATTCCAAGAAGCAGGAAAATGTGACCCATACTAGGATAAATAACTGTCAATAGAAATAGGCCCAGAAATGATAGCAGTGATGGTATTAGCAGACATGCATATTAAAATGACTAATCAAAAAATGCACATAGTGAGGAAAGAAATCAATGATCTGAAAAAGGACCATGTGGAACTTCTGGTATTGAAAATCACAATATCCAAAATGAAAAATTCTCTGGAGGCAATTAACATCAGATTAAACATTGGGAAAGAAAAGAGTAGTGAACCTGAAGATAAAACAATAGACTTATCCAAAATGAAACAGAGAAAAAAAAGACTGAAAAATCCCCCAGAATCTCTGTGATTTATGGAAAATATTAAACAGTCTAATATACATGAAGCTAGAGAAACAGAAAAAATATTTGAAAAAATAATGTCCAAACATTGTCAAAATTTGACAAAAACTATAAATCCACAGATCTAAGATACTCAACAAACCCCAAGCAGGACAAACACAATGAAAAACACATCAAGATACATCATAACAAAAATTGTAAAAACCAAAGATAAAAGTTTTAAAGCATTGAGGAAAAAGAGGCATTATATATAGAGAAACAAAGATCAAAATTACTGTATTAAGACTTATTTTCACATGCTCTCTAAGCCAAAAGACAATGAGAGGGTATCGGTAAAATGTTGAAAGAAACTGTCAACCTAATTCTATCCTTAATTAGGAAATTTTTTTAAATGAAGGAGAAATAAAAACTTTCAGTCAAACAAAAGCTGAGATGATTTATTGCCAGAAGAATTGCTCTAAAGATATTTTAAAATGGGAGGAAAACTTTACAAAATGAACAAAAAACATAAATAAAAAAGTCAAATTATTGATGTTGGGAATGAAAGAAGGAGCATCACTAAAGACCTGACAAACATTAGGAAAATGATAAGGGACTATTAAGCCCAACTTTGTGCAAATAAATCCAATGACTTAGATGAAATGGACAAATTTTTTGAAAGACACAAATTTATAAAAACTTAAGAAAAAGTAGAAAATATAAATAGTCCTATTTCTATGAGAGAACTTGAATTCACAATTTAAAACTTTGCAAGAATGAAATTGCCAGGCCCAGTTGGCTTCACTGTCGAATTTTATCAAACATTCAAAAGGAATTGCCAGTACCATAAAAATTCTTTCAGAAGATTGAGGAGGCTGGAGGACATTCCAACCTGTTGCTCCATGGTCGAGTGTTTTGTCTCTACTAGGATCTAGTAACATGCTAGAAACACTTGATCGTGGCATCAGATGACCATGTGTTCATTATCATCTGGGTTTTATTGAACGTGCCAAGTGATCAAGTCTGACCATTTGGAGTGGTAGCCTGTACTAAAATGGAAATGTTTCATGTAGGATAAAACCCAAATATTAGCAGAGGACATGAATAAGCTGAGCATGAGCAGGTAGCCCAGACCCCCATGTCACCCAGCTCAGAGCTCTCCTTCCTTAAGCTTGCAACGGTAGCCATATGGAGGTGTCCCATAACATCAAGTGAACAAGGAGGGAAAAGCCTGGTTTGGTTTTCAGATGGATCAGCTTAGTATGTGGAAACAAGTTAAAAATGGATAGAAACTGCATTAGACACATTCAGGAGTTGCCTTGAAGGTCAATAAAAAGACAAAACCTTCTCAATGGACAGATCTGTGAGTGGTGCACCTGGTCATCCATTTTATGGAAAGAGACATGGCCCAAGGTGAGAATATATCAATATCCTAGGACAGTAGTCAATGGCCTTGCCATCTTGTCAGGGACCTGGAAGGGAAAGAATTGGAAAATAAGAGATCTAGGATGAAGGCATCTGAATGAACATATGAGAGTTGACAGTAAGTATGAGGATTTTTATATCATACATTAACAAAAAGTCTCAATCAGCAGATAAAATGGGTTGGCCAGTTGACATTAACAGTTTTCAATATTGGTGTCCACTGAACTGGCATGCTTGGAATATTAACAGGGTACCAGAGTGGCAGAGATGAAGGCTATCCATGACCTCACCAGCATGAACTTCTACTTCCAAGGCAAATCTAATTACCCCCACCTCTGAACATCCAACCTCACTTACCCACTGGGACTTTGTGTTTCCCATTCCTGCATCTCTTTGTTCTGCAGTGTTCTGATCTCAAAGAGGGCTCACTCTTACCAGGGGACACAGCAAAATTACATTGAACTATGACTTACAGTTACCCTCAGGACAATTTTGTGCCCAGGGAATGACAAACAAGAAGAGGAATCACTCTCTCAGCAGGGACTATTGACTCTAATCAACAGGAGGAGTTAGGTCAGCTGTTATACAATGGGGACAGGTAGAAGACATGTGGAACCCAGGTGATCCATTTGGGCACCCCCCTCCCCCAGTACTCATTTGTCCTGCTGTAACTGTGAATGCACATGTGCAGCAATCCCAGCCTGAAGAGGTTTTATTACCATGAGCTCAGACCCCTCAAGTATAAAGGTTTGGCTTATACCACCTGGTTATCCACCAAGACTTTCTGCTCCCCTTTCACAGGTGTCAGATCTGCAGCAGATATGAAGTCTCTCCTGAATACTTCACTTCCTCCCCCTTTATCCTTCACAGGAATTTTCTCCAGTAAATCCCTTGCACATCTAATCCCATTTTGGCATCTAGTTATTTGAGGAGCCAAACTGACACAGAAGGGAACTTGATCAACCTGGTAAAGGTCATCGACACAGTAGCTACAATATTACACTGCATGCTCTCCCTTTAAGGTAGGGAACAAGGCAAGTACACTCACAGTACTCCAATTCAACATCATTTTGGAGGTCCTAGGCAGAGCAATAAGGCAAGAAAAAAGAAATAGAAGTCATACCTATTAGACTGAACAAAATAAAACTGCTTTTACTCACAGATACATGATTATCTATGTAGAAAATCCTAAGGGATCTATAAAAAACTTACTAGAACTATTTAGTGAGTTTAGCAAGGTAGTAGGATACAAGGCCAATGTATGAAGCTAATGTATAATTCTAAATTATAGAACTAAACAATGGGAAATAGAAATTAAAAAACAATATAATTTATAATAGCATCAAAACCCATGAAATTCAAAAATGTATATTTAGAAGTCACTTGAAACTTAACATGACCAAATTCTTAATTCTCACTCACTTCCCCCAGTACTATCTATAGTACCTACATCCTGTTAGCTGTCTAGACCAAAGTCCTAGGATCTATTCTTTACTTTTCTCCTCCTCACCATGTATTCAGTCCATCAACAATTCTGGTATACTCTTAAAATATATCTAGAATCCTATTACTTTAACCACGTTTCTTAGAGCAATCCATCACTATCTTCCTTTCATGATCTTCTAATTGGCCTCTGTGCTTCCATTTGTTGTTGTTTCTGTGGCTATGACCTCACAGGCAAACATTTATCTGAGCAGGGTGTCCTAGCAGAACAGTCCTGACTCCTGAGTAAAGGCCTCCATGGAACCTCAGTTCTCTGACTTGCCAGGACATGGTAGGGAATAGTGGGAGAGGAGGTAGTAATTTTCATCAGCAGAATTGTTTTAATCTTTGTCTTGGTATTTTTTGCTTAAATAAAGATTGCTTGTGTCTCTGCATTTCTGTGGATAGGAGGTGATTGGGGGTGGTTTACAAGATTCCTGGTTCAAGAGCTCCCTCTGTTGTCAGTGTAGCATAGTGTGGATTTTTTTTTTTAAACTGTGTGTATTTGTGTGTGTGTCTGTGTGTGTGTGTGTTCAGGGCATTGAGGGGAGGAAGTTGTTCTTTGATTTTTTTTTTAACATTCTCTTATATTAAAGAATCCTAACTTTCCTCTCTTTCTTTTTCCCCCTTCACTGTGCAGTTTTCTTTCTTGTTTTTTTTCTTAACATCTTTATTGGAGTATAATTGCTTTACAATGGTGTGTTAGTTTCTGCTGTATAACAAAGTGAATCAGCTATACGTGTACATATATCCCCATATCCCCTCCGTCTTGCGTCTCCCACCCTCCCTATCCCACCCCTCTAGGTGGACACAAAGCACCGAGCTGATCTCCCTGTGCTATGTGACTGCTTCCCACTAGCTATCTATTTTACATTTGGTAGTGTATATAAGTCCATGCCACTCTCACTTTGTCCCAGCTTACCCTTCCCCCTCCCCATGTCCTCAAGCCCCTTCTTTACGTTTCACTGTGCAGTTTGCAGTTTCCTTTTTTTTTAATATGGCAATTCCATATTTAATTTCTCTGAGAAACCACCATACTGTATTCCATAGCATCTGCACCATTTTACTTTCCCACTAACAATGCAAGTGTTCCA
The DNA here is from genome assembly GCF_964341445.2 of Mesoplodon mirus. Taxonomy (NCBI): domain Eukaryota; kingdom Metazoa; phylum Chordata; class Mammalia; order Artiodactyla; family Ziphiidae; genus Mesoplodon; species Mesoplodon mirus. The sequence goes on from NC_138984.1 coordinate 36,460,884, forward strand.
GTTTCTCTCTGTCTTCACCAACGCTTCCTTCCTTCCTTCCTTTTTTCTTTCTTTCTCTTTCTTTTTCCTGTTTTTCTCTTTTTTCTTTCTTTCTTTCTTTCTTTCTTTCTTCCTTCCTTCCTTCCTTTCCTTCCTTCCTTCTTTCTTTCTCTTTCTTCTTTCTTTCTTTCTTTCTTTCCCTCCTTCCTTTCTTCCCTCCCTCCCTCCTTCCCTCTCTCTCTCTCTTTCTTTCTTTCTTTTTATATTTGCCATTCTAATGGATATGAGAGAGTAAGTTGTTTTTTACATGGGAGAATCATCCGTATGTTTGCATGCAGGCAGGAAAGATCTGGGAGACCAGGAAGTTGATGCTAAAGGAAGGAGAGAGGAGAGGTGCTGGAGCAATGTCCTGGAGTTGGGAGAGATGCTGAGATCCCAAGCAGAGAGGAGGATGCCCTTAGCCAGCAGCCTGGGTGTTTATCCATAGTCTCACTGTGCAGTTTTCTAAAGGCACTTCTCCATTCTCATTAAAGCCACCCCTCCTTTGCCTGGAAAAGTTGCCTTCCCAAGACAGCACCTCGAGTCCTGTACACACTTTAAGTCTCTTCCATCATCTTGCTCTGATCCACAAAGACTCTTTCCTGGCATTTTCCATGTAGGGTGGACTTTCCCTTCCTGTGATTTTAGATCAGTCTATGGCCTTTTCCTGCTTCTCTCTTCCCTGCAGTCTTCCCCAGACTGCCCTTCTCCCCATGGAGACTTGGGCAGCAGGAGCATGAGGGTAGCTCGCTGGGATGTGGTGTTTACCTTTTTACCTCTGATAATTTGAAGTTTAGACACTGTCTTTTATTCATGCCAAGGGCATGCTTTTATGTAGTTTTCTCTGTTATTACTATTTTTTTTGGAGGAATGTATTGGGAGATATGAACTGACATAGCAACAGTTACCTTGGTTATAGAATTTCTTAGTTCCTCACCTTTCAAAATTTGGGCAACACTGTGAATAAAAAGTTCTTTCCAGAAAGAGTTGTATTCTGATAGAGGTAGGATTCAATTGACCTCGAGGGGCCATGAGAAAAAGAGTCCTATGAAATCAGGACTGATTCAGGATCATTTCAGAATCCATACTGATGGTGATCTGCTAATATCCATTTACCAAAAATTGAGATAAACATTTGGGAAAATATCTATTGAGTATGTTGAGGATTTCCATTCCCATATTTTTTATTTTGGGGGGCTGGTTTAGAATAGAATTCCCTTGTTCCAATAAAGGCAGCAAGAGCTCTTCAGAGAGGAGAGGGTCTGCCAGGGTTTCCTCTTGCTTATTCATGTTGCTGTGTCATGGCTCTGATTCTGGTTTAAGAGTTCACTGGCAATACCTTTGTGTACAAAGATTATTATGAGATATTTTACACTTTTTTTTGCAAAGTCATCAACATCTGATGTGTATTTTACAATTTTAGCACCTTTTAGTTTGGGCTAGGCATATTCCAAGTGCTTAATAGCCACGTGGGTTAAGTTATGGGTGATTTAGGAGTGTAATCAAAAGTTATTAATGTTTAAAACATATAGAACTAAAATATAAGCTCACTTATAAAAACATGTGTAGTAGATTAGACTGTTCCAATTTGTCATGCTTCCCTTGTATTAGAACTACTCACCAAGGGGTCTTGCCCTGTAATTTTTTTAAAAATAAATTTATTTATTTATTTTTGGCTGCATTGGGTCTTTGTTGCTATGCACAGGCTTTCTCTAGTTGTGGCGAGTGGTGGCTAGTCTTTGTTGCAGTGCATGGGCTTCTCATTGTGGTCTCTTCTCTTGTTTTGGAGCATGGGCTCTAGGCCCAAGGGCTTCAGTAGCTGTGGCACAAGGGCTCAGTAGTTGTGGCTCGTGGGCTCAGTAGTTGTGGTTTGCGGGCTCTAGAGCACAGGTTCAGTAGTTGTGGTGCACGGGCTTAGTTGCTCCACGGCATGTGGGATCTTCCCGGACCAGGGCTCAAACTGGTGTCCCCTGCATTGGCAGGTGGATTCTTAACCACTGCACCACCAGGGAAGTCCCTTGCCCTGTAATTTTGAAGTTCATCCCACTGAAATGAAATATACTTTAAGCCTCTTCCCTTGATATGAAAAGAACATTTCCTGGGTAGTCACTAATCCAAGGAAGATAAAAGACATGTGGAACAGACTTACACCCAGCCTGCAGCCTAGATCCTGGAATCCAAGGACCAGATCCAAGAACCTGAAGTCCACCCTAGCCAGGCCAAGTTGCAGTCAACCTGCAAGATCTGTGAGTGGGAAATAACTGCTTGCTCTTTCAAGCCATTGGATTTTTGGAGTGGTTTGTTACATAGCATTATTGAAGCAGTAGCTGACTAATACATTACCTAAAATAGAAGCAGTAGGGCAAATACTGACCATCTGTCAGGGGAAGGTCCTAAAAGGTCCACTAAATGCCAACTTATGCATATCAGATTGGGTATCCCAAGAGTTGGGGCTAATAACTGGAGCATCTAGTCATCAATTTATCTCAAATATCCACACTTGTAGCAAAAATCAGGAATTTTTAAAAAATAGTAAATCAAAAGGTAAGATGAGATCATATAACATTCTCTACACATCCCAAACCAATATTCCAATCCCTAAATCAAGGTAATTAGTGTCATTAAAAGTTGGTCCCAAAGAAATCTGTCCAGTGGTTCACAAATATGTACCTGATAGTTCTCTAAGTTTGTTTCTATTTAGCAACAATAACGAGTTTACATTTGTAGATGTCTGCACATTGTTAAGTACTTCCACTCCATTAACTTACTTCTGTTCAACATCCCTCCAAGATAGTCAGAATAGGTTACCCCCCATTTTACAGATGAGAAGACTGAGGTTCAGTAAGGTATGTTGCTTGCTTAAGGTCACATGGTTAGTAAATAGTGAAACCAAGTCTAGATCCTATCTCTTTCAAACCAGCCTTACTGTGTTTTTATTATCTATTATTATCTGTGTAGACATTTTTAAAATTATAGATTTCCTAAAATGAAGATCACTGTCTTCTCACAACACCTTCGCAAGGGTCTAAGGTTTGTTAGTTAATGTACTTATCATACTATAGATGCTCAAACAGTAGGGAAAACATTAGTTATGGAATAAAAAGTCTGTGCTGATGCTTCACTAGCCATTTCCAGGTACTTTAATATTAATAGCTCTATGAACCTAATGTGTTTTAGTTTGTTTGTTTTGGTTTTTTGTATCATATGGATTTATAAGTTGGCAAGTATTAATTTGATTATAGCAGGGCTTTTCCAAAGAGGTTTATCGGCATATATCATAATTGTTGACTCATTAATGCACACGAACTCATGCTACTTTACCATTTCTTTGTAAATGAAGGCTACTTCATTTTTACTTCTTTATGATTGAAGTTGATGGTATCTTATCTGGTATCTACAATGAGGAACAGCACTGTGCAGCCCCCTTTGCCCCGAGCACATTGAACTTCTATCAGTGAAAGCATTCTACCTACCATGTTTCCTTTAACAATGTAAGGAATCTACAACAAGCAATGGCTTGGTTCTAAAGGAAAACCTTCAGCTACTGAGGATGATTTCATTTAGCCAATAGTTGCCATCTTGTTTACAATGAAAATACAGCCATTTTCTTTACTGTATACAAGTTCTGCAGAGCTGTTTGTTTGGTTTTTAACAAAGACAATACAAAAATAAATTAGGCCTCGATTTGGTTTAGGTAAGCAATCTTTTGAGCCAGCTGTATTACTAACTGATCCATAATTGCTCTGCATTTATGAGGTACATAGTTTATTCTCTCGCTTGCCACACAATAGGCCGTGCAAGTTAAAGAGCTCCAAGTTTCAAGGGCTGGAGTTTTTGGGTGCCTGCCAGGACTGATCTGTTTAGCAAACAAGCTGGAGGGTGCTTATTAGTAGGTTGTGGCTTGCAGACCATGAAGCCCCTGGGGCCAGATACACTGATCAAATGGTGGATCTATATACCAGCGAGGCCATTGGATGAAAAGGGGAATGGCACCACATTACTAAATATGCTTCTCATAGGCCTTAATTACGCCACTGTAAATGAGTTCTTTTGTAACTCTTTCTGTTGGTCCAGAAGACAGGCTATTAAAGATTAACATAGGAACTATTTTTCAAATTAAAATGTAGACAATTCTGATGAGTTACAGCTATATTATTCATAGTATAAGAACAAGCCCTGGTTAGATTGGGAAAGTGAAGAGTCATATTTCTAGTGGAACAAAACACATCTTATTTTCTCCAGTTGCATTTCTTTTTTTAAAAATTGCTAGTCTTCTCTTTCCCCTGCTTAGATTTTTGTTTCTATTGAGTGACTCAAGGTGGCTTGAGGCTTTAAAATTGATGCCTGGTAGAGTATCATTGAGGCCTTAGAAGAATGAAGTTAGTCTGATTTTTGTTACATCAAAAAAAATCTAGATAATGTCATCTTTTGCCATTCTTGGTCTCACACATTTTCTTCTGTTGCCTTCACTAGTTTGCCCTAAATTTTAAGGCAATAGCATAGAATGTACCTTTTGAGTGTTGTTATATTTTAATAGAAGCTGTTTCAAGAATACAGATGCATGACTGGAGAAATTTTTGAGTCAGCCCAGTATGTCATTAATAAAACCATTTTTTGTCTCTTGCTCTGCTGTTGATTGGTTAATAATTTGCTCTTATAAAGTTATGAGATAGTTATCCATTAAATACTAATCTCATAAAGTTATGTACGCATGTGGTATAGAAGAAGAGAGACTTGGGACTTCCCTGGTTGTCCGGTGGGTAAGACTCCATGCTCCCAATGCAGGGGGCCCAGGTTCAATCTCTGGTCTGGGAACTATATCCCGTATGCGTGCTGCAACTAGGAGTTTGCATGCCACAACTAAGAAGCCCGCATGCTGCAACTAAAAGATCCCTCATGCTGCAACGAAGATCCCGTGTGCCACAACTAAGAGCCGGCACAGCCAAAATAAATAAATAATTTTTTTTTTTAATAAAAAGAGAGAGAAACTTGAAAACACAGAGCTATATGTTAAAATGATAATGAGTGACCCTAAATATAATTTGCATTCAAGGCAGAACCATCTATATTATAATAATGTGACAAAAGAACAGCATAAAACAGTTTTGTAAATGCAAATGATATTTCAAGCCCAAATTTGAGAAATTCTCGTAAAGGGATCAAACTAAAAACAAATTTACAGTTTCACGATATTCTTGGACTTACTTTACCATCTGTAATATTGGCATGACTAAAGTAATTTTTAGTTTAGGAGGAAAGTATTTACATAGAAAAATATCATCCTAAAAAGTGTGGCTATTATGTCAACTGTAATTATTTAGCATTGATAAAATTGGCCATATTTACCAAAATATTTAACCAAAACCAATGTACCATACCAAATACCACACTTTTTTCTTTATATAAACCTCAAAACCATTTTATTCATAGCAATGAAACTATTCTTTATTTTTTATTTCTTGACATTGTATATGTGGATCATTTCACTGTTTTAAGAAGTTCATCTGATGGAAATTAGCTACTTTGAAAGGTGCTTAAGCTTGTACTTAAGCGTGCAAGTTTCATTGGGTCCAAGATTTCAGAACCTAGAGTAAATTAGATAAAGTAGGCTGTGAGCTTGAAGCATAACTACCTAAAATGCATGGGAAGCTGAAATTCCTCTTTTCAATTTCTGTCATTTGTTTCAATCCGACACATATTTTTGGACTCTCTATAATGTTCCTGCTTCAGTGCTTGATTCAGGGGAGACCAAGATCTTGTCCCTGCTTTTGCAGAGACACCGTATTGTGTCTTTGCTCATGCTGGGCCCTCTCGCTGGGATCCCCTCTGCCTTTCCGTGGCTGGCAAACTCCAATTGACCCTTCAGAGTTCACCTCCTGGGAGAAGGAGCTTTCCCTGCCTCCCCTGCCCCAGTCCTCTGAGGTGATGCCCTTTGGGCTGCCTTCAAGTGGCTCCATGCTGCATGCCCCTCCCACTATAGTTATAAGTTGATTTTTCTGTCATCCCCACAACAAAGAAACCCAAACATCTGTTGAGTATTTGCTAGCTTATGGGCTAATTCTATTATCAAGATTAGAAAAATCACCTTCATGGACCAAAGGAAGAAAAGTTCTCTCCCTTCTTCTCCTCTCCAACCTTCCACTTCTAACCCTGAGCTCCTTATGTTCTGCCCAAAAGGTAGTTTGCTTCTTGGCCAGTACTGTGACCAATGAGTAAGATACCTCTCAGTACAGGAGCCCGCTGGGGAGTCGGTTGGGATTCAGCAACTGTGTGAAGGCATTTCAGAAGTTCGGTCCTTTCAGTGTCTCATACGAGTGTTTCTCTATGTAACAGTATCAAGACACTGAGCATGTAAAAAAAAAAAAAGGAAAAAAAAAAGTCTAAGGGGCTTCCCTGGTGGCGCAGTGGTTGAGAGTCCGCCTGCCGATGCAGGGGACGCGGGTTCTTGCCCCAGTCCGGGAGGATCCCACATGCCGCAGAGCGGCTGGGCCCGTGAGCCATGGCCGCTGAGCCTGTGCGTCCGGAGCCTGTGCTCCGCAACCGGAGAGGCCACAACAGTCAGAGGCCCGCGTACCGCAAAAAAAAAAAAAAACCGAAAAAAACAAAACACTGAGCATGTAGGGCTCTCACAGTCCGGCTTAGGATATCAGATCGGGGAGTCCTAATGAGGCAATACCAATCCCACTAATGTTCTGGGACTGGCTTACCTGTGTGCTGGGGTGTTGACCCCTCAGGCTTGAGTAGGAACAGGGCTGGCTGGAGGCTCCAGACCCATCACTTCTGCCCGGGAGCAGCTTTGTCTACTTCCCTGTGAACCATACACATAGTATCGTTATCTATGCAACTCGATGTGAACAGGACTGGGAAGCACTGGTTGGAGCGATGGTTTCTAAATCTGGGTCGGGGTCAGCATCACTTGGGGGAACTGTTAAAAAAAAAAAGGCACCAGATTCCCAGGCTGCCCCCCGGGTTCACAGAATCAAATTCTTTGACTCCTGGAGCCAGGAAATAGGCTCTTAAGAAACTTCTCAGGTGACTCTCATGTTGTAGAGATCAAGGTTTGAAAACATCTGGATTATAAGCGTGGGCTTTGGGATGAGCTATGCCTGTTTCAAATCATGGCTCCATCACTAATTATTGTGTAAGTTATATAAACTCTTTGAGCCTCTGTAAAATGTAGATGAAAACACTTACATCATGCAGAGAAGGAAGTACATAGCACCATGCCTGGTCTGAAGGAACACTAAATAAATCATAGTTATTATTGTTATTATTATTTACACTTATTGGTACTTTAATGACCAGAGTTAATGCACCTCCCATGGCCCCTCCCATTCCTTGGTTTCTTTATCACTTGAGGTTAAAGCTACTGAATGACCGTCCCTGGGCCACATATATTTAGCAGTTTAGGGACCTCTAGAGCTGCATTTGCACTTACCGCTCCACCTTCCACCGCCAGGGCACAGAGTTCCAAGGTTACAGCACAGACAATGACGACAGAGAAGAGAATCATGCTAACCAGCTTGCCCAGGAGCGGACTCTAGCTTTACCACCTGAGCCAACCTGGCTGTGGCTAATTTTGAAAAGGGAGAAATAGCACTCAATATATTCCACAGGTAAGGAAAAAATAAGAACTTTTATTTCCTTTGCTAACATAGATAAACATTCGTATGTTTTAAGTATAAGTTCTTGTTTAAACATTTGGCCTTGCATTAAGTTGTGCCTTTGACCAAAATTTCTTGGAGTACTAATAAAACCTTGAGCTTCTGCTAGATAAGTAAAATCTTCCTTGGTCAAAATTAAGAACAGTGCCATCTTCTATAAGGTTTTAGAAAAAAAAATTCAACTACAGAAAATGATTAAAAGGCAGAACCACTTTTAAAGATAAAAGTTTATAATTAGCATGAAAGTTCTATAATTTAAAATGGAAAGTTTGTGAAGCTATAGGAAAACAGGGTAAACTTCAGCTACAAAATAACAGGTTTCATATGTTAAAAATATCAATAATTTAACCCAAAGTGAACCAATTATAACACATTTCCTCTAATGTGTGGGTCTGAAGCTCAGAGGTAAGCCCACTGACTTATAGGAAATAAGTCATGTCCTTAATACTAATGACCAAACTTTTGCCATATATTGCTGTCTAAATTGATAATTCCAAATTTCGGTTCCATTCAAGTTATTGGGTTCAGTATTGTTATTTTAATAGGGTAGGAGCACTTACCTAGTATACTACATTGAAGTTTGTCATCAATGTAATAACCATGTATCACTTATATAATTTTTATTATCCAGACAAATATGTTTTTCATAGTCATCTGGGATCCATTTGGAGTAGCATAACTCCTGTTTTAACTTAGAGTTAGCTTTATTTCCATATTATTTCACTTCTGTATATCAAAAGCATACCTTGCAGCTTGACAGGTAATAAATTGGTATTGTCAAAGAACTGTCAATCATTTCAGAATATATTCTTCTAATCAACTGGCATGAACTTGATACATGATAGATAGCTTATCAAGTGTCTGTTTGGATTCTTTCATTTGGAGTGTGTTGACTGAACCTATGGCATAAGGAAACTCGATCTCAAGCTAAAGTAATGGACTTTTTGTACCTAAAATATAAAGAATTTGGTGGGGGGGCAGGGGGTAAGGGAGTGTAGGTGATGAAATACTTCACTGTGCAGTGCCAACTCCTTTTACCCCCCAAGAGTTAGTTTAAAATTGGGATCACTGAGTTCCAAAGCCCACTGCACTCCAGGAAATAATTTAAACTATGCAGTGGTGTGAGTATCATTTTATTCATGGCGCATGACAAAGAAAAATAAATTTGACTACCAGGAGTTTCCTTTTAGAAAACCAATTGGTTTTTACCAGCATGATCATATATCTGTTCACACTCCTGATGAATAGTGGAGATAGCCCACCGACGGCCTTTGGGATTTGCAGGAAGTTTGGGATACCTCCCCAGCTATTCAGGCATACTCCACACTAGGTTTCAGTTATTAACTGAAATTTTCCCAGTGGTCCACTAAGTAAAATGTGGAATTTATTCTCCATAACTATTCATGCTCCAAAACTAAGACTTCAGTCAGATCTCTCTCATATATAAAGAGAATAGGAGCCTAGAGCTTTCCATGAACACATCAGGTCAAAGAGAGCCCGTGATTGCTTCGATTGGTTTGCCTGTTCATGTGCTAGCTTTCCTTTCTCTGAACTTCTTCTACACTGTATTTTAATATAAGTTGTTTTGTTGTCACGTTTGCGTTTGTGTGGTTTTATTCTGCACCCAGTTTATTGAAAACTCTTGGGTACAGAAATTGGGTCCTGTGTTCCTGCAACATTGGATTAGAAACATAGTATTTTAAAAACATTTATTAAGTGAATCATGTGAATTGATTGCAACTTGTCTGGATTACTTAGAGATTTGCTTTAATTTTTCCCCTTACATATGTATGCATAAGCACATTGTATTTATACCAAGCCTCTAACCCCAATCAACCACACAGTAAGAATGGAGTTACCTGTAAATTCTGGGAGACTCCTGGCTCAGAAAAACCTGTACAGTTAAATGAACTAGAGTAGAATGGATAGAATACTTTTATCTGAAGTAAAGATAAAAAGATCATGCATGTGTGTGTGTGTGGGGGGGGTCATATAGGGCTCTTGAGGGAGTACAGTATCTGGATAAAGGCATTTTCCCCATCTGAGGCTCCATTTCCAAACTCCTGTCACCTGAGTCATATTCTTGCCAAAGACACAAAAATGGTGGTCAATGTTGGGTGAATATTTCCTCTGCTTACAGACCTCTAGGTTGGTGTTTCTCCTTGTATTAGTGTTTCCACTGGAGCTTACTGAAGCTGATTACATCATATTCTGGAATAAAAGGTTTTACATTTTTAGGCTACCATTTGACTCCACATTATTTCAATCAAATCAAGATCAGTCTAGAGAAAGGGAAAGTAACATTAGCATGGAGGAAGCACCAACTCCACAGAAGAAATACAAATCAGCGTGCAGTACATTTTAACAAAATGATCGTCATAAAAGATTACAGACTCAATGGAAAAAAAGAAAACCACAGAAAACTTTGTACGCGAAGAAGCTTAAGTATAGCCGTCGTTTGCAGTTTAAATCTATTCCTAGGTATGCCACCTCTCTTCTTGACACTTTAAAAAAGAATATACATTTTCTCAAAAGTTCTTTACTGAATTAATAATTTTTACAAAAAATTGTTATGCATGCTCATGCTGAAAAGTGAAATATTCCTTAAAAATTCTAAGCGACTTATACCATAGTATGTATAAAAACTGCCCTCCCTGCAACTCCTCCCTCCCTCGGCCAACTAAATTGACACCTAATCTGAAACTCAATAGAAATGTTCCTATTTAACGTTGTAAGTAGTTGATCCAGAGGATTTGGAAATTGCTGGTATTAACTGAAGAGAGGAAAGTAGGTCTGTGGTCTGCTGAGCATGCCTGAGTTGGTGGCAATATATGCCTTATCCCAATCAATACCTTCAGATTCTTTCTTTAAAGTTGCACAGAGTTCATTCAAAACTGCTACTGATGTAATGCATGGGTGTGTGTATCACTTATTTGAGGTTACATACTTGAGGTGAGGTAGCAATATAACTGCTTTATTTATTTATTTTTAAAATTTATTTATTTAATTAATTTATTTTTGGCTGCGTTGGGTCTTTGTCGCTGCACGCGGGCTTTCTCTAGTTGCAGCTAGCGGGGGCTAATTTTTGTTGCGGTGCGCGGGCTTCTCATTACGGTGGCTTCTCTTGTTGCAGAGCACGGGCTCTAGGCATGTGGGCTTCAGTAGTTGTGGCATGCGGGCTTCAGTATTTGTGGCTCGTGGGCTCTAGAGCACAGGCTCAGTCGTTGTGGCGCATGGACTTAGTTGCTCTGCGGCATGTGAGATCTTCCCAGACCAGGGTTTGAACCCGTGTCCCCTGCATTGGCAGGCGGATTCTTAACCACTGCACCACCATGGAAGCCCATAACTGCTTTATTAAAAGGATGTGGACCTTTAAGTGCCATAGCTATGGAAAGTGGGGGTAGTTATAATGCTGCTGTCTGTCTTCAGTAAAAATATCTGCATCCCACTCCCACCTCCATCCTCAAGCATTGGGTAATAATACCTACAGCAGAAAGAAGATTTGTCTAATGAGTTATGAAAGTTGTTTCTTTTGAGAACTGGGCCCTGCTCACAGTAGAATAATTAAGTAATCACTGCTATCGTGTGAATCCAGCCTAAAATTGCAAAGTTTGGGTCCATATGGGAACAATTTGGCATGGGAGATAATTACTGAAAGTATAAATGTAGTTTAATTCTTCAGCAAGTGGTAACGACATCAGAGACAATTACCCATCATCACTCTAATTACCTGATAGAGTTTATTAAGCACCCATAGGCCACTAGCTCTATATTATGGATTGTACTATCAGTTGAAGTGGGCAGAGACCTTGCCCTTTGGGCACTTACAAGACAGAACAGATAGCAGATCGTCAGATGCACAAACTGAACATTTCTCAATCCTCCTGGTTTTCAAACATCATGACTTTGCTGGCTGAGCAAACTGTTATAGACAATTTGAGCTCTAGGACAAAAGATGAGGGATTATGATTTCCACAGGGGTTAAAGGTCTTAATGCCTCAGCCAGGTATTATCCTATGTGTCTGTGAATGCAAAAGTACATTTAGGATCAAAAGGAAATACTGTCAAGAATGTGAATGGGTTGCCCCATGCTTCTACCTGCCAATCACAGACTCCTGGAAGAAAGCTCAAGACTAGATTTGGCTAAGATCTTTCAGGCCACTTAACCAACTTGCCAGTTACATGGAAGTCTTCATCAGCTGAGATGATCACTGGCAGCGTCAAAAAACAAGCCTATTAAAGCTGTAAGAAATTTAAATTTTAATATACCTCTGAGTGATATACTGGATTGGAATAACTTTCTGGCTATTTGAATAGCTAGAAGGGACTCTAATGTTAATAGACTGTCTTTCATGTGTAAGCAGTAAGCCAAAGCCCATTTATGGTGTATTATGGCTCATCACGTCATTTGTTCTCCTCTGCTCTTTATTTTGGCAATATCATCCAAATACAAATTCTATTTTAATGTATTATTCCTAATCTATATGATGTCACTGTGCTTTGCATTGAATGACACTCCATTGCTGTTTTAACTTGGAGGAAGTTGAAAGATCTTTCTTCATGGTAAAGATTATGATGAATCAGATCTCAGTCTTAAAAGCTCATTTAGTTTTGGATGCAAAAACTTCAGACTTAATTGGAGTTGTACAGTGTGAGGAGAGATGAAAGGGACTTCAGTCTTTGAAAAATTGTGTCCCCTCCTGACAACTGCAGAATGGGGTACCCAAATGATGCCATTCATTGAATAATCAATCTTGAAAATGAATTCCTGGAAGACAGATTATCTTCTCTATGTTCTGGATAGAATCCACAAAATGCTTCCTACAGAAGAATTCTCACTGTAACATTTGATGAGGAATAATCCATTTTAGGTGGGTGTTCTCTTAGTGAAACTTCTGCATAGAACTATGAGAAATCTATTATATGCACCAGGTTTTTCCTTTCACTGAAGAACTTATTCACATTTTTTGCTAATACACATAATATATATGTCCTGATTATCATCACTCAATTGAATAACCCCTTCGTGCATATTTTTGTCTAATTGAAAAATTTGTAAATTGATTAAAATATTTTGAAAGTTTTGGTGAGTTATGACCCTGTCCATACGAACACTGTGTATGTTGAAAATGCAGTACTTCTATATGGACTCTGAAGCCTGGTAGAAGCATGTAAAGTCTTAGATTGGGACCAGAATCTTAGGTTCATGTACTCTGATCTCCTTTCAAATTCAGAGTGTCTTTTTATACTCACAATGTGTAGCACACCTGCATTAGTAAAGGTTCTCCAAAGAAACAGAACCAATAGAATGTGTATCTATATGAAAAGAGATTTATTTTAAATTGGCTCATGTGATTATGGAGGCTGACAAATCCAAAATTGGCAGGGTGGCCCAGCTGGAGACCAAGGAAGCGCTTATGCAGCAGTTCAAGTCTGAAGGCTGTCAACTGACAGAATTCCCTCTTGCTTGGGAGAGCTCAGTCTATTGTTCTAGTCAGGCCTTCAACTGATTGGAAGAAGCCCACCCACATTATGGGCGGCAATCTGCTTTACTCAAGAGTCCACCAATTTAAATTTTAATATCAAAAACGCCCTCACAGAAACGTTCAGAATAATGTTTGACCATATATCTGGGCACAATGTCCCAGCCAAGTTGACATATAAAATTAACTATCACAATGCCCAACAACAGCATTTGAGAGGGTTGTTGCTTTCCCCTTTTTGCCCTCTTTGAGCAACAAAATTTTGCTTGTAATAGGGAAGAAATACACACACACACACACACACACACACACACACATGAGGAGTTCATGGTTAGACCTGAAGCAAAGAAAGATTACTAGAGAATGAGTGAATCTACACTGTGCTGACAACCCTACACATTTTACCACATGAGTAAATCTAGTGCCAGTATGTATAAACATTTGTATAATTTTTAAAGTGGGAAAAGGGATCTGATTTAAAATTCTGGTTCTTCATCACTAGGAGTCTTGTGACTTTTCCCATGTAAATGGGATCCAGAAACTTCTAGTTTCTCCTCAACTTTTGTTTGTTCCATGAGACTCTTGTCCAAGCTAGAGAACAGACTTCTTTATTTCAGGACAGTAGCTGTGTCAACTTCTCAACTTGTTCATATCCCCTTTTCTCTTCTCTCCTGCTTCCCCACAGCATGCAGATATTCAGAGCTTCTCACACTCCAGACCCTGCAAACATTCAGAGAGAAAGCTTGACTTTTTTCTCTTTTCCCACAGCATTCCACCCTCTCTAATTTTCTAGACTATGAAACAATCCTTTCAAAAATATTAATCACCCTTTTCCTATATTCTCATCAACCAAGTGATTCTAGAAACTGAGCTAGCAAGCAAGAGTGTTTCTCACTTTCCTTCCACTTCTCCAGACCTCATATCTCTGTATAAGCCCAGGGACTTGCCGCACAAAAGCAGAATTCTCCTTAAAGATGAGGGAGGGGAGAGAATGAGTAGGTGAAAGCGAAGTTCTCTTTGGCAGAGGTATTGGGAGTAAAGGGGGCAGTTGTGTAGCAAGGAGGAGAAAACTGGGAAATCACACGGGAATGTATTCAACCCAAGTACGTTTCTAATTAATCATTTCTTTGCCAATATCATTTAGCTCCTGTACCATCTTCAACAGATGTCATCCACTCTCTGAGGGGATGGGAAACACGGTAATGTCTGAGGCAGCACATGCCAATTTTGGACAGCTCTGACTTTTAGGATTTTCTTCCTATTGTGTCAACATCTTCTCCTTGGAAACTTCACCTGCATCTGCCTCCAGGAGCACTGGGTCTTTATTATCCCTCATAGAAGCACATGAATACCACATAGCTCCTAAACCTCATTTTTCCTGGTTAAAGCTCCAGTTCCCTCAATCAATCTTTATATGACATGATTTTTCAGACTCTTCTCTCTCTTAGCTGCCCCTCTGGATGCTTCCTAGGTTTTCAATGTTAAGATGGCTCAGAACTGAACTGAGTATTCCTGCCAAACTGTCTGCCTAGTACCTAGTAAAGTGGAATTACTCCCATTTTGTCCTATGACTCATGCTTATCAGCATGACAGTCATATTTTCATTAGCTTTTTAAACCATCACATTGCATGATTTGCCCATATTGAGACTATAGCAACTCAAATCTCGTGGTCTTTTTCTTTACAATTATTGCCAAACAAGGACTTCTCCATCCTTACTTTTCCATCTTTGTTGTTAACTTTCATCTGGCCCACCTATAGTTCTGGCCTTTCAAAATCTAGCTGTCTGAGAATCACATAAAATATCAAGTACCCAGAAATATTAAAGTATTAATATAAAATAACTGCTGGTGAGTGAAAGTAATGAAACCAAATAAATATACACTTAAATAAAGATAACTACTGTTACATTCATACAAAATTGAATGCAAAAATAAAATAATTCTTTTGAAAGGAAATATTAAAAATTATTTTAAAGTTATAAAATGAAATGCTAATAATTTAGTAGTAATGATCGAGATATAAATCCCAGATTGTTATCAGTAAAGGCCAGCACTGTATGGGGGAAAGGCTAGGGAGAGTAAAAACATGCCAAATTCCTAATATCACATAGTGAGAATCAAAGGTTTTGTTTCATTCATGACTTTGATATTTTGTGAAATATAGGTTCACATATGCTTTGAAAAACTTAGCAGCAACCACAAGTAAAATAAAAAAAATAGGATGTCTATGTTCTAAATCACTATGGAAGATAAAAGGAATCAAAACACCAATCACAGAGCAAAACCAGGCACACAGAAAATAAACAGCAAAACATTACCCCAAAATAAAAGGAATAAACAAAACACTAGAGGAAAGGTCAAATATCAGATACGACAATTGAAGTAAATTTTGTAAATGTGCCAATGACAAAGCATACATTCCTTAGGATAAGCTTTAAAAAAAGATAAGAACTTTAAAAAAAAGACGAATAAAAGAATAGGCAGATTTAAAACAAAATGACACAAAAGTTTAATAAAAAACATAAAACATCACAACAGAGCAGAAAATGGTTATATCTTTGACATATAAAGACCACATAATAATTGCCAAGGAAAATAGTAAATTTCCATTAGAAAAATGTATAAAAGGCAAGAACAGAATTCACCAAAGAAACACAAATAGTAATATTTATATGGAAGAACATTTAATGTCACTGTAGTCAGTAAAATTCAAACCAAACAAAAAGAAAATTTGAGATTTGTTTATTTGCTTGCTAGTTTTTGCCTACCAAATCGACAAAGAATTTGAAAAGGAAAGATCATTTTGAATGAGGGTAAGATGGGCTTTTTCTCAAACCACTGCTGGTGGTAATGCAAATTGGTGCAAGCCTTCTGAGTATAAGTTCAGTACTATGTATCAAGAATCTTTAAAACATCTTTTTACTCAATAATTCCACTTCTAGAAATGTACTCTAAGGAAATAAAAATCCAGATAAATTTCTTCACAGTAAATTGCAAAATTTTTTATTAAAAATAATTTAAAATTTCAGAATAATAGAGTAATAATTAAATAAATTATAATGTGTGACCAGTTCACTATGTTTGTAGAGTTTTTCATGTCACGGAGTGAAAGATTATAATCAAATGCCAAGTAAGTAAAATGTATGATTTCAGTCCTGTAAATTGTGTGTGTGTGTATTTCCTCAGTTCTAAGGTACATTTTTCATATTTTAGTGCTTCTTGTTAGGGTGAATTATACATTTAATACAATTCCTTTCTCAGCCCCAAAGTTGTTTTTAAATTGATACATTATCTCACAATGAATTGCATCTTGAAGTCAAAGATATACTGTGTGTCCACATGCTTTAAAAAATTGCTTATATATTTAGAAAAGAAATTTTTTAATAGAAAAAAGTCCACTGTGGCATACCTTTAAAGATGGCTTCTCACGTTGGTATTTAATGAGACTCTCTTACAGGAGTTCCTCTCTGCCATGTTGATGGTATGTGCCTATTACCTGCTTGTCTATTTACCTTACTAAAAAGAGAATGAAACCCACTTGGAGTGGATTCTCATTATGAGTAAACACTAGATCCTACTGATCAGATCAGCATTTTGTTTTGTAAGGGCAACAGACTACCCATTTAATAGTCCTTTCTGGAATTTTGCAAGATAACAACAGTATGTCTACTTATTTACTGTTTCTAGAATCTGCTCCCAAACCCCATATTGTCCACCTTCTGAAAATCCAAAGGCTTAGTTATTTCAGTCTCCTGACATACCTCAGAGTCTCCTTGATTCAATGATGACCCCAAGTCACCCCACAATCATGCCTACAATTCCCTTAGAATCCTGGGATGCAAGTCCTCTGGAGATGGAATGTAGGATTCATTTAAGCAGACATTCTTTTAGGAAATTTGTGTACCCTTTTAATCCATGCTGGACTTCCTAAATTTTGAAGATAATTTTCCTTCATTGAAATACTCCTCTCATCTACTAACATTATACCGTCATTTCCAGTATTGTACATTTTACTTTCTTGTTCATATCTGTGATCTGAACAGAGTTGAAATGATAGGTTTTATTGCCTTTGTCACTTTTGTAAGCTTTGGCTTATCAGCACATTAACGATTCTGACAATTTTCTTATACATTTCACAATTTGTGTCCTTGGTTATATGACCTTCCTTGCATTTATATATGTATTCTTTCAAAATCTAAACTCATCAGAGGGTTTCTGGGCAGCCTTACTGACGTCTTTATCTCCACATTTATTCATCATAATGTGGTCAGAATTTCATTTTAGAACTGCCATCTCTCTTATGCCATGTTCTCTTTCTGAGTCTTTCTTTATAAAACCATATTTGAACTTTCTCTAAGCTGCTTTACAAACTTTTTTAAATTCCTAAAGCATTGGGTACATGCCTGACTGATCAAAAATCTACATCTTAGATATTAGCAATTCCAAGATGGCATGATCACTTTCTCCTGCAGTCCCTACTGCTTTTATGGTTCCAGAAAATGAAAGATTTAAATGAATAGTATACTTTGTCAAGATAATTAGGCTCAGTAATTGATATCGGTGCGTAGCTTTGTAGCAGGGGTTTGCTAGGTCCTGATTGCTCAGTTTTATTCTGTAGCACAAAGTGAGAGCTGTCAATTTTGGGTTTTGCCCTTAGGGAAATGCAACATGACTGGTCCGGCAACTTCAGCTATAGCTTCATTTGAAAAGCTTTAAGGTCTACATACACAGTGTATAAGAGCATACATAGTACACACAAAGCTCATTGAAATCAAGACACCAAAGTACCTCAACATGCTTCTCCAGGGCCCTGTAATTCATGACCACAATGAGCAGAACAGCAGTGTTCCTTGTTTATTCCATCTGAGTAACCCAATAGTAGTAAAATTAAAACTTTATAAACAAGAAGACGTTGAACTCTTTAACAAATTCAACTATGTTGTGAAAAAGCCCAAATGGGTTTTTCGATGCAGACATTTTGTCGAGACGCTTAATTTGTTTGTCAGACCCAAAATGTGGGAGTTTCAACAATTGTTATTTCTTTTCCATGTGGGACATAACAATATAACAACTTATATTGTTAGCATTTTGTCCTAGCCTTCTCTGTTAGGTTTTGGTTGAATTCTCAATTGAAATGATGATGTGTGTGATAGCTAAAGAGCATAAGTTAAGATATTTAGCATCTGTTAGATGAGTGTTTGCCTCAGAAAGTCCATTGCAGTGAAGGAAGAAAATATTAGAACTTTAATTTATATTCATTTTTTATCTCTTCAATTTTTATTTTTGTGGATTTTTATAATATATATGATACAGTAATACATTTATAAAAATATATTAATAGGTACATGTAAATATATCACAGGGGTTAAATTTTTATTTATTTATTTATTTTTGGCTGCGTTGGGTCTTTGTTGCTTCGCACAGGCTTTCTCTAGTTGTGGTGAGCAGGGGCTACTCTTCTTGTGGTGTGCAGGCTTCTCATTGCGGTGGCTTCTCTTGTTGCAGGGCACGGGCTCTAGGCATGAGGGCTTTAGTAGTTGTGGCATGTGGGCTCAGCAGTTGTGGCTCACAGGCTTAGTTGCTCCACGGCACGTGGGATCTTCCCGGACCAGAGCTTGAACCCGTGTCCCCTGCATTAGCAGGCGGATTCTTAACCACTGCACCACCAGGGAAGTCCCTAAAATTTTTTGATTGCAGTGCATGATCAAAAAAGTTGGGAAACATGGTGTTTTATATAAAAGTGGTCCCCTATTTTTTATTATATGTACATATATACATACATACATATAATACACATTTATATAATGTAATACCTATTCTCCCAGAGCTTGGAACTTATATTTTTCTACATTAAAAAATGGAGTCTCAGGAGTTCCCTGGCAGTCCAGTGGTTAAGACTTTGTGCTTCCACTGCAGGGGGCACGGGTTTGACCCCTGGTGGGGGAACTAAGATCATGCATGCTACGTGGTGCAGCCAAAATAAATAAATAAATAAAAATAAATAAGATAAATAAAAGGCAAATTTAAGGTTATTATTATTAAAAAATGGAGTCCCTTAGTATTTACTGAGAACACAAGAGAAATAAATATGCTAGAGTATGGAAAAATAAATTAAAATAGGACCAGTGAGGTTTGGTAAACATTAGAATAGGCTATAGAAGGAGAGACTTCTAGATCTCCCTCAATATTTGTTCTTTCTTCTTCCTTAGTAGTGGAACCTATGGCTTTTAAATTGTTTACATTCCTGTTTCCCTTACTACCAGTGCCACATGTAACTAAGTCATAACTCATGGGATGTAATCAGATGTGCTTTGGCTTATCAGTGCATTAACCATTCTGACAATTCTGTGTGCAACTTCTGAGATGTGTCCTTACAAAGAAGAGGCACGCCATTCTCCCCTTCCTGCTGGCAGCAATAAGGATGTGGTGGCTAAAGTCAAGCATCCATCCTGAACCATGAGGAAGAAGCCACACACAGATGAGGATGGAGCCAAAGATAGAAGGACCATGGACTCACTATGCAGCTCTGGACTGCTGACCTCCAGATTGCCATTATAGAGGGAGAAATTAACTTGTAACTTGTTTAGAGCACTGTTGTTTGGGGTTTTCAATTATCCACCACTGAATCTAGTCTAGTGCAATAGTTAATTGAGACCGTGAAATATTTCCTTGAGGTACAGTATATTGAAGATTGCATACACTATGAATTTAGTTATATACACTTATTATTCCACCTTCATTGAATATTAATGAGTATATGCAGAGGAAAAGATACAATTTCTTATAGTTAAAGTAGGAGATATGAATACAAGCAACAATAAAAAGTAAGAGAGGTACAATAAAAGAACTGGAGTTTAGGATGGAAGGAAAAACATTATTAGGAGGAGAGAACATTTGATCTTGGCCTGAAGCAACAAGAAGTGGCAGGGTTTGGAAGTGAGGTGATCACACAGGCACATGTTGAGAAAGCGTGAAATGTTCACAAGGAAAGGTAAATAGGTGGGAGGGAAAATTGTCCCAAACTCGGTCTGAAATAAAATGGTTTTTGTATGTGAGACAGTTCACAACCAACTTTCTTCTGGAAAGACATGAGCATTCCTGACAAGTGCTTAAGCAATTTTCTGATAAACTTTAAGGCAATTAAGAGCTCTTCTGGGCAATCAGCTCCTTGCCTTCTCATCTGATGTTCTTTAACCAGATGATTTTTTCCTGAATTCTGCATAAAATTTTGATCTAAACAGTCTCTGTTCCTAAAACACATCCTTACCAAGAGTGAATCTTTGAATTTGCCTCTTTGGACTTCTTGCCTGTTGTCAAGAAAGAAATAAAAATTTAGGCATGAGATTTTTCAAGCATAATCAAAGTGTACATATGAGAGCCTAGTAGTTGAGGAACCAGGTTAAATAATATTTGAAGCAATGATTACTGGGCTAAGGAGTTAAATCTCTTTGGTGCGGAGTGTGGAGCCATTTAAAGTTGCCAGAAACACAGTAGATGTTCAAATGCATAGTTGTTGAACTGCGCTGAGGAGTTGCATGCAATCCCGGTAGTGCCATAGGACCACTTGGCCAGCGACCATGTGCTGGGTAATCCGGGCAATCTGAGCTGCTTGTCCACCACTTGACTGAATCTGGGATGTGAAGATCACCAGTGACCTCCTGGTACTGCCCTGTGACTTGGGCAGCACCAATCCCAGCCTTCATGCTTCTTGACCTATGTAGTTCATTCATAGGGGTGTCTCCCCTCTGCATATGAAAAGTCTCCCCTTTTGGGCTGTCATGACATTGTACTGTCCTGATTCTGTTTTCCTCTCTACTTTCATGACCCTTTCATCACCAGTTCTTTGTCTCTTCAGGGACTTTCTTCCTTCTTCCAGCCTCTGGATGCAGCCTTCCCAAAGTGCTGTCCTCTGCCTTCCTCTTTCTGCGCATGCTTCCTCTTAGAGTTTTCATACCTGATGGTACATCAGGACGTCCTGCAGTGTAGTAATATCTTTCACCATATGCAACGTAAGAGCTGTTCCTATTAGCACTATCTTGACAACAGTAGGATAGATTCCCATAGATTTGGGTTGGGCTGAGATTTACTTGGATGCATGGGGGGGTGGACCAAATGACATCTCAATAATTTATCCCTAGATGAGGATCCTATGCTTAGGTCTTTGTGTTTTAACCCCAGGAAATCTTTGTCTGACTTTAACACTAAAGAACTACCTTAGGGAATACTTTCCATTAGTATTAACAATATAGCTTATGGCACATTAAAAACAGGTGCAATTGAAAGTCTCATTTTGCAAGTCTGTGAAGCAGAATGAAAATATATAGTATGATTTTATCAAATTATTTTTCTTTCCCATATCTATTTCATCTCTATGCCTTGTTTATGCTTCTAATGGTGCAGTCATCACAGGGAATTGTAATTTTAACTGTGAACTCCTTGAAAGCATAGACTATATCAAATTCCTTCTGTATTGTTTAACACATGCTTAGCATGTAGTAGATGCAAAACAAAATTTGATCAAATAAATTAAAAAGAAAAATGATGTCGTTAAGGAAAACCAGAATTATGGAACAAAACATTAGAAACTAGATAAAAGGTAAAAATAATGTTGAGAAGTTTTTAGAGGTCTGAATTTGATTCATGACAAATTTTAAAGAAATGCCCATGGAAATTATGATGATTTGCTTTTATACCTTGCTATTTATCTTTTATTTTCAGTTGACACTCCTCTCTTTCTGACTTCCTTTGTGATTGTTTTAAAACAGATCTGCAAATTCTTGGACATTTCTGCAGTAAAAAGGTAGAGACTAATTGCCCTTTCCTTAAACTTGGGCCAGCCAAGTCATTAATTAATGACTCTAGTCTACCAAATAGGATGAGGAGGAAGCAATCCTATGATACTTTTGTGGCTAGGTTGGGAGAAATGATACAGCTTCTGCCTGACTCTATATCTTGGAAGATGCGCCTTTGGGGGCCTGAGCTGCCATGTTAGAAGTCCAGATACCCTAAAGCTGCCATGGTGCAGAGCACAGGAAGAAAGCACTTGGAGGAGCCCCATTTGCTGTAGCCGCCAGCTGTTTGAGTCTTCCCAGCTGGGGTACCAGGCATATGAATGAAAAAGCCTTCAAAATCACCCCAGTCCACGACACCATTTACCTGTAACCTTATAAGACTCAAAGCTGCCCAACTGAGCCACTCCCAAATTCCTGAGTCACAGAAGCACAAAAGATAATAAGTGGTTATTATTATTTTACATCAGTAAATTTCGGGGGGATTTGCTCTTCACAGTGGGTAACAAATATACCCTCTAGCTAAATTATCATCTCAGCCAGATTCATCCATTTAAGTGCATCATGCTTTTCAAAACATGCTAAGATTTGCATGTAATAAATTTATGTGCTTCTAAATTTTATTCCCATTTCCTGTATTTATCCCTGAATAGCTAAAGCAAGGGCCCTGTCACGCCAGCTTGAGAGTTACAAATATAGAAGTTCAGAACTTGAAGCTGGGACTTCCCTGGTGGTGTAGTGATTAAGAATCTGCCTGCCAATGCAGGGGACACGGGTTCAATCCCTGGTCCGAGGAGTTCCCACATGCCATGGAGCAACTAAGCCCATGCGCCACAACTACTGAAGCCCATGTGCCTAGAGCCCGTGCTCCACAACAAGAGAAACCACCACGAGAAGCCTGCCCACCGCAAAGAAGAGTAGCCCCTGCTCACCACAACTAGAGAAAGCCTGTGCACAGCAATGAAGACCCAATGCAGACAAAAAAAGAGAACACGAAGCCTTCCAGAGCTACCAAGAATGTCACTTTGTTCACTGCCTGCCTGGGGAGAAAGAGAGAGAGGGAAAGAGGCTACCAAGTGAAAATAGAAGTCGATTAGCAGGTGATTAACATGCCCTGGCATCCCTGATACAGACAATGTAATTTTTTAGGGCAAAGCCATGTAAGCCTTTAAAGAAGATAGTATGTCCCCTTTCTTGTGAACTAGAATATTGGAGGGTGTGGATCTGGGAGAGGACACTGTGACCCCACCAGTGTTAAGCCCCTGAGATTCTGAAGCAGGAACAATTATAAACAAATACAATAAATCTTAAAAAGAAGGAATCTCATTTTCAGAGCTTTTAGTTTTGTTACAGGAGCTGTGTTCTTTGGCTTGACCAGAAGTGAATTCTACATTCCTTTTAATATATGTAAGGTGCTTGGTTTGTTGGGTACTCTGTGTGGGACAGAAATAACTCCTGGCCAAAAGAGACAGAAAAGCCAACTAGCCAGGTCAGTTTAGCTAATATTGCCCCAACTCAGTGACCAACTGGAAAAAGACATTGACCAGCTGGGAGATGGGGACAGCAGACATCTGAGGGGCAGCTTCTGACTTCAGAGGGTTCTAACGGAATTTTCACTTTTGAAATGGACATGGCATTGCTTAGTTGTTTGTGGAATTTGGGGAAACTGCTATACACTTGTTAGACTTTAGCTTATTATTATTTGACTCTTCCAGAATATGTAAAATGGGGCAGCAAGGGGGTGTCTATTTCTTGCAAACTTTCTTCAGCTTGGTTATAATTAGGGTTCCTGCATAATTACACTGTGTTTCCCTCTGCCTGGAATACCCTTCCCTCAACCTGTACCCATAGACTGCCACCTTCATGAGCATATACTCCTGGGGAAGTTTCCCAAGAACCCCTCCTCCTGCCACCAGAGTTGATCACTACCTCATTTGTGACATTGCTGCTGGTGCTTATACCTCTACAGGGTCATTTTCCATTCTGTGTGGTCATTATTTGTTTTCAGACATCATTTGCTAGGCCATGAACTCTTAGAAGGCTGGCCCTTAAGTTTGTTTTTTGTTTGTTTTTGTTTTTGCCATGGATTAAATACAGATGCTGTGTCTTTCCTGATTTCCTTATCACACTCCCTGGGCAAGTAGTAGGTACTTTCCTAAATGGATCTCAACAGCTTGCCAATTGTGGAGAGACAAAAAGTCTTGTCCATTGAATCTCTCTAGATTGGCTGGCAGGAGTCAGCTGGGATAACTTACTATCTATCACCTCAGCAGGAGAGTCAGTGACTGGTCTCAACTTGCTATAAAGTTTCCAAGGGATATTGGTGCCAGGAAGCTGGTATACCCAGCCCTGGTATGTACTTCCCCTGAGCCCCTGGTAACAAAATTTAGGTTGTTTTGCCCTCCTGCCCTGCCCCTCTTTATCACAAGCTGCTTTCATGAGAACCGCAGGAAAAAAACAGAAAAGGGGCTGGGTCTCACTCCTGCAGACATCCATGGTGTATCTGGCTGTACGCAGTCCAACCACCCCTCTTCACAGGATGCTGAGAAAAGGGGCTACATGTCTACTGACTCTCTGCCTGTGTGTCTCAGTCTGTTCTGGGTGGTGATTATGCATATTTGACTGGGCCCTTTGCCTGATACCAGGTCATACCTTGGAGATCAAGTGATCAACTAAAAATAAATAAGTAAATAAATAAATAAATACAAAGTGTGTGAGCTTGGGAAACAAATGGTTTGTGTAAAAAAGCTAATTTTCAAAGGTCTCCATCAGCCCATGGCCACTCTCTTCTCTTCTAGATGCCTTACTAATGCAAAAATCCAGAGAGGCAGATGCTGTTAGCTTGCCTGAACATGTTTTCTCACCTTCCTCATCATTTTGATTAGAACTCCCTTGATTTCTGCTGTTGACCCCAGTCAGAACTGATTTTTGTATCCTATTATGCCCTCTGGAGGTGTGACAAACTATCAAGGTGATAGCCCAGAGAACAGCAAGTGACTGCAGGATAATGAACTTAGTGGAAAGCTAGAACTAATAAATAAAAAAAAATTGTTTTTCATTGTTGATACCTGCTAAATTTGTTGCCACTTCATTTAGAGGAATTTGGACTTCAGTATTCCATGCTCCAAAATAAAATATTAGGAAAATCTCTGCCTTGGGTCAAAAACAGAAAGTTCTCTCCATGACAAACATCTACCCCTTATCTTTATGCAAACTGCTAATCAGATTTGAGGTGTGATTGTTAGCTCAAAAAGGAAACCAGTAGGAAATATAGTACTCTCCCAGTGTATAAATCCATGTAAGGGTTATGCTTTCCGGTGGAAACATTGTGTTGTCTAGTCACCATTTGAAATTTTAATTCTGAGTTGTGGTACTTGGCCAGGAGAACTACTATAACAGCCTCGAAACCAGACAAAACCTTATTCTTTCAACTCTAGAGCTATTCTGATACTGGGTTATAACATATCTTTCTCTTAACAAAGTCTCTCCAGAATTCTATTTTATTATAAAATTCTCTAAACCTTGTATAAAACACTGTTACCTCTACCCAGATTACACAGATATCTAGAAAAGCGATTCATCATTGTATGAAACCACGGCAGGGACAAAGGTAGACTCTTTAGTTCCTGGGTCTCCTAATTCTGTTCTTTTGTCATAAGCCGCATATGACTTCACTGGCTTTATGGTTTAACGAACAAAAGGTTCAGCAGAATCTTTGGACATCAAATGGCCTTCATGAAACAATGTCTTGATGAGTTAAGTAAAAACGAATCAGAAACACATGGACCCAACTTCCCTTGAAATATAAGAGGGCACACAAATCAAGGCAAGGAGCACTTAACAAACACTGGGTTTGGGTTTCCTGAACCTGAAATGTTAAAATAATTAGCAAGGACTTATTGAGGCTGAAAAGTGATCAGTTCCAGTATTCCTAACTCAAAACTGAAATGAAGAGAGGCGGAAAGGTCCTAGAAGAGAAGGGAGTGGCCATGGGGCTCAGGGAGACCTTTGAAAATTAGCTTCCCCCTCACACCACTTTTTCTTCTCTTCTGCTTTGATTCCCAGGATTCAGCTGAAGACCTACCTAAAATACTCTGAATTGGTTCGACACAAGTCTTTCTAGTTCCTTCTCAAAGGCAGGAAATGATGACATTTGGTAAGACAATGCTCTGTTCATTCTTGACTTGGAGATAAATTCCTATATTGGCCATTCAGAAAGTTTGGTTACATAATCAGGTTGAATTTATTTCTTAGTGAGCTGGACTTTTCAGCATTTCCGAAACCCAGAAAATAAATTCTTTCAGAAAACACTGTAAAAAAGTTATAAGAAATAATTATTACCTACTATAATACAGATTTTGAAGTAGATCATAAGCTTGGAGAAAAAAAACAAAAAAATTGAATTGTTCGAAACTGAGAGACAGCGGTTTCTTTGGTTGATCCTACACTGTATCTGGGATTCCCAGAATCCCTGCTCTGGCCCAGATCTTCTCATTTCTTCCTTGCAGAGGCCTCTGGGACTCAGCCAGCTTCCCGTATTCTTCCGCAGTTGCTTCCCTCCATCCTTTGTGATATTTTTTCCCTACATTCAAGTCTGGCTGCAGAATGCAAAGCGATTTCCCATCACTACTCCAGAATGCACATTATTTTTAAAGATTGTTTTAGAGATTTTATTGGTAATCATCATGAGAAACTGACTAGGGCAACAAAAATATTAACCATGGGGAAGTCTCAGAGCTGACAGAGTAATCCCTGGTCCCTTGGCTCCTGACTTTGTCAACCAAAAGCTTGACTGCAGTGGTCCTGTCTTGCCTCTTAACTCTGAAGGTAGATCTCAGCAACCAGGCCCCATTTCTTCAGGCCAAGCACATCCTTGCTTTCATGATAGCCCTTGGCCAAGCCTGAAGATACTACCCAGGTTGCATCGTTAATATTTCCTTCTCAAAGCAGGGAAGTTCCATCTCTAACCCCCCCCCCCTTTTTTTAAATAGTTTTCATGGTTTTTTTAAATTAATTAATTTATTTTTGGCTGCATTGGATCTTCATTGCTGCGTGTGGGCTTTCTCTAGTTGCAGAGAATGGGGGCTACTCTTCGTTACGGTATGCAGGCTTCTCATTGCGGTGGCTTCTCTTGTTGCGGAGCACTGGCTCTAGGTGTGAGTGCTTCAGTAGTTGTGGCGCACGGGCTCTAGAGCGCAGGCTCAGTAGTTGTGGCGCATGGGCTTAGTTGCTCCGTGGCATGTGGGATCTTCCCGGCCCAGGGCTCGAACCGGTGTCCCCTGCATTGGCAGGTGGATTCTTAACCACTGCACCACCAGGGAAGCCCTCTAAAGCCCTTTTGATTAGAGGACATTTGTTCATTATTGTTCTGCATAGCCTAGAATTAGCCTCCTTGGTCATATTTGCATGTACTCCCTCCCATTTATGAAAAATTAATTTTTTTTAGCCATTTCAGACCTATCAATGAGGAGCTAACTTAAATAATTATATTTTTATCAAATAATATTTGTTATCATTTAAATATGAAACATTTCACTTACTCATCTATATAGTATATATTCATGTCAGTTAGGCCCAAAATGTCTGGTACTATGAATTCAATGGGCAAGTGGTGATATAATTCTCTTACAAATTGTGAAAGTATTCAGCAAAGGCCAAGAATCCTGGCTGAGGGGAACGACTTCATTAATTCATTCAACAAACATTCTCACATTGCTTCCTCTGGGGTCTCCACTGATAATATTGTAGCACATGATAAAAAATGACAACAATCTTTTGGGTTTGGGGAGCATTATTACGCCATCTGACACTCCCTTAGCTGCAAGACCTTCTTTCAGATGCTTGTATACATTATTTCCTTTCCTGCTACTATAATAATATTTCCCTTCTATTGAACACCTATTAGGAGGCAGTCATATGACTTATGTTTTCTCATTTAATCTTTTGACAACCCTATGAAGTAGGTAATGTGAGCCATATTTCATGACTGAGCAAAGTGAGACTCAGAGAAGTTAATTTGCTCAATATTGAGCCACTGATAGAGTGAAAGAGTCCAAATTTGAACCCAGATCTGACTGAAAAGCATATTGTATTCACCACATTCCTCTCTATTTTCTCAGTTGTTCTGAATAGAATGCCTAGAACTTTCAAAGAAAGGTGCTATATAAATCAGTTCTGATGATAGGGTGATCATGGCCAGGAAAATCAATCTCACTATTTTATAATTATACCACTATGGGTTCACAAAATATTAGAGTGGTAGGGACATTTATGATCACCAAATCCAACCCCGTTTTTACCTAGACAACAACCCCCTAGAAAAAGAATGTTGTCTTCAGAATGACACTTAAGGCAAAACCAAGACTGCAATCACATCACCCCACTTCTCAAGCCAGTGTGCTTTCCAATCTGTTTGCCATCTGATATAACCAATCAAATTACATTCAATCAAAAGGAAAAACTTCACTAAGAAAAAGCAACTCAGAAATCTAACTCAATTAAGCCCCAAAGCTATTATGCCTAAGGTCATTGCCAAAGTAACCATTTCTCAAACCAAGAGATCTGGGGAGACTCATAAGTATTTTGCATTGGGTTCCAATGGCTGTCCAATCTTTGAATACACTGTTGTTTTTGACAGCTGGAGGGCAATATATAAGAAGGTAGGGTTACAATCTTTCAAATGTCCCTGTACCAATGATATGAGCACTTGTTATAGTGATACCAATTGAGTCCTTGTTTTTCATTTTCAGTATATAGTTGGGTCTAGAATCCCTGTTCAGTCATCTATAACAGCTTTTTGATTGCTTAGACTCAGAGCTCCTTATTAGCCCTAAATAATCTTCCTGTGTTTTCTTTTTCTGTTTGTCCCAAGTCCTAGGAATTCAGCCTGTTTTCCTAGTTCAGTGTAAAAAAATGATAGTGCAACCACAATTATTTTTATTGGGGTCTTGTTATATGCAGACACTGTCCTAAGTGCTTTACATGTATTATTTCACTAATCCTTATGAAGTAGATCCTGTTATTATTTCCATTTTATAGATCAGGAAACTGAGACAAAGAGAGGTTAAGTAATGTTCCCAAGGTTAAACAATTAGTAAGTGGTTGAGCTGTTCTGTACTATATGATTTTACTTTCTCCCTCCATAAAAGGTCTCTCAGGGACTTCCCTGGTGGTACAGTGGTTGAGAATCTGCCTGCCAATGCAGGGGACATGGGTTTGAGCCCTGATCTGGGAAGATGCCACATGCCGCGGAGCAACTAAGCCCGTGTGCCACAACTACTGAGCCTGCGCTCTAGAGCCTGTGAGCCACAACTACTGAAGCCTGTGCGCCTAGAACCTGTGCTCCGCAACAAGAGAAGCCACCACAATGAGAAGCCTGCGCACCTCAATGAAGAGTAGTCCCTGTTCACTGCAACTAGAGAAAACCCGCACGCATCAACAAAGACCCAATGCAGCCAAAACCTAATTAATTAAATTAATTTAAAAAAAGGTCTCTCAGTTTTTCTTTGTTACTCCCAAAATACACACAGATATTATATGCCCCCTCTCATCACATTAAAACAAATAGAGTTTTGCTGGGAATGACTGCTACAAAACAAACAGAGAATAACACAACATGAACACTGATAAGTTACAAGGTTACAGAATCTTACAAAGTTATTTGATTGTGATTTGTGATCTGTAGCTTATGACTGCCTCCTGACATGACAGTTGGAAGACCCAATGATCTTCTGTTCTCTTCTCTTTTTTCCCTGGGGATCACTGTTTTTTATTCATCTGTGCTTTTTCCTTGTCTAAAGAAACTGGGGTTAAAAAAAAAAAAGTACCCTAATCCTATCTCATGGACTGATGTCTCCACTGAGACCCTCCAGACATCATGGTATGCCCATCACCAGATTTCTGTGTAGTCCAGAATGATTGATCCCCTTGGGGGAGGAGGAGGAAGGAATAGGAGAATAAGGAGACAAAGAAATATCCTTATGAGTTAAAGCGTAATTGGCTTGTTTTCCTGTAGCATTTTACTGGTAAGAGTTGGGAGTGTACCTGGACTTTATTTTAAACAGGTCTATCTCTTACCCTTGTGGGGATGGTAAAGGATAGATACAATTTACTATGGCAATACTGGCAGTTGAACTTTTGATTCCTCGCCTAGCTGTTGCCCAGGGGTTGGTCTGTTGGAAGCAGGCAGGCACATTTCATGCAGAAATAAACTTCACTGTTTTTCATAATCTAGTATTATGCCGACACTTCTATATGTTATAAATAAAATCCTAATTAAAACCAGAAAAACCAAAGAAGTCACTAATGGGAAGACACATGTCTTGGCTCTGCCACTAATTAGTTTTGTGATTTTGGCAGATTCTTCAACTTCTCTGGGACTCAGTTTCCTAGTTTTTAAAGTGAGAGAAAAAACAACATTACTAAGGTATCTTTTAATTCTGACATTCTTTGATTGATAGGGATCATGTGAATAAAAGGCTTTAGAAACTTGAAAATCTAGTACTGTAAGGGAATGTTGCTTTTCTATTTTGAATTTTATCAGACTTTGTTTGATTCTGAATTTTAAAACAGAATTGAATATTTTTCAATTAGCTTTCTATGTAGCCCCAAACACATATCTAATTCAGGAAGAAAAAAACCCTAGAAACTTGTTAGGGGAAAAAAAGCAGTGTTCTTCGGTTTTCTTAGACATTAAATGGCTCATTCAAAGCAACATTTTGATAAATTGTGTAAATGAGGGAGGAACATATGGATTAAATTTTCCTTGAAATACATACGTACTTAAAAATGAAGAAGAAAAAGTGCTTGGCAAAGCCCATTTGGGGTTCTACCAAATGGGAAACATTTTTAAAATAGTTGAAAATGCAGTTTTATCTCAAAATGCTGCCATATTCACCTACCCTTATTGATTATATATTCTAAAGTTTGGTATTTACTCTCCTTGTATTTATTTTTGCAACTTATTTTATGCCCTTTTTTAACTTGCTCCATTTTGCTACCTTTTTTTCCCTTTTTCAACGGAGAGCATAGTCCATTAGTCACTGAAGAGCACATCACAGTATCTGTTGCTTCCTGTGAGATTCCTGTTATTGGACTTCTGTGGAGGTTTCAGTTTGATCTCTCCTGGGGTAACAACTGGCATTAATTCATATTGCTGTAATGAAAATTTCTAAGGAGCACTTTGTGGTAGAGAAATAAAGGGGATCTGGTCTTTGAAGATGTGGAATATGGTAAATAACTTTCCAGTAAATCATGCTATTGCAGTGGAAGAGCTTTGAGGGAAGACAAGCCCAGAGTTTCCTGATTATATATAATTCAAAACCAGATAATTCAAAAGACTTAGAGATAACATTCCTCCGGATGGATAGAAGAGTTGGTTTGTCAACAGATCCCATAGTATAACTTGAAGAAGAGAAAAATTTTAAAAATCTTAAAAATCACAGATTTCTGATCAAATTGGCAGTCCTTCTTAGTTTTAGGGGTTGAATTTATCTCCGTAAAATGACTCAGTGCAATTTGTGTAATTACTTTACAGCTCTCTGCAGACACTGTGGAAGTCACATCTTGGCAGATAAATGTACAGATTCAGGTCACTTGGACATACTCCTGAAACCTGACATTCTGGGTAAGGTTTTTCTCCCCTCTCCTTACTTCTCCCCACCCCCTTCTTTTAATCTAATCCATTTAGCAAGAATGTTATTTTGTCATGAAAATACAAGGAAACAAGAACATTTTCTTGGTGTTAAAATCTCAGACCCTAGAAGTTGATACCATCAGATACAGCATTCTACTCAGGATATGTGCAAGGCAATGATAAGATTTATTTTCATAAGATGGTAACAATATCTTCCTTATCTTTTGAGGCTAATCTTTAGAAAACAGGAATACATTTTTATTATTGGGTTGTCCTTTTTCTTCTGTAGTACTGAATGTTATTTTTAATAATTATTTTTCCATGAATTCTTTATAATTAAAAAAAGTCCTCATTTCGCTTATATATTTTACCCATGCAAAACTGCAAATAGAATGTATACAATTTCATTAGCTTTGAAATGAAAAATGTTGTTGGCAATTTTGTATATCAACTCAGTAGCAGATACAGAATGACATCCTTGGAACTTCCCATTTGCTTGGTTTTATGTTTAAAGGCCCATTCAACATAACAGAGTATATTTGAAATATAAAGGAAGTAATTTTGAAATTCTTTATTCCATTTACTTAGGGAATATTATAAGTAATGTTATAAGATAAATTTTGATGTCTGGTAACCCAAACATTTAAAATTTATATTTTCTATTCTTCAGTCTTTTTGTTTGAAATGTAGTGGCATATTCAGAAAATCTGAAAGAGAAAGAGCAAATGTAATTATTTTGCTAATGGTATTGTGGGAAATTATTTCAGTTTATGAATAAAGGAAGCTAGGTACTAAAATGCCTTCCTCACTGTAAGGTGTTAATTTGTCATACTTAGCTCAGACCTAAGTATATCATAGTGGTTTGAAAACTTAGATTATTGTCATAGTTTCTTAGTTACTAAAAGAAATTACATTGAAAAAAACTTTATTGAGGTATCATTTACATATCATGAAATGTACCAATTTAAATGTACATTTAGATGAGTTTTGACAAATATATACATCTGTGGAACTACCATCTCTAGTCAAGATATAGAATATTCATATCACCCCCAAAATTTCCTTTGTTTCTCTTTGCAGTCCATTCCCTCCCTTAAAGGTCCTTGGCAACTGCAGATTGACTTTATACGATAATAGATTAATTTTGCCTGTTCTAGAATTTGATATAAATTCAATTATATAATATGTACTCTTCTGTGTCTGACTTCTTTCACACAGCATCATATTTTTGAGATTCATTCATGTTGCTTGTATTGGCAACATGTAGTTTGCTCCCTTTACTGCTGCATATGTTCCACTTTATGACTATATCACAATTTGTCCATGTGCATTTCGGTTGTTTCTACCTTTTGGCTATTATGATTAAAGCTGCTATGAACATTTATGCACAGATCTGTGTTTGGACATATGTTTCATTTCTCTTGGGTAACTACCTAGGTGTGAAATTGATGGGGTGTATGATAAATATATGTTCTACTTTTTAAGGAACTGCCAAAATGTTTTTCCAAATTAGTTGCACCATTTTATACTCCCGTTAAAAGTATATATGAGTTCTAGTTGCTTCACATCCTCACTAACTTTTAGTATTATTATGATTTTTTAATATTAGCCATTCTAGTGGTGTGTAATGGTATCTTGTGATTTTAATTTGCATTTCCCTGATGACTAGTGATGTTGAGCATCTTTTCATGTGCATATAGACCATTTGTATATATTCTTTTGTGAAGTGTCTGTTTAAATGTATTACCCTTTTCAAATTGGGCTGTTTGTCTTCTTTTTGAGTCATAGGAGTTCTTTATATATTCTAGATAAAAGTTCTTTGTGATACATATATACTGCTAATTATTTCAAAAACTTTTCGGGGCAATATTGTATCAGGAAATATTATATCCTGTCAATATTTATCTGTATATCTTGTAAAAAATAAATTTCCTCTCGACAACAAAAAAGTAAACAACTCAATTCAAAAATAGGCAAAGGACTTGAATAGACATTTCTCCAAAGAAGAAATATAAATGGCCAATTAGTATGTGAAAACATGCTCAACATCACTAATCATTAGGGAAATGCAAATCAAAACCAAAGTGAGACACCACTTCACACCGATTAGGATGGCTATTATAATAAACAAACAAACGAACAACCCAAAACCAACAAGTGTTGGCTAGGATGTGGAGAAATTGGAACCCTTGTGCATTGCTTGTGGGAATGTAAAATGGTGCATCTTCTGTGGAAAATAGTATGTTTGATTTTTCAGAAAAAAATATAGAATTACCATATGATCCAGCAATTCCACTTCTAGGTATATACACAAAATAATTGAAAGCGGGGACATGAACAGATATTTTTACACCAATGTGTGTAGTAGCATCATTCACAATACCTAAAAGGTAGAAACAACCCAAATGTCTTTCATAGATAGATGAAAGGATAAACAAAATACGATATACACGTGCAATAGAATATTATTCAACCTTTAAAAGGAATTAAATTCTGACACATGCAACAACATGGATAAACCTTGAAGACATGCTGGTGAGATAAACCAGACACAAAAGGACAAATACTGTATGATTCCACTTATATGAGATACCCAGAGTAGTCAAATTTATTGAGACAGAAAGTAGAATAGTAGTTACCAGGGGCCAGTTGTTATCAGCTTAAAATAAGATGTTATAAATATACGCTGTTTTATGTAAACCTTATTGTAACCACAAAGGAAATAACTGTAGTAAATACACAAAAGTAGGCCTTCCCTGGTAGCGCAGTGGTTGGGAGTCTGCCTGCCAATGCAGGGGACGCGGGTTCCTGCCCCGGTCCGGGAGGATCCCACATGCCGCAGAGTGGCTGGGCCCGTGGGCCATGGCCACTGGGCCTGCGTGTCCGGAGCCTGTGTTCTGCGGCGGGAGAGGCCACAACAGTGAGAGGCCCGCCTACCGCAAAAAAAAAAAAAAAAAAAAAACACAAAAGTAAAGGAGTCAAAGCGTGCCACCACAAAAAGTCATCAAATCACAAAGGAAGAGAATAAGAGAGGAAGCAAGAAACAGAGAGTCTACAAAACAATCAGAAAACAATTAACAAAATGGCAATAGTAAGTCCTTACTTGTCAATAATTACTTGGATTAAATGGATTAAATTCTCCAATCAAAAGACATAAAATGGCTGAATGGAGAAAAAACAAAATCCATCTATATGCTGCTTACAAGAGACTCACTTTAGCTTTAAGGACACATGTAGACTGAGAGTGAAGGGGTGAAAAAAGCTATTTTAAGCAAATAGTAGCCAAAAGAGATCAGGGTAACTATAGTACTTATATCAGACAAAATAGTCTTTAAGTTAAAAATGGTCAAAGAGACAAAGATGGTTATTAAACAATGTTAAAGAGGTATATTCATTAAGAAGATACAACAACTGCAAACATTTATGCATCTGACATTGGAACACCTAAATACATAAAGCAAATACTAACAGTACTAAAAGGAGAAATAAATGGCAATATAATAATCGTTGAGGACTTTAATTCTCCACTCTCAACAATGGATAGACCATCCAGACAGAGACTCAATAAGGAAATAGCACATTTGAACAACACTGTTGACCATCCAACAACAGCTGAATACATGTTCTTCTCAAGGGCACATGAAATATTTTGTAGGATAGATTATATACTAGATCACAAAACAAGTCTCAACAAACTCAAAAGGTAGAAATTATATCGAGTAGTTTTTTCCAACCACAATGGTATGAAACTAGAAACTATAACAAGAGGAAAGCTGGAAAATTCACAAAAACATGGAAATTAAACAACGCTTTCCTTAACAACCAGTGGATCAAAGAAGAGATCATAAAGGAAATTTTAAAAATATCTTGAGACAAATGAAAATGGAAACAACATTCCAAAACTATAGGATGCAACAAACTTCCCTCTAAGAGGGAAGATTTTAGCAATAAATGCATGCCTCAAGAAAGAAGAGAGATCTCCAACAGACAACCTAACATTACACCTCAAGGAACTAGAAAAAGAAGAACTAAGCCCAAACTTAGTAGAAGGAAGGAAATAATAAAGACTAGAATAAAAATAAATGAAATAGACAATAGGAAAACAATAGAAATGATTAACAAAACTAAGAGTTGCCAATAAATACAAATTACATGAAATAGACAAATTCCTGAAAGGCACAAATTACCAGAGCTCACTCAAGAAGACAGAGATAACCTGAACAATACTATATCTATTAAAGAAATCAAAAGTGTAGTTAGAAGACTTCCTAAAGGTGCACGGGCGGTATCTCCAAACTTCAGGTCCAGAATATTAGTGAATTCTACCAAACATTTAAGAAATAACTAATAGTAATTCTATACAACTTATCTATGAGCCCAAAATTACCATAATACTAAAACCAGTCATGTTTGGACACTGGATTTTTAAAAGTGTCACTAGAGAACAATAGGAAAAGGATGGTTTTTTAAATAAAAGCTCATAGCTCATTTGTTTATTCATGTGGAAAGAAATAAACCTAGACATCGACATTTCACCATTCACAAAATTAAATGTTTTGGTTATTCATCTAAATGTGAAAGGTAAAACAATAAATCTTCTAGAAGGCAATGTAGGAGACTAGAAGACATCTTCATCTTCATGGATTTGGAACAAAGGTTTCTGAAATAGGACACAAAAAAGCACTAACCATAAAGGAAAAGATCCTAAATTGAACTACACTAAAATTAAGAATTC